>NC_060119.1:875228082-876537582 GCF_021461395.2 Schistocerca americana
TTGCAACATGCTGTTCGGATGAGATCTCCACCACTTCGTATTCTTACGGATTTATAGACAGCCCTGCAGCATTCATGGTGTCAGTTCCCTCCAGTACTACTTCAGACATCAGTCGGGTCCATACCACGTCATGTTGCGGCACTTCTGCGTGTTCGCGGGGCTCTACGCAATACTAGGAAGATGTACCAGTTTGTTTGGCTCTTAAGAGTACACAGAGGGATCTGTTTTAACATGAAACTACTACATACCTCGATAAATACGCATCAGACGAAATAAATGTTTCAGATAAAAATAATATTTTCAAAGGGAACATCTGTCTGTGCTACAACTGGTTGCCCTTAACCCTCCACCCTCTATAGGTGGGTCAACTTCTCAGTTATTGCAGATTCGGATTCTACGTCAAAAATAGCATGGATTTACCCTAAATATTTTTTTCCGTTCGTTGTAGATGACGCTGTAACCGGCAAAATTCAGTTTTCCAGGTTGATCATAGCAACATTTTCCATAGGGCGCATTACGAGGGTGTGTGTGGGAGGGGGGGGGGGGGAGGATGGAGAGTACTTTATGCCCAGAATAAAAGATCTAAAAGAGAAAAGAGAACAAAATTTGTTTATTTTTGTTGAGTTACATTAAAAATATACTTTTTAAATAGGTACTGATGTGTAAGTACAGTCCAGAACCTGAAAATATCTTTTAGTACACTTTTAGCATTATCAAAGCACTTTCAATACCGTGTACTGCCCGACGGTGAGATACTTTATGCTCATCGTCAAAAATTTAAAAAATGCAAAAACTGTTAACTGCTTCGTGAGTATTACTCACAATATCCTTTTCAAAGAGATACTGATGCGTAAGTAACGTCCTGAACATGGAACTATTGCATATGACATTCACTGGAGAAAGTGGCATCTACTACAACCACTTTAATATATTGGTTAAATTTAACAGAAACATTTAAAACACTTATGGAATCTAGTAGAAGAATTATTTAAAAACAGTAAATACTTTTATCAAAATTTTAACATATACACTCCTGGAAATTGAAATAAGAACACCGTGAATTCATTGTCCCAGGAAGGGGAAACTTTATTGACACATTCCTGGGGTCAGATACATCACATGATCACACTGACAGAACCACAGGCACATAGACACAGGCAACAGAGCATGCACAATGTCGGCACTAGTACAGTGTATATCCACCTTTCGCAGCAATGCAGGCTGCTATTTTCCCATGGAGACGATCGTAGAGATGCTGGATGTAGTCCTGTGGAACGGCTTGCCATGCCATTTCCACCTGGCGCCTCAGTTGGACCAGCGTTCGTGCTGGACGTGCAGACCGCGTGAGAAAACGCTTCATCCAGTCCCAAACATGCTCAATGGGGGACAGATCCGGAGATCTTGCTGGCCAGGGTAGTTGACTTACACCTTCTAGAGCACGTTGGGTGGCACGGGATACATGCGGACGTGCATTGTCCTGTTGGAACAGCAAGTTCCCTTGCCGGTCTAGGAATGGTAGAACGATGGGTTCGATGACGGTTTGGATGTACCGTGCACTATTCAGTGTCCCCTCGACGATCACCAGTGGTTTACGGCCAGTGTAGGAGATCGCTCCCCACACCATGATGCCGGGTGTTGGCCCTGTGTGCCTCGGTCGTATGCAGTCCTGATTGTGGCGCTCACCTGCACGGCGCCAAACACGCATACGACTATCATTGGCACCAAGGCAGAAGCGACTCTCATCGCTGAAGACGATACGTCTCCATTCGTCCCTCCATTCACGCCTGTCGCGACACCACTGGAGGCGGGCTGCACCATGTTGGGGCGTGAGCGGAAGACGGCCTAACGGTGTGCGGGACCGTAGCCCAGCTTCATGGAGACGGTTGCGAATGGTCCTCGCCGATACCCCAGGAGCAACAGTGTCCCTAATTTGCTGGGAAGTGGCGATGCGGTCCCCTACGGCACTGCGTAGGATCCTACGGTCTTGGCGTGCATCCGTGCGTCGCTGCGGTCCGGTCCCAGGTCGACGGGCACGTGCACCTTCCGCCGACCACTGGCGACAACATCGATGTACTGTGGAGACCTGACGCCCCACGTGTTGAGCAATTCGGCGGTACGTCCACCCGGCCTCCCGCATGCCCACTATACGCCCTCGCTCAAAGTCCGTCAACTGCACATACGGTTCACGTCCACGCTGTCGCGGCATGCTACCAGTGTTAAAGACTGCGATGGAGCTCCGTATGCCACGGCAAACTGGCTGACACTGACGGCGGCGGTGCACAAATGCTGCGCAGCTAGCGCCATTCGACGGCCAACACCGCGGTTCCTGGTGTGTCCGCTGTGCCGTGCGTGTGATCATTGCTTGTACAGCCCTCTCGCAGTGTCCGGAGCAAGTATGGTGTGTCTGACACACCGGTGTCAATGTGTTCTTTTTTCCATTTCCAGGAGTGTATTTCCAATGGTGGGCGCAAATTATCTTCCCCCATCCCCTCTCCCTTGATATTGTGGGAGTTAACAACCGAAAAATTAGATGCTTCATTACGTTTCTAATGAGCACGTAAACATTTTTGTTCTAAACAGTTTATATTATCGTTAAAATTAATTTAGTTCTGTAAGTTTGATTGTACGGTAAAACGTTAATGTTAAGACTTTTAAAAGTCTGTCAAATATACTAAATTTAACTAACATAGTTTGCTGTTTTCTTAAGGGTTGATTTCTGTGGATCCCCACATGCTTGATTTCTGTGAGCCCCATGAATTTCAGCATCAGGTTGACTGATTTCGGTCTGTTCTTCCGTCCAGCCGCCGTAATTCTCGCGCCGACTACAGCGCCAGCTACCACGAATGGGGAAAAGTTATCACAGATTAACCTTACGTATTTTTTAGGGTGTAATCGGAGTTTGCATCAAAAATGTGGTGAGTGGGGTGGGAGTTTGAAAATAAAAAGCTGACCTGCCATAGAGCGTAGCGGTTGGAGGGTAGCCACAGACAGATGTTCCATTTGACAATATTAACTTTTCAAGTAGAACGTTTTTTATACGATGCGCATTTTTAAAGATATGTAGTACAAGAAGTATACTAAGCTGCTGCCAGCCCGCCCCCTTCGGGGGGAATTGAAATTCAATAAAGAAGAAAAAAAAAAGAAGTATATCAACTACCATAAATCGTACAATTCGCCATCCTATCGCTGAAAATGGTGTTTTAAGAAGAATATGCCAAATACAGGACAGCAGTCGACAACGACAGACGTTGACAGGTTGCGGTAAATGGCGGAACCAACAACAGAACTACGTTCGATAAACTTAATTGTAACGCTTCCTGTAGGATGGTACACGTCACCACAGTAACATAATATTAAGCGTAATGTGCAAATATGTGGAAATGATGACAGTAAAATAATACCTGTGCCTTTCACTCGCAGCATTTTAAGCTGTGCTTTTAGGTTCCAACCTAGTCATTCCTTCGCAAAACGCTACTGGTTGCGGAAGAAAAGCGTGCCCTACACCATGTAATAACATCCCACTGCAAATGACAAGTCATTGCAGTTTTATTATGAAATAATACCTCAATAAATCCAATTTGGCTCCTATACTTCCCGGAGAGGCCCTATCTACGACGATTGGAAACTAGTTCGTAGATTACCCAGCCTAGTACCGGCAGCTCTTGTTTATCATAGCTAACTTCCCTTCCGTCGAGACTGATACTGAAGTTTAGCACAAATCTCTGACGAGCAACTTCGTAACTTAGTAATCTAACTTTGCTATATGGCGTTACTAATCAGAATTAAAAACAAGAATGGGATATGTTTCACAAACTACGTCAAAAAGAGACCACGTCAATTAATGTAACATTAGGCGCCTAAACGCATTGCTCACTGCGAATTTTTATGTCCAAGGATCAGTTCCGTGTCCAACTTTTGCCTATCATAACACTTAACAAATGAGTATTGAACTTCTGATATAGACGGAAATGATATTTTATGCAATATGCGAGAAAATGTTTGTGAGAAAAATTGAATGTATACTTGCAGCCGATTCGTTGCTACGTACCTAACAACAATACGAAGGAAAAATAGATGTCGCTCAATCATTATGTCGATTTCCAAGGCGTGTCGATGGTATTCATTACCGTTTTTAGTAGTCAGAGAGACTTCAACGCTTAAAAGTTGAATAAACGTCTGAAAACGTTATTTTTCTATATATCACATTCACAACGAAGGCTACTGAACGCTACTTTCTCCCCAGCGAAACAGTATGATTTCTCGTCCAGCATACACTTAATCCTTCAGTTAAAGTCGACGGCTCGTCTTATTCGTTCTATTTGACGGGTGTGGGCTGTGTGTCGGCACGGGGTATTACTTTCTCTCTTTCTTTCAATTCACAATCATCTATGACTCACACAAACATGAAACTTTATTCTAGAAACTTCATGCGGTTATACGTAAGAGGCATCACTCATATTTGACACGGGTAAGGCGCCAAGATCTATAATGAGGGAGACACTAGATTTCCGATCAGGCGGCTGAAACTGTCGCTCGTGATCCCCCAACCGACAAGCTGCATTTCCTTGCTTCACCCTGGCTCCCTGGGTACATAGGCAGTTCCGTTGTTTGTTCAAAAATGGCTCTGAGCACTATGGGACTTAACTTCTGAGGTCATCAGTCCCCTAGAACTTAGAACTACTTAAGCCTAACTAACCTAAGGACATCACACACATCCATGCCCGAGGCAGGATTCGAACCTGCGACCGTAGCAGTCGCGCGCTTCCAGACTGTAGCGCCTAGAACCGCTCGGCCACTCTGGCCGGCTCCGTTGTTTGTCGCAGCGTCCACTCATACAGACACAAACATACTATTATGCCTTTATTTTTGTCACACACACACACACACACACGTATATATAAGATCATTTTTGTTATTTTTATGCTGCTTAAACGGATACTGTCAGTAAGAGCATATTTTCAGCAAACTTTTACAGAGGTCGGTGGCGGGAATCAAATCTGTTAGGCAGCGAAGCAATCTTCAGAATCAGACCCTGTTGAAGTATTTTTTTCTGGTTACATACATGCCAGCTTCCACTTTTCAAGAGTATATGTTTCAAAAAAAGTTCCTAAGGTTTAAATTCCTAACTTGTATCTTCACTTAGCCTCACGAGCGTTGTGTAAACTTCGCTTCTTAAGAAGGAATATTTACACCACCGTGTGCTAGTGCTGCCGTATATAGACCCTTGCTACTTCATTTTGTTTTTAGTCCAGTATACAGGCACTACTCAGGCAGGCCGCATATGCGACCACGATGGCGCCAGGACGTCGCAGCGCGATATTGCGAACATGTGAGGCGGAAAGTTTAATTTAACGCGGACAATGAACCGAATTCCCAGCGGCGGTGCGGCACCACGTGGTTGCCCGCATACGATGGGACCCGCCCAACGGTTCGCGTGCCACCTTTCGGGGAAGCCACGAACTTGTACAGAACTGGCAGCGGCGCCACTCGCGGCGGAATAATGAATTACGAGTAGGATGCTGTGCTCTATGCTCTACACTGATACAGCAGGCTGGCAGCACTACAAAAAGCGGTTTCCTTCCTTCTCTATAGTTCTGGTACTTTCTCGGAGCTACAGCAGTACAGTCTACTGTCATCCACGAGTAGTGAATCACTGCACACGCATATCTCGACTTATATGTTGGCACAATAAAAAGTTTCCTTTGTCAAAGAACCTCCTGAAGAAAATTAAATCGACTGTATACAAAATAAGCTAGTGGAGTGATTCAGCTGATAGGATAATGAGATGTTGCTCAGTAGCTCGATATAAGGGTACTGGAACCAACTAAGTAAGGAAATGATACTGGAATTTTCAGCATAGCCCGTATTTGGTGTCTTCTGCTGCTCTTCTTCAGGTTGATGTTTAATTTTATAAATAACGGTTTAGCCGATCGTTCGAGAACAGAAGCAGAGAAACATCGCGCTGGAGATCGATTAGTCGACCAGCAAGATATACGACCACGTGAAATGAGTAGAGTCGAAAGGAAGTGAGAGCCTATTGGTTCAGATGAATGGGAATATTGATCGATGGTGAAAAATATTTACATAAAAAGTAGTGAAGGAAGCTCATGTTTGAATATTGCTCGTCTTTCTGGGCTGCTTTTATCTTAAAAGAAGACCATCATTGTTCATGCCTTACCTATACAAATATTTTCGCTATAAGAGCGCAGTAGACCCAGTAAACTCCCGTGGTAGGACCACCTGAGAAGACGTAAAAGCTAACGGTGTGGAGTCCCATTCTGTAGGGACTGCGTTCAGTTCAAAACTCACGTCAGCCAAATACCGGAAAAGTCGATTTAACAAAACACAGGCATTCTTGTCCAATTAATCAAATACGTTGTCTCCAGCTTCCTCCAAGTAGAATTCCAACATTTTTCATACGGAGAAATACACTAGGCTTCATCTGTAAATATGGGAAATAATTTATTGACGACAAGGTACATGTAAACTGTGAACACTAACGCATTTTCTTATAGACGTATTGCTAGAAAATGAATTTTTTAAATTCAAATGAAACGTCTACTGATTAGATCATTGCTCAGGTTTCTTCTGTCATTTCCTACACCGATCACTATCACCCCCAATAAGTTTCACTTACCGAAAATACATTGTGCACCTGGCAGATCAGTTACAAAGGGAGCTACCAAACATTTTGGATAATATATAAGACGCAATCGCAAAGTGCAGGGTGTAGGCCACTATACGGCACAAGTGTTTCAACACAGACTGGACCACGAGCCGTGTTGCAGGATCAAATTAAAGGCAGAAACTAAGGATATTGAGAAAACATAAAGCTATCATTCCTGTCAACAGGTGGATAGAAGGGGAATTTGTTCTGATTTTGAAAAAGAAAGAAATGTTCTCAGATTGAATCCAATTAAATGCTCTTCAATTTATTAAGCCATGCATGACCCATTTATAAATATTAGTTTTATCGTGGTATGTTCCTCACACGTATACATCTGATGCATCCGCCTTATGTTAAAGTTAGAACCATCTACGTCTTCATACATATTCCGCAAGCAGACATACGACACATGGCGGAGGGTACCGTGTACTAGAGAGCCTGTATACGGATACAGGCTCTCTCCCGTGTACCACTGCTAGCCATTTCCCGTCACGTTCCACTAGCAGGATCTCCGTAATTTTAATAAGTTCACGCTTAAGGTAAAAACATTTTTCTGTTTATTAACACGTTACATTTTGCACATCCCACACATCATCTTTGCTCTGTTTACATCCTTGGTCAGTATTTAACGAATGATATCTTTGTGTCTTTGCTTAATGATAATCTTCGCATTGTAAAGAAATATATGAAACACATGTGCGATGCTCAAGAAGTATTTTAAGAAGAAGTGTGCCCCAGTAACTTATTTACAATATGTGTGTTGTGGTGGAATTCAAAAAAATACACATCAAGCTAGAAAACCACAAGGACCACAACAAAACAGATCGCCATATCGCCATCTATTGGAACGTTAGTATGTGTACACAACTGCTTTGCATGTGTGTGTGTGTGTGTGTGTGTGTGTGTATGTGTGTGTGTGTGTGAGAGAGAGAGCATTTTAGCATATTTTTATTAGCTAAACGACTGGTGAAGTAGCACTAAATACTCAAACATTCTTGAACAGTGTGGCGCAGGCGATACGCTGTTGATCAAAACATCGATGCGACGAAAATATTATCCATTTGAAGATGGGCATTGTAGCTCGAAACAACTTACGGCACTAAAATATAACATTTAAAATGTGTTTGTGGTTGGTTGCACCATTCGCCAACAATCTCCATCACACTAGTGTGCTGATCGAACCTACTAGTAAAAACTTTAGCAGCACGCCTCTGAATTGCTGCCTTGTCTGCCTTTAATCCGACATGGAGGGGCAGTAATCAAGAGTGGATTGCTCTGTGGTTCTATAAGCCGCCTCCTTTATAGATGAGCTACACTGTCACAAAACTCTCCTAATAAAACGAAGTCGAGCATTCCCCTTCCCTCCTACCGGGTGGTTATAATTAAACTGACACTGTTCCGGCTGCTGCTGTGCGGGCTGTATACATCGCAGGGTACTGAAACATCGCTGAAAAAATAAGTTTCACTTCCTGCCACCTGGTGAAAATATGGCGCTGTAAGCAATAAGAATGTAACACGTTTCCCGTTTTGACGGCAGTATGCTGTTTTTCCCTTGCCGATGCATGTTGATTTCTTTTATGAAGTGACTGTTGATATAAAGCGTTAAGAAGGTTGAAATTATCTGTACGAAACGCAATGGTTTTTGAAAAGAAAGACCGTGTACTCATGGTAAAGCTGTTTTATCAGATTGGCAGCAATAGCGACGCTGCGTTGGGGGAATACTGCCTGCAGAAACAGCTGTGAAGAGGCCCTGAGTAAATAAATGAGCTAAAGAATATGATCAAGACATTTGCAGAAACAGGTGAATTAGGTGCTGCAGTACAGATAGGGAGGTGGTCCATTCCCATGGCAATTTTTGGTGGAGTTTCTGTAGCTGTAGCGGACCGTGGAGCACATGCCTCACATTCTGCAGCCCGTGTTCGAGCTGTCTCATGGGAATTGTCTCTGCCCTGGTCAACACTTCAAAGGATTTTTCGGTGCATTGTATGCTGGTATCTCTACAAGATTCAGAATGCACCAAATGAAACTGCGAGATAGGCTACAACGCTGTGACTTTGCTCTTCGTTTTTTGGCATGCTTGAAAATGGATGACAAGTGGCTGGGGAATATCGTTTGGACGAACGAGGAATGTTTTATTCTGCACAGTGCCGTGAATGCACTGAACTGTAGCATATGGGCTCTACTCTACCACATGTTTTGCATTCAGCTTATGTGACTGGATGGTGTGCTTTCTCGGTACGTCTTTTTCAAGCAAATGACAGCTCGCGGGCCTGTTACTTGTACAGTGACACCTGCACGTTAAAAGGACCTCCTTGTGCAATGTGCACCACGTGATTCCAGCTTCGCAAGAACCCACTGTGTCCATACAAGATGGGGCAACACCACATGTCGGTTGTCAGATGAAAGATTTGCTTTGAGAAACCTTCGGTAACGACCTCATCATTAGGCAGTTTCAAGATGTGCGGCTTCCCACATCCCCCGACCTAAATCTATGTGACTTCCGGTTGTGGGGATATCTGAAAGATCGTGTCTATCAGGGATGTAGCTATATCATACGACGACATATTGATCTTATTACACCAGATCTGCTGCGAGCAACTGTCGGCCATGTTGTGTTACAGATGCAGCATCTTGCTCAGACGGGAGACCCTACTGAAGACATGTTGTAACTTGCGACCATATGGTAATAAACGTGCGAGAACCACTGTTATCACATGTTTGATCGTTCCTCCCATTTTTATGAGCCCATATTACATTCTGACTGCTTATAGGGCCATTTTTCATCTGGTGGCAGGAAGTGGAACTATTATTTTTCAGCTTGTTCTGCGAGTACTCCGAATAATGAACGTACCTACGTTTCAGCTTCCTGCGATGTATACAGCCTGCACTGCAGCATTCGGAACACCGTCAACTCAGTTATAACAGCCCACTACCAATCTTACGTGCTCGTTTCATTTCATATCGCTTTACAACGGCAAGCCTAGATATTTAATCGTCATGACTATGCCAAGCAGCAGACCGCCAATACTGTACTCGAGCACTGCAATGTTTTTATCCCTACTCATCTGCGTTAGGCCTAAGTTATTTTTTTATCCATTTAGATTAAGCCTCCATTTAGCACACCAAACAGAACTTCTCTCTTTCATTCTCTGTCTTTCTACAGGCACACAGTTACGAGTTCGTGTGAATTATAGGTTTTTCAGCAAACAGTCGCAGATTGGCACTCACCGTACCCGTCAGATCATTTATGTATACAAGGTGTAACAAAAAGTATGGGCAAACTTCCAGGGAACATTCCTCACGCATAGAGGAATAAAATGTGCTTTGCGGACATGAGTCTGGAAACACTTCATTTGCATGTTAGAGCTTATTTTCTGCTTCTCTTCATAACGACGTTAGTCCTGGGAAACACACAGAAACAGAAGGTACCAGCATTACACGAAACGTTTTCCTACATGGAATGTTCGAAATATCCCCTTGGTTACGTTTGGTTGAATGTGCAACACATTGAAATTCTTGGATTCACCACCAATGCCTGTTGTTTCAATTGAAAGAAATAATGTCGACATGCCACTTAGTTATTTGCTTGTTTTTAGGTGCGACTAATTTCATTACTCTATACCGTCAATCACATAGCATCAACTGTTCAGTGTTCATGATGATCTTGTTTTCTGGTACAGTGCAATGGAAGTGCACTCAAATGCGGGTTGGCAGATGCTGTACGGGTTAACAGATAGGCATGGCCTTTGCGCTGAAATATTTTGTCGGGAGAGATTTCCCGAACGACGGTGCCACGTCAGGAACATTTTAGAAGCAATTGATCGCAGTCGTAGGGAGCATGGGATAGGCAGATGCAGCTCCCGATTGGCACCACGAGTTGATTTTGTAGGACTACGCTGGAAAGCGGTTTGAATTCTTCCGACATTTTCGTCAGAAACATGAGGGCGGCCAGGATTCTTTCCTTTACATATCCTGTGTATACAAACTGTCGATACCATCTGCGAATGTTCTGTCCATTCGGAGGATCAGTTTGGTAGGGCTACCTCAACATCTGTTCTATAATGACGGAATTACGCCTCGCAAACTCGAAAACACAAAGTGATTTCTGCTGTGGAGTAGCCATTTTCCAATAGGTGGCGGCAACCAAGCAGACTGAAGACAACCGACATCTAGCGGCAGTGAATGTATTTGTTGCTCCAGTAACCAATTCGAGGCCCAGCGATTGATAATTTTGACCAAAAAAAACTTTGCGGTACGTATATTATTTCTGAAACAACCTGTACATTTACCAGGTACACAGCATGATGAAGCTACAAGTCTCTAAATTGATCATGGCATAATGAAACAAAGAGCATTTAACTGCATACAGCCTGAGTCCATTTATTTCATTTCCCCAATTAATTCACACAACTGTGTTCCCCATAGCCCCATCAAAGATAGAAAGCTGAAAAAACTTTGTTCCGTTTCCTCGCACTGTTGGCGCCATGACGTGGCGCAAGACCTCCAACATGACGGCAGGCACAGCAGTTCCGCGTCTGCGCGCGCGCTTTAACGCGACTGCCTAATTCTGGCGGGGCGCGGTTGGCAGCAGTGACCGGGCCTCTCAACGGCGGGCAGTGTTCGAATAGGACCGAGAGGCGCACATGTGCGGCTGCCGGGTGTCCAAAAAAACAGGCCGCAGTGGGCGGCGGAGGAGGAGGAGATGGGGCGGGGGCGTAGATAACGCGAAGCGACGCGGCGGCGCTCCGGCGCGACCTGCCGCTGCTCTGCTTCCCGCCTCCCTCGCCGGCTGCCGCTAGCCGCCGTCTCATGTGCATCGTGTTACCCGCATCTTGTAAACTAGCGGCTAAGGCCATCGAGACAAGTTCTTCCTCGTGTGGTAGTCGAGGGATATGTACTTTTCGATGAGGCTGTGTGCGTTACTATTTACCTACCGCGGTAGAAAAATGACTGTTTTTAAAATAGTACTGCGTGCGTTTTAATACCACACTATAACTCCCGAACAGAGCAACACATAGGGTGTATTATAGTTAAGAGCGATAACTGACGGATGAAAGGACACGGCAATAGAAGCGAAAGCTTCCCAGTAAACAGCGGCACGCAAACGACCGATTTGCGAGACACTTGCCAATGTGTAGTTACATGCCTACACTGACTGTAGCACAAAGTATTGTTCTTGTTAGTATAAATCTATCTGAAACGAGAACTACACTGACGGGAAAAAATTCCAACACCAAGAAGGAGTTGTGCTAGGTATAGGTACTTGGTAGGTGTGTTTCTACATTTGAAAGATGAAATGAAATGAAATGTTCTGTGGCTAGGGCCTCCCGTCGGGTAGACGGGTCGCCTGGTGCAAGTCCTTTTAATTGTAGCCACTTCGGCGACTTGCGTGTCCATGGGGATAATATGATGATGAAGACAATACCCGGCCGCTGTGCGGAGAAAATCTCCGACCCAGCCGGGAATCGAATCCGCTGCGCTGACCATTCAGTTATCGAGGCGGACATTTGAAAGATGACGCCTATACGAAATTCGTGCCTGCCGCATAAGAGTGGAACAAGAAGCGTCACTATGAGGATGCAAATGATGTTTCCTTTAAATTCGCGCCATATCGGTCGTGACCGTTACTTACCGTTGAGATTGGTCGTAGTTAAGTTGATGATAGCAATATCTTTAAGGCGACATACATCCCATATCAACAGCTCCCTTTGAACGAGGTCGTTCGATAGGTCTACGAGAAGCTGGATCTTTCTTCCGCAACATTGCTGAAGGACTTGGCAGGAATATAGCCACTGTACTCGGTAAATGACTGCTGGCAGCAGAGGTCACAAGAATGCACGATCGCAAGAAGACCGATCTCCGAACGGCCACGTGGCACTACCGAGAGGGAAGACCACCGTGTTCGATGTATGGCTCTGACGCATCATACTGCATCTGTAGCAGCAATCTGAGCAGCAGTTCGCACCACAGTGACACAACGAACTGTCACAAATCGCTTACTTACAGGATTGCTCAGAGACACACGCCCTGTAGCATGCATTCCACTGACCCCATACCACCACCGTCTGCAACTCAGAGGTGTCAATCGAAGCTCATTGGAGGGCAGAGTGGGGTGACAATCTTTAACCGTCCGCATCGCTTTTCTCTCATCATGTCCGGTAAGCCATATTCATCCTTGTTATTACCAAACTGAATCTATAACCGACCGAGGTGGCGCAATGGTTAGCACACTGTAATCGCATTCGGGAGGACGACGTTCAGACCTGCATTCGGCATCCAGATTTTGGCTTTCCGTGATTCCCCAAAATCACTCTAGGCGAATGCTGGGACGGTTCCTTTGAAAGCGTACAGCCGATTTCCTTCCCCATCTTTAACACAATCCGAGCTTGTGCTCCATCTCTAATGACCTAGAT
The DNA here is from genome assembly GCF_021461395.2 of Schistocerca americana. Taxonomy (NCBI): domain Eukaryota; kingdom Metazoa; phylum Arthropoda; class Insecta; order Orthoptera; family Acrididae; genus Schistocerca; species Schistocerca americana. The sequence continues at coordinate 875,241,163 of NC_060119.1, forward strand.
GTCGATGGGATGTTAAACCCAATCTTCCTTCCTTCCTGAATCCATATAGTGGAGCACTACCGTCCGCTAATCGAAAGGTAATGTATATATAGCGCTGGCAAACCAACGCTGGACTTGTGGATGGAGGCATCTAGACGTGCTTCTGATCCCGGCGCTGTGATCGCCCAAGGCCTGCTCTCGTGTTCAGAGTGAGAAGTGGTCGCCTTACGGCAAACTTCGCCTGGTGTAGGTCGTGAAACAGCACATGGCCTCACAGAAACCATCCGTTCCTACAGGCCGTCGTGAAACAGATTTTCCTCCAGGAACCTTGATAAAATCTGTTTCCTTTCGTGTCTGTTACGTACCGAGTCCATCTGCGCAGTGCGTCAATAAGACTCTAGCTAGTTTCCGAACAATTTTTTTCCTGCTTTTTCTTTGTTGCAGCCTTCTCTGGTTCGTCGTTGGCCAACGCCGTAAGCGCCCGCATCTCGTGGTCGTGCGGTAGCGTTCTCGCTTCCCACGCCCGGGTTCCCGGGTTCGATTCCCGGCGGGATCAGGGATTTTCTCTCCCCCGTGATGGCTGGGTGTTGTGTGCTGTCCTTAGGTTAGTTAGGTTTAAGTAGTTCTAAGTTCTAGGGGACTGATGACCACAGATGTTAAGTCCCATAGTGCTCAGAGCCATTTGAGCCATTTTTTGAGCCGTAAGCACATGACTACCGATATGGTGAAGAGCGTAACACGATGCTACTCACAGTGGTTTTGCGACTCTTCAAGAAGCAGTGCTGGATAGCCCAGTGTATACAGCGATCCAAACCAGAATCAATGCGGCTTTTGCAGGGTTAAGAGTAAGGCGAGGAGTTGAGGTCTGCCTTACAGCCACTACTCACAGAATCATTCCTCCTCTCCAGACAGCTTGCCTACGCTGTGTCCCACTCATTACATGTGATGCTGAGTGCCTTAGCTCTCTACCAGTCTACTGCTTAGAACTCACCTCCATTTTCAAACACAACCCTAATGTCAAGCTCTCTGTATTTCCAGATGCCATCTCAATAATTTTCGCAAAAATGAAGAGGTCTTAACGACTGCAGAGTCATGTGAACAAGACACATTGTTTAAAATAAATTACGGCATCAGACAGGAAGTTCCTCAGTAAGCAAATACAGTCTGATTCGTGAATGATTAGCAGGCACACTGTCGTATATTGGTACTAGCATAACAAAGGAAGCAAGCTTAGGGCTTGAGATCTCGGCGACGATGTCACTAGCAAGCACTCCACTTGAGGAAGGTTAGGAAAGTAAATCTGGCCGTGCCCTCTTCGAAGGAAGCATCCTGCCGTTTGCATTAAGCGAGATAGGAAAACCACGTAAAAGCTAAACCTGCATGGTAGGGCGTAGATTTGAACAACCATCCTATAGAAAGCAAAAAACAGTGTAATAGGATGATATGTTGATATAAATAAAGTGTGCATTCCCACCTAATCTTCAGCACTCTCCAGTAGCACCGTGTTTCACAAGTTTCTGTTCGCTACTGATCTGATTTGTTTACGGTTGACGTCTTACTTCCACATTAGGCTACACTCAAATATTTTCCAAATAATACTTCTTAATATTTACATATGGAATACATAGAGAGAAATTCCGCATTACGCAAGACACCGTTTTATAATTTTTTTACTACCGAAGCTATTTTCAGCACTTAATGTGCTATCATTGGTGCAATTTTTGTTAATTTTATTTCCAGAAGAATTGCTGATACATGTTATACTCTTGTGCGAGTTATATTAATTTTTGGCTCAAAAATATTTACGTTTCCAACGGAGCGATTATTAGCTGTTAAGTATTTTACACTACTTTGCATAAGGTATACTGCGAAGACATATGTCGCTGAGCTATGCATTATACAGTATGTTATTTACCTACTCTCTGCTTAAAAATTTAGGTCTAAGATATAAAATTTGAAAATAGTTTTGATAAATATTTGTTCACGTACCTCACTATTTGTTCGCATACGGTACATGACGTGTTAGTTATATGTGCTGGCAGCTTTATACAGGGTGTGCATAAAGTCCAGGAACACTTTCAATTTTTATTGCACAAGAACCAAACATTGTACAGATATCATACATATGTCATTTTGAAGAGAAACCCTGAAGTTCTTTTTTTTTTCATGTATACCGCCAAAGCGTAGTTTGGTAATTTGCCGATGGTCAGCGCTAGTCGCAAACATGGCGAGTTCAGGTGCGGAGCGAGCTTTCTGTTTGTTGGAGTTCGACAAAAAGAAGTGTGCTACAGCTGTTCAGCGGATGTTAAGAACCAAGTACGGTAAGAAGCCATCAATAAGGAAGGCCACTTACTAATGGCACAACAAATTCGCTACGACGACTTGCTTGTGCCCGGCAAAGAGAGGCGGACGTCCCAGTGTGAGCGAAGTGAATGTGGAGCGCGTACGAGAGACATTCATAAGGATCTAAAGAAATCGGTGCGTCGTGCATCCCGTGAACTCGAAATGGCTCCAATGACAGTGTGGGAAGTCCTGCGACAGAAGCTGTCTATGAAACCATTCAAATACGAGCTAGTGCAGAAGCTCAATGACGACTACAAAGACAGTCGTTTTGAGTATTGTTCGCAGTTGCAACAACTGAATGAGGATGGGGATGGCATTTTTAGTGACGAAGCCACTTTTCACACTAATGGGAAAGTGAACAGGCGTAACTGTCGAATCTGGGGTACAAAGCATCCACACGAATACACTGAATTTGAGCGTGATACCCCAAAGGTAAATTTTTTTGTGCCTTGCCACGTCGAAAACTGTACAGGCCATTCTTCTTTCGCCGAGAGCCCTGTCACTTGATATTCCTACTTGGGCATGTTGCAGCTATGGCTGATGCCTCAAATGCAATCGGACTCTCCGTTCACCTTTCAGCAGGACGGGGCACCAACCCATTTTCATAGTGAAGTTCATGGGTACCTGAACACGGACCTGCCGCATCGATGGATCGGCCGTGCTACAGAAGGGGACAGCTGCTTCATGAAATGGCCTCCCCGATCACCAGATGTGACTTTTTCCTGTGGGGACACTTTAAAGATCTGGTGTATGTACCGCCTCCATCACGTGATGTAGCAGAGCTCCGGGAGAGAATACGGGAAGCGACGGCCACAGTCGACGATGCCATGCTGGGACGGATATGGCAAGAATTCGATTACCGTATTCACGTCTGTCGGATCATTCATGATTCGCATATTGAATGTTTGTAAAAAAAAAAAAAAAAAAAAAAAAAAAAAAAAAAAAAAAAAAAAACTTTCGGAATTTCTCTCTTCAAAATGCAATATGTATGACATCTGTACAATGTATAGTTCTTGTGCAATAAATAATTGAAAGTGTTCCTGGACTACTCTATGTACACCCTATATATACCATACTTTCTACAGCTTCTCATCTGCAAATAGCGAAACGTTTCTCTGTTTATCTGAGAATCTCTACATATCGCGTTATTTAGCTTGTTACTTAGACTTCTTTCTTTTTTCTATGATGCTGTAGTCTTTTTTTCCCCTTAATTCTTTTGATGTTGTTATTTCTTAGTGTTACACCCGCATTTAATGTAATTTATAAGCAAAGCAGAAGGTTTCTGCCGCCATTTCGTGCGTTGTTACAAAATGGCTCTGAGGGCTATGGGACTTAACTTCTGAGGTCATCAGTCCCCTAGAACTTAGAACTGCTTAAACCTAACTAACCTAAGGACATCACATACATCCATGCCCGAGGCAGGATTCGAACCTGCGACCGTAGCAGTCACGCGGTTCCAGACAAGCTCCTAGAACCGCTCGGCCACTTCGGCCGGCGTGCGTAGTTACAGTCATACCCAAATGACGATCATCTGCTTCATTGTTGAGACAATTTCTCTTTTTCAGAAACACTTTTCTCTCTGTTGCCAATAGCATAGTGTATCCTCTCTGCTTCCCTCATCTTCACTTACTTTGCTGTGAACACAGCAAAATTCGTCTACCACTACTTTAGTGCCTCAAGTTTTAATCTCATTCCCTAGCGTCGTCTGATTTGATTCAACTACGTTCCATTACCATTGTTTTATTTTCGTTATAACGACTTTTCAAGATACTATGCGTTCTGTTCATCTGATCAAGTCCTTTGCCGTCTTTGGCAGAACTGGCAAACATTAAACTTATTATCTAAAAACTTAATGCTATCATGTATATTACGAGCAGATCTTACTCCAGTCTGAACTACTGCTTCCTTTTCAAGTTTTTGACTCTCATAACTGCAATCTGGTTACTGTACAAGTTAACACTCTGCCAGTTAATTCTCTAGTATGGGGACGAGCGTGGCAAAAACCTGTTGCGCCGGTGCACTGCATGCAGTTATGAAGAGCCAGAGATCACAGGCTGTGGGTGCGTGAACAGGTGGCTGCGTTTGTGTGGCAGCGCGGCGCTGCGCCGCACACATGTTTGCTTTACGGGTCGCCATAAAAATACTGAGGCGCGCTCATTGTGCACGGCTTGGCAACACTGCGCCCTCACTCACACTAGGCGATCCGGCACTCTGCTGCTTAACAAGAAACATCGTGACTCAACCTATTAAGAGAGGCCGGAATTATGAAGTCTCCCTCTCTCGCCCTATCCCGAGATGAGCTGCGTTTTCGCGTATTCATCAGAAGTAGTTGCCGCCGGGATGGAAACCATACACAGTTCTCATTCATCATGCAGCTCACAGTTTGTTGATTTTACAGATCCTTGTCGTATTTATTTACTCGTTCTGCATCACAAATGTCTCGAAAACCAAGGAATGCATCCTTACAATGAACAAAAAAGGAAACAAATACTGGTGTGTATGAAGATGGTATCTGTTCTCTCGGATATGCCCGATAGAACAGATAGCATGTGTGACGATGCAGCTCGTTAGAATGAAATTACAATGAAATGAATACCCCTAGCTGCATACAGGCGTTGATATACCGGGTGATCAAAAAGTCAGTATAAATTTGAAAACTGAGTAGATCACGGAATAATGTAGATAGAGAGGTACAAATTGACACACATGCTTGGAATGACATGGGGTTTTATTAGAACCAAAAAAATACAAAAGTTCAAAAAATGTCCGACAGATGGCGCTTCATCTGATCAGAATAGCAATAATTAGCATAACAAAGTAAGACAAAGCAAAGATGATGTTCTTTAAAGGAAATGCTCACTATATATCCACCATCATTCCTCAGCAATAGCTGTAGTCGAGGAATAATGTTGTGAACAGCACTGTAAAGCATGTCCGGAGTTATGGTGAGGCATTGGCGTCGGATGTTGTCTTTCAGCATCCCTAGAGATGTCGGTCGATCACGATACACTTGCGACTTCAGGTAACCCAAAAGCCAATAATCGCACGGACTGAGGTCTGGGGACCTGGGAGGCCAAGCACGACGAAAGTGGCGGCTGAGCACACGATCATCACCAAACGACGATCGCAAGAGATCTTTCACGCGTCTAGCAGTATGGGGTGGAGCGCCATCCTGCATAAACATCGTACGTTCCAGCAGGTGTTTATCAGCCAGGCTGGGGATGATGCGATTCTGTAACATATCGGCGTACCTCTCACCCGTCACGGTAGCAGTTTTGCTTTCCAGCGCCATCTGTCGGACATTTTGAGAACTTTGTTGTTTTTTGTTCTAATAAAACTCCATGTCATTCCAAACATGTGTGTCAATTTTTACCTCTCTATCAACATTATTCCGTGGTTTATTAAGTTTTCAAATTTATACTGACTTTTTGATCACCCTGTAAGTCAACGGGGAGAGTTGAAAATATTTGCCCCGACCGGAACTCGAACCCGAAATCTCCTGCTTACATGACAGACGCTCTATCCATCTGAGCCACCGAAGATACAGAGGATAGGGGGACTACAGGGACTTATCTCTGGCACGCTTCCTATGTTAAGGTTCACTGATGAATTGACCATCTTCTTCCGTGCGGATGCACAAACAGTGCTTGAATTCTTACGGGAATCGGCAGTAAAGCCGCGAGTAATGAGCATATGGGCAAGGTCACTATGAATATAGTGCGGGACAATAAGTTGGGAATGTGGGTCTCACGGGAGGCGTGCCAGAGATAAGTCCCTGCAGTCGCACTATCCTCTTGTGTTTTCGGCGGCTCAGATGGATACAGCGTCTGCCATGTAAGCAGGAGATCCCGGTTTCGAGTCCTGGTCGGGGCACACATTTTCAACTGCACCGTTGACTTATATCAACGCCTGTATGCAGCTAGGGGTATTCATTTCATTGTAGTTTCAAATACTGATGTCCTGCACCACTGCATAATTTTTCTCCAAATGGACCTGCACTGCCCTTGAAAGACTACGCAGGTTTGCTCATTGCTCAGCTCACATACGTTGCCTTGCAATAGCTGTACCGGCCTCCACCCACCCCACCCTCAGATCTCTCCTCGCACACACCGGGAAGACAACTAGTAGGCCACACGCTGTCATTCCCAGAGCCAGTCATTCCCGTCCCCATTCGATTCAACATCACCAAAAACTTCTTCCAGCCTAACTGACTATGCATCTATACCTCCTTTATGTGCAGGCTCTTATAACTTCAGGAATGGGAGCCATTTCCACTGTGTTGCTGGAAAGGCTGGAAGCTTCGTTAGAGCAGGACACCAAGCTTGATTTAATTATAAGCAAAAGTCGGGAGTTAAACGTTGATTTTCGCAAGGGAAAAGAGCAAAACACAGGCAGCTGAAACGAGATTTATGAGAACAGTGAAAGGTTGCACACTCAAAGACCGGACCAGGAATGAACAAATTACAGAAGAACTGTATTTTGGAGGAACGAACAACAAAATAGAAAAATATAGAAACAGATGGAAAGAGCATCTGTACTGAAATCCAGAAGAAACAATTGTTAAGATACAGGACGAGAGGAAAAAGAAATCCTGAAGGCTCAAAATGAGATGGATTCAAAACTAACCTTTGTAGAGGGAATAGGCAGTTAGCCTAATACCTGGAAGTGAAAATGATGCTGATGATGATGACTCGTTTTATATTCGCACACAAAAAAGCAGTATACAGTTTGTATCATAATTAATGGGTAAACGCGTACAGTTGAGAGTACACGATACTAGAAACATGGGCTCAAATGCATTCCTTAAGAACAACGAGCACTTATTCATCTTTCACACTTATAGCTCTTTAGGTATGCACTTCAGTGCCCATGTTTACTGGACGTTTTTCCTTGTTTTCGTCCATGCTACCTCGTCCTAAAATATGGAAAGCAAAGGGCTTGCAGTAGAAGAAATTTGTTTCACAGTATCGAAGGTGAAGAAGTGTTCATAGCTCTTCACGTATGCGTTTTAGAGCTCCTCTTTACAGAGACTTTTTTGCTTTTAGTATCGTGTATTTTCAACGATAATCGTGTACGCCATTAATTATGATACACTCTGGATATGAGAAACTACCTTATTGTTACTGCTGCACTATGCACCAAATATTTGAATTATAAAAAACAAATACTAAAAAAAAAGGTTGCATAGCGCGAGATTCGATCCGGCGACCTTCGGATTACGAACCCGAACGCTTACCGCTGCGCCACGACGCTGTAGAGAATTATTAATCGTAGAGAGTATTTCACCGCAACGGTTTCTTTTAACTGTCGATTTTCTCGACAACGGCTGAGAAGTGCATCTTGGTGCTTTGCCACATTACACCTCTGGCCATGAGTTTTTATTATGCGCAGTATGAATCGAATCTGAATTTCACAACTGGCGGCCTCCCCTTGTAAGAGAAAAAGTAAACACCGCAGAATTTCTGTTAGCTTGCGTGACGTATTTTGGTTCGAGCGTTACATCGCGAGAAAGTGATCGTTGTGATGTATTTGATCCTGTATAGTCACATTGAAGTCATATACTCCTTCCTCACCGCTGTTATTTCTGGTGAACATCCGACTCATACTGGGTAGCGTATGCGCTTCATTTTATTTTTTGGCGATTTAAAATCCTGTCAACAAAGGGAATTTCCAGATACGTCGAGAGCACTGCCTGTAACTGCAGACTTCCTATGGAGACTGTCATCGTAAAAACTCAGACACGAAGACCTACAGAGGTGTATTCGTCCTGCGAAATGGATGACTCACGTTAATTCGAGACGTCTGAAACTAGCCCTGAAACCGAAGGTTGCCCATCCGCATTGTCGCTTAAATTAGAGCTGACGATTTGACTTTCTTTCTGCAATAAGGGCGATCACTGTTGTCTAGCCTTTGTACTTATGATGAGGAAAAGTCAACAGTCAGCTCTTGTTTCACCTTTTTAAATATATATTTTGTTTCCGCTGATATAAATCTCCACTGACCAGCAAGGTCTGGAGTGGCAATGATAACCAGTTTCAGACGGTTACAACCATCTCCAGATTTCTACATGAAATAAAAATCAAAATTCGAATGTCTCTAACAGTTACCACCATTAACGCATTATATTAACAATAACAGAACTGGATAAAACCAACATCTCATTATACCTAATCACAAATTATAAATGCGAATGTCAATAACCAGTGTCACCATTAATACGCCATATTAGCAGTAATAAAACTGGATAAAAGCAGTGTTTCATTAGTCCTAATTATGTTGCGCACCTTCTCTTTTTCATTTTATCTGACACGCAGCACATTAATCCTGCGGGTTTCCTCGCCTGGGGAACCCACGTGCGCCGATCTGCCGGCTGCGTTTCCACGTACCTCTGCAGCGCGGGTAGCAGCCATCTATAGGTACAGGCGCAAGGCAACCACGTGTCTCCCTACACCTGTCTGCCTCTCGTCAAATTATACTGGATTAGATACGTTGTTCGTTCCATGGACCCGCAGTAAGAGGATCGCTGTGGATCAGAAATTAAATCTATTTCTGTCCCTAAATTTTCTGCGGTTTCACTAAACTACTTCTGGCCATTGACGGAAACGTTTCCTAAACGTGTCATGGTCCATTACTTCCCAAAGCCTTCTCCATCCGAGGTAGTCATCCATCTCTAATATCACTAAGGTCGACGAAACATTAAACTGAGACCTTGCTGTCATCTTTCTTCATACTAATAAGTATATACGTTTTTTTTATTATTAAAAGGCAGATATATCTTGACAGCAGTTAACGTCCCTCTGTTGCCCTGATTATTAGACATAACGGTTACAAGAACTGTGTTCTCACGAAATCAAGGGTATGAGTCAGATGTCTTCTTGCTTGCTTCGAAAATAGAGGAAAGATAGTGTCCTCTATCAAAACGGATAATATATATCGATATGTGATAATATCATGATGTGAAATTTGTCGTCCTACGCTACATGCTAAAAAGCAGTTTGATAGCACCGCTGTTTTTCTCTATATGCATAAATGGTTTGGCAGACAGGGGGGCTGCAATCTGTGGTTGGTTGCTGATGACGCTGTGGTGTACGATAAGGCGTCCAAGTTGGGTGACTGTAGGAAGATACAAAACGACTTAGACAAATTTATGGTTGGTGCCATGAATGGAAGCTAGCTCTACATGTGGGAAAATGTAATGCGGGTAAGTAGGAAGATCAGACCTGTAATATTCGGTTACATTATCACTAGTATCCTGGCTGACACAGTGAAGTCGTTTAAATATCGGACAAATGCATCGACAAGGGACTAACATTATCATCTCACAACTAAAGTACTTTCTGTTCTGTCAGCGTTCATGCTGAAAGTTCCATCATTCTGTGACTTTAACCGAGAATACCTGTCGGGTCACTATCAAATATATTCTTCGGGTAAATGGAAATAAAAGTAGTTTAAGGGCCGTTGCAAATCGAGGTCACTGAAGGCGAGGCGTTAGGTCAACTGGAAACAGATGAGACAACGAATAGGTTGGAGCTCTTGTAAAGGAACCACGGAAAAACTGGGTGAAGACGCCAGCAGCAGGATACTCCTTCCGAACATGAGTCCACTAATCAATATCCTTCGTCAGTGGATGGGAATAGTCTGTAATTTTCGCAGCTAATCTCTAGCTTAGAGAAGTTTACGTAATTTTCACTTCCCATTAAAGCCAAAAGTCTAAGTTAGAGTTCCAGTCTGAACTACAGTTTTAATCGGCCAAGAAGTTTCATTAGAGCTGAAGAGTGAAAGGATCAACCAGCTAGTAACTCCTGGGCTACGAATGATCACTATTTGGTTTTTCATTTATGCTAGTGTAGCAAAATATACAAAAGTCCTTGGAGCTTTATTAGAGTAAGAGAGACTAATGCTGGGTAGTGAACGTGTTCGTATTATTAGTGGATACAGATTTTGCCCTTTCCGCGTTCTAGTCCCAATACATTAGGCAGCTGTAATATGTCCGTATTTTTTCAACTGTTTACACTACACACTATACAGTAAAAGTGTCATTATCAATATTCCATACAATTTCTACAAAATAAGCAGTACAATATAAATTCTGATTGTTTCCTTGCCACATATACGAGGACTATTTGGAAGGTAAGTTCCGATCGTTAGCGAAATGAGACCCACAGTGGAAATCAAAAATTTTTCATTTGCAACACTTTTGTGCACATTCTAACTACTCCTCTACATAGTCGACGCTCTGCCTTTGACATTTGTCGTAGCATTGTAGCAACCTTCCAATACCGTCGTCTTAGAAGACAGCTGCCCTTCCTTTCCGCCACTTCCCTACGCTGGCCTGCAGTACGGTATCCGTGCCAAAATGCTGCCTTCGTGGCCCGCGGTTCAGGTGAGCAGAGATGAACTTAGAGGGAGACAAGTCCCTAAGGCAGGCCCATCCAAGAATTGCACCCGGCGGGCGCAAGACAGTGTAGTTCAGCGCCCCGTCCGCGACCGCGTGTCGCTAGTGTCGCCATAGGAGCGAGCGAGCGAGAGAGAGAGAGAGAGAGAGAGAGAGAGAGAGAGAGAGACCGCACAGCACTGCTCTGCGCAGGAGTGTCCCGCGGTCAGATCTAATGTAAACAAAATATTCTATTTTAGAATTAATTTTATGTAAGGGATATAGAGTCTTATTCTTACTGTTAGTAATTACAAGTAAGTATATTTTGTTATACTTCGTGCTACAATTTTTTGTATCCCTTTTCAGAGTTTAGAAATCGGATCCTTAGTTTGCTGTTTTGTACGTAATAGTTTTAACTGACAAAGTTTGAAAACTTATTAAAATTGAATTAAGGTTATAGAGCTCTTTTTTCTTACAGTCGACATTGTTAAAGAAGACAATTAACATTTTACACGTTTTTCTTTTTCGAGGAAACGATTTTGTCTAGGCTTGGTACGATACTCCGTGAGACTGCCAACCTCAAAGAATTGGTCAAATTTTTATCGCCAAGGAATGAACGGTTCTTAGTTTTAGGAAGTTACACATAAGAAAGCGGTCATTCAGGCGGATTTGGCACAGTAGGTCAATCAGCTCTAGTTGAAGCACTTGCGAGACGTCCTCTTCCCGAAGGGAAAACGGGCGAACAAATATATCTATCGGCTGGCGTTCGGGCGGTCCGCACGGCCAGCTAAGCGGCACGGCTCGGCCACTGCAGCAACATATGAATTCGCCCGGGGCGCTGGCCGCGGGCGATCGCGGACGCTAGCGGCCCAGGGCACAGTTTGGACAAGCCTGCCCTAAAGAATGGCCGGTGATCAAACACTTACCATCGAAAACGCTGCAGGAGCGTTCTCGTGGCCCCTGCGCTATGTAGCCGAGAATTGTTATGAAGAAGGAAACGCGATCTAACGCACGGCTTGCCCGGCGGGAAGGAGCGCCTGGTCCCCGGCACGAATTTGCCAGGTGGATTTCTGTCGAGGTCCGGTGAGCCGCCCAGTCTGTAGATGGTTTTTAGGCGGTTTTCCATCTGCCTCGACAAATGCGGGCTGGTTCCCCTTATTCCGCCTCAGCTACACTATGTCGGCGATTGCTGCGCAAACACGTTCTCCACATACGCGTACACCGCCATTACTCTACCATGCAAACATAGGGGCTACACTCGTCTGGTGTGAGACGTTCCCTAGGGGGTCCACTGGGGGCCGAACCGCACAATAACCCTGGGTTCGGAGTGGGGCGGCGGAGGGGTGTAGTGGACTGCGGTAGTCGTCGTGCGGTTGTGGACCACTGCGGCTGCGGCGAGAACGGAGCCTCTCTGTCGTTTCTAGGTCCTCGGTTAACACAACATACCATAACATAGGTTAGGTAGGGTTGCCGGAAATCAAGCGAAGTTCTCAGCGGGTGTAAATGCTTAGTGGGAGACACTGTTCTTGTAGGCACAGATACTCTCACTGTGTGCTCAGGACCGAAAAGAGGGACTTGACACAATCGACAGGCATACTAACAGACACCGCCCAACACATTCGTGCAAAGCTTCATCGGATTTTCACTGTCATTTCCATTTCGCTATCTGTCGGACCTAACTTTCCGAACAGCTCTCGTAAAACGACTTGCTGCTCTCCCTCACTGCTCTTTCCAGTATAAAAAGCAGACTGCAGTATCTCATGTGCACTAACTTTAACATAATTAATAAACGATGTATTTTTCCGCTTATGGCTGCAACAGTTTTCATTCTGTGTTTGCCATTACGGTGTTACCCCGCTGTCACTCATATATAAACATAAAACACAATGTATCAGGAAAATATAGTGGGAAACAACAGTACTGCAATAGTCTTGGGAATGCGTCACCATGCCAGTACTTAAAAAAATTCAATGCCTTGTCATGTCACAGATATTAGTAACTTTATTCTTGTAGGATTCTATAAGACTTCACAGGCAGTTAAAAAATCATAGATATGTTCCTTAAACACAGCTCGGACATCAGCTCCTAGTGGCGGCATTCGGGATATCAAGGACCAATTACAACAGTTGTGGGCTAGATTGCGTCTGGACGGGATACAAAGAATTTACGACACCTTTTGCAATCGAACCAGTGCATACATCCAGGTCAGAGAACGTGTAACGTGATTCTAATAAGGGAGCTTACACTGCAAAGTTCTTTGTAAATTTGACACGATATTGTAATCACTGAAATAACATAAGATACTCTCTCAACCAATGAAGTTTCGTTTTGATTCTTCCTCCACTTCTGCGCGTTTCACATTTTTCTCAGACAAAGGCAACCAAGCTGAATATGTACAGAATAAGTAATCACGATAGTCCAAGGTTGTGGAGCCTTCAAAAAATGTGCGGAAATATATTACAAAAAGGTTAGGAAATGAGTGAGGCGTACTGTGGCTGTTTAAAAAATGTGTGTTACTCCCGAGCACTCAACTATGAGTACACACAGGTTCCTTCCGAAAATAATGTCACGCCATTCGCTAACTGCCTTCTGGTGGCATCGCCTGCTGGAGATCTCACTTGCGTTGGCATTCTGCTACGGCCGCCCTGAGGACGGCTTGTGGGCAGCAGTTTAGGCAGGTCAGACGCCCCTGCCATTACATGTTATCACCACCACGCCTCCCTCGATAACAAGGAGGCAGGCAGCCACGTGGCGCGTCTCGGCCGCGAATACTAATGGCGGCACGCCGGCGCCCGGCCTCGCGACGCCCCATTACCGCCACCGTTAGGCGACCCACTCCCTGATCACGCCCTCCCCCCTCCACCCACCGCCTCTGCTTCCGGCCAGCTCTTCCGGACTAGCGAGTGGAGGCGACAACCGCTTGCGTCGTTGAGTGTCAGCCTGGTATCTCAGCCGGTCGCCATCCTGCAAATCCGTGCGGCCGTTTCCTACACTAGGACTTCACACGTCCTGCGCAAGAGTACGGTTTCTCACAGCAGTACACATTCTCTCTCTCTCTCTCTCTCTCTCTCTCTCTCTCTCTCTCTCTCTCTGTGATTATTTGTAATGGAAATGAAGTCACATGCTTCTTTACAGAGCCTAGGGGAACGATGCGGGAGACCCGCACCGCCGTACTAGGCAAGGTCCTAATGGAGGTGGTTTGCCGTTGCCTTCCTCCGACCGTAATGGGGATGAATGATGATGATGAAGACGACACAACAACACCCAGTCATCTCGAGGCAGGTGAAAATCCCAGACCCCGCCAGGAATCGAACTCGGGGTGGCCGTGCGGTTAAAGGCGCTGCAGTCTGGAACCGCAAGACCGCTACGGTCGCAGGTTCGAATCCTGCCTCGGGCGTGGATGTTTGTGATGTCCTTAGGTTAGTTAGGTTTAACTAGTTCTAAGTTCTAGGGGACTAATGACCTCAGCAGTTGAGTCCCATAGTGCTCAGAGCCATTTGAACCATTTTGAATCGAACTCGGGACCCCGTGCTCGGGAAGCGAGAACGCTACCGCGAGACCACGATGTATATCCTCATCTCTACAGCTTCGCCCGCATATGCATTTGACACATATATTGGACACACCTCCTCCTCCCCCACTCTGTGTCCACCCTCCTCTGTATGTCCATCTCATCCTCTCATCGCTATCTCTCTCCTTCTCCCTCCTCTCTCTGTCTCTCCATCTTCTCCTCTTCCTCCCTCTCTTTGTCCATTTCTTCTACCCCGTCTCAGGCCACATCTTCTGTCCTGCTCCTTCTGACCATATCCTCCTCTTCCTCTCTCTTGCCATCTCTTCCTTTCCCTCTAGTCCAGTACCCCTCTACACCCTCCACATGCATCATGCATTCCCCCTCCTCCCCTTTTCTGTCCACCTCCTTCTCACCCTCGCTTTGTCCATCCCCTCCTCTGTCCATGTTGACCTGTCCCCAGCCATGGTCATCGACATGTATAGCCCATGCAATGCAGTTCAATAAGGCAGCCTGATACTACTCCCACTATACACCTCTCAGGCAGGATGGGCTGCTCATCAGTGGCTTGAAATCCCTTTATTTGCCCCTAAAGTACAGTTCGCCATGCAAAGCAGTTCGCTAAAGCAGCCTGTGACTAATCCAACAACACACCAGTCATTCAGGGCAGCTTACATGTCATTTCTTGCCCATGACTGTAGGCTGCCCTGCAATGCACATTGATTTGGTAAATCGATAGTTCCTCCACATTATACTTGTCATGCAGACAGCCTAAGTTTCAAGGGTTGGGAAAAACATATTTCTGCCTGTATCTCTGCTCCAATTGGAGCTAGGAAGTTATAAAACACAGAGTACTGATATGTGTGAGACCTACTGTTCCTATATCAGATTTGGTTGAAATTAATCCAAGAGTTTTGGAGGAGACCTCAAACATACACCATAGTTTTAAATAAGAATGAGGTAGGACATGGTTTGCTGCCTATTATACACTAACAGAAACAGAAAGTGTTATGCCAAGAAGCTCCAGTGGAGAGGTACATTACACAATGGATATTACATATTTCAATTTTCATTCTGTCCAGATGTAATGTCAATCACCAACATAAGTATGACGTTTTTCCTCCAGAGACATACGACATACATACATTGTTTTATTCATTGTGACATGGAAGTAAACAACCTCCAAATGCCATCTTGAAGAATCTCTTACGCTGTCTAAAACAAGTGCTATGTCATCTCAAGAAGACTGCTTTCTTTCTATCACAGCCCAAATGTGCTCTTTTGGTCTCAAGTCAGAGAACTCTGACCATTGTCCAAGATCCACACATTCCTCAGGATGTTTCTGATGTGAACTGCAAGTTGGAGCTTGGATTATCCTGCTGTAATATGCCATTTGGCATCCTGCTCGTCAACATTATGAATACTGATTTTACCATTCTTGCCAGTTACTGGTGAACACGTGCAGTGTTCTCGTTTCTTCTATCGCTTTTAAACTGGTTTTGTATCAATTTTGCACATGGCTACTTGTCACAATTTTATGTTTGCCCACCATATGCTGGTGGCTGGACAGCTTGGTGGTCTGCCTGTCATCATGCACGTCAACTACTGCTTGACAGTGGCATAATAGTCGAAACTGGGCAATAATGGAAGGTCAACAATAATTACAGCCACTGACAGAAATGCTGTCACTTCAGAAATGTTGCACAACTGCCGTACCTGCCCGAAGGAAAGTAATACTCTCTCAAGATGACCACAGAGTCATATTATCTTCAATAACCGTAAGTGAAGATTGTGCCCTTGGATATATGCTAGTTTTCTTTCATGATATTCTCAATTTTGTTATTAGGAGAGTTTGAATATGCGGGCCTTAGCTGTTATAGTACTCCCCTCCCCCCAACCTCCCCCCCAAAAAAAGCAACAATTCCTCAATTATACCTTTTTTATTTCTTTGTTCAGTGCTTGTTTCGGCGTCGCAGACCCTTTTATAGACGTTCAGTCTGGTTCTTCTCTGCCAGTATGTCACAGTGGAAACTGACATCACCACTGCCCGCGCTTAGACGAAATTAATAAGTTTCTAGAGTGTCAAAACGTACGACCATGTAGCGGATTTGTCCAGTTTATCTCTTATCGTTTGGCATACCAAAAAATATTACAACAGAGTTGGAAGGACCCGCAAAAAGCAAACCAAGTAGTACTTTACACGGAAATCCCGAGATCAATTATTTGGGTATCCTACGTACATGCACATAGTCTCGGCAGGGAAACAGTCATTAGCATCAGTGATGAAAAATAGAGATTTTCAGATATAGGCTAAACACTTTCACCTATCAGACACAGTTCCTTAAAAGCACACCACAATTACAAAGAATGAAATTGTTTATTAACGTCATACGCTATTGATATTTAAATTTGTGTTAAACCTTCGCCAGGAACACAGCTTTTGGACAACTCAGTTGGTGCCGACGGTATAGCCTGAGCGGCCAACATTAACCCACTTACTACCATAACAAGGAGAAGCCTGATGTTTGCCGTATGGACTTCACTACCGGTGTTGCTCTTGTCCATAGTACACTTTCCTCTCGCCATTCCCCTTGTTCCTCCGACGGCGGACATCTCGGGTAACGACCATAGTATAGCGCAACATAGATCAGAGGTAGAGATGTATGGTAGAGATGTATTTTATTTGTAGTGATCGGAATTAAACTGTTCTGAATAATTATTGATGATTGGTAATTAGCAAGAAAAGGAAAATTTCACGAAAACAATAACGCGAATTCGGCCATTTTTAGCACAATAACACGAAATCGCCGATTTTTACGAAACATAGCGAAATTGGAATTTTTCCTTATAAAAATGTCATAAATCTGAGGACGACAGTTTACTAACATTCGTGACTGATGGTTATTGAACGTTGCAACTGGATTTTAACTTTTTTTCCCCAAGACAGAGGTTCGTGAATAATCTTAAAATGACAGTTCGTGCCCTGCGTAACGAACAGCGAAAAACCAGTCCAACGTGGCAAATTTTACTTTTTTATTCACTCAACGACTAGTTTTCGGGCCGAGACCCATTGTCAGATTATCGTAACATAGTCAAAAATGGTATTTCCAAAAATGTGCAACAAACAGTTACAGCGCATAGAGATAACAGTTATCTGTATGAGCTGTAACTGTTCGGTGCCCATTTTTAATATGGTTTTCACATCTTCGGAAATACCGTTTTTGTCTATGTTACAATGATTTTAAAATGGGTCTTGGCTCGAAACTAGTCATCGAGTGAATTAAAAAAAAAGTAAAATTTGCTACTTTGGACGGGTTTTTTGTTGTACTGATTAACAGAAGCTGCTTATCCACAGATGCTCTAGCATGCTAGAAGTTCGAAAATACCTTATAGAGTGCCAGCAAAGCGGAACTGTATAATAGCAGTAAAGCCTTTTTCGGGGCTGGTGACAGCCTACACACAGCGTCAGTTAACGTAAATATATACATACATATCATCCTTTCTCTCGTACGTCTACTGTCTGAAGACTCTGTCAAAATCTTTCCTAGCAGCGACTTTTTTCTAGCACGTGCACGGTCTCGGGTTTCAGCGAGGTCCGGAAGCCAGGGGGCTAGGCGCCCTGCGCGTGTAGCCCGCCTGCCAGCGCCGGCCGCACTCCGCTACCGGCGGGGGGCAGGCTTTCCATTTGGGCGGCTTCAGACACTTTGCGCTCGCCCCGCCGCGCCGTGGGTGGCCGGACCACCCGGCGACCGCCCCCGCAGCCTCCAATATCTGCTGACCCTTCACCTCGCGCTAAAAACTAACGGCGGGCGCCAGCTGAGCCACAAAAATGGCGTCGAGCTGGTAGCGGCCTCTCGGGAAACGAGAGGCACTTTAAGGGCGCGGTCCAGCCAGAGGTCGCGGGGCGCCTCTCCTTCACCCACCGGAGCACACTTTTCCCGCCGGTCTTCATTAACTCATAACCTGAAGCTGCCATCAAGCCGCAAGTTGGTCCCAACACCGCAGTGCTTTGCCGAGCACCGCTCTATTGGAGATGGTGTTCTCTTGCTATCTTCCAGTCTCTGGGATAACTTATCCAGCCAGTTGTAGGGGGCTATAGTCTAATGCGCACGTCGAACCGTGGTGTAATTCGGAATTTTCACACTAACAAACATTACCAAAACTGAAAGAAGTGTTGAGCGAGAGATGAAAATCTTTAATATTCACCAGGGGTGTGCGAGTCTGCCATTTCATCATTGATAAACACAGTTACACTGACATAAACAGAGTCATAGAAAAGTACGGAGTGGTGTGCAAAACTTAAGGACGGAAGTAACTTAGGTATGATGTGACAGTGCAGTGTAATATAGCTCCATGAAACGGATCGTATGGCTCCAAGCACTATGGGACTTAACATCTGAGGTCATCAGTCCCCTAGACTTAGAACTACTTAAACCTAACTAACCTAAGGACATCATACATATCCATGCCCGAGGCTGGATTCGAACCTGCGAACGTAGCAGCAGCGCGGTTCCGGACTGAAGCGCCTAGAACCACTCGGCCACAACGGATGGCATAGCTCCATGAAACTTAGCCCATACATAGAAAGAAGATACAGCATAGTACAGAAAGTAATGTGACAGTGCCGTGTAATATAGCTGCATGAAACTTGGCCCATACATAGAAAGAAGATACAGCATAGTACAGGAAGTAACTGAAACAAATACACAATGAGCTTAACAGAAATTACAGTTTTATTCAAAGACAATCTACATCTACATCTATATGAATACTCTGCAAATCACATTTAAGTGCCTGTCAGGGGGTTCATCGAACCACCTTCGCGATTCTCTATTATTCCAATCTCGTATAGCGCGCGGAAAGAATGAACACCTATATCTTTCCGTACGAGCTCTGATTTCCCTTATTTTATCGCGGTGATCGTTCCTCCCTACGTAGGTAGGTGTCAACAAAATATTTGCGCATTCTGAGGAGAAAGTTGGTGATTGCAACTTCGGGAGAAAATTCCGTCGCAACGAAAAACGCCATTTTTTCAATGATGTCCAGCCCAAATGCTGTACCATTTCTGTGAGACTCTCTCACATATTTCGCGATAATACAAAACGTGCTGCCTTTCTTTGAACTTTTTCGATGTACTCCGTCAGTCCTATCTGGTAAGGATCCCACACCGCGCAGCAGTATTCTAAAAGAGGTCGGACAACGTAATGTAGGCAGTCTCCTTAGTAGGCCTGTTACATTTTCTAAGTGTCCTGCCAATAAAACGCAGTCTTTGGTTAGCGTTCCCAACAACATTTTCTACGTGTTACTTCAATTTAAGTTGTTGGAAATTGTAATACCTAGGTATTTAGTTGAATTTACGGCCTTTAGAGTAGACTGATTTATCGTGTAACCGAAGTTTGACGAGTTCCTTTTAGCACTCATGTGGATGACCTCACACTTTTCGTTATTTAGGGTCAACTGCCACTTTTCGCACCATTCAGATATCGTTTCTAAATCGTTTTGCAATTTCTTTTTATCTTCTGATGACTTTATTAGTCGATAAACGACAGCAAACGACAGCGACATCTGCAAACAACCGAAGACGGCTGCTGAGATTGTCTCCCAAATCGTTTATATAGATAAGGAACAGCAAAGGGGCTATAACACTTCCTTGGGGAACGCCAAAAATCACTTCTGTTTTACTCAATGACTTTACGTCAATTACTACGAAGTGTGACCTCTCTGACAGGAAATCACAAATCCAGTGACATAACTGAGACGATATTCCATAATTACGCAATTTCCTTACGAGCCGCTTGTGTGGTAGTGTCAAAATCCTTCCGGAAATCTAGAAATACGGAATAGATCTGAAATCCCTCGTCAATAGCACCCAACACTTCATGTGAATACAGAGCTAGTTGTATTTCACAGGAACGATGTTTTCTAAACCCATGTTGACTGTGAGTCAATAGACCGTTTTCTTCGAGGTAATTCATAATAGTGGACGACCAAGAACCAAGTGCTCGGATTAAAAATGGTGTAATGCAGGGATGCAGTCTTTCGCCCCCTACTGTTCAATCTGTACATGGAAGAAGGAATGATGGAAATGAAAGGAAGGTTCAGGTGTGGAATTACAATTCAAGGTGGAAGGATATCAATAATTATAATAAAGTTTCTTTATGACGGTCCCCTGAACATTACAAAAGACGGGACATGGTTCTTAAAATGGAGTGTGATCTCTAGGGACGGCAGTGCATGCTCTGTGTGCGTTTTCCCATTCCGGCCACAGTGTTGGCAATGAGTCCTTATGATAGGGAGTCCCACTTCTCCACCACTGCAGTTGACGACCGCTGAACGGTTGTTGGTGCATGTGAACGAGCTGCAGTATGCTTCCCCAATGCATGCCCCATATGCTCGATGGGATTTAAGTCGGGGGTAACGGGCAGGCCATTCCGTTCTCCAAACGTCCTCTTGTTCCAAGAGCTTCTCCAGCTGCTATGTTCGAAGCGGTCGCGCATTGTCATTCATAAAAGCAAAGTCTTGGCCGAATACGTTCCTGAAAGGACGTACATGAGGGTTAGACACCGTTGTAGCAAAAGGAACCATTGTAGCAAATGGGTTCTGTAGAAGTCTGTCGAACAGTGTATGCTCTCCGTCTACAAAACAGCTGTTACATGTGCGGAGAGCATAGATTGTTCGAAAGACTTCTACAGAATCCAGTTGCTACAGTGGTTCCCGTATTATGCATACATACGACTGGAAACTCTATGTTCGGTGTATTGGGGCCTGAAGAAGACGCTACTGAGCAGCTGAAACCAGTATCCTAAATTAAGTTTCCAAAAATTGCGGGTGGTGATATTTATTTCTACAGCAACTTGTCCGCCCACTGTTCTTCACTTCGTATTTTTATGACGGATTTGCAATTCTTTCAACGTCAGTACGCACATGCAACATTATGCCTCCCCACATTTTAACACCTGTGCCACCAAAACTATCTTGTTCGACAACATTCCTGGGAGCATTACGTGTTCCAATGTCTCACCATATGAGGAAACGACAACAATCACTACTGAGACTGAATCTTCTCTCATCCGAGAAGAGTACGTGATCCACTCCTCGTTGGTCCAGTCCCTGTAATGTTGGCAACATCTCAAACTGTGCCGCCAATGTGCAGCTGTCAATGGAACACAATGTACTGGACGACAGTGAAAGAGACCACAGCCATGCAGACGCTGTGTCACTGTGTGCACGGCTAGGACACCTCTGCCAACATTCTCCCGCATTTTCATTCATTTACTCTGAGAATTTAATGTGTTATCTTACTTTATTTACACTGAAGGGCCAAATAAACTGTTACATCTACCTAATGTCGTGTGGGGCCACCGTGAGCACACGGAAGAGCCGCAACACGACGTGGAACGTACTCGACTAATTTCTGAAGGAGTGCTGGAGAGAATTGACACCATGAATCCTGGAGGGCTGTCCATAAATCCGTAAGAGTACGAGGGGGTGGAGATCTCTTCTGAACAGCACGTTGCAAGGCATCCCAGATATGCTCAATAATGGTCATGTATTCGGAGTTTGCTGGCCAACGGAGTGTTTAATCTCAGAAGAGTGTTCCTGGAGCCACTCTGCAGCAATTGTGGGGTGCCGCATTCTCCTGCTGAAACTGCCCAACTCCTTCGGAAAGCACAGTGGACACGGATGGATGCAGATGATCAGATAGGATGCTTACGTACGTGCCACCCGTCACAGTCGTACCTACACGTATCAGGGGTCCCATATCACTCCAACTGCACACCCCCCACACCATTACAGAGCCTCCATCAGCTTGAACAGTTCCCTACTGGCATGCAGGTTCTATGGATTCGTAGGGTTGTACACGTCCATCCGCTCTATAAAACTTGAAACGAGACTCGTCCGACCAGGCAACATGTTTCCAGTCACTAACAGTCCTATGTCGGTGTTGATGGGCCCAGGCGAGGCGTAAAATTTGTGTCGTGCAGTCATCAATGGTACACGTGTTGGCATTCGGCTCCGAAAGCCCATGTCGATTATGTTTCGTTGAATGGTTCGCACACTGACACTTGTTGATGATGTAGCTTTGAAATCTGCAGCAATTTGAGGGACGGTTGCACTTCTGTCAGGCTGAACGATTCCCTTCAGTCGTCATTGGTCCAGTTCTTGCAGGATCTTTTTCCGGCCGCAGCGATGTCGGAGATCTGATGTTTTACCGGATTCCTGATATTCACGGTATACTCGCGAAATGGTCGCATGTATTCTAGCAACTGCACAGACACTTGCTGTCTTATATAGCTGTTGCCGATCGCAGTGTCGTATTCTGCCTGTTTACATATCTCTATATTTGAATAGGCATGCCTGTACCCGTTTCTTTGGCGCTTCAGTGCATCTCGTCCTCAAGTTCAAATGGCTCTGACCACTATGAGACTTAACTTCTGAGGTCAGCAGTCGCCTAGAACTTAGAACTAATTAAACCTAACTAACCTAAGGACATCACACACATCCATGCCCGAGGCAGGATTCGAACCTGCGACAGTAGCGGTCGCTCGGCTCCAGACTGTAGCGCCTAGAACCGCACGGCCACTCCGGCCGGCTGCAGAGCAGTGTTCCAGTGTGTAACAGTTGGTCTAAATATGAAATGGGATTACCATATAAGCTCAATCGTAGGTAAAGCAGGAGGCAAACCACTGTTCGTTGGTAAGATATTGCGTAGATGCGATCAGTCTACAAAGGAGATAGCATACAAAGCACTCGTGCGAGCTATCTTGGAATATTGCTCGTGTGGGACCAATACGAAATAGGACTAACAGGGAATGCTGAAAGTATACAAGGAAAGAGCACGACTGGCCATAGGTTTGCTTGAACCACGAGAGAACGCGACGGAAATGCTGGAACAGCTGAATGGCAACCATCCCGCTAAAATCCACTTACAGAGTTTCAAGAAGCAGTATCTAGTGAGGATTCTCGTACTACAGCTCCTTACGTGTCGCTTGCATGGGGACCGTGAAGTCACGCTAATACTAATCACAGCAATTTAAGCAGAGACCCCTAAGAGAGTGGAACAGAAAGAAACCGTAGTATTCGTATGTTGTACAACGGAAAGTAACCTATGGCATGTACTTAACAGTGCATTACACAGTATGTACGTAGATGCAGCTGCCACGATGATTCGTCAATTGGCTTCAGTTTGCTATTTCTACATTTTTGTTTACTCACTTGATTCACAGTTATCTCTGAGACGCTTCTCGAATATTCCAGTTACGTACATTTCTGAAGGTAAGGACACAAAACATTTGATAGGCCATCACTTGGGAAGTTGCAGAGAACGTCGAAGTTTATAGTGGGAGATATCGCGCATACAGTCACGTGCTCTGGCCTTGATGGGTAAGTAGCTATAAAAATTCTAGTTAGATAACGAACTTTAACGACATCGCCGTCTCCTTTCTGGGTCAGGTCCACTTCTGAGGGACTGCTGCGCTCTATGGGCAGAAACTCTTCTCCTAACGCCCCTTCACACTGACGAAGATAAGAATGAGGTAACACAGCACTTCCATTACGGGAAACGTGACAGTTTACCAACAAATTTTTGAGTGGTTGTAAAGAACTGTGTATTTGTAACAAAACAAAAGTTTGAAACCAATGTATAGTTCACTAATGCAGATACTTCAGGTAAATTGTACGAGTATCAGTCGCGCCGAGTATCCTTACATTTCCGACGAATTGCAGATGTCGAGCAAGCAACATTTTTATGTGCATTGAATAGCCAATAAGGCAAAAGCAAAAAGAATATTAAAGGCCTCCTAACGCTGAACTCAGACGCTCCTTGACGTTAGGGCAGTACTTCACTTTTGTATCGGTTCTTCTGTGTGTGGAAGGGCTATTCCACGAAGCGAAGAGTGACCGAGTCATTTTGAACTTCCAGTACAGCATGATGTTGACGAAATTGATCTCTCGATATTCAGTATGGAAGTATAACATTTCTCAAATATGTCAGAATACACCCGACTTTATACTCCCTTTCTTCAATTTGCTTTGATGTTTTTACAGAGCAACGTGGAAGGTAGAATAGAACGAAGAGCCCTAAACTCTACTACTTGGTCCTTAATCTGATACATGTGTCCGAAGTTAATCATTAAGGTTTCAACATTCACCTCGTAGATAGTTCTACGAATTTTTGTGCCAGACTTTCGTTAAGTTGACCTCTGGGTACAATATCAGAATTAGTTCAGACGAACAAGACTGTATTTCCACTGAAAGACATCAATCTATCCGTTCCGAAAAGTAATGAATAACTTAAAGATAAAATTTCACTAATATTAAACCATGGATAGAGCGTTGTTGTTCTTTTATGATGTGAAACACACCCAAATTTTTGCTTCTGAAGCGATTTAATTATCATCAATACCAAATATATAAATTCGTTTTTACTTTCATTATTTTTGTTTCATTTGTAGTCCTTGTCTGTAACCCGTTATTTAAGCGGATGGCACTCGATCAGGAGTTAGCCGATTCGAGTGCTAGTGGAAGAGGAGAGGGAGAGAAAAAATTGGTAATTGGTGGTAAGGCCTAGTGGTCCGCCCCAGTAGCTGAGTGGTCAGCGTGACGGATTGCCGTCCTCTGGGCCCGGGTTCGATTCCCGGCTGGGTCGGAGATTTTCTCCGCTCAGGGACTGGGTGTTGTGTTGTGTTCATCATCATTTCATTCCCATCCGGCGTGCAGGTCGCCCAATGTGGCGCCGAATGTAATAAGACCTGCGATATGGCGGCCGGACCTGCCCCGCGAGGGGCCTCCCGGCCAATGACGCCAAACGCTCATTTCATTTCAGGCCTAGTGGACCAAACTACTCAGATCAGCGGTCCCTAAGCCTACTCACTACTTAATCTAACTTACCCTTTGGTCAACACACACACCCATCCCCTAGGGAGGACTCGAACCTCCGACGGGAGGAGCCGCAGAGAGGGAGGGGGCAATGTGCACCACTGTCGTGCATTTGTTGCCAAAGGTGTCACGGGGTGAGGGCATGTGATACTGATGGTGGTCGTCTTCTGCCGTATGAGGACGCTGATACTGATCCGGGGGGCACTCCTTGCACTTCTCGACAAGAGTAGGTTACGTGGTGGTAAGAGATCTCAGCCTGTCGCTTCTTTCAGTAACACAAACATGAGACTAAGTTCGATGCGCACTTCGCAGCTACACTTGAGACACCCGACGCGCAGGTCGGCAAAATGGCGACAAGACGAAACGCTTGCCCCATGACATGAACTGCATCACATTTTCATGGTTTACTTTGCTTACCAATAACGTCAATTACGCATATTCGAACTGACGTCGGGCCAAAAAATAAAAACATAACGCTCGCTGCTCGTTCCATTAGCAGGCATATGTTTCAGAATGCGAAATACACTACTGCCCATTAAAAATGCTACACCAAGAAGAAATGCAGATGATAAACGGGTATTCATTGGACAAATATATTATACTAGAACTGACAATGATTACATTTTCACGCAATTTGGGTGCATAGATCCTGAGAAATCAGTACCCAGAACAACCACCTCTGGCCGTAATAACGGCCTTCATACTCCTGGGCATTGAGTCAAACAGAGCTTGGATGGCGTGGACAGGTACAGCTGCCCATGCAGCTTTAACACGATACCACAGTTCATCAAGAGTAGTGACTGGCGTATTGTGACGAGCCAGTTGCTCGGCCACCATTGAACAGACGTGTTCAATTGGTGAGAGATCTGGAGAATGTGCTGGCCAGGGCACCAGTCGAACATTTTCTGTATCCAGAAAGGCCCGTACAGGACCTGCAACATGCGGTCGCGCATTATCCCGCTGAAAGGTAAGGTTTCACAGGGATAGAATGAATGGTACAACCACGGGTCGTAACACATCTGAAATGTAACGTCCACTGTTCAAAGTGTCGTCAATGCGAACAAGAGGTGACCGAGACTTGCAACCAATGGCACCCCATAACATCACGCTGGGTGATACGCCAGTATGGCGATGACGAATACACGCTTCCAATGTGCGTTCACCGCGATGTCACCAAACACGGATGCGACCATCATGATGCTGTTAACAGAACCTGGATTCATCCGAAAAAATGACGTTTTGCCGCTCGTGCACCCACGTTCGTCTTTGAGTACACCATCGTAGGCGCCCCTGTCTGTGATGCAGCGTCAAGAGTAACCGCAACCACAGTCTCCGAGTGATAGTCCATGCTGCTGCAAACGTCGTCGAACTGTTCGTGCAGATGGCTGCTGTCTTGCAAAGGTCCTCATCTGTTGACTCAGGAATCGAGACGTGGCTGCACGATCCGTTACAGCAATGCGGATAAGATGCGTGTCATCTCGACTGCTAGTGATACGAGGCCGTTGGGATCCAGCACGGCGTTCCGTATTACCCTCCTGAACCCACCGATTCCATATTCTGCTAACAGTCATTGGATCTCGACCAACGCGAGCAGCAATGTCGCGATACGATAAACCGCAATCGCGATAGGCTACAATCCGACCTTTATCAAAGTCGGAAAAGTTATGGTACGCATTTCTCCTCCTTACACGAGGCATCACAACAAAGTTTCACCAGGCAAAGCCGGTCAACTGCTGCTTGTGTATGAGAAATCGGTTGGAAACTTTCCTCATGTCATCACGCTGTAGGTGTCGCCACCGGCGCCAACCTTGTGTGAATGCTCTGAAAAGCTAATCATTTGCATATCACAGCATCTTCTTCCTGTCGGTTAAATTTCGCGTCTGGAGCACGTCATCTTCATGGTGTAGCAATTTTAATGGCCGGTAGTGTAGATTGTGTCAAGTTGGATGAAATTGAACTTGTTTATTGTACCAAATCATCGCTAATAACATAGCTAAATATGTTCATTAACTTGGCTATCTTGAAAACGTTAAGAGTAGAACACATGCATGAAAAGCTGCTCACAAGCTAAGGCAGTCACCACCTTCAAACACATAACTCCCTATGCAAGAACCAGTAGTTGATAAAATCGCTTCCAAACTGGAACTGGCGTATGGGACAGAGCAAACATACATTTCAAGCTCCATTTCACTCGCAGTAAACCGGAGCACCATGACGTCGACGCACCAGCCACTCACTTGTTCTATAATTCTTTCTTGCATGTCTGAAAGAGTAGACATTACTGGCTGTTGACAGCCGTACGCAATTATTTCGAAATGTCGCTGATAGGTACTACATCTGTCCTAACACAGTCCACTCCAAGATATTCGCTCTCAGCGAATTAATTTTTTTCTATAATAGTTAGTACAGATAGAATTCATAAGCTTCTTCTTTTTCTTTTCTTTCTAGTTTGTCAGGTGTTAGACATTTATCTGTTAGTTCTCTATTACGTCTCAGTTGTTTGTCGTTACTTTCTATTTTATATCTCCTCCTCTTTCTTTATCTCTTCCCTATGGGCGATAACTCATCATTACTTTAAGCATCTTATTTTCATTCACTCTTTGTTGTGACGCGTTTCCATTCTATACTCTTTCTATACTTTATTTTTATACACTTTGACCTGTTCATCTATGTCTTTAAATCCTAGTTCTTGTTTTACGTATTCCTTATCTTATCAGATGGTCTGTCCCAATTGCTCTCCCTAAAAACTCCATTTTCGCATTATTTATTCTTCGTTCGTTTCCATCTGCTATTGTTCATGTCTCACTGCCATAAAGTATAGGCGGTATTGCAACTATATAAAATCAGTGATAAAACAGTGTAGATGGCGATGGGTATTTTATGAAAATGACCGGTTTCGTTCTAGGCTTAGGCCATCTTCAGACAGTTGACGATGCGTGGAACTGTCAGTTGACCTCAGTCGCTGAAATTGCAACTGTTTTGTAGAACTTTATTAGCGCTTCTCTGCTCCCGCAGGGCCAAAACCCTCGACCAAGTCGTGGCAGATGGCAACGCCACGAAGTAATGGATCGCCTTTGGGGGCGAAGTACTATGGGGGACTCGCGTGCTCCGAGGCAGCTGCTGTAGCTCTGGAGGCCCTAAACGAACCCTGGAAAAGTGTCCGCGAGTGGGGCTCTGGTGAAGAACTAGCCGACAGCGGCAATGGAGAAGATCGTCTTAGGAACATTGGAGCTGACGGAGGAACACATTAACAAGGCTGCCTGAAGGCATAGAGGTGACAGCCCCACCAGATGGATTAACTCGCGCAGCGCCAGTAACACTCACGGGGGACATTTCATCTACTGACAGCCCTTACATTAAAGCCTCGGATAAAAGAACTGATAAGCATTCCGCGAATATTGATGAACTGTCTGAAACCAGGTTTTGACAGGCGGATCTTTTGAATATCTGCATTTGCAAAAATTTAATGTCTTCCGGAGAAAGATGATCTTCTTATAAAAATTAAATTGAACGCAAGAGAATTTGAGAACAGGTATCATGGTAAATGGAATGAGCGTTTGGCGTCATTGGCCGGGAGGCCCCTTGCGGGGTAGGTGCGGCCACCTTGGTGCAGATCTTATTACATTCGGCGCCACACTGGGTGACCTGCGGGCCGGATGGGGATGAAATGATGGCGAAGACAACACAACACCCAATCCCTGAGGGGAGAAAATCCCCGACCCAGCCAGGAATCGAACCCGGGCCCGTAGGACGGCAATCCGTCATGGTGACTACTTTTTTTCATTTTTTTCGTTATTGATCGTTGTGATTGATCGTTGCGGACGTCACATGACGTCCGTTAAAGTTCGTTTCTTCATCCTTCCACTCAGTTTTTTTTTATTACAGAGGCCAACCAGCTCTCTGACCGAATACGCCAAGCTACCATGCCGGCACCACTTAGCTATTGGGGCGGACAGGTACCACGGTGTTCATCTCCCAGTGAAGACTCGACATCATCATTTTTCTTTCAACTGAAGGCATTATTAGCTGGCACTGTTGAGAATATTTGGCTCCAGTAGTCATTGCCTTCCCAATAGTGAGGTTCTGCAGGGTGGGGCAAAGTAAAGTGTCCCACACGAGTGGATACGATTGGACGTGAATGTACACATATAGCCACACTCCGAGACGCGCACACCACGTGTGCGCCCGCCACCAGATCCACACCGGTTCAGAGAACATTTACACAATCGCACAGTGTTCACAATCCCACAGTCTTCACGACTGACAGAGTTGTTAGCAGAAATCAGTCTGGTCGCGGCCCTAGCTGGCCACCCAGATCACCTCCACTTCGTGTGGAGATCCATTAAGTATAAGGTGTATCGCAACAACCCTCATAGGCTTCAAGAACTGCAGCAGAACATTTCGAATGACAATGCAGCAGTTCCAGCTGTCCAGCTTCGATCCACCTTCAGCAACTTGCTGACCAGGTCCAAAAGTGCCAAGAAATGAGTGGTGTCACTTTCAACACCTGCTACAGACAGGTTAGTACTACACTCCTGGAAATGGAAAAAAGAACACATTGACACCGGTGTGTCAGACCCACCATACTTGCTCCGGAAACTGCGAGAGGGCTGTACAAGCAATGATCACACGCACGGCACAGCGGACACACCAGGAACCGCGGTGTTGGCCGTCGAATGGCGCTAGCTGCGCAGCATTTGTGCACCGCCGCCGTCAGTGTCAGCCAGTTTGCCATGGCATACGGAGCTCCATCGCAGTCTTTAACACTGGTAGCATGCCGCGACAGCGTGGACGTGAACCGTATGTGCAGTTGACGGACTTTGAACGAGGGCGTATAGTGGGCATGCGGGAGGCCGGGTGGACGTACCGCCGAATTGCTCAACACGTGGGGCGTGAGGTCTCCACAGTACATCGATGTTGTCGCCAGTGGTCGGCGGAAGGTGTACGTGCCCGTCGACCTGGGACCGGACGGCAGCGACGCACGGATGCACGCCAAGACCGTAGGATCCTACGCAGTGCCGTAGGGGACCGCACCGCCACTTCCCAGCAAATTAGGGACACTGTTGCTCCTGGGGTATCGGCGAGGACCATTCGCAACCGTCTCCATGAAGCTGGGCTACGGTCCCGCACACCGTTAGGCCGTCTTCCGCTCACACCCCAACATCGTGCAGCCCGCCTCCAGTGGTGTCGCGACAGGCGTGAATGGAGGGACGAATGGAGACGTGTAGTCTTCAGCGATGAGAGTCGCTTCTGCCTTGGTGCCAATAATGGTCGTATGCGTGTTTGGCGCCGTGCAGGTGAGCGCCACAATCAGGACTGCATACGACCGAGGCACACAGGGCCAACACCCGGCATCATGGTGTGGGGAGCGATCTCCTCACTGGCCGTACACCACTCAATAGTGCACGGTACATCCAAACCGTCATCGAACCCATCGTTCTACCATTCCTAGACCGGCAAGGGAACTTGCTGTTCCAACAGCGACATTCCCGCTGTCCGTATACCGACATTCCCGCTGTCCCCGACATTCCCGCTGTCCCTATATCGGGCCTAGTGGACGTGCTTTGAGTGCTCTCCGTCGGTAAACACTTCGAGCCGCAGTGAAATGCGGTAAACCACGCAGGCACTAGAAGGAAGACTGTAACACTGCTGTCCGTCATTCAACGTCACCTCAACAGGAAGCTGAATCCTTCCGATCCTTCCGAACACCTGGTGCGACTCTTCATGTGTGAAAAATGTGACTCCAGATGTGAGGGATGTGTATCTTCGCAACTGTAGCAAGAAGCGATTAAATGTTGCAAAAGGACCTCTACAAAAGTAAGTGAAACTTATTAAGTAACACTAACGATCTGCGAGTGAACTTCAGAAGTGGTTTTAGTATTGTTGTTTGACATAAATGTGGTACCTTAATCCTGAGTGATGGTTTAATGGGAACCTAGCTAACACTTTGTGCACTAGAAACAGGCCCTTTTGGACAACTTTTAAGTAGCACCAACGAAAGTGATATCAACTTCTACAGAGAATAACTGTAACACTCCAAGCTATTCCTGTGAAATAAGAAAACCAGGAAGAAGGGTTTCTAACTATAAACTATCAATACTCAAAGTAAACACAAATAAAAACATAATACGGTTTGTTTTCATAGTAACTGTTGTTTTGTTTCCTGTGGAGATTTTGAGATTACGAAATGGACAATATGTAATTGAAAAACTTCTCTCAATGTTCCAAGATCTTTTATTTATCTGAGAACAGCAGTAATTAAATTCTGCCTTTGGTCAACTGTTGTGCATTTATGGTAATTAAAACTCAGTTGTTAATGGTAAACATTTTTCTATAAAGTGGTCAGATTGTACATGACGGCCGCTGTTAGTTATTTATCACATAATAGCTGGTTGCTAGTGCACGTAGTTACACGATTGGTTGTCGTGCTGCGCTGTAGTTAGCACATTGCCTTCTCCAACCTACGTAAATAAGACATATTACGACCATTACACTTTTCTTTTGGATAGATGTAAGACTACTAATAAGCTAACTCATAACTATAAATTCTATAACTTGCACAGTATGCTATTTCTGTCGTATCTTGCTTAGCACTTTGGGAGGTATTCACATAATTTTTTAAAAACCCCTGCCTGTCCGAAATACTCAGACACTGGAGAGAACCAGTTGGGCAGAGCTGGCTTCCGCTAAGGCTCGTGGTGATTGTACACCTGGTACAAATATCACCATTGCGTCTAACAGCAGGCGAAGTAGTGATGGAACGCCTGTGGCCAGAAACACAGGCGCCATAAGGCGGACATATCCCATTGAATCAATTACGATAAGATCTGAAATGGAATCGCGGATGATACAGGCGGTTGACGAGATCCTAGCTGACTTTCAGCAAGAACTAAAGCAGAAAAAAGTGTCATCCACAGTCACATCGCAAGTAAGGGATAAGATCTGGGCGTTAGCGCTAGGGCAAGTCAGGCTGCATGGTCAAAATGAGGAGCTCCGATCCGAAAACGCGGAACTTCGTAAAGAACTCGCGGCGGCTGCACCTCCCGATTCGTTAGAGCGTATACAAAAACTAGAAGCGGAAATTATGGAGCTCAAGTTAGAAAATCAGAAACTTAAAAATGAAAGCAAATCCTTTCCATTGTCCTTTGCGGCTGTAACTGCCACAAGCACAAGACCATCAAACAGGGTACAGGAGCATATACAGAAGGCAAAATTCAAACAGTCAAGTACTCTCTTCTTTAAATCAGAAACAAATCAGGATGCCAGGGCCATACGTGAGGTAATCACCCAGAGTGTAAACCCCAAGCAAGACAAGCTTAAAATTAAGGCAATACGATCTACAGCAAATACAGTAATAATAGAAACCGAAACACAACAGGACAAACAAAAGCTAATAGAAAAAACGGCACACCTACAAAACATTAGATGTGAGGAACCTAGGAAATTCAGACCTCTCCTTGCAGTTTCCAGAGTAGGAACATCCCTTACAGATGAAGAGTTCCAAGAGGAGCTGTATGAAATAAATCTCAGTGAGCATATAAACAAGGAGGAATTCCAAAATGAGGTTAAAATTAAATTTAAAAAGGGTGTAAGGGGAAGACGAACTGTCAATAATATTCTTGAAGTAACACCAAGGGTTAGACTACTTCTCTTGCAAAAAGAAAGAGTCTACATACAGTTTGAGTCACTTCACATTGAAGATTACGTAGCTGTCCAAAAATGCTCCAAATGCTGGGGTCTTGGGCACTCACCGAGGTACTGTGAAAAACCCATAGTATGTGGCAAATGTGCAAAAACAGGCCATAAACAACTTGAGTGCCAAGAGGAGACTACAGTGGGATGTATACCATGTATGTACAGAAACAGGGTATGTAATAAAGGGGGGGGGGGCCCTGAGTGTCCGACATATAGACAGCTATACGAAAGGCAGATTGAGCGTACAGAATATGAAACCGTTAACAACGTACAATAACCAAGAAGGAAGCTACAGTAACCACACCAAAATAACTCCCCGAAAAGCACATGTCAGAATTTATAAACTTACTGATGCAGAGTCGGATAATAGTAGTTGGCTCAAACATAAAACATTAAATAACGGGTTAGGGTTTCTACAGCGAACAACTAGTGGTAGGCGAAGCTCAGACCCAATGTGGTGCATTGTAATAAACAACAAATTTCACGCTAGCAGACCTCTATGTGTCCACAGACGAGTTTCCCACTACCTGCACATAATCTCTATGGATCTGGCTAGAATACATGGACGAGTCTCCCTCGACCCTAAACAGCTTGTGAGTTTTCCTTCTCTGGAAAATCCGCCTTGAAGGTGATCCAACTGAATTGTATGAGGAGTTCCACAGTTAGTATGGAACTAGGCAGGTTCTTGGGAGAAGTAAAAGCAGACGTCCTCTGTGTTCAGGAACCTCTCCTGCGTGGCGGCAAGATCCCAGAGCTACCCTCTAATTACATAACAGTTGCTGGCACGTCTGGCGCGAAGTCGGCCATAATAGTAGTAAATAAAAGTATTGCAGTCACAAAGATTGCTCAGTTATGTTCTGAGCATGTGGCCACCGCCGAAATAGCCATAGGACGAGATATATGGATAATATCCTCAATTT
Organism: Schistocerca americana; assembly: GCF_021461395.2. Taxonomy (NCBI): domain Eukaryota; kingdom Metazoa; phylum Arthropoda; class Insecta; order Orthoptera; family Acrididae; genus Schistocerca; species Schistocerca americana. The sequence goes on from NC_060119.1 coordinate 875,274,860, forward strand.
ATGCTCAATTTTCCTACGATATCCAACCTTTTGTTGATAAAATAAGGGACATAGCTCAATTCTCAAAAGACAAAAAACTTTTAATTGTGGCAGATATAAATGCAAAGTCGACGTTGTGGCATTCGAGCAGAACGGATGAGAGGGGACAAACAGTGACAGATGTGATTAATGAATGCAACCTTTTCGTCCTAAATAAAGCAGGACAACCACCAACTTTTCGTGGACATGCCGGAGGTGAAACCAATATTGACATCTCACTAGCGAACACCAAGTCTATACCACTCATCAATACCTGGGAGGTTATGGATCGAGCCACATGTAGTGACCATAATCCCATTATCATTGAGATAAACCGTCCTATGTCCATACAAAATAGGGACGCTCAACATCAGCGTTTATTGATGAGTAAGGCAAATTGGCCAAAACTCAGGGATATGGTCACGGCAGCATCTTTGTCAACCGTCAATGGCAGCATAGACTACAGGACGCACGTTCTAACTAGTGTCCTACAGAAGGCGCAGCGTGCAAGTATCCCCACGGTACATGATAAGGGTGGAAAGCAGCTGCCATGGTCAGCGGAACTAACCAGACTGCGTAGAGAATCTAGAGTAAAACGTAAACACTACCAGACCGCGAAAACGGCGCCGGAGAGACAAATAAGGCTTCAACTCTATAGAAATGCAAGACATAAGTATAAAGAGGAATTACACAAAACCAGGATCAATCATTGGACAAACTTTGTTAAAACAGAATTACAAAAAGATATATGGGGGCAGCCGTATAAACTTCAGTCAGAACGCCTAAGGACACCGACTGTACTCTCGACACTAAAACAATCTGATGGCACCATGACGGAGGGATGGCGGAGCTCGGCTGAGTATCTTTTAAGCAGACTGCTGCCAAATGACGACCACACACAAGATGATCAGTGTCACATAGATCTCAGACGTAAAATGAAGGAAACTTACATAAGTGACAGAATTACCTTGCCATTCTCACAAGAAGAAGTCGCAATAGCAATCAAAAAACTTAAGAGTGGTAAAGCACCTGGCCCAGATAAAATCTTCCCAGAAACAATAAAACAGGCAGTTATCCAAATTACGCCATTTCTCACAAAATTGTTTAATGATGCTTTAAGAACAGGTAGAATCCCACATTTGTGGAAAACAGCCGAGGCGGTCATTATTAAAAAGTCCGAGGACAAGGACCCGACGGATCCTAAAACATACCGTCCTATATGTTTGTTAAACACACTGGCAAAGGTGCAGGAAAGGCTATTGTGTGATAGGCTACAGTCCCAAAGACGTCTTACCGGCCTTACACCCTTCCAGTATGGCTTCAGAGAGGAGAAGTGCATAGACGATGCTATCAATCAAGCACTACAGATTACGAACAGCACTCTTGACAAGTACGTGATGGCTATACTTATTGATGTGGCTGGAGCCTTTGACAATCTATGGTGGCCATCACTGTTTGCTCGCCTCAGAGAGATCCAGTTACCTACATCTTTATACAACAGTCTACTAGACTACTGTCGTAACAGAGTAGTGGAGTGGAGAGGAGGCACAAGAAAGGTAGTGAGACGTATTAGTAAAGGCTGCCCACAAGGCTCGATATGTGGCCCGATTTTTTGGGACATCGTCTTTGAGCCCCTCTTGGATATTATGGCCCAAGATCACCGTGTAAGAGGGGTGGTGGCTTATGCTGACGATCTTCTACTTCTGACGTCGGCGAACTCACGAGCCGCACTGGAACAGAACGGCACGCAACTCCTCATGAAAATCGACGGTTGGTGTAAGAAAAACAGACTTCATATTGCTGCAAATAAAACAGTTTACATATTACTCAAAGGAGTGCTGCAGAGAAATCCGATTCTGAAACTAAACGATGTTAACATACAGAGAAAACAAGTTACGCGCTACCTCGGCCTACACTTAGATGAGAAGCAAAATTTCAGCGAACACATGAAACTAACAATAGATAAAGCCAGTAAAATCATGCACAAGCTCGCCAGATTAAACTCGACGCAGTACAGACTGCCACTAAAGCTACTACGGACATATCACATAGCAATCTTTGAGGCCATAGCATGTTTTGCAGCAAGTACCTGGGCACACCGATTATTGTTGCAAACCAATAAAACTCTAATTAGAAGAGGACAGAGAAGTACGCTACTGAGAATGACTGGCGCTTTCAGCACGACATCTGCGGAAGCCCTGTGTGTGGTCATGGGAATCTACCCCATTGACATCACAATAAAATATAGGGCTGCCTCCTATTGGCTTCAAAAACGAAGAGGAGATAAGGTGCGGGAGATAACTGGGGAAGAGATCAGGGACAGACTGGGACTCAAAAAATGGCGTAATGCAACATGGCAAAGGGAATGGGACTCTTCAGATAAGGGGCGTCGCGTCTATTCCTTTTGTCCAGATATTGAGGAGAGGCTGAGACTAACACATGTGGACCCAAGCCGTGGGATGGTCCACTTTTTAACGGGTCATGGGCCATATCCAGTACATTTAACACGTGTTGGATTAGCCGAGAGTGACATGTGTGTCTGTGGGGACCTGGGGACCCCTGAAAATGTCGCACTTACGTGTAACACCCTTACGCATGTACGGCAAGTTCTAGATGACACACATATAAAACAACAAATACGTAACCAAGACTCATGGAACACACTCAATGACATAACAGACAAGGTCTCTACAGAAATGTATGACCTTTTTATAAGGCAGAATCCCAATGGTAGGAGACAGAGACATCATTGTACACAAGGCCTAAATTACACTACAGAAACAAGTACTGATACTAATTCTGAAAGTGATACACAAAGTGAAATGGACCTAGAATGAGACTAAATTGAAGCATCTAGCCTGGCACTAATTATGAAGGTTCGTCAGCTATAGGAAAACTCCACACTAGAAAGGACTGAATCAGACTCAAAACAGAGATCTGGAAATGTCTGAAGTCGTGACAACCCACTACACCCTTAGTAATTGTACTATATCATAAAGTAGCTGTACTTGAAGGGCCTGTGCCTGCTGTGATGTGCATTAAACACAATTGTACTGCAGATAGCCTGTTATGTTTGTGTATCATTAATTTTCTTTGTACATCTTTTAAATGCAATTTGAACTAGATGGTGGCAGGACCCTACAGAAGGCAGATTGTATAAATATCAGTAAATTTGTTTAATTTTTGTAATGCCCAGAACAGGAACTATAATTTCCAAAGTAGCTACTTTTGAAGGGCCTGTGCCAGCTGTTATGGGTGTTGTATATAAGTGTACTGCTTAGAACCTTAGTGTTTATATCATACGTATACTTGCAATACCCAGAGCCACATTCCCCCCTTTACGTATTATATCTATGAAAATGTTTTATATCTTTGTAATGCAGTTTTTAACTAGATGGGGCCAGGACCCATTAGAAGACCAATTGTATGACTATCAGTAAATTTGTGTAAATATTAGTAACTGTTTGAAGCTAGCTGCAATAACCAATCTCAAAATTTATATGTTAACATGTTATCAGTTTTATTAGTCGTAAGAGAGTGTGACAGGCCTTGATTAATACCAGTATGAGTACATTATTAAGGATTACATTAAATGTTCTAAAACAGTATATAATGAGACAAGGGTGTATGTAGACAAATCGTAATACGGCAGCGACTCTGCCCCTTGCTGAAGTAGACAATGTAGTCTGTAATAGGAATGTGACCCTGTTTTTAACCAAGCTTCTAAGCTACAATCTCAAAGCAACTCCTATAGCAACTCTCATAGATGTAAATATTTTCCTTATTCTAATTGTGTAAAGTAACAGTGCTTTTCTGTTTTTAACCAAGATTCCAAGCTATAATTTCAAAGCAACTCCTATAAGCAACTCTCATAGATGTAAATATCTTCCTGATTCTATTTGTGTGAAGTAATAGTGCTTTTATTTTTTCTTTTCTTTTGTAAATCACGATGTTTCATATTTCCTTGATATCCTACGTAGTTCTATATTGTATACTTGCTTCTTATAAATCAATATGTTAATATTTTTGTTATATTTTATTCAGTTTTATTTTTTATATTAAATATTATTAACATGATAACACTGTGTAAGTGAAATAGCAAACCACGCATGCAGCATGTAATAGCTCAGATCTGGTCCGCCTCCACGTGGCTAGGGACGGGAACGGTGCAGCTACTCGCAAACAAACCATTTGTGAGCATCTGCAACGGCTAAGAGACCATGACTTGCTGCAGACATACTGAAGTCAGTAAGCTAACAACCCACCATAGTTATCAAGGCGGTGGGTTTCGAATGTAGTTAAATGTAAAAAAAAAAAAAAAAAAAAAAAAAATGTTCCAACAGGACAATGCACGTCCGCATGTATCCCGTGCCACCCAACGTGCTCTAGAAGGTGTAAGTCAACTACCCTGGCCAGCAAGATCTCCGGATCTGTCCCCCATTGAACATGTTTGGGACTGGATGAAGCGTCGTCTCACGCGGTCTGCACGTCCAGCACGAACGCTGGTCCAACTGAGGCGCCAGGTGGAAATGGCATGGCAAGCCGTTCCACAGGACTACATCCAGCATCTCTACGATCGTCTCCATGGGAGAATAGCAGCCTGCATTGCTGCGAAAGGTGGATATACACTGTACTAGTGCCGACATTGTGCATGCTCTGTTGCCTGTGTCTATGTGCCTGTGGTTCTGTCAGTGTGATCATGTGATGTATCTGACCCCAGGAATTTGTCAATAAAGTTTCCCCTTCCTGGGACAATGAATTCACGGTGTTCTTATTTCAATTTCCAGGAGTGTATATTTCCTTTCTGTGCTGTGTTTCTTTGTATCATGCAACTATGTTCTCCGGGCCACTTTCATTTGTCCCAGCTAGTAATTCACATTAGAGCGCTGTTCTGTACGGAATTCTCGTCCCGCGTTCGGTATAGGGGCACAATCAGCGGAAACTCCTCCGAGAGGCCATTCTAAAAGCAGACCACGCTCGCTTGACGTCACCGATAGGGCAGAAGCACCTTCGCATTAAGCTCGAGATAGAGGCGGACCGTTCTGTGTGGGTGCACTGCACCACCTAGACCCAGCGGCAACAACAGAGGCCGGAAACACGCCACCAGCGCGTCTTCGGAGGAGGGGGAGAATGGCCTATCATTGTTTTGCTAAGCCATTTCAATATCCGACTCTGTTGTAAACTCTAAACAGCACGCTATGCATCAGGACATTAACAGCGAACAAATTCCATTGTAAGTAGCGGCAGTATGTCAAAAATATTTCCAGAAGTTACTCTTTCCTGAACACAGTACAAAAACTAAAATTTTAGAATAAGAAACAAGTGTTCGTCTGGGGGTGGAGAGGGTCTTTCTCGCAATACTAGAGGTTTATACGACTATTGTTAAGCTAATAACTATTACAGCAGCGTTATTGCTCACCAAATTACCTCCACATTTATTTGAGCAAACGGGCTTGACTGCCCCCGCATATGAACTTGAAAACACGATACGAAATACAACGAAATATCATCTGTTTTCTCTGGTATGACAGCGGTATTGCCGGCCGGAGTGGTCGAGCGGCTCTAGGCGCTTCAGTCTGGAAACGCCCGACTGCTACGGTCGAAGGTTCGAATCCTGCCTCGGGCATGGATGTGTGTGATGTCCTTAGTTTAGTTAGGTTTAAGTAGTTCTAAGTTCTATGGGACTGATGATCTCAGATGTTAAGTCCCATAGTGCTCAGAGCCATTTGAACCATTTTTTTGGTGTACTTCCTGACTGGACATGTATGTTTCATTTCTACCTTAGTAAACGTTCACGGATATTCAAGTTTTTATTTATGTATACCACAGACATAACAAGATGACTAACATATAATCAAGAGACGAAATGTGCGTTTTAATACAGCTAACGCACAAATGCTACCCGTGTCCGTTGTCACTGTGCGGCTTGGGAGCCAATTAAAACCGACGACTGCCGCTGGACAGCGCTGAGAGCTGAAAATCAAGTTAACCAACTCCTGCCGCGGGCCGACGGCGATGTGTCTCGTGACGTCAGGTATCCCGTCTGTATGCACTTCAACGTTAGCTGTCTCGCCCCACGTGCTGGCGGTTTCAGCGATGCCGTCCCCTTGCTGGTGGCGGTGTCAGTGTAGGTGTGGCCGGGAGGCGCCGAGTACTCGCTAGCGTGTCGTGTCTAGTGCTACGGCCAGGCAAGGGAGGACAGGTCCACAAGACGGGGATGGCGCCAGCGCCGCGGTAAGCTCATTAGGCGGTGCACAGCGCACAAGGGCCCTCAGCAAGCGGCTCGGCCGCCCGCCGTGCTCCAGGCGGCTCCAGCCTCCAGTCTCCAGCTTCCCCAGGGGGCGCTCAAAGGTCACCCCTGCCACCGTCTTACTCCCTCCCTCCTTCCGCCCTTCTCTCCCCCTCCCCCCCCCCCCCTCACTCTCTCTCTCTCTCATATATATATATATATATATATATATATATATATATATATATATATATATATATATATATCCTCATATGAGTATGTAAAGGATGACGGCTGAATCTTAATACTGCAAGATCTCTCCACCGCACTCCTGGTTGTACACACCAGAACACTCAGTAAGTAACGCACCACTTTATTTTTTATTTTTTATTTTTTATTTTTTTTGAAACGAGGTTAGTTTTATTCAGGATTCCAATATACCATATTATTTCCACCCTTTTGACTACACACCCTATTTTTCAAAATAATCTACGTTCTGATGTGACGGCCTTACGGCATCTTACTGGAGGGCCTATATGTCCACATGGTACCACTTTACTGTCGATGGTGGAGCCAACGTCCTCCTGCATCAATAAACTTCCCATCGTCCAGCTACTGCTTCCCGCACAGTGCATTCTTTGTTAGTCCAAACAGATGGAAGTCGGAAGGTGCGACATGAAAGCTGTAGGTTGGATAAGGAAGAACAGTCCACTTCGGCGACTTGCGTGTCGGTGGGGATGAAATGATGACGATTAGGACAGCACGACACCCAGTCCCTGAGCGGAGAAAATCTCCGACCCAGCCGGGAATCGAACCCGGGCCCTTAGGATTGACATTCTGTCGCTCTGACCACTCAGCTGCCGCGCGGGATTAGCCGAGCGGTCTAAGGCGCTGCAGTCATGGACTGTGCGGCTGGTCCCGGCGGAGGTTCGAGTCCTCCCTCGGGCATGGGTGTGTGTGTTTGTCCTTTAATTTAGGTTAAGTAGTGTGTAAGCTTAGGGAATGACGACCTTAGCAGTTAAGTCCCATAAGATTTCACACACATTTGAACATTTGAGCACTGTTTCCCGCGTCTCCCCCTCCCCTCCCCTCCCCTTGACACACTTTTTATACCCTCCACTGCTAGTGCTGTCACCTGCCGTCTGTGAGTAGTTATTGCACGTTGACGTCGAACATAGGCGATGCTCACATTAATGTGCGTATATATCGTAGATGAAACCACAGAATGAATATTCTTTTTATTACTGCTGGGACATATAGGTCCCACGTCAAAATACCAGTCGACACATATGTCTCACCACTTCCCGCGATGGAAAACGAAACGGCGAAAAATAGTTTTTCATATCGTTGCGTCTGACGATGACACTTATTAAAATAATCATACAATAACGTCTTTCACTCTGAAAGAAATGCTAGTAAGATGGATAGGCCGTTTTCATTTTTTCTAATGATCAGTTGTCGACAAAGTAGTCAAACAAAATAACGTTTCGCACCTTGAGCGTTCACTGAATTACATTTCCATAAATAAAAGATCAGTTGGCAACATTATTTCCAAAAACATTAATCATCTCCATACCTTAGTGTATATCGCAAGTGCGAAACTCAGAAAGACACCGATGGTATCTGCGTGAGTAGTAACGGTGTTTTCATTCTTGTCCGAGCTAAGCTCGACGTTGGCTCTGCTTCTGACAAGGCTTCCCCAGTGTGAACAAATGATATGGGTCTCTACGCCGCAAGGCACTAAACCTCAAAAGCTCCATGTCAAAAGTGTAAAAGGGACAATAATTTCATAACAGCCGTTCCCCCGTGCTGCCCGACCATTTGTTCCTACTGAAAATACACAAGTGCAGCAAACACAGTACTATACAGGCTGTTTCACGATTAATAGCGGAAACTGACATGAGGTAAGATATGCGGTAATAGAAGCAGAAACGTTCCAGTAAGCAGCGGTTTGCAAACGAAACACTCGCGAGATATTTGCCAAAGTGTGGTTACGAGCCACAACTGACTTCTGTATGAGGTATCGTGCAAAGGTACAACGGCTATAAAATGAGCTATTATCATTCATACAAATGTATTTGAGGTCTAAACTTTTTGATGATGTCCCGATCTAATTGGGCTCAAATTTTACCTACAGCCTACCTTAGGAAGATATACAACACTGCCTCGTCCTGTTACTTATCACGATGTACTGTATACTCGTAACTGTCAAACGAGATATTCCATGTGCTGTCCTCACATTTGGATGCAGTACAGCGTGTTTATAAATTAGTTATATAAAAGTGACAGAAATGTTTGATACAGTTCTGAATGCACTGTATCTTCAACTTTTATTCCCACCGAACACTGTCAGTTCCCGACGTTCCCGCTAGGTGGCATGCATCAACGAGTTGTTCCAACAGTCATAGTGGAGTTGCACATCGGTGCAGAGCGTGCGCACTACGGTTCAGAGATAATTCAGGACTAAAAATTGCAAGATGACATCTCAAAGACAAATTTTATTAACTGATAAAATCGTTTCACCGAAACTGGCTGTGTATCACATAGGACGCCGGGCCAGGGTCGGCCACCAGCCTCTGACGCAGCAGTTGAACAAGTTCTGAAAAATTCAAATGGCTCTGAGCACTATGGGACTTAACATCTGAGGTCATCAGTCCCCTAGAATTAGAACTACTAAAACCTAACTAACCTAAGGACATCACACACGTCCATGCCCGAGGCAGGATTCGAACCTGCGTCCGTAGCAGCAGCGACGCTCCGGACTGAAGCGCCTAGAACCGCTCGGCCACAGCGGCCGGCAACAAGTTCTGAGCAGCCTGACATTCGTGGTCCGGGTAAATCAAAGAGTCGTGCCAGCTTACCATTTTACATGCATAGTGTTACACTGTGGAAGGTATCACAGAATCGCCTGTCAGTCAAACCCTACAAATTGGAGCTGTTGCAAGTTTTCAGAGAAAGTGCAAAGAAAAACGAGCTGAGTTTTGTGTAGAAAAGTTTAACAAAATACAGGCTGAAGATGGTTTTCTTAATAAAAATGTGTTCTGTGACGAAGCCACGTTCCATGCCTGCGGTAAAGTGAATCGACATAATGTTCAGCAGAAACCATAAGTAGTTGCCACCATGTATCATGACTAGCTCCGTATGATTTGGCAGGAAACTGATCACAGACGGGACATTTATCGTGTTACAAAAGGTAGCCACACTGAACATTTGCAAATAAAACTTGAAGATGTACTGCATTCAGTGCTATATCAAACATATCTGTAATTCATTTGATTTTGTTCACAATTAAAGGTTACTTTTGTACAATTAATTTATAAGCACCATTTACTGCACTCTGTCTATGCAGTCTTTCAAACACTCCGCGACATCTCGTGAATCTTAGCAAAGATGTATGATTCGCAGCTGTGTCAACGGGGTCGTTCTACGCTTCACTATAGAGATGACACCAGAGAGAAAAAACCCAGAGGATTCAGGTCAGGTGATCTTGTAGCAAGGTACATCCATTAGGGGGTCTGTCCATCCTGCACCGTACTGGTGCGTCAGATTCCCCCTTATACCAGCAGCAAAATAGACAGGTGTCTGACCACACACCGTTCCACTTCCCCAAGATGTGCTATGATTGAAATTTGAGATCAGTTAGGTGGAGACATGGACTGTGGGAAAACGGGAACGGAAGGAATCGAAGCATTTGATATCTGGTGCTATAGAACAATACCGAAAATTACGTGGGCTTATAAGGTAAGGTTCTCCGCAGAATTGGAGAGGAAAGCAATATATGGAAAACACTGACAAGAAGGGACACGATGACTGGCCATCTGTTAATATACCATGTAATAACTTCCGTGGTACAAGAGGAAGCTGTAGACGGTAATAACCCTAGAGGAGGACAGAGAATGGAATACATCCAGGAAATAATTGAGGACGTAGACTGGAACGAGATGAAGAGTTTGGCACAGGAGAGGAATTCGTGGCGGGCCGCATGGAGTATCAGAACATAGATGACTAAACAAAAAAATGTAGAGACTTAACAGAAAAAGCGCATTTCATATACATTTATGTTACTTGGGACGATGATTTACACTGATTTTAGTGGCAGCTCGTAGCCACAAAATCGTGATTAACTCGCAAACTGCTTCTTTGCGGACTCATGTTTTCTAGAATGTTTTTGCTTCTGTTATCGAACAAAACTCCCTGGCAGATTAAAACAGTGTGCCGGGCCAGGTCTCAGCCCACATTCCGCTTCAGAGTCGAAATTTATTCTGCAGTTGTCATTTACTTTCACTCGTGCCAGCTTTCGCTACTACTACCTCCATTGGAGATTCGAGTCCTCCCTCGGGCATGGGTGTGTGTATTGTCCATAGCGTAAGTTAGTTTAAGTTAGATTAAGTAGTGTGTAGGCTTAGGAACCGATGACCCCAGCAGTTTGGTCCCGTAAGACCTTACCACGAATTTCCAAAATTTTTCGTTGCTAACCGCCATACCGTTAGTTTATTGAGTGAATATCGCCACTTGTGGAGAGGTAGGTATCCGAGACGAGTACCAATTCGAACTGACCCACACAGTGAGCCACAACACGCTACAGTTCATGTAGAGATTGTGGAGAGGCAGTCGTGTTCACAACCTAGCGAGACAGCGCTGTGCTTAAGACAAGGGGATTAAGTTTCGTTGGATAGATGGTGAGATTCCCGTCCGGGCATCCAGGTTTAGCTTTTCCACGGCTTCCACGCAGCATCTCGGGTAAAAGCAGGGATGATTCCTTCCATGGCTGTTTACTTCTCTGTCCACGTCGCTTATGGATCGATCTCAGCGAGACAAACTCTAAACGTCATTCCGTCCTTTTAACAATAGGTACTTTTCCTACAACTGTTACAGTGCGATAAACTGTTGTAAACTGTGCTATCCATCTATGGATACTGATCGTCACAGACACTAAGTACACAGCTGCGTTTCACACCTATAGAACAGTACATGGGCAGTAGGCGTGACCCGGTGGCTAATTCCAGGAATGCGCGTAATCCAGGAGCGCAGCGTACGCGTCACGCGCGCTGGACGAGGCCGATGTGTGCGATCGCAGTATGGAGGGGATGACGATGCGGCCACCATGTTCTCTATCGTTAAAACAAAGTGACGTTCCATAGTATGGGAATAGATAACTTGTGAAGCAACGGCAGAATAACACGCAGCTGTAGATGTTCAGCAATTAATATCCAGAAATGCAATTAACTTTCATTATCTGTGACCAGCTCTTGATATACTTCGTCTATCAGGCGCATGCTGGGTTCGACCCCAATATCCGCCGCAAAAAATACGATACATCAAAAGTTTAAATACTATAACACACATAGTTTACATGCTTCAGACAGATGATAGACACGACTTCCCTCTTATATTCATTGTCTGCAAATAAATTACGGAACGTCTATTAGTGGACATTAATACAGGGTGTGTCCACCTTTCACCTTTATGACGGCTTGAACTATGCGTCTGATGGTCTTGGGAGAAACGGCAGCCGAGAGCCGAAGCCAGAGAAGGTAGGACGATAAATGCTGGGATCTGGAGCGAAGTCGGCATTCTAACTCATCCCATCGATTTTCCAGTCTGTTCATATCGGAGCTCTGGGCAGGACGGTACATTTCAGGAATGTTATTGTCCTAAGGACCATCACCGCACAGATGATATTTTTTGACGAGACGCTTTGTCATGTTGATACAAACAGTTATCAACTGCTCTTCTGATGTACGCAGTAAATAATGCTGTAAAATGTGTTTATTTCGTGACGTGTCCTGTTGGAATTTCCCGTCGGAATGCACAAAGTACATGAATGGGTGCAGGTGATTAGACAGAATGCTTACGTACGTGTCACCTGTCAGAGTCGTATCGGGGGTCCCATATCACTCCAACTCCGTACGCCCCACACCATTACAGAGCCTCCACCAGCCTGAAGACTCTCCTGCTGGCATACAGTGTCCATGGATTCATGAGGTTGTCTTCAGAACCGTACACGCTCATCTCCTCGATACAATTTGGAATGAGACCTGTCCGACCAGGCAACATGTTTCCAGTCATCAACAGTGCAATGTCGTTGTTGACGGGCCCAGTCGAGGAGTAAACCTTTGTGCCGTGCAGTTATCAAAGTGTACACGAGTGGGCATTTAGCTCCGAAAGCCAGTATCGATGATATTTCGCCGACACTTGTTGGTGGCCCAGCATTGAAATCTGCTGCAATTTGCTGAAGGATTGATCTTCTGTCACGTGGAACGATTCTCTTCAGTCGACGTTGGTCTCGTTCTTGCATGATCTTTTTCCACTCTCGAACGGCACGAGGGAAAAACGAGCACTTAATTTTTTCTGTGCGAGCCCTGATTTCTCTTATTTTATCGTGATGATCATTTCTCCCTATGTAGGTACGTGCCAACAGAATGTTTTCGCAATCGGAGGAGAAAACTGCTGATTGAAATATCATGAGAAGATCCCGTCGCAACGAAAATCGCCCTTGTTTTAATGATTGCCACTCCAATTCACGTATCATGTCGGTGACACTATCTCCCCTATATCGCGATAATACAAAACGAGCTGCCCTTCTTTGTACTTTTTCGATGTCATCCGTCAGTCCCACCTGATGCGGATCCCACAGCGCACAGCAATACTCCAGAATAGGGCGGACAAGCGTAGTGTAAGCAGTCTCTTTGGTAGACCTGTTGCACCTTCTAAGTGTTCTGCCAGTGAATCGCAGTCTTTGGTTTGCTCTATCCACAATATTATCTATGTGATCGTTCCAATTTAGGTTATTTGTATTTGTAATCCCTAAGTATTTAGTTGAATTTACAGCCTTCAGATTTGTGTAACCTGTCGCGTAATCAGAATTTAGCTGATTTCTTTTAGTACTCATGTGAATAACTTCACACTTTCCCTTATTCAGGGTCAACTGCCACTATTCGCACCATACAGATATCTTATCTAAATAATTTTGGAAGTAAGACGGTAAATGACAGCATCATCTGCAAATAATCTAAGACAGCTTCTCAGATTGTCTCCTATGTCGTTAATAGATCAGGAACAATAGAGGGCCTATAACACTTCCTTGGGGAACGCCGGATATACTTCTGTTTTGCCGGCCCGAATGACCGCGCGGTTCTAGGCGCTACAGTCTGGAACCGCCGACCACTACGCTCGCAGGTTCCAATCCTGCCTCGAGCATGGATGTGGGTGATGTCCTTAGGTTAGTTAGGTTTAAGTAGTTCTAAGTTCTAGGGGACTGATGACCTCAGCAGTTAAGTCCCATAGTGCTCAGAGGCATTTGAACCATTACTTCTGTTTTACTCGATGACTTTCCGTCTGTTACTACGAACTGTGAGCTTTCTGACAGGAAATAACGAATCCAGTCGCACAACTGGTTCTGCCTGTTTCCATATCTTTGTATTTGAATACACATGCCTTTACCAGTTTCTTTGCCGCTTCAGAGTAGTTAGAAATTCTCCACATACGCAAACAAAGCGATCGAAACGAGGTAGCGCCCGATAGGTATGCAACGCACCTAACGTACAGGTAACGCGGTTACGATCTTAACCAACACCGACTCAAAGGAAGGCATCGGCGCTTGTTGGTGACGTCACGTCAGCTAGGCACGGCGAATGCCAGGTCTGTTGCAGGCAGAAACGCCTGGACGTACTTATCACTATAAATCTCTTATTTTTTGACCAAATGCTTGGTATTGTTTTGGATTCTGTAGTTTTATTTAGATGAAAGATTTTCTTACTATCGTAAAGCTACAAATGAAGATCATAGTTCTGTATTACTGAATCCTGTCGAAACAAACGTAGATCAATATGAGAAGATGCTTTGGCCCATCGCAAGCTTCGAAAATTTTACATTCAAGTAACTATATTTACTTAATCCATTTTGTTATCGAAACTTACCCCGACCCCCCTACAATTTACTCGTTTCCTTTATTTATTTATTTTCGTTTGACATCGCCACTAGAAATGTGAACTAATTTACATGTGTAAATGTCCAACTGTTGCCAGTCATTAGACTACAGTCGTTTTCAACGAAAGGAATTCTAAACAGGAAACAGAATAGCTTCATTCATCGAAAATACCGCTGAACTTAAACTTTTTTAAACACGCACATTAAACAAAGATAAATATTCCCCTCTTGCAACTGAAAGGAGAAACATTATAAGATAAAAAAAATTTATTTGATAAAAGAAGTATCTCTCTTTTGCCTCTTCTTCTGTCCCTCGCCGGCCGTTGGTGACCGAGCGGTTCTAGGCGCTTCAGTCTGGAACCGCGCGACGGCTACGGTCGCAGGTTCGAATCCTGCCTCGGGTATGGATGTGTTTGATGTCCTTAGGTTAGTTAGGTTTAGGTAGTTCTAAGTTCTAGGGGACTGATGACCTGAGATGTTAAGTCCCATAGTGTTTAGAGCCATTTGAACCATTTTTTTTCTGTCCCTCACACCCTCCCCCAACGTGTACAATCGCAAGATATTTCATTAACATTCAGTGCTCCTCACCCCATAGTCAATCAAGATACCTAAAGAATAGCACCAATATGTTCACAGTTTCTTGTAAAAGCAACCCAGTACAAATTAACTTTTTCAGATTTACAAACAAGGTAAAGAAGCATGAATTCTGTTGCTGCTGGACCATGAAGTTGTTTTTGTATGTCAATCCTTAAAACAGGTGGAAATTTAAGTTCAAGAGTACACTATTTATTAAGAGGTGTAATGAATTGCACAATTAATTGATTGCAGAAATCTCTCAGAACAATGTGTTGGTCAACTACCGCTAATGTTGTTGTTGTTGTTGTTGTTGTTGTTGTTGCGGTCTTCAGTCCTGAGACTAGTTTGATGCAGCTCTCCATGCTACTCTATCCTGAGCAAGCTTCTTCATCTCCCAGTACCTACTGCAGCCTACATCCTTCTGAATCTGCTTAGTGTATTCATCTCTAGGTCTCCCTCTAGGATTTTTACCCTCCGCGCTGCCCTCCAATGCTAAATTTGTGATCCCTCGATGCCTCAGAACATGTCCTACCAACCGGTCCCTTCTTCTTGTCAAGTTGTGCCACAAACTTCTCTTCTCCCCAATTCTACTCGATACGTCCTCATTAGTTATGTGATCTACCCATCTAATCTTCAGCATTCTTCTGTAGCACCACATCTCGAAAGCTTCTATTCTCTTCTTGTCCAAACTATTTATCGTCCATGTTTCACTCCCATACATGGCTACACTCCATGCAAATACTTTCAAAAACAACTCCCTGACACTTAAATGTGTACCCGATGTTAACAAATTTCTCTTCTTCAGAAACGCTTTCCTTGCCATTGCCAGTCTACATTTTATATACTCTCTACTTCGACCATCATCAGTTACTTTGCTCTCCAAATAGCAAAACTCCTTTACTACTTTAAGTGTCTCATTTCCTAATCTAATTCCCTCAGCATCACCCGACTTAATTCGACTACATTCCATTATCCTCGTTTTGCTTTTGTTGATGTTCATCTTATATCCTTGTTTCAAGACACTGTCCATTCCGTTCAACTGCTCTTCCAAGTCGTTTGCTGTCTCTGACAGAATTACAATGTCATCGGCGAACCTCAAAGTTTTTATTTCTTCTCTATGGATTTTAATACCTACTCCGATTTTTTTGTTTTGTTTCCTTTACTGCTCGCTCAATATACAGATTGAATAACATCGGGGATAGGCTACATCCCTGTCTCACTCCCTTCCCAACCACTGCTTCCCTTTCATGCCCCTCGATTCTTATAACTGCCATCTGGTTTCTGTACAAATTGGAAATCGTTTTTCGCTCCCTGTACCTTACCCCTGCCACCTTTAGAATTTGAAAGAGAGTATTCCAGTCAACATTGTCAAAAGCTTTCTCTAAGTCTACAAATGCTAGGAACGTAGGTTTGCCTTTCCTTAATCTTTCTTCTAAGATAAGTCGTAAGGTCAGTACCTCTAATAGTTTCACATTTTCCTGTGTCAGAGAGGGAGTCACCACCATTATGAATATGCCTGCAACAGACATGGCGTTCGCCGTGCCTAGCTGACGTGACGTCACGTACTAGCGCCGAGGCCTTCCTTTGAGTCCGTGTTGTCTTAACCGACGCATGCTAATAGGAAAACTACCGCGATTTGCGCTTACGTATGATAGTCTACGGTAGCCTATGCCGGTTTTACAACTCCGTCCATATCACGCCATACGACACCGTAGCACGGCAGCGGGCTCGCAGCTGCGCCCTTTCCCGGAAAGCCGGGCTGGCCTTTGCCGGAAATGTCAGGCTGGCGCCCGCCAGCCAGCGCAGCTCATTCGTGTCGTGTGCGACTCGCCACACACCGGCCGCGAAGCGAGCCGCTCGCAGCTCCCGCAGCTCGGCTGCGCGCACGCCTCTGGGTGGGTTCCTCGCTGGCTCCTACAGTAGCGAGCGTCTGCGGCGCGCGTAACAGCGCGGGGTTTCGACTGGCAGCGCTCGGAAAGAGCACAAGTTAAACGGCCCGCTTCCGGCTGGTTGTGCGGCTGCGATTCGCATCCGGGTGCTACGAGCAGCTCGCAAACTGCCTAATATGCACGCTGGCTGTCAGTAGGCTTGTTTTCGGCTCGTAGTGAAATTGCGTGCTTATGGAACATCGTCTCAGTTATGCGACTGGATCTGTGATTTCCTGTCAGAGAGGTCACAGTTCGATGAAATTGACGGAAAGTCATCGAGTAAAACATAAGTGATTTCTGGCGTTCCCCAAGGTAGTGTTATAGGCCCTTTGCTGTTCCTTATCTATATAAAAGATTTGGGAAACAATCTGGGCAGCCGTCTTCGGTTGTTTGCAGATGACGCTGTCGTTTGTCGACTAATAAATTAATGGCTCTGAGCACTATGGGACTTAACTTCTGAGGTCATCAGTCCCGTAGAACTTAGAACTACTTAAATCTAACTAACCTAAGGACAGCACAAACATCCATGCCCGAATCAGGATTCGAACGTAAGACCGTAGCGGTCGCGCGGTTCCAGACTGTAGCGCCTAGAACCGCTTGGCAATAAAGTCATCAGAAGATCAAAACAAACTGCACAACGATTTAGAAGAAATATCGGAATGGTGCGAAAAGTGGCAGTTGACGTTAAATAACGAAAAGTGTGAGGTCATCCATATGAGTGCTAAAAGGAACGTGTTAAACTTCGGTTGCACGATAAATCAGTCTAATCTAAAGGCCGTAAATACAACTACGCGATATACGAGAGACTGAATTGGAACAGTACCAGTAAACCCCCGATTGTATAAAGAATCAAACTCGCATGTATAAAAAAGCTTCAGATTTCTCACCACTTTAGAGATGAGTTAATATATTAAATATCTGACATCAAGCATGTAATCGAGAAAAAGTTGACTAATCGTTTGAAATTATGTTAAAAGTTCGTGCTCCCATTATCAAACACTGCATGAGTAGAGTCTGGGTAATTTGCGAACCGTTTCAAGAAAAGCTAGTTTTTCGCGTATCCCTACTTTATAACGTCATATCCCTGAATAACGAGCAGAGTTCAGTAAGTAATGCAACATTAGTTTTTTTCACGACAGATTTCGGTTGAAAAATTCGGAATTTGTTATAGCACATCGTGAAATATTCCCTTTTCAGTCCCTATTGTTTCATGAAGTTCTGATAAGTGGCGGCGCTTTGTGTAGTCTTCAAAATGGTGTCTGCAGTGGAGGTGCGTTCCAGGCAGAGAGCAGATATTCATAGGCGTTTGCAGAATGTGTACAAAGACGTGGCAGTGAACAAAAGCACGGTGAGTCGTTGGGTGAGGTGCATGTCATCACAGTGCACGTCATCACAGCAATAAGGTCGCACAAACCTGTCTGATATCTGGCGTGCTAGCCGGCTGCAAATAGCTCTGACTCCTGCAGTATTGGAAACGTGCGGACATTCTCATTCGGGGTGATGAACGGATCACAAACATCTCGCTGCCCAACTGGACGTCTCTGTTGGTAGCGATGACACACGTCCACCAGCTGGGGCACTCGAAGATGTGTGGCCGCTGGTTTCCTCGCCACCAACAGAAGACCACAAGGAGCAACGACGGACCATCAGTACGGAATTACATGCTGGACGTGATAATTTTTGTCGAACATCCTCACAGGCGTTGAAATGTGGTTTCATCGCTTCGAACCGGAAGCAAAACGGTGGTCGACGGAGTGGCGTCACAACACCTCTCCTACTAGGAAGAAGTTAAAAGCCATACCCTCAGCCGGTAAAGTCATGGCTTTGAAGGGGTCATTCTGTTTGATGTTATCCCTCATAGTGCAACGATCAACTGTGAAGTGTATTGTGCTGCCCTCAGGAAACTGAGGAAACGACTCGAATGTGTTCGTCGCCACAATATTCTGAACGAACTTCTCCCTCTCCGTGATAACGCAAGGCATCACACAAGTTTGCGTACCCGGGCGGACCTCACAAAACTTCATTGGGCTAGTGTTTGTATCCACCCTACAGCCCGCATCTCGCACCTTCCAACTACGATATGTTTGGCCTAATGAAGAATGCACTCTGCGGGAAGCAGTGCGTGGATAATTGCGAGATTATTGATGCAGCAACATGTTGCCTTCAACGATAACCACTAGAGTGGTATTATGCGGGCATATATGCCCTCGCAGTAAGATGCCCTAAGGGCGTGCAATAAATGGAAGTGATGCTGTAAAATAGGGTTTTGTAGCCAGAAGAGTGGGGGAATTCTGAACAAAGCCAACCTGCTTTTATAAAAAAAATTTAGCTGCATTACTTATTGAACTCCCTTTGTAGTTTAACACGAACTTCAGTATTGCTACTTTTGCGGAGTACAAACACGGCATGACAGATTGATAACAATTGGCTAATGCCTTATGTGCTGTTAACCAATAGACATGTTCGATTGTAAATAGAGAAAAATTCAATATGTGTTCGATGCCGGATGGCAAGTCATGTGTTAATATGTACGAATAGATAACTAGAGAAACATTTTCGTCGGTGAGTGCCAGTGGCTATACCTATGGCCCGAAAGGACTTGCAGCGCGATCGCAAAACCAGGCAAAGACCCAATTCTTCCACAACATTACAGGCCAATAAGTTTGCTACCATCACTAACCAAACTGTAAGAAGGCCTCCTGCTTCCCCCCTTCCAGCAGCATATAGCAGGAGAGCAGATTCTCCACAGGACGCAGTTTGGCTTTCAGAAAGTTCACGCTGCCTCACAACCACTAATGAGGGTGACAGAGGCCGTCAGCCAAGTCCTCAACAGTAGAGGCTACTATGGAATGGTCCTACTAGACGTAGCCAAAGCTTTCGATATGGTGTGGCACGAGGGACTACTAGGCTATATAAACTGTACACGCAGGGTTTCCCAGGGCCTATAATTATAAAAAGCTACCACTCAGGCAGAAACTTCCTGACAGATTAAAACTGTGTGCCGAACCGAGACTCGAAATCGGGACCTTTGCCTTTCGCGGGCAATTGCTCTACCTAAGCACGACTCACGCCCCGTCCTCACAGCTTTTCTTCCGCCAGTATCTCGTCTGCTTGGGTAGCTCAGATGGTAGAGCACTTGCCCGCGAAAGGCAAAGGTCCCGAGTTCGAGTCTCAGTCCTGCACACAGTTTTAATCTGCCAGGAAGTTTCATATCAGCGCACACTCCGCTGCAGAGTGAAAATCTCATTCTGGAAACACAGGCAGAAGTTTCGCAGTCACAATCCACAAAAGACGTATCCGAGCAGGAGTATCCCAAGATAGCGTCATAGTACCCATCCTGTGCGACTTATAAACAGCAGACACCCTCACCGAAACGGCAGTACAAACACCACAACTCACTGACATCACTGCCTTTTTCGCACAGAGCTCAAACAGGAACCTCATCACAAAACGATAAAAAAAGACATAGACAACACAAACAGATGGGCCAAGAAATGGTGCATAACCTTGAACAGCGAAAAGACTCAAGTCATTATGTTCACGCACAGAGAAGGAAAGAGACCTTCACGCCGCCGCCCACACCCCACCCTCCGACCCACAGCCGCAACATCGAGTGGCGACCCAACGTAAAATACCTACGAGTGACGATGGACCAACGCCTGACATGGCGTAGGCACATACAAGCCCTGACGACAAAAGAAAGGCGATGGCTCCACGTACTCTACCCCATACTAAACAGATAGATCAGCCTAGCAGCCAGCAGCCAGTGTAGGGGTATGGGCGTACTGCAGGGCCGGCCGCTGCGACCTAGTGGTTCTAGGCGCTTCAGTCTGGAACCACGCTGCTGCTACGGTCACAGATTCGAATCCTGCCTCAGGCTTGGATGTGTGTAATGTCCTTAGGTTAATTAGGTTTAACTAGTTATAAGTTCTATGGTACTGATGACCTCAGCAGTTAAGTCCCACAGTGCACAGAGCCATTTGAAAGTACTGCACTCTAGTGCGCCCTGTCCTGGAATACGACTGCCCTGTATGGGACTACGCTGCAACAATCCACATCAAAAGACTGCAAGCAGTACAAAACAGAGTTTTGAAAAGAGCCATACACGTAGGCAGCCGTTTCCCCACTGCAGACTTGCACGCTGCCGTCAATACAGAACCACTTAAAACAAGGTCCAAATACCTCGCCCAAGCGTTCTACGATAGAGCCAGGCAATCGCCGAATGCACTTATAAGTTCCCTCGGTAACTACAATCCAAGAAAATTCACGATCAAAACCCTGACATCACTAATAATGTGAAAACACATAAACCCACAACCTAATCCCAGACAAAACCAGGAAAACCGAACGACGGGACCCTAAAAAAAAGCCAGGATCATTACCTCTCCCCTCCAATAGGCAGAAGCAAATGTCGTAAAGGCAAACCACTTCACCAAAATCAGCCTTCAGGTAAGGCTTACAATATGTGAGAGAAAGAGAGAGGGAGCAGCGGTGGCAGTCGGCGACCGCTGGGTGCTGTGGTTTGTGTGGTTTGGTGTGGTGGACCGGGCCAGCACCTGGGCGAGGCGAGGCGACGTAACGGCCGTCATTGTGCGCCATTGTGCCGGCTGGGGCCGAACCGGACGCTCCCTAAAACAATGCGCCTCTCCCCCGGCTCACACCACACGTGCAGCCAAAACCCGCTCACTCTGGGGGTCCGCGGCCGTGTCGCCTTGCGCTCGCTCACTGGCCCACCACCCTGTTCCCCCAGTTGCGTGCTGTCGCAGCGAGCAAACTCACAAATGCGCCAAGTTTCCAAGGTCCACTTCATGGCACAGAATGACCGAAATGTCACCCCCGATCTTTCGAGCCAAATTCGACGATAATTTTGTAGACGTTTTTAATAAATATCTAGGTGGTACTGTACTCATTAACGAAGTAATGAGCATACAGGATAGGTTACGAGCCGGCCGTTGTGGACGAGCGGTTCTAGCCGCTTCAGTCCGGAACCACGAGGATAAGATGACAGAAATTAAGGGTCGTACGGAGGCATTTTTCCTCGCTCTGTTTGCAAGTGGAACATGAAAGGACATGACTAATAGCCAGCCGGAGTGACCGAGCGATTCTAGGCGCTTCAGTCTGGAATCGCGCGACCGCTACGGTCGCAGGTTCGAATCCTGCCTCGGGCATGGATGTGTGTGATGTCCTCAGGTTAGTTACGTTTAAGTAGTTCTAAGTTCTAGGGGACTGATGACCTCAGAAGTTAAGTTCCATAGTGCTCAGAGCCATTTGAACCATTTTTGACGTGACTAATAGTGCTACAAGCTGTCCTCTCCCACCCGCCGTACGGTTTATTTTATTTATTTATTTATTTGCCAAATTATAGATCTGTTACCTGATGTTTTAAAACAGGTCGTACATCTTACAATTTTCGTTTATCGTCTTTTTGCAGTTTTCTTTTTTGCGGTTGCCTGCGGAGTACATGCGTAGATGTAGTTATGTATACCAGGTCTGTACTATGACAAGAAACGATTAGAAGCTTTTGAAATGTGGTGCTACAAAAGAATGATGAAGATTAGGTGGGTAGATCGCGTATCTAATGCCGTGGCACTAAACACAATTGGTGAGGAAAGAAATTTGTGGCGCAATTTGACTTAAAGAAAAGACCAGCTGGGAGGACACATTCTGAGATCACGAGATTGTCAGCTTAGTATTGGAGGGAAATGCGGTGGGCAAAAATTGGGGGGGGGGGGGGGGGGAAGAGGGGTGACCAGGAGATCAGTAAGGTGAGCAGTTTCAAATGGAAGTAAGTAGCAGTAATGTTATTTGTTTGGATACGAGGAGGCTTGCAAAAGACGGAGTAGCGTGGAAAGTCTTCAGACTGAGGATCACAACAACAACAACATTACGTCATATTGTACACGGTATTATGACCGGGTGGACCAGCGTTTCTCAACCGACGCGTAGTGACACACAGGTGTATCGAGAGGTTTTTCATGTCATCTTATCTTCCGCAGATAAAATATTTAGAACATAAAAATTGTTCCTATTCAAGAGTCTTGCATAATAAATTTGTCAAATGGTTATCTCACAGTCGTTCCACGATAAAAAAAGAGTTTTATGTATGTTCTTTACTGTGTCTAGGAAAGAAATCATACGCAGGAGTGCTGCGGAGGTTTGAGATGCACTTCGGTGAACACCAAAGGGAAAGAAGATTGAGAAATGTGGGATTAGGCATTTACTTTACCAAAATGCCGCATGTTTTGACTCTGACGAGTAACTTAAGTAGAAGTTATTCCGTTGTGAGTTTCTGACTCCATTTGAATGATGTCATTCACTGATGATTTGCGTAAAAGTTCAAAGCTTATTGTTTCCCGTGAATCGAGCGTGGTTATTTTCTAGCAGCATTCAGAGTGCTTGAAAAACCGAAACCGAAATTAGTTCGGGTTCCACGTCAAGCTCTAGGTCCAGCAGAAAGTTACTTCCGCGAGCCACAGACTCGACTGTTGCCATGTTTAACGGACCACGGCGCGCCGGACTCTCTTTTGGACGCCGAGGACAACATAGTTAGGCTTGTTCTGAAATGCTTTCAATGAGTTCATTGCCTCTCCAGAATATGACTGCAGTACATAACCACATCCCCCGGAAATTAAATCCAGAACTTCATCTTACTGGAATTGTGGAAAGCCGCTCTTGAAGTCCCGCGAAGCTGAAAGATGTTTTAATTTCGTCTTATTCTCCACCTATGTAATATCAGTGTTTGTGAAATTTAGCCGGATCCCCTCAGCATTCCGACGACGGTATTTCGGCCCAGAGATGTTCGGCCATCTGCTGGTGAGTAGACAACTATTGAAGAGCCCTGGTGCATTCGCCGTATTTATGCCGAATCTAATACATGCGAAATGTGCTGGCGTCTTTCGGCTTATGCGTCAGGTGATTAAATGCGCAGGACCACCGAAATATGTGCCGCCCTCGGTGGTGGACGTGAGAGATGATCTAATCATTGAGTATTGAATGACCTCGTCGATTCCTTTGTAACTAGATAATTTCAATCATAGAATTCCAATTTTTATACAGTTGAAAAAAACTGTCACAATTTATAAGATTATCGTCAAGGGCTGGGCTCACCTGAATATGGTCCTACTTGTCTGGGCCGAAATATCTTGACAGAATGTCAACAGGATCGGGCTGCACACCCGAAAATTATTAGAAGAAGAAATACGCCGTGATAATTTCAGAAGTTACGTGTTATATTACAGATTTTGTAAGCTTAGATGGACGTGACTGAGAAGGGAAACCAGTCACCGCTTATTCAAAGAAATGATGAGGGAATCGAATAAATTTTTGTTTATTTTTTCTAGATGCTAGTCTTACACTTAATTCGCACCGCAAAAGTTTCCGCATACTGTACTTCAAATGGTTCAAATGGCTCTGAGCACTATGGGACTTAACATCTATGGTCATCAGTCCCCTAGAACTTAGAACTACTTAAACCTAACTAACCTAAGGAAATCACACAACACCCAGTCATCACGAGGCAGAGAAAATCCCTGACCCCCGCATAGTGTACTGCTGTTATAATTATTTCAGCTATCTAGTCTCCACTTAAAACTATACTCCGCAAGCCACATTACGTCGTGTGATAGAGAACACTTATGAGACCACTGTTATAATGTTGACTCGCTTTTCTGTTCCCTTCGTGAATGGTGTGTAAAGGACTACTGCTGGCAAGGCTTCGTATGAGCACTAATTTTTCTGAATGTCAAATAATTGCATATCTAAGCCTGCTATGGTTACACAAATGCAACAAACTTTGAAAATTACTCGAGCGCCCCAACGGAGTATCAAAAACATAGGGTTTTTCTCTTTTTTCTTTTCCTGTCAGCAAGAACTCATAGTAATTAGGTTTGTAATAAAACCTAAGACAGTTAAACCTCTAGTGCAGACAACTATGGCGATAATAATACATACGATACGGAGTTTGTGTGTATGTTTTGCAACCTACTTGCTGCTTTAGAGGTCCTCGCTGCAGTTTAAATGCTTAGGTTTGAGTGGAAGTTTGTCGCAGTCAGCACTCGGCAGTACCAGCGAAGCCGCGGAGAAAACAAAGGCTCGCGCGCTGTGACGCCAGGAGATAACCAGAGCTAACAAAGAATGAGCTCGTTAAGCAGCCTGCCATAAAAGCCCGCCGTGCGGTACTGCGGGACCGATGACGCAGTGATTAAGGCGGCCGAGAGAGGGTACTGCAACGCCACCTCATTTATTCTGGATCACGCAACGATTCTGCAAAATATCGAGTCGTTCCGCGTGAAATATCGGGTAGCAAGATAACACTTGTTCGGTATTCCCGCATATACGCACCGATGTCCGTGAATTAGAACAGTTATAAAGAAGTAATTGCTCGGGAAAGCGTAAAGCAATTCAAGTGAAAGTTGAATATGTACCGCCGCAGCAGTAGTGCTGTTCAAAACAAGCAGGTGCATGCGAATGATCGTGTAATCTGCTGAAGGTACTGTTTCAAAAGAAAACAATTACTTGTTTAGCAGCGGAACGGCTGTTGGTGCTGCAAGAGAAACTGAAGACAGCTCGAATAGCCGGCCAACACGTAGAGCCAATGGCGTGTTTCCTCGAATTTTTTACAGTAAACCTCTCAACGCCTCTGTCGTAACGTTTGGCACAGGAATTGGATGTGGAGGCTCAGATTTAGGAAGGAATTCGTCCTGGTTCTTTTCAAGGGAACTATACTGTACTTTTCTTCTATATTCTTCTTATTAACTATTGTTATTGTCCTCTCACTGTTGTTGGGATCTTCAGACTGGTTTGATGCACGCTAGCCTGTCGTGTGCAAGCTTTTTCATCTGTGCATAACTACTGCGACCTACATCCATTCAAATCTGCTTACTGTATTTTTGAATAGACCATATGGTCAGCGCGTTTGACTGCCATGCAGCGGGCTCCAGTTCTATTCCCGGCAGGATCGGAGATTTTCTCCGCTCGGAGACTGGATGTTGTGCTGTCCTCATCATTATTTAATCACGGACATGCAGGTCGCCCAGTGTGGCGTCAACTGAAAAGATTTGCAACTCGGCGGCCGAAATTTCCAATCATCAGCAGATTGATAATGCCTTGGTGCTCCGGGATATGTCCTACCAACAGGTTCCTTCTTGTGGTTAAGTTGAGCTGTAAATGTATTGCCTCCGTAATTTGATTCATTGTCTCCTCATTAGTTATGTCAACCATCTAAATTTCAGCATTCTTTTATGGCATCATATTTCAACAGCTTTTCTCTTTTTGTCTAAACTGCTTATCGTCCAAGTTTCACTTAGTTACTAGGCTACCACCGAAAAAAACTTCCTAACACTTCAGTCTATACCAGGTATTAACATAGTCCTGTTTTTCAGAAATGTTTTTCTTGCTACTGCCGTCTGACTTAATTCTCTCAACATCGGCCAGCATTCCTTGATATAGATACACTACATTCCGTCACTCTTGTTTTACTTACGTCGAAGTTCAACTTATAATCTGTTTTCATGACGGTATCCATCCCGTTCAACTGCTCTTGCAATTTCTTCGCCATCTCTGACAGAATTATAGTATCATCGGCAAACTTCAAATCTTGAATTCATTCTCCCCGAACTTTAACCGTTTGACTACCAACGATAGGTTTTCAGAGAGTAGACTGGAATCTGTTGCTTGTTTTGCTGTGTATTAGTGTCTCATTGGTAAAGGGAAGACTGTTAATGGGTAGCAGAATTCTCATAATTCAAGATTGCACCTGTATGTTGTGCGCTGTTGTCAAGTTTCATCGTTAGCCCCCGTGTCCATATTTCACATCGAATTAGTTCACACCTGCAGATAGGCAACCCAGTTACCAGAGTCACAAAGCGGGCTGCCTTCGCACCTTCCCGGACACAGGACTGAATAACATGGAGGATAAGCTACAACCTAGACCCACTCCCTTTCACGTCCTTATAACCATAGATAGATTTCTGTACTCGTCGTAAATAGCCTTTCGCTCCCTGTACTTTATCCCTCCTACTTTCGAAATTTAGAAGTGTGTGGTCCAACCACTATTGTGAAAAGCTTTCTGTAAGTCTGCAAGTGCTGTAAATGTAGGTTTGCCTTTATTCAATTTATCTCCTAAGATAAAACATCACGTATAATTCAGCGGCAAAACTGAATTCACGACACAAGCATATAAATATCGTCCAAACATACAACAGTGACACATTTTTTAATTACTTCTCATTCCGTACCCCTAAAAATAGAGCGTTTTGTTGGCGTAATGACCCATGGAAGAGTGGGGTCCTTGTCAGCCAAATGCCAGGCCAGCTGGAAGTGGAACAAAGGGAGTCCCAGTTGGGAACATTTTGGAGGGGCCCACCAGTTCCAGCATTTGCCTTACAACCGAGGGAAACCACCCAAAGTTATAGGAGTGATGTTCAGGCTGCGCGCTGCAAGATTTGCGTTATTAGCAGTGTTAGCGTCATGACTTGCTGTTAGGCGCCGGTACTCGTGTGGAAGTAGGCTTGAACCACAAGCACAAATGTGCCATTACAGATGCAGACAGTCAACATGAATCTGGACAAGGTGAGCAGGGCTTTGCCCTAAAATTTGTTTTATCAAACCAACATCACTAGTGCTGCTGCTCATCGCAAGTGTCGACGCATTAAAGGAATTACGGAGAAGTCCTCTTTCCGCATAGGGGTTGAAGAACATGATTCGAAGTTCGACTCAATTGGTGGTTTGGGAACTGCTCCTGATGACAATTGCGCCACCAATTGTTGAAGAATTTACTGTTGCCACGGCTGAGAATGCTAGACGCAATGTACGATCTTCAAGCAGTGCACGGGCTGTGTCACGATAGCTGAACAGTCCATGGTCCACCCCTCGGAAAGACTGCTTCGGGAATATGTGATCCCTGCTCTACGAGAGAGAGGTGCTTTCGGCTCAGCCGTTTTGATGCGCGATGGAGCCCCACCTCACATTGCTCGTGAGGTCAAGAAGGCCGATCATTGACAGATCGTTCCAAATTATCAAGTCAATAACGCGTTGACTCACCTCTGGCCCTTATGACAGCCGATCAGCGGGGCTCAGTTCAAAGAGGGACACATCACTGGAGACCACTCTACTCCAGTGAATGAGATTTCAGACCGAAGACATGTCTGGAGAGTCCCAGACAGCGGTGGAATACCAACCTGACTGTCGCCCCCGATACTGCTGGACAACCAGTAGTGATAGCCGGGGGTGCCATTCCATTACATAGCCGGACCACTTCCGTTGTCATCCGCAACACCCTTACACCACAGCGGTATGTCGACGATATTCCTCACTCTCCTTTGTTGTCCTTCATGGCAAATCATTCTGAGCTTACGTTTCAGATAGATAATGCCGGCTGCACACGGCGAGAGTTTCTACTGTTTGCCTTCGTGCTTATCAAAGACTACTTTGGCCAGCAAGGTTGCTGAATCTCTCCCCAGTTGAGAACGTTCAGAGCACTATAGGCGGGGGTCTTCAACTATTTCGGGATTTTGACAACCTAAGGATCCATCGACAAAATTTGGAATGTTATCCTTTAGGAGGACATCCACCAACTCTGTCAATCAGAATAACTGTTTGTGTAAGAGCGAGAGGTGGACCAAGGCGTTATTGACTTGATCAGTTTGTGAAGCTCTGTCTCTCCAATAAATTATACAAAATGGTTCAAATGGCTCTGAGGTCATCAGTCCCGTAGAACTTAGAACTACTTAAACCTAACCTAACACACCCATGCCCGAGGCAGCATTCGAACCTGCGACCATAGCGGTTGTGCGGTTCCAGACCGAAGCGCCTAGAACCGCTCGGCCACACGGCCGGCAATAAATTATCCAATTTTCCTGAAATTGTAATAATTTTTTGTCTTGGATTGTACTTTGTTGACTCTCACTTACACAGGTGGAAATGATTTTTGAAATAAAATAAGAGAAATCAAAGCTCGCAATAAAATATGTGCTAGTTTTTCCAGCGCGGTTCGAGACTGGAACGTTGGAGAAATAAATTGGTTCGATAAAGCCTCAGCCAGGCACTGAACTGTGCATTACAGAGTAGTCATGTAGCTGCAGATGATTATCTGTTATTTAGGTTACGCACTCAGATACCGATGATTACGTTAAATAGTTACAAACGGTTTGTCCTTAACAACGCTTGGAAACTTCTAAAGGTAATTTTTTACGAACTTTTAAAAGAGTTTCGTCGTACTGCTTTAGGAAAATGACGTTTGGTCACTGACCTTCAGACCCTTAAAGCATAAAGGAACTCAAAACGGGCAGAGCAGTTGT
Organism: Schistocerca americana; assembly: GCF_021461395.2. Classification (NCBI taxonomy): domain Eukaryota; kingdom Metazoa; phylum Arthropoda; class Insecta; order Orthoptera; family Acrididae; genus Schistocerca; species Schistocerca americana. Next base: position 875,303,836 of record NC_060119.1, read on the forward strand.
CGTTAGCGAATATCATTATGTTTAAGTACGGAATAACTGAATGGCAACGGAATCAGAAAAGTTTCCCTTCGGGAGCTGAGCGGTTACCGGTAGAGCACATTCGTCTGTCGTATCATACTGGGCGCTGAATCGAAAGTTGCACGATACTGAGGAAACAATGAGAGCGACAGAGCACGCCGGCAGCGCAGTGGGAGACAGCCTCGGCGGCTGAGGAGAGGAGAGGAGAGGGCGGCAGACTGGAGGAGTCCCTTAAATGGGCGCCGGTCCTTCTGGAGGCCGCAAGAGGCGGCGCGTGCTGTAGTGGCCGCCGCCGCCGCGGCTGCAGCGTAGGCAGTAGGCTGGGGGCAGGGGGCGGCAGCGGGTCGTGGCTGAGCCCGAGGCCGGGAGGCGGGGGGCGGGGTTCGATTTCCGATGGCTGCTGACTGCGCCTTCTCCTGCCGCCTCGCCGCTGAGTCGGCGTCACCTCTGAGAGCGCCGGCAACCAGCCCCCGACTGCTTGCTTTCACCCGCCCAAATAACAGCGCAAGTAGTCCCAACGATGGTCCCGCTCTGAAGACACCTGGGGGTGTCCTCGCAGCCGCAAGGCCGAATGTCGTCGATGTCTCCGCTCTGGTAGTTCTCACTCTGCATAAAGGGAAAAACATTTCACAGTGCAACTTCCCTGCCGGCCGCGGTGGCCGAGCGGCTCTAGGCGCTTCAGTCTGGAACCGCGCGACTGCTACAGTCGCACGTTCGAATCCTGCCTCGGGCTTGGATGTGTGTGATGTCCTTAGGTTAGTTAGGTTTAAGTAGTTCTAAGTTCTAGGGGACTGATGACCTCAGATGTTAAGTCCCATAGTGCTTAGAGCCATTTGAACCATCATTTGCAACTTCCCGAGCCTTAGTTTAGATACTGGCTTTAGAACATTACAGCAGCTCAGTTTTTAATGCAAACACCTCATTTCATTCATTTGTGGCTGTTCAAGTTGCGAATATTTTATCCATAAAAGACGGCATTGTAAGGGTTGCGACAGTTGATAAATACAAATGAAATAGGTTTCTGAGTCAGCCACTTGTTTAATTTGCCACTACACGTTTCAATGGTTCACACCACTATCCTCAGGTTAAGAATTGTTTATTTATATAGCTGGCGTGGGTGAAGAGTACAGACATATTTTCACAGTAGCAGACCAAGGGCAATGTAGGTTCTATTGCGTCTTTTGCTGATGGTAAAAGCTGTTTATTTAGAAAAGTCACTTTTAAATTAATGTATTTCAACCTCAAAAATGCCTTTTATAAACAAACAATTTTTGTCATTAGCAAAAGACGCAACATAGCCTACACTGCCCTTGGTCAGCAACTGCGAAAAGATGTATGTGCTCTTCACCAACAGCATCTTCTCTTGAAAATGATGATGTGAATCATCGAAACGCGTAGTGGCGAAGTAAACACGCGACTGATACAGAAAACTGTTTTATTTGTTTGTACAAATTGTGTACTAACGCTTTGTCTGATATGGCGTTATCACATAATTTGTACAGCTCCAAATTAATGAAATGACCTGTTTACCTTGAAAATGGAGCTAAAATACTTCAAGCCGGTATGAAAACTAAGTATCTAAAGTTGCACGGTGAAATGTTTTTCTTTTATACAATGACTACTGCACCTACGGACCTAGCATATTCCCATTCACCTTATGATTCGATGCCTCGTAGACGACTGGAACGCTTCTACCCGAAAGTAACGCGTAGTTCAAAATAATTCTCGAATAAATAAACTAGCTACTTCGCTCATAATTTGCGTTAAGGAGAAACAAAGTGAAGAAGAAAGGTACGAAGAGAATAAAAAAGGGTAACAGCAATATGTTGAATAGCAAGATTATAAGAAAGAACAGAATGTATACAATGAAACATTTTTACTATGTAAGAAGCAATATTATTCCCGACATCCAACACAAGAGAGAAACTGGAAGCAGACTATCCGATAACAAGAGATCGAGTATTCCTATGGTTTGGAGTAAGAAGTTTCTGAAACTGCGAAAGTAAGAATCGATACGTGAGAAACTCTGGAAATATAATTAGTCTTTGAAATTCGGTGTCATAAATGGAAGTTATAATTACTTGAACAAACATTACTACGAAACGAAGGGGCAGTGGAAAAAATAATAAGCAATAAAGAGGAAAATTATGAGGGTGGAGAAACGTTAGATTACGTGAAATAAACTATTCAGTGATTGGCTACGGTAAAATGCATAGACGACACTGTCAACACAATATAGGAAGTTTCCAATAACGGCCAGAAAATGCAACTAACGAAAATTAAAATCAGTATTACTACACTAGTACTCGATTTACTGCTTTATGTCACTGAGTGAGGCACTCATATTCCCTAATACAGGGTGTCCCACTCTCATGGAGCCCCAGGGTTCAAATAGTTCAAATGGCTCTGAGCACTATGGGTCTTAACTTCTTAAGAACTACTTAAGCCTAACTAACCTAAGGACAGCACACACGTCCATGCCCGAGGCAGGATTCGAACCTGCGACCGTAGCGGTCGCGCGGTTCCAGACTGTAGCGCCTAGAACCGCTCGGCCGAGGCCCAGGGAAAATTTTATAAAGATCTTAATGAAAGACAATATGAAAACAAATTTGAATACGGCATACCTTCATGGTTGAGAAATGATGGTATATCACAAGAGATGCTGGAAATGGCTTCCTCCATCTGTGTACACAACAGCTCAACGTGGCACTGCATGTTCCCATGGCTGTTGCTAAATGAGTACTGGATTTCATGGCTCGTCGACGTGGTAGCGTCTTTGAAATGTAGCAGCAGCGAGGTTCTGCGAGCTGTGCGTAGGTTTCGTGTTTCAGCCTGGCTGACGGTTCGTGACGTTCCGCGCGGCTTGCTTCTTCCGGCGCACCATTGGGCCAATATTTGTTGACACTACTGTCACCACTGATGTGTACCAGGTATTGTTTCATAGATTCTTGAACGACTTAGGTGACAAGCAACTGACAGTCGGTTGGTTCCAGAAAAAAGTCGCAACATGCCACACATCTAAAGCGAGTGTGGATGCGGTGAATCATTTGTCGCTGAGAGAGTGATTTCCAAAGGATTATGGATCCCAAGGTAACGTGACATGACACCGTCCCACCCCCGACTTCATCTGTTGGGTCACATTAAAGGTAATGTGTACAAGAATAAACAAAGCACCATCGAACAGTTACGTGAATACGACCGCCGTGAAATCCAGGCAGTCGCAACGTTCACGAACGTGCAGCGCCGTACTGAACTATTTATGCGGATGGGGAGAATGGGGGGAGGGGGGTGTCACTTACAGCACCTCTTGTGATGTACCCTCATTTCTCAGCCAAAAATAGACATGTCATGTACAATTTAGCTTTCATATCATCTGTTATTAAGATTTACTTGAAATATGGCGTTTTGTTGTAATAAAATGACGGGATGCGTCATTTTAGTGGTTAAAGAATTGCCATAATCCGTTATTTGCAGAATGTAACTTGTATGTTATAAAAAGGCCTCCCGTCGGGTAGACCGTTCGCCTGGTGCAAGTCTTTCGATTAGACGCCACTTCGGTGACTTGCGCGTCGATGGGGATGAAATGGTGATGATTAGGAAAACACAACACCCAGTCCCTGAGCCAAGAAAATCTCCGGCCCAGCCGGGAATCGAACGCGGATCCTTAGGATTGCCACTCTGTCGCGCTGACCACTCAGCTACCGCGGGCGGACAGTATAGTGGTTGAAGGCTTGGAGTTATAGACGCAAGCAGAGTTGGTTCGCTTCCAGCAGTATACAACTACTTTTTTTATTCAGCTTCACGTTTTCTAAAGGGGTCTGGAAATTTCTTATTAATTTATGTATGTTCTGTAATATTCGACGATATGTAAATGTAAGACTCCTCTCTGGGGAGTCAGTTTGTTCGATTTTGTGAACATGTTATGGAACATGGATCAACGAAATGGAAGATTGCTTTGCGCGTCACTGCCTGTTTCAATAGCAGGTCAGACTATTGTAAATTTGTACCGCACTATGTGTAATGGAACTGCATAAGCTGGCGTCCTTACTGACTGGGACTGGCCACGCAACTTCCTTCTCTGCCTTATAACATGTTTATAGGTATTCGGCTTTTCAACATAATAACATGTCTAGAATATGAACAAGGGAGGAGATGTGCGTTTTAACATAGCTAAAGTTGAAATTTCCCCGGGCCCTTTAAACGAAAACACTCGTTATTTACGCATTTAAAGCAGATTCCGCAATACACGTTATTCCATCTATTTCTGTCCTCCTCACTACGCGAGAGTGTGCACTTTCGTCAACTTGTATTACTCTTAGATAAGGTTTCTACTTACAAATATGAAGAGCTTTATTTAGAGGGACGATAGTTCCACGATGACTATGAATTTTTGGCGGGGTTAACCTGCCCTCCGTCATCGGCAAAAACTCGCATACGATTACCAGCTATACGCAGTAAGACGGCTGCGATGACCACGCATGAGGTTGGCGGAAGGAGCGAACAGGAAGTAGTGCATATTTCTTAATGTGGAATGTGATTATGATGATAAATCTCTCTAACAAAAAAGTGAAAATAAAAAGAAAATTTAGCGCAAAATTGGGATAATCTAAATGTTATATGGTATCATTGCGTTAAGCTTTAAGTACCAGTGCTTAACTTACACAATGACGATTTCCACCGGTTTATTCTAAATGTTTCTTTGCACAATTTTAATTTTCTGTACATTTTTCGTACCTATGACACCAATAAGCTTTATTTTTTATTTCAACTTACTGTTGTGTTTGTGATGTCATGCATGAGTATAGAATGAAAGAAAGGGAGAAAGTGAAGTTGTCTGCTGTCACACGTTTCACTGTTTCCGCTTAACGCTAAGGATGCTGGTGAAATTAATGTCTCCGTTAGACGGACGGGTTGGCGTGAAGGAGTGGAAAGAACCCTCATTTCAGGAGACACTGCTGATAGATTAGGGATACTGTTCACGACGTCGGTGCACCGTGTTATCACAGGCCCTATGCCACTGCCGTTCTCCCCCTGCCAACCAGATTCGACAAAAATTTCTTCAAATACAATGATATATATGGGTCGTTCCGAAAGTATTTGTTCAGTTTGATACAGGACGTAGAGAACATCAAAACAAGTATGTTCAGTGAAGGTACATGTTATCCCTGACAGCAATTCCTGAAGCTAGGGTGACTTCCGCGGAAGGAAGTTTAGCGTGCTAACGACAGCAGTGACATTCAAAGGAAATGCTGCAATGCACGACCATTCGCCAGTTTGCACGCAGTACACTGTCGGACCATTGACTGTTATGTCCGTACGAAGATTCCTGGCATGTCCTTAATGACAATTCTAGCGACGAGGTTTTCTTCCACAACGTTCTTACACCCGATTCTTCACATGCCCCAAGAGGAAGAAATCCAGACATATGAGATCAGGTGGTCTGGCTCCATCGATTCACGAAGGTGGTTCTCAGATGGTTTCTCACATCAACGCTGAAATGGGCTGGCGCCCCATCACACTGGAAGTACTTTCTTTGCCTGACATTCGGAGGTACATCCAACCAGTGCTGCCAACCATCTGTACAAAGAGCAGTCAGCGACACTGAAACAAAATGTGTAATGTTTACATAAGGTGACGTTCAACAGCAATAAAGAATTTTATGAAATGCATTTTAACCGACATGTGTTTACTTTTCCCATTAGTCATATACCAGTTTCGGTTATGAACCATCATCGAGGATGCCTATCAACATCAGCATTAAAAAATTATGAAAGTATGAAGAATACATAAATGCTAAAACTCGACAATTTTATGGGCGAAATATTCCATTTGTATACTTACAAGGTGCAACAGATTAATTAAAAGCATCCCAATACCTTTGAAGCCGAACAATGTCGACATTATAAAGTGAAATTGTACAAACACTTGACTTAGTTTGTCGTACAATACTCTCAGTCATATCTCGTGTTAAATAGACAGATATCACCGGAAAAACAAGAAGAACAGTTACTGGAAGAACCCCTCGACAGTCACGCTATATCAAAGATAGTACATCTGTACTGCATAGGTAACATAACAACATACTTTTTCATCAGTGGTAAAGTGAAGGAACAGAATATCTTTATCAACATCTTTGGCTGAACGTTAACAAAAACAGAACATTAATACTGGAAGTTACAGTAAAAACAGCCGCAAGATAAAAGTGGAACCTCGCATCAGTGAAAACAGAAATGTTGACAACAAATGGGTACAACTGGTTCAGGGTGCAGAACAAATTACATAATAAAAGCAATAATGTTAATCTAAAGTGCAACATCGAATTTCCAGTGGCACTTCACTTGCAGCAACACCCTTTATGCAATAATACATGTCAGACAGTGTATAAATTCAGAAAGATTTAGTCTCTTTTTTAACTAAATGATAATTTTCAAAAGAAGCTGTATCTAAAATATTAATCTAAAATAAACAGTGGTATGCAATTGTGAACATCGTTTCAAGATGATCAGTAATATAGTTCCAGGTAATGTAATAACAAACTTCAATATGTAATTATCTAGTGAAAGAAGATGAACATCATATAAGTAGTGATTATCAAGTGAGGATATGTAAAACTAATGACATAAGTGGTTCTTAGGATCCTTTTAATCCAGATACGGGAAATAACTGTTATTTTAACAAACGTTAGTGGCAAAAACAATGAGTTGCTCGGTATAGTCTGGATATGATGCAGTTTGGTACTGAATATGTCACACCTAGTATTCGTGTAGTTCATTATTATTTACCTCTTATCAGTAAGGCAATTAAGGTCACGGTGGGCTCTCCTTTGAGGAAGTTGCTTTATGTGTTTTCAAAAGAGGCTGTATCTAACATATGTGTTTTATTTATGTATCATATATATTTGTAATGGGATTAGAATGTTAACTATACACCATATACAATATGTTGTATTCTAAATATGCCCAGATATACTTTTCCAAGGTTCAAAACCAACTCTGAAATAGTTAAAGTGTTATTGTATTATACACTAATGTCACCTATAACCAGTATTACTTACATGTAATCTGAGTGGGTTCATCTCTGCTACCCTGTTATTTTGAAATAGGTAGAAGTATCATGATTAGATCATTTTTAGACATGGACTGTTTTAATGTCCACAACTTTTCAATGATGTGTTATATGGCTGTAGTCTGTTTCTACATTGGCAACCAAGAAGTGGATGTCAATAGTGTGTCATGATCATTACTGTTCTGATTATCCATCACATTTAATATCGATGATGTATAACCTGATGTCTAGGTGGTTTTTTTTATGTTGAGTCAAACATGTCGGTAAAGATAGTATGTCCATATGTTATCCATGTAGTACGAATGTACTCTCTTTCATATTACTTGACTGCTGAGTGATTCTTCCAGTAACTGTTCGTCTTGTTTTTCCTGTGCTTTGTTTTTCCTGTGATGTCTGTCTATTTGACATGAGATATGACTGTTAGTGTTCTAAGACAAATTAAGTCAGTTGTTAGTGCAATTTCACTCGATAATTTCGATACTGTTCAGCTTCAAAGGAATATGGGGTGCCTTTGACTACTCTGTTGTATCCTGTAAGTATACAAATGGAATTTTTCACTCATAGAGTTGTTGAGTTTTGCTATTTTTGTATGCACTGTATTTTCATAATTTTTTAATGCTGATGTTGATAGACATCCTTGATGATGGTTAATAAAGGAAACCGATATATGACTAATGGGATAAATAAATATCTGATGGTTAAAATGCATTTCATAAAAAAACTGGCACGTTAAGTTACGTCAGAACCAATAACAAAATGTTTCTTAAGATTACAAGCTGACTTCGGAGACCATATGTTGCTTATCGAAAGATATTTGTTTTAATGTTCTCTACCGCCTGCATTATATTGAACGAATAGTTTCGGAACGCGCTGTACAGCCTCATGGCACAGGAAGCGACAGTCTTCTAAGTGATTCGTTTTCCTAGTGACGCTATTCCCACACATCCCTTGAGAGAACTATTCTTCGTAGTGTCCGGAAGTACGCCAGTGACACTGAACTTTTGAGTAACCCTAAAGGCATGCGTGCATAGCGTAAATAGTTTACCACAGAGCTCGCGATAAGCATAAAATTGGAAAATCGGACTCTACACTGGCATAAATTTTGCACGACGACATATTCAGTGGCTGCTGAACTTCAAATAAACTTTGCATAAATATGAAAAACTTTATACACACACTCTCTCTCTCTCTCTTTTCCTCTTTCTTTCCTTAGCTATGCCCAGAGATAATAAAGATTTCGTGTTGAAGTCAGATGTAGCATGTCACGGAAAGCCTGTGAGCAGTGACTGAACCCAGTATTGATTACGATGTTACGAAAAGTGTAGCCTGGAAGACGCGCGTTTTTGAAGACAGAGCGTAGTGTTGTGCACACTTGTAAGGGAGCCAGTGGCTCCTCTCGGCTGGAGCTGGCAGCAGCCAGCAGCAGCTCTGACAGATAACAAGTGGCGGAGTCTGCCTCCTGAATATGCAGATGAAATTACGCGGATTTCGCCAGCCGGGACGATGCTACTTGTTTCCCGTAACACTTGATAATCTACCGCCAGATGTATGGTTTCGAGTTCCACTCACGGGATCAACTGCTCTTTCGCTCTCCGTTCCAGCCACGCTGGAATGTCAACAGCCGTAGGCTGGAATTTGCTATTCCCCTTTCCCTTATACATACATGCATACTCGCACCCCACACACAGGCGCGAACAAATTACAAGTCAGATTCTAAAATGAGTAGCAATGTCTTCTATGTATCGCATATTAAATGGATTTTCGCTTCCATCCAGCATACAGACTACACCCTACAGCACTTACGTCAGACATCGACCATGTGCATTTTACAACACATCAACGTTTTATATCTGCCAGTTGGTTATAGTTAAAGTGCAGCTACTCACAGAGGTCCAGTGTTGGCTGTAATTATCGTAAGACAGCGAAATTTGGTAGATATTCTAATGCGTTAATGCGGAACTGTATCTGCGGTGGAGAAGCACTAGTTCCAATTTTGGCCGCCAGGTGCAAGTCTGGCGCTGTGAATGCGAGAAAGGCGTATAGAAATGTTTACATATGTAATGGATTAGGAACTAAAAGTGGGCAGAAAAGGTACAACAAGTGAGAATCGTCTGATATTGACTGATTTCTGTTATTAATCACCGCTTCCACAATTTGTTCAATACGAGCACCGGAGACGTCGACGACATACTATTCAGTGCCAAATTTGCACATGGTGGCCAAAATTGGACTTATTTTTTTCCAGAGTAAACCGGTTCCGCAGTAACGCTTTAGCGTGTTAACCAAGTTTCGCTGCCACACGATAATTACAGCCCACATTGAACCTCCGTGAGTAGCGGCATTTTAATTATAATCACCCCTTATATAGCCTTCATCGTCTTCAACATTATGCAACATCTACAATGGCTCTTTTTTTCAACTCCCATCACTCGCGAAATGGGAACCGCAGTGAAAATTAAAAATGTTTCATTTGCAACATTTAACTACACCTTCCAGCTACTTCTCTACATAGTCGCGGCTCCGATTTAGATATTTGTTGTAGCATTCTACCAAATATCCACCACCCTCCTCCCTGAAGACGCCGCCTGTGACTTCCGCCAATTTCCTACGCTAGTCTGCAGCTCGTTGTATGTGTCACAATACTGCACTCGTAGCCAGCGATTCATGTAAGGGAAGAGATGAAGGTCAGAGGGAACCAAGCCTGGGCTGTATGGTGGGTGATCAAACACTTCCCACCGAAAACGATGCTGGAGCGTCTTCGTTGTATTTGCAGCATGCGTCCGAGAATTTTCATGAAAAAGGAAACGCTTGACATTTACGTTCGTGGACCGCATGAAATCAGGAGAAATCTCTCAGCAGCACTTTACACTTGGTGGGAGACACTATTTTCTAGGCATCTTTAGGTGTTCACTGCGCGCTCAGAACTGAAAACTGTGACGTGACGCGGCAGACGGCCATACTTGGAACACTGCACAACACATCAGCGGAAAGTTTCACCGGGTTTTTAACTGTGGTTTTAATTTCGCGAGCAATCAAGGTGAAAAAAAACCTCTTCTCTTTTACCGCCTTAACACTGGCAAAGCAGCACCTTAGAAGCGACAATTGTCTTTAACAATAATGCGATTACTATGTAGCAAGTGTTCGACCACAAGCGAATAACAAGGAGCAAAGCTCTTGATACTGACTCGTATTTTAAATATACAGAGTTGTAATCGTCGTCTGACCATTCCGTTGTAGGTGGTTTGTGGGCTTCCTAAGTTGCATTGGGCCAAAACTGTACGGAATCACTGAACAAAGCCATGGTCGGTTTCATTCCATTCCTTGTGAGTCAGTTTCTAACGACATTCTGTTGGCGATGTGTTAAGCACCAACTTTTCTTTTACTTGTCTTGTTCAAATTGGAGGTACGCGATCTTTAATTGTATATTTATTAGATTTAGAAAACATCCTTTATTGGTTAAGATCGCAATTTATTGTTTTGTGTGTGTGTGTGTGTGTGTGTGTGTGTGTGTGTGTGTGTGTTTTTGTGTGTGCGCGCGCGCTCGCGTATATACCATTACCAACCGGTAGGACACGTCGTTGTAACGTCTGTGCAAACTGCTTAGCTCAACATTGTTATATATATATATATATATATATATATATATATATATATATATAACGATAAAACATTTTAATGTAAAATCACCTAAGAGTAGGAGATCGTCACGACCACTGTGTAATAACATTATACCAGATAATCTCCACATGTGAAGAGTGAGCTCACAATTAATACACTACTTTACTCTAGAGACATAGAATCAGAAAACAAGTGGATATGACATCCTTATAAATCCGAGTGAAAATTATGTTTGTTTTGTGATGCTGGTCTGTAGAATAAAGCAGTGTGTTAACTGTGATCTCACTCTGCACATGTCAAAGTTATCTGATCTAACGTTACTACATAGTGCCTGCGACAATCTCCTAGTCCTGAGTGACCTTACATTAATGTTTCATTGAGGTGTGTAATAAGATTAAGTTATATAGCTTGCACAAAGTTTATGACTATGTGTTGTACCGACTGGTGATTGGACACGTACAAAAATCCTCTAATCTGAAGATGGCTAACAACTATAGCCAAAATTAGTACTCAATAAAAATAATAAATTCAAATCTTGACATTGGTTTCTTTCTGAATGCAGTAAATGTAACCAACATTCCTGGCAACCTTTTAAGATGTCGAACATCAGCGTTAGGCATGAGCTCAACACTGGATAACTGGGCACTGAGCATCACTGGGTTCAGCTGCAACAGCAGCTTTATGGTCACTATCAACAGCAACACCATTACAACCACAGCCACCATCGCCAACACAATCACCACAACGACCGCTACCACCGCCAGTAACAGCTATGTCACAACCACCAGCACCACCACCATCAGCATCTGCACCAACACCACTGCCGCCATCATATTCCTAGCTCTATCCTCACTATTGGGCATCCTACACCATCAGCAGCAGCAGTAACAGCTATTTTAGTACATGTGTCACACCACTTCCACACGATCACTGCATCTGTCACCAACTCAGCCTTTGTCCAGATATCTTCCAAAAGCTGCAGCTATAGTTATCACCAACATTGTCAGATGATGTCAAGTTCTAAAAAACAAACAAAAATAGCTTTATCAGAAATTCCAGTACAATGCTGACAACTAATATCCTTATCATTTCTTCTTTCTGTCACCTCATATCGAACAAGTTGGTACTATTTCCAGACACTAGACTCGTATTCAGGACAACTGGTGTTAAAATAACCGTTTCTCACATGCATATTTACCTGCTGAATGGCTTCAGATATTTCAACTGTTCTCGGATTAATATTCGTATATCCAGAATCTTCTGGTTATATTTCGTAAAGCAGTACACTTTTCTTTTCGTTCACGAATATATTCCTTTTCATTTTATCATTAATTTTTTTGGCCATTGTTAAGAACATTAGAGTCCCTGGTCAGTTTTTCACATTAAGTAAGAACGTCACTTGGAAACAATAAACAAAGGAACAAATAAACAATAGTTGGCACACATTTTCACTCTGCGCCATTGCTTGCGCGTAAAGTTCCTATGCAGCTGACATCTATAGTTCCTTCCCTTCCCTTTCCCTTCCTCTCTCCCCTGTCCACCTTCAGTTTACATAGTAGCCGTGGTAGTTTACTGTAGAATCCATACAGTTGGCTCTCTTGAGTGCTGTTGATGCTAGTACAGCCTCATCGATCCTGAAATAACACTGGTGTATGTCAACTCTACGGATTCACCGTGTGGTAGCTACTGCCCAGCATGTGCAATGCACGTGTGTCCACCGCCGCAATGTGTCTTGCAGACCAACACGCCGGAGCACGTGCAGGACACGTGCTTCCTCTTGTCGCCACACGTGGTCACCACATGCGTACTCTCTACCCATAATTCATCGAAACCTTGATATAAGTTAACGACTTAATCAATCAAAGCTTAGAAAATATCGCTGCACAGTGACTTCTCCCATTTAAAAAATGAATGAGTCGATGGCGCTGAAGTCAGTGAAGATTCTATGACATAAAATTATATCAGCACAGAACTTTCAGCTGCCCTACACCTGCAATGTAGTGAATATATAGTGACAATTAAAAATTTTTGCCATATCAGAATTTGAATCGCATTAGCATTAGGCCCGGTCTAAGGCGCTGCAGTCATGGACTGTGCGGCTGATCCCGGCGGAGGTTCGTGTCCTCCCTCTGGCATGGGTGTGTGTGTTTGTCCTTAGGATAATTTACGTTAAGTAGTGTGTAAGCTTTGGGACTGATGACCTTAGCAGTTAAGTCCCATAAGATTTCACACACAACAGCATTAGGCCATCTCAGCGCACCGTCCAGTGGTGCCACTCGCACATACTCCATGGGGGACCCTGGGCCAGTAGTGTTTGGAAATCGTAGATGGAGACATCTGTGGCAGCGGCGTTTTAAGTCAGACCTGGACACGTGCTTAGATAGCTCATTGGTTAAGGCGGTTGCTGGCGAAAAGCAGGAAATCTGGATTCCACTTCCGGGCTGGCACAAATTTCAGTTCTCACTGCATATTCTCTCAATAAGCATTGTTTCCTGGTACTTATTAACTCGACGAAGAGTGTAAATTTAGGTAGTAATACATTTACCCTTGAGATAACATCACTGAAGTGATTAATCTGGTTAGCTTTTAAGCTGAACCGCTTTGGAAATGCGGTGGCGAAGGTTTCAGATCGATGCAATTCCTTGAAACACTAATAGAAAGTCGTTGGAAGTAGGTAAAAAGTATTTACCCTAGACTTGAACCGCTTTTGAGTGTGTCAGTGAATTAACTCACTATCCACAAGAAATTTGTTTTTGAAGCAAGAAAGGCGGGGAAGAATAAGAACAAGGGGAAGGACTGAAGGATGCTAAAATGAGAAGGGATGGGGGAGAGGTATGAAAGGAAGCAAGGCAAACAAGCAACAGCAACAAAAGTGTAAATACACTGCTCAAATCAACTAGGGGAACATGGCTTTAGGCATTTGCCACAATGCATTGAGCAATAATTAAGGAGTGGATATGTTACCAGTTTACATCTTTATCTTAAAACAAATTAAATACACAGCAAAACACTATCACACCCTCGTTCATTTACATAACAAGAAATGTCCGATAGGTGCTGGAATCAAAGTGGAAACAATCATTCATTCTGTCTTCCTCGGTGCTTTTCATCGGACTTTGAGAGCTTCAGTAACGTTTATGGCCGGCCGGTGTGACCGAGCGGTTCTAGGCGCTTCAGTCTGGAACCACGCGACCGCTACAGTCGCAGGTTCGAATCCTGCATCGGGCATGGATGTGTGTGATGTCCTTAGGTTAGTTAGGTTTAAATAGTTCTAAGTTCTAGGGGACTGATGACCTCTGAAGTTAAGTCCCATAGTGCTCAGAACCATTTGAACCATTTTTTTGCGTTTATGCCCTCCGTGAGCGTTTATCACGGCCTGACTCCTATGTGACATATATAGCTCCAAGCATACGGAGGTCAACCCGTGGTATGCATCCGCACTTTAATGAGAGCCTTCGAGAGTTCTTGGAGAGACTAGTGGAACATGACGATCACTAACACGTCTGTCAAGCGTGTCACACGTGTGCTCGATGAGGTCGCTATCGGGCTTCACCGCTGGCTATTCCATTGCTTCAGCACACAGGATTCGAAAAACATCCCTTGTGACGCTTCCCACAGAGACTCTGCCATTATCAGGCATCAGAATGAATCCGGAACCACCACTGTATGCAGCATGATCCAATACGATCTGTTGGATGTACTGCCTGGAGGTAAGGCGAACATGGGCAGCGACAGATCCGTACGGCTGTCAACACTAATGCCTCCCCACACTATCATTGAGTCTTAGCCGAATTTATCGATTTCTGGACAACATTTGGCAGATACCGCTCACCATGGCGTCTTCATACACGAAAATGGCAGTCACCTTTCGTCAAAGGAAGTTTGGACTCGTCTGTGAATAACAAGCTTCGCAAATGACGAAGTTCACATGGGAACGGCAGAACTGAACGCGAGCTGTGAGATGATGTGTCAAGCAGGTTACTTGTACAGGACGCCTGAGTCGTAAGGTCATTTCTCGTAACCTTCCATTTCGGTCTGATCGTGAAGAGCGCCAGACGTGGTTCACATCGTGGCAGGTACAAGCCTAGCAACGAGCAACGAGCTGGCGCTTCAACGGAACGTTCCCCTGCTCATGATTTGCAAACGCAACACTCTCCGGCGGCAGATGTCGGCTGTATCTAGCTCGTAAATCACAGCGTGTTTTAAGGAAAATGGACGGGCGTAAAATTCGTGCTTTATCTCTGTTAAAATACGCATTTCCTTCCTTGTTCATATGCTAGTCATAATTTTATGTCTGCAGTGTACAAAAATAGAAACTACAATATCTGGGACATGTTATAAGGCAGAAAAAAGTTCTATGTCCAGTCCAGTCAGTAAGGACACTAGGTTATAAAATTTGCACTAGAAACAGTGCTGTACAAATGTACAGTAGTTTTATTTGCGAATGAATCACGCAGTGATTTAGAGAGCAATCTTACAATAGCGCGTGTCTCCTGACATGTTCACAAAATCAAACAAACTTCTCAGAAAGACCCATATATTTACCTAACATCAAGTAGTTATATTAAGTCAATAAGAAAGTCCCAGAACCTTTTATAACACGTGAGAGTGAAAAAACAAATATCTGCATACAGCAGGAGGTGAACCAACAACGCTTTCCTCCCTAACTGCAAGCCTATATCAAATCAAATGGTTCAAATGGCTCTGTGCTCTACGGGACTTAACCTCTGAAGTCATCAGTCCCCTAGAACTTAGAACTACTTAAAACTAACTAACCTAAGGACCTCACGCACATCCATGCCCGAGGCAGGATTTGACCTGCGACCTTAGCGGTCGCGCGGTTCCAGACTGTAGCGCCTAGAGCCGCTCGGCCAGTTCGGCCGGCTGCAAACCTATATCCACTACATTACAACGAACATGTGAAACTTGCAACACTGTTTTGAATGTTACGGCCTTCTGAAGGCTTTAAACGCCTATGTATTATTAACTGGGATTGAATTACAAGAAATCGTATCAAGACAAATGCGTTTTTCCATATCTTCGGTGTGCCGTTGCGTTAAAAGAGTACGCTTGCATAACACGCAAGTTACAACGTGAAAATAGGTAAATATGGAAATTCAGTACTTTAACCACTAATACGACGCCTGCCGTCATTTTACTACAACAAATCGTACCAATAACGACACATTTTCGAGAGTTCCTGAATGTGCTTGTGCTCTGAAACAGCATATATTTGTAGAACGTACGTTATAATATAAATTTACGTGCTTCAGCTGAAAATGATGATATCTAATATGGCGTTTCCCAAGCTCTGATTGTCGCGTAGAGCACGATCTTGCATCTCATTGACCACGTTCCTCTCCGTGAAGCAAAAATCTGTCTTGCCCCTACCATTCACTCTGTGGAATGCTATGGAAAGTGAAGTTTCATTCTGAGACGTAACATCACTCGAACCTACGCTCGTCCGCGAATGCTTACTCGTCCCTCCTGAGGACGGCTTAACACTTCTGTCATCTGCAAAGAGAATAATGGTGGTGGCTCCATAATGGTGTGGACTGTGTTTACATGGAATATACTATACCCTCTGGTCCAAAAAACTTGTCATTGACTGGAAATGGTAATGTTCGGCTACTTGGGGAGCATTTGCGCCATTTGTGGACTTCATATAGCCAAAAAACGATAATTTTTGTGGATTACAATGCACCGCCTGCCATGTACAATGAGGTGAAAAAGTCATGGCATACCTCCCAATACCGTGTCGGACCTCCTTTTGCCCGGCGTAGTTCAGAAACTCCAGGTGGCATGGACTCAACAAGTCGTTGTAAGCCCCCTGCAGAAATATTGCGCCATGCCGCCTCTATAGCCGTCCATAACTGCGAAGGTGTTGCCGGAGCAGGATTTTGTGCACGAACTGCCATCTCATTTATGCCCCATGCCGAGTAACATGGGTGGTCAAACCATTTACTAGAACTATCCAGACTAGTCTTTAAACTGGTCACGAACAACTGTGGCCTGCCGACACGGTGCATTGTTATCCATAAAAATTATCGTTTTTTGGGTATATGAAGTCCACAAATGCCTGCAAATGGTCTCCAAGTAGCCGAACATTACCATTTCCAGCTAATGGCAAGTTCATTTGGACCAGAGGACACAATCTATTCCCTGTAAAAACAACTCACACCATATGGAACCGCCACCAGCTTGCACAGTGCCTTTTTGACAATCTGCGTCGCCGGCCGTTGTGGCCGAGCGATTCTAGGTGCTTCAGTCTGGAACCGCGCTACCGCTACGGTCACAGGTTCGAATCCTGCCTCGGGTGTGGATGTGTGTGATGTCCTTAGGTTAGTTAGGTTTAAGTGGTTCTAAGTTCTAGGGCACTGATGACCTCAGATGTCAAGTCCCAGAGTGCTCAGAGCCATTTGAACAACTTGCGACCACGGCTTCGTGGGGTTTGCGCCGCACTCGAACCCAACCATCAGCTCCTGCCAACTGAAATCGGGATTTTTCCAGACGTCTATGGTCCAACCGATATGGTCACGAGGGCAGGTGAGCCAAAAAGTGGAGCTGCCTCCTCCTTGCGCCGAACCCCTCAATTCTGCCAATGCACTGCCCTTTTATACCTAGTGTACGCGATACTACGGCCAACTGTATATGTGCATGTCGCTCTCCCAAAACTTTGTCACCTGTCATGTATAGTTGCAGATCGATGATACAGATTGAGAAAGACGTCGGGACTGAGGTGGATGCAGCAGGCGGTAGCGGTACCTTGTAGGAGGTGGAGCCACGGCACGCTGGAGTCGGAGTGTTGTAGGCGCGCGTAGCTGCGGGGTTGCGCCGAGTGGCGAGCCCGCAGGGTGGTGGCTCGAGAGGCGAGAGCAGGGTAGCAGGGCCGCCCTCCAGCCAGCCGCTAATTGCGCCGCACGGAGACACAGCTGGCCACTCGCGACGTCCCGCTGCAGTGCATCGCACCGAGCAGCCTTGCGGCTGCGCTCAAAAATGTCGGCTCGTACACTGAGGCAACAAAACTCTTCGGATAGCTATATGCACGTATTCAGATGTGCGATAGTATCGCGTACACAAAGTACATGAGGGCAATGTATTGGCGGAGCTCTCATTTGTATTCAGGCGGTTTATGTGAAAAGGTTTCCGACGTGATTATAGTCGCACGACGGGTATTAACAGGCTTTGAACTCGAAATGGTTGTTGGAGCTAGACACAATGGACACCCCATTTCTCAAATCGTTAGGGAATTCAGTATTCCGAGATCCACAATGTCAAGAATGTGCCAAGAATATCAAATTTCAGGCATTACCTCCCACCACGGACAACGCAGTGGCCGACTGCCTTCATTTAACGACCGAGAGCAGCGGCGTTTGCGTAGAGTTGTCAGAGCTAACAGACAAGCAACACTTTGTGAAATAACTGCAGAAATCAATGTGGGGCCTATGGTAACATATCCATTAGGACTGTGCAGCAAAATTTGGCGTTAATGGGCTATGGCGACAGATGACCGAAGCCACTATCGTCGCTAACAGCACATCACCTGCAGTGCCCCTTCTGGCCTCGTGATCATATCAGCTGGACCTTAGACGACTGGAATACTGTGCCCTAATCTGATGAGTCCCGAATTCAGTTGATAGGAGGTGATGGTAGTGTTCGACTGTGGCGGGGATCCCACGAAGCCATGGACCCAAGTCATCAACAAGGTACTGTGCAAGCTAGTGGTGGCTCCATAATGGTGTGGGCTGTGTGTACATGGAATGGACTGGGTCCTCTGGTTCATATCAACCGATCATTGTCTGGAAATGGTTACGTTCGACTGCTTGGAGAACATCTACAGCCATTCATAGACATCATGTTCCCAAACAACGATGGAATATTTATGGATGACAATGCGGCATTTCGCTGGACCATAAGTACTCTCGATTGGTTTCAATAACATCCTGGGCAGTTCGAGCGAATGATTTGGCCTCCCTGATTGCCCGACGTGAATCCCATCAAACATTTATGGGGCATAATTGAGAAGTCAGTTCGTGAACAAAATGGTACACCTGGAAATCTTTCGCAATTATTGACAGCACTTTTGCAGGGCAATTCCAACGGCTTGTTGAGTCCATACCCGTCGGGTTGTTGCCCTATGCCGCGTAACGGTAAATCGCTGTGGCGTCAGAACGGATACAGGGATTAGTGAACACAAGATTGTCGTAGTGAGACAATGTTATAACTCCCAAGTCCTCCAAAAACAAACGGAAAATATACCTATTAAGTCATCAGAAGATCAAAACAAATTCTAAATAAGATATCTGTGTGGTGCCAAAATTGGCTATTGACCCTAAATATTGAAAATGGTTCAAATGGCTCTGAGCACTATGGGACTCAAATGCTGTGGTCATTACTCCCCTAGAACTTAGAGCTACTTAAACCTAACTAACCTAAGGACATCACACACATCCATGCCCGAGGCAGGATTCGAACCTGCGACCGTAGCAGTCGCACGGTTCCGGACTGCGCGCCTAGAACCGCGAGACCCTAAATATTGAAGTGTGACGTCACCCACATGAGTGCTAAAAGGAATCCTTTAAACTTCAGTTACACGGTAAATTAGGCAAATCTAAAGGCCGCAAATTCAACTAAATTCTTAGGAATTACAATTACAAACAATTTACATTGTAAAGAACACAGAGAGAATGCTGTGGGGAAGGCCAACCAAAGACTGCTTTTCATTGGCAGAACACTTAGAAGATGCAACAGATCCACTGAAGAGACTGCCTACGATAAGCGTGTCCGTCCTCTTTTGGAGTACTGTTGCGCGGTGTGGTATCCTTACCATATAGGATTAACGGAGTACATCGAGAAAGTTCAAAGAAGAGCACCACGTTTTGTATTATCGAGAAATAGACGAGAGAGTGTCACACACTGACACCCTTCGATGAACCCTGTGCCAGGCACTTAAGTGTGATTTGCAGAGTATCCATGTAGATGTAGTTGTAGATGAAAAGGAGGTACCCCATGACTTTCGTCACCTCAGTGTCTGCGAAAATCCCAATCACAATGCTGACCCCGTAGAGAAACTGGGAAAGGCAAGGAGAAAGAGGAAAGAAGATACACTAGTGAAGATCCGCTTCCGAAACATGGGCTTCGGAGCGGAAGAACTAAAGTGCTCAAAAAAAAGTTTTTTTTATCATCATCATAACTAGCAGATTTTTTTCTCGTTTTTCTGTATACTTTTGCCGCCATATCATATTAATGGGATATAATCACTATGGACGCTCAGCTGAGTTCCGTCATGCGTCCATTAGTGTTCTTGCTTTTTGTTACGGTATACCATTCCGTCAGGAGAAGTGTCCTCCAGGCTAATCATATAAGAATTATTGTTAAGCAAATCAAAGAAGCATCCACAGGAAAAACAGTAATTGGTTTTGTACAAATGGATTATCCATAAACTTTGAAAAGGCGCAGATCGTCCCATTTTATAGTTTCAAAAATATGCCACCTTTTATGGATACAGTTTAACAACAAAAAGTGATTAACAAGGTAGAAACATGTAAGTTCTTAGGACGTATGTTGTTATCTTAAATTGTAAAAACCATATAGTAGACCTGCTAAAACGTTTACTACCTGCCTCTTTCCCCATAAGAATAATTACCAAGTTTCGGGACGTAGAAACCGGCAGGTTAACGTATTTAGTATATTTTAATTCACTGCGCTCCTACCGGGTAATATTCTGGGCCAGCTCCTCACTTACGCAGAATGTATTTATTGCACAAAAGAAAGGGATTAGACTTACATATGTTCACATGCGTACATCTTCTGAGCCTATGTCTAAACCACTACGAATATTAATTGCAGCGATCTACTAGATTTATTCACTCATGAAGTTTGTTGTCAAAATTCCATTCCAGTTTGAGAGTAATAGATATATTCATCAATACAATCCGGAAGGAAAAATTATGTGTTATTCCCTCTAGTGATTCTACTTTTGCCAGAGAAAATAACACAATATTCAGCTATACAACTCTTTGATAATATTTCGGTTGAAACAAAATATCTGTTAGACAGCAGGAATATTTTCATATTTAAGATTGTTTCTCCTTAACAACTTCTACCATATCATATACGAATCGATCAATAGAAATAATTAATTACAAACTTGTAAACAGCGAGCATGTGGCTATATGTATACACTATTTGTGTCTACAATCTTTTGGTCAACTGAAACGTTCAACGTCATAATGTTTATCGTGAATATGATGTATGAAACCTGGAAACAGTTAACTAACTGACGTCCAGGAAATCGCTATGTAATGCCGTCTTTGAAATCGAGTTAAGAGAGGACTTAATGCAAAGTTGCAATACATTGAAAAAAAAAAGTTATAAAATCCAAAGTTTCCAAGCTAATGTAGCTAAATTTGGCACATTTCTTAAGGAATGTTATGTGGATGCACGCATAGGTTTTCATGCTTATTGAAGCTATATGTTTTTAATTACAAAAAATTGAAATTTTTTCAAGAAGAGAAGTACAAATGTTCCTTTTTTGAAAAATCTGTCATTGTATTTTTGAAAAGTTTGAAACAGAATATTGATATCTTCTTTTGCTGGATTTTTACAGCTGTCGAAATTTCTGTGACAAAAATATACTGAATCTTAGGACTTTTCTCTTACATAAATGTCTTACTATTGTAGTAAATGAAAATTCCTTCCTCAGAATGTTTCATATTGACTAATTGCGTGCCAAATTTAAATGTTATATTGTCAGTGGTTTGTGAGGAGAAGGTACATAAAGTTGCCAAAATGTGACTTACGGAAAACCCGAATCAAAGGTTTGATAGTGTTCGTATTAGGCCTTACCTCATCTGTGTGAACTAGTCCAAACCATATATATTCTCCTCTTTACCCTCAAGCAATCTTCTCTCTGCCTTTCCTCCTAGGTTAATCTGATTTCCAAATTGAGTAAAAGTAATTTCAGCTGCATCAATTCTCCTGTTATCAGTTGCCTTCAATATCGACAGTGTCGAAGCTCCTGGGTCAAATCCTGGTCTCTGCACTGCCCGTACTCTGCCAAGATTAGCACAGGTAATTTTCACACCTGTCGGCAACTTCTTTCTTTGGAACCGGAATTGGAATTATCACATTCTTCTTGAAGTCTGAGATTAATTCGCCTCTTTCATACAACTTGCATACCAGATGGAAGAGTTTTGTCATGGTTGACTCTCCCACGACTAAGAGTAGTTCCGACGGAATGTCGTCTACACTTGGGGCCTTGCTTCGAATTTGGTCTTTCAGTGTTCTTTCAAATTCTTCTCGCAGCATCATATATCCCATCTCATCTGCATCGAAGTACTCTTCCATTTCTATAATACTGCCTTCATCTGCCTTGCGTAGACCCCCTGTATACTCCTTCCACCTTCCAGCTTTCCCTTCTCTTAATGCTGGTTTTCCACCGAAGCTCTTGATATTCATGCAGCTGGTTCTCTTTTCTCGAAAGGCCTCTTTAATGTTCCTGCAGGCGGGATCTATCTTGCTACTGCGTGGAGGGGTAAAACTCAATCCAGGATATTGGCTCTGGTGAGCAGGAGCTTTGTCCCACTCTATCTTCTCCCCTTGCCTGCCAAATACTGACAGTGACAGTTTTTCCCACCATATGCTTTCAAAAACTCGTTTACGGTAGAGGACTGCAGCACCACTCCCCCTTTCAATTATCGAACAAACGAAAGGGTGGCTGACATAGTGTTTAGTGTGTCTGGGACTGTAAAACAGTTAAGATCCTTAGACGCCAGGAAGGTATCTGGCCCAGACTGTATCCCCGTAAGACTTTATGTTGACTATGCTACAAATATAGCAATCCCCGTAAGATTTTATGTTGACTATGCGACAAATATAGCACCATTCTTATCCATCATAAATATGAGATCATTGAAACAGCGGAAGGTTCCACGGGACTGGAAGAAGGACCAAGTCATAGCAATGTATAAAAAGGGTAGAAAATCGGATGCACATAATTACCGGCCAATTTCACTGACATCGATTTGTTGTAGAATCATGGAACATATTTTGTGTTCAGACATAATGACCTTTCTAGACTCTGAGAAGCTCGTCAGCAGAAACCAGCACGGTTTTAGGAAACAGCGGTCATGTGAGACACAGCTTGCCCTCTTTGTGCATGATATACAACAGGATCTAGATACCGACTCCCAGGTTGATGCCATATTTCTCGACTTACGAAAGGCGTTCGACTCAGTTCCGCACTGTCGCTTGCTACAAAAAGTGCACGCTAACGGTCTTTCCGATGACATATGCGGTTGGATAGAAAGTTTTCTAACAGACAGGGAGCAATATGTCGTCATGAACGGGGTGACTTCAACGGAAACAAGCGTAACTTCGGGTGCGCCCCAGGGTAGCGTAATAGGTCCTCTGCTGTTTACGATTTACATAAACGATCTGGTTGATGGTACTGACAGCGACCTGAGACTGTTTGCCGATGATGCTGTAGTCTACAAGAACGTAGTATCACGCGAAAGTTGTGAACAAATCAATGAGGATTTGCAGAAAATAAATGCGTGGTGTAATGACTGGCAGTTATCTCTCAATATTAGTAAGTGTAACCTACTGCGTATAACAAGGCGAAAATCCCCATTAATGTACGAGTACAAAATAAATGCCCAGTCTTTGGAAGCGGTAATGTCCGTCAACTATCTGGGTGTGACTATTCGAAATGATCTCAAATGGAAAGATCAGATTACACAAGTAACAGGCAAGGCAAACTCTAGATTGGTAGAATCCTGAAGCGATGCAGTCCTTCAACAAAGGAAATAGCTTACAATACGTTAGTTCGTCCAGTCTTGGAGTATTGTTCGTCTGTATGGGACCCTTACCAGTTGGGTCTGATTCAGGAGATTGAGAAGGTCTTAATAAGAACGGCAAGATTCGTGACAGGTACATTTTGACATCGCGAGAGCGTTACAGATCTCATAGAAAGTTTGAAGTGGGACACACTTGCAGATAGATGGCGCGCTAAACGGAAGGGGCTGCTCACTAAATTCCGAAATCCGATCTCCACCGAGGATGTAGAGCATATATTATTACCACCAACTTTCAATCGCGCAATGATCACCATTCAAAGATAAGGGAAATAAGAGCTCGTACTGAGGCATTCAGCCAGTCGTTTTCCCCTCGCGCGATCCGCGAGTGAAACAGAGAGGGGGGAAATATGATTTTGGCGCGAATTGTGCCCTCCGCCACACACCGCTTGGTGGCTAGCGGAGTATATGTGTAGATTTAGATATGTATTCGATCCGGCTACCTGTGAGTCGAGTGCCATCACACATGCGTGTTCTAATGGCCTCGGCTATGGAGCCGAGTACAACTATCACTGGTAGAAAAAATACTGATGTGGCTTCATCCACTAGATATGAGGGATATTTCACAGCTATTTGAGTCAAGAATGAGTTTTCTGCATCGGACTATGCGCTGTTGCGAAACTTCCTGGAAGATTAAAACACTGTGCCGTACCGAAACTGCAACCCTGGACCTCTGCTTTCCTCTACCAATATGAGCTACCCGAGCACGACTCACGACTGGTTCTCACAGTTTTTCTTTTGTCTGTATCTCATTCCCTACCTCCCAAACTTCTTATTTCTGTCAACTTTGTACGAAGTGTTCCTCTATTATTCCGTGCTGGGAGCGTTGTACAAGCAAGCGTCCACGTTCTAGACTCGGGCGACGGCAGCTATCTGGCGCGGCCAGGATCCAGTATCGCGCATGTTGAACCAGGCACACTTATCTGCCGTGGTGAGGCCGCCGGGTTGTGTGGGGACGTGCGATAGCACCCACTTCCCTATGTCGCGCCTCGCCAGCTGATATCCATGCCGTAGCTGCTACAATGTTACCGCCTTACCCACACATTCATTTTTGTCTTTGTGAAAACTGTGACCTTGGCAACTCGTAAGCAAAGCATCAAGCTTAAAACGACGTGCATCTTTCTCGCGGAAATCGGAAATTAGTATTCTTTTCCGATAGCCAGAATATTATTCGCTTTTGTACTGTCGATAGTTGTAGTTAAACGTATATAAGGTATAATCACGTTGTTGTTCTTCTTCCTTTCATTGTTTAATATACACTCCTGGAAATTGAAATAAGAACACCGTGAATTCATTGTCCCAGGAAGGGGAAACCTTATTGACACATTCCTGGGGTCAGATACATCACATGATCACACTGACAGAACCACAGGCACATAGACACAGGCAACATAGCATGCACAATGTCGGCACTAGTACAGTGTATATCCACCTTTCGCAGCAATGCAGGCTGCTATTCTCCCATGGAGACGATCGTAGAGATGCTGGATGTAGTCCTGTGGAACGCTTGCCATGCCATTTCCACCTGGCGCCTCAGTTGGACCAGCGTTCGTGCTGGACCTGCAGACCGCGTGAGACGACGCTTCATCCAGTCCCAAACATGCTCAATGGGGGACAGATCCGGAGATCTTGCTGGTCAGGGTAGTTGACTTACACCTCCTAGAGCACGTTGGGTGGCACGGGATACATGCGGACGTGCATTGTCCTGTTGGAACAGCAAGTTCCCTTGCCGGTCTAGGAATGGTAGAACGATGGGTTCGATGACGGTTTGGATGTACCGTGCACTATTCAGTGTCCCCTCGACGATCACCAGTGGTGGGTCTGACACACCGGTGTCAATGTGTTCTTTTTTTCATTTCCAGGAGTGTATTTCAGCGCAATGGCCATGCCTATCTGTTAACCCGTACAGCATCTGCCAACCCGCATTTGAGTGCACTTCCATTGCACTGTACCACAAAACAAGATCATCATGAACACTGAACGGTTGATGCTATGTGATTGACGGTAGTAGAGTAATGAAATTAGTCGCACCTAAAAACAAGCAAATAACTAAGTGACATGTCGACATTGACACATTGACACCGGTGTGTCAGACCCACCAGACTTGCTCCGGACACTGCGAGAGGGCTGTACAAGCAATGATCACACGCACGGCACAGCGGACACACCAGGAACCGCGGTGTTGGCCGTCGAATGGCGCTAGCTGCGCAGCATTTGTGCACCGCCGCCGTCAGTGTCAGCCAGTTTGCCGTGGCATACGGAGCTCCATCGCAGTCTTTAACACTGGTAGCATGCCGCGACAGCGTGGACGTGAACCGTATGTGCAGTTGACGGACTTTGAGCGAGGGCGTATAGTGGGCATGCGGGAGGCCGGGTGGACGTACCGCCGAATTGCTCAACACGTGGGGCGTGAGGTCTCCGCAGTACATCGATGTTGTCGCCAGTGGTCGGCGGAAGGTGCACGTGCCCGTCGACCTGGGACCGGACCGCAGCGACGCACGGATGCACGCCAAGACCGTAGGATCCTACGCAGTGCCGTAGGGGACCGCACCGCCACTTCCCAGCAAATTAGGGACACTGTTGCTCCTGGGGTATCGGCGAGGACCATTCGCAACCGTCTCCATGAAGCTGGGCTACGGTCCCGCACACCGTTAGGCCGCCTTCCGCTCACGCCCCAACATCGTGCAGCCCGCCTCCAGTGGTGTCGCGACAGGCGTGAATGGAGGGACGAATGGAGACGTGTCGTCTTCAGCGATGAGAGTCGCTTCTGCCTTGGTGCCAATGATGGTCGTATGCGTGTTTGGCGCCGTGCAGGTGAGCGCCACAATCAGGACTGCATACGACCGAGGCACACAGGGCCAGCACCCGGCATCATGGTGTGGGGAGCGATCTCCTACACTGGCCGTACACCACTGGTGATCGTCGAGGGGACACTGAATAGTGCACGGTACATCCAAACCGTCATCGAACCCATCGTTCTACCATTCCTAGACCGGCAAGGGAACTTGCTGTTCCAACAGGACAATGCACGTCCGCATGTATCCCGTGCCACCCAACGTGCTCTAGAAGGTGTAAGTCAACTACCCTGACCAGCAAGATCTCCGGATCTGTCCCCCATTGAGCATGTTTGGGACTGGATGAAGCGTCGTCTCACGCGGTCTGCACGTCCAGCACGAGCGCTGGTCCAACTGAGGCGCCAGGTGGAAATGGCATGGCAAGCCGTTCCACAGGACTACATCCAGCATCTCTACGATCGTCTTCATGGGAGAGTAGCAGCCTGCATTGCTGCGAAAGGTGGATATACACTGTACTAGTGCCGACATTGTGCATGCTCTGTTGCCTGTGTCTATGTGCCTGTGGTTCTGTCAGTGTGATCATGTGATGTATCTGACCCCAGGAATGTGTCAATAAAGTTTCCCCTTCCTGGGACAATGAATTCACGGTGTTCTTATTTCAATTTCCAGGAGTGTACTTCTCAAAATATACTTATATTTGTATTCATACGTAAATAATATTAAATTGACGTTCAAAATTAAAAGTCTGAAATAGAAAAGAGACCGGAACGACATGGAAAAATCCTGTTAGGTATCAACAAATGTAATCAGAAAATATGTCTTTGATTAAAATGTTCCAAATATAAATCTTTTGTATAAACGTTTGTGCAATTTTGGTGTCAGCTGTGACGCTTTCTCTGCTTACAAAACTTCGCATCTGAACATGTTAGTGAGTGTATTATCTTATTTTGATGACGTATACATTTTTTAATCGACTGGCACACTTAAAGTTAAAGGGAATGTATTTTGAAACACACAATTTTTTTGTAATACACTGTTTTATTGTAGATGAATATGGATAATTTCAAAAACAATTCTCCAACTGGCCGGTAGAATTGACACTTCACAGTATAGGACTGAACAAATATTGCTGTCGTCTACCAATTTTGACATGTTATTGCGCAGTCGTGCCAACAAGATTGCACATTTCATAACTCCAACTTGCCATGTGTTGCACCCAGTAGAGATCGAGAAGCGGCCAATTCCTACAGCAAACATCTTATTCTGTTTGGAAATCTGAAATTTTTTTCCTATTTTATACCGCAGAAAAAGGCTCATTCTTTGACCGATTGCTATATGGGTCCACAAACGAAGCATTGGAGGGCACATCTACAGCATAAATTTATGTTCTTCAGGATTTGTATGTATGTATGTTGTATGTTAACCGGGGACCTAGAAACGACGCAGAGGCTCCGTCCCCGCCGCAGCCGCGGTGGTCCACAACCCCACGACGACTACCGCAGCCCACTTCACCCATCCCCCGCCCCACACCAAACCCAGGGTTATTGTGCGGTTCGGCATCCGGTGGACCCCCCAGGGAACGTCTCACACCAGACGTGTGTAACCCCTATGTTTGCGTGGTAGAGTGATGGTGGTGTACGCGTACGTAGAGTTGTTTTCGCAGCAACTGCCGACATATTGT
Source organism: Schistocerca americana (assembly GCF_021461395.2). Classification (NCBI taxonomy): domain Eukaryota; kingdom Metazoa; phylum Arthropoda; class Insecta; order Orthoptera; family Acrididae; genus Schistocerca; species Schistocerca americana. The sequence goes on from NC_060119.1 coordinate 875,331,870, forward strand.
GTAGCTGAAGCGGAATAAGGGGAACCAACCCGCATTCGCGGAGACAGATGGAAAACCGTCTAAAAACCATCCACAGACTCACCGGATCTCGACCCAAGTCCGCCGGGCGGATTCGTTCCGGGGACCAGGAGCTCCTTCCCGTTCCGTAAAGCTGTGCGTCAGACCGCTCGGCTAACCGGGCGAGCTCTTCAGGGTTTATTAAAATTTCTCTGCGGTATGAATCGGAATTTAGCCTCAGCCACGGTTTTAGTAAAATCACAATCATTTCTAGAGATGCCTTAGATACCAACAGGGGGCAAGTGCCCTGTCTCGCTTCCCCCTGCGGCAACTATGCGACCCGCACTTCTCTCTCTCTCTCTCTCTCTCTCTCTCTCTATCTCTATCTCTCTCTCTCTCTCTCTCTCTCTCTCCCCCTCCCTCCCCGAAGCACTCGCGCACGCGCACGCGCACGCACACACACACACACACACACACACACACACACACACACACACACACACAAACGCGCGCGCGTAGAGACTGTGAATGTGCTGTTCATATCTAAGTGTGTGTTGCGGATGGGAGGGATGGTGAGTAGTAGGAGAAGTAAGAGAGATCCACATCTGTGACATTCTGTCGACCCATATTAAACAATCCGTCTGCAACTCAATCTGCGACGCAGCTCATACAGCGTTAATTGCTTCGTACACAAACGCTGCCACCTATCGAAAAATACGAGGGGCTTTCAATAAGTAATTTTTTTCTTGAAGGCACGTTGGTTTTACTCAGGATTCCAATACATGTATTACTCCCGACGCTTTAGGCTACAAAACCCTGTTTTCAGACGTAATCTCCGTTCAGTGCGACGGCCTGATGCCACCCTACTGTATGCCCGCATGGTACCACTCTACTAGTCGACGACGGAGCCAACGTCTTGCTGCAACAGTAACTCTCCGTCATCCACGAACCGCTTCCCGCGGAGTGCATCCTTCATTGCGCCAAACAGATGGAAATCCGAAGGTGCGGGATCTGGGCTGCTGGGTGGATGAGGAAGAACAGTCCGATGACGTTTTGTGAGCTCCTCTCGGGTGTGCAGACTTGTGTGAGGCCTTGCCCTGTCATGGGGAAGAAGAAGTTCGATTGCATTTTTGTGCTGAGGACGTTTCTTCAGTTTCCTGAGGGTAGCACAGTACACTTCAGAATTGATGGTTGCACCATGAGGGACAATATCAAACAGAATAACTCTTTCAGAGTGCCGCAAGACCGTCGCCATGGGTTTACCGAATGGCGGTGCGGCTTTAACCTTTTTCTTCGAGGACAGTGGCGTGCCGTCACTTTACAGATTGCCATTTTGTTTTCGGTTCAAAGTGATGAACCCTCGTTTCATCACCTGTGACGATGTTCGACAAGCAATTTTCCCAATCAGTCTCGTAACGCGCAAGCAGTTCCGCACAGGTGGTCCTCCGTTGCTCTATACGGTCTTGCGTTAGGCTGCTAGGAACCCAGCGAGCACACAACTTTGAGTACGCCATCTAGTGGACAAATGTGTCAGCGCTACCTACAGTTGAGCAGCTGAATGTTTGTGATCCGTCGATTACCTCAAATGAGAGTTTCCACAAGTTCCAACATAGCAGAAGACACAGCTGTGTGCTGCGAGGCAGCACGCGGGAGATCGGTCGGGTTTGAGCGACCTCGCTGCAATGACGACAGATGCCTCGTCCATCGATTCACCGTGCTTTTGTTCTCTGACAGGTCTCCATAAGCATTCTGCAAGCGGCTGTTAATATCTGCGTTGCTATGGTTTCTCGCCAAAAGAAGCTCAATTACAGCTCTCTGCTTGGAACGCACCTCCGTCACAGGCGCCATTTTGAAAGCTACGTATAGCGCCGCCACCAATCGTGACTTCATAAACTATAGGAGCTGCAGCAGGAATATCCTAAAATGTTCTATAACAAATTCGGCGCCCAAAACAAATTGCTTTTCTTATTGAACCCCCTTGTACTTCATACCACACTGAGTATATCTCAGCGACGTCCCGAATCACTGCGGCGAGAATTTTTGGCTGACGACAAACTGTACTTGCACCGTTATATCGGAAGACACAGCCTGTTAGAAACTTGTCGGTATTGCTCAGTGGGAAAGAAGTTGTCTTTGGGGAAAATCGACTTCACCGGAAAGAGGTTGGGCTGGCCCCACTCCTCTGCGTACTGCCTGTGCGCTTACCGAGCCCCACATTGGGTCTCGGCTGGCGGAAGAATTTATATAATACTTTTCCCGCATGCGTCAGGATGAAATCCGACTATGGGGCATGCGGGCGACGCCGGCGCTGGAGGGGTGGAGCTGTCAGGCGCACGGCGGCCCTCCACGTCACCGCCAGCACCGCAGCCGCTCAAGGTGCGTCCGTCCATAATCGATACCTGCCCGCTATATCGATGCTGCCACACCACAGTCGCGCGCTCGTTTCGAGAGCCGCAGCGGCTCGGATAGGGCACGTGTCGCCACCCACTGTGCTCCGAAATGGCTCCCTCTCCTCTCGGAACGAACAATTACCAGCACACTTCATCCAACAGCAGTCCAGCCAGTAGGTGTCATATGTGGTAATTGGCGTGGCCCACTCTGGTGTCACTTCACCCCGCATTATTTCTTCTCGATTCTGGCGTTCTTATTTGCGGTTTCAAAGTGTTGTTTTTGATTAATTCAGTTGAAACATTAATATCGATATTTCGGCCAAGTTCCTAGTTTATCAAGAATGAATATCGTGTTCAACGCGGGGAAGTACACACAGTAAAAGTCCAGATGACTCTAAACTCCGTCCGAACAAGCCTCGGGAGGCCCAACAGTGCATAGCGACCGCCGTGTCATCCTCAGCCGACAAGTATCACTGGATGCCGATATGGAGGGGCATGTGAGCAGCACACCGCTCACACGGTCGCTGTTAGTTTTCGTGACCGCAGCCGCTACCTCTCAGTCAAGTAGTTCCTCAACTGGCCACACAGGGGCTACTTGTACCGCGTTTGGCAGACCCGGACGGTCACCCAGCCAACTGCTACCCAATCCCGACAGTGCCGAACTTCGGTAATCTGACGGGAACCGGTGTTACCACTGTGGCAAGGCCGTGTAAAGGTACAGACACGTTGGTTAATATTTCAGGGGTTTTGTCAAACGTCTGCACCCCTAGCAGTTAATACAATGAGTAATTGTTCATAATTGGTGTCTTATTCTGGTTTGTTGGGGTTGACATTTTTATGTTGGAGATGCTCCTGGGGGGGGGGGGGGGTGAAAGACATCCTTTTGATGAGTTTTAGTCATCGCAAGTAGTTGCGCAGAGTCTGCAGCACCGAGCGTCACGCCATGGCGCTCCTCCTCGGCTGACGAGCTGTTCTTGTGAAACTACTACGTTGCAATCTGAGTTGTAAATTGAGTTGGAGGTTTACTCTGGGCCGGCCAGAGTGGCCGAGCGGTTCTAGGCGCTTCAGTCTGGAACCGCGCGACCGCTGCGGTCACAGGTTCAAATCCTGCCTCGGGCGTGGATGTGTGTGATGTCCTTAGGATAGTTAGGTTTAAGTAGTTCTAAGTTCTAGGGGACTGATGACCTCAGATGTTAAGTCCCATAGTGCTCAGAACCATTTGAACCATTTTTCTGTTTACTCTGGACAATAAAACAGATTGTGTCCAGAGCCTGTTCTTCTTCATAGCAAAAGTAGCTTTACGGGAAGAACAGATGGAAGTAGTGCAGGTTACGTCTGGTATAAGGTAAAAGCATACTTTATGACGGCGGAAACACTCACAACATCAACAAATCATTTTCATCTAAATGGTCATTAGCTCCAAAACACTGTTGTATTCGAAACGAGGTAATTTAAAACCGACGTACATGTCGGCGATGTGTTATCGTGACCAGAATGATAATTATTTTCGGAATCGAGACAAAACCGTCCGTATCCATGGGTCTGATAGAGGAAATGCAGGCAATCTCAAGACCAGCAATTCGTTTCGTCTCACACTAATTTACTTATACGCTGATGGATTTCCGGGCGGGAAGGAGCGCCTGGTCCCCAGCACGAATCCGCCCGGCGGATTTGTGTCGAGGTCCCGTGAACCGGCCAGTCTGTGGATGGTTTTTAGGCGGTTTTCCATCTGCCTCGGCGAATGCGGGCTGGTTCCCCTTTATTCCGCCTCAGTTACACTATGTCGGCAATTGCTGCGCAAACCATTTCTCCACGTACGCGTACACCACCATTACTCTACGATGCAAACGTAGGGGTACATTTGTCTGGTGTGAGATGTTCCGTGGGGGGTCCACCGGGGGCCGAACGGCACAATAACCCTATGTTCGGTGTGGGGCGGCGGAGTGGTGAAGTGGACTGCAGTAGTCGTCGTGTGGTTGTAGACGACTGAGACCACTGAAGCTGCGGCGGGAACGGAGCCTCTCCGTCGTTTCTAGGTCCCCGGTTAACATATAATACAATACACTGATGGAAAAAAAGTCGCAGGACCAAGGAGTAGTTGTGCGACATAACGAAAGTTGGCAGGAGTGTATCTACATCTGGAAGGCGATGTCTATTAAAATTTCGGTCCAGCGGCATTCGAGAGTGGCGCTAGTAGCAACACTGTCAAGATGCAAATCGGGTTTGCTTTAAACACTCGCTATAACGGTCGTGAGCGTTAGCTACCTCTCAGATTGCATGTGGTGAGTTGATGTTAATCAAGAATGCCTTTAAGGCGACAAAGACGCCATTATCAACACCTCACCGAGTTTCGACGAGGTTGTGTTATAATATTAAGAGAAACTGTATGTTCCTGCTGGGATATTGCAGACAAACTTGGGAGGAATGTAGCGATTATACATGATTACTAGCAGCGCGGGTTACGAGTCGCAAGGAGCCCGGCCTCCGGACGGTCATGTGGCACTACCGAGAGAGAAGACCATAGTGTCCGGTGTATGGCTCTGGCGCATTGTACTGCATCTGCGGCAGCAATTTGAGCAATAGTTGGCACCACAGTGACACAATGAACTGTTACGAATCGGTTACCTCGAGGACAGCTCGGATCCAGACGCCCTGCAGCATGCAATCAATCCTTTGATACAAAACCACCGCCATTTTCGACTTCAATGGTGTCAAGCAGAGTGGAGGCCTGTTGTATTTTCTGGTGAAAACTGGTCCTGCGTCGCTGCTAGAGATGGCCGTGTGTTGGTTAGAAGGAGGCGATTTCAGGGCCTGCAACTAATCTATCTGCGTGCTAGACACAATGGATATACACCTATAGTTATGGCCTGGGGTACGATTTCGTATGACAGCAGGATCACTTTCGTGGTTATCACATGCACTCTGACTACATATCTGTACGCCGATGTGGTGACTCGACCTGTTGTGCTGCCATTCATGAACAACATTCCAGAGGGCGTTTTCCAAGAGGATAAAGCTCTCCCACATACTGCTGTTGTAACCCTACACGCCCTACAGCGCGTTGCCTTGTAGCCTTGGCCTGCTCGGTCACCACATCTGTCTCCAATCGAGCACGTATGGGACATCGTCGGACAATAACGCCAGCGTCATCCGCAATCAGCATTAACTGTCCCTGCATTCACCGAGCAAGTCTAATAGGCATGGAATTCCATCCCACAAACTGACGTCCGGCACTCGTATAACATAATGCATGCGCGTTTTCACGCTTGCATTCAACATTCTGGCCGTTACATCTGTTATTAATGTACCAGCATTTTACATTTGCAATGGCTTGTCTCGTGCTTACATTAGCCTTTGATCTTGCAATGTCAATCACTTAGATACGTTACCTGGACAAATGTATCCCCGAAATTTCATTACTCTCCATTAATTGTTTTGTGGTGTTGCGATTTTTTTTCCGTCGGTGTAGTTGGCATGAAAGAATCACGGAGATATTCATCGAATTGAAGTGGCTGATATTATTGCATTGAAACATCGTAATAATTCGTGTTTATTTAATCTGAAACTGTGGAGTTGACTCAGGACAATAAATAAATAAAAATAAACCATAAACTTTATTTGAAACGCATAGCAGACGCTAGACGAGAAGACAGACCGCGTGCGTCCTTTATGCCGACCCGGCCGTAGACTTGCTGTGTGCGTCGGAGACTGCGGCTATTTCGGTCCGCACTGTGCGAGCCAGTGCTTCCTTTCACTCCTACCAAATCGGCGCGGGCTTCGCAGCTCCTTACCACCCCTTTCCCCCCCCCCCCTTTTCCCCCTACCCCTGCCCCACTCACACATATACAAAGCACAAGACGCCGACTGCAGGTCCGTAAACAAGTTAAATGTGTTGCCGCGCGCAGCGAGAAAAACACTTGACTGTTCAGAGTCGTGCGCCCGTCTTATTAACAAGCCCGGAAGTTAACTGCGGCTCGTTTCGGCTACGCTTTGTTCGGTTCCTATTGGTTTTTGTTTTTCTGGCCTTGGACACTTAAACATCACTAACAGGGACACTACACGGCAGTCAGATTTTTTTGATTTTTTTTTGTATTTGTGGTAAGCGGAGTTCGTCACTCGTATTAGTTTTCCGAAGACGTGAAATGCAACTCTAGCACATCGACGTTGAAGTTTTACGATCACCTATAAAGCGCTAAAGAAAGGTCTTTTTCTTTATGGCAAACAGTGTGGCTCTGTGGTAGTGCTCATCTCCAGCGTGGGGGACCTGGTTCGATTCATGGCAGTTTAACATTTTTAAACGAAAGTGCGTCTTTTTCTTCCGTGAATCGCAAAATACATAAACATGGATAAAAAATTTAATTCACATATTTAAATTAAAACACTCTTGTTAAAAAGATAAGTAATTAAGAAATTATATTTGCGATGGAAAGTGGATTATTGTGTGTGATATACATTCAGAAATAAGATGATGTGCATTTTTCTAAAAAATGACTTTTAGGTATGTGTTAATTAAAATATATTTCATGAACTTTTTTAACGGAAGAAAAAATGAAAAAAATAGACTGAAACTATTCTCAATCCAAAGACTACCAGACTCGCCCGCTACCGTCTTGTTTTCCATCTTTATGTATTAGGCTGGTGCACAAATTCGTAGCGTTCTTGGTTCGCATATTGGTGTCCAGTTGTTATGTATTTATTTACTGACTCTCATTTCTTATTTATAGTTCACTGTTGCTATCAGAGTTAACATATTGTATTTTTGTCATTTGGAGCTGTGGACGCTAGAAAATGGAGTGCCAAGAGGAGAAGTCGGAACATTTCTGACGTATTCTTCTGACTGAGTTTATTAGAGCGCTGAAGGTAGCCAGAAACATTTGCGCCACATATAGAGATAATTCCATTGGACAGAGCACAGCAAAAAATGGTTTTCTCGTTTTAAGGGGGATTGTTTTGTCTCTTCACGTCTAGGAAAACCATTCTTTCTTTCTTTCTTTCTTTCGCTTACGCCATAGTCCCGCAGCGATCGCAGGGTCGGCATGGTTACAACGGATTTGACAGTGTTAGTGTTAGGGATGGCCGGATGCCCTTCCTACCGCCACTCCGAACCCCCCAGGATGGAATCATTGTGCCCCAACTGTCTGCATCTAGTGGAAATCGTGAAATAGTGCGGATGTGTTTCAAATGTCTGCGACACGTGTAACTGAGGCGGAACGTGGGGACCAGCCCGGTATTCACCTAGCGGGATGTGGAAAACCGCCTAAAAACCACATCCAGGCTGGCCGGCACACCAGCCCTCGTCGTTAATCCGCCGGGCGGATTCGATCCGGGGCCGGCGCGCCTACCCGAGTCGGATTCGATCCGGGGCCGGCGCGCCTACCCGAGTCCAGGAAGCAGCGCGTTAGCACGCTCGGCTTTGGCCGGTCACGTCTAGGAAAACCATCGGGGTCTGATAAAGATCGTTCAAATGCATTAATCTACAATGACCCACGTTATTGTACTTGGGAACTGGCAAACGTCATAAACAGTGGTCTTTCCACGATAGTGTGACATTTTCGTGCAACGGAAACGGTTAAAAAATCGTGTGTATGGGTACAGCATGCACTAAGCCTAAATCACAAAAATATATGAACTTAGTCATCTATTGGCTCTTGGACAACACCGACTATTACTATCGTGCATCATTACTGGTCACAAGAAAGGGTATCTTTATGCTAACGTAACGGAAAAGAAAGCAATAGTTGAGCCCAAACAAAGCATCAGCTCCCTATTCAAAAACCTGCGCTCACCCATCAACGATAATGTTATGTATCTGTTGGAGCAGTGATTGAGTGATGTACTACGAACTGCTTCCTCAAGGTGTAACCATTACTGCTGACATTTATTGTTAACAACTGAGGAGTCTTGTAGACGCAATCCGAGAACAACGACCAGAAAGACTCGTGAAGTGATGCAACTCCACGATACCGCCCGCTCGCACCCTCCTGGACTGATAAAAGACACTATACACCAGTTGCGCTGGGTAGTCATTCCGCACCCATCTTATTCACTTTCCCGCTGTCTATCGAACGATCTTCAAGGAGCTTCCTTTCGCGATGTGAATGCGCCCCGAACATGGCTCGACCTATTCTTTGCCTCAAAACTACGTAATTTCTACAATCACAGAATCGAAAATTTACATCAGTGTTAGCAGACTGCTGTAAATAATGAAGGAGAGTATATTACTGGCCGGCCGGGGTGGCCGAGCGGTTCTAAGCGCTACAGTCTGGAACCGCGTGACCGCTACGGTCGCAGGTTCGAATCCTGCCTCGGACATGGATGTGTGTGATGTCCTTAGGTTAGTTAGGTTTAAGGAGTTCTAAGTCCTAGGGGCTAATGACCTCAGAAGTTGAGCCCCATAGTGCTCAGAGCCATTTGAAGTATATTACTGATGGTTAAAATCTCCGTTACGTGTGTCTGAAACTTATGGAAAAAGACTACGAACTTGTGCACCAACGCAATATTTTGCTCTTTACGGAAATTCTCGTAGAACAAGCACCTTTGTCTCAAAAAATCCGAATCCATTGTGAATCGAATCCTGGTTCTCAATATGGCAATCGAGCATCCTCCCACACAGTTAAGCTCATTGTCGATAACGCGATCTGCGTTAACATATTAGATGTAGTCTGAAAAAATCAAAGTCGATTTTCTTGAGAATTTTTCAGTTTCATCGACTTCCTTTGGGAGAGTCGGATGAGTGATATTTGGGTTCTGAGCTGCACCATAAACATAAAAAAAATTACAAAAATTCAATTGCCGATTTCCCTGTAAATAGTCGACGACTTCTGCATTTGTGCAGCAAAATAACTGACGAATGTAAAATGTAGACTGACAATAGTCAGAAAAGCGCTTCTAAAAAACAGAAATTTGTCAACATCGAATACAAAAATTTAAGGGATTGGAAGTCTTTTCTGAATATATTTGTCCGGAGTGTGGCCTTGAATGAAAGTGGAGCTTGGCCGGTAAACAGTTCAGACAAGAAAAGAAGATTTTTAAATGTGGCGCTTCAGAAAAATGCTGAAGATAAGATGAGTAAATCCAATAACTAATGAAGAGGAGGTGAATCGAATGGGAGAAAAAAAATTGTAGCATAATTTGATCGGTTCATAGGACACATCCTGACGCATCAACAAATCGTTAGGGGGATGAAAGCTGTACATAGAGAACACTGCTTGAGTACAGAAAGCAGACTGAAACGGATGTAGGTTGCAGTAGGTATGCGGAAATGAAGACAGGAATAGGCTGGCTTACAGAGCAGCATCGAACCACTCTTTGACGGGAAGACCGCAGTGACAAGAAGGGTGACGAGCTGTAGGGAGCGGTTTAGTCGTTTGGGGAATTGATGGCAGATACTTGCATTATATAAATTCGTGGTGACTTCTTTCGGACACATCTGAAACAACATATGCCACGCATTCATGTAACTGATTGGCCTTGATGGGCAATGAATCCACAACCTTAAGTGTGGATGCACAGTTACGTTCTATCTCCAGCGGGAATCTAAAATAAGGGAGTTTGGAGGAGAACTGTTGAGGGTTTTATGTCCTCTTGTTGGTGTATTGGTTGTTGGCTTTTGTCTCGGGATCTTCGGCCGACATATGTTTAATGATTTCAAGATTTTCCTGACGTTTCGCCAGAACGAGTGTCTGGCGTTGGCAAAGATCCTGGTAGGCAGCAGCAGAGCAGGGTGAATTTTTGACAATGCCAGCTACTCGAGTTCAGTGGTCTCCAATGCATGCTACTAGCTAGAAGGAGGCGGATTTCCGAGGTAATTTTTTTAAAAGTGCTCTAATATCAAACGGCATGGACGACAGCCGGCGACAGAGTGGTCTGGACGGAGTGTCTCCGTTAGTTTCATTGCCTCAGCGGTATGTCTGCACTGGTAGGAAAGTACTTACTTCAGCCAACCTTACTGGGGGCCTGTGCTGACCTCTGCCACTGCTTTTTAGGCGATGGGGTGAAGGTGACTATGCAGCTCTTAGGTTGGACGTTCTGAAGTGGTGGCAGTCGGACACCACGAAGAAAATGTATTCCTCTGCGACAGCACGGTCGTGTAGCCAATATGAACTAAACGCTCTTTTACTTCGACAATCGAAGTCATCTGCGGGCTTTTTTAAATAATATGGTTGGCAGGTATTATTATTTTGACCTTACCACCCGGTGGTCCTGTACTTCAGTAACGTATCAGCAGGTAGAGAATACCGAGTGAAATAGACTTTTTACTGGAAATTTACCTATTAAGTTTCACGACTTATTAAATATACACAAAATCGACTCGTGATGGGCCGGCCGGTGTAACCGTGCGGTTCTAAGCGCTTCAGTTTGGAACCGCGTGACCGCTACGGTCGCAGGTTCGAATCCCGCCTCGGGCATAGATGTGTGTGATGTCCTTAGGTTAGTTAGGTTTAAGTAGTTCTAAGTTCTAGGGAACTGATGACCTCAGAAGTTGAGTCCCATAGTGCTCAGAGTCATTTGAACCATTTTTATGACTAGTGATTATGTTCACTGAATTTGTCATTTCTCCTCCTGTACGAATCTGTTATTGGCTTTTGTAATAATAATATATTTGGTACCCTTTCATTGTAAAGGCTAGACGAAATGGTCGCTAACGCCTCACCTTGCGTGTGGGATAGGAGGAGGAACAGTTTCAGGTTACAATGTGTACCATTATCCTAAATTAAAGCCAGAAAAGATGTGTCCGCAGTGACTCATGGAGAGATAGCATGACACCCATGGTATCTGTCCATAGGACGGGGAAAGAGTGTATCTGTACTAAAACTACAGATCGATAGTTCGGGTACAATGCATGAATGACGTAGTAGATGGTAGGTTTATCGACGGTATTGGCAGCATTAGTCGGGAACGAAACATAAAAAAATGGCTCTGAGCACTATGGGACTCAACTGCTGTGGTCATCAGTCCCCTAGAACTTAGAACTACACAAACCTAACTAACCTAAGGACATCACACACATCCATGCCCGAGGCAGGATTCGAACCTGCGACCGTAGCAGTCGCGCGGTTCGGGAACGAAACATAAATTAATGTGTAAGAGACAAACGGGAGCTGACGATCTCCGCTTTTTGTTTGCTTGTTTTGTACATAATTAAAACCACACATCGTTAAGTGTCTGTCCATTGTGTATTTCATATCCTTACAAAATACAAATTGCAACTTCTGTGCTTTTGTGTAACCAAAGCAATTATTTTTATGCAAGTGCCGTTTATATCCGCAAACGCAAACAAATCTACATAATTATTGATATTATTTTGTACTCGATAGAACGTCATCATGAAAGGCAAGAGTTTCCTGTCATTATTGCTAAGTGAGTAAGTTGTTTACGAATAACAGAGACATGCATTATATAATCTCAACGAAGTATTGAGCAATGTCTGATGTGTTTTTGTTTTGCATTTTTTTCATTTTACCTATATTTTTCGGGGAAACTGCGTTTTTTAAGGTTATATGACAAATCTTTATTGTTATCAATGCTGTCTGTTCTTTCGAGAACAGTTACCACTTCATACAAAGTTAAATGGCTTCTCGGCCATTGACCTCCTTCTGTGCGAATGCGCACAGGTTGCCCGAACTCTTACGGTAATTGTCACCTTAGTGGGAGCGAGTAATGAGTGGATGGGCAAAGTAGCTATTAGGAACATTACCTATTTAGATTGTGGACAGTTGGGAATGTGGGTCTTCAAATGGTTCAAATGGCTCTGAGCACTATGGGACTTAACATCTATGGTCATCAGTCCCCTAGAACTTAGAACTACTTAAACCTAACTAACCTAAGGACATCACACAACACCCAGCCATCACGAGGCAGAGAAAATCCCTGACCCCGCCGGGAATCGAACCCGGGAACCCGGGCGTGGGAAGCGAGAACGCTACCGCACGACCACGAGATGCGGGCGAATGTGGGTCTCGCGGGAAGCGTCCAAGGGATAAGCCCACGCAGTCGCGCTATTCATCTATGTCCTAGGTGGTTCAGATGGAGTCGGCACGGTAGCTCAGCGTGTTCGGTCAGAGGGTTAGCAGCCCTCTGTAATAAAAAAAAAAATGAGTGAATGGCTAAACAACGAACTGCAAGAGGCGTCAGGGAACGTCCGCCACGAACAATTGCAACGAACTATAACGAACAAAATGAGATTACCAAAAAAAAAAGATGGATAGAGAATCTGTCATGTAAGCAGGAAATCCAGGGTTCGAGTCCCGGTAGGGGCACACATTTTCATCTGTCCCATCGAGGTATGTCAACAACGCCTGTCGGCAGCTGATGGTTTCAATTGATTCTCATTTATTGTTTTTTATTTTTGCTTCAGCATCCCTGTTTCACGTTACAATCAACAATTTTCGAATGAAATCGGAATTAAACATCGACAATTTCACTGTCGCTATAAATACGCCCTTTATATATCCTCACTGAATTTCTAGATGAATCACGACTTCCAGTTTCTAAGGGAACCTAGTAAGACACTGATCGCATATTAAAAGGGATCGAAATGAGGTAACACCCGGTAGTATGGAACACCTAACGTACAGGGAAGTTACAACCTAAACTGACCAAGGCTTCTAGAAAAACTACGGTATTCTGCTCTTACCTATGGCAATCTACGGTAGCATGCGGTAGTTTTGTAACTCTGGACGGGGACTTTAAATTATGTGACTTTCCTGGTGCAATACAAGAGCGGTAACCGATGGTCGACACCGGACGTTGCGCTCTACCTTGTGTGAAAGTTGTCGACAAAGCAATCACAACACAATCTGTGCTATTCTATTCTATTCTATAGCTTGCGCCTTGTCCCGAAGTGACGCAGGGTCCGCCATGGTTAACCGGATTCGGCATGTTAATGTTAAGGGGTGGCCGGATGCCCTTCCTGCGGCCACCCCATACCCCCGGGATGGAATTAGTGTACCCCAGCTGTCTTCATCTAGTGTCAATCGTGAAATAACGTGAATGTGTTTCAAATGTCTGCGAGTCGTGTAACTAAGGCGGGACGTGGGGACCAGCCCGGTATTCACCTAGTAGGATGTGGAAAACTGCCTAAAAACCACATCCAGGCTGGCCGGCACACCGGCCGTCGTCGTTAATCCGCCAGGTGGGTTCGATGCGGAACCGGCGCGCCTACCCGAGTCCAGGAATCAGCGCGTTAGCGCTCTCGGCTACCCATCAGCATCAAGTAAAACATACACAGAAGCAGTTGCACAACGCTGCTATTTCTCACAGGCAGGGGCTAAGAAGCTAAGTGAGAAAACCTCTCTTAATAGGCAGGAGCACCAACGCCCGCGGTCCTCCTAAACAAAATTGGTACACGCCTGTTGGTTTCAGGCGAGTACGGGTAACAAGTAATTTCGCTGCTGTTGTCGATTGCAGTCCCTGACCGCAGATAGCACAGCCCGGCAGCTGCGACCGCCGCCTCCCAGACTGCGTACCGCCAGCTGCCAGCGCCTTATCTCGCGAGGCGCGCGCCCAACACATCTGCCTGCCACTTGCTCGCCGCCAGTGCAAAAACACGCCACACACCACAGCAGCGGGCTTTAAAAGCGCTCTCTACAGAGAAGTACTTTACTGAAACGGCGGGAACATTTCGAGGGACATCCGTAGCGCTTTCCAGAAGGAAGACGTAAATAAAATTGTTCCATTGTCTTGTGATCACTTCGAATGTCTGGATACGACTAGCGTTACCCCTCTGTGAAGGCTGACTAATCGGCACCCACTTTTATTTTTCAAACGTCAGTTTGCCGTTCTTACATTTTCAGTATAATGAAGCAATGTCTATGTCTTGAATTCCGACAGAATTACATTTCCGTAGAGACATGTGATTTTCGATTGTATCTTCGATAAGGATAGAAGCTGAAGTAATGAATTAAATTTTTTTGCCAAAGCCGGGATTTGAACCAAGGTCTCTTGTTGACGAGGCAGATGTGCTAACCACTACACTACCATGGCATTTTGGCTCCCACAGTTGACGATTTAAGAAGTGGAGAACAAGCTGATGGCGTGAATTTAGCTATGTGTTAGGGAGGGCTTTGGCTTCAGGCAGCACCATGCAGCGGTGTGAAACACAGTGCGACGGCGGTGTAGTGATTGGCGTATCTGCTTAGTAAGCAGGAGACCCGTGTTCAAGCCCTAGTGATGACACAAGATTTAGTTCATTGCTTCTCCTTCTATAACTGTATGTTGTTACTAAACAAATCGATTATTATATTTGTGGAACACAAATCTTACTTCCACAGTCGTACACCGTAATATATATATATATATATATATATATATATATATATATATATATATATTTAAAATTTTAAAAAATTAAAAAAAAACATTTCAGGAGAATTCCGCTATGGTTCGCTCAACAGACAATACCCTTAAATATATAAATCCTGTCCTATTCGCTTCGTTCTCCGCATGATTTCTGTTCTACCTCATACTAGTGATTAGACGTCGAAATACGGTCCTCCTTCATTCGCTCCCTTTTTGCCTCATGCCTCAGTCATCGCTAGCAGTTCTCCATGTCGTAGGAAAAGCTCCGAGAAACTGATATTGCAAGAGAATGTCACAACAGATCCATAAGTACTCTTCAGTACTTACCTTTCTGCTCAGTTAACCGCAAGAATCCAAATAACACACACATTTAGGCGACGGAATTAGAAATACCAAGTGACTTGGGTCGGTGCTAAGACCATGCACTCACTTTCCGAAGCACAGCGGCTCAAATCTCCGTCAAATCATCCAGATTTACGTTTTCTGTAACCGTCCTAAATTGACATACATTGCCTGCCAAAAGAAATGGAAGCACCCGGAAGGGGAGGAGGAAATGAAATAAAACTTTACGGTGGAGAGTGTATGTCATTTTATTGCGCTGATTACAAATTCGAGTCAAATTTACAACGAACTTGGCAGTATGTAGTCACTTAACAATATGACACTACAAATTCCTCTGTCCTACATGCAAGCACTAATTCAGTGTGGAAGGGTGTCATGGAGATGTTGTATCCTCTCCTGAGTCAAGCTGTCTCGCATTATAACTGATCCTTGATAACCTGGATACTGATACTAGGACAGAGTGGACGTCACACATTTGTTCTGTCGGAAACAAAGCTGCAGATCATGCTGGCCACGGGAGTACAGCATCAAGCAGACTGTTCATAGAGCCACGTGAAATGTATGGACGAGTATTGTCCTGTTGAAAAATGGCATCACTACACTGCCGCATGAGAGGTAACACATGAGGACAAAGCTGTGACCTGAAGTCATACCCATTGGCTCCTCACATCACAACACCGTGTGTAACGCACCTGAACCTCTTCAGAACATTGGAAGAATGAGGCCTGTCCCCAGGTCGCACCCATTATCGCCGACGACGGTCACCCGGGGTAATGCAGAAGCGCTATTCATTGCTAAAGACAATGCGACGCCACTTATCAGCAGCCCATGCCTCCCCGTCGCAGCACCACTCCAAGAGCAGCCCATTTTGTATGGTGTTATGGCAGCCTACCCATGGTAAGGTGATTCCCTAGTCCGACTGCTGCTAGACTCTGACAAACTGTACAGGATGACACAGATGTTCCTGTAGCACAATAGAGTGTTTCTCTGTTGTTGCTCACAGACGTGGTTGACCAGAATCTTGACGATGAGTAAGCGCGCCCTCACGTCCCCATGCAGTCTGCCTCGGGTCGCTGTCACATCCAAATGCTTCGCAAAACTGAATACTGCACGATTCGACAAACAGGCCTAACGGAGGCAAACAATGAGGCCTCTTTCAAACTCTCTCTGGTGCTGATAATGCTGTATCATATGTTTACGCGGCACCTACACGTCCTTCACAGTGGCCACTAAACATCTAATACTTTTCAGACCACTTATATACCCCACCAGCCCTGTAACTACGCTAATCACGAACGACATTCTCGTGGCATTTCTACCTGTCACAGAGAATTGCAATACTAGTTAGTTACACACTCTCCGATTGTGTGTCCGTTCACAAAACGTGACTGACATCTCGCCAAGGTTTCTGGGTGCTTCTCTTTGTTTGTCAGGCAATGCAGATGCCAGGAAAGATAGAGGAGGGTTGTGTGGTAGATTATTCGTGGGCTACCCACGCGGCAGCATACCCAGAAGTATAAGAATGAGAATCCCCAAATTGCTTAAGAAAAATTGAAGTTGCTCCAAAATGATACAACCGATTTCCGTCCCTTAACCAAGCTGTAGTGCATCTCCAATGATGTCGCAGTCGACGGGATGTTAATCCTAATTTTCGCACTTGCCACCACTACGAACAGAATAGAAGGCGTATCAAATTAATGGGGCGTCGACAGAATTTGTTCTGGCTATCGGACTGACATTCGATCTCATCTCTTGGAAGACGCCTGATACCTACGCAGTAGATGACGACCAGATCGGGGTTGCCTAACGCGTGGGGCTTCCTATCTTCGAAGTCGTTCAATCATTGGGCTTTTCATGGCCAACACTGTGAAGGGTGTATCGTACCTGTGTTTGCGATAAACCGACCCACTGACAGAAAGCACTGCCGAGGATAACAACATGTTGATGGCACGATTCGAGTGTTGCAGGATGTAGCAGCAAGAAAGCTGATCAGTAAGCAGCGAATCACAAGATGTGGAACGACGACAACGACAACCGCTCATCAGACATAACCTCCAGAAGCACCTCCTCGGTAAGTGGCATATAAATCACAGTGGCACATTCGTAGGCGTACCCATGCTCAATGCGTGTCACAGAGGTCAGCATGGGTGCAGGACCACCAATAATGGACTTTCGCAAATGGAAAATGATCGCCTCTTATGACGACTAGAGGCATTTGTAGGTACTCACTGACTGCAGGATTCGAAAACGTTCCAGTATGCTCTGTGGATAACATTTACATGAAATGAAAGGATGTCCCTGTTACGTTGCATTGTTTCTCGCCAACGATGTTTGCAGAAACTTATTGACTGATAACTTGCGACCTTGTTTTCGTCTGTAGAACCATGCAGGAGGTCTGTTCTTTTATCAATGAACTTGCCCATGTGTCTTCTGACTCTTGAGTGGATGCCAAAGCGCTTCGCCAAGCTATCAGTGCGAAGGGACAGCTACAAGTAGTCAGGTAAACGTCAAATTCAGTTGCTCACGAATGTGTGGCTGGTTTGAAAATAACACTCTAGATATGTGATTTCCAGTCAGAAAGTTCACAGTTCTTACTAATTGGTGAGAAATCTTCTAGCCAGCCGGTGTGGCCGAGCGGTTCTAGGCGCTACAGTCTGGAACTGCGCGACCGCTACGGTCGCAGGTTCGAATCGTGCCTCGGGCATGGATGTGTGTAATGTCCTTAGGTTAGTTAGGTTTAAGTAGTTCTAAGTTCTAGGGGATTGATGACCTCAGAAGTTAAGTCCCATAGTGCTCAGAGCCATTTGAACCATTTGAAGAGTCGTCACAGATTTTTTTTTTTTTTTTTTCAATTGATGATGTTGCTTTCTGTCTAATCAGATCTAGACTAGAATTAATTTTTAATGATTTAGAAAAATATCTGCCAGGTGTGGAAAGTTGAACGTGAAGAATAAAAATTGTGAGAACCTCCACAACAGTGCTAAAAAAATCCTCTTACATATCGGTTGCACGCTAAATCACCCAACTTTAGATGTTGTCAAGTCGAGGGAGTGCCAAGGGATTACAATTACGAAAAACGTAAATTGTAACAATCACACAGAAAATGTTGTGGGGAATACGAACCACAGACTACATTTTATTGGGACATGCAACACATTTACTATAGAGACTGCCTACAGTAGGCTTTTCCGTTATCTTCTGGAGTACTGCTGCGCGGCATGGGATCCGCACAGATAGCATTGCCGAAGGACATCGAAAAAGTTCAAAGAAATGCAGTTCGATTTTTACCATCGCCAAATGGGGGAGAGATAGTGACGCATATGGTAAACGAGTTGGGATGGCAATCATTAAAACAAAGGAGTTTTTCACTGCCGCAAGGCCTTTCACAAAATTTCACTCACCGACTATCTCCTTCTAATGACAAAATATTTTGTTGGCTCCCATCTACATAGGGAGAAATGACCATCGTAATAAAGGAGGAGAAATCGCAGGTGGCACAGAAATATGTAAGTATTCTGTTTTCCCACGTGCTGTTCGTGAGTGGACGGTCGAGAAATAGTCCCAAAGTGGTTCTACGAACCATTTGCCGAAGACTTACGCGTAAATTGCAGGGTAGTCACAAAGTAGGCTATTCAGTGAAAGTGTAAAACCTACCAAACGAATTCCCGACGTGCTTTAGTTATTTGCACTTTTCGCTAATCTAAAGCACAGTCTTTTGTCAAAATTCTAAGCTGGCTTTGCCCGTAGGCATCATACATTCCGTAAAATCCGGGGAACAGCTTTTCGTCCTCCTGGCAGGCGTCTACGTCTCCCACGGAAATTAAGGCGACTTACTGCTGTGTGACCCGGGGTCAGCAGCTGCTGTGAGTTGCCAGGATTGCTGCGTGCTGGGGGCTCTGCTTTCTCTGTCCTCGCAGCATTCTCTGATCCAGCACTCTCCTCCAGCAGACCCTAGTGACCTGCATTTTGCACAGAAGATGATGATCTGCTCGCAACTCCGAGCGCAATTGAAATTGCAAGATTTTAGCAAGTAGTAATATTGCTTGGTAATTCTTTTTTTCGTTTGCTTTGAGTGGTCATTACCATGTACCATGTACTGTTTTTCGAACTTAACAGCACTATTAACTGAAAACTTGTTTTGATGTTATGTCTTGATTGGTATTGCCAACTGTTGAATATTATTCTTCTAAATTATTACTAAATCATAAAAACCTAACTGCTGGAACTGTTTATAACCTATACATGCAAGATCATAGATGTAAACTAAATAGTACACAGAAAGGCAATTACATATTCCAGGACAGTAAAGGTGTCTAGCAAAAACTAAAGGTGAAACGCGTATGGCATAAAAACTGTTTCATTCACTTGTAATTAGACGGTTGAAAAGTAAAAATTATCGATATAGCGTAATGTTACACGCAACTGAGGGCGACAGAATTGCAGAAGTTCAAAACCTTCGGTTAATTTGTGACGGTAAAATATCGTCATAATTAGCATCAACCTAGTTATCTCTAATCAAAGCCCTATGTCCTTCACAGAAGCGAATAGGAGGGCGGCAAACCACTTTGACACGGCGTTTCTCGAGGACCCGGCCTGTCGTAGAGGAAGGAGCATCCAATTAAGGCAGAAACGCAATAGGCTACTTGCAAGTATCACTCTGTGCGGCTGGTCCTGGCGGAGGTTCGAGTCCTCCCTCGGGCATGGGTGTGTGTGTTCGTCCTTAGGATAATTTAGGTTAAGTAGTGTGTAAGATTAGGGACTGATGACCTTAGCAGTTAAGTCCCATAATATTTCACATACATTTGAACATTTTGCAAGTATGACCACGTCTTCCTCAACGCCTTGCGGATCTGTTGCTGAAAATATCCATTCACTTGAAAGATACTCTTCAGGTGTTGTAGTTCAACCCGCAAGGGTTCTTCATGAAATGTGACATAATCACGTCGAACTACATAGTACCCAATTCTTCAAATTTGAGGAACTGAAAACAGTCTTTGATTGCAATTTTTCCCCTTTATTTCCTGGTAGGTTTCGATCTATGAAATCATCATTAGATGCGTCTGCCTTCCGAAAATTGTAAACAAAACATGGATGACTTGTAACCAAGATTGGCATCATCAAAGGATGTAAAAATATAATAAACTTTTGATTAAATGTAACTCTTAGTCTAGGGCCACCTCAGCATAATGTGTTTGCAGCTGCAGCACAGCTCTTTATTTGCTTGTGCTCCACCTACAAGCACATTATGCCAGCGATGACCCTACACTACGGGCCAGTGTCACAATTTTATTAATAGATCAAAGACTGCAAAAACTGTAGCAATTTACCCTTGCTCTGAGGCCATACACTAACGTACACCTCTAGAAAACCATTCGTTGAAATGCGCATTTTCCTTATCTTGTTCATCGTAGGAGCTGGCCCTTCATATTGGGAAGCACACAACACGATGTGTGTGACAACAAGATGGCACCTGTCGGGACTACATGTAGTGGTGTGGCCAGGTGGTAAGTTGTCCGGTTGCAGGGGCTGGCTAGGCAGACCCGCGACTCGTGCTGGGCCAGCAGGTGCTGTTTTGGCGGGAACGGCAGCTACTCTCTCCCACCGATCTCGCCTGGGTGTCAGCCGCAGCGCCACGTGCCCTGCGGTATTTATGGGCCGCCTCGCAGGAGAGGCAGGAAGGCAGGCCGTCACCGCCACCGGCACCTGCAGTGGACTAAAAGGCAGCAACATTCTGCCCGCATCCACAGAGCGCTTCTTTCACAGAGAACAGTTGGGATCAGGCGAAGCGCCCGAATCACCCAGTCCGCAGCTTACTTGTTCGAGGCTCCGTATTGGAAGTAATTTTTCCCCCCACCAGTATTTCTGGCATCCGGCGAGCAGAGTTTTCCACGAGTATAGTATGGCCACCGCCGTGTCTGGAATCCCTGGTCTCTACATACATCTTAAATCCAAGGGCGTATTTACGCGCAGCTGTCTAGGCTGCAGCCTTTAATGGTATAGGTGTAAGTGAGAAGATACCCTGACAGCAGCTCTCTTGCCGGATTTCAGTTGCGTAGCGCTAACGGCTTCAGGCTAAAATAGTAGTCGTATGTACAGCTGTCGGACACCAGACCATCACTCCTGGTTGTCGAGCGATGTGGCGGGCGACAGTCAGGTTGATATCCCACCGCTGTCTGAGGCGTCTCCAGATACATCTTCGGCCTGGAATCTCATTGGCTGGAGCAGAATTGTATTCAGTGATGAGTCCCGATTCGAACTGAGTCCCGATTACCAGCGAAGACGTGTCTGGAGACGCACAGAACAGCGGTGAGATGTTGTTGTTGTTGTGGTCTTCAGTCCAGTGACTGGTTTGATGCAGCTCTCCATGCTACTCTATCCTGTGCAAGGTTCTTCATCTCCCAGTACCTACTGCAACCTACATCCTTCTGAACCTGTTTAGTGAATTCATCTCTTGGTCTCCCTCTACGATTTTTACCCTCCACGCTGCCCTCCTATACTAAATTGGTGATCCCTTGATGCCTCGCACCGAGCGAGGTGGCGCAGTGGTTAGCACACTGGACTCGCATTCGGGAGGACGACGGTTCAATCCCGTCTCCAGCCATCCTGATTTAGGTTTTCCGTGATTTCCCTAAATCGTTTCAGGCAAATGCCGGGATGGTTCCTTTGAAAGGGCACGGCCGATTTCCTTCCCAATCCTTCCCTAACCCGAGCTTGCGCTCCGTCTCTAATGACCTCGTTGCCGACGGGACGTTAAACACAAACCACCACCACCACCTTGATGCCTCAGAATATGCCCTACCAACCGATCCATTCTTCTAGTCAAATTGTGTCACAAATTTCTCTTCTCTCCAATTCTATTCAATACCTCCTGAGATACCACTCTGATACTCGCCCTCCACGCGCCCCGACAACTATGAGTGATGGTTTCAGATGCCGTTTCTTTTCTTAGAAGAACCCCTTTGGTTGTCATCCGCGGTACCTTTAAAGCACAGTGGAACTTCGACGTTATTCTACTCCCCGATTTGTTTTGCCCTTGATGGCAAGCCATTCTGGGCTAACATTTCAGGAAGATAATGCCCGCCTGCATATGGCGAGTTTCTACTGCCTGTCTTCGTTCTCGCCAAAGCCTACCTTGGCCAGCAAGGTCGCCAGATCTCCCCTCCCCTCCCCCCAATTTGTGTACAGGGCTGACAGTGTAACGAAGATTTCAGCGTCAGTCGCAGTATATTGACTTGTTATACAGTTTCAGTCCGTGCCAGCACAAGGGACTGTTATTATCTGCTATTAGAATTGCTGTTATTTCTTTTTCGTTTGAAGCGTAGTAAGAATGGAAGAATACACAATAAGAACTCCTTTCCTATGTATTGTTATGTTCCATACCTTCTAGATAATACAGCAGTAACGTACCTTAAATGCTGCGTTATAGAATTTTAATTAAAAAATTGCTTTAAAATGATATTTTTGGGTCTTGACTGTCACAAAACATCCGTTTTCTAGGCTTTGTGGTCTATAGATCCTAAATACGGATCTGAGTACAATGTGATCAGGAGAAAGAGGTCAGTTCAGATATGTTACGTCAACAAGTGCAAATGGCTCTGAGCACTATGGGACTTAACATCTGAGGTCATCAGTCCCCTAGAACTTAGAACTACTTAAACCTAACTAACCTAACGACATCACACACATCCATGCCCGGGGCAGGATTCGAACCTGCGATCGTAGCGGTCGCGCGGTCGCGCGGTTCCAGACTGAAGCGACTAGAGCCGCTCGGCCACAGCGGCCGGCGATCAACAAGTATTCTTGTGCTTTTTCCCAGTATAGAGACCTGAACATTTCCTCTAGGGGCTGCTGCGAACAGTTTTGCAGATGCGGAATCTCCTTGCCTGACGGTCTGTTAATTCAACGTTTATCAAAGGCTTTTTAAAAATATATCAATCCTATACAAAGTTCTATAATTCACGACTTCAACCGATTATTCTATAGCAGAATTTCTTCTTCACGGTTGATATCTCTCTCGGATGTATCTGGAAAGACTGAATGTATCATTGATGTATAACGAGAGGAATAGTCTGTCACCACCGGGTTTCGCTCTTTCCTAGTTCCTGTTTCCATCAGCCGAAAAAAAAGGATCTATATGGGATTATACATAGTCATCACAAGGCACGGAAGAAAGGAAAGCTAGGACGTGATATATCGTCAATAGCGCGCTCTATAAAGTCTTACAAAAGGGCGTTTCATGTTAAAAACCCAAACAAAGACTTTCAATGAAAAGTCTTTCATGTGTCCTAACAGCCTCCACAATTCTTCGCGTTATGCAAGACCTTAGTATCAAATTCGTGGAATATGTACTGACCAGAAATTCTTCTGTGGCTTTCCCACTTAGATCACAAATCCAAACGATAACAGGAAATGACTTTTAAAATCTCCGATGTGAACAACAGAAGTCCTTAAAGATGTGTATCCGTCAACGTCGTTATTGAAGAGAGAATACCGGTTCCACTGAACCGGTACAGAAACTGGTATGAGATGTGACGTCGTTGAAGGAAACATTGTGGCATTCGTTTGAAATGTTATATGGGAACTAAGAGAACATTAATATCAGCGTGGGCGACCCTCCCGATATCATATGTGATACTCAGAGCCACCTCTCGTATACGGAACTCATCTTTTAATAACCAATATTTCCCAGCCATGGCTGAAAGACCTAAAAATCTTAAGTACATGAAGATCCTCAACTGAGTATGAAGATTGCGATGTAAATGTGTCTTTGGAGAGGTGTGCTCCCCTGGTTATACATGTGCTGAAATTGACAAAGTTGTGCCTACCAGTGAAAGGACACACGAGTTCTCCAAAAGAATGGCGTTTTCAATCCCTTACGACGTCATTAGTGTTGGTCTGGATTCTTTGACAGCTGAATACACTGTTCAGTATTGATCATATCCAGGGGTCGTACACAAAAACATTTATTAATAACTGCGGCTATCAATCTTTATCACCGACATAATCGTTGTCTCAGTGCTCAGTGCTCACAATCTGTTGTCACGCAAGCGAATTCCGATGGCCGGCCGCAGTGACCGAGCGGTTCTAGGCACTTCAGTCCGGAACCGCGCTGCTGCTGCGGTCGCAGGTGCGAATCCACCCTCGGGTATGGATGTGTGTGATGTCCTTAGGTTAGTTAGGTTTAAGTAGTTCTAAGTGTAGGGAACTGATGACCTCAGATTTTAAGTCCCGTAGTGCTTAGAGCCATTTGAACAATTTTCTTTTGTTTTTGAACTCCGATATATTCGATTACGCTACACGTAAGCATCATTCAGCAATGTCCGCCTGCTTAGATGAGTGTTAACGTGTTTACCTACCATGCAGTGGGACCGGGTTCGATTCCCGCCCGGGTTGGAGGTTTTCTCCGCTCGTGCAGTGGGCGTTGTGTTGTTCTCATCATCACCGGCACGCAGGTCGCCCAATGTAGCACCACCTGAAGTAAGACTCGCAACCCGGCGGCCGAACTACGCCAGTTGGGACCTCCCGGCCAGCAATGCCACACGATCATTTAATTCTGCAATATTCTGAGCAAATTCACAGTATTTGCTGCATAACTTCCCTTCCGTTGACTGTCCTGCAGTACGGATCAGCAACTAGAGAAGATATGTGAAGCTTCATCTGTGAGGACATAGTGACCGTAGTTGCTTTACAATTCTTGGGGGTATTTTGATCTGTCGTTGCAACTATAAAAATGCGTGTTTTTTTTTTTCATCAGACGCGTTTCGCTTTATTGAAGTAAAGCATCATTAGTGGTCTATAATTAAGTTATTTACATTTTGATTTGCTTTTCGATCGTAAAACAGTCCGTTAAGAGTAAGTTGATTTATACCTACGGCGATTTTCGTTTGATTTCTCGCTTGCATCGGGAAATGCCGTCTGCTAGCACATCGTCGTTTTTCTGCGTTAGACACTGATAATTTTGGTCTAATTTTCAGTTGTTCTGCAGCACTATGCATTTCTTAGATTTTTCACAACACACTTTTATGTGTGTGCGATTTCGAATGACAGCAGGAGCACTCTCTTCGTTATCCCACACGCTCTGACTACAAATCTGTACATCAGTCTAGTGATTCGAATGTTTTTTATTCCAGTCTTTGATCACAATATCACTTCTTTTGACGATGACCGGTTTCAGTCCGTAATGACCATCCTCAGATCTTTTCTACACCATGTCCTAGAGTGAGTAGCAATAATGACTGTGTGGACGCTATTCTACACCTTATTTTAGATCTATGTGACGATGCTGTGCTGACTATATTTATATGTTTTGACGATGCCATTATGGCCTGCTCACTTTAGGGCATGGTGTAGCAAAGATCTGAGGATGGTCATTGCGGATGTGATGTTGTGATCAAAGGCTGGAATAAAAAACATTTGATAGTATAGGATCACTGTTTGTATGCGCGACTGTGTCACAGCTGGTGAAACTAGTGATTCGACGTGTTGTGATGCCATCCGTGAACAGCATTCCAGAGGGTGTTTTCCATTTGGATAATGCTCGTCCACATACCGCTGTTGCAACTCGATATGTTCTACTGAGTGTCGATATGTTGCCTTGATCTGCTCGATCACTAGATGTCTCCAATCGAGCACATATGGGACATCATCGGACTACATGTCCAGCGTCATCCACAACTAGCATTAACCATCCCCGCATTGACCGACCCAGTGCAACAGGCAAAGAACTCCATCCCACAAACTGACATCCGGCACCTGTACAGCACAATACATGCATGTTTGCATGCTTGCATTCAACATTCTGACGGTTACACCGGTTATTGATGTACCAACATTTCACATTTGCAATGGCTTATCTCGCGCTTACATTAACCTGTGACCGTCCAGTGTTAATCACTTAAATACACTCCTGGAAATGGAAAAAAGAACACATTGACACCGGTGTGTCAGACCCACCATACTTGCTCCGGACACTGCGAGAGGGCTGTACAAGCAATGATCACACGCACGGCACAGCGGACACACCAGGAACCACGGTGTTGGCCGTCGAATGGCGCTAGCTGCGCAGCATTTGTGCACCGCCGCCGTCAGTGTCAGCCAGTTTGCCGTGGCATACGGAGCTCCATCGCAGTCTTTAACACTGGTAGCATGCCGCAACAGCGTGGACGTGAACCGTATGTGCAGTTGACGGACTTTGAGCGAGGGCGTATAGTGGGCATGCGGGAGGCCGGGTGGACGTACCGCCGAATTGCTCAACACGTGGGGCGTGAGGTCTCCACAGTACATCGATGCTGTCGCCAGTGGTCGGCGGAAGGTGCACGTGCCCGTCGACCTGGGACCGGACCGCAGCGACGCACGGATGCACGCCAAGACCGTAGGATCCTACGCAGTGCCGTAGGGGACCGCACCGCCACTTCCCAGCAAATTAGGGACACTGTTGCTCCTGGGGTATCGGCGAGGACCATTCGCAACCGTCTCCATGAAGCTGGGCTACGGTCCCGCACACCGTTAGGCCGTCTTCCGCTCACGCCCCAACATCGTGCAGCCCGCCTCCAGTGGTGTAGCGACAGGCGTGAATGGAGGGACGAATGGAGACGTGTCGTCTTCAGCGATGAGAGTCGCTTCTGCCTTGGTGCCAATGATGGTCGTATGCGTGTTTGGCGCCGTGCAGCTGAGCGCCACAATCAGGACTGCATACGACCGAGGCACACTGGGCCAATACCCGGCATCATGGTGTGGGGAGCGATCTCCTACACTGGCCGTACACCACTGGTGATCGTCGAGGGGACACTGAATAGCGCACGGTACATCCAAACCGTCATTGAACCCATCGTTCTACCATTCCTAGACCGGCAAGGGAACTTGCTGTTCCAACAGGACAATGCACGTCCGCATGTATCCCGTGCCACCCAACGTGCTCTAGAAGGTGTAAGTCAACTACCCTGGCCAGCAAGATCTCCGGATCTGTCCCCCATTGAGCATGTATGGGACTGGATGAAGCGTCGTCTCACGCGGTCTGCACGTCCAGCACGAACGCTGGTCCAACTGAGGCGCCAGGTGGAAATGGCATGGCAAGCCGTTCCACAGGACTACATCCAGCATCTCTACGATCGTCTCCATGGGAGAATAGCAGCCTGCATTGCTGCGAAAGGTGGATATACACTGTACTAGTGCCGACATTGTGCATGCTCTGTTGCCTGTGTCTATGTGCCTGTGGTTCTGTCAGTGTGATCATGTGATGTATCTGACCCCAGGAATGTGTCAATAAAGTTTCCCCTTCCTGGAACAATGAATTCACGGTGTTCTTATTTCAATTTCCAGGAGTGTATGTATCTAGACTAACATGTTCCCGAAATTTCATTTCTGTACATTAAGTATTTTTTGGTGTTGCGGTTTTCTTTTCGTCAGTACATATGTACTGTCATAAGCTCTCGTGCCAAGAAACACTGAACAGAGGATTCTGGCGGCAATATTGTACAATCTGTCAAAGAAATGCCAGGACTGCTCTTACCACCTAATAGTAAATCACTCGTTACTAAAACAAGTTGCAGCTGCAGGGTTCGAATTATCTACCTACGATTCGAATGCTAGTGGCCAAGACAATCATTAGTTCTTAGCTGCCATACAATACAGAGTGGGGATATGAAATGGAATGATCGCATAGGCTCAGTCGTAGGTAAAGTAGGATGCTGGGAAAATGCAATCAGTTTACGACGGGAATTGCTTGCAATCACTCGTCCGAACTGTCCTGGATTAGTGCTCAAGTATATGGGATCAACGCCGAATAGAACTAACAAGGAATATTAAACATATACGAAGAAAGGTATCACGAATGGTCACAGGTTTCTTTTCTTCGCAAAACAGCATCACGTAGGTGGTGAAAAGCCTGCTTGAAACAAACGCCAACTACCCGTGTTGGTCTACTTACAAAGTTTCGAGAAACAGTGTAAAGAGAGGAATCTAGAAACATACCACAGCCTTACGTATCGCTCCTGTACGGGCTGCGACGGCAGAAGATGACATTATATGGAGCCCACAGAGGGGCAGCTGATCTTCCCGAGCTCCGTACGCTAATGTAACAAAACGAAACCTTAATATGTGGTACAGTGGGAAGTATCCTTTGCCACGGCTGTGACATATCATTTGCAGAACATTGGATGATTGCGGTAACAAACCGAATAAATCATAATAACATTATTACTCTATAACCGTGGCAACATTTTACCAGTGTGCTATAATGCCAGTGTCCTTGCAAGGACAGTGATCGTAACTATATATTATATATATATATATTAATTGTATGTATATAAACTGACATGCTTAAATATATTTAAATTTTGGAATTAATTGTTTAACATTGTGATGAATAAAATTTAAAAAAAAATGTTGGTAGCAACAGGAATCGTACCTCGGCGAATGAATTACCAGTCAGTGCAACTAACCACTTGTCCACGAAACTGTTTGCACAACTGCTTTTCAAAAACTCTTTATCTCTACACTTTCACAATACATTACACCCTATTTCAAAGGAAAATATTGACGTGGAGCTGTGTACAACGCAGCACTTGCAGGGCCGGAAGGAATTACGTCACCTCAGGGCTTGCGCAGTCGAAAACAGACGACTGCGTCCCTTCTGTGTGTCAATCACTGGACTGCTGACCATCATTTCTCAACACAGGTTTCTCGTTGTCTCAGAGAGAGAGCACTAAAAAAGAGGTTTTCGTCTGTTCTGTTTGCATACCAGCACCCATTCGAAGAGACATGACGAAATTTTACTGCGATTTCGGATCGCATTCGAAGAGAAACGGCGAAATTTCGTAAGAAGTACGGAATTCCGAGCTGCTATTGGTTACAAAGCTAGAGGAGTGATGCATACTAAGAAATGGCGGGTGCATATACGAAGTTCAAACGTAAAATATTTGAAAAAATTTACAAGGGTACGAGATCAGATCCGATTAAATTCAGTTTTTTGGGTACGCTCAGCCTTAGAGCCTTAATGGACGCATCGCCACTGCTAATAAAGAGACCCTTACGGAAAGTACTACAATTAAGATAAAGTGAACAGTATTCTACAAATCGCCTGCAGATGGATACCATCACTGGTGGAGATGTGGGTTTCTACACGACTGGCTATTAAATTTGCTACACCAAGAAGAAATGCAGATGATAAACGGGTATTCATTGGACAAATATATTACACTAGAAATGACATATGATTACATTTTCACGCAATTTGGGTGCATAGATCCTAAGAAATAAGTACCCAGAACAACCACTTCTGGCCGTAATAACGGCCTTGATACGCCTGGGCATTGACTCAAACAGGGCTTGGATGGCGTGTACAGGTACAGCTGCCCATACAGTTTGAACACCATACCACAGTTCATCAAGAGTAGTGTCTGGCGTATTGTGACGAGCCAATTGCTCGGCCGCCATTGACTAGACGCTTTCAGTTGGTGAGAGATCTGGAGAATGCGCTGACCAGGGCAGCAGTCGAAAATTTTCTGTATCCAGAAAGGTACGTACAGGACCTGCAACATGCGGTTGTGCATTATCCTGCTGAAATGTAGGGTTTCGCAGGGATCGAATGTAGGGTAGAGCCACGGGTCGTAACACATCTGAAATGTAACGTCCACTGTTCAAAGTGCCGTCAATGCGAACAAGAGATGACCGAGACGTGTAACCATTGACACCCCATACCATCACGCCGGGTGATAGGCCAGTATGGCGATGACGAATACACGCTTCCAATGTGCGTTCACCGCGATGTCGCCAAACACGAATGCGACCATCATGATGCTGTAAACAGAACCTGGATTCATCCGGAAAAATTATCTTTTGCCATTCGTGCACCCAGGTTCGTCGTTGAGTACACCATCGCAGGCGCTCCTGTCTGTGTTGCAGCGTCAAGGGTAACCGCAGCCATGGTCTCCGAGCTGATGGTCCATGCTGCTGCAAACGTCGAACTGTTTGTGCAGATGGTTTGCTGTCCTGCAAACGTCCCTATCTGTTGACTCAGGGATCGAGACTAGGCTGCACGATCCGTTACAGCCATTCGGATAAGATGCCTGTCATCTCGACTGCTAGTGATACGAGACCGTTGAGATTCAGCACGGCGTTCCATATTACGCTCCTTAACGCACCGATTCCATATTCTGCTAACAGTCATTGGATCTCGACCAACGCGAGCAGCAATGTCGCGATACGATAAACCGCAATCGCGATAGGCTACAATCCGACCTTTATCAAAGTAGGAAACGTGATGGTACGCATTTCTCCTCCTTACACGAGGCATCACAACAACGTTTCACCAGTCAACGCCGGTCAACTGCTGTTTGTGTATGAGAAATCGGTTGGAAACTTTCGTCATGTCAGCACGTTGTTGGTGTCGCCACCGGCGACTGAAAAGCTAATCATTTGCGTATCATAGCATCTTCTTCCTGTCGGTTAAATCTGTAGCACGTCATCTTCGTGGTGTAGCAATTTTAATGGCCAGTAGTGTATGTAGCAATGTCACAAGCAGTCTATATCGTCAATGGGCTAAGGCTGCTGGCAAGTGGCGCAGTGGTTAGCACACTGGACTCGCATTCGGGAGGACGACGGTTCAATCCCGCGCCCGGCCATCCTGACTTAGGTTTTCCGTGATTTCCCTAAATCGCTCCAGGCAAATGCAGGGATGGTTCCTTTCAAAGGGCACGGCCGACTTCCTTCCCTAATCCGATGAGACCGATGACCTCGCTGTCTGGTCTTCCCCAAAACAACCAACCAACCAACCTGCTGGCAATGGACACTCAGATTGTACACAATTTGCCTGGGTGCCCTCTGTGTCTCGTGGATCGAGGACTCGTGACGCCATATGGTTCCGAAACCGAAGTTTAGAACCTAATGTTCCGTTTGGAGACGGAGTACGTGATGCAGAAAACGTGAACCTGAAGTCAGGTACACAGCGACAAACCGTACGGCCAGCAGAGACGGTGAGGGCAGGGGCGGGCTTGTTGGGAGTCGGCAGTCGGCAGCAGGAAGCGGCGGCTGGGGGCGTGCTGCTGGCTGGCTGATAGCCGCGTCCGCCCCCGGCGCCGCCCCCCTGCCGCCGCTTAAAACGCGGCAGCGCGCGCCCGCCGCCACACTGTGCAGGGCTGCCAACGCCACGGCACTACGCGACATGGCGCGCCGGCCGCCGTGCACGGTAAGTCACCCGCTCCTCTCTGGCGGCGCACCTGCGTTTCAGCGTTTACTTGTCTCGCGTCGTACACGACTACAATTAGACCTCGTTACTTTTTCAGGCTCATTTTCAATGTATTTTGCTTTGAAGCTCCTTTTACACGGTCGATTTTCTGGTCAAAATCGACTACTCGAAGTGTGTGGGCCTGTCGTGCCTGCGTGTAAATAAACACGCCGCGAATGTGTCTGTGACGTCAACGTTCTATAGATCGTGCCGAATGCGGAGTTCTGCATTTCCGAGAGGCCAACACACTGCGCATGCGCGTCTGCTAACGTCGAAATTTAAGCTATTCTGGCCGAACTCACTCCCATTACAGCAATGAATGTTGTGTGCTCGTGATTTCTTAATCTTTATCGTGTTTTTTGCTTTGTATTCCAACACATTAAAAAGGCTGCACTAGATCCTAGTATTTTTCCAATCTCCTAAGAGAGACAGGAAATATCTGAAAGCAAAAACGTATTTGCGCTTTACGAGAAAAAGCCTACCCTATGTACAAATAAGAAAGTAAATTGATAAACGTGTTTTATTGGAAATTAATGCGTCAGTGAAAAGTCACAAGTATTTGATGTCATAGTAATGGCCGATGTTATTTGGCACATAGCAGGAAACAAGGGGTAAAATAAAAAAAATGGCGTTATTCACAGCGTTCCAGACGTTTGATGTGTTTGCAAGCATATGTAGCAAATAAAAGTATATGTTTTGAAATGTTTGGATGACGTTTATGCCACTGTTTCAGTTATCAAAGATGTAGAGAATTTACCACACAACTTTTCACAAGAACATTCATTATTAATTTTACTTTGGTCACTAATAAACTCGAATGTAATTGCTTATTCCTACATTTTGTTATACCATATTTCGAATTTTCCGTATAAAAGGATAGTCCCTCATAACATCACTTTCACCATTCAATTGGCAAACGGCGCAGCTCTCAACTCCCGCAACACACGCAGTTTTAGCGCTAGCGGGTAAGCGATATAGACGAGACTCAGTACAAAAATAAAAAGCCAGGAGCACTGCCGCAGACTCACTTGTCTCGAGTAGTCACTCAAGTCGATCATTTAAAAGCGGCTTAAAGGACTCTTGGAGTTCGGTAATTGGATACAGAATAACTGCATTTTGTTGATATTTTACCTAATTTATCTTTTATTTACTGCACTGATAATTCCTGCGCAGTAGTGCAGATTTCGACTGTTCAGTTGTGTGTCTTCTTTGGAAATAAACTAGCTTCACTCATTCACAGTACTTGCTGTTGTGAGCATTAATGCCGAATTTATTCTTCGTCCTCAAACGTGGGTTCAGTACTGCGGGGTTCCGTCTCGCGTTTGCGGCAATGATACGCAGCAAAAAATGTTCAGATGTGTGTGAAATCTTATGAGACTTAACTGCTAAGATCATCAGTCCCTAAGCTTACACACTACTTAACCTAACTTATCCTAAGGACAAACACACACACACACACACACCCATGCCCGAGGGAGGACTCGAACCTCCGCCGGGACCACCCGCACAGTCCATGACTGCAGCGCCTTAGACCGCTCGGCTAATCCCACGCGGCATACGCAGCAATCTTGTCCTCAAAAACGTTCTCCATTTATTTTCTGTGCCAAGTAATACGTTTCAAGTTGGGCTGCCTGCATATCCCTTTTGTCATTTTTTCCGGCCATTTCTAAGAGTTGAATTTTTTATTTGTTTAGTGTTTATGCTGCTGACGGAGCGTTATTAAGATCATGTTACTACTAGAAGTGGTAGCTGATTGTGATTTCTGCCACTTCATTTCTTTAAATTTCCAAATGAAATAGACATTGTACTTAAATAGCGACAAAGGAAAGTTATTAATCAAGTATGTCTAGTGCAGACAAGCACGT
Organism: Schistocerca americana; assembly: GCF_021461395.2. NCBI lineage: Eukaryota > Metazoa > Arthropoda > Insecta > Orthoptera > Acrididae > Schistocerca > Schistocerca americana. Next base: position 875,364,986 of record NC_060119.1, read on the forward strand.
AAGCATATCAGCTTTGAATCCATTAGATACTGGCAAAATGTGAAGAATAGTCTTCGGCATATTTCACTGTGACCTGCAGCATACGTACATACATGTTACGTTAGTGCCCAAACAAAGGAGCGATATTAAAATGTGATCAGATTTTTTCTGTCTGTGTTTACTAGTTCTGCAATGATCACGAGCAGGTCATTTAGAAAAGATGGAAATTACCAGCATTACCTGAAGTAAAAGTCATCGTAACTCCTGCGATTACTGTACAGTAACTGTCAATTCTTCGAAGTCTTCGTTTTTCTTTTTCACTGGCATGCTTTTGCAGTATTTAAGTATTCACAAGTAATGAATGGAAGCCTTCACTTGCACTTTAAAAGCAAGGAGCCCAAGGTTAATTTGGTCATTTGAAGTTATAGTGCGACTTTTCTCCTTGTACTTTGTGAGACCTCACTTCTGACATGAGTCTGTGCATTACACAAACGACTAGTCCATCTCTGCTTCGGATTACACGTATAATTGTTCCTTCAGCAACTGCCAGGAATAGATAACTCTCAGACAAGAGAAAAGTAAAAGCATCTCACCTTGAGTAAGACACACTGCAGTTTAACATTTCATCAAAATGAAAGTCATTCTGCAAAGTGTAAGTCAGGTAATTGTCCACTGTTGGGCTGGAGCCACACTTTCACTATTTCGATAGCAGGAAACCTAAATTTTAGCGACCAGAAGGGAATTCCAGCGTTCAGTCCAATATCTTTCCTAAGAAACTGGATTTTATTGATGCAAAAAATTTGTTATCCAGGTGTAGATTTTGATTCAGGCTTTGTTTCTCAAAAACCTACTGTTGCCAATATGTATTTTAATACCGGTATTTCTTCGAATCCCGGAGATTTCAGTGTCAACTGCAGTGTGTTAACTTGTTATACACTTCCAGTTTGGTCGCCAGGGCCAGGAACTGTTATAGTCTGCTCCTAAAGTTGCTCTTATTTCTTTTCCATTTGAAGCCGTAGTAAGGATGGAAGTATACACAATAAGAATTCATTTTCATAAACGTAACTATATATGCCTTTCATCCCCAGGAACAAATTTCTGCCTTCATATCAGTTTTCTTAAGCACAATGTTTGGTAGAGGATACAGCTACTGCAGTCTGTCATTACTAACATTTGAAAGTTACGAAGATATCCTTGAAATTAAATTGTCTCACAATATTGCGTACATTGCGCTATACGGCAATATCTGAAAGCAAATTATGTTTTCATCTCCAGTTCACTTCAGTAATTCCATCAGACAGACCAGTTTCATACATTATAGCCAAGAACAACATACACTTTGAGTGAAGTACTGATTCAGTCACATCCACAACTTTTCTTTTCTTTTTTTATCAGTCACATACCGTCTTGTCCTAAACTACGAATTCTGATGCTGATAAGAAATATACTCCTCATTGCACTTTGGGTCACATCTTCTTACGAATTAAATCCAAAATCACGCAGCTGGTCGACGAACACACAAACGGTCCATACGCCTTCACGTTTCAGACACATCTACTTTTCGTAGGAACGCTGCTAACCGGCTGTGCAATAATTTTTGGCTTCTGCGGGGCTGTGCGTTCTCCTGGTCGTCCTGTCCTCCTCCTGCCGCGGTACAAAGTTAAGAGGCCACGGGTTTAGTCCTGTCCAAGATGGCGACACCAAGTACCCTTATTGCCCGGCTCTCGACTCTGCCGCCGCCAGAGGCGCTGGCGCGCCGCGCCTCGCCGGCCGCCGCCAGGCGCGCCACCATCGCGGTCCCCACCCCATCCCACGGCCGCTATTCGCCGGCGCGTCGTCCGCCCAGCCCCCTCCCACCGGCTTCCTGCCTAGCGTCGCGAGGCGCGTCACTCGACCAGTGACATCGCGACCAGAGAGGACTTGTCTCGCGGTGGCTGCCGAGCGATGCGCCGACGACGACAAATTCCCTGCGCGCTGCCGCCGAGCCAAGATGGGACAAACTACGGTAGGTTCTTACTCGAGTTGCTCGCTCAGCACCGTACTCGATGTCACCAGCTCTTCTCCCTTGCTCGTAAGGCAAAGAGGTCTTCAGTCTATCGGTATCAAACGTTGAAATTTATTAAGTTAAGGACATAGCTGCGTCGTGCGATACGTAATCTTAAAATACCTTCTCTATTTTATTATTGTTATTTTCTGGGTTGTAAACTGAACGATTAACAGTATCGGTGTCAAAGTCACTGCTGCGTCCGCCCTTTCCTGATAAATCAACGCAAGAAGTTTCATGCTAATTAACTACGTCGATGAGAAAAACCAAAATGTTAGCGCTGATGTACTATTGGGACACAATACTGAAGTTTTATATACTTACCTTCTGCTGCCTTACTATCTTTGAAAAGAAATCTGACGCTTTACCGAATATTAGTGTTGCAGTTAGTGATCAGACTTGCGCCTGATCAGACTTGCGCCGCTCTTTGTATCTCCGACTTCAGTCTCAGCGTTGTTTGACTCCATGAATTCTATGTGACGTCATTTTATGTAAGGGATTGTTGTTACTCGTCGATTTATCAGCATAAATTTCGTAGTATGCATTATTTGTTCAGTGTTCGGCTGACGGGTTAGACCGAACCAGCGCTCGTTGTTCCTTCGGAAACCCCACTAGCGCTCTGCACGTGGAACTGTTCTAAATCGTAATGCAAGGGCCCATTAGCAAGAACACTCCATAATTTGTCTCCGTTTCTTGAAAAACGGAAGAAAAGATAGATGAAAATACGTGATCTCTGCCGGAACTGGTCGTTATCCAAACGAGCAGAGCATAGTGACAAATTTGTAACAGAACTCACGTTCATTTGTCTTTGGATCGGCACCGTTTGTATGGGATGAGTTTTGTTGTCACTCCAATACGACTTACTCGTCTCCTTCGTTGGCAGACAGAATCTGACGAAGCCATGATGGCGAACTTACGCAATTACGAACAGGAATCGTAAACATCAAGATATCTATTTTTCTCCGCCAGAGTTACAATCTTAAATTCTTGAGAGTTTAAGTGAAATGACATAGCCAAGGTTCGTTCGTGTAGCCAACGGATTTAGTTTCTTGATTGGGCTGGAATGCGGATCTGTGTGTCTCCTTCACACATCGTCCGCCCTGGACACTCAGATTTGAGTTTTATCTCCGTTATGACAAAACAGAACAGTCTGCGGGAACCATCGCAGGGATGTATTGACTGGGACTGGACTCTGATCTCGATTCATATTCATGAGAAGACAGAGGTATTAACAGTTCGCCTACTTCCGTCTGTACCTTCCGTTTTGTCGGCTTTACACGACAGACATTGGCAGAGAATATAACTATCCACTTTATCGAAAAAAGATCTTGAATAATGTCAGATTGAAGAGCACTTTCATTTTTGTCGGCATCTTATGCACGATCTTAATGCTTCAACTCGACTTTTTCAAACTGATTTAGTAGTACGCGAAGTACTTATGCTCCGATAGTACATATTGACAGTGCCTTAACGAATACTATATACTGAGAGAATGTGGTATATAACTTAGGCAATTCGTTTATCTCAGTGCAAAATCTTGATCAGCTCACTTCCTTCAGTCCATCGAAGTCTGTGTAATTTAGATTGTTTTTCCCTTTTACTAAATGAGGACTCACACTCCATACCAATAACTCTTAATAATGGTGTTTTTATTGTCTCTTTTATCTCATAACTGATTTTGATCGTTGTATTTGAATACACCTTTCCCCACATTCTACACCACTCTTGACTATCTCTGTGTTTTAAATTTAGTGCTACAATTTTCTACATAAAATATGTGTAATCTCTGCGTCCTGCAGTACGAAATGAAATTTGTATTGCTTAGGTAACACGAATTTCTGCCGTCATTTCTACGTCTTTGTCAAATCTCTTTATTTACAACATACCAGTACACTTCAAAATGGTTCAAATGGCTCTAAGCACTATGGGACTTAACATCGGAGGTCATCAGTACCCTAGAACTTAGAACTACTTAAACCCAACTAACCTAAGGACATCACACACATCCATGCCCGAGGCAGGATTCGAACCTGCGACCGTAGTGGTCGCGCGGTTCCAAACTGAAGCGCCTAGAACCGCTCGGCCAAACAGTACACTTCAAATCGTTCCTTGCCGTGTGTTATCACCTTTTTTTTAAAAAAAAAAAAATCAGTTTTCGACATCTATAAAATGCCGAGTTTGCCATCTGTAGAAGCCCTAAATTTTACGTAGTAAAACACATCAGCTGGTCTCTTTACGAAGACGTTTTTCGGCTATTCCTAATGTGCCTTCTGTCTTTCTCCTCGGGTGAGCATTGATCCTTCTCGAATGCCAGAATTCCATCGTTTGCCTTCGTATTCTGCACCTTTAAATTTTACTGGCTTATTCTAATTCCTTCTCTGTCTACCATATCTTGAATATTTTCTTTTTCCAATTTTTACACTTCCTGTTATTTTTGTGTCTACAGACCTCGAGTTGAGACGCGCTAAGATCCATTCGGCTGTCCTGCCCCATTTTGCTCGGTTTCACAGAGTATGGCAGTGATATGCCTAAGAACCTCATTGAAAAGAATTTATTAATTCATACTTGATTTCATTTGTCCATTGACTCACGTAATCACCAAGGTGATAAGCCACTGTTTTACCTCACAATATGATTTCCAAAGCTGCGGCTCTCCCATCTTTTCGTACACGTCTCCCTCTTTCTCTTTCTTCCCTTCAATCCCTCTCCCCTATGGTCGTTAGTGCTGCCCGCCGTGAGCTGATAGATTAGATCCTTGCAGTCGTAGAGAGATTTCACCCTTGGTCCTCTCCACTAAACACGCAACAGAGGATGCCTGTGGCATTTTCGACCTGATCCATGAATCGAATTTCTGTCCTTACACGTGATCATCAGTCTTCCTTCTCCAAAGTCAAATACGGGAAGGTGGACACTTTATTATATTAAGTTCATAGACGGCAGAAGCATTGCCTATGACACATATATCATTCTGCGACAGCAACACATCGGAAAGTTATCAAAACGAGTTTCTCACTCGCATACACGGTCCTAGTCGGAAATACTGGCGGTTCAAATCTATTCTTCTGTATCGGGCCCAGTTTGTTCATAACTGCACACGCGAGGACAAAACGTTTCTTTGCAGTTTCCTTTGTCAATAGTGGCTACAGAAAAATAAGAATATCGTATGCCATTTCTAATTTCGTGAGTTGAACAATAACTTCGTTTGTGATTCTCTTTAGATTATTTTTAAATGTTAATCTTAAGACCGTATGATAGTCTCCAGCGTTTCAGTTAAATATGTTTTCTCGCTTAAATGTACTGAAGGACTGTCTTCCGTAAAGACCAAGTGTTAATTTTTCTTCCACCAATAGAGACATCACCCTTTCAGCCAGTGTTTCACTATAGCAGTATGTGGAGCTGGTGGTGCCATGTGCATCGTAGACCTAATATATGTGTTCTGCGTCAGTGAAAAGTTCTAATGGTTCCACATCCTCATGTACCGTACATGTTTCCCCCCTTGGGTCCTTTCAGAAACGATACCAAATGCGACGCAATACAACCGAAAGCGTTTGTTCTCATCACGGTTGTGTTTAAAGCGCTTAACACTAAACTCACGACACTGCTCGATTATCTGTATGGGTCTAGGAAAGTGAGCATTTTTTGTTCTCAGATACAAAGCGATTAGGTAAGTAAATTCGGTTTCTAGTTACTTTCCTTCACACAGTAAACTGAGCATATTTACTTTCCCACTAATGAGCCTGGAAAGTAACCGACAATGGCTGTCGACAGAGGGCCATGGGGGTGTGCTCAAGGTGACTAACGATTTAAATGCGAATTTATTCCATTCTTTTATCACCCTATCTCGTGATCAGTTTCAAAAGTAAGTACCGACTGGCAAGAAAGACCACAATAGGTGAAACTAAAATATTTATTATGACGTACAGAAGCAAAATTTTTCATTTTTTGTACATACAATTATACTCGAAGATATTCGGTACTGTATAAAGGGCTTTGCTTTGTATGTCGCCTGTATGAAGGTGCTGCTGCAGGGATTTGAGTCAGTCCCTAATTGGAAGTTTCTGCACTCCACTATATTTATCCCACTGAAAAAGAAGGCATTTGTTGGCCGGCCGGAGTGGCCGTGCGGTTTTAGGCGCTACAGTCTGGAACCGCGAGACCGCTACGGTCGGAGGTTCGAATCCTGCCTCGCGCATAGATGTGTGATGCCCTTAGGTTAGTTAGGTTTAAGTAGTTAAAAGTTCTAGGGGACTGATGCCCTCAGAAGTTGAGTCCCATAGTGCTCAGTCATTTGAACCATTTTTTAAGGCATTTGTTGAGTTGTAACGGAAGAGACGTTCACTGAATATATGATAAGCAGTAGAGTTGGAGGGGAGGATCTCAAAACGTTGCAGACAGCAGTGTGTGTGGGTAGGAATCAAGACATCTCAGCGTCGTTACATCGTCAGATTTAAAATTGCTTGACAGAACCTGTAATTTGTTGTTGATGCTCGTGGCCACGATGTAATTCACAAACAATATCTGCATAGTGCCAAATTGCAACTACCACTGTCTTCCAAGCAGATTTTTCGATATTTTAGAAATGAATTAGATGCACTGAAATGAATCGATAAAGACGGACGAAATCCAATGACGATGCAACATTAAATGATAGTGCAAACCGCTGCGAGAACAAGAAAATCCAGGTTAAAGTCCAGCCGCGGCACAGATTTTCGCCACGAAATTATGGTATTCGATATATCCCGGTTGCGGTGAACGACGCCATATCATGAACTTTAGACCCTTCGCTGACGAAAGAAGCCCTTGTTTCGCCACCAGTAACACGATCTCTCCCGTATCGGTCCCTTCGTATACACAGATCTTGACTTCGTGAGCCAATGTAAATATTTTTTGTTCCTACCTACCGGAAAGGTTGCGATAAATAAATTTCCTGTGCGGCTGGTGCCGGCGGAGGTTCGAGTCCTCCCTCGGGCATGGGTGTGTGTGTTTGTCCTTAGGATAATTTAGGTTAAGTAATGTGTAAGCTTAGGGACTGATGACCTTAGCAGTTAAGTCCCATAAGATTTGACACACATTTGAACAATTAAATTTCGCGGAGTCAACTACTCGCGACACCAGCGGAAATCGCAGTAAAGTAATCCTTTTCAGACACTGCCTGATCGCTAGGCCTGATCTCCGTAACTTCGTCGTGCTCTTCCCTATTACCTTCCCGCATTGCACCGCAGTATTGCCTCGAGAAGGGTAAAGCTGTCATCGAAGTTTGCTTCAAGACCACAGTGCTATAACAGGCGCGGTCCTACTGGAGTTAAGACATAAAAATCGACTTAAGCAGTCAACTGTAGCATAACCTACAGTTTAACGTGGATTCCGAAAAACGGTGCAGCTCGGCATTTTCACACTGACGAACATTACCCGAGATGAAAGAAGTAGTAACAGATAACGCAGAGATCAAATGGTTCAAATGGCTCTGAGCACTATGGGACTTAACATCTGAGGTCCACAGTCCCCTAGAACTTAGAACTGCTTAAACCTAACTTGCCTAAGGATATCACACACACATCCATGCCCGAGGCAGGATTCGAACCAGCGACCGTAGCGGACGCGCGGTTCCAGACTGATGCGCCTAGAACCGCTTGGCACACCGGCCGGCTAAACAGGGATCGAACGGCCTCATCCTTGGTAACTTAGTCTGGTACTTAACCACTGAGATATTCCGAACCCACTGCCTTACTTTTCTTTTTAATTCGTTGGTGTTCTGTAACTGTCATCCTCTAAGCTGATTACTAAGCGTATTTTCGCAGCTAACTGAAACGCTGTCACAGTAATCATCAACTGTAGGGGAAACATTCGTTACTCGCTACAAGTGCTACTGCTTAAGGGAAGGCTGATCACTGCAGATTTTACATTATTTTTTTCTGTCGCTCGTACGTGTGGTGTGTCGTACCCGCCTGTGAGTGGAGGAGGGACGGTTCCCCCGTGTTGAATGCAGGGTGGAGGCGGCGCGGATGTGTGTATCAGTGGGGCAGTTAAGCCCGCCGGTTCCTGGTAATTGTGGCGTGCTGGGCGTCCCGCGTCCCACGTCCTCGCCGCATCCGCATCCTGTTGGTCCTGTGCCCGTGGACCTCCGCAGGGGTCGCCACCTGCCGCTCGGCCGACAATGTCCGCCTTACGCCGCCTACGACGTCTCGTTTCCCACACCAACTGTTTCAAGTCTGTCACTAAAGAACATGTTGTTGTTGTGCTCTTCAGTTCAAATGGTTCAAATCGCTCTGAGCACTATGGGACAATATCTGTGGTCATCAGCCCCCTAGAACTTAGAACTACTTAAACCTAACTAACCTAAGGACATCACACACATCCATGCCCGAGGCAAGATTCGAACCTGGGACCGTAGCGGTTGCGCGGTTCCAGACTGTAGCGCCTAGAACCGCTCGGCCACGGTCTTCAGTCCTGAGACTGGTTTGATGCAGCGCTTCATGCTACTCTATCCTGTGGAAGCTTCTTTATCTCCCAGTACCTACTGCAACCTGCAGCCTTCTGAATCTGCTTAGCGTATTCATGTCTTGGTCTCCCTCTACGACTTTTACCCTCCACGCTGCCTTCAAATACTAAATTGGTGATCTCTTGATGCCTTAGAACATGTCCTACCAACCGATGCCTTCTTCTGATCATGTTGTGCCACAAACTCCTCTTCTCCCCAATTCTATTCAATACCTCCTCATTAGTTATGTGATCTACCTATTTAATCTTCACCACTTTACTGTAGCACCACATATCGAAAGCTTCTATTCTCTTCTTGTCTAAACTATTTATCGTCCGTGTTTAACTTCCATACATGGATACACTACATACAAATACTTTCAGAAGCGACTTCCTGACACTTAAATCTATACTCGATATTAACAAATTTCTCTTCTTCAGAAACGCTTTCCTTGCCATTGCCAGTCTACATTATATATCCTCTCTACTTCGACCATCATCAGTTATTTTGCTCCCCAAATAGCAAAACTCTTTTACTGCTTTAAGTGTCTCACTTCCTAATCTAATTCCCTCACCATCGCCCGACTTAATTCGACTACATTCCATCATCCTCGTTTTGCTTTTGTTGATGTTCATCTTATATCCTCCTTTCAATAAACTGTCCATTCCGTTCAACTGCTCTTCCAAGTCCTTTGCTGTCGCTGACAAAATTGCAATGCCATCGGTGAACCTCAAAGATTTTATTTATTCTCCATGGGCTTTAAAACCTACTCCGAATTTTTCTTTTGTTTCCCTTACTGCTTGCTCAATATACAGATTGAATAACATCGGGGAAAGGCTACAACACTGTCTCACTCCCTTACCAACCACTGCTTCCCTTTCATGTCCCTCAACTCTTATAACTGCCATCTGGTTTCTGTACAAATTGTAAATAGCCTTTCGCTCCCTGTATTTTACCCCTGCCACCTTCAGAAAGAGAGTATTCCAGTCAACAGTGTCAAAAGCTTTCTCTAAGACTACAAATGCTAGAAACGTAGGTTTGCCTTTCCTTAATCTATCTTCTAGGATAAGTCATAGGGTCAGTATTTCCTCTCGTGTTCCCATATTTCTACGGAATCCATACTGATCTTCCCCGAGGTCGGCTTCTACAAGTTTTTCCATTCGTCTGTAAATAATTCGCGTTAGTATTTTGCAGCCGTGACTTATTAAGCTGATAGTTCGTTAAAAGAACATACGTATAAATAAGGCGAAAATATGCTACTATACTAGATATCTACACCTTAAGCGGCGCAGCGTCACTTCCTTTGACCTCCTAATTACACAATTTTCACTCGTTGCACCTGTTCCACCTTCATTTGTCGCTATAGTGTGCCATTACGTGCCACGCTTATTCGCGATGACCTCTCTTTACGCGAAAAGTTCAAACTGGTGTAGATTAAGAGCCCTACACACACCGACCGTCCAATAAATTGGACGTGTGTAGGCTGTCAATGGGGCGGACGATAAATCAGTGCTTGTGTAGGGGCGTTTAGGGATGGGCTCAATTGTTAGTTATGAGTAATAGGTTAGTGTTCCATTTCCAACCAGGTAAGAAGTTACACATGCCTAAAACTATTTAGTAGGTTCCATGGCGAACGCGATGTTCACTTCAACCACCGAAATAGCTCGCGTTGTGTGGCAATGTTTTTTTATTTTATGTGGTTAAGGAAACACTTTTGATTTGTTTGTGATTCGAGACAATTTGCTCATCCATCCTCCACAAATAAGACTGTAAAAGTGACAGGGTTGCCTGTGTGTTGGAACGGAGGCACTGCTTGAGCAGTGGAACAAGTTAAACTCGGCGAACCACCTCTGTCAGTTGTTCCCGAAGCAACGAAAACATTCCAGCCTCGAGTCCCTGCCAGGGACGGGCTATTAATGAACCATCGCTGCCTAAGGAATGGCTGCGATGGAACATTCGGAAGATTGGTTGATTTGGACGGGAGGGGACCAAACAGCGAGGCCATCGGTCCTATAGGATTAAGGAAGAATGGGGAAGGAACCATCCCGGCATTTGCCTGAAGCGATTTAGAGAAATAACGGAAAACCCAAATCAGGATGGCCGAATGTGGGTTTGGACCGTCGTCCTCCCGAATGCGAGTCCAGTATGCTAACCACTGCGCCACCTCGCTCGGTCATTCGGAAGAAAAGAATATGCTATACGCATGCTGATAAGTGACTGCAAGAAAATATAGATTGCGAGAGGAAACTCTGTGGCTGCCTTTTACTGACAAAGCACAAATCGTAATGATCTGTTTAAAATTACTGACATTTTTACACAGAGAAGAAAATAATTGCAATAAAATGATTTCTTCATGTACGGGTCCACAGTCTCAATGTATTGTCTGAATGATGAAACCATTTTAACCACCGTAGGCTGTCAGTTTTATCTCTTTAGTGAACGATGCGTATAAATTACATTACTGGCCAGTTTTGCCCTTAACCCATTTAGAAATGTATGTTGTCAGTGATGTGCTTGTCACATTTTAAAAAATATGAAATGATTTTTTTTATGTGACACAGACATTGCCAATATCAAACATCTGAAATTGGCTGAAGGTCAGTAACGTAATTTATATGCATGTTGCGTTAAAGGAATAAAATTGACAGCTTACCGTGGTTAAAATTATTCCATATTTTAGACAGTTGTAATAGAAATCGGATAGTTTTTTCATTGCATCCAAAACCGAGATGAATGGATGGTGAAAACTCTTTTTGTTGGATCCTATGGTGAACGTAACGTATTGCTTACTGAACAGGTACGACTAGATATGAGATTATTTTAATAGTGGAGACTGGTGTTCGCACCTAGGATATTTGATTCACGATCGTTACACATCTGAGCGAGCGGACGTCACACATTTCCTTATAAGTAGAGGTGGCCGCTATACAGGGTGAACTAGAAGTCCGTCGACAAACTTTCGGAGATGGCAGTGTTGACCAGAGCAAGGAAAAAAAGTACAGTAAACATGAGCTGCAAAAGGCATACGTCAAGAGCTATGAACATCTCTTGTACTACAAACTGTCTGCTTTCCATATCTTGGGAGAATGTAGTATGGACCAAACGAAGAAAAAATTTTCCAGTAAACACGGTCTCTAAAATGCATACCTTAAGTGCTATAAGCACTTGTTCTGTCGAAGAAAATGCAAGTTTTGAGTCCATGTTTACTATACATTTTTTCCTTATTTTGGTACTTTCTGTCACCTCTGAAAATAGGGAATGCAAAGAACTTTCACAAAAAAGAGATCAAAGTAATGAAAGTGGAAAGTGTTTATAGCTCTTACGGTGTGCACCTTGGAACCAGTGTTAACTAGACATTTTTTCCTTGTTTTGGTCCATACTATGATATCTGAAAGTGTGTCGTTCGAGTTCTGGTTCACCCTGTACATTTCTTGGTCTTCTAAACTCTACAGCAGTATTCGTACGACACGGGAAGAAATTTAGAGAGAATATAACGGGGAAGTAGATCAAATGGTTCAAATGGCTCTGAGCACTATGGGACTCAACTTCTCAGGTCATTAGTCCCCTAGAACTTAGAACTAGTTAAACCTAACTAACCTAAAGGACATCACACACATCCATGCCCGGGGCAGGATTCGAACCTGCGACCGTAGCGGTCTCGCGGTTCCAGACTGCAGCGCCTAGAACCGCACGGCCACTTCGGCCGGCGGGGAAGTAGATCAAACTACAGTTATAGGACTGGTGGTGGCTTCGGTATAGAAGATTTCATATTGCTGCCTTAGGTCCGTTGTCTTCACTTTTTTGCTATTCGTTTTTTTAACCGAGTCAAACCCGATGGAACAAAAACACTTGCAGTGACTCTTAGTAAGGCAGACCCCGGAAGCGCGTTCCATATATTCCGCCGTCCCCTGCCAGCAAGTTTAAGGTTTCACCGAACACAGGCTGGTCTCGTGTTTCCAGCCGGTGACGTCACGCGCTGGTCCAGCCGAGCGTAGCTACTGCTGCTGCTGCCGCTGCGGCTGCTGCTGCTGCTGCTTCCACTTCTGCTGATGGTGACGTGTGCGCAGGTCGTCTTGTGCAACCCGCCTGGCCGACAGGCGGCGCCGCATGGAAATGAGCGGCCGGGATGTCCGCGACTCTGCTTGTCCGCTCATCTTCTCCATCACAGTTGGCTGTCTCATACGGACGCAGCTCGCCGTAGTGAGCGTCCGAGCAGATGCAGTTTCGAAACTTCTTGACACGTGAAGAGCACTGCTCTATGGCCCGAGCCTTCTCGTACTGCAGGCAACACTCTATGCCACTTGTCGTGAAACAGCGGACCACGGACCGCATGCGACCCACATCAGCCGTATCCATACATCCGTACAAATTAGAAAATTTTATGTACGTATTTACCACTGGACCGATTTCAACCAAACTTAGTAACTATCATTTACTGTTTGGAAAGGATTAATGTGGGGTAAGAACCACCCATCTATCAGAGGAGTGCAGGTGGTGGTGAAAAGGCAGTGTAGCCCACGACGCAAGAACGTCCAGACTTTGTCTGGTGAACCGGGTGGAAAAGGAACCAATTCAATCTTCAATTCTGTTTTGTTTTGATTTGTGTGGCAATGTAAACCTTAAAATGAAAATGTTTAATAACAGCACAAAGCTCGGTTTTCTCCTTTTTCAATCACAGTGACCAATTCAGACGGCTGTCAACAATGAACTCTACGCTGGACGTTGTTGAGACCCTTTATACCGCCCTTGGAATAATCAAGCTAACCAACCATAAAGGCACAACAAAAATGTTCCGTTCTTTCACGGAAATTTACTAGATTTATGAAACCAGCCTCGTACTTCAGTCTGCTATCTCATAAAAGTAACTCTGTCCATCACAACATTTTGTCAGATTGGAAATTATATGGAAAATTCGCACGGACGGGTCAAGTGTAGGGTGTTTACCTTGATCCATGATGCTGACATATACTGTCTCATCACTAATGCAATATGTGCAGAATAAGTAAAATGCGTATGTTGCAAATGTTGAGCCACCGTCATTTGCAGTTAGTATAAAAACATTTCTTTGCTGCGTATATTTTCTCTGAAATCATTCACAACGTTTAAATATATTCGAATCTAGAATACGTAAATAAGTAAAAATAGGAAGCTGAATAGATGTGTTCATGTTTCGACGAATTCATCGTTATGTTTTCTGTGAGGGTTGACATTTAGATTAACGTATCTCTAGAATAACAGAAGATAATGACCAGTAAGAGTCTTAAACTAGCGAGTTATAAGCAGCACTACCTAGAAGTGACTCGCTCAAGGAAGTGTTTTGTTTCCCCGCAGCGTCATTAATACAGTACTTTCTCACTATCGACTGCGCTGTGGCGATGTCGTAATAATTCCCTGTATATAAATCATTCACAGGCAGATTATTATGACGGTTATCTCGGCAGAGACGGCACGGCCGTAGCGTTTTGAGCGGAGACTTGCGCAATCTCTTCAGCTCGAGTTTAATTCTGCAAAGCGTGATAGCCGCCCGCAGGTAACGTTCTCAGTGTTCAGAACACAAGAGACAGCGGCCTGCCTCTACGCTTGGCGGTGTGCCCGGCGGAGAGTGAAATCATGCAAATGAAGAGACTGACGGAAGCGGCCCGCTCACTGTCTCTGGGAGTTGGGATCTGTCGCCTCCTTGGCGAGAGCTTCCATCAGGCGTTCACCTCTGCAGAGTTTCGTACATCACCGCAGTGATGTAGACGTCACCAGACAACCCTCTTTTGATCGGCGAGCCCTGTACAGCTGTAGGGGAGACAGGTTTATCATAAGGACGACTACATGGAAAGTAACAATTGCACGAATTCCGCACTGCAGCAGACACTGGTGAATCGTGGGTATTGGCCTATCCCTGTAGTGGTACTAAGGGACGAGGGTTAGTATCACCTCTAATCTGTAGCCGGCCGCTGTGGTCGAGCGGTTCTAGGCGCTTCAGTCCGAAACCGCGCTGCTGCTACGATCGCTGGTTCGAATCCTGCCTCTGGCAAGGATGTGTGTGATGTCCTTAGATTAGTTAGGTTTAAGTAGTTCTAAGTTCTAGGGGACTGATGACCTCAGAAGTTAAATCCCATAGTGCTCAAAGCCATTTTTTTTCACCTCTGATCTGTGGTGAACTACAGGGGTTGTATTTCTCCCTTCAGCTCAAGACTTTCGCACACAGATCACTATAGTAGAACTAAGCACTGCAACAACAAACTACTTTTATGACCTGTGTCTCGTCTCCTCAATGAACCTGCATAACGTGTTCAGACAGTGCCCAGGTGCCAGGCAGATCCATCATGCAACGGTTGCCGATGACATGCAACAGTTTACAGTGTTGAACTCCCCTCTGTGACAATTTCACGAGTCAAGTCACATCAATGTGACCCCGCCTGAATAGCAACCTTTTGCAGCGCGGAACTCCGCAAGACGTGCAGGAATAGTCAGTGAGGTACTGGAAGGTGTCGACAGAAATGTGGAACATGCTGACTCAAATGCCGACTGCGTTATGTTTCTCGATTGATGATCCGTGTTGCGAACAGCCCGATCGAGGTGGTCCCCCTTCTCTCGAATGGGTTTAAACAGATAGAGTTTGGTGTCCAGGGGAGTGCGAGCTGTGTGGCACGTTCCATTGTACAGCTGGTAGATGCCATCATGCCGAGGAAAAACAAACTGTATGTAGGGATGAACATGGTCCTCAAGGATAGATGCATATTTGTGCCTTCCAGAATGACGAGATCACGCGCGGAATGACACTATAAACCTCCTCCGGCCACAACGCTCCCTCCTTGTTTGCATTCAGACGTTTCACACTATACACGCAACCGTATATCTGTCCGACAGAGAAGTGATTTATCTGGAAAGGCCACCTGTCGCCATTAAGTGGACGTCCGCCAATGAACAGCTGTCAGCATGGGTACATAACCAGACTCCCGCAGCGGAGACCCATACACAGCAACGTTCGCTAAATGGTCGTTGAGGAGACACTTCTGGCAGACCCTCGATTCATCTCGGCAGTCTGCTGCTTAAACAGTTGCACCTTTACTCGCCCGTACAAGTCTCTGCATGCGCTGTTCACCCGTGTCATCTATGGCCCATGATGCACAACAGGTCAATCAAATGGCTCTGAGCACTATGGGACTTAACATCTGAGGTCATCAGACCCCTAGAACTTAAAACTAATTGAACCTAAGCACATCACACACATCCATGCCCGAGGCAGGATTCGAACCTGCAACCGTAGCAGTCGCGCGGTTCCGGACTGCAGCGCCTAGAACCACGTGGCCACTGCGGTCGGCCAACAGGTCAATCGGCGCCGGCTTCGGATAGCGCCATTTTGACATGCACAGCATATTTTAACCACAGCGACCCACGAAGAGTTTGCAAACTTAGCCGTTTCGGAAATTTTTCGCCCCTTGGCCTGAAAGTCAATGACCAAGGCCTTCAGGACGACAGATAACTCTCCCAGTTCCCGCTTTACAACGACTGCAGCGTTTCTCGTGTGCCCCGGCACGCTTTACATATCATTCGCTGCTGGTGCTATCAGCTGCCATCTATGAGTTATTACACGCTGACGCCAAACGTGGGACGTGCAATACAATCTTAACGTCGCAAGCTGAATAAAGGTTTGTACACGAGTTGTAGCTCCGTGGACGACCATTTGTGTGAAATAGCTGCTTTTGTACGTCGAGTAAGATTCATGCCACATATCCCGATTCCTGAATTTGGAAGCCGCTGCGTAATATATATTACGACTTATATAAAGACTTTAGATGGCGTTACTCCTAGTTACCTTGTGCGGCCGTGGTGAAACTCTACTCACTTGTATATTCAGACATGTCTGATACTTGTTACGTGCTTCTTTCACGACGCTGTAGTGCCAACGGCCAGCAGGTTTGCAGGTTGGACGGCGCTGTGTCCAGCGTGGTCATTCTCGCGGAGGTCACCTCGCCCTTGAGGTAGGTTTTCCAGGGTGGCGGCGGCGTCAGTGCGAGCGCGCACAGCAAGCCACACGGCACTGGCACGCCACGGCGCGGAGCGGCGTCGCCGGAAGTAAATATTTAGAGTGAGTCGGGCGGCCAGACGGTACACGCTTCCCCAATTTGGGCCTCGCCCCGTCCCGTCGCGTCCCGTCGGTTGCGCCACGGGCCTCGCCCTGCCGCCCCCACTGCTCTTCCAGCCTCGGCCGGAGGTGTCAGCTAGCTGGGCTAGCGGCGGCGGCACGGCCGAGAGCGTGCCTGGAGGGACAGCGGGGCGTTCTGGGACTGGTTGAGCTCCTGTATAAACTCAGTCTGTTTCTTTCTTTTCTACTCCACCTCCGCAGGAAACGATAGTACATACGGTCGGGAAGTGGTGCACTTAGCGTTCCATTTTTCTTCTGCCCTGTACATACGTACACCTGCGTCCGTAGCAATAGTAAGCACCACAGCGCTTACCTCGCCACAAGTTGCAGCAACCTTCGCTTGCGCCGAGATCGCTTTTTCCACCGTGTTCTCTTGTTTGCTTCTAGTACTTCCAGCCGCCTTGCATGTTATCTGCAGTGAGTTCGTAGGTCACGAAAGACACAAGAGAGCGGTGAAACGGACCCAAAGAACGGTGTTGAACTCCTGGTTGGTTCAAATGGTTCTGAGCACTATGGGACTTAACTTCTCAGGTCATCAGTCCCCTAGAACTTAGAACTACTTAAACCTAACTAACCTAAGGACATCACATACATCCATTCCCGAGGCAGGATTCGAACCTGCGACCGTAGCGGACGCGCGGTTCCAGACTGAAGCGCCTAGAACCGCTCGGCCACTCGGGCCAGCTTGAACTCCTGCCTCATTGCTTTATTCTTCCCACCCCCACCCCCTCGTCTCGTCTCGTCTCGTCTCTCTCTCTCTCTCTCTCTCTCTCTCTCTCTCTCACACACACACACACACACACACACACACACACACACACACATGTGGGGACAACCTTCGTCCCACCCATGAGACTGGCATGCTGACTTTTCGTCAGAGCGCTGAGGACCATGAGGTTGAGCACCCCTCCCCTCATCATCATCATAATCATCCCTCTCTCCCTCGTGTGTGTGTGGGGGGGGGAGGAGGGGCGCGCGTGTCTGTGTAACTTCCATCCCTAAACATGTGCCTCTTGTGCACCTCCTAGAAACTGAGGGAACTGGTATCTTAGTGAAGACACCGGTCTCGTTGGGGAGATGTAAGGTTCAAACTATTTTTTAAATTTATGCCACGCAGCAGTTTGTCTTTTATTACATTAACGGTTTCGGAATATAAAACAACAGTTACTACTTAGACGCCTGCCGGCCAGTGTGGCCGAGCAGTTCTAGGCGCTACAGTCTGGAACCGCGTGACCACTAAGGTCGCAGGTTCGAATCCTGCCTCGGGCATGGATGAGTGTGATGTCCTTAAGTTAGCTAGGTTTAAGTAGTTCTAAGTTCTAGGGGACTGATGACCTCAGATGTTAAGTCCCATAGTGCTCAGAGCCATTTGAACTTAGATGCCCTTGAGATCGTCGAAGTTACGCACCGTCGGGCGTGGTTGGCACTTGGGTGCGTGACCATCCGGCCCGCCACGCGCCGTTGACCAACCGTGGTGCACACAGCCTCGTGATGCCAATTTAGGAGCTACTTGACCAAGTAGTAGCGGCTCCATGTCACGAAAACTGGCAACGGCCGGGGGAGCGGTGTGCTGACCCCACGGCCTGTATATTCACATCGAATGTCGCCAGTCGGCTGAGGATGACAGGCGGTCGGTCGGTACCGTTGGGCCTTCCGTGGCTTTTCGAACAGCGTTTATTAGTTATGCGTCATAGCCTATATAAGTATGTTAATCTACATAACTATCTCATCGACTCTGATAAACACACACAGAAACACAACGGGTTTCTCTGTAGAAAAGGCAGTGTAACCCGTCAGAATTATAACAGTTCACCGTTAGTGAAAATATGTAGCCGGCCGATGTGGCCGAGCGGTTCTAGGCGCGTCAGTCTTGAACCGCGCTGCCACTACGGTCGCTGGTTCGAATCCTGCCTCGGGCATGGATGTGTGTGATGTCCTTAGGTTAGCTAGGTTTAAGTAGTTCTAAGTTCTAGCGGACTGATGACCTCAGATGTTAAGTCCCATAGTGCTCAGAGTCATTTGAAAATATGTAAACATATAGCGTAAAATGCCTAAACGTGTAAAAATTTGAGGTAAGTCGGAAAGGAACGTTTTGAGATTTTGGGTAACAATGTTTTCCCTTGATATATTACATATTTATATATTACATATTTATATATTACATGTGCTAATATATAGAATTAGGTACCCGAAAACATACCTGTATTAGAATGCAATTTCAAAGCAATGGGTCACGACCTTTCGGAGATTCACGACTTTGAACCAACAAACATCTACATTATTACCTATTTAGATTTTCGGCGTCATAGTTTAGTGCATAATGACGTGGATGCATTGCAAGCAACTCTCCCTATGGGAAACCCATCGTAATCCTCCCCGACGTTCCAAGTGAATGGCGTGCTGACACTTCGTAAGGGCGCTGATAGCTATGCTTTGAGTGACCCCCCATCAATCATCATCCTTTCCATCTAGCTCAGCTTCTTCTAGTACGTGGATGATTGGCACTGGTGAGGCTTGTGCGATAGGGAGGGAGGAAGTGGTGAGGGGAGGGGGGGAGACGAATCGAGCAGAAGAGGCGAGCCTTCCGGCCTCCTTTCAATTCAGTACATACGCTGCGAGCGAGGAAACCTCGGTGCCAAAGGCAGGGAAGGCTGGTGGGGAGCGAATGGCGAGCCGTGGTTGTTGGGAGGAAGTGCGTCGTGCGCCGGAAGCGGCGCTACGCAGCCCGGTTGCCGACGTTCGCGCCTTCCCCACCACCTGCCGTCGCTTCTGCCACCTCCCGAGGGGCAGCGGTTTCGGATCACTGTTCAGTCAGTCACTAGAGCGTCAAAATAAAATCGGTTCCTACATTAACCGTCAGAGGTCACGTATCATTTGCTCTACTGCTACACTACTAGCCATTAAAACTGCTACACCACGAAGAAGACGTGCTACAGACGCGAAATTTAACCGTCAGGAAGAAGATGCTGTGATATGCAAATGATTAGCTTTTCAGAGCATTCACACAAGGTTGGCGCCGGTGGCGACACCCACAACGTTCTGACGTGAGGAAAGTTTCCAACCGATTTCTCATACACAAACTGCAGTTGACCGGCGTTGCTTGGTGAAACGTTGTTGTGATGCCTCGTGTAAGGAGGAAAAATGCGTTCCATCACGTTTCCGACTTTGATAAAGATCAGATTGTAGCCTATCGCGATTGCGGTTTATCGTATCGCGACATTGCTGCTCGCATTGGTCGAGATCCAATGACCGTTAGCAGAATATGGAATCGGTGGGTTCAGGAATGTAATACGGAACGCCGCGCTGGATACCAACGGCATCGTATGACTAGCAGTCGAGATGACAGGCATCTTACCCGCATGGCTGTAACGGATCGTGCAGCCACATCTCGATCCCTGAGTCAACAGATGGGGACGTTTGCAAGACGACAACCATCTGCACGAACAGTTCGACGACGTTTGCAGCAACATGGACTATCAGCTCGGAGACCATGGCTGCGGTTACCCTTGACGCTGCAACACAGACAGGAGCGCCTGCGATGGTGTACTCAACGACGAACCCGGGTGCACGAGTGGCAAAGCGTCATTTTTTCGGGTGAATCCAGGTTCTCTTTACATCATGATGATGGTCGCATTCGTGTTTGGCGACATCGCAGTGAACACACATTGGAAGCGTGTATTCGTCATCGCCATACTGGCGTGTCACCCGGTGTGATGATGGTATGGGGTGCCATTGGTTACACGTCTCGGTCACCTCTTGTTCGCATTGACGGCTTTTTGAACGGTGGACGTTACATTTCAGATGTGTTACGACCCGTGGCTCTACCCTACAATTCAGCAGAATAATGCACGACCGCATGTTGCAGGTCCTGTACGGACCTTTCTGGATACAGAAAATGTTAGACTGCTGCCCTGGCCATCACATTCTCCATATCTCTCACCAACTGGAAACGTCTGGTCAATGGTGGCCGAGCAACTGGCTCGTCACAATACGCCAGTCACTACTCTACATCCAATCCATCTCGCACCACTTTGTATCGACGATGCTGCCGACTGGGGCTTTGAACATATGTGTTACCATCAGAGCAATCTAAATCTACATAAATACTCCGCAAGACAGCACAGGGTTCACTGCGGATGGTACCTAGTACCACCTTTAATCATTCGCTTTCCTGTTTCACTCGCAAATGGAGTGAGAGAGAAACGATTGTTTATACGCCTCCGTACAAGCCCTAATATCTCTTGTTTCGTGGTCCTTAGGCAAAATCTAAGTTACTTTGGAGCCAGTAGAGTTTCCGCAACAGTGCCTCGTGAAAAGAGCATCGTCTTCCGTCCAGGTATTCCCGTTTGAGTTCCCGAAGCATCTCCGTTATATTAGCATGTTGATCGAACCTACCGGTAACAAACCTAGCAGCACGCCTCTGAACTGCTTCGACGTCTTCCGTTAATCCGAGTTGCTCTGGATTCTAAACACTCGAGCATTACTCAAGGAAGGGTCGCACTACTGTTCTACACGTGGTCTCCCTTACATATGAACTACACTTTCCTGAAATTCTCCCAGTAAACCGAAGTCGATCATTCGCCTTCCCAACAATCTTACGTGCCCTCTCATACCGCTTTGCTGTGTTACACGTAGGTATGTAATCGACGTGACTGTCAAGCACATATTCGAACATTATTGGCGTTGTTTTCCATACTCACCGCCAGTAACTTATTTTTTCTACATTTAGAGCTAGTTGTCATTTATCACAACACTTAGAAATTTTGTCTGTCTTGTATCTTCTACAACCATCCAGCGATGACACCTTCTTGTGCAGCACATTATCAGCAAACAGCCACACGTTACTGCTCACTCTGTCCGACAGATCATGTATGTGTAGAACTCCTAACGCACTTGCCTAGGGATCTCCCGACGAACACTTGCCGTCCAGGACAGCATACCGAAGTCTATCACATCAAAAGTCTTCGAGCCGCTCACATATCTCAGAATCTACTCCGTATGCTCCCATCTTCCTTAACAGTGTGCAGTGGGGCGCTATGGGA
Source organism: Schistocerca americana (assembly GCF_021461395.2). Classification (NCBI taxonomy): domain Eukaryota; kingdom Metazoa; phylum Arthropoda; class Insecta; order Orthoptera; family Acrididae; genus Schistocerca; species Schistocerca americana. The sequence continues at coordinate 875,386,669 of NC_060119.1, forward strand.
AATGATTTCCGGAAATTTGGGCATATGGAATCCGCCTGTTGCCCTTCATCCACAACTGGCACGATATCGTGCGAGAAAAGGGCAAGCTGAGTTTCGCACGAGTGATGCTTTCTAATCTGTGCTGTTTTGTGGACAGAATATCTAAAGATGTTATAGTATGAACAGCGAATCTAAAAATGAAGTACATAATACGCGATGTGGTGTTACCAGTAGATCAGCTGTTCCTGTTGCAGGTGACGCCTGCATTTGTTAACAAAATATAAGTTGCTTCAAGAATGCCAGGCATCGAATCAATTCAGAGTCTCCGTAGTTAGATGTAATGTTTTGGCGGCACCAAGTCCCTCCAGCAAAGTAGAAAACAACATTAAGTGGAGTAGCGTCAGTCAGGCCTTCACAGTTTGCACTGCAGATGGCGCTTTGATAATCAACACTTTGTGACTGGGCTCAGATAAACATTTGGCTATGTACGGGGCTGTGATGCCGATGAAGGAAGATGCTTCGAAATTACAATGAGGCGCCTGTGCTCTAATAGCAATTCGCGCATATGCAGTTCTATGAACTGAAATAGCGAAAAATATGTATTACGAACAGAATAGATTCCAGTTTTCAGCGTTTCCCAGAAAAAATGTTTTTTATATGCTTAGAGCGATAGTTTCGATGCCCTTTTTTGTCTTCTGCAATTCCAAAATTAAATATTTCATCGCTACCGATGAAAATGATAGGTTGGATTCCTACATACGAAGAAGCACGTTTACAAGTGCAGTTTTTTCAACCTCGCATTTTATCTGTACCTTAACTGTACAAGTTGTACAAATAAGTTGCGAATTTTTGAATTTAAAGGGGAGACCATCCACCAACATTACTCCATTACCACAGGCTACATTAATATTGTCATCTAACGTGTTCAGAGTCACATCCACTGAAGTGACGCAGTTTTTGACACTGTACTCGTACTACGGAAGTGAGTCTCAAACGTCAGCATGAGGAGTATTATTTAGGATTTACGTCATTACTCTAAATGAGTTCAAAGTTTCCTTGAACATAGCAATAGCCGATTCCTCCAAAGAACAATGCAGCTAATGCTCCGAACTTAACGACACAGATATTGATGGAATTTTCCTTCTGTCGCTTTTTTTTCTTTGCACCGGTACCAGTAGCGAATAGAACAAAAATAAAAAGATTGAGATTTTCACTCTGTAGTGGAGTGTGCGCTGATTTGAAACTTTCCTGGCAGATTAAAACTGTGTGCCGGACCGAGACTCGAACTTGGAACCTTTGCCTTTCGCGGGCAAGTGCTCTACCAACTGAGCTACCCAAGCACGACTCACGCCCCGTCCTCACAGATTCACTTCTGCCAGTACCTCGTCTCCTACTTTCCAAACATTACAGAAGCTCTCCTGTGAACCTTGCAGAACTAGCACTCCCGAAAGAAAGGATATTGCGGAGACATGGCTTACCCACAGCCTGGGGGATGTTTCCAGAATGAGTTTTTCATTATGCAGCTGAGTGTGCGCTGATATGAAGCTTTCCTGGCAGATTAAAAGCCGACCTTAGTGGCCACGCGGTTCTAGGCGCTGCAGTCCGGAACCGCGCGACTGCTACGGTCGCAGGTTAGAATCCTGCCTCGGGCATGGATGTGTATGATATCCTTAGGTTAGTTAGGTTTAAGTAGTTCTAAGTTCTAGGGGACTGATGACCTCAGATGTTAAGTCCCATAGTGCTCAGAGCCATTTGAACCAAAGCAGGTTAAAACTGTGTGCCGGACCGAGACTCGAACTCGGAACCTTTGCCTTTCGCGGGCAAGTGCACTTGCCCGCGAAAGGCTTAAGTCCCATGTTCGAGTCTCGGTCAGGCACACAGTTTTAATCTGCCAGGAAAGTTTCAAAATAAAAAGATATTTAAACTCTCTATCGGCCTGATGATCAGAGATATTTGTGCGTGATTTCACTCTGTACGTGGTTTTAAGCGTCATTTCGGTTATTCAGCTCCCTTCGCAACCACCCAACACCTTCACTTGCCCATTCCCGCGTTATTCCCGTTTCCCCAACTCCACTCCTGCCACAACGGATCAAGAGGGCTTTCGCCGAAAGCTAAATGCGTAACAGTCTTTTCGTTGTGCCCGTACGCAACTCAACATGTCATCCTTTTTACGGTGAGTAGCAATCTACCCTTTTCCTAATACTGTCGTAGATGCGGCCGTTGTTTCTCGACAGAAGGGAAAGTATCGCATTCGCAAGAGGAGCCGTGTCGGCCGTGCGTGGTCCGCCGACAGGATATTCGTGGGGTGTTAGGGGCCGGTAAACGCCGAAGCGGCGCGCCGTCCGAGCTCATTCCGGAGCGCTTTTCATGGTAATTTGTTCTCCGGGCCGGCGCACGGCGCGGTAAACACGGTGCAGGACAGCCGCGGAAGTCCCCAGCTTCAGGAAGCCGCTGACACACACACACACACACACACACACACACACACACACAACACGGACGCGGCGCAGAATTTTAATGCGGCTGCGTGGCGACAGCCCGCGCGGGTCCTCACGGCTCGGCGCGGCCGCCCGCGTGCGCCGGCATACACCGGCAACTCATCACGGCCGAGCCCGCTCACCGGCGTCGCCTTTAATTGTTGCGGGCTTCTCCTTTTCTTGCCGCAGTCTGATTAAACGCGCGCGTCATCTGTGCAGTCCTTTCAGGCTCTGCGCCGTTACGACTCGGAGCACAAAGGGCAGCTCCTCCAACCAATTATCTCAACAGTAAACAAGAGCCTTCCTGTGCCGAAATGGACGCTATTGTTTTAGGTCTCGACCTTGTTGCCCCGACGGCTAACGCAAGTTGCTGCTCCGTACACCAAAACGGGGCGTCGTTTTGCTTATTTATTTACCTTCGTTATCCCACATCCGTAGCAGGAGTCATTAATCCAAGTAGTCTGGAGCCGAGCGACCGCTAAGGTCGCAGGATCAAATCCTGCCTCGGGCATGGATGTGTGTGATGTCCTTAGGTTAGTTAGGTTTAAGTAGTTCTGCGTTCTAGGCGACTGATGATCTCAGAAGTTAAGTCGCATAGTGCTAAGAGCCATTTGAACCATTTGATTTAATCCAAGTATTGTTCGTAGCGTTTTTGTTATGCATGTTGGTGTTACGGTTGCTGTGACTTTAATCATCGACTGTCAGTTTTTATTTATAGTTGACTGTTGCTAGCCGGCCGCTGTGGCCGAGCGGCTCTAGACGCTTCAGCCTGGAACCGCGCGACCTCTACGGTCGCAGGTTCCAATCCTGACTCGGGCATGGATGTGTGATGATGTCAAAAATGGGTCTGAGCACTATGGCCCGCATCTCGTGGTCGTGCGGTAGCGTTCTCGCTTCCCACGCCCGGGTTCCCGGGTTCGATTCCCGGCGGGGTCAGGGATTTTCTCTGCCTCGTGATGGCTGGGTGTTGTGTGCTGTCCTTAGGTTAGTTAGGTTTAAGTAGTTCTGAGTTCTAGGGGACTTATGACCACAGCAGTTGAGTCCCATAGTGCTCAGAGCCATTTGAACCATTTTGAACCACTATGGGACTTAACATCTGAGGTCATCAGTCCCCTAGAACTTAGAACTACTTAAACGTAACTAACCTAGTGATGATGTCAAAAATGAGTCTGAGCACTATGGGACTTAACATCTGAGGTCATCAGTCCCCTAGAACTTAGAACTACTTAAACCTAACTAACCTAGGGACACCACACACATCCATGCCCGAGGCAGGATTCGAACCTGCGACCGTAGCGGTCGCGCGGTTCCAGACTGAAGCGCCTAGAACCGCTCGGCCATCTCGGCCGGCTGTGTGATGTCCTTAGGTTAGTTAGGTATAAATAGTTGTAAGTTCTAGGGGCCTGACGACCTACTACCCGCATTGTCTTCTCAAACATTTCCATGGAAGAACATCTTGTCGGAACTTTGCACGTCTCCTTCACTAGGCCTCTCCATCTGACTCATCATGTAGACAGGTTTTCATCGTCTCAAGAGGATTAAAACAAAAAAAATTCTAGAACAAAGCACGAGAACAAAGTAGTCTGCGGTTTCGCCTTTTGTTATGTTAACGTTTTTTCTCCGTCAGCTTGGGGATTTGTAGAGGCACAAGAAAGACTCGAGGTAGGAGAGCGGCGGCCGTTGCGGGTAAAATATGGACAAACACTGTACACATATGGCAGTTTTACAGGTGAATACTTGCTTACAATTTTATCTATCTAACTGTGCACAACCGTCTTTCTTGTCTCAATCGACTACTCGAGACAAGTGTGTCTACTGCAGCGCCCCTGGCGTTCTATTCCTGTTCTGAGGCTCGTCTGATTCGAGTGGTCATTTTCGTTTATACGTCAGCGTCAACACTGTATGTGTTGGGCTGTTTGGCTCCTGAACGGTGAAAGTGAGAGTATGAGTGACCATCCTTTTTACGAATAAATTGAAGTATTGTAGCAAAATGAAGGAACAAGCAATGATAATAGTTTATCAATGACTAATGCATACCTGATAGTGGAAGTTCTTGTCAAAGATCGTGTGGTAAATGTTGTGATTCTCGTCGTCAGTTGTTACGATGACAGGTGGCCAGTGCTAAATAGAAACATATATTGCAGGTTTGGCAGTGAAGTCGGTAAGGAGCTGGCTGCATAGTCTTTATGTGCACCGACTGAAATAATTAGTAGTCGTTGGAAAAAAATAATATACCGGGTGATCAAAAAGTCAGTATAAATTTGAAAACTGAATAAATCACGGAATAATGTAGATAAAGGTACAAATTGACTTACATGCTTGGAATGGCATGGGGTTTTATTAGAACCAAAAAATACAAAAGTTCAAAAAATGTCTGACAGATGGCACTTCATCTGATCAGAATAGCAATAATGAGCATTACAAAGTAAGACAAAGCAATGATGATGTTCTTTACAGGAAATGCTCAATATGTCCACCATCATTCCTCAACAATAGCTGTAGTCGAGGAATAATGTTGTGAACAGCACTGTAGAGCATGTCTGGAGTTATGGTGAGGCATTGGCGTCTGATGTTGTCTTTCAGCATCCCTAGAGATGTCGGTCGATTACGATACACTTGCGACTTCAGTTAACCCCAAAGCCAATAATCGCACGGACTGAAGTCTGGGGACCTGGGAGGCCACGCATGACGAAAGTGGCGGATCAGCTCACGATCATCACCAAACGAAGCGCGCAAGAGATCTTTCACGCGTCTAGCAATATTGGGTGGAGCGCCATTCTGCATAAACATCGTACGTTCCAGCAGTCCCGGGTTCGATTCCCGGCGGGGTCAGGGATTTTCTCTGCCTCGTGATGGCTGGGTGTTGTGTGATGTCCTTAGGTTAGTTAGGTTTAAGTAGTTCTAAGTTCTAGGGGACTGATGACCATAGATGTTACGTCCCATAGTGCTCAGAGCCATTTCGTTCCAGCAGGTTTTTATCAGCCAGGCTGGGGAGATGCGATTCTGTAACATATCGGCGTACCTCTCACCCGTCATGGTAGTAGTTACAAACCAGAATCACGCATTGCCTCGAAGAAAAAGGCCCGATAACAGTAGATGTGGTAAATCCAACCCATACCGTGACTTTTGAACTGCCTCAGCAGCATTACGCCTTGTGCTCGGTCGGCCACTACGGGGTCTATCGTCTAAACAACCCGCTGCTTCGAACTTCGAAATCATTCTCGCCACAGCTGCATTTGTCAACGGACCTTTACCCGTTCAAATCCCCTTCCTATGGCAATAGGATCGTAACGCTGATCTAGCACATTCCCCATTCTGATAATACAGCTTCACTAAAAGCGCCTTTTCAGGTAACTTCAACATGCTGCGACTGCTGGCGCATCCGATACCCTCTCTCATTACAGCTCCTTTCATACACGAATGTCATGCGCAGTCACTGACGTTTTGCTCTCCAGCGCCATCTGTCGGACATTTTGTGAACTTTTTTTGTTCTCATAAAACCCCATGTTATTCCAAGCATGTGTGTCAATTTTTACCTCTCTATCTACATTATTCCGTGGTTTATTACGTTTTCAAATTTATATTGACTTTTTGATCACCCGGTATATTGTACTTAACTTGTGTTACAGGCTTCTTCATACGCTGCATACATATAATTACAAACACGTCTAGAGAGGCATTACTTATGCCATACTTGACTAAGCACCTTGTTAGAGGTTGCTTCCTACCAGCTGAAGTCTATGCTACATTCCTAGTTGACGTGCCGAGCAAGAGTGGACGAGAGCTCGCTAGATACTTGTCACAAGCCGCGGAGCGGCGCTAGCGGCAACTCGCAGGTCTATCAGTACCTACTGTATTACGGACCGCGGTCGATATCTGCAACCCCTTAAAAGTATGGCATCGAATGCTGATACCACAGTTAATTCTTTACACTCTTGGGAACTGAAAGAATAGGAAAAATTTCATCCAAACGTTTCAAACATATTGTTCTACAATTATTCGCTCGAGAAAATATATACTTGCAAAGCCGGCCGCGGTGACCGAGCTGTTCTAGGCGCTACAGTCTGGAACCACGCGACCGCTACGGTCGCAGGTTCGAATCCTGCCTCGGGCATGGATGTGTGTGATGTCCTTAGGTTAGTTAGGTTTAAGTAGCTCTAAGTTCTAGGGGACTGATGACCGCAGATGTTAAGTCCCATACTGCTCAGAGCCATCTTATGTTAGCAGACGCCATTACAGCCCCCTGTTCTGCGCGTCCAGTACAGCATGCTAAAACATTGAGAACTCTACACTCTGCATAATCTATAGATCATTGTCGTCACAGGCATTTGCGCCGTGGTTGGTTGCTAATTTACACGCGGGCACGAAAGGCGCGCGCAGTTAGAGTAGCTCGATTTTGACCAGAAAGTCGCTCGTGTAAAATGAGTTTAAGTCTCTAAAAGTCTCTTTATTTAGGGTGACGAACTTTCGGCATGATCTTAAAATTATTATTGTTGTGAAACGACAAGACAGAAAGCAGTGAACTTATTTTACCGAATACCGGTATATTCCCCAATGGTTTGAAGAGAGTCATACGCATCCGGGAATAAATTATGTGACAGAATTCGTGGAATTTCGCAACTCATTAACCGGTTTTCAAAGCTCTTTCCAATAATTTTACTATTTTCTCGTTATTCCATTGTGGAATCATTCGATGTTCTACACTAAAGGTGTGTTACTTTCATCTTGTTCTCGTGCTATTACTCTATTTTTAGCTGTTTTAGCAGGGAATTGTAAATTAAGGTACCCTTCGGCTTAAGTTAAGCTAGAGCTCTGATCTTAAAGTAAACTTCCGTAGTCACGGTCACGTTTGCGAGACTAACGTTGTGACTTTGGTTATCTTGTTGTCCACAAGCTGTTTTTATGGTGCAAGAGAAAAGATAACTGTTTTCGTCTGCTGTGTGTGCTGCTAGCGGTGAATTAATTGTAGAGTAAATCTCTTCAGTTCGTAGTTATTCTCTTTGACGATCATTCATTGGCCTGTTTACATTATTGAGTGTCAATAACGCGAGTTATGTCAACACCGCCGTGCTTTTTACTGAGGTTCGCTCTGTCATCCGCTACTGGTGTTTGGGTGCCGCAAGTGACTCTCGGAAAATTTCTACATAAGAGAGACCAATTTCGCTAAGTAAATCTCGTAACTGTACGCCGGTACTGATACAGTTTATACAGACGATGCACACTTTTTTAAGGTGTCCACACTAAATTTACAGAACATATACTGTTTCCCGAAGGTACCAGCGTGAGGTGTAATTGCCCCATGCTGCACCGCTCCGCGCCTATGGACAGAACCGCAGTACCGACGACACGAACGCTTTTGTATGCCTTTACAAACCGGTTATCAAGAGCGCTGCCCTTCTTTACATCTCATGCATAAAAGCTTAGTCCCTGCGCAGAGACGGATTTCAGAGTCGCACTTTACCGGCAGATGCGGACTTTCCATCCTTAGAAACAGAGCTTACTCATCCCAAGATACAAGTGAAAAAGCAGAATCTGTTGCACTGAAGGGTCAGGTAGCCTGTAGTGAGACATATTTACAGTGGCACAAAGGACATCGTTAGTAGATTGCATATCAATGCTAAAACATCAGGTGAAGTGACAGAAGTCGTTGTCAGTAGGATGGAGGCGACCTGGCTCGTTCACATATACATCCCAGGATAAGACGCCTCCGGTTATTGGCCTCTTTCTACAATTTTATGTCCCATGCCGTGGACAAAGGGAATGTCTAATTGCATTTTGCGATGTCTGAATTTCAATAAATGTAGTTGCAAACACAGCTGCTGATGCTAGTCTTCGGACATGGAATTGCACAGAAATCCTATCGCTGACTGAACTATTTAACACTTCTGTCAACCTGAAAGTGAATCTCTTAGCAAACAGCGAAGCTTAACTCCGTTCGAACAGGCCCCGTAAATCCCAGCAGCACCGATCTACCGCCGTGTCATCCTCTGCAAATAGGCGTCGCTGGACTCGCTAAATACTGGTGACGAGTAATTTCCATACAATTATCCCATGACCAGACCTCGTCATTCGTCAACCAGCGTGGCACGTCGCAGTACCTTTTGCTGAAGGCGGGCAAAAAGGAAATTGGTTCGAGGCTGAGATTTTAATCTCCAACCAATCAACGTACTTCTTACAACTTGATGATGTTCATGTCTGCAACTGCTCCTAGAAGGGGTCTCAACAAGAATACCGAAACGTTGGATCGGAAGGTTCTACAAGAAATTCGCAGTACCAATATTCAGTAACTTTTGACGTTTTCAAAAATATCCATGAAAACATACGTTCATATATATATTCATTCCTTTTTTTAAAAATGCACGAAGACTCACAGTTACAATGCCAGTTGGCTCAAATACGAATGCTGAAGATCATAAACAACATACTGTCGCCATAATTTGAAGGTGGTATTAGTCGTTTCCGAGGTGAGTGCCTTCCTTGTTAAAGTGAACATCGTAATCGAGTTGTTTTAGAAAATGAGAATTGAAGCTGGGTAGCCATTCGAACCAAGTCGAGTAACTGAGGGGTGAACTGGAGTTCCAGCTGACACTAAAACAGATCGGCAACAAAACTGCAACTGAATTTGCGATGCCATTGTGACAGAGCCATAGGATGTAGGAGATTGGAGGTGTATTACCATCTCCGGATTAAACACGCAGTATCATTCTGCAATTTATCTCTATCTATCATGTTTGCGGCTGTAAGCAATTTACATATTTGATGTGGATAGACACTCTACGCGCGACGAAGACAACTGCACAACAAACTGACCACTGCTTGGACATGAAGCCCTGCCCCGTTCTGCCCATCGTTACTAACAAAATGTTTCATTGACTCGTAGTGGTAAGCAGTGTATTTCTGTAGTTGCCTAGCTGTATTTATCATGCAGGAGGAGAATTGGAAGAAAATATGAGCAAGCAACCTAACGTTAATTTGTCCAAAATAATAGAGAAACACAGCATCTATGCTAGCGGCAGTATTAACCATCCACGATACCGTGAACATTTATTTTCATGCCACGGTATCGCGAGCCATTCAGTATACTTAAGGTCGACATCCTCGGTACTGAATGACCCGCAAACTCTCGACTGGTACAGAAAATAACATACAGACACAATATTAGTTATCCCAAATATGAATGTTGAAGATCATCGTCGACATTTTTGGGACTGCGACGTGTGTGCACTGACGAGCACTGTTACTTTTTGGTGCAACAATCTCACCACCCTCCGCCTCCACGAAGAACAATTTAATGGAATGCGAAAGGGATTATAAGACGGTCATCAACAAAAGTAAAGTAAGAGCAAAGAAATGTAATCGAATTAAATCATGGGATTATTAGGGTATTTCATTAGGAAACGACAGTAAAAGTAGTAAATGTAGTTTGCTATTTGGGCAGCAAACTGTTTTGATGGCGAAAGTAGAGAAGATGTAAAACGCCGACTGGCTATAGTAAGGCAAGCATTTCTGTAAAAGAGGAATTTGACGTCTAATTTAACTTAAGAGAAAATATTTTCTGAAAGAATTTGTTTGGAGTGTAGCCTTGATGGAAATGAAACGTAGACATTAAGAAGTTCAGCCATGGAGAGGATAGAAGCTTTTGAAATGTGCTGATACAGGAGAATGCTGAGGGTTGGATGGGTCTATGGGATAACTAATGAAAAGGTACTGAATCGAATTGGAGGAACAAAAAACATATTTCAAATTGACTAAAAGAAGGATCGGCTGGTAGGACAAATCCTGTTCCATCAATGAGTCGTCAGTTTGGTAATGGTGGGAGATGTGGGGGGGGGGGGGGGGGGGGGAAGGGGAAGACAGGGTAAAATTTGTAGAAGGAGACTAAGGCTTGAGTACAGTGACCAGGTTCTTTATATGGATGTACCCAGCTTTAGTAGCGCAGAGCAGAAGACAGGATAGAGTAACGTGGAGAGCTGCATCAAACCAGTTTCTGACTGCAGAGCCCAACAATTGCTACAAGCACACGAATAAGCACGGCAGACTGCCAGTCCCGAATAGCCATGTTCTGTTACCTTTCTTGTGAGAACCTCAGAGAATGTGCAGCTGGGCCCACACATTTTGTGCTCTTTTGCGTTTTGCCGAAACAGACCCAGTGGTTGCAGCGTAAGGTTTCAATGCTGAAAATATTCGTACAGGCGCGTCGTCAGATGAAGAATGGTGTTGCACAGCAAATGTGGGTTTGAAAACAGTGCTATAGTGTAGCACCTCCCTCCCTCCCTCCCTCCGAGCTTTGAACTGGCTTGCTCAACCAGTTGTAAGGGACCCACATTTTAACATGGACTCCACACCACGGTGCAATTCGATATTTTGACAAAGTTCCAGAGGGGAATGAAGTAATACACCAAAGTCCGTTGTTCTGTATGGGTGGTCGAAACACTAAGGGTAAATGCAATACACGAGCACGTCCGGTTGCAGAAGTTGTGTGATTCCACACTGTTGATGTGCATACGGTCCCCGTCAACGTGTAGTACTGATGTTACTTATAAGGACGTGTCCGAAAGAACAGACATCATTTTTTATCCATAGCTGATATGAATTAAGACATAAAGGATTACAAACATTGGCTCCCAGTGGGCATTAATTGAAATGAATGTGGAAGGTTGAAAATTTGTGCTGTATCAGGATTCGAATCCGGCTCTCCAATTTACTAGGCAGATGCTCTGACCACCGAGCCGTCCGGACACAGAGGCCATTGCAGGTGCGCGAACTACCCTAGCACGCCGTACGTCACACCCATATTCTCAACTTTTCCACACATACAAACGTAGTGTCTCTTGCCCATTTCCTCATTATTCGCGGCATTTCGCCGATTCCCGTCCGAAAGAATAGACACCACGTGTATAATTAAGGCGAGGACGACCAGTTGACATCAGTGCGGATACATACCACGCTAGAACTCTTACAGGAATCGGTAAAATGCCGCGGGTAACGAGGATAATGGACAAGAGGCACTACATTTGCAGTGTGTGGGAAAGTTGAGAATTTGGGTCTGACGGGCGGGGTGCTAGGATAGTCCGTGCAGTTGCAAAGATCACTGTGTCCGAATAGCTTAGTGGTCAGAGCATCTTCCTAGTTAGCAGCAGAACCGGTTTCGAACCCGGTCCGGCACCATTTTTCAGTTTTCTCCGATGATTTCAGTCAATGCCCACTCGCAGCCAATGTCTGTAATTCTTTGCCTCTCAAAACAAGTGTGTTACAGGCAGTAATATAATCGACGGCAGCTGACTGGTAATTGACAGCTGAAGTAGCAGAGCGATGTCACAGCACAGGGCAGAAGCTACGGCCAAACTCTTGTTCTGGATGGTTGCTGGTAGGGTAGCTGACCTGTAAACAACTAACTGTCAGTCACTTCCTGGCAGATTAAAACTGTGTGCCGGACCGAGACCCGAACTCGGGACCTTTGACTTTTGTGGGCAAATGCTCTACCGTCCGAGATACCCAAGCACGGGGCATTAGTCGTGCTTGGGTAGCTCAGACAGTAGAGCACTTCCAGAATGAGATTTTCACTCGGCAGCGGAGTGTGCGCCGATATGAAACTTCCTGGCAGATTAAAACTGTGTGCCGCACCGAGACTCGAACTCGGGACAAGGTACTAGCAGGAGTAAAGCTGTGAGGACGGGGCGTGAGTCGTGCTTGGGTAGCTCAGTTGGTAGAGCACTTGCCCGCGAAAGGCAAAGGTCCCGAGTTCGAGTCTCGGTCCGTCACACAGTTTTAATCTGCCAGGATGTTTCATATCAGCGCACACTCCGCTGCAGAGTGAAAATCTCATTCTGGAAACATCCCCCAGGCTGTGGCTAAGCCATGTCTCCGCAATATCTTTTCTTTCAGGAGTGCTAGTTCTGCAAGGTTCGCAGGAGAGCTTCTGTTAAGTTTGGAAGGTAGGAGACGAGGTACTGGTAGAAGTAAAGCTGTGAGAACGGGGCGTGAGTCGTGCTTCGGTAGCTCAGTTGGTAGAGCACTTGCCCGCGAAAGGCAAAGGTCCCGAGTTCGAGTCTGGGTCCGGCACACAGTTTTAATCTGCCAGGAAGTTTCAGTAGAGCACTTGACCGCGAAAGGCGAAGGTCCCGAGTTCGAGTCTCGGTCCGGCACCCAGTAATCTGCCAGGGAGTTTCATGTCAGCGCACACTCCACTGCAGAGTGAAAATTTCATTCTAGCTGTCAGTCGCTTTGTTATTCTGATCCAGATATAGTGTGCAGCCGAGTGACAGAAGCGGTGCTGAGTAAGAGACGGCTGCTGGTCGCCGGCTGGTGGCAGCGCCGTGCGTGCTGCAGCCCGTCGTGCCTTATCTCCAGGAGGTCGCTGCCTGATAGCCGCTTTGTACGGCTGCCTTCCGTGCTCTGACTCGACTGCCACGTGTTGGCCACACGGACATTCCGTGCACTTACGCCATATTCAGATGGTTTTGTCGTATTTCGTGCGGTGATTCTGGGGAACCCTCTTGGTCTACAGCGTAATGCTGACACTGAACTGTATGCCGGACCGGAACTAGTATCCTGAACGGAGTGCTGTGCGAGGTGGCGCAGCCTGTAAGAGAATGCTCTCATGTTCGGGAGGAACGCGATTCGCATTCCAATGTGGTCGTCCTAACTTAGATTGTACGAAATTCCTTTATAAGAGACGCGGCCAATATTTTGCCTCTTCATTGTTCAATCTGACGACCGTGCTGTCGACAGGACGTTAATTCCTAAACTTTCCTCCTCTTCTTTTTCTCAGCCGTGGCGTTTGGGGGCAAGTCTTCCCAAATAAACTATTGGGTCACTTGCCATTTCCCAAGTCAAATCTTCAGTACCTCTCTCCTAAGATTAGAGTTTGATTGTTGTAAGGCACGCTGAGTTAATCTTTCAGGATATCACACGATAGTGAACATTTTGCTGTTCAAAGCAAAATCCGTATTAGACATTTCTCTGACAATATTCTTCCATTTGTGAACGTATCTGAGATCGTCTCTCTAAAGCTCACTCAACAAAAGAATTGTTGCGCGACGTGTCCATGTAATAGTTACTTAGTCACCTATAGGTCACGTAACAGGAGGGGGCGTGACTAGTGTAGTAGTGAGTGTTCATGGGCACTATGCTCAATGGGGACGGTACAACGCAGCGCTTGTCCCGGTCGTGGTACAAGGCAGAGGTGATGGAGTGCCAAAAGAGAGGGACTGCCTTCGGTAGTAACAAGCGCTATCCAGTAAAACAGAGTGGCTGTAGTAGACGTAACTCCCTGTATTGGCTCCGTATTTCATCAGCAAAGGCAAGCAGCATGTTCCATAGTTCTATCGGAGTGCTTTTTTTACAAGGCACGAATTGCTGCTTGTTTTTTCCTACTCGGATACTGGATGAAAACAGGGGCAGGAGTTACATCGCTTGGACAATACGAGCAAAGTTGCACGGAAGAAACCTTTGATCCGTACCGACAACAAAGCTTATTGTTTACACTGGATGAAGAGATACCTACAGACGCGAAGGATTTTGTGTGTGCGTGTGAGTGTGTGTGTGTGTGTGTGTGTGTGTGTGTGTGTGCGCTACCTGATTACATTCTTGGTTGTACCTGAATGAAACTTTTTTATGTCCATCTCTAGAATTCAGAAAGCCTTCCAGGAAGTGTACATGCGAAGGATGGACAGACTCTGACATTCTGGTGCAATTTAGTTACACAGATATACCTTCTTCGATTAAAGCTACTAACATTTAGAATCTGAAGAGTTACATTGATCTTCTGTATACTCTGAGTTTGCTGTTTGTCCGTCACCATAACGAAGACCTTGCTTCTAAGAAGATAATTGGGGCTTTCTTTGGGCTAAAATAGATTGCTCACCACCTCGAATGCTCGGGCGTAGTTAAATGAGTGGATCGGCGCGGAGGATTTGAACCGTGCAGGAAAATCTCTGGGACCACCTGCAGCAACCAGTCGTAATCACGCGACGGCGTCCACACATTCCGTCAGTCCGGCGCTAGCTCTAAGCTGAAGTAGTTAAACACACAAGTCACCTACGTCTAGGATATCACAGCAAATCGTAGCCGTTTCCAAAGCTGGTAGAGATTTTGGACACTCGTAGGACGAAATTATCTAATTCTGTGCCTGTTGAGTTTGTGTCCCTGTAAAATTGTGATTGAAGTGTGCGTTCTCAAAGCTCCTGCGGCTAAGAGTACGCTGTATGTGCTCTTTTGGCCATTCGCACTGCTACAATATGAAGACAGCACAAAACTAGCATGAAGTGTACTGCATGTTTGGATATGAAGGTGAGTAGCATTTCAGACCAACTGCATAAAAAAGATAAGGAGAGACTACCCAGAGGTTTCACATTTAGGAATCGCATTGGAATGTTGGTTGCTTCTGAGATCAGGTTGTGCCTCGTTTAAGAACGAGAAACGTATCTGCGACGTTATTTTTCAACACTATAACGCAAGACCACATCTAGCCCATGCCATCCCGACTTGCCCTGGCCAATACATTCTCCGTATCCCTCATCCACTGAAAACATCTGTTCGTGGGTCTGCAAAGAGACTCGCACGACAGCACTCGTCAAGGAACTACGACCGACACACTATTGTAGCATTGAAGGAACGTGGAATGACGTAACCGCACGTCATCCAAGCCCTTTTCGACTCGACACGCAGGCCGTTACAGTCGTTGTTACCGCCCGAGGTGCCAGGTTTAATTTCGCAACGCGTATACCTTCAAATCGCCTATATAATATTAATCATGCATTCTTCGTACTAAATTGTATACGAATAAGTATAATTTTATTATTTGCTATCATTCCTGATGTTGCAGTTGTACTGGCCACCATTGCAGCTATTTAAAAAAACTACATCTTGCACACCTGCATCCCAAGTGTCACATTTCCGTTAAAATACCTATCGTACTGTTCATGGTATGCGAAGCAGGAGTGATACCACGTATCTGCCGCAGTACGTAACTTCGATGTTATGACTGTTTTTACATGTCGCTCCGTCATCACTGACAGTCATATATTTTGCCTTATCTTCTTTTGTCTCCTTTCCTGTTGTTCCACGCTCCTTTCAGTTTTCGCAATGGAAAACCCAAGTAATTCTTATCACTGATGTTTTTACAGGGCCTACTACATGACCACAAATTATGTCAGAAATATTTGCAGTTATCTATTCCAGGAAGAGCAAGTTACACTCAACACGCTGGGCTGCAGAATGAGGTGCCCAAGACAACAAAAACGTCTTCTGCCTAACTTGAACCTCCGATAACTTTTTGCCGCACTGAGAGTGCCTCTTTTCTCCCTTCGAATAGGTTCATCTTAGTCTTACTTTTCCCATATCCACCTCCCGTTATGCGGCGTTCCATAAAATAGAAACTGGCTAGGACAGTCGGTAACAAACTGATCTCTTGTGAGCTCAGCTGACAACCGAAAAGTTGTAAGAAATTTCTGCGCAACTCTTCTCGCTGGAGAAATAACCAAATCTTCAGTTAATTCTAACTTCTGAATCATGTTCAACCCCGGTGTGGGAAGAGGAGGCCATATTCCTTAAATGCGCCGACACTCGCGAAGAGCAGTAGCAGCACTAGATTGAGTAAAGGCCTCCTCACCTCCCCCAGACCCATGCTGACTGCCCGCACCTACAGTGAACTCAGATGCGTATGCTTCAGCCCCGCGTCTCCGCACCAGTACAGGCACCTAACAGCAAGTCACAACACTGCCTTGTATCCGAGGAAAGAACAGCCAGGTCTTCAGGAAAGCTTCATGAGCAAACCAAGGAAAAAGTTTGTAGGCAGGCAGGCAGCACCAGAGCACAACAGGCTCACATAAAATGACAGGCATCCGCGCTTAAGAAATAGCGCTGCAATCCGAAAATATCATTTCAGAGTAAGAGGGTAGGGAGGGGGGGGGGGGGGGGAATCAAGGAGTGAATGTCCTGAAGGGGCACATGTACGTCATGAAGAGTCTATAGCAGGTGCAGGACATAAATTTAGAACACACGATTCCGTCCCTCCACTTGGTTTCTGGAAAACAATGCATAATTAGAGCCAATGAGATGGCGAATGGCCTTCAATATTACGTTAAGTCGTGGACTGGTGGTGGTGGAGGGGAAATTGATCAAAACTCGGATGAAGAGCCGGCCGAGGTGGACGAGCGGCTCTAGGCGCTACAGTCTGGTACCACGCGAACGCTACGGTTGCAGGTTCGAATCCTGCCTCGGGCATGGATGTGTGTGATGTCCTTAGGTCAGTTTGGTTTAAGTAGTTCTAAGTTCTAGGGGACTGATGGCCTCAGAAGTCGAAAATCAAATTTCTCAAGTTGAAGAACTAATATCGGCAACTATATCTACTTTTAATGCTGATTAACCTCATAAAATTATTTCTCTTCAAAATTTATATTTACTACCCTAAAACACCACCCTTTATTTTGGCTGCCCTATGCTGCAATGTATAAGAATTTTAACTTTGCTGCCTTAATCTCCGACCGCTGACGTCATCAACGGCTAGACGTACACCGAGAACCGGCGGCGCAAGGATACAACAAATGGATAAAAATTAACTATACTCTGTGCCATGACACTGATTTAGCAACTGCATAATGTCTTACATACAGGCACGGTGGGCGGTTTAGGGGGTGGGTCGGAGGGTCCTACCCGTACGCGCGTGCTGCTAGTGCTAATACAGCGCACGTGCGGGATAACCACTTTTTTGTTCAAAAATCAAATTTCTCAAATTGAAGAACATAGTGCTCAGAGCCATTTAAACCATTTTTTTCCGATAGGAGAGTCACGGCAGTTAGAGAAGACAGGCGCAGAGGGTAGGTAGGGCAGACAGGTCCTAGCGAAAGTGGAGAGGGCGGTTTTGGTAGAAACGGCCGAAGCTATTAGCCGAGCAGAGTCATCTTCAGTGGTTCGGAACAGTAGATGGAATTCTGGTTGGGTAGCCGAGGACTCCTTCGTGTCGTGTCGTGGGTGCAGAAGCAGGTAGTAGTGGCAGGTTCTTTTAATAGCCGGAACGGTGATAGGCACCGTCTATGTGTAAAGACTTGGTTTTTCGTGGATACAACTCTTGTATATAACGTTGAGGATATTCTATGAATAAAGTCAGAAACTGTAAAATACTCAGTGTTCGTTATACAGTACTAGATCCAATCCTTATCTGTTGTAATAAGGGAATTTAGTCAGGTAAAGACTCCATCTCACTTAGCCCAACCGACTATTTCCCTTTCTCCCCCGAATCCTGTCGTCCAATCCCAAGCAATACTCACATCTCGGACGCGACAATACTAACAACACAAATCCTTTAACGCACAGTGCGAACATCATTCCTATAAAGTTGGGTACCTATACCCTCTACATCTACTCAAATAGCGAAAGTTTAATTATAGCCACGCTGTATCTGTACTCTAGAAACCATTCCAAGAGCAAAAGGAAGTCATAAGCGGCAGACTAAAATGCTAGGAGCGATTGGAGATCGAAGCCCAGAGGTTTAGATTTGTAATCTGTTAGTTACCTCCCCCCACAGTTACACCTTAAGAAGCGAAGTGAAACATGCAGTTTCGCGGGTGCACTGTTAAAGATTACTACGACTCAGCTTAGAGAATTAACGAACAAAGAACCGAGAAGAATAAGCACAGACGCTATTACAGCTGTTCCTAGATGCTGCCGTTTCTTTAGAGTACAAGAAAGCTCACCCAGAACTGCCAGACCGAGAGAACAATAATCTACATCTACATCCACACTCCGCAATCCACGTGACGGTGTGTGGCGGCGGGGACATTGAGTACCTCTATCGGTTCTCCCTTCTATTCCAGTCTCGTATTGTTCGTGCAAAGAAAGATTGTCGGTATGCCTCTGTGTGGGCTCTAATCTATCTGATTTTATCCTCATGGTCTCTTCGTGAGATATACGTAGGAGGCAGCAATATACTGCTTGACTCGTCGGTAAAGGTACGTTCTCGAAACTTCAACAAAAACCCGTACCGAGCTACTGAGCGTCTCTCTCGCAGAGTCTTTCACTGGAGTTTATCTATCATTTCCGTAACGCTTTCGCGATTACTAAATTATCCTGTAACGAAGCGCGCTGCTCTCCGTTGGATCTTCTCTATCTCTTCTATCAACCCTATCTGGTACGGATCCCACTCTGCTGAGCAGTATTCAAGCAGTGGGCGAACAAGCGTACTGTAACCTACTTCCTTTGTTTTCGGATTGCATTTCCTTAGGATTCTTCCAATGAATCTGTCTGGCATGTGCTTCACCGACGATTAATTTTATATGGTCATTCCATTTTAAATCACTCCTAATGCTTACTCTCAGATAATTTACGGAATTAACTGCTTCCAGTTGCTGGCCTGCTATATTGTAGCTAAATGATAAAGGATCTTTCTTTCTATTTATTCGCAGCACCTTGCACTTGTCTACACTGAGATTCAATTGCCATTCCCTGCAACATGCGTCAATTCGTTGCAGATCCTCCTGCATTTCAGTACAATTTTCCATTGTTACAACCTCTCGATATACTACAGCATCATCCGCAAAAAGCCTCGGTGAACTTCCGATGTTATCCACAAGGTCATTTATGTATATTGTGAATAGCAACGGTCCTACGACACTCCCCTGCGGCACACCTGAAATCACTCTTACTTCGGAAGACTTCTCTCCATTGAGAATGACATGCAGCACTCTGTTATCTAGGAACTCTTCAACCCAATAACACAATTGGTCTGATGGTCCATATGCTCTTACTTTGTTCATTAAACGACTGTGGGGAACTATGTCAAATGCCTTGCGGAAGTCGAGAAACACTGCATCTACGTAGGAACCTGTGTCTATAGCCCTCTGAGTCTCGTGGACGAATAGCACGAGCTGGGTTTCATACGATCGTCTTTTCCGAAACCCATAATTCAAGCCAGTGGGCGGTTTTCAGCGTCTCTGGACTGTGTAACTGAAGCTACCGTGAGTTAGGATGTCGTGAAGTCGTCTCATTACGGAGACGTACGTCATTGTGTCGGCAACGGCGGGTTGGGGACGCATGTGGCAGGTGAAGGCGTCGCGCGCTGCCCGGGGCCGTGGCCGGGGGGACAGGGCAGCAGCAGTAGGCGTGGGGCGACGGGGAATGGGGAGGGGGGGAGCGCGTGCTGGCATTCCGGCCCGCGGCATGCATATGGATGTGTCGCCCCGCCTGCGCTCTATGGGACGCCGCCTCAAGACCACTTGCTACCTCACGGCACTTGTCGAACGCGATCCTCTGGCCAAGTGTACAGCGCGTGACGAATTCTCATTTCAGCCGCTTCATTTAGGTTGCCGTGACGGAACTGTTTCAGGATGCACTTTGCCTGTGCAGTGTATATCATTTTCATTCGTAAATTGAATTACATTCGAGAAATATGCAGCGCTTACCAAAGCTGCAAAAGCGAAAGAAATACACTCGACAGCACAGCGTATGGTTCAAATGGCTCTGAGCACTATGGGACTTAACTTGGTCATCAGTCCCCTAGAACTTAGAACTACTTAAACCTAACTAACCTGAGGATATCACACACATCCATGCCCGAGGCAGGATTCGAACCTGCGACCGTAGCAGGCGCGCGATTCCAGACTGTAGCGCCTAGAACCTCTCGGCCATACCGGCCGGCGACAGCACAGCATAACAATATCGCATGAATATTTACCAGAGCATCATAATCTTCACAAGGTGGTCTCCCTATTGACTGGTCATTGTCCAACTGCGTCGTGTCGTGGTATCTTTCTATGTTCACTTCATCCAATATTTTTATTCTTCTCCACCGTATTTGTCGGCCGGAGTGGCCGAGTGGTTCTAGGCGCTTCAGTCTGGAACCGCGCAACCGCTACGGTCGCAGGTTCGAATCCTGCCTCGGGCATGGATGTGTGAGATGTCCTTATGTTAGTTACGTTTAAGTGGTTCTAAGTTCTAGGGGACTGATGACCGCAGAAGTTAAGTCCCATAGTGCTCAGAGCCATTTGAACCATTTTTAACCTGTTAAATTTATCCTTCAGCTGTTTCCACTTTCAAATTTTCTTTTTCATGCACTCTCACCACATTAGCAACTAGACGACTATATACTGTATTATACTAAAATCTTGGTATAAGCTACCACAGTAACACAGAGATATAGGTGTATAATATTAACAGTTCGTTTGCATACTCCAGACCGCCGATATGTTGTAGCGAATATGCCGCCTTTGTTCAGATGATAAAGTAACTAAGCTCACCAATTTCAGAAAATCGAACGAATAAAAATCAGTGAAGCTGCCAGACCACGCAACCAAGATATCCTATCGAATCCACCCCTCACACGCTAAATGCACAAATCCTCCAATAGATCATTCAAAATGTGAATGAACTGCATGTACAAAGAAAGCTTCCATTTCAGGGTACTTGTAAGCCTGCACAGACAAGTACAATCATAAGGGACGCGTATAAATGTTCAAATGTGTGTGAATCCCTAAGGGACCAAACTGCTTAGGTCATCGGTTCCTAGACTTACCCACTACTTAAACTAACTTATGCTAAGAATAACACACACACACCCGTTCGCGAGGGAGGACTCGAACCTCCAGCGGGAGGGGCCTCTCAGTCCGTGACATGACGCCTCAAACCGCGCGGCCACTCCGCGCGGCGTGACGCGCATACTCTGTGACAAAAGATAGTGTTGGGCGTAGTATTCATCGACAGTCTCATACCACGCATTGAAATGGGCACATTCCAGGTCATTTCTTAGCACCGAATGTTTGCAGAGCTGTTTGTACATCGATACACTGTCGTGTAAATACGAGTGCTTACTACCACAAGTGTCGTATGAGCCATCCCCTCCAACACGCGTAGGTCATTATTATACTTCAGTGCCTATCATGCTTCGTCGGTTCTGTTCATTAGCGAGAGAGGTAGTGCAGTGAACATCATTGACTCAGACTCTGGAGATGTGATCATTTCCCCTCTTCTGCCATCCTAATTAGGATTTCACAGTGTACCACTGAAATATCTCAAGGTATGTTCTGGAATGGTGACTTCAGTATGAGTGCGGTCGGTTTGTGTGTTTTTCTCGTCCTTTGCCACCTGAGGTTGCGCCACGCTAGCAGTGCCCTCGGCACTGACAGCACATCGTACTCTCTTCTTCATGCAGAACAGGCGTGGTATAATCCTACGTTGGTAAAAATTGTTTTTGCCGTCACTCTGGAGCTGAATGTCGCGCTGGTTGATGGCACACTCTCTCTGGGAAAGCGCTTAGTGGTGCAGCAGAGGCGCGTGTTCTGGTTGCTACTTACATGGGGAAACGGGGAGTGGGGGGGGGGGGGGGGCGGAGGAGGCAGTGGCAGTTTGGTGACGGGCGGAAAAATGAGAAAGGGCAAAAGAAAGTGTAAAGAGAGAGAGAGCTAAGGAAAAGGGAAGAACAAAAAATAGAAAGACGAAAGGTAAAAGCTAAATGGCTCTAAAATGGCAATAGAAAGGAGATTCAGACTGTATTGAGCAATAATTCCATAGCATTTTCCTCTACGTGCTAAAGAGACGCTTATTTTTTTTGTTGCTAGATGGAGTCACTCTCGTTACGCCTAGTAAGCCACTGCAATGATAGTGTAAATATTATTTCATCATTTGTCTGTTTGTTACTGCGTTGCACTGATCGACAATGAAAATGTAATTTCGTGTCCGAGCACCAATTTATATTAACATTATGGCAAAAGAATCATTCACAAGAACAGAATAACCTCACGTTTATCCACAGGTCTAATGCTGTAGCTGTTAGAACCATAAAAACATTCATTCAGTCATCCGATCTTCATATTCGCTAGAAACAGCTGAATAATCATCGTCAAAATCTTCTGAAACTATTTCAGATTCGTTCCTTTCCTTCCGTTTTTTGAACAGGGCCATCTCTAAAAGCAGGAGAAAATTCAAGACAAAAACAGAAAAGATTTGAAATACCAAAATACAATCAAAATGCTAAACAAAAAAAGTAAATGACGGCAGTGAAGTTTGACACATTGGCGACTGGTGTAAACACGTAAATAGACCGGCAGTTGAACAATATTAAAGCAAACGGCATCTAAGGCGCTGCAGTCATGGACTGTGCGGCTGCTCCCGGCGGAGGTTCGAGGCCTCCCTCGGCATGGGTGTGTGTGTTTGTCCTTAGGATAATTTAGGTTAAGTAGTATGTAAGCTTAGGGACTGATGACCATAGAAGTTAAGTCCCATAAGATTTCAAAGACATTTGAACATCGGCATCTACAGACAGTGCGTAGAAAACATGAGTTATTTCGAGATCTGTCCGTAACGGACGGCGCGCGAAACACAGATAAACTCGGGATTCGTTAGCAATGTGTTAATCAAAAAGTGTCGATGTGGGGTACGGAGGGGCGTGTGAAGTCATGTTTGTCCTGGGCGTCAGTTGTTCCCAATTACGCCACTTGTTACGCCGATACCTTCCCCCGACCCACCGAGTTTCGGGACATCAATAATATAACTTCGAAAACAACCTCGTTAAGGCAGAAAAAATCTTGTCAAACTGGTAACGGAATACGGATCCTCCGGTTTCGTTGTCGCCCGTCCACAGGCGGCCACGCCGCGCTCCTACGAATGGAGGCGGAGAGCCGCGCCCCTGCCGCGGTTCCTACAGTACTCAGCAGCGCCTGTCCGCCGGCTCGCGTGTCAACCGCAGGTTTCCGGCCAGCGTGGGCGGCGTGGGCGGCGTCCAGTCTACAGCCGCCATCTGCCGCCGCTAGCACAGGCCAGCCGGCCGCGGGGTCCACCGGGACACTCGACCAAGCTTCCCTTCCCTCTGGCAGCCAGAATTAATACGCGGCGTCTGCCAATACACAGCGCCACCTAGGTACCCACTGTTTATATGGAACTTCCAAAGTTCTCACTGGTGTAGGGTGGGCGGACACGGGCGCACGCAGGGGCTAAGAAGCTGCTACTCTGACACCCGCCCCCATCATCGCATTAGAAGGAAAACGATCTTCACAAACTGAACTCGAAACCTACCCAGCTACGAACTTACCGTTACAGTATTAGTTTGAAGAAATTTTTACCATGTAATGCCAAGAGTACCCAAAACCATTTGTCATGAAATCCCTAAGCTAACTTCAGCATTCAACCTTAAGATAACATGAGATAACCCCATCTCCCCCTCTCCCAACCTATATCCCCACCCTCATCCCGTATGCCGCCTTAGCTGACTCGTCAGCATGTCTGGCTGCCATGCAGCGGGCCAGGGTTTGATTCCTGGCCGGATCGGAGATTTTCTCCGCTAGGGGACTGAGTGTTTCGTTGCCCTCATCATCATTTCATCGTCATCGACATAAGTCACCCCATGTGGCGTGAACTGAAAAAACCTGCAGCCAGCCGATGTGACCGAGCGATTCTAGGCGCTTCACTCTGGAACCGCGCGACCGCTACGGTCGCAGGTTCGAATCCTGCCACGGGAATGGATGTGTGTGATGTGCTTAGGTTGGTTAGGTTTAAGTAGTTCTAAGTTCTAGGGGACTGATGACCTCAGAAGTTAAGTCCCATAGTGCTCAGAGCCATTTGAACATTTATTGACAAACAAACAAAAAACGGCATAGCCGCTGAAGATACAACCCTTTGGGATTTTGGTACAGGATTATCTGATACAACGTGACGAAAGTGCTCTCATTAGAAGAGTGTAATCATCCGTAACAATAGAGGGTGAAAAGGTTAGTCGAATTTTTGGCGCAGTACGAGACTCTGCTGAAGGATTCACTAAACTCAGGTGAGGAATCCAGACCAAATGAACTTGGACATCTCAGGCGAACGAGAGCCTAATTCAGGATGTACATTCGACTTCTGCGTCTACACTTGTACACATGGGATTTTCTGCAAATAATTATCAAGGTAGTGACACGAATTGTTGGTTTTATTGTAGAATGTTAGTTCTTTTATTGCTTACATTTGTATCAGGCTACAGACTCAAATGTTCAAGCCCTATAAATTATTTTGGTATTTAACATGACTTTCATTTTGTGTGTGAGAGAAACGGGAAGTCGCACTGCAATCAGGTTTCCACCAAAGATTCAGCTCAGTAGTCTCTTGGCTTGTCTGCCAGCACGTCGCAGGGAGGGCCGATCTTATTTTTTTCCTGTAGGTCCATGCTTAACAGATTACTATGCTCTTAATGTCGACTTCGCGTTACTTTACTTTGCCTATTATAATGGCAGATGGTGCTGAGAAAGGATTATGTTTATATTCAAAAGTGGTTCAAACGGCTCTGAGCACTATGGGACTTTACATCTGAGGTCATCAGTCCCCTAGAACTTAGAATTACTTAAACCTAACTAACCTAAGGACATCACACACATCCATGCCCGAGGCAGGATTTGAACCTGCGACCGCAGCGGTCGCGCGGTTCCAGACTGAAGCGCTTATAACCGCTCGGCCACTGCAGCCGGCGTTTATATTGAACCACGTACAAATGGCAATAACGTATTAGAAGTTAGCCTCCAGTAAAACTCAGTTCCTTCTAGAAAGACGAACTGACATATGCTTAGAACTGCAGCAAATGTTTACATGGAAAGGCAAGCAGTAAGAACGAGACAGTAGAAAATTAAATGGAAGATTCTCGCGATGTGTGAAGCAGTGAACCTTAGCAAAGCTGTCAGTATCAGAAAGACAGAACGGCATCGCAGAAGTGACGTAGGGGCGAAATACAAGGGGCATCACGTTCGACGTGACAGGATCTGCTACTGTCCTCGCTTTCTAGACAGAGACTACACCCGACAAACGCAGGAACAGTAGAGTACTAAACTGCTTCTCTACTATCAACGGGTTGATACACTTTCGCGACGCCTGTAACATGACGACACAGTTCAAGGCTAAAAAAACTAGTGGAGTACTAAATACCACGACAAATAGTCCTTTAGTAATGGAAACACTCCAACATACACTGCTGACCATTAAAGTTGCAACACCCGAAAACATAGCACTTCTTGTGTGCATAGAAGAGCGCATGGCAAAATTAGTACGTAGTTCGCGGGTATAGGAGTTACGACTATTCACAGCTGCCATCTCTGGCGGTGGCAGTGGCACTAACCCCGCTGGGCATCGAGCCGAACTTGGCATGGCTGACAGATGCGGGTACTTCATGTCAAGCAGCTGCAACTCTCTGCCAGAATTCTTTAGTCGTGATGGGTGAGTACACTGAAGGCCTCTGACGAGGAAGATTTGTGTGATGTGATAGAAGAAGAAACAGAAGTCGATTTAGAAGAGAGGGGGATCCAGTATTAGAATCAGAATTTCAGAGAGCTTTGGACGACTTAAGATCAAATAAGGCAGACTCTTAAATCAGTGCCCTTGGAATCTAGCAGTCTTAGCAGTCTTATGAAAACGATGTGCACAGTGGGTAACTATCGGAGGTAACGAAGCGGTTCACAGTTTGACCCAATTGTCACAGTGAGCACTACAGACAATTAACACAAATCGTGAAATTAATTACAGTATCACAGTCATTCATCAAAAAGCGGTCGCCGTATTACAGGAGGACCTTCCAGATACGAAACTTAGCTAAAACGCGGTACATTTCTCACATTTGGACTAACTCAGCTGCATACATTTTCCAGTGGTACTGAGCACAAGTATTGCTCATATCATAACTTTCGGCGGTCTGACTCAGATGACTTACAGCAGCCTCTCTTTTTATAAGTTTGCACTGATTGAAACTGAAATTAGCTATTGTTGTTTTCTTTACTTTCATAAGTTCCAGTTAGACACTCTATATTCCTGCTTAATTGAATAGTGGAGAGATACTAGAACCTTTAAATACAACACTAATTTCTGTTAAATTACAATCTCTAGTTTGCAAAATGGGGTGTTCTACTGCAATATAGGTGTTTTAGTTATGACTGATAACTACCCCAGAATTCAGTGAGTGCGTATCCTGCTGGTAATTTCCAGTATTAACTGTATAAATGCTATAGTTATTTATCTATGTTTTCATGTACTGTATGGGCAAGTTAGTAACTGAGTACATGTTTACAAATCAACAATGGGTCAAATGGCTCTGAGCACTATGGGACTCAACTTCTGAGGTCATTAGTCCCCTAGAACTTAGAACTACTTAAATCTAACTAACCTAAGGACATCACAAACATCCATGCCCTAGGCAGGATTCGAACCTGCGACCGTAGCGGTCTTGCGGTTCCAGACTGCAGCGCCTTTAACCGCACGGCCACTTCGGCCGGCAAAATCAACAATGATACGAAGTTTTAAAATTACTGGCGATTGCAATAGCACGATTTTTGGGCGAACTGACTGGCTCCTTGGCTCCTGATAACCCAAGCGATTGTAATAAATAATGAAGGTAAGTTTCTTGAGCCATGAGTTAATATTAAAGATTTTAGGTAGTATGCACATGCCATACAAATGATCTTATCGAAGATATCTGCAGAAAGAATAATAATTTTGGAGGAGAGAACAACATAAGAAGAACGAATCCACCTTCTTTGTTACACAAAGCTGGCTCATCGTACTGAGTGTCAAGGAAATCTGCAAGAATGGGCGGCATGTTGACGGTCCGTGACATACCCAAGCATGCCAGTTTAACGTTTGTTGCATGTCGTCTTCATGTAGTTGGAGTTTTAATGATCAGCAGTGTACTTTGTTTCTAAGTGCTGTATGGTTAGGACTGTAGCATTGCAGCTAGGCTACTTATTTCTCCATCCTTGCGAATAAAGCGACATTACAAAATCTTCACAACACTGTTTCATCCTACAGTACTGTCGGCACGAGTGTTAAAAACAAGCGTAAAAGAAACGCTGGATAATTTTTCGCAGTGTCAAAACTTGTATTTAAGACTGAATATTTAACACAAGGAGACCTTTGTTAGACCTTACGGTGCGAAGTGGTGTAGCGGCTGTGGATTTCCACAGTGTGGTGTTAATCTCCTGGGCACACGTGCTCGCTTAACTAAGACGAAAAGCTGAATTCCGTGCTTAAGCAACGACGTTGAAACGTTGACACACAAACTCCGGTGCGCACATGACGCAGAAGCTCTGGCATGGCACACGAGGAAGGTGGTCTGTGTTTCCTGTTCAAAACCGAGAGCACAGATTTGTGCTCTTTCACTCGACCAGAGACGCTGATGAGATTCTCTGTGGCAAGTTGAGCGGCAGGTACAATAAACTCGGAACGAGTGATCGTGAAGAGGGAAGTATCAGTTTGATCGGTTAGCTGTATCTCTCGATAGAGCTGTATGCGAAACTTGGCAGACAGTGAGACCACTATCAAAAACAAGTAAACCTTTCTGCAACACTGATTCAGTTCTTTCTTCAGACGCCGCTAGGAGCAAAACTGTCTCTGTAAGCTGTAACTCTTCTGTTGAAGCAGATAAATGAGGGAGTAAAATATATAAACTGGTGGTATGGAATTTAGGCGAAATCGTACGGCAAAGAAAAATGGGATAGCCTTCCAACACGCATGACATTGTCATAATCACACTTATCATTTTGTAAAATTAGTTATATCCCATCTACAGGCAGCTAGAAATAGTGTACAGTCAATAATAAATGATTCAAATGGCTCTAACAAGGGAACCTCCCCATCGCACCCCCCTCAGATTTAGTTATAAGTTGGCACAGTGGATAGGCCTTGATAAACTGAACACAGATGAATTGAGAAAACAGGAAGAAGTTGTGTGGAATTGCGAAAAAATAAGCAAAATATACAAACTGAGTAGTTCATGGGCGACATAGGCAACATCATGGACAGTGTCAACTCAGGAGCGCCGTGGTCTCGTGGTAGCGTGAGCAGCTGCAGGAGGAGAGGTCCTTGGTTCAAGTCTTCCCTCGAGTGAAAATTTTACTTTCTTTATTTTTGCATAGTTATCTGTCCGTTCGTTCATTGACGTCTCTGTTCACTGTAATAAGTTTAGTGTCTGTGTTTTGCGACCGCATCGCAAAACCGTGCGATTAGTAGATGAAAGGACGTACTCTCCAATGGGAACCGACAAGATGTGATCGCAAGGTCATAGGTCAACCGATTCCTCCACAGGAAAACACATATGATACATTCTATACGACACTGGTGACGGCATGTGCGTCACATGACAGGAATATGTTGTCGACCCACGTAACTTGTACACTTGGCGAATGGGTAAAAAGATTCTTCTACCTTGTACGATTTAGGTTTTCTTGTGAATGTGATAATCACTCCCAAAAAGTGATGAAAACATAGGAGTTTATCACATAAACTGAAAATAAAAAATTAAACTTTTCACTCGATGGAAGATTTGAACCAAGGACCTTTCGTTCCGCAGCTGCTCACGTTGCCACGAGACCACCGCGCTCCTGCGTTTTCAGCGTCCTTGATGTTGCCTATCTTCCCATGAACTACTCAGTTTGTATATTTTGCTTATTTTTTCACGGTTCCACACAACTTCTTCCTGTTTTCTCAATTGATCTGTGTTCAGTTTTTCAAGGCCTATCCACTGTGCCAACTTATAACTAAATCTGAGGGGGGTGTGATGGGGAGGTTCCCTTGTAAGTACTATGGGACTTGACATCTGAGGTCATCAGTCCCCTAGACTTAGAACCACTTAAACGTAACTAGCCTAAGGACACCACACACATCCATGCCCGAGGCAGTATTCGAACCTGTGACCGTAGCAGCAGCGCGGCTCCGGACTGAAGCGCCTAGAAATGCTCGGACACAGCGGCCGGCCAGTCAATAATATTTTTAAATTTTGCAGACTTGTGTTTGCGAGGATATGACGCTATGATACACTGTATTTGATTGACACGTTGACTATGTACAGGATGCGTATGCAGTGAATTGTCTCAGAAAATAAATAAAGCAATAGTTACGTACCAAATACCTTTCCTTGCCTTCAAAGTAACCAGCATTACCTAAAACACACTTGACACCGTTAGTAAAACGGTTGGAAACTGTCAGTAAACGCTTCTCGCGGAATCGCTCGAAGAACCGTCGTCACCCGTTTTTGGCTATATGCATTGTTACAGGAGATGAGATCTGGTGCTATTAATACGATTCGGAAAACAAGCAACATGGCATGGTTATCGTCGTCTTTCCCGCGTCTCATAAAAATTCGACCGACAAAAATCGATGATTAAGAGGATATTGATCATCTTTTTCGATAGAACGGGCTTGGTCTACGAAAGTTTGTATTGGAAGTACTATGCAGAACGTAAGTCTCAGCTAGATGCACATGTAATAAAAGTTTCTCTCGAAGGAAATTAGTCATTTCGTCATATTTTTGTACCTTAATTGTGAAAGCTTTTCGACGTGACAAGAAGTTCCAAAGTGTGTCTGTGCTTGGCGAGACCGTTAAGAAACCGGGCGGAGGAAGCCAGGCCAGAACTGCGGGGGTGCGGCCCTCTGACGTTGAGAGGTTTCGGCGTCCAGATCGGCTTTGCCGGCCACCCCACCCTGGCAGGCGGCAGAGCACGCGGCTCAGGTGTGGGGCAGGCTCACCGCCCCGCGTCTGTAAACAAACGCTGCCTCCAGCCGCGTCTGGCTTCTCGCCAGCGCGTCCTCACCCTTCCCTATTCCCCTGCGGTTTGGTGCTGCGTGCGTCATCACGCCAGCAGAAGATGGAGAAATAGTACCTCACATAAGAGGAAGGCAGCAGAACCAATTGGAGGTAAAGGTCACTAAAAACCTCATTCTCGTATTAACCTGCTTAATTTACACCTGAGAAGCTTAAATACCGGCTTGAAAGTTCAAAGCTGCAGTGTCAGGTCATCTTCGCCAAGTCTGTACCAAACGTTTCGGTACTGAAGTTGCATTCTTCAAAGGTTGTCTGAGATGTTGCTTTAGTCATCACGTTTGTCTGTAGTATACGTTGCATCCCAGTAAACCGGTATATCATCTACATAACCTGTTATGACGTGTTAATTTTTTTCATTTTCGGGGTGCCTCCGCCATTCTCAAACTACAACTAAAAAGGTCTCTTGTCAGTCGCTGGTTGCGAAACTTGGTGTAGGCTTATCTACTGTCAGCTACACAAAGTGAATTATCTAAAACTCCCACCCTTTCAGCTTCGTGAACAGTTTAAGATAGCACGCCACTCTTAAAACGTAATGGCGTGCTGAAAAGTAATGTCACTCAGTGTTCTACAACTTTATTCTTCATGTTTACATATACAGGGGCGAATGGAAAAACTAGTAGAAGCCAACCTTGGGGAAGATCAGTTTGGATT
Organism: Schistocerca americana; assembly: GCF_021461395.2. NCBI lineage: Eukaryota > Metazoa > Arthropoda > Insecta > Orthoptera > Acrididae > Schistocerca > Schistocerca americana. Next base: position 875,417,314 of record NC_060119.1, read on the forward strand.
CCGTAGAAATAAAGGAACACGTGAGGCAATACTGACCTTACGACTTATCTTAGAAGAAAGATTAAGTTTAGGCAGACCTACGTTTCTAGCATTTGTAGACTTAGAGAAAGCTTTTGACAATGTTAACTGGAATATTCTCTTTCAAATTATAAAGGTGGCAGGGGTAAGATACAGAGAGCGAAAGGCTATTTACAATATGTACGGAAAGCAGATGGCAGTTGCAAGAGTCGAGGGACATGAAGGGGAAGCAGTGGTTGGGAAGGGAGTGAGACAGGGTTGTAGCCTCTCCCCGATGTTATTCAATCTGTATATTGAGCAAGCAGTAAAGGAAACAAAAGAAAAATTCGGAGTAGGTATTAAAATCCATGGAGAAGGAATAAAAACTTTGAGGTTCGCCGATGACATTGTAATTCTGTCAGAGACAGCAAAGGACTTCAAAGAGCAGTTGAACGGAATGGACAGTGTCTTGAAAGGAGGATATAAGATGAACATCAACAAAAGCAAAACGAGGATAATGGAATGTAGTGGTATTAAGTCGGGTGATGCTGAGGGAATTAGATTAGGAAATGACACACTTAAAGTAGTAAAGGAGTTTTGCTATTTGGGGAGTAAAATAACTGATGGCCAAAGTAGAGAGGATATAAAATGTAGATTGACAATGGCAAGGAAAGCGTTACTGAAGAAGAGAAATTTGTTGACATCGAGTATAGTTTTAAGTGTCAGGAAGTCGTTTCTGAAAGTATTGGTATGGAGTGTAGCCACGTATGGAAGTGAAACATGGACGATAAGTAGTCTGGACAAGAAGAGAATAGAAGCTTTCGAAATGTGGTGCTACAGAAGAATGCTGAAGATTAGATTGGTAGATCACATAACTAATGAGGTGTTGAATATGATTGGGGAGAAGAGAAGTTTGTGGCACAACTTGACTAGAAGAAGGGATCGGTTGATAGGACATGTCTGAGGTATCAAGGGATCACCAATTTAGTATTGGAGGGCAGCGTGGAGGGTAAAAATCGTAGGGGAGACCAAGAGATGAATACACTAAGCAGATTCAGAAGGATGTAGGTTGCAGTAGGTACTGGGAGATGAAGAAGCTAGCACAGGATAGAGTAGCATGGAGAGCTGCATCAAACCAGTCTCAGGACTGAAGACAACAACAACAACATACAGATACAGGGCGGTCCATTGATCGTGACCGGGCCAAATATCTCACGAAATAAGCGTCAAACGAAAAAATTACAAAGAACGAAACTTGTCTAGCTTGAAGGGGAAACCAGATGGCGCTATGGTAGGCCCGCTAGATGGCGCTGCCATAGGTCAAACGGATACCAACTGCGTTTTTTAAAATAGGAACCCCCGTTTTTTATTACATATTCGTGTAGTACGTAAAGAAATATGAATGTTTCAGTTGGACCACTTTGTTTATTCCCATTGGGCTTCGGTCAGCAACATGGGCTCGTTCAAAACACTGCAGTATTCAGTTGGAGACACTAGACACAAACGCGATTTGGATTTCTATTATCCTTCCTGTATCAAAATAAAGGGAGGTATTCTCTGTTGCACAGGTTCAGAGTTCAATATGTTTTGAAGAGACTGAAGTGCTACCTTCAGATTTACAAATGTAGGTTGAAAAGTTTCTTTCCTTCGTAATCTTAGTTATAAGCAAAAATGTGATACCTTCAATTTACAAATGTAAGTTGAAAGATTTCTTTCCTTCGTGGTCTTCGTTATATAAAGCTGTTGCTCGTAGTGTTTTAGATCTTTTCAGTGTAAACTAAGTAAAATGTACCCTCAAGTGTGATTTGAACAGCATAGTGCTTTACTAGGTACGGTCGTACCAGAGGCGCTTTACGCTCAGCATCCTCCGACCTTTGAATCAATATCTGTTGTAGAGGCTCACACAGTTTAACATGATTCCTCAACTGTAGTGCAACTTACCATTTCTCACCTATATGCAGATGCCCGCCTCAGTGGCCGTGGTTGTTTGAACATCATGAATAAACAGTGGTCGGGGACAGGGAACTCACTCACGCGACAGCTCTTGGACATTCACACGCAGTCCTGCACGTCCCCATCAGTGTCGGTGGCACATGTTACACCTCTATTCGCGCATCTGGGTGTCTTCTTCGTCAACCTTAGCTGCGTACGCGGCGGCCTCCGATGCACGCACACCCCACATCCGAAAGATTTCCACATTCAGTTACTGCGCAATGTGTCTTGTAACAACGTTGAGATAAAGTATCCATTAATGTTGGACTACGGTGTGGCGCAACCTTCATCAACCGTACCTCCCGACATCAGTCAGAGTGACATGCTTTCACGTCACCTGTGGAAGATTCACCACTAACAATTATTCACATGCGATTGCTTTGATGGACGCTCCTTTGCGCTCTACCTGTCATTCAGTGGACAGTGGTGCCCATCGATTGTCCTGTGCTAGTGTTCGTGCAGTTTGGTAGCTGAGGCGGCAAATGGTCGCGTGTTTCATCCGCGTCCCTCCATCCGTAGTCGAACCGTACGCTTTCATCCGCCCGGAAGGCGCTTGTTTTCCTGTAGCCAAGACTCGTGCGGTAGTCTGGGTCAAAGTACGGTCGCCCACCTTTCTGAATACGAGGTCAAATCGTCTCGGTCTCTGGACCCTCCTACAGAATGTATATGCGGTGATTGAATGAAGTCCACGCTACCGCCCCTATTTCGCCAGTTAGTCCGTGGTGTTTTGAGCGATCCCCTGTTCATCAGGAACGTGCCTGGCGCAGTTGGCCCTACCGCTGTCGAGGGCACTTCTAAAACCCCCTCGCGTTACTTGAGGTCTCTGGCGGGCGCAGCTCCTGCTACCGCATTGTCTTTGTTTTCCGTTTCCCCTCTCCCTTGCCTACCAACCACTGCTGTGGCCCACGATGGAATTTCATGATTACAACTATCACCTTCCTTCACTGTCCCTTCTTGTCGACTTCCGGTTGCGTAATGGCGTTGGGGACGCCGTGGCCAGGCCTCGTGTGGTCGACCCCTGCCCCGCACCCTGCCTTCGAGCTGGAGGCGCTCCACACGTGCTCATCTCCCATCAACCCTACCTTCCATCCGCTTACAGGGAACGGCCGATTTCCTCCATTTGCTTTTTCTCACGTTATCTGCAGACTTGCTGCATTTTTTAAATAAAGAGTTTTTTTCCCACTCATGTTTCCTTAAAAAGAGGTCGCTAACGTCCTCCAACCTGGTGACGCTCGACTCAGAGTTACACCAGTTCGAATCCTAGCGGTTGATGAAATTTTAAGCGGCAGTATTTGGCGGGAGGGAAGGTGGCAGCGTAAACTTCCCTATCAACAGTCTTTGCGCCAGTATCCCGCATTAAATTTCAAACTTTTCCTCAGTGTGTGAAGATTTGAGACTTGAGAGCATGCGAAAAGGCTGATGGTGGACCGCCTGTCTGAAGGGATCATTTAGCTTCGCGGCCCCCTTGATACCGTTCGAGAAGATCAGGCAATGTGGTGGCACAAGATTTCACCCTCTTCCTTCTCTCATCATCATTATCATCATAATCATCATCCATCATCATCATCATCATCATCATCACAGAACACAAACATAGCGCTACCCTAGACACAAATGCATTACACTCACCTACACTCCACAGACACACATGTGACACAAATATCACATATTCATAAGGAAAGGGGAGAAAAACGCCCCTTCCGAGAGCTGGCTTAGTCCACTCCGTCGTTTTTCCTAACCATATCAAATTTACCTTTTTTTACGTATGCAAATCATTGCCAGAAGTGAAAAAATGGGCGAGAAAAATGTCCTATTACTTAATTGTATGGATATTCATTATCGCAAATGTCTAGGTTGTGATGTTCTTTTAATTATTTACAAGCATGTTGTGAATTTTACACACACACCTGTTACGAGACAGTTGTGTTGGCGCATGAGCTTCCAGGGAATTTGATAGTGTGTGTGTGTGTGTGTGTGTGTGTGTGTGTGAGAGAGAGAGAGAGAGAGAGAGAGAGAGAGAGAGAGAGAGAGATTTTAAGGCACTAAACAGGGACCGCATTAGCGCCCCTGCTATACTAGTCCGAGACAAATATGATTAAAACAGTGACAAATAAGAATGCACAAAATATAATTTCACTTAAAATTACAATAACACTCTCATTTTCTCTCACATTCACCTTCTCCGTCATGCACGGCCACGAAGATAGTAAGATTTTTAACTTGAAGAAAATAATGTCAACAGCCGTAACTTTATTTAATAGTTTTACTTGGCATTGCCGTTAGATGTGAAAAGTCTATGCCGACCGGAAAGTTTTTAGAAGTTTGCGGAATCCATTTGGCTATGGTGTTCCCTATAATAGCACAAAAGAGTAGATGAGGTACGTAATCAATTACTTAGTATCGTGTATACGTGGCTGAAAGGACCAATGTGGCAGCGAAACTGGTAGTTGAGCAGAATTGTTAATAAAGTTACAGCTATTGGTATCTATATTCTTAAAGTCTTCGGTCAGCCACAAGATGGAATTACAGGGGTTTTTCACTTTGTCAATCTTAAAATGGGCTAGTAGACTTTTAACTAAACTATGGGATACTAAAGAACGTGTGTCTGGTCAAAGGGCCCATTAGTATTTGATATGAATCACGTTCTCATACGAGAAGCCGCTGCTTTATTAAGCTCTCTTCACCATGCGTTGCTTCTCTTGTGGCGTAAATATAGAAACGGCTGCCGAACTTCCAATATGGTCCCTCTCGACAGCAAAAAGTGAAACCGAACAGCGTTTCATTTCGGCGCTTAAACGCGCAGCCCCATTGTCTCGCGGCATCCCGTGTTCCCCATATTCTGCCGCAAAATAGGATGCGGCCAGCCTGCCAACTCGTAGCTCTCCTCCCCCCCCCCCCCCCTTCACTTCCACCCCTCCAGGCTTTTCCCCTTCCGCTGTGTCGCAGACCGGACGCGCCCGCTCGTCTGTCAGTGCGGCCAGGCCGTTGCGCAACGGACGGCGCGGCTGTCAGCGTCATCTGCTCGCCGCTAATCTGCTGTTTGTTGCGCAACAGTGTCGCCAACTTGTGCCCCACAAAATACCCGCAGGCTCGCTGCGGGACCTCCGCTCTACAATAGTGGTATTATCACCACATTTCCCGGTACGGTGGAAGAATCGCGAATCCGCATCACACCAACACGTGTCAGGGGCCTCGTTAATGCTATGCTAATGGTTCGTCGTTCCAGCTTACGTAATGTCGCGTCGAATGCACGCAGTGTACTCTGCTCTATCTCTTCCATGCTGGAAGGACATGTGGTTTATGTAACATCCTGTAGCAGTTCCTCATACAAAGCTTGGGAAGCAACACTGAACTTTGCTCTTATGACATTATTTGCCAGCACAGTAAAACTCTTTCGAAACTCGGCAACAACATATTCAAGCAGTTATCGTGACACATGATCAAGTCACTATTTTTCTGTGTATCTCGCCTTTATCTCGATAACGGAGTTCTCCTTACCACTTTCGCGTGTACAGTGGTTAAAATCCCCGTCCGGGTATGCAGGTTTGTTTTCCGTGTATTCCGTAAGTCTCTTAAGACACATACTGAGATGATTCCTCCAGATGGACCGACAACCTTTCCCGATCGATTATGTTTATGTAGTTTTCCATCACGCACTGTTTCATCCGTGCACCTGCAAGACATCGTCAGGGGAGGCGTAGTTGCGTCTTCAACTGCTAGGCTGAAGAAATCTGGTAGATGCCCAGATGAAATACCGTACGTTGTAGAAAACGACGACCGGTTGCACTCCGGAAACATAGAGTACTCAATACATCCAGAAAATTTCGGTATTCACAACCTTCCCCATTATTCGCCCATACGAGAAAGTGCTCGGAGTACAATTTGCAACGTTAATCCCCACTCTTCATTTTCCTTGATTCTTCTCTTTCATTGTAAGTGGTAAAATGCCCTTTCGTTTTAGTTCCGAGCATAGTCTGTGACGGTACGCTCGCGTTTGTAAGTTTCGAGACACACAGCACATATATGGTGCAGGATAAGTTCTATCGACAAAGAAGAGATTAGCGGGTAGAGCACAGTTACGATTGTCACATCAATGTTCTGCCCGAAACTCCAAATTATTCCACAAGGTTGTTGACTTAAGGCTCAAGAAATAGTTAATGGCGGGTTGTTTGTTGAAGAGTGCCGCTAAGACGGAGCTCAGGAAACGCAACCTTACAAGCCAACATCGCGTTTCATCCTCTCGCGTCTGTCTCGCCGCCAGTACCACAGGGCAGAGAAAAATTAATTGTAGAAGAGGATAGAAGATATCGAGCCTAGCCAAATTTTACAAATAATTTTAGGACAGAAATGCACTGTTTTAGAGCTGCACCCATAAAACGGCCATTTGTCCTTGTTAACAGTATGATAAAGAGCGCACCTGCTAATTAACAGTTAAAGATAATGCTTAAGCTGAACAAAGTGCGACAAACTTTAAATTTCTATCTACATTGGACGTTTGTCTTCTGTGACGTTTACTAAGTGGAGCACGATAACCGCGGCACAACCAGAGCCAGTTTAAGGCTCTAGCTGTACAAGCCGTCCCCTCTGCCGCCAAGCCGAGCGGTCTGAGGCGCTGCAGTCATGGACTGTGCGGCTGGTCCCGGCGGAGGTTAGAGTCCGCCCTCGGGCATGTGTGTGTGTGTGTGTGTGTGTGTGTGTGTGTGTGTGTGTGTGTGTGTGTGTGTGTGTTTGTCCTTAGGATAATTTAGGTTAAGTAGTGTGTAAGCTTAGGGAATGATGACCTTAGTAATTAAGTCCCATAAGATTTCACGCACATTTGAACTACTTTTTCTTTTACTGTGAGTCGTTCACGGATAGCCAAATAAGGCGACCGCTCGCGATGAGTGAAAATCCGGGTTCGAGTCCTGGACCGGCACAAATTTCCATTGTCGTCATCCCATTGTACAGTCGATAGTATTCTTTATTCGCAGTTGCGAATTCATTTGATCTATTGACAGTAGCCTCAGAGACAAAGGAATCCACATAATGGTGAGGCCTCCGCCCCTGGCCCGGCTGTGTGGTCCGGCGTGGCGCCCTTTATTTGAGTGCCAGCGGCCGCTCAATACGCGGGTTCCGCCCATCGTCGTCGCCACTGGAGTCTGCAGCTACGCGCCATCCGGCCTCCACCGGCCGCGGTCACCTACTAAGCCGGCCGCGGCGCCTCGCTTTCCCACCCTCCCGCTTCCCGCACTCACATCATTCTCTCAAGACTGTAATTACTTTCCTTGTTGGATACATTCTCAAACCTCACCTATCTCACATTATTCCGCTTAGTTTGCGTATAACTTCTCTATTCGATTCAAGTCGTTGCAACATCACTGAAAATTGAAGGACGTATGTTTACGGCACTCAGCACTGAATATAACCTGTCGAAGAGCATCAACCCATATCTCGTATGTAGCTGTATGTGGACGCAGTTCTGTGGATTTACGTGGATAATCTCAGAAATACAACTATCGAGCAAATATTAGGTTTCTATGTTTAGCAACTTACGAAAAAGTCAGTTATGGACGTCCAGTTATGTAAGGAGAAAATATGGAAAAATTCGAACCCATTGTCCATACTAAATTGAGTGGTCCGCTTTAGATTCAAACCGTTTTTTCCCCCCTCCTCAGGACGTGCTTGTAAAGCCATTTCAATAGTGAATTATCAATTATGACGATACAAACGTAAGGACAACGCAACGCCCAGCCCCCGAGCGGAGAAAATCTCCTACCGGACCGGCAATCGAACCCAGGCCCCTTCAGGTAGCAATCTGCCTCGCTACAGCGCAGATACCGAGGCGGACGAGACTGACTGTTCATAACTCAGTCCTACGCTCAATGCTTGATGTTCTGTTACCGTCATTGCCAAGGTAATAATTACCTCGTTAGAGTCCTTCTGAGTATGCTGCCACACAGTTTTATAAAGTATTTAAAATAATAAATTATTAAAATGACAGATATATCGGTCATGTTACAGCGGCCAAAAGTCAGATATTTTACCACTTTAACATTTCACGTATTTTATAAGATGATGCGGCAGCATACCGAGAAAGATTTTAAAGAGGTCGACGCCGGCCACGAAAGCCTACATATTTATAATAGTGAAGTGTTTTGTTTTGGATTTTGATTCCCCCCCAGTCAGATGTGTAGCTTTAAAGAATGAAAGACTGTTGTCATGACGCAGTGTGATCCTTTTTGCGATACGGAAAAGAGTACACCGAATGAAATTAAGGACGGAAGAGAGTTAATCCCAGTATCAGCACAAATGGCTCTAAGCACTATGGGACTTAACATCTGAGGTCATCAGTCTCCTAGACTTAGAACTACTTAAACCCAACTAACCTAAGGACATCACACATCCATGCCCAAGGCAGGATTCGAACCTGTGAGCGTAGCAGCAGCGCGGTTCCAGGCTGAAACGCCTAGAAGCGCTCGGTCACAGCGGCCGGCCTCTGCACAAATACTACTACACTTGAATATCACCCAGGTTTTGTTGAGGTTACCGTCCACATGAGGCATGGATGTCCACACTTCACCGCAAATAAAACAGAGGACCTGTTCGGAATTTCTCCCACAATCTAATTATGAGCAATTCTTCTTCACGACCATTCTCACCCCTGATCGGCACTCATTTTCTGATTAGGGTTTGAACTAGAAACTTCGGAGTGAATTAATGACCTAGACCACGGAGTTACATTAGGTAGACCTTAAAGCAAGTGACGAACACGAAAGTAATTGGGAATTGTCGCTTCCAAAGCATGCTGAGAAATGCTCAACATTGCCCCCAATGACCTTATACACAGGACAGGCAAAATAAAAGGGCCCATAAAATACCTTACGCTCGTTAAGATACGCAATGTAATATCCGTACCCCCGGTGGGCGATTTAAGTTTGGTTGCCTAGCTTGAGTTGTGTGAAATACGTATTTTCCGGGTCTTTCTGTTTTGTTCATTCTGTATGTATTCGGTAATAGCCGTACTCAGATTTAGACCACCTTGTTTTCCTCAGATTACTCCACGCGAACGAGATGGTTCCCCTATCAACTCCGCAGCCAAATAAGTTGTTTGAACGTGTCTGACAAACTCCTGCCTGCGGTCCAGAGCACTTGATGAATGATATCAGGAAGAAACCGCTCCGCATCACCTCAGTCCACAGTGGCTGTTCAGATTGTATTCTGCCGATGTGTTTGGAGAGCGCCTACCATGGAACGAACTGTGGAAACAAATGGTGGATCTGTCATTGCCCCCCCCGCCCCCCCCCCCCCCCCCCCCCGGCTTCCAGTCCCTCAATCCTTCCACTGCGACACCACTTTTAAAAATTCGTATTCTTTAATATCTGTAGTTTTTCATCAAATATGCCAACACAACAACACTAGGTCACCTATTGTTTCCTCGAGCTGTAACACGGATAAATATTCGTGTATGTAACTCTTCCAGTGTAGGAACAAATATGTAGCCGCGTCGAAGACAAAGTAAGAAATTTGACGCACTGGACATTACAGCACAGTCACTGTAGTACCTCCTTTGCACTGCAACGATGAAAATTCTGTGAGCAATTGGTCCACTGAACCTCCTAATTTGGTACATTTTGACGCTCACCTACTCATAATTTGTTTTTCACTTAACATTACAGTAATGTAATTTGAGTAAAGTGAGACTAATGCAATGCTACGAAACTTTTTAAAATCATGTAATTTCTTTACATCTTCATACTTAATGTTATTCGTGATGACCCATCAGGGTTAGAAATAAAACTAATTGTTGAAGATAAATACATAAATAAACGTGAAGTTTTCTTGATCGACTTGTAAAGGAAGAAATACTACCCGTACCGATTACATGGTTCAAATGGCCCTGAGCACTATGGGACATAACATCGGACGTCATCAGTCCCCTAGAACTTAGAACTACTTAAACCTAACTAATCTAAGGACATCACACACATCCATGCCCGAGGCAGGATTCCAACCTGCGACCGTAGCGGTCGCGCGGTTCCAGACTGAAGCGCCTAGAACCGCTCGGCCACACCGGCCGAGGTACCGATTACAACCATAATATTACGCGAGAACGCAGTTTCGAGTAAACATTTGGCGAATTAGAAGAACAGTGCATTTTGGGAGAAACAACAAAATAATATCTCATCACAAACAAAACAGAAAATCAATAAACGCAATGATATTATTACCAATATAAACCTGATGGATAGAAAGTTACAAGGATATAAAAGAAACAGTGTTTTCTTCACTATATCACTGTAAGTTTTATACAATTTACTGGAACGTAGCAATAATTGTCGCTGTTCATTGCCCACTATTGAATCCATTTCTTTCTTTAAGACTGCTGTGTAAGCGGCAGTAATATTCTTTCGTTGTATTAAATTACGGTTCTTCTCTCTGAAGCGCGACAGGTGAACGTTTTCATTTCCTCGACAGAGAATTCGTTGCAGCGGTGTCTTAGTCTTTCCACGGCGGCCCATATTTTCCGCGTCAGAAGAAGCGGATATGCTTGAATTATGTGTTAGGCGGAGTTCTTCAGTTTGGTCTGCCCCGCGGTCGATCCAGCTGAATATTTCCTAAGACACGGCACTTTATTTGGAGGGCCGGGTTAGCTTCTGCAGGACTATGGATTCACGAAACCAGTCGGGAAACACGGCCGATTCGTTAAACATTTCTGAGCCACAAACCAGGGACCGGCTGCCTCATCTCATACCGGCCAAAGATGACGCAAAGTAGTCCTTCAACAAACGTCACACAATATCTTTGTGAACTGATAATTTATCCATGTTAAGCCGGTTGATTATTATCATCGCTCGAAGATACCAGCCGGTTCGAATTCTTGTGCTAGAAGAAATGTGTATCGGCAAGAGAAGCTGAACTAGAGCTGTAAGGTTCACCATCGTTGAATCTCTTACCTTACGACGTTGCCTCGTGGATACAGGGAACTGCCATTGCTGTATGAGCAGCCCCCTTAGTGACAAATAGCGCAGGTCGGATGTTTGATGCTGTTTCATAAGAGTCAGCAATGTGCCATCACCGACTCTGTCGTCATAATCATCATCATGTCATTAAATCATATCACCAGAATCAATTGCGCTGGTAGTTCACCGCGCAGTGAACAGTTTTCATTAAATATGCTAACACTAGTTTACCTATTGTTTTCACGAGCTGTAACATGGATAAATATTCGCGTCGGTAACTCTTCCAGAGTAGGAACAAATATGTAGCCGCATCGAAGGCAAAACAAGAAATTTGACGCACTGGACACCATCACAGAACAGGCTCATACGGAGCAAAGATGACGCCAAGTAGTCCTTCAACAAACGTCACACAATATCTTTGTGAACTGATAACTTATCCATGTTAAGCCAGTTGATTATTACCGTCACTCGAAGATACCAGCCAGTGGGATTAATGTGTTACCAGGTACGGCAATTACTTCCAAATAGTTCACTTACTTTTTTCCACCTGGCTCATTTTCATTTGACTGCCCCTTATAGTTTTGACCAGCGCTTCCTTCTATGGGAATATTTAAAACTCGTAAAGTAAGTAAAACGGCCATATCTAAAACGGTATTGGTTTTCAGAAGTACAGTTATCTAATTCTACATACAGATCAGACTTACGTGCTTGACGGAGGGTTCATGGAGTCACCTTCACACTACTTCTCTACCGTGCCACCCTCGAACAAAGTGTTGGTGAACACGAACACTTAAATCATTCAGTGAAAGCTCTGATATCTGTTACTTTTTTACGATGACTATTTCTCCTTATGTAGGCGCGCGGCGTCAAAATATTTTCACATTCGAAGAAGAACTGTCATGAGTAAAGTTACGCGAAAATTTTCCGCCGCAATGATAAACGCCTTTCTTTTAATGATTGCCACACCAATTCGCAGCCGGCCAGTGTGGCCGTGCGGTTCTAGGCGCTTCAGTCTGGAACCGCGTGACCGCTACGGTCGCAGGTTCGAATCCTGCCTCGATCATTGCTGTGTGTTATGTCCTTAGGTTAGTTAGGTTTAAGTAGTTCTAAGTTCTAGGGGACTGATGACCACAGATGTAAGTCCCATAGTGGTCAGAGCCATTTGAACCATTTTTGAACCAATTCGCACATCATACCTGTGGAACTTTCCCTCCTTCCTGTTTTCCTATAATATAAGGGCAGTCAAACAAAAGCGAGACAGATTAAAAAAAGTAAGTGAATCGTTTATTATCTAAAAGAAATCGCCAAAATTGTTAACACATTTATTCGACTGTGAGACAAGGCGATCGATACTTCCATGGAAAAATGTTTGCGGTTGCTTACTGAACCATAATTATACCCAACCTAATTTCTCTTCGTCCGAAGCAAATCAACGTTCACGAATGTCTTTCTTGAGGACTTCAAAAATGTGGAAATCGCATGGGGAGATAGAGAGATCGGGACTGTGTGGAAGATGTGTGAGGATCACACAGCGAAACTTGTGTGTGTGTGTGTGTGTGTGTGTGTGTGTGTGTGTGTGTGTGTGTGTGTGTGTGTGTGTGCGTTCGTGCGTGCGTATGTACGTACGGGAATAAGGTGAAGCTGCCAACAATAAGTGTAATGGACAGCGGACACTACATGCGTAATGTCTGAAAAGTTGAGAATTTAGTTTGGACGAAAAGCGTGCTCAGGTAGCCGAAGCAGTTACGGCGACCGCCGCTTGCGTAAAGCGGAAAATCCAGATCCGAGTACGGGTCCAGCACAAATTTGCACTTGTCACCAGTGGATTTATTTTCACTGCCTTACTGCTGCTGAGGTCTGAGTTTCTCTTACTTCTGCAGCGTAGTCAAATCAGTCTTGACAACATGTGGGCAAGCATTATCCTGCAACAGTATGAAGCCGTCCGTTTACATTCCTGGGCGTATGGACTTCATGGCGCACTTCAGTTTTTGCAGTGTCCACGCACCGTTGTGCTTTGTGGCGCCGTGTTCCAGTAAGCCAATGGCCAGAGGATCCTTGCAGTCAAAAGAAGACGTCCCGACTTTCACAGAGCTGGCACGCCTTTTGATTGGACTACGGCGAACGAGTTTCTCTGGGAAGCCTTTACACATCCTCCACCCTATCCCGATCTGTTCGCATGCGATTTCCATATTTATGGAGCCCTGAAGAATGACATTTGTGGCCGTCGACTTCCTTCGAAGAGGTGCCCATCTAGGTACAATAACGGTTTCGCAGGAAACTGCAAACATTTTTCTATCTAGGCATCGACCATCTTGTCTCACAGATATGGTAATTACTTCCAAATAGGTTGCTTACTTTTTTCCATCTGGCTCATTTTCATTTGACTGCCCCTTATAGTTTTGACCAGCGCTGCGTTCTGTGGGAATATTTAAAACTTGTAAATCATCTTGTATAGTGTTGTTGTTGTGGTCTTCAGTCCTGAGACTGGTTTGATGCAGCTCTCCATGCTACTCTATCCTGTGCAACCTTCTTCGTCTCCCAGTACCTACTGGAACCTACATCCTTCTGAATCTATTTAGTGTATTCATCTCTTGGTCTCCCTCTACGATTTTTACGCTCCACGCTGCAATCCAATACTAAATTGGCGGTCCCTAGATACCTCAGAACATGTCCTACCAACCGATCCCTTCTTCTAGTCAAGTTGTGCTACAAACTCCTCTTCTCCCGAATCCTATTCAATACCTCCTCATTAGTTATATGGTCTACCCATCTAATCTTCAGCATTCTTCTGTAGCACCACATTTCGAAAGCTTCTATTCGCTTCTTGTCGAAACTAGTTATCGTCCACGTTTCACTTCCATACGTGGCTACGCTCCATGATGCTGACGGAATTAAATTAGGAAATGAGATACTTAAAGTAGTAAAGGAGTTTTGCTATTTGGGGAGCAAAATAACTGAGGATGGTCGAAGTAGAGAGGATATAAAATGTAGACTGGCAATGGCAGGGAAAGCGTTTCTGAAGAAGAGAAATTTGTTAACATCGAGAATAGATTCAAATCTCAGGAAGTCGTTTCTGAAAGTATTTGTATGGAGTGTAACCATGTATGGAAGTGAAACATGGACGATAAGTAGTTTGGACAAGAAGAGAATAGAAGCTTTCGAAATGTGGTGCTACAGAAAAGTGGTGAAGATTAAATAGGTAGATCACATAACTAATGAGGAGGTATTGAATAGAATTGGGGAGAAGAGGAGTTTGTGGCACAACTTGACAAGAAGAAGGGACCGGTTGGTAGGACATGTTCTGAGGCATCAAGGATCACCAATTTAGCATTGGAGGGCAGCGTGGAGGGTAAAAATCGTAGAGGGAGACCAAGAGATGAATGCACTAAGCAGATTCTGAAGGATGTAGGCTGCAGTAGGTACTGGGAGATGAAGAAGCTTGCACATGATAGAGTAGCATGGAGAGCTGCATCAAACCAGTCTCAGGACTGAAGACCACAACAACAACAAAAACAACATCTTCAGAATTTGAAAGTGAGTATTGCAGTCAACATTGTCAAAATGTTTCTCTAAGTCTACAAATGCTAGAAACGTAGGTTTGCCTTTCCTTAATCTAGCTTCTAAGATAAGTCGTAGGGTCAGTATTGCCTCACGCGTTCCAATATTTCTACGGAATCCAGACTGATCTTCCCCGAGGTCGGCTTCTACCAGGTTTTCCTAAGTAGTCTACATAATTTTTTCCCCATTTTCTTCACCTGCTGTTTGCTGACGGGTGTACGTCGCATTGAGATTTGCTGCATACCACGTTAGAGCCGCGGGGGTTTCCGTGACACGTGGTCGCCCGCCAGTGGCGGCTATGATCCGTAATGGGTGTGCGGGGCGGGGGTCTGAAGGATACGGCGCCTGATGACGAGGCCGCGGGCAACGTCCGCAACGCCGCGCGCTGCGCTGGGAAGCGGCGAGGCGAGGCGGCGCGGCTGCCAATTGAGGGCGACCCTGGCTAAACGCCGGGTCAAGTGGCCGCCACGTCACCCGCTACACAGCCCTGCCAAACTGCCACAGATTACAGCTGCCGGTAGCCTACTGCTTCAAACACCGTCTCTACTTGCTAACGCTACAAGAGGCCGTAAACTGCACTTGCCCGTTATGTTTACGTAGAACGTCAAAGTATTGTAATAATAACTACAGTTACTTGTTGAGATAGTAACATAATATTGTGATAAAAAAAAAGCACTCCGTCTTCAGGCCACGAGTGGCCTATCGGGGCCATCCGACCGCCGTGTCATCCTCAGTGGAGGATGCGGATAGAAGGGGCGTGCAGTACACCGCTCTCCCGGTCGTTATGATGGGATTCCTGAGCGAAGCCGCTACTATTCGGTCGAGTAGCTCCTCAGTTGGCATCACGAGGCTGAGTGCACCCCGAAAACTAGCAACAGCGCATGGCGTCCTGGATGGTCACCCATCCAAGTGCCGACCACGCCAGACAGCGATCAACTTCGGTGATCTCACGGGAACCGGTGTAACCACTGCGGCAAGGCCGTTGCCATAATATTGTGATAGCATGATAATATATTCTCGGTGAAACTGACAGTTTACTAGAATTAAATATTTCCCTGAGACATTTAAGTCTCTTATCTACGATAATGATCGAAGCAGACGAAATGAATTAAAATTTGTGCTGCGGCCGGGACTCGAACCTGGGTCTTCTTGGTTGCTAGATCATCATGCTTCGATCATTATCGTAGATAATAAAAAGAGACTTAAATGTCTCAGGGAAACATTTAATTATAAGATCTATAAGATCACCAATGGTACAAGGACGACCCATTACGTTCAATGCTGGGGTGCTTGCCAATATCGAAGAGCCCTAGCAGTAGTGACAGTATAGAAGGGAAAATGTCTCTGAGCACTATGGGACTTAACTGCTGAGGTCGTCAGTTCCCTAGAACGTCGAACTACTTAAACCTAACTAACCGAAGGACATCACACACATCCATGCCCGAGGCAGGATTCGAACCTGCGACCGTAGCGGTCGCGTGATTCCAGACTGTAGCGCCTAGAACCCCTCGGCCATTCCGGCCGGCGAAGGGAAAAATGAATTGAAGTTTGTGTTGGGGAGGGCACTCAGCTTAGGTAGTTCGTGCAGCAATGGTGACCATTGTGCTGTGGTAGTGTAATGGTTAGCATTACTGCCTAGCAAGCTTGAAAACCTGGGCTCGAGTCCCGGCCGCAGCACAAATTTTAATTCATTTCGTCTGCTTCGATCATTAACGGTTTACTAGTTTCTGTGTTTGTAGCCAAGGTGTCTTTACACGATATTTCGCCATCTTTCCACAGTCAAACCGTGTCCGTAGTACGCTGCGCGTCGTCCTAGTGACGCTTCCCGGGACCGTGAAACAAATAAACGACCAAAAAAATTTCAAAACAAACAGAAAGGGTATACCAGAGCGTAAGAAAATTTAAGAACCGACCACAAAAATGCCGTAACACACAATCTGTCACTAAAAAGGTTTTCTCTATGAACAAAGAGAACACTGGTATGTTTTGCGATGGGATTGAACTGAAATGAGTGCCGGATTCCACACTTTACTCCATCTGAAGTCTCTGTAATGATTTTTTGGGTGTTGTAGCTCTCTTTATTTTCCATTCCTGCTAAGAAAAACTGGAAAGGACTTCCTCCCTGTGCAAGATATCGTTTTATAGTTTAGTTGCTATCAATACAAGTGGGATTTTTGTTCGTTTAATTTCTCACATGACCCTGTAATTGTGTAAGCTGGGTGCTTTATACGTACCATACAACGTACAGCTTCTGATAGTTTTCTTTACGTTGCTGTCTTGTTGTCTTGCGTGTGACGTGTTAAAGTGCTTATTTCTTTTACAGTTATCAATTCTTGTTGTTACAAACGCAGTAGATATAACTTATCAGCAAAGGTGGAAGGAAAACTAACTACAGGTCTTCAAACACTGTCTGCCTATTATGATCACAATTACCTGAAACCAGATCCCTCTAAAAAACAACTGTGTGCTTTCCATTTGCGGACCAGAGAGGCTACAAGGAACCTAAACATAACCTGGAGAGGACAAAAACTGACCAACAGCGATATCCCAAAATACTTGGGAGTAAGGCTAGACCGTTCTCTCGCCTTCAAAGTCCACTCCAAGGACACAAAAATGAAAGTATCTGCTAGGAACATCATTATTCGGTAACTGACAGGTAACAATTGGGGCGCACAACCAGATGTTCTTCGCACGTCTGCATTGTCCTTATGCTTCTCCGCTGCTGAATATGCAGCACCCGTGTGGCAAAACTCCAACCATGC
This sequence comes from Schistocerca americana, assembly GCF_021461395.2. Classification (NCBI taxonomy): domain Eukaryota; kingdom Metazoa; phylum Arthropoda; class Insecta; order Orthoptera; family Acrididae; genus Schistocerca; species Schistocerca americana. The sequence continues at coordinate 875,434,562 of NC_060119.1, forward strand.
CAAACAAGAGGACATTGCCCTTAATGAAACAGGACGCATCATAACTGGCTGCCTGCGGGCAACTCCTATTAATAAAATATATCGTCTCATGGGCATAGCACCTCCACATATCAAAAGAAGAACAGCAGCAGAAAAAGACGAAGCGGAAACAGGAGACAGACCCAATACCAACAGCCAAGATTAAGATCAAGAAAGAGCTTCCTCCGTTCAACAGAACCACTTTTGTCACCTGCCAATCGTCGAATACAGCTTTGGCGTAACTCACCCTCAGAGAGGTACTGGAACAACCCAAAAGAAGAGCCTTCTAAAGGACGTCACCTCCCATGGAAGGTCCTCAACAGGCTGAGAACCGATGTATCGCGATGCAAGATAAATTTGAAGAAATGGGGTTTCTCCCCAGGAGATGAACTATGCGAATTTGGCGAACAGCAAGATCATCAACACCTGCTCAACTGTAGAAGCCTCCCAGCCCCATGCCCGATCTGGTTATCGCCAATGATACAGCAGATCAAACTGCGGAATTTTGGATGTCATATGGAATTTAATCACGTACTTACATTGTTTGTAAATTGCTGTATATCGGCTATATAAGTATGTTATGTTCTGGACATGAGTAAAATAAATCTGCAAAGCGCGAGGTTTCTGCCTTCATTTCGCATGTTGTTATAGCTATAGCTATATAGTATAGCTATATTTATAACATATGAAAATGACGGTTACACTGTATAGCTGTAGATGTAACAACACGTGACATGGAGTAGAAACCTTACGATTTGGTGATAAATTATGTCTAGTGCGTGTGTAACAGCTAGCACTGAGAACAGAAAAATAAGTTCTTTAATACGTTACAAAGAAGGGAAGAAAGATCGTAACGTAAAAACAGCCGTCACGAACAATGTATGGTAGGTATAAAGCTACCAGCAAACACAGATAATAGCCTCATATAAGGAACTTAATGAACAAAAGTCCCAGTGGAGATAGCATATGAAGTGCTAAACCATATACAGATAATAACAAAAATATGAAACTGTGTATTGCATAAGGCGAAATTCTTCCCAAGTAAAGCCTTTTTTCCTGTTGGTTAAGTTAGCCATCGCTCTAGACTGGATTGTCTCCTTTAATACAGTGTCCCAGAAATGCATCATATACCCTACGATACATTTTAGAGAAGACCATTTCTTAAGCTATCTGACCAAGACAACTACGGAAGTTTTCGAAGTCTCCTGTACACAGAAAATGACAATTCGGCTACAGAAACCGAAACTTGTAATCAACACAGATTTTGCTATTCAACTTCCCTTCTTTTGTTTCATTTAATTATCCATCTCGTGAGCCGCATCATCCTGAATACATTGCTTATTATTTCGGGACTGAATGGCACTCCAGTTGTCACTTCATAAATAAGCGAAAAAGATTCTTGTGAAAATTTCGCCTTTAGACCTTTAATATTTTACTCTGTATTTTAACTGCCTATGCCTCACGCCTATAGGGCGAATGTAAGCTACCGCCCAGAATTTGCCAAAAAAAACAGTAATTTACACGTTCCATGTGTCATAGTTGCGACATCCGATATGAGTCACTTTTACAACTACAGTCCACTTTCTCAGCGGAAAACATTGACACACAACGGCCGTTTACGTAATTTCCTATGCTTTTTAAACGTGCTTACAGTGCTTTATACTTACGCATGTTCAATGTCTCTCTCTCTCTTTCTTATACATATACATAAATCATACTATCACACACTCAGAAATTGTTCCATAGAGTAAGAAAGTGGTCATGTATGTACATTTTCAGTTTGTCTCTGATCTTAACTTTATCTACTAAATTCTTTAGATTTAAATATTTTCATGACTCAGTACCTCACTACTTTCTGTGCCACTCCAAAGTTGATTCGTAGATAATGTATTTCACTCCTCCTCCTAACATTTATGAATGTTACTGTTTATTTTTAAGCCGTGTTTGTTGACAGCAAACTTCGTAGGAATTAAATGTGTTATGATGGTGTTGCCAGTAGCCCTAAATGTTTAAAGATCTGTGTGCAAGAGATTCTAGAGTGGTCAGTGGTCATTATCATTGTTAAATGCTTCTCTGCAGCACAAAATTTCTCCCTCATTGATGAGCTACCCCACAATGATGCCAAAAGACAGCAGTGAAGCAAAAAAAGGAAATGTGAACTTGTAACATTTTCAGCTTCAAAATCTGATATTGTCCGTAACGGAAAAATTGCAGAGTTTAAAAGTTTACTACAAGCTGTAACATGTGACTTCCAGTTCAGACGCTTGTCAATATAAACACCTAAGAATTTAAAATAGTCTGTTGTAGTTACTGATTTACTAGTGTGCGTTATACCTAATGATGTGGTCAGGCCTTTCGCATTATTGAACTGCATGTCTCGTGAGAGAACGTACTGCATATTGAACTGTCTGAGCGTGTTCGTAATGCATAGACTGGAAATAATGAGCGTTGTTTTCTTTCTGTTCCGTCCTCAAACACTTTCAGTGATTTGGTCTCTGACCCGATCTCAAGCTGGAAAAGTGTGTTCCAGGAAATGTGCCCCATTACTAGTAGACACAGAATGAGACTATAGACAGAAATACGCCATTGAACTAAACCAAAAGGTCAACTGTCAGCAAACAATTAATGTGTACTGCGTTTGAAATAGTGTTAATAAAAACAAAACACGAAATCAACACTTAACATAACTGTTACAGTAACGATCAGTACAGATATGAAGCTGGTAACCAACAGGTAATAAAATTCTTCTTAATTGGGTTCTGTTACTGTATTACAACGATCATTTTCAAACAACCCACAACACGTTTGACACTGCCGTTACATTTCATGTCCTCAAGCTGACTCGTGACTCACGTACTGTCTTGTGACCTTACTAAATTTGGTAGTCACGGAATCTCTGCGAGATAAGACATGCGTTGTATGACAATCAAACGGTTGGTGCGCTCCTGTCTCGTCTCTCAGAACAACAGTTTTTGCCAGTGCAGCATATTTACAGAAGACAACTTACGGTGGAAAACAGAAGTTAAACAAATGGCCAGGTTTTTTAAAAATCAGATAGTGGAAACACTGCAACACCTGAAAGTTGCGTTGACTCCAGAGTAATCTCGATAACGGGAAGAAACTGACTCTGACCTTTGGTATTTGTACGAAGTGTAGCAATGCGTTTTCGAAGATACTGACATTCAAACCTTCTTGTCAACGGTCACCAGGCCGCTGGTGAACCCGGTCTGGGCGCACGTGTGTGTTTTGGGAAGAGGATGGGGGGGGGGGGCGGAAGGGGAGGAGACGGGAGGGGCTTGCTGACATCGGATCCTCCGCATTCCCGGTGCTCACGCATTCACGCAGGCACGCACACGCATAGCTCCGCCTGCGGCGTCTCCGCACCAAGCACCACTTTCGTTTCCGGCTGGCCCCGGCTACAGACCGTAGCACGGCGCCCCAGCGGTTGAATGCGAGGGTTAACCATCGCGTTGTGCGTCAAAGGGTAGCTTTCACCAACTCCACCGACAGACAACACGGTGTCTGTGTTTTCGCGAGAAGTCAGTGCTTGGAGGTGTACCGTCCACAGATGTAGTGCCTTTACACACTACCTCCGTAAATTCGGGTGACTGCTGGAAAGAGAATTTGCTCTTATCGCAGGCATATGTTAAACGATTCATATTTCGGCGAGGAGTATTCATTAATTGGTAGCCTCGACTACGTCACCATTTCCCCTGTAATTGGTTACCTGGTTCTTTATAGCCACAGTACTTGTTAAGAAAGGGACATGCATCAAGTACGTCGAAATGTGTGTATAAGATAGATGTACAAATCCCATGGCAATTTATGAATGTAAACGGGGATTTACAATACTCATTTTACTAAGGTTTGAAGCTCCTCTTCTCGTTCTTCCGTGTTTGCGATTTTATTTTGGGGATCAGCCTTGTGACACATCTCACTGAGGGTATTACCAGAAGTGACTGCTCAGGTCACATTTCGCCACATTTTGAGTAAGTGCATGTGAGGTGTAGTAGTGAGCGGAAATTTGTGAAGAACTGAGTGAAAGCAATGCACTAAACAGTAGCTGATTGAGACACCAACCAGGGACACGAAACAGGACGGAAAATTATGCAGATGACGTGCTGTCAAAAAGAAAAAACGATGAAAACGACCACTAAAATCGATGTTTAATAATACAGTTCAATTAGCGATGTAATTTTAAGAAAATAAAAGTTTAACCCACAGAAGATGACACATTGGTGTCGAAACATGTCTGGCGAAATATAAAAATAAACTGTGTTCGCATAAGGCTGATTCCCAAAATAACCCAGGGGACTTACAAAGTACATAATAGTGTACCAAGAAGTCAAACACGAGTCACATCACTATTCTATCCCTTATTTTTGTCTTTGGTTTGATGACAATACACAATTTGTACATATTAACAAGAGTAATTTTGATAGTTACCTGGATAAAATGATACACACAGACTAATAACATTAGTGCAATTACAGAGGGAAACGTATTAAATTAATTTACAATAATAAGTAACAAGTCATAAATTTGTAGTAAAATTCGATGTATTTAAACACTCCTCAATACTGATGTAGACGATGTTCTACTGATAAGAAAACGTAATTTTGATGTGGGACTTCATAGTGATTAAGGCACTGCGTCGAATTTCCTTCACGCATGAATCATATTACACTAGTGACAGAAAATATAGACTTAATAAAAGGACAATTTTATGAACGAAACTTATTAATAATGTTTCAAAAATGTCAGAGGAAAGGAACACCCAAATACGACATTGCTGCGCCTGTGTCGTTAAGAAGAACGATGCGGCGACTGCAGCCATTATGAAATGCATGAAATGTATTCGCAGTTGCGAATAAGAACAATCGTCAACTGTATAACTGAATGACAACGTAAATTTGTGCCGGAGCGGGACTCGAACCCAGATTTCCTGCTTTTCGCGAGCGGTCACCTTAACCGCCTTGGGTAACCCTGTACTCCCCCACACACTACGTATTTCTAGCGCAGGGGAGGAGTCTTAATTGAAACTCGCTGCCTGATATAGGCGGATCAATACGATATTGCACTGCCTATGTTATTAAGAACGCTGCAGTGTTCCTTCCTACTACCACTCGGCTAGCTGAAACGTCAGCCACAAAGCAATTTTCAACGGAGTATAATGGGTTTGATTATTTACGCTGTATACGAAGTATAATAATAATACATTGAGCGTAGTCAAAGTATAGAAATATTTGTGAAACAGGTTTATCCCAAGCAAGAAAAATCCAATGCTGGTGATGCGGACATCGCTTTGTTGTGTTACACTTTGGACGGTAACAAATGCCGCAATTCGTATACGCAGGAAGAGGAAAAGCTCTGTTCTAAACACAAGGTTTTACAGCCAATGTTATTTTTCTCCCCTCCAAACGAGTCCAAAAGGAATAAGAACGTCCATGACTATGCACTTAAACTCTCCTTCCGAACAGAGATCTGCGACCGACCGCCGTGTCAACCTCAGACCAAAGGCGTCATCGGATGCGGATATGGAGGTACGTCGGGTCAGGAAATCGCTCTCCCGGCCGTTGTCAGTTTTCGTGGCATGGAGCCGCTACTTCCCGGTTAAGTAGCTCTTCAATTGGTCACACAAGGGTTGAGCACAACCCGCTTGCCAACAACGCATCGCAGACCTGGATAGTTAGCCACAAAAAAAAAAAAAAAAAAAAAAAAAAAAAAAAAAAAAAGCATTAAAAGTGCTTTTGAAATAAATGGTCAGGAATCCACTTGGTTTGGTCGAACTTTATGTGGGAAGAAATATGTAGTCATACCTATGTTTTCAGTGGACAGTATTGTGGTGGTGTGCGACATTAGGAAACTTGATGAGGCGGAATATACAACTCAAATGGTGGCTGATAAATCCATACTAGTTTTAGGGGAGATCCCGATCTGTTTTCCCATTCAGCCCCTAGAAGACTCTTCATAAATGACTTACTCTTCATAAATGACTTTAGCAAGGATTCAGAAAGATACAAAGGCAAATTTGTTTACAAGAGGCAGACTCGACAAATGACCTCTCCATTAGATAAATACGATCATCAAAGTAGAACGTTGCGAACTACTTTCATTGATGTCCACACGACATATTAAGACTTTTAATTAAATGAAGGGAAAAACAGCGACAGAGAAACACGATGGCTGAACACAATCTATTCGTCTAGACCAGCAGAAAAGAGGCAGCTGACCTTAGCGTGCCTATTCGACCGGCGGGTGCCCAAAACCAGTGTCTGGTGCTATCAGTGAGACCTTATTGATAAGAGTGTAATTTAATCCAGAACACTAGTATTCTGTTTGCTAATAGAAATTGCCCGTTATTACCTTTTCTCTCCCGCCCCCCCCCCTATGCCTTCTTTGTTAGGTAATTATTTAAGAAAAATCCCCCCCCCCCCCCCCGGACTCTTACTGACTACATCTAGGTTGACTGCCACTTCACTAGCGAGTATTACTAGCGTCATTGTACTCCAAAGAATAAGGCACAGAAGTCTTATGATTTCCCTGGATAGTCATTGGTAGATATAACGATGTCATTAGGACTACATTTTTCTCAGAAGCTGAAATAGCAGCAGCAGTGGACGCGCCCTTTAGCAAGGGCCGGCAGAGGGCGCCGAACTGCGCGGCCCTTGCCCTGAGGCGCGCCCTACGGGGGTCGTGTTCCCTAGCAACCGCCGGAAGGCTTTTTGCTGACAAATTGGCTTTCGCCCACTACGAACACGCCGCCGTAGGCAATCTCCCGATCTGACAGACTGTTTCCGCCTGTCGCAGATGTAAGACGTGCGGAACTAAGGTACGTGGCCAACTGCGACCAGTCTGTATTTCACTACAGAGGAGACGTGAAAGGAGAGTTTTCGATCAGATGCTGTAATGCTTCCAGAGGAATTCAGAGTATCCTGACTATATTTTCGAACTTCATAGGAACCAAAAATTGCTGGGTACATGCGTTCTTCCTTGCAGGACCATTTTAGGAATAAGATAGCAACAACAACGTCGTCAGGAGCGAAATACGAGTGGTAGACTATACTACACGAACTTCCTTATACTCACAGCGGTCTTTGCTACGATTGTAATTTGTTAAATCTTTCCTTAGCAGTTCCTTTCTGGGGCAGCGGTATATTCCTAGTTTCACCACTTAAAGCTGGTACCTGTTGACGCTTTGAAAGCAGGCTTTCTTGGGACATTATGCGTCTGTCTTGAACGTCTCTGTGACACTCTCCGACGGTCTAACAAACCTGTGATCAATCGTGCTTCTCGTTTCTGTGTACGTTCAGTATTCCCTGTTAGTCCTATTTGATAAGTTTTCCACACACTTGTACAGTATTCTAGGATGGATCGCTTATGTCATTTGTAAGCGATGTATTCGCCTCGTACTGAGGCACAGCAGTTGTGACGGGAGCGGGCACTTTTTTCTGTCTATTGAACTGGGTTTATTGAACCGTATTGCCAAAAATTTGGTACAAATATGAAGTTGTGTATACGGAGAAGTCACATTATAAATATTCTGAATTATTTTAATTCATTTTACAGTTTCCGTATAAGTTCATTTCTTGGCTAAGGAATCTTGACATATCAACTACAGACAAAATAGAATATAAAAATTAGAACTCAAAACAGATTGGGGAGCACAAATCTCGAGGTTAAAGTGATTATAAAACCACAGACAGAACACCAAATTTCATATATACACGTTACTATCTCGACGAAAGAAAAAAGGGTGTCTATATATCTAACGACCTTCATTACAAAAAAAAAAAGCATCTGTTGGAAGGGCACCTTTAATTTCGCAAGATTTTTCAGTAAGCGATTTTGCAGTGCTTCGAAGACATTGCAGGAAAGCTGTAACTCGAAATGGTGCAAATGGCTCTGAGCAGTATGGGGTTCAACTTCTGAGGTCATCAGTCCCCTAGAACTTAGAACTACTTAAACCTAACTAACCTAAGGACATCACACACATCCACGTCCGAGGCAGGATTCGAGCCTGCGACTGTAGCGCGGTTCCAGACTGAAGCGCCTAGAACCGCTCGGCCACACCGGCCGGCAGCTGTAACTCGTTTACATCTGCTTAAGCAGCTCCTCTTAAACGACGTCGTTACACACATTTGCTGCCACTGGAGTGGACGATCATCGTGGGCCAAGTGGCGGAACATGTAAAATTTTATCAATGTGCTACAATGTGGTGGTTTCTACCCTTCTGACTTAAAAGTTTGGTAATCGTAACTAAGTTGAATATACTAATTTTACATATCAAAATTGAACTGTTTAAACAAATTTAAATTTCACAACTGGTAGTTTATCATTGAGAGGAATATAATAAAACGGAAAAAAGAAATATTGATAACACTGGCAATCGAACCTGCATCCCCAAATTGCCAATCTGCATATTAAACCACTAGGTCACGTGCAGTAGCGACAACGGCCCCTCGAAATCCCCGTAGGCTGTACAGTTGCACAATAAAATACGCGCAGTTTCGAAGAAAGATACTGAGCTGGTGCTGTGAGCATTACAGTACTCGTAGTGCCGGAAAGGATCAGGTCACATGAGAGTAAGCACAGTCGAAAAGACACAGCTGCGTTCCTTGTCTGAGTTGATCATAGTGTGGCTGACCGTATTTCAGCTCTCCACACCGGTTTCTAGCTATCGCGGAGAAAGCGCTACAGGACATGTTTTCATCCGTTTTACTTGCATGTCAACACGCGTTCGAAAAGAAACAGCGTAATTTTAGTACGATATCCAGCTCGCAATCGATGAGAAATGTTGTAATTTTAGTGCGATTTCTGGCTTGCATTCGAAGAGAACTGGCACAATTTTAGTACGATATTTCCAGTGTTGTAGCACATTAGTATATGATAACTGGCAGCGACTAGTTGGTCTCTAAGCTAAACCAAAAAAAAAGGTTCAAATGGCTCTGAGCACTATGGGACGTAACGTCTGTGGTCATCAGTCCCCTAGAACTTAAAACTACTTAAACCTAACTAACCTAAGGACAGCACACACACCCATGCCCGAGGCAGGATTCGAACCTGCGACCGTAGCGGTCACGCGGTTCCAGACTGAAGCGCCTAGAACCGCACGGCCACACCGGCCGGCTAAGCTAAACCAATCGGCATATTCTATATTAGTCTTAGAGGCGGCTTCATCTCTTGGTAATTCTCCTAAAACAATGTACTAGCATAGCGAAGTGGTAAAAGGTAGTCTGTGGAAAAATCCCGTGACCAGACTATCGGCCTGGCTACAGGTATAGGGCAGCCCTTCTATCCGTCGTGACACCAGGAGGGGGAGGTTTGGCGAGTTCCGAACTCCGGCCGCCCTATACCTGTGGAGAGTTTCCCAGTACTGACTCCGACAGCAGCCTTAAGGGATATGTGGCCGTCGTGTGTGGGGTGGGGGGAGACTGGTGCAAGGAAAATTCCCCGCCCCCTACTAGGGTTTGACTTGAGACCCCCAGGCCCGGAGTAGTGTGTTTTACGCACTAGACCACCAAAGTCCCAAAAGAGCAAGGTGCGGGTTTCAGAAAAATATTACGAGACCGCTACTTGCTTGTCAACTACGAATGGCCACCTTTCACGCCGTTTATGGGTCGTATACTACGCGAACATACAGAGCAAGTTGGCGCGGTGGTACTCGTACTGGGAAAAATCAGGATTCGAAACCCGCCCAGAGACCTTAATATAGATTTTCGTTGTTTCCCTAGATAATTTATAGCGAATGACGCGGTTCGTCATTCGAAGAGGACACGATGATTTTCCTAGTCACACCTGTCAGCTAACTGTGCGCTTTCCGGAATAGCATATACAGTATGATGATGTGAGCTTTCTAACCTTCTTTCGCTGACGGTAGAATGTCACCTACTCATCTACGTGCCGCCGCCCCCCCCCCCCCCCCCCCCCCCGACTAATCCGTTTACGCTGATCACATCATGTACTTTGGTGATGGTTGGATGTTATAGATCAGTATTGCCCACAATCTAAAATGTATACATGTTGCTGACAGGTATCGGTAGGACAAAACACTGTATGATCATGGTAGCTAAATCCTAAGGCATATAAGTAACAGCAAGTGTTCTTTACTTGCATCCTTGCTTTTGCCACTTGAAATCTCCTTGGACCTTGAATTGTGTGTGTGGGGGGGGGGGGGGGGGAGGGGGAGGGGAGGGGCTATGTGTGTTTCTTCCAGAGCGGATGTAGTTACTGGCAACTTCGTTTTCCCAAGAGCAATCTGTCGTTTACGACTGCTGGCACTTGCTGTCGGTATCCAGTGGTAATTATTAGGGATGTGCGTGGGCTTTTTTTTTTAGCATGGCCGGAAATGAGTTTGGATGGCAACAGACAATGGGCTTGGGTTTGTTTGAGCTTAGGCGGCAGCAGCCGGTGCCACTGTGCCATTAGCGAACAGCTGTCGCGCCCGGTGCACCAGCGGCGCAAAGTCGCGTGCGGGGGCGGCAATCAGCAACAGGTGCTGACCGCCTACCCGGCTTCAGAGGTCGCGCGTCTCGATCCGATACGAGGGCGTCCACTGTACGGCTGACAGCTGACTTACAGCCCGAAACATTGTTCGGCTTAATTCGTTTGCTACTGGACGTCAACAACGGTTAGACTGCAACGTTCCTAGACTTATATGTCTTCGCAAACGCAGTTCTTGTTCAGACGAATAAGCATAAGGAAAATCGCCTGTGATGTTGTTGTGGGCATTCGCCAGAAATTATTTTGGGACTTCACAGAAAGCTCATTTCTGAGATGTTTTGACAAGGATATGAATTCCTTCCTGCCCTAACACGAATACGATTCATTTCATTAGGTATTGATGCATGTATTCTCACTCCTTGTACATTCTCTTTAAATTCGTCGTATTTAAACTATGTTGATGCGACATTCTGCTCCTGTCTGTAATAGTGTGCACATATAAAAGCAGGTGTGTGTGTGTCGGTGTGTGTGTGTGTGTGTCGGTGTGTGTGTGTGTGTGTCGGGGTGTGTGTGTGTGTGTGTCGGGGTGTGTGTGTGTGTGTCGGGGTGTGTGTGTGTGTCGGGGTGTGTGTGTGTGTCGGGGTGTGTGTGTGTGTCGGGGTGTGTGTGTGTGTGTCGGGGTGTGTGTGTGTGTGTCGGGGTGTGTGTGTGTGTGTCGGGGTGTGTGTGTGTGTCGGGGTGTGTGTGTGTGTCGGGGTGTGTGTGTGTGTCGGGGTGTGTGTGTGTGTCGGGGTGTGTGTGTGTGTCGGGGTGTGTGTGTGTGTCGGGGTGTGTGTGTGTGTCGGGGTGTGTGTGTGTGTCGGGGTGTGTGTGTGTGTCGGGGTGTGTGTGTGTGTGTGGGTGGGCGGGGGGGTGTCGGGGGGTGGGGGTGGGGATGCGTGTGGATGCGTGTGGAGGTGTGTGGAGGTGTGTGGGAGGTGGGGGTGTATTTGGGGGTGTGGGGGTGTGGGGGTGCGTACTTGGGAGGAGAGGAGGAGCATGCGCAGATGTAAGGGGCAGCGTACCAGTTAACACTGCAGCCAACAGCGTCATTATGTCGCTCTTGGCTCTAGCGTGCGCTTCGGGACGCGCATAGAGCGTTAAACTTTGATTTTAATGCTAGTTTAGGTATGGTGAAGGTTAACTAGAGTAGTGCTCATTATGGGTGGCATAAAGCTGACAATCGAAGTCTTACGTTAACAAGCGATACCGAAAGTTTCAAAGTAGTCCAACAAATTTCAGGACTGGATTAATAAAAAAATAGAGAAAGGCCAAGATGATGGTTTTAATGTTTCAGCTGTTCTGCATAGTCTCCCCCCTACTTGTGTGCAACGCACAGAATGTTCACACAACCAAGTAAAACTGCCAAAAAAGTCCTTTAGGATGATCGACTCGAGCGTCACATTCGTACCTTCTTCGGTATTGACGAACCATGAGACTCATTCTGCACCTTATCGTTTTACGGTAGGTTCGCATTAATAAGTCTCCTCACCAGTGACGATTTTTTCCAGAAAAGTGTTGTCCGCGTTTTTCTTTTTTAAACAAGTACAGCAGGCGTCCAAGCGTCGCTGTTTTTCGTTCGGGAGTCAAGGTGTGCGAGACAGACTTTTGCACACAGTTTTCTCTTGTTCAGCACGTTCTGGGTAGATGTCCTGAACACTTGATGTAGAGATGTTGATCCATTGCCATTTATTACACAACGTTGGCTTTCTATGCTGTCATCGCAACAAGGTCGCACAAAAAAGTCCAATCTCCCGCATGCCAGCCGGCGGCAACATCTGTGACTCGTGCATTGTTGGACCGCGCGGACACTTTCATTCGATGTGATCCACGGATCACAAACACCTCGCTGCACAACTGGGCGTCTCCGTAGGTAATGCCGACACACTCTTTCATCAGCTGGGGTACTGAAAGATGTGAACCCGCTGGGTTCCTCGCACCCTAACGGAAAGCCATGAGGGGCAAAGAGTTTGGCCCAATGAAGGATGCACTCCACGGGAAGTAGTTCGTGGCTGATGGGGAGCTTATTGCTGCAGCAAGACATCGGTTCCGACGTCGATCAGCAGAGCCGTATCTTGCAGACATACAGGTTCTCCCAGTAAGGTGGTCTCGCGATGGCGTTCTCGCTTCCCGAGCACGGGGTCCCGGGTTCGATTCCCGGCGGGCTCAGGGATTTTCACCTGCCTCGAGATGACTGGGTGTTTGTGTTGTCCACATCATTTCATCATCCAGGAAAGTGGCAAAATTGGGCTGAGCAAAGGTTGGGAAACTGTACGTGCGCTGATAACCGCGCAGTTTAGCGCCCCACAAACCCATCATCATCATCATCATCATCATCATCATCATCATCATCATCATCAGTAAGGTGGCGTAAGACCGCCGCATTGAATGGAGATTACGTTGAAAAATAGGATTTTGTAGCCAAAGGAGTGAGGAATAATGTGATGCGCTGGAATCCTGAATAAAACCTATCTGCTTCCAGAAAAAAGTGTTGTATTATTTATTGAATGCCCCTCGTATTTTATGAATAAAACAGCTACAATAATATCATCAGCAGGGAAGTCACACACAACATAAACTGCGGTGCCCTATCTCTTTCAGAAACACGATGTAGAACCTCTTTATCACTGGGCACAACTAGAAGATTAAATCAGGCTTACGGACGATAATGTATTGTGTAATTCGCCGAATTATGTACAGCTGTTCCTGTTTCACTAATAATCGGTGTAGATGCTTGCAAATTACATTTAGTCGAGATGGAGTACCGCCGACAATGTTCACTGGCTCCCTGGCAACGAGTCGTACGTAGTTCAGCAAGGTGACGACAGCAGCTTCGCCGACAAGGCGCCCTGCATCGCCTACCAGCAAGGAGACAGTGCTGATCGCGGCCACTCACTCAACCTGGGTGTGATGTCCGTTGAGAGCCCGTCACAACCTCCTTGAGTGAGCGACCGCGGCGGCCGAACAACCACGAGAAGCATCGTCATCGTCACCAACATCAGCAGCAGCAGCAGCATCAGCGTTGTCGCCCATTCATCGCGCCGCGCTGCCGGGCGCTCCTCCTTTTGCGCCGCAATGCCGTTTCCCAGCGGCTCGGAGCGGCGTTGAGTTTCTTGCGCGCTCGCTCGCCGTCTCCTTATTGGGCAGGGCAGGTTGGCGAGTTGAGAGCGAAACATTGCTAATTCCTCCCGGCTGCGCTCCTGCCGACAGGCTGCCTTCGACTTTTATTGGAGAAGTCAGCGTCGGACACAAAGGCCGAGACGCTAACATGCCCCGCAGGCAATAAACACGCCACTCTCGGCTCTAAAATAAGTGGAAAACATTTGTGCAACTGTGCATCTGGCTTCAGTTCTATGTAAGCGGCGTCATTGGTTTTCCTTTTCCTGGAGCTAACGTTACACACAACCGTATTTGTGAAGGCTGTCTCTGTGACTGAACGTCAAGCTGTTTAAGCAACAAAAATATTCCTCAGCACTCACTGCACTTTTACACTAATTAATAACAGAGCGTTTCTAAGGCTTCCCTCCATCTTCCACTGACAATACTTCGTTTCGAAATTTTGGAAAAGATGTATGTCGAACTTCATGCACTGCGTAGGTATTGTCGTTGTTGGAAATATCCTTTAAAGCCTGTTACAACCAGACTATAAAGGACTCATTGCTATAGAGAGTATGTCCTTAAAATTAAACCAACAGGTCCAACATCTGAAATTCGACGTAGCATTCTCTTTTGCAATAATGTAGTACCGACATAATACCTCTTGGAGATCGAACTGAGCTTACTAAATGATGTCTTAGTTAGTAAATATTACAATATAAACAGCTCTTAAAGTCGAATACCTCGTTCCGACCCAGCTTCGACTTAATTTTGTTTCTTTTCATCTCGTGTAGTACTGAGAGAAACTTTTTTTTGTAGTTGTTAGCACAGACCGAATATAGGGTGTCTCAAACCTTGTGGGTCAAAGTGAAACTGGTGATACTGGTTCCACAACCGATTACGTTTGGAAACTAATGGTGGGAAATGCATATTTATTTATTATGAACAAACAGAGCATACAGCGCGTCAGCAATGTAGCTTATAGTAATTGTTCAAAGTGACGACCCAAAAGGTTTGAGATATCCTGTATGGTTTACTTGAACCATTTAGATATTACACATTTTCATTTCGGAGATAAATATCTTTTATGGCAGAAGTGCTTAGTCAATTTAAGAATTGGCTAATTAATAGAATTTTTAATAATGCATGACGTAATCGAACTCCACCTACATCAAAATCCGTTTCTAGAAATCAACGAAAAAGGATTAATTGCAGTAACTCTAACTTAGGTGTCAGATTCGACGAAACTTAAGAAACTGTAGAACACCCGGCATGGGATAAATAAGGCAAAACACTGTTTCAGACAAAGAATTTACGTTCAAATTGAGAACAATGTATGAAACGTTAGGAATGGGTTGGTCCGATCGGTGTACCGTTAATAACTATAGTACGTAATGTAAATACCTCAAACAGTAACACAGCCGATACACATCTGATGGTATTCATCAGCTCCGTGGGAAGTGAATGTTCTTCTTCTTCCAGAGTTGTTCCAAGCCCGGTGGCGAAGTGGAAAGGATGATTGCGAGTGTCACGCGCCCCCAAGACAATCCCAGACATGGTGACTCGGATTCAGATCAGCAGACGGAGCTCCTTACGCCCTGCTGAACTGTTTGTAGTGTGAACATATTCCTTAACATGAAATCACTTGCGTATGGTCGCGCAGTCAGTTACGCCTGGACAGATCCGGTCCTATTACTTGAAATGCGTAATAACATAATTCGATCAACGGTGTGTGTCGTAAACCATTACTTGTATGGCTGTATGATGCAATCAGTCTCCTAAGGCTGCATTCTGATATTAACGTATGTTACTGAAGTTAGAAATTAATTTGTAGATAGTAAATAAAAGGCACTGCCGAACATATAGTGCCTTTTCTCGGTAACCCACTGGTCACTGTAACCACCTGCAAGATCCCGTCACTTCATTAAATCTCCTGAAGTCTCTCATTCTAGCTAGCGAGTCCGTAGAAGATGGTATAAGAGCCGTACACAATGACTGGCCTTCTTTCCCAACCGAGATTTGCAGAGATTAAGACAATCCGTCCTTGAATTATCTAATTGTGTCGTCGCGAACGATTTCCTATTACCTGTTTTGCCGTGATGCTCTCGTGGTTGATGTCCCTCGCAGAAGTTCTAGCAGCGACATTCAAGTCTTTGGAAAGGGCATTTCTACGTCTGTGGATGCCGTTATAGTGCGTTTATTTGCTAAAAACACCATAAATTGACAATAGTGAAACAGTACATCACTTATTAACACAGAAACGAGCTCTTTTCGAGAGCATGGACAAAACTTACTCGGTGGTCGCCGAAGTGGAGTCAGATTGAAAGACCGGCACCCGGCGAACGGTCTGCCTGACGGGGGGCCCTAGCCATACGTTTAAATAAATAAAATAAATTTGTTTATTGAAATGGCTGATTCCTTGCGTAGTAATATTGGTGTAAGTGTGAGCGGCGGGCTTCTCCTAATACCTGTAGTGAAAAAAGTGGCTTTTATTTGGAAATATTTATGAAGCAAATTAATTTGCTTAGCGCCAGAACGGTCGTGGTCTTCCCACATAGCGTGCCCTGATGTACCTGTCCTCCTCACGGCTAGTCACTGCCGTGGGTCTACTGCCAGCGCCGGCTGGTCCTGTGGTTACCTCGGCTACCGTGATAACTGAAATCTTATGCCCTGCTAACGCATTCTGCAGCATTGCTCGAGCTCACTGAATGCTACTGATATCTGCAGACACAACATAAAATTTAAATTTGGAAAATAAGCGCTCTAAAATCCGGTTCGAAAATAAGGGGTACCTTACATCTACAGACATTACCGAGAGTGCCCCGTGAGATTCTCCAGCAGTCAGTGACATGCTCGTTAACGCTTGCTAGTGTCACGACTCTAAAATAAATACAGCTTCTCTTTTCGCGAAGTCGAAAGAATACACTACAGCCCATTAAAATTGCTGCACCACGAAGATGACATGCTACAGACGCGAAATTTAACCGACAGGAAGATGATGCTGTGATATGTAAATGATTAGCTTTTCAGAGCATTCACACAATGTTGGCGCCGGTGGTGACACCTACAACATGCTGACATGAGGAAAGTTTCCAACCGATTTCTCATACACAAACAGCAGTTGACCAGCGTTGCCTGGTGAAACGTTGTTGTGATACCTCGTGTAAGGAGGAGAAATGCGTACCATCACGCTTCCGACTTTCATAAAGGTCGGATTGTAGCCTATCACGATTGCGGTTTATCGTATCGCGACACTGCTGCTCGCGTTGGTCGAGATCCAATGACTGTTAGCAGAATATGGAACCGGTGGGTTCAGGAGGGTAATACGGAACGCCGTGCTGGATCCCAACGGCCTCGTATCACTAGCAGTCGAGATGACAGGCGTCTTATCCGCATGGCTGTACCGGATCGTGCAGCCACGTCTGTATCCCTGAGTCAACAGATGGGGACATTTGCAAAACAACCACCATCTGCACGAACAGTTCGACGACGTTTGCAGCAGCACGGACTATCAGCTCTGAGACAGTGATTGCGGATACCCTTGACGCTGCATCACAGACAGGAGCGCCTGCGGTGGTGTACTCAACGACGAACCTGGGTGCACGAATGACAAAACGTTATTTTTTTCGGATTAATCCAGGTTCTATTTACAGGATAGTGATGGTCGCATTCGTGTTTGGCGACATCGCGGTGAACCCACATTGGAAGCGTGTATTCGTCATCGCCGTACTGGCGTATCACCCGGCGTGATGGTAGGGGTGCCATTAGTTACACGTCTCGGTCACCTCTTGTTCGCATTGACGGCACTTTGAACAGTGGACATTACATTTCAGATGTGTTACGACCCATGGCTCTACCCTTCATTCGATCCCTGCGAAACTCTACATTTCACCAGGATAATGCACGACCTCATGTTGTAGGTCCCGTACTGTCCTTTCTGGATACAGAAAATGTTCGACTGCTGCCCTGGCCAGCACATTATCCAGATCTGTCGCCAATTAAAAACGTCTGGTCAATGGTGGCCGAGCAACTGACTCGTCACAATACGCCAGTCACTACTCTTGATGAACTGTGGTATCGTGTTAAAGCTGCATGGGCAGCTGTACCTGTACACGCCATCCAAGCTCTGTTTGACTCAATGCCCAGGCGTATCAAGGCCGTTATTACGGCCAGATGTGGTTGTTCTGGATACTGATTTCTCAGGATCTATGCACCCAAATTGCGATAAAATGTAATCACACGCCAGTTCTGGTATACTATATTTGTCCAATGAATACCCGTTTATCATCTGCATTTCTTCTTGGGGTAGCCATTTGAATGGCCAGTAGTGTATCTGCTACCGTACTCGACGTGGTACACTTCAACATATAGCCAATAGTCGCACTAGACGAGAATGTCATATGCATCTGCGGCTATGGTACCAAGTGGCACTTCTATGGTTGTTTGACGACGAGAGAATTTCCTGGCGGCTGCCGCTGTGGCGGGGCGCCCGCACAATGCGGCGGAAGAGGCCGCCGCCCTGCCGGAAGCGCCGACACATCCACCGCGCCCACCCTGCACCAGCCACCACACCACGCACCTGCGGGGCGCAGCACGCAATACCAAGCGGACACCATATTTCTCTGCGGTTAAAATAGGAAGACTGTGGTCTAGAGCCAAGCCACCTCTGCAAATAAAGTATGACAGTTATTGAACTATATTACATAAAATCGTCATAACTACCGAACGGTTTGCTTTAGGACGTTGAAATTGCACGGTTAGCCGCGGGGAATGATGGGAATTACTGTGCGCAGTGTGGTTTGGTTTAGCGAGGAAGCCAACTTTCATTTGGATGGGTTCGTCAGTAAGCAAAATTGGCGCATTTGGGGGACTGAGGATCCGCATTTAACTATCGAAGTCTCTTCATCCTCAACGGGTGACTGTGTGGTAATAATAATAATGAGCGTATGGCACAGGTGGCCGGGAGACCCCTCGCGGGGCGGTTCGGTCGCCGCTCCACAAGTTCTTTAACGCCACTACGGCGACTTGCGGGCGAATGAGGATTATGAAAGACACACAATACCCAGTCATCTCGAGGCAGAGAAAATCCCTGACCCCGCCGGGAATCGAACCCGGGACCCCGTGCGCGGGAAGCGAGAACGTTACCGCAAGACCACGAGCGTGGTGTGCAGTATTATTACGGAATAAGCGGCGCGATATTTCTTAATGGCACGGTGAGTACCGAACGGTAGGTGAAGGTTTTGGAAGATGATTTCATCCCCATTATCCAAAGTGGCTCTGATTTCGACAAGATGTGCTTCATGCAAGACGGAGCTCGACCCCGTCGAAGCAGGAGGGTGTTTGATGTCCTGGAGGAGCACTTTGGGGACCGCATTCTGGCTCTGAGGTACCCAGAGGCCACTAAAATAGGCCTACATTGGCCGCCGTATTCTCCCGAACTGAACGCATACGACCCCTTTTTGTGGGGCAGTGTTAAAGACAAGGTGTACAGTAATAACCCCAAAATCATTGCTGAGCCGAAAACTTCCGTTCAGGAGGTCATCAACAGCATAGATGTTCCGTCACTTCAGCGGGTCATGCAGAATTTCGCTATTCGTCTGCGCCACATCAAAATGGTCCAAATGGCTCTGAGCACTATGGGACTTAACATCTGAGGTCATCAGTCCCCTCGAACTTAGAACTACTTAAACCTAACTAACCTTAGGGCATCACACACATCCATGCCCGAGGCAGGATTCGAACCTGCGACCGCAGCCGCTCGGTTCCGGATTGCAGCGCCTAGAACCGCTTGGCCACCGCGGTCGGCTGTGCTGACTGGTAGCCATGCATCCATATCGAACATGTCATAGCCTAAATCCGAATATCTGTAGTGACTTTTTCATGTTGAATAAATTGTGTGCACGCCGTAGTTTGAAACTAATTTACGTTTTCTTTCATATAGTTCAGTAATTGTCCCCCTGTAAGAAACACGCCATATGTACTTTCCGACAAATAAAGTGAATCACCCAGAAGGGATGCTAGGTTTTTAATGTAACTTCCTACACGTACACAATATCGGCGGGTACGTAAATGACGTAGAGTCTGTTCTCTCTGACAGCGTTGTTACCAGCCGAAGGGGGTATACAAAGGATATGAAAAGCATCAAATGGAGAGTGACCACTGAAGGACGTGGACATGCCGCGTACCCGTTGAGACAGCTTTATCAGCACGTGGTAGGGTTTGAAGAGGCCTCGTTGGAGGTATCTGCTCAGCTGATGCAAGATCTGGATTTGTAGGGCATTGGGATGTGACAGTGGCCAGATTTTGGACTAAATGGGATCCTGAGAGCAGGCATATTCGTCGTGAAGGTTCTGGTCGACCACATCTGACCACGAGGGAGCATCGTCGTACTGTGTACCAAGCCCATTATGCCCCCTTCACATATGCGCGTGTCATCCGAGAGCAAGTGATGGACTCCCTGCAACACAGTATCAAGCCGCAGCATTCGTTAGAGACAAGCAGCAGCCGTACTAGGGAATCACCTTCCTTGGTGTAACAGTCTTTAACACCACAACACAAACGGCTGCGTTTGGAATTGTGCTGTAACCGCAAAGCATGGACTGCTCATGGATGGTGTTGCTTTGTAAATCGCGGTTCTGCACTACTATGGATGACCATGGGCGGCAGGTATAGCGTCTGTCTTGGGAGAGGTCCCCTTCTTCCAGTGTTTTCGAGAGGCACAGCAGTGCTACTCCTGGTGGGGAGCCAGCGGGCGTGATTTCTGGATATGACTGGCAGTGATTGAGGGAACTCGTACAACACAGCGCTAGTTTATGGACATCGTGGATCGTCACCTATTACATCCCAAGTGGCAGTGTCGTGATGTGATTTTTCAAGAGGACAATGCTCATCCACATGTGGCATGTGTCGCTATGAACCGTCTGCATGATGAGCTACTCCCGTGGCCAGCAAGATCTGCCTCCAATAGAACATGTGGGAGACCAGCTGCGTCTCAGTGCCACAGTCCAGGATATCAGAGACCAGTTACAAAAGTTGTGGGCGCCAGGAAAGGATACAACGGCTTTACCTTTTTGTAGGGAATTTAATGTAGTTCAGTTTTGTACTGGGATACGTTTCTGTTGGAGGACACAGTTTTAGAGTTAGTCAAGAAGACCGTACTTTTTTCTTGATTAACTCGAAAATCGTCGCCTCCAGCGATAACATATCCCAGTATAAAATTTAACTACATTAAATTTCGTTCAGAAAGGTCCTGTTTATTTTTTTTTCTGTAGGACTAATAGTTCGCGCCTAGCGAGTGAGAGGACATAGTTTTGCACGTGATTTTTGAAGGCATTGCGGGTTACATAAAACCCGTCGGTAGGGACAGCTGAAGCATCCTCTAGATACAAATCCTACAGCTATTCAGGCCTCGTGAAATCTGACTGTACTTGAAGCACCCCTGATTCGATCACTGTATCTGAAATTACTCTGCGCTAACCGTCTCCACTGTATCTCTTAACCAGCTTCTTGCTCTTGAACCACAAAAAATAATCTTGGGATAATAACTAAAGAGTAGGGGAGTCAAACTGTAACTAAAAAAAATCTCTTTAGTTTTTGTGGCAACTCTTCAGCTTTTTCCTGCTTGAACAAACCGATCCAATTACAATCCAAAATCTTAACGTAAAAGACAAGCTGCTAGTTAGTATGTGTAGCACATCTCGCGCTGAGGGACTGTGAAAAAGCGTGTATGATATTGTGAAAAAGCGTGTATGATATCGAAAGCAATCATTTTTGCAATAACGTGTACTTAACGTGCCTAATTCCTAATCGTGGGAGAGTCCTATCAATAATTGATACGCTAGTGAAAAACGGGCAAATGTGCTGCAAACCGTTGTAATATTCCAGCTGCGAGTCTGACCTTGAATTGTTTGTTGGGACTGTGATCTTCATGACGTACCGTGTTGCGATCTCCGCCTGAAAAGCTCCATTAACGGTAGGTGACACAGGAACTATCATGCACTCACACCATTCTTCATCTGTAAGAATCGCTTTTTTCCTGTGCTGAGAATAAGCTCGCATAAGAATGAAATTTTAATCAACACATCCCAGCAGTATGGAAATACTGGAGTATCAGTTTTGTAGCGCTCAGTCAACGTGTTCATGGTGTAACCATTTACATTTAAATCAGCGTATTTACATATACAATTTTCAAAATAACGATTGACAGACGCAGACTTTGAAAAACGTCATAGTTAAGCTTTGTTCTCAGAAGCAACAACAATAACGCAACGAACTGAAGGAACAGTGCCTTATGTATGTATCGTTAACTAGTTTTCTGTCTGTCCGCAAGTGCTGCGAAATATTAGTTGAATTTGATTTGTACGTGCGTAGCTTCGCGTTCATTATCTGTAGGCCTACTGTGGCTGACCTCCACAGCTTATGTTATTAAAACTTGTTAGTGCAGAGGAACTCATCCTAGTCGTCTCCTGTTCAGATCGTGGTGTCGAATTCTGACTAGTATTTAGTGGGCAAGGGAAGCAGCGGTAGTCACGGGAAGTTCTTTATTATACGGACTTGCGCCAGCCCGTCCACAGCGTTTCATAGTGTGATGGCGTATGACACTATGGATGCTGTTCGCCCGCCAGACGGGGACATAAAGCTTGGTGGAGCCGCTGGCGCTGTTCTAGAGGAGTGAGCTGCGTGCCCCGACTGGATTTCATTCTTTCATTTTCGTTCATTCATAACAACGCAAAACATACGACTACAATGATCAATTTACTGCTTCAGTCACTTTTATTCCAAACGTCACCACGCAATTCAATGATCATGCCCTGATCTTCACGTGGATTAAAATGGTTTTACGTCATCACTGGTGACGTGCACATGTCATCTGTTTAGCATAAAGCAATGTGGAAAGAAGATCTTGTATAGTTTTGCCCTCGTGAAGAAATATCCGTATTAACATACAGTGCTGAATCTTTGTAGAATCTGCACTTATAGAAAATTTGGAAGAATACATTTTCTATATGCTATAATAATAATAGTAATAGTAATAGTAATAGTAATAGTAATAGTAATAGTAATAGTAATAGTAATAGTAATAGTAATAATACTTTGGTGTGACTCACCCGTCTGGTTCAAGACTTTGTATTGGACGCCACTTCGACGTCTTGAGCGTCCCACGCTGTGTGCTGCGACATCATCAAGAGATACTTTATACATATCAGTTGTTGCAGAACTCTGTTATGTGTAATAATTCAGCAGTATGAAATTATTTTAATTGTGTGGTAAAATGAAATTTGTAGATATTGACAGGTTTTAATTACTGCGCCACGCTCGTTAATCTAATAACGAATATTATTTCTGTGAAAACTGAAATTAGAAGTGGGCTACATAAAATACAGTTAGCAGTTTACTGATAAAACATTACTACTTTTCAGAAATTGTTAAAGAAGTTGCCTGCATTGGATTCAGTTTTTCATGTAATAGGCTATCGCAAAAAATCAAATTCCTGATGCATGTTCGTGGTATGGTCTTTCTTTAACGTATGCAGTTTTTCAAGCTGTAGTTTGATTTCAAATTTATATCGTGTGTGTTTGATGTGATTGCTGATCTGTCAGGCGTATCGTATCGCAAGGCGTTTGTGTGTTTGTGTGTTTGTGTTGTGTGTGTGTGTGTGTGTGTGTGTGTGTGTGTTTTAAACCGGCCATTTCAGTTACGTCCTGTTTGGCCTACGTATTGAACACAGCATTCAGTACAATTTATAAATACCAGAGTTGGAACAGATATCAGGGTTGCTCTCTACATTATGGAGCGACCTGTAGTATAACTTACTGTCAGTGGAAAGTTTTGCAGTAGATATCAAAATAGTTAAAGGTGTTGGAAATTTAGTGAGAAATGTTTGCTATTTATGGGATATATTTGGTGGGCATGTCATTTTGTATATAAGAAGTGATTGCAGCAGTACTTTGATGATTTTTTTTTACCCCAGTCGCAGCCCGTGATCGTCCATAATGGACTAAGTATTTCTTGGCGAGTCCACATAGCATGGATAAGCAGTAGTACTTCATAACAGCTCTGGAACAGTGACACACTTCCACTAGATCATTGCGTAGGACGATAATATGGAGTTTGACTCTACGTCATTTTGACTTTCGGCGATATGAGTAATGACTTAAAAAGAAGTTGTAAAATAAACATCAACAAAAGTGAAATGTGTCTAATCGAAAATAATCGAATTAAATCAGGACATCACATTAGAAAATGGGACACTAAAATTAGTAGATGAGTACTGGTATTTGGGCAGCGAAATATGACGATGGCAGAAGCAGAGACGACATAAAATGCAAATTGGGACTAGCAAAGAAACCATTTAGGAAAAAAAGGAATTTTTTTACATCGAATATCAATTTAAGTGCTAAAAAGTCTTTCCTGTAGTAATTTATCTCAGAGTAGCTGTCTATACGGAAGTGAAACGTGGACGATAAACAATTGATACAAGAAGAGAATAGGTTTTGAAATGTGATGCTACAGACGGATGCTGAAGATTTGTTGGATAGATCGAATAACTGATGAAATATGAGATAAATTTGGGGTAACTAAATTTGTGGCTCAGCTTAACAAAAAGAAGGGGTCGGTTGACAGGACTCATTCTGTGGCATCAATAAATCGTCAGAGTCGTAATAGAAGGGAGCATTCGCCCATTCTTTAGTAAAAATCGTGTGGGGAGACCAAGGCAGGAATTTCTAAAGGATGTTGGTTGCATTAATTATATAGAGATTGAGGCTTTCGCAGGATAGACTACCGTGGAGAATTGCATCAAACTAGTTTTCAGACTGAAGACCACCATCACCACAACCACAACACGACTACGACCACAGCCACCACCACCACCAACAACAACAACAAAATCACTATTACGAGAGTATTAAGTTTTGCTCCTTATAAACGCTATTTCGATGTAGCAAATTTGAAGAAAGGCTGTGGTATTATTTATACGAGCACTTGTTACATGCCTGTGTGTACCGACTTTGATGATGATACGTGTATGAGAATACTTCCAGTGATCTAATGATAGGAGGAAGCCGAAACTTGTCATTATGAAATTGCATATCATATCCGATCAAAAAATGAATAAAGTGTCAAACATGATGGAGGAAACATATACGGTCTTTATCTTCAACTGACGTTTTGTCTGTAGAGTTGCGATCTATCAAAACAGTGGTTCCGTCGCGTTGTAAATGGTAGGATTACCAGTAGTACTGGTAGCACTGGTAAGGAAAGAAACAGAGCTGAAGCTGTGAGAGAGAAACTGGAAGCCGGTGACTTCTCTTTGTTTCTTATTTGTTTGTTTTGCACAGAAATGGAACATCGGTCAGCGCTAGTCCAATGTGTGTTTTATATGGCTACAAAATATAAATAGCATTTTACGAGTAACAAAACTAGCTGATTGCAAGCGTCTTGCGCTTTTACGTAACCAAAGCAGTTACTTTTGATGCAATTACAGTCCACATGCACAAATAAAAAAAATCTGTATAATTATTGTTGTTCTTTTGTGTTTCATAGAACGTTCTTCATTATGATCAAGGCAATAGTTTCCTGCTACTATCTATAAGTGTGAAAGTTGTCTACGAATAACAGAAATACGTTTTATATAATCCTGATGAAGTATTGAAGCCAAGTTTGATAATTTTTTTAAATTTTACATTTTTATCAGGATTGCGTTTTCTAGGGTTATATAATCTGTATCATTTTTTATTTTTACTTCATCATCCATCTGTTTCACGTTACAAATTGATAATTTTCGAATAAAACCCGAATTGAACATTGACAGTTTCAATTTCGCAATACAGTATATACTGCTTTTTCTTAAAGTAATAGATAGGAGAATAACTATGTAGAACAAAAATGTTCCATAGGTTATGCAGCCCTTTATATACCCTCACTCAGTTTCTAAATGGTTGACTGCTTCCTGTTTCTAGAGGAAACCTAGTAAGGCACTGATCGGAGAGCAATTGAAGATAGTTAGGCCCAATAGTTATGCAACACACTTAACGTACAGGTAATGCAGCTACGATCTTAACTGACCAATCTACAAGGGAAACTAGAGGGCTGGCCACGGTGGCCGAGCGGTTGCAGGCGCTTCAGTCCGGAACCGCGCGACCGCTACGGTCGCAGGTTCGAATCCTGCCTCGCGCATGGATGTGTGTGATGTCCTTCGGTTAGTTAGGTTTAAGTAGTTTTAAGTTCTAGGGGACTGATGACCTCAGATGTTAAGTCCCATAGAGCTCAGAGCCATTTGAAACTAGAGGAGCCTATTATGATCGTCAATGGTAGCCTACAGTAGTTTTACAACCCTAATTCTATGTACTGATACTTATATTCCATGTATTCACTCATTCCACAGCAAAGCAACTTGTTCGCTCGCTTGACAGCTCTAGTTAATGCCTATACCATAAATATACTGATGGATGGGATGCACACGGGGCCCACTTACTGATCACATGTAACCTCTGAGCTTCATTGGAAAGAATGACCAGTCAGTCGAAATGGGCACTGAATCTTAGTACTGGAATGGCAGCAGCATGGATGTGATATGATTCCGAGCTGTCACTCCTCACCACGGGAACAAGTTGACCGTGGCACAGGTGAGAGTCGACGGCCATCGCCGACGTGGCGGGGCAGGGCAGGGCAGGGCACGGGTCACGGGCCAGAGGCGAGGCGAGGCGCCGGGGTGAGCCGGGCACTCGCCGGAAGGCTAGGCAGCCACTTAGCGGCCGGATGGAATCCCAGAGCAGCCAATCTCGACTCGCCTCGCCTCCGCCAGCACTACTGCTATTGCTGTTGCTATCGATTCCGTCGGAAGTACCCCAAGAGCGCATTTAGCTCGGGGCGCAGCCCAAATGGCCTGCCTCCTGAACACAGCACAGCGCGCTACCAGCTTGCCACTGGCTACGGCGTATCCGAAGGATAATGCGAATAGAAACTGAAGTAGTTGCCAGGTTAATTACATTCTCGTTGCCTGCATTTCCGTTCGCACTCTCAATAAAACTAAACATTTTTCAAAGAACACAGCATGTTGTTCTCAATGGAGAGACGTCTACAGACGTTAAGGTAACCTCTGGCGTGCCACAGGGGAGTCTTATGGGACCGTTGCTTTTCACAATATATATAAATGTCCTAGTAGATAGTGTCGGAAGTTCCATGCGCCTTTTCGCGGATGATGCTGTAGTATACAGAGACGTTGCAGCATTAGAAGTAGTGAAATGCAGGAAGATCTGCAGCGGATAGGCACTTGGTGCAGGGAGTGGCAACTGACCCTTAACATAGACAAATCTAATGTATTGCGAATACATAGAAAGGAGGATCCTTTATTGTATGGTTATATGATAGCGGAACAAACACTGGTAGTAGTTACTTCTGTAAAATATCTGGGAGTATGCGTGCAGAACGATTTGAAGTGGAATGATCATATAAAATTGTTGGTAAGGCGGGTACCAGGTTGAGATTCATTGGGAGAGTCCTTAGAAAATTTAGTCTATCAACAAAGGAGGTGGCTTACAAAACACTCGTTCGACCTATATTTGAGTATTGCTCATCAGTGTGGGATCCGTACCAGATCGGGGATAGAGAAGATCCAAAAAAGAGCGACGCGTTTCGTCACATGGTTATTTGGTAAGCCTGATAGCGTTACGGAGATGTTTAGCAAACTCAAGTGGCAGACTCTGCAAGAGAGGCGCTCTGCATCGCGGTGTAGCTTGCTCGCCAGGTTTCGAGAGGATGCGTTTCTGGATGAGGTATCGAATATATTGCTTCCCCCTACTTGTACCTCCCGAGGAGATCACGAATGTAAAATTAGAGGGATTCGAGCGCGCACGGAGGCTTTCCGGCAGTCGTTCTTCCCGCGAACCATATGCGACTGGAACAGAAAAGGGAGGTAATGACAGTGGCACGTAAAGTGGCCTCCGCCACACACCGTTGGGTGGCTTACGGAGTATAAATGTAGATGTAGATGTAGACGAAGATGCAGCTAAATGTGATTAATGTTGAATCATTCTAGTCTATGGATGAAGTTGAAAACTTATTTCAGCGTGTCTTCTAATCATCAAACTTATTTTTTTTTCTGTGAAGCAAGACGGCAGTTACTTCCACATTTACGAAATAATCTCCATTCCGCCAGGAACACGAGTTGCAACGCAGCTGCGGTCTTTTCTGTGCGATTTCCTCCACTCTCATTCCACACATGGTGCCAGCCATGACGCAAAGCTTTCAGGCCTTATCTGGTGGCGATCTAATACCTGCTATTGGATTGCAGGATGTTCCAAAAGCGTTCATCCAATTTTGCGAGACTATTTCTATACATGAATGTGGAAGGAAACTTGGATTTTAGCCTGCGTATTGAAACTGGAAATTAACCTCGACACCAGTTGTAAGTTGCCGCTTCATGTAGTTGCCGGTGGTTTCTCCAGGGAATAGCTAGCTCGCTCGGTCACCATTGTGTCGAGATGGCGGAGGCTAACAACAAAAGACGTCTTGCGTTCTCCGTTTCAACAGGTGCAACTGAATTAAGACTATGCGGCGTTGTTTTCGTCGTGAATACGACGCTGTACGTCTTCAACGATGGAATGGGCGGACGGATCGATATTACGGAATGTGACTTTTTTTGCCGATGGGATGGGGAATGGGGGGCAGATATGTTGTGAAGGACTCCTTTTACGCGCCTCCCCTTCTGACAGCTTTGAATGAACTGCGACGTTGCTTACCGACACCAGTGAACTCCAAAAATGCTCGCAAAAGCATGGAACGAGTTGGACTATCATCTGGAGCCTTGTGTAATCTCCAGTGGAGGAGTCGCAGAACGTTTGTGAAAAGTAAATCGAAACTTTGATCCTGAACGTAACTGTGAAGATTATCGAAGATAGCATATGCTTGCATGTAAATGGTATATACTGTTCAGAAGAATTCGGGATCACGAGTTTCGTCATCTGCCTTATTCCATTGAGCAATAATTGAGGACTGGGTACGTTACCAAATTATATCTTTATCTTTCGAAAATTAAGTACACAACAAAACAATTGGTTCCAATGGCTCTGAGCACTATGTGACTTAACATCTGTGGTCATCAGTCTCCTAGAACTTAGAACTACTTAAACCTAATTAACCTAAGGACATCAACATACATCAATGCCCGAGGCAGGATTCGAACCTGCGACCGTAGCAGTCCCGCGGTTGGAGACTGTAGCGCCTAGAACCGCTCGGTCACCCCGGCTGGCCCATAAGCAACAGAAATGCAACACAGCAGCCGTCTTTTCAAAGTATTTATTGCTCGGACGAATAGTTTCAACGCTAAATTTGCGTCATCTTGACGTCTTAATGTCAATCAAAAACTTACTTCCAGTCATTGTTTAATGTATCGTAGAACCCATATAGTTCCACAAATGATAAATGCCGTCTGTGTACCTCACTAGACAACGCTTGGATGCTGGTACTCAAGTCCTTGTGAGGGGTCCCCTGATATTGTAATGCATAACACAGGTGATAGGAGGCAAATGACTTTGGTTGTTGCATACAAAAATGTTCAAATGGTTCTCAGCACTATAGGACTTAACATACGAGGTCATCAGTCCCCTATAACTTACAACTAATTAAACCTAACTAACCTAAGGACATCACACACATCCATGCCCGAGGCAGGATTCGAATCTGCGACCGTAGCGGTCGCGCGGTTCCAGACTGAAGCGCCTAGAACAGCGCGGCCACCACGGCCGGCTGTTGCATACATTAAAAGTAAAAATCTGAAGTTACACAATAAGACCACAGATGCCGCCCGTATCAAAATAGATGTAAGACACCAGGCGTTGATATAGGTGTTCCCCTAAATCTTTTGAGCAGTGTATCCTTGTAAAAATTGGAAGTTCGTTTGACAATAAAAACTTTTTAGTGCTAAGCTTAAGTTACAATTGTCCTGAAGTTTCTATCTTCATTCATGCAGAAGATATAGTCTTGTGAAGCTGAATGAACCAATTTGAAACAGTCTGTATATTATTTAAAAAACATGCTTTCGGTAGTCGGATGTATCCAGCTTCCAACGATGATTTTGCATTTATTTTACTTGACGTTCTACATCTGCGTCACTATACAGAGAGTATCATAGATTGTACTTTACAGTCCACTTATTAGGAGCTCTCCTTACGTTGCGGGAGTGGTGGTGTTGAAATTCTCTTAAGCCAACAGATTTAGGTTTACCGCAGTTTCCCCGATTCACCTCCGATGAATGCGAGTATGATAATACCTTCTTGCTACTACCCCGTCTCTAACGACCTCGACATCGACTGGAAGTTAAACTTGGTTTCTCCTCGCTCCATTCACTGGTGTAGCAAGTGAGGAA
The DNA here is from genome assembly GCF_021461395.2 of Schistocerca americana. Taxonomy (NCBI): domain Eukaryota; kingdom Metazoa; phylum Arthropoda; class Insecta; order Orthoptera; family Acrididae; genus Schistocerca; species Schistocerca americana. Next base: position 875,464,524 of record NC_060119.1, read on the forward strand.
CTACTTAATTGGCAATGTACGACCGGTTATTAGTGGAATCTCAGTTACATGGCCCTATGGGACTGGACTGAATTACCAGGCTGGGAAACAAGAACCCTGAATTTTCTAAATCGTGTTCTGAAAAATTACTAAATATCTTTCTTTAGTTGGTAGATATTTTGTAATTTTCAGCATCCCTATAACACTGTATCCCTAGTGAAGGAAGCCGATGTCCCTTAGTGCTGCTCTTCTTCTCATACAACGCTTGCCTCCAGTTCAGTCCAGCCTCGTATAGATCCCACGCACTTGAAAGGCAATCCATTACTTTTTTAGCTGTACAACTGTTTTTAAGCAGTCTCTTTCACAGAAGAACTGGACTTTTTCAATATTAGCATGAGCCTGTGACACGACTGACTCCAACAGTATGTCATTCATTGCATAATCAAAGACCACTAAACATTTACATTTTTTGACGTACAATGTTTTACGTATCTGTATATAGTACCAGTTGCTAAGCTTTTCATCATTCAGATAATCTGCAACATCCGAATGGATTCTGCTGCAATTTTCATTTCTATAAAGTGAACAGTAATAGACATAGCATGCCTCACTCTGTCAAAGATACGGCTAGATATACCTAAAGAATATATGTGCTTTAATAAGTGTCGATGCGATGCTGTATGTCTTGACTTCAGAGAGCCTTCACGGAATATACCTCGTTATGATGTGTAATGAGTACGAATGGGGTTGCACATGGTTGGCGTAAACTAAAAACACTGACGGAAAAAAGAATCGTAACACCAAGAAGGAGGTGTGTAACATAACGAAAGTTGGTAGGCGTGTTTCTACATCTGAAGGGTGATGTCTGTTTGAATGTCGCTCCAGCCTCGTAATAGAGGCCCTAGTAGCTCCACTATGAGGGTGTAAGTCAGGTTTGCTTTAGATAAGCGCTGTAACGGTCGTGAGCTTGGACGTGGTGGGCTGAAGTTAAATAAGTATGCCATTTTCAGCACCTCACTGAGTTTGAATGAGATCGTGTAGTAGGGCGCTGGGTGTTCCTTCTGCTGTTCTGCAGAAGGACTTGACAGGAATGTAGGCACTGTACACGATCGCTGGCAGCAGTCGTCGCGAGAATGTACGGCCACGTGGCACTAGCGAGAGGAAAGACCCGTTGTGTTCGGCATATGGCTCTGGCGCGTCGTACTGCGTCTGCAGCAGCAATCTGAGCGGCATTTGGCACAACAGCGACACAAGCAATTGTTACAACTGAAGAACAACTCCGAGCGAGACGCCTTGTAGCCGACATTCCACTGACCCCAGCCCACTGCCATTTGCGACTTCAGTGGTATCAAGCGACAGCTCATTGTGGAGAAGAATGGGGATCTGTTGTGTTTTTCGATGAAAGCTGGTTCTTTCTCGGTGCCAGTGGTGGCCATTTGTTGAATAGGGGGAGGCCAGCTGAGGGCCCGCTATCAATCTGTCTGCGTGCTGGAGCGGTTTCGTAAGAGAGCAGGAGCGCTCTCATGGTTATCTCAAGCACCTAGACTGCAAATGTGTACGTCAGTCAGGTGGTTCGGCCTGTTGAGCTAACATTCATGAACAGCATTCCAGGGGGTGTTTTCCAACAGTAACTCTCGCCCACATACGGCTGTTGTAACCCATCATGCTCTACAGAGGGTCGACATGTTGCATAGGCCTGGTCGATCACCAGATCTGTCTCCAATCGAGCACGTATGGGACATCGTCGGATGACAACTCCAGCGTCATCCACAAACAGCATTAACCGTCCCTGGATTGACCGACTGCGTGCAACATGCGTCGAACTTCATCCTCAAACTGACATCCGGTAACTGTACAATACTATGCATGCACGTTTGCATGCTTGCATTCAGCCGCGTACACCGGTTATTAATGTGCCAGTATTTCACATTTTCCATTGTTCATCTCGTGCTTCCATCAGCCTGTGATCTTGCAGTGTTAATCGCTTAAATATGTTAGCTAAACAAATGCTTTCCCAAAATTTCATTACTGTACGTTAATTATTTGTTGGTGTTGCGATTTTTTTTATCAATGCATAAGCTGGCTGGCAGAAAGACCGTTATGTTGTAAAGAGGTGAAAAAATGTGTGTGAAATCTTATGGGACTTAACTGCTAAGGTCATCAGTCCCTAACCTTACACACTACTTAACCTAAATTATCCTAAGGACAAACACACACACCCATGCCCAAGGGAGGACTCGAACCACCGCCGGGACCAGCTGCACAGTCCATGACTGCAGCGCCTCAGACCGCTCGGCTAATCCCGCGCGGCTAAAGAGGTGTTAGTATAGGTTGGTAGCTTGTGAATTTGAAATTCGAAGCCCCAGGCTGATGTATTTAAGTTCACCTGCAGAGTTATCAAAAAAGTTATACCCTAATTAATTAATTTTTATTTTATGAAATATAAATTGAAGACGAATGATCAGTATACAGGTGGAAACAAAAATAGTTCAAATGGCTTTGAGCACTATGCGACTTAACTTCTGAGGTTACCAGTCCCCTAGAACTTAGAACTAATTAAACCTAACTAACCTAAGGTCATCACACACATCCATGCCCGAGGCAGGATTCGAACCTGCGACTGTAGCGGTCGCGCGGTTCCATCCGTGGCGCCTAGAACCGCTCGGCCATCCCGGCTGGCCAGGTGGAAACAGGAAGTTCTAAAGTTCATAAACACTGGTCAGTTCGTGCTTCTTTTGTTGCAGATAAATCCAGTTTGTTGGCGTTACTTCAGCTAGTGACACATGCTTTTCCTTATTGGTGGTTCAAAGCCGAATCGGAGACGAAATACTCTCTACACTGTAATTAGGGACTCATTACTGTGGCGGTGGTAATTGAAACTTTAGTTAGTTACTCTTTTTCCCATACGCAGTTTGTATTTCATGAAATAAAAACTAAACTGGGTCTGTCATTTTGTATACCCCCGTATGGTAATCCGAATAAATAAACTTGTGACTTGGAATTTCAAACTTCATACGACTACCAACTATAACAGCCTGGACTAAAACGGAAATATTCCGTCTTGGATACATTAGATGAAAACTGAGTAAATACAAGCTGAGATACTGCTATTCTGTGTATGGAATTATTTCGAAGACTACTCGCTCGACCGGAGCGAGGAGGAAACTCACGTTTGAAATAAGCTCTGGGGACACGTAACACCCGGTTACATCCTCTGGGTCACCCCATTTCCGCTTTATTGGCTGCAGTCACGAGAGCATTAAGACCTCGTCTGCAGCTGGTTATTGCCGCGCTCAGGCGGCTCGGGGGTAAGGAACGCTCGGCGGCCTCGCCCTGGCGGTCAGGTTACACGGCCGTTTTTTGTTGCAGTTTGCGGACGATGGAGCCGCGAGACCTGGACCCCGGCATGGTGCGCTACCAGCTGGACAGGGCGCTCCGCATCTGGTCCGACAACTCGCGGCTCACCTTCCGGGAGGTCAACAGCGACCGCGCCGACATCCTCGTCTACTTCCACCGGTGAGTACACATCATTTTGGTGCACCGTCTCTCTGTAGATGTAGATGTACCGATCATCTTTCCAGAGTATGAACCACCTCCTGGATACCCGGAGAGGTCTCACCAGTAAAACCCCATAACTGCCTTCACCGATCTCACACATTTTTCTTTTTGTCTTCTTCGGGAGTCTTCACTGTTGTTCACTGCTACGATGGCTACCTCAACTTCTTTCTCTCTTTACCAATATTTTCTTGCTATCTTAACGGGTGATCAAGAAGTCAGTAAAATTTGAAAACTGAATAAATCACGGAATAATGTAGATAGAGAGGTACAAATTGACACACATGCTTGGAATGACATGGGGTTTTATTAGAACCAAAAAAATACAAACGTTAAAAAAATGTCCAACAGATGGCGCTTCATCTGATCAGAATAGCAATAATTAGCATTACAAAGTAAGACAAACCAAAGATGATGTTCTTTACAGGAAATGCTCAATATGTCCAGCATCATTCCTCAACAATAGTTGTAGTCGAGGAATAATGTTGTTAACAGCACTGTAAAGCATGTCCGGAGTTACGGTGAGGCATTGGCGTCTGATGTTGTCTTTCAGCATCCCTAGAGATGTCGGTCGATTACGATACACTTGCGACTTCAGGTAACCCCAAAGCCAATAATCGCACGGACTGAGGTCTGGGGACCTGGGAGGCCAAGCACGACGAAAGTGGCGGCTGAGCACACGATCATCACCAAACGACCGCGCAAGAGATCTCTCACGCGTCTAGCAATATGGGGTGGTTCTTATAAAACCTCATGTCATTCCAAGCATGTGTGTCAATTTTTACCTCTCTATCTACATTATTCCGTGGTTTATTAAGTTTTCAATTTTATACTGACTTTTTGATCACCCTGTGTATCCTGCACATCAGTGGCGTAACTAGGGTAATTGGCCCCGAGAGCACAGTTCGACTTCTCGCCCCTTCCCCTACCCCGTCCTACCCGCCGACATCACTTACTCTTTAATCCTGACCGCACCCCTCCTCCCATCCGGCGCTGTTAATTACTCTTATTTGTGGCAAAACAGCAAAATCGCAAAATAGGCGTGAGTTACCGTTAGAGGCATGTACAGTCCACTTTGACCAAGAAATTTTTAGAAATCTATAAAAGCCAGTTGGATGTAGTGGTTCTTACAACGACAAAAAAGACTACATGACTTACCTAGTTTCGTATATAGTGTCCTATAGATGGTGTGATTGACGCACCGAAATTGGTAGATAAATAAAATTATTAGATAAAATTACGGCTGTTCGTCTCTCTATTCTTCAAGTCTTCGACGACGCGTAGCCCCATTCTATTTACACAAAGTGGACTTACAGAAACTTGATATGATGTTCAACCACAGCTGCGATGATACATTTCAAATTACGAAAAGCGCAACAGCTACGTCCGAGTGACTTACTAATCATAAGTATTTTCATGACATTATAGTCATATCTTCAGATGACAAGCTGTTGATCTAAAGAAGATAGAAAAATCTAATGAGAACTATGCGAAAATGGGAACTATCGAATTGACTAATTCTGATTGGCATGTGTTATAAACGGACTTTTCAACACATAGTGTCCTTAAAAACACAGTAAGGATAAGTAATAGGTCTTCTGGCATAAAACAGGCGTCCTATAGTATGCAGCCGTCGTGACTCAAATAACCGTTGGAACTATAGAAAGACACAACCCTAGAAACAGGAAATGTAAAATAAGAACCGGCATTATAAAATGTGGGAAAGAGCCTCCAAGCTCAAGAGGCTTACCAGACATCTATGTTACATCTTTTCAGGCAAAGCGGGCAGCATCGCTAGAGCAATATAGTTCTTGTTTTTGGATAGTTTTAATCACGAGTTTTGCATCTTCTTTAGGTCAACAGCTTCGTACCTGAAGATGTGGCTATAATCTCATGAAACTTCTATCATTTGAAAAAGTGATTTAAGTGTGCAACACTTTGACTAAGTATTTCTAAACTAAATCACGTCCAAAGCCGAACGCCAAACCAATCAAACCACCTAAACTTACAAGTTGTTACGAAAATGTAATGATTTCTTCACAATTTCGTTAGCATGTCTGATATCACAGAAAGAACATTCACCCACCTAGTAGCTGAAAAGAAAAAAGCGTCTACTTACCCAGTAGATACAGGTCTTACAGAACTATTGCTCAGTCCAGGCCAGTCCGAATCATCTATTGATTTCCTTTCACACATCTTTGCTCTCTTCTCATTTTTGTATCGGCCTTTCCTCTTTTTCGCCCCTCTCCTTCTTCACCCTCTTTTTTTGCCCTCACCCATTTTTATCGTCAGTCAAAATTCTGCACCCTCCGTGGGAACGGCGCCCAGAGTACGCAGTCCGGTCGCTGTACCACGATACGTCAATGCCGCACAATACAGCTATACACACCTCCGCTGCAGTTATTGCGAACGCAGTGCGCTCGACCTGTAAGCAGTAGTTGCGAGTTCCTGCGAGGGCAGTACGTTTGGTCATTAGTATTTGGCACGGCGCACAGAAGGTCACAAAGTTACCCGCTAGTGCGCGAAGCTAAACCCCCAAATCGCACCATACTGTTTCGTACAGTGAGCCCAAGTGACACTGCGTCGGTGATAAGTCCGTACGGATGAAGGCTTTAAACTAAGCACGTATTGTGATGATATGGAAGAAAACAATCCGGATAACTGCTTGTAAGATTCGCGCACCGAGGTTTCCTTACGAGCTTCCGCGAATCGAGAATGTAGACAGTTTTTTTTCTTGTTATCGATATCGATACTAGCAAGATATCAAAATATGTGACATAAACTGCCGCACTTTTGGTTTCAGCGAATTAGAAGCTTAAATTGTTTACGACATGAAAGTACGGTAGGCTTCAGTATGTAACATTAATTTCAGCTTGATACGTTTACCCGTTCCTGAGAAAAAGGCTTCTTAAGAGGCGGACAGGTGGGCAGTCGGACAGTACGACACAAAAAAAAATCGTGTAATGTGATGACAGATCAACAATTTACGGATTTTTCCTTTACTTCTGCAGTGGAACTTTGCTTCACGCCAACTGTCATGATTCTAGGTCAACGGGAAATAAACTATTGGTTTGGTCAGTGAGTTCGCGAGTATCAAAGTATGTGACATAAATGGCGGTATCTGTTAGTTTATTGACTCACAAGCTTTAATTTTTTACACCGCCAAGGGACCGTAGACCTCAGTATGTGACCCAAATTTCAACTTGATACGTCTAACCGTTCCGGAGAAAAATGGGTCTTAACCGTCAGACACAGATACACAGACGGACGGACGGATAGAATCAGAGTGATTCTATAAGACGTCGGTTTTTTTTCCGATTGAGGTATGGAGCCCTAAAAAGGCTGTACGTACCGATTTGCATCGTTTATTCACTTTCATTTTGATAATCGTCCAAAACAGTCCAAACAACACTGCACTGCATACCCATTTATCACTCATCAGCATTAATACAAATCAGTTCTTAGTTTGTAATCAGGAGAGAAATCTCACGTTTCATCTAAACCTGCGCCTTCGGAACTGTATAAAGTTCACACTCAGAATGAATGTTTTAACGCGATACTTGTTCTTAAAACCGAGCGATGTGGCGCGGTGGTTGGCACCCTAGACTCGCATTCGGGAGGACGACGGTTCAGATCCGCGTCCGGCCATATATTTTACATTTTCCGTGATTTCCCTAAATCGCTCCAGGCGAATGCTCTGGGATGGTTCCTTTGAAAGGGCATCACGGATTTCCTTTCCCAACCTTCAAAGTTTCCTAACTTGTGCTCCGACTCTTATGACCTCGATGTCGACGGGCGTTAAATCCTAATTTTTCTTAGAAGTAGCTTTACATAGAGTCACGCCGCAGGCTGCTAATAATATGCGTTTTTAGATTTATCGGTGTTTTACGATAGGACTTCAAGAAGTAAGTTACGTACGTCCGCCAACGGTAAGACCATTACGCAGTAAGATTGGCGCATTGCCAGGACTATGTTCTGGGCCCCCTGCAGACACAGTTCTGCTGCGCTGCGATAAATATGTGCGTAGCGTGTGAGGAAAAGGGTGCAGCAACTGGAAACATACTCCGAAGTTGAAGTATGCGGGATGTAAATTGAAGGAACAGAAGGGAGAAAGGGAAGGGAGGGGATCACTGCTGTCAGCTGCGTCGGGACGTTACGCGCAATCAGCGGCGATGAGTGAAAATGTGGACCGGATCGGGATTCGAACCCGGGATCTCCTGCTTACTAACCAGGTGCGTTAATCACTGTGTCATTCGGGGCACAGCGTTATCGCAACTGCACTGACATCTCGGCACGCCTCACGGCCGATCCACATTCCCACCGAGCGCTACCTATCCGCCGTCCCTGTCCACTTCCTTCATGTTCGCTACTCTGAGATTCCCATAGGAGGTCAAACGTGCTTGTGCACCACGCAGAATCCGCAGCTGTTACATTATATGTAAACTGAAGGTGGAGAGGAATAGAAAAGAAGGGAAACGAAGAGGGCACTGGATCCACCTACTTCCGTTCTCATGCACAAATACACTACTGGCCATTAAAATTGCTACACCACGAAGATGACGTGCTACAAACGCGAAATTTAACCGACAGCAAGAAGATGCTGTGATATGCAAATGATTAGCTTTTCAGAGCATTCACACAAGGTTGGCGCCGGTGGCGACACCTACAACGTGCTGACATGAGGAAAGTTTCCAACCGATTTCTCATACACAAACAGCAGTTGACCGGCGTTGCCTGGTGAAACGTTGTTGTGATGCCTCGTGTAAGGACGAGAAATGCGTACCATCACGCTTCCGACTTTGATAAAGGTCGGATTGTAGCTTATCGCGATTGCGGTTTATCGTATCGCGACATTGCTGCTCGCGTTGGTCGAGATCCAATGACTGTTAGCAGAGTATGGAATCGGTGGGATCAGGAGGGTAATACGGAACGCCGTGCTGGATCCCAACGGCCTCGTATGACTAGCAGTCGAGATGACAGGCATATTATCCGCATGGCTGTAACGGATCGTGCAGCCACGTCTCGATCCCTGAGTCAGCAGATGGGGACGTTTGCAAGACAACAACCATCTGCACGAACAGTTCGACGACGTTTGCAGCAGCACGGACAATCAGCTCGGAGACCATGGCTGCCGTTACCGTTGACACTTCATCACAGACAGGAGCGCCTGCGATGGTGTACTCGACGAAGAACCTGGGTGCAAAAATGGCAAAACGTCATTTTTTCGGATGAATCCAGGTTCTGTTTACAGCATCATGAGGGTCGCATCCGTGTTTGGCGACATCGCGGTGAACGCACATTTGAAGCGTGTATTCGTCATCGCCATACTGGCGTATCACCCGGAGTGATGGTATGGAGTGCCATTGGTTACACGCCTCGGTCACCTCTCGTTCCAATTGACGGCACTTCGAACAGTGGACGTTACATTTCAGATGTGTGTGACGACCCGTGGCTCTACCCTTCATTCGATCCCCGCGAAACCCTACATTTCAGCAGGATAATGCACGACCGCATGCTGCAGGTCCTGTATGGGCCTTTCTGGATACAGAAAATGTTCGACTGCTGCCCTGGCCAGTACATTCTCCAGATCTCTCACCAATTTGAAAACGTCTGGTCAATGGTGGCCGAGCAACTGACTCGTCACAATACGCCAGTCACTACTCTTGATGAACTGTGGTATCGTCTTGAAGCTGCATGGGCAGCTGTAGCTGTACACGCCATCCAAGCTCTGTTTGACTCAATGTCCAGGCGTATCAAGGCCGTTATTACGGCCAGAGGTGGTTGTTCTGGGTACTGATTTCTCAGGATCTATGCACCCAAATTGCTTGAAAATGTAATCACAAGTCAGTTCTAGTATAACATATTTGTCCAATGAATACTCGTTTATCTGCATATCTTCTTGGTGTAGCAATTTTAATGGCCAGTAGTGTACATTTGACCACCTGTGAGACCATCGATCGCAGACGACAACGTCCAGGGCGTCGAGGGACTGATTCGCAACACTCGCAGGTTTTTCAACTATGAGGACGTTAACACAGGAGTTTTCAAATGGCTCGGAGACCAAAGAGAGAATTTCTATCATCGAAGAATTGTACGATTAGTAGAACGTTCAGAATGTTATTTGCAGAGACTCGGTGTCTACGTTGAAAAATGGTGTCATGTATCTGTGTCACTCTGAAGTGCAGTGCAACAGTCAGTAAAAATTACTTGCCTGCCGTAATAACGTGCAACTTACTTTTTGAAGTCCTCCTGTATAAGAATGGCGATGAAGTGCCTACATCTGATGGATTTAGACAGTCCTTGACAAAGAATTGGGCGTTCCGCAGGTTGTACCACGGGGACGGTTTCCCTTTCGACGGGCGAGGGCAGATCCTCGCTCACGCCTTCTTCCCGGGAGAAGGGAGAGGAGGAGACGCTCATTTCGACGAGGATGAGATCTGGCTGCTCGGCGAAGAAGACGCTTCGGGACAAGGTGAGTGTTGTTTCTCAATTTGGCCGAATCAAGAGCTGGGATTCTTTTAAATGGTAAAATGTAGGGTTCGCAATGTTTTCAGTTGAAACGTGCTTCTTGACGAATGACAGCCATTGTAGGATGCAGAAGCATAGACAGTTGCTTGTTCATTTAAATACCCATTCAACTACCAGCCGATGTTGTTAGTGTTTTAATATTACAAATAAAGTATAAATCACAAAATAATAAAACTTAGACACAGTTTAGTAATACAAAAGCAAACAAATAATGTAAAACAGTTGAAGTTGTTGCAGATTCTACAGAATCAGCGCATGCTTCCAGGCCAGAGGGAGCGCAACGTCATACTGAAAAGTGGGCTCATACTACCAAGCTGTTTCTGCATTTGACTCAATTTTGTAACCACTGAAATAACGTCAGATTGCTGCACAACCCGTGAAGATCCATTTCGTTTGCACCTGCCATTATGAGAGTGCTTCACTTTGTCGGGCAGTGTAGTAAGCTACCGGGTGGTTTTAATTAAAGAGCAGGTCATCACAGAGGTCCAGTGTGGCCTGTAATTATAGCACTGCAGTGAAACGTGGTACCTATGCTAGTGCATTTATGGGGAACCGATCCACGCTTGTAATAAATTAGTTCCAATTTTCGCCACCAGGTGCATATCTGGCGCCATACAATATCCCGTCGAAGCCCCTGATGCTGATATTTAACAAACTGTGAAAGTGGCGGTTAATAATAAAATCAACATTATGCCTTTCTCACTTGTTTGACCTTTTCTGCACACATTCCGTTCCTAATTCATTACACATTGAAACGTTTGTTCTGTCGTTCATGCATTCACAGTGCCATATTTGCTCCTGGTGGTCAAAACTGGAACTATTTTTTCCAGCTTAAATCGGTTGCGCATTAAGCCTAGTTTACACGACGACACTAGGTTGCAGGTAAACTGCGCTACTGGCCACTGCGCATGCGCGGCGCGCGTTTGCGCAACTCTTTGGTGAAACTAAACATTTTCGGCGTGTTCCAACTTTGGCGACACTATTTGTAGAGTGTAGACAAACTGAAATATGAAGTGGGGAACGGAGAATAATCTTCGCTTTTTGGATATCTATGCTTTGCATAGGTGTTTGTAGCATTTCAGTGATGCTGATTACAAAAATAAGCAACATATTGCTACGGGTGAGACCGTCATGTGCGATCATAACATAGATAGTTTGACAATATCTGAGCTGCAGGGAAAAATTTGAGTTAGGAGCACATATACAACTGAATTAAGAAAAATACAAGCAAGTGTAATTCTCGCTGTGGTAATGCTCTTGACTGCAAGACTAATATCCCATCGTTCGAATTGCCCAACTCTTTGTTAAGAAATATTGCTGACAGGAGGGAAAGCTATACAAATTCAAGATGCTGCATTCTTTATTCAATATTCATCTATTTAAAACGTCGCTGCAGTGCTTCCGATTCACATATGTTTGAATTTTGAAATATTGCCACTGTAAGTATCTCTCTTCAAGAGTAGTTTGCAAACCATTCTCTTCTTAATGCGGTCTGCTTCGAGTAATTATTGTTGCTAATGTTAAAAATTATCACTATTAATGTTAATAATTATTGGTGTTAATGAAAAAGCGTCATCTCCAACTAAAACCGTATCTTATAGCATGCCGAGTGTTGTCGATTATAATGCACGCAATATGATATGTAATTTCAGTTCTGACGATAGTGCTTCATGCATTACAGTACCTTTATTCCTTATCACATAATTAACTCTATTTAGAAGAAACGTGAACAGTTCTGACATTCTAAGATAATTAAAAGAACTTCTTGGATCGTCCGTTATAAATTATTTCAGCAAGGATGCTGAGCAACCGAGCTGACGTCTTTTCTTCATCCAGTCACATATATAAACATGTTTCTTATTTTTTTCTTATGCAGCGATTCCACGCAATAAGCTTTTAACACCATCAGAACTCGTGCGACGTGCAGCTGCCAAGACTTTCATTTCAGACACGACTCAGGGACCGGCAAAACGACGAAACAAGTGTATACTGGTGTCGCCGTACCTACAGTCATATATGCAACCACTTGCGTGCAACTCATTCCACACAACGAGTGGCGCAACCCAATGTCGTCGTGTAAACTAGGCTTTAGAATATCTAATAAGTTTCGCTGCCATACAATAATCAGAGCCCATACTGGGCCTATGTGAGAAGCTGCACTTTAATTCTAACCACCTGGTGTACCTACACGGAGCAGTATACCGGTGGCGCAGTCACATTTTAGATTCCATCCATTGTCGGAATGTTTTCGGTATGTTTTCTCAGAATATTAGTTATTTTATGTTTTATTTTTATTTTATTTATTTATTTTTTTGCTAAGCGCCTACCAGTGCACAGTAGTTTTGGACAGTTCTGGCCGGCCGGGGTGGCCGAGCGGTTATAGGCGCTTAAGTCTAGAGCCGAGCTGCCGCTACGTTCGCAGGTTCGAATCCTGCCTCGGGCATGGATGTGTGTGATGTCCTTAGGTTAGTTAGGTTTAAGTAGTTCTAAGTTCTAGGGGACTGATGACCTCAGAAGTTAAGTCCCCATAGTGCTCAGAGCCGTTTGAACCATTTGGACATTTCTGTTCTCTCTCGCGAATCAAACACGCTTGTGGCCGTTCGCGCCGTCTTCCTTGCACGGGCTGATACGTACGTAATGCACGTATCGCGCCAGCCGGCGCAGGCGGCCAGCCGTCGTATTATTAACTGGAGGGCAGGCCGGCGGCCTGCGATACGGCGTCTGGCGGGCTTCCTGGGCTGTGCGGGCTGCGATAGGCGCGGAAAGCCGGCCGGCCCGCGATAGGCGCTTCCGCCGCCGCGATTGCCGCTCCGCCGCGGGTCGTCGCGCCGCGAGACACGCCCCAGCACCGCGCCGAAGCTGCTCAGCGCATATCAGGTGCTCCACCAAAATCAAAATTGGCTGAGGATAAATAAACAAAAGTGATGAGCACAGTTCTTACTTCGGATCGCCGTGCGGATGCACAGCAAAAAAGCCGTGTACACTGACGTGACAAAACTCACGGGATGAAAGGGAAGCAGTGGTTGGGAAAGGAGTGAGACAGGGTTGTAGCCTCTCCCCGATGTTATTCTATCTGTATATTGAGCAAGCAGTGAAGGAGACAAAAAACAAATTCGGAGTAGGTATTAAAACCCACGGAGAAGAAATAAAAACTTTGAGGTTCGCCGACGACATTGTAATTTTGTCAGAGACAGCAAAGGACTTGGAAGAGCAGTTGAACGGAATGGACAGTGTCTTGAAAGGAGGATATAAGATGAACATCAACAAAAGCAAAACGAGGATAATGGAATGTAGTCAAATTAAATCGGGTGATGCTGAGGGGATTGGATTAGGAAATGAGACACTTAAAATAGTAAAGGAGTTTTGCTATTTGCGGAGCAAAATAACTGATGATGGTCGAAGTAGAGAGGATATAAAATGTAGACTGGCAATGGCAAGGAAATCGTTTCTGAAGAAGAGAAATTTGTTAACATCGAGTATAGATTTAAGTGTCAGGAAGTCGTTTCTGAAAGTATTTGTGTGGAGTGTAGCCATGTGTGGAAGTGAAACATGGGCGATAACCAGTTTGGACAAGAAGAGAATAGAAGCTTTCGAAATGTGGTGCTACAGAAGAATGCTGAAGATAAGGTGGGTAGATCACGTAACTAATGAGGAGGTATTGAATAGGATTGGGGAGAAGAGAAGTTTGTGGCACAACTTGACTAGAAGAAGGGATCGGTTGGTAGGACATGTTTTGAGGCATCAAGGGATCACAAATTTAGCATTGGAGGGCAGCGTGGAGGGTAAAAATCGTAGAGGGAGACCAAGAGATGAATACACTAAGAAGATTCAGAAGGATGTAGGTTGCAGTAGGTACTGGGAGATGAAGAAGCTTGCACAGGATAGAGTAGCATGCAGAGCTGCATCAAACCAGTCTCAGGACTGAAGACAACAACAACAACAACAACCTCTTAATATCGTGTCGCACCGCCTTTTGACCGGCATGGTGCAACAGATAGACGTGGCATGGACTCAATAAGTCCTTGGAAGTCACCTGCAGAAATACTGAACCATGCTGCCTTTATAGCCGTCCATAATTGCGAACGTGTTGCTGGTGCAGGATGTTGTGCACGAACTGACCTCCCACAATTGTTCCATGGGATTCATGTCGGGCGATCTATGGGCCCAAATCATTCGCCTAAATAGAGCAGAATGTTCTTCAAACCAATCGAGAAGAATTTTGGCTCGACGACATGGCGCATTGTCATCCAGAAAAATTCCATCGTTGCTCGTATTAAGTCCATAAATGGCTGCAAATGGTCTCCAAGTCACCGAACATTAGCATTTCCAGTCAATGATCGGTTCAATTGAACCAGAGAACCGTCCGCTCCCGGTAGCTGATACATCGAGAGCCATAATGCGGGAACGAAAGAAAAGCGAAGGAAGAAACAAAATAGAACGACAGTTTCCAAACATTGAGTGGACTGAGATTTGGAAAAACATTACTTCTAATGTGCTCACGTCTAATGTAAAAACGTCATGGTACAAGACAGTTAACAACATAGTTAGCACCAATGAAAGACTGCACGCAATCGGACTCTGTGAAACAAATTTATGTCAACAATGCCATCGAGTTGACACAGTAATTCATAGATATACTTGCAGTGGTCACATGAATAGTTGGAAGTGGATCCGGGAGCAAATAGCTCTGATTACAAGAACATCTCCTGAGTATATATCGCTGTCATTGATACACAGGCCTGAAGCACGTTATTTCCCAGAAGCAAAAAATAACGCTGTGTACTGGTTGCTGGGAAATTTTGTTAACTACGTCCTTAACAAATTAGGATCCGGTAGCATCATAGAGTTCAAGGTACACATGCTGTGTGAGTTCCACAAAATTAGAAGCTATTCGAATCACAAGAAAAAGTTCGGTAATATGCTAAAAATTGTATTTGAAAGAATGGGCATTGGTTAATATAAAAAAGAAGACTGTGTTGACAGTGATGTATTGTAGTTACCTTAAGGATAGTATTTAAGATTTTACAATATATTTATGATGTGTGCTTTTTCTACTTCAGAGAGTAGTTTTTTGAAATTTATAAGCTAATGTACAGAACTTATGTGACATTGAGATTGTGTGTCTAATAGTGCCAAACACAAATCATTAAAGGTGCATTATTGGCTTATACTAGAAAAAAAAAGTGGTCAGCGCGACAGACTGTCAACCCTAAGGGCCCGGATTCGATTCCCGGCTGGGTCGGAGATTTTCTCCGCTCAGGGACTGGGTGTTGTGTTGTCCTAATCATCATACTTTCATCCCCATCGACGCGCAAGGCGCCGAAGTGGCGTCAAATCGAAAGACTTGCACCCGACGAACGGTCTACCCGACGGGATACCCTAGTCACACGACATTTCATTTCACCAGAGAACCCAGTCAATTCCACGAAAACACAGTTCAGACCATTATGGATCCACTACCAGCTAGCAAAGTACCTTGTTGACGACTTGCGTCTATGGCCTCGTGCGGTCTGTGCCACACGCGAACCCCACCCTCAGCTGTCACCAACTGAAACCGAGACTCATCTGACCAGGCCACAGTGTTCCAGTCGTCTAGGATCCAAACGATATGGTCACCAGCCCAGGAGAGGCGCTGCAGGCGATGCCGTATTGTTAGCAGAGGCACTCGCGTCTGTCGTCTGCTGCCATAGCCGATTAATGTCAGATTTTGCCGCACTGTCGTAACGGATACGTTCGTCGTATGTCACACACTGAATTCTGCGGTTATTTCACTAAGTGTTGCTTGTCTGGTAGCACTGATAGCTCTGCGCAAACACCGCTGCTCTCTGTCGTTAAGTGAAGGCCGTCGGCCACTGCGTTCTCCGTGGTGAGAGGTAACGCCTGAAATGTGACATTCTCGGGGCACTCTTGACACTGTGCACTTCGGAATATGGAATTACCTATCGCTTTCCGAAATGTAACTATCTTCCCGCATTCAAAGTCTGTCAATTCCTGTCGTGTGGCCATAATCGCGTCGGTAACCTTTTCACATGGATCACCTGAGTGTCCTCCCCCCCCCCCCCCCCCGCGCCCCCCCCCCCCCCCTTGGTAGCTGAGTGAAAGCCGGCACGGTAGCTCAGCGTTTTCCTCCAGAGAGTTGGCTAGCCTCTTTAATAACAAACTGAGTGAAAGGATCAACAACGAACTTCAACGGATGTCATGTGACGTCCGATACGACCAAATACAACGAACAAAATGTAAAAAAAAGTGGTCAGCGCGACCGAACGTCAATCCTAAGGCCCTGGGTTCGATTCCCGGTTAAGTCGTAGATTTTCTCCGCTCAGGTACAGGGTGTTGTGTTGTCCTAATCATTATCATTTCGTCCCCATCGACGCGCAAGTCGCCGAAGTGGCGTCAAATCGAAAGACTTGCACCCAGCGAACGGTCTACGCGACGGGAGGCCCTAGTCACACGAGAATCCTAAGAAATTTTGGTCTAACGTCAAAGCTGTAGGTGGATCAAAACAAAATGTCCAGACTCTCTGTGACCAAAATGGTACTGAAACAGAGGATGACAGACTAAACGCCGAAATACTAAATGTCTCTTTCCAAAGCTGTTTCACAGAGGAAGACTGCACTGTAGTTCCTTCTCTAGATTGTCGCACAAATGACAATGGTAGATATCGAAATAGATGACAGAGGGATAGAAAAACAATTAAAATCGCTCAAAAGAGGGAAGTCCGCTGGACCTGATGGGATACCAGTTCGATTTTACACAGAGTACGCGAAGGATCTTCCCCCCACCCCCACCCTTCTTGCAGCGAAGTACCGTAGGTCTCTAGAAGAGCTTAGCGTTCCAAAGGATTGGAAAAGGGCACAGGTCATCCCCGTTTTCAAGAAGGGACGCCGAACAGATGTGCAGAACTATAGACCTATATCTCTAACGTCGATCAGTTGTAGAATTTTGCAACATGTATTACGTTCGAGTATAATGACTTTTCTGGAGACTAGAAATCTACTCTGTAGGAATCAGCATGGGTTTCGAAAAAGACGGTCGTGTGAAACCCAGCTCGCGCTATTCGTCCACGAGACTCAGAGGGCCATAGACACAGGTTCCCATGTAGATGCCGTGTTTCTTGACTTCCGCAAGGCGTTCGATACAGTTCCCCACAGTCGTTTAATGAACAAAGCAAGAGCATATGGACTATCAGACCAATTGTGTGATTGGATTGAAGAGTTCCTAGATAACAGAACACAGGAAGTCATTCTCAATGGAGAGAAGTCTTCTAGGAAGTAAGAGTGATTTCAGGTGTGCCGCAGGGGAGTGTCGTAGGACCGTTGCTATTCACAATATACATAAATGACCTTGTGGATAACATCGGAAGTTCACTGAGGCTTTTTGCGGATGATGCTGTAGTACATCGAGAGGTTGTAACAATGGAAAATTGTACTGAAATGCTGGAGGATCTGCAACGACTTGACTCATGGCGCAGGGAATGGCGATTGAATCTCAATGTAGACAAGTATAATGTGCTGCGAATACACAGAAAGAAAGATCCATTATCATTTAGCTACAAAATAGTAGGTCAGCAACTGGGAGCAGTTAATTCCATAAATTATCTGGGAGTAGGCATTAGGAGTGATTTAAAATGAAATGATCATATAAAGTTAGTCGTCGGTAAAGCAGATGCAGGACTGAGATTCATTGAAAGAATCCTAAGGAAATGCAGTCCGAAAACAAAGGAAGTAGGTTACAGTACGCTTGTTCGCCCCCTGCTTGAATACTTCTCACCAGTGTGGGATCTGCACCAGATAGGGTTAGTGGAAGAGCTGGAGATGATCCAACGGAGAGCAGCGCGCTTCGTTACAGGATCATTTAGTAATCGCGAAAGCGTTACGGGGATGACAAACTCCAGTGTAAGACTCTGCAGGAGAGACGCTCAGTAGCTCGGTACGGGCTTTTGTTGAAGTTTCGAGAACATACCTTCTCCGAGGAGTCAAGCAGTATATTGCTCCCTCCTACGTACATCTCGCGAAGAGACCATGAGGATAAAATCATAGAGATTAGAACTCACACAGAGGCATACCGACAATCTTTCTTTCCACGAACAATACGAGACTCGAATAGAAGGGAGAAAGGATAGAGATACTCAAAGCACCCTCCGCCACACACCGTCAGTTGGCTAGCGGAATATGGATGTAGATGTAGAATTACGTGAGTATACATGACAACTCCGCCAATACACTGCCCTATTATACCTTGTGTACGCGACACTGTCGCCATCTGTATATGTGCATATCGCCAACCCATGACTCTTGTCGCCTTAGTGTAAACACAAGTAAATGATGCCGGAGTTAAGAAGCAGCTAAGGTCGCTCAGTAGAAATTAGACCAGGGTTTAACAAGTCGCTGATTTTGAGCGTGATCACTCGCGCATGCCTAGGCCTTTGTTGGTGAACAGAGCAGTTTCGACGTGGTGAGTCTGACGGGAATGCGCGCACACCGTGTTGTCGCCACAACAAGACAGCGGCGCCAAGTGTGAAGTAGAGGGGGGTCGGTTTTGACAGCGGTGCCATCTAATAGCAGCAGTGGCGAGTAGCATGGCGGTTGTCGTTGAAACAACTGGTATTCGATTATACTGTCTCTTTTTTTACGCCAGTTTAACCTGACTATTAACCGCTGAAAATTACTGGTTTCTGAAATAGCCGAGTTTCCGTTTCTTATTCCTATTATTTCTATAATAAATGTAGAAAACGAAGAAAGATTGAAAAACTGAGTCTAGAAGTTTCAAGGCACATGGAACCAAAATACTGCAATAAATACACAAGTAAAAGAAAACTTAATCTGTTCGCCTTTAGCTGCTTTCCTCAAAAAGTGATGTGGTTGAATACTACAAAAAGGCACCAATATTCTTCTATCGATTCAAGTTTTTTGAAACTGCTCAAAAATCATGTTGTAATCGTGGGGGGGGGGGGGGGGTTACCACTATTTGGGCATTACGAATAGTCAGTGCTCAAGGGAGAAAACTGAGATTGAAGAACTATGTTTTTGTTGTCAGTTTGTCCATTTTTAAGGACTACAGACACATAAAGCCATTGATGTAGATGCGGCCAACAGATCAGCTACTTTAAATTTTTATTGTATTCTGTGAGTGAATTGTTGTTGAGTTTTTAATTTATTGCTCTTAGCATAATTTCCTTTTTTTATTTTTGATACAAATAGCAGACGTCTTTAATCTTTTAGAGCAAATGAAGTACTGCACTTCATTGATACATCACTCCGTAAAAATATTTCCAGAGTAGGGTTGGTGTCATTCTGCAATATATCTGATGTCCGGCAACAACAATGGAAAACTCTCGTGTAGAAGAGGTGGCAACAGCTCGTGCACACCACGTACAAGCAAACCTCAGGTCGGAACACAGCAGACCAAACAAATACCGAAAAATACCAGTCATTCAGAACTAAAATACCAGTAATGGTTATAACCGGTCGGTTTTCCCACGGCATTACTTAACACCGACAACGTATTCGCGCTTCAATTCACAGTGCGAGGTTATCGTTTTACACGGAAAGATGGGTTCGCTAAATGTTAAGTGTATTATAGAACATTTAATACTTTCAGAAAGTAGAAAGGCACTACACGTCTTACCACGTCAGTGAATGCAAAAACGGAAAATGTGAGCGGTCTCAACGTGTAGAATAGATTATAAATTTAAAAAGGCAGCTCTCTGAAGTGGTGGAAGAATAGGAAGAAAAATGGAGTGAGTGTGCCGTTCGGATGAGCTACAAAACTACACTAATTTCAATAAAGTCTTTGCGCCATTTCTCATGGTGATTTAATAAAAGATTACTTGGCACACACATCTGACCATTTACGTTAACTTGATGTTGAAGTTCTTACGTCCCACAGAGGTTATAACACACGACGCCCGAGCCACCTTGCAAGTGTTTCTAAAGATTTTTTTGCATATTCTTTAGAGCTCTATGAACATTTAGATATCACAGACACATTCTTACCAGCGTCGATAAAGTGTGGAAAACTTAGTCAAGGGATTTGTTAGTTTATGCGTCAAACACAATTTTGGAGTAGGAACTGAAGTTCAAGGATAAGAAATAAAAACTTAGATGTTTGCCAATAATTTTGTCAGAGACAGCAGAGGACTTGGAGGAGCAGTTGAACGGAGTGGAGAGTGTCTTGAGAGCAGGATATACCATGAACACACAAGCAAAATGAGGGTAATCGAATGTTGTTGTTGTTGTTGTTGTTCTTGTTGTTGTTGTTGTGGTCTTCAGTCCTGAGACTGGTTTGATGCAGCTCTCCATGCTACTCTATCCTGTGCAAGCTTCTTCATCTCCCAGTACCTACTGCAACCTACATCCTTCTGAAACTGCTTGGTGTATTCATCTCTTGGTCTCCCTCTACGATTTTTACCCTCCACGCTGCCCTCCAATACTAAATTGGTGATCCCTTGATGCCTTAGAATATGTCCTACCAACCGATCCCTTCTTCTAGTCAAGTTGTGCCACAAACTTCTCTTCTCCCCAATCCTATTCAACACCTCATTAGTTATGTGATCTACCCATCTAATCTTCAGCATTCTTCTGTTGCACCACATTTCGAAAGCTTCTATTCTCTTCTTGTCCAAACTATTTATCGTTCATGTTTCACTTCCATACATGGCTACACTCCATACAAATACTTTCAGAAACGACTTCCTAACATTTAAATCAATACTCGATGTTAACAAATTCTCTTCCTCATAAACGCTTTCCTTGCCATTGCCAGTCTACATTTTATATCCTCTCTACTTCGACCATCATCAGTTATTTTGCTCCCCAAATAGCAAAACTCCTTTACTACTTTAAGTGTCTCATTTCCTAATCTAATAGCCTCAACATCACTCGACTACATTCCATTATCCTCGTTTTGCTTTTGTTGATGTTCATCTTATATCCTCCCTTCAAGACACCATCCATTCCTTTCAACTGCTCTTCCAAATCCTTTGCTGTCTCTGACAGAATTAAAATGTCGTCGGCGAACCTCAAAGTTTTTATTTCTTCTCCATGGGTTTTAATACCTACTCCGAATTTGTTTTTTTGTTTCCTTCACTGCTTGCTCAATATACAGATAGAATAACATCGGGGAGAGGCTACAACCCTGTCTCACTCCCTTCCCAACCACTGCTTCCCTTTCATGCCCCTCAACTCTTATAACTGCCATTTGGTTTCTATACAAATTGTAAATAGCCTTTCGCTCCGTATATGTTACCCCTGCCACCCTCAGAATTTGAAAGAGAGTATTCCAGTCAACATTGTCAAAAGCTTTCTCTAAGTCTACAAATGCTAGAAACGTAGGTTTGCCTTTCCTTCAAAAATTGGTTCAAATGGCTCTGAGCACTATGGGACTCAACTGCTGTGGTCATCAGTCCCCTAGAACTTAGAACTACTTAAACCTAACTAACCTAAGGACATCACACACACCCATGCCCGAAGCAAGATTCGAACCTGCGACCGCAGCAGCAGCGCGGCTTCGGACTGGAGGGCCTAGAACCGCACAGCCACCGCGGCCGGCTGCCTGTCCTTAATCTAGCTTCTAAGATAAGCCGTAGGATCAGTATTGCCTCACGTGTTCCAATATTTCTACGGAATCCAAACTGATCTTCCCCAAGGTCGGGTTCTACCAATTTTTCCATTCGTCTGTAAAGAATTCGCTGTAGTATTTTGCAGCCGTGACTTACTAAACTGATAGTTCGGTAATTTTCACCTCTCAACACCAGCTTTCTTTGGGATTGGGATTATTATATTCTTCTTGAAGTCTGAGGGAATTTTGCCTGTCTCATACATCTTGCTCACCAGATGGTAGAGTTTTGTCAGGGCTGGCTCTCCCAAGGCCGTCAGTAGTTCTAATGGAATGTTGTCTACTCCCGGGTCCTTGTTTCGACTCAGGTCTTTCAGTGCTCTGTCGAACTCTTCACGTAGTATCGTATCTCCCATTTCATCTTCATCTACATCCTCTTCCATTTCTATAATATTTTCCTGAAGTACATCACCCTTGTATAGACCCTCTATATACTCCTTCCACCTTTATGCTTTCCCTTCTTTGCTTAGAACTGGGTTTCCATCTGAGCTCTTGTTATTCATACAAGTGGCTCTCTTTTCTCCAAAGGTCTCTTTAATTTTCCTGTAGGCAGAATCTATCTTACCCCTAGTGAGATAAGCCTCTACATCCTTACATTTGTCCTCTAGCCATCCCTGCTTAGCCATTTTGCACTTCCTGTCGATCTCATTTTTGAGGCGTCTGTATTCCTTTTTGCCTACTTCATTTACTGCATTTTTATATTTTGTCCTTTCATCAATTAAATTCAATATTTCTTCTGTTACCCAAGGATTTCTACTAGCCCTCGTCTTTTTACCTACATGATCCTCTGCTTCCTTCACTACTTCATCCCTCAAAGCTACCCATTCTTCTTCTACAGTATTTCTTTCCCCCATTCCTGCCATTTGTTCCCTTATGCTCTCCCTGAAACTCTGTACAACCTCTGGTTCTTTCAGTTTATCCAGGTCTCAACTCCTTAAATTCCCACCATTTTGCAGTTCCTTCAGTTTTAATCTACAGTTCATAACCAATAGATTGTGGTCAGAGACCACATCTGCCCCTGGAAATCTCTTACAATTTAAAACCTGGTTCCTAAATCTCTGTCTTACCATTATATAATCTATCTGATAACTTTTAGTATCTCCAGGATCCTTCCAAGTATACAACCTTCTTTTATGATTCTTGAACCAAGTGTTAGCTATGATTAAGTTATGCTCTGCACAAAATTCTACCAGGCGGCTTCCTCTTTCATTTCTTAGCCCCAGTCCATATTCACCTACTAAGTTTCCTTCTCTCCCTTTTCCTACACTCGAATTCCAGTCACCCATGACTATTAAATTTTCGTTTCCCTTCACTACCTGAATAATTTCTTTTATTTCATCATACACTTCTTCAATTTCTTCGTCATCTGCAGAGCTAGTTGGCATATAAACTTGTACTACTGTAGTGGGCGTGGGCTTCGTGTATATCTTGGCCACAATAATGCGTTCATTATGCTGTTTGTAGTAGCTTACCCGCATTCCTACTTTTTATTCATTATTAAACCTACTCCTGCATTACCCCTATTTGACTTTGTATTTACAACCCTGTATTAGCCGGACCAAAAGTCTTGTTCCTCCTGCCACCGAACTTCACTAATTCCCACTATATCTAACTTTAACCTATCCATTTCCCTTTTTAAATTTTCTAACCTACCTGCCCGATTAAGGGATCTGACATTCCACGCTCCGATTCGTAGAACGCCAGTTTTCTTTCTCCTGATAACGACGTCCTTTTGAGTAGTCCCCGCCCGGAGATCCGAATGGGGGACGCCATCATCATTAACCATACAGTAAAGCTGCATGCCCTCGTGAAAAATTACGGCTGTAGTTTCCCCTTGCTTTCAACCGTGCGCAGTACCAGCACAGCAAGGCCATTTTGGTTAGTGTTACAAGGCCAGATCAGTCAATCATCCAGACTGTTGCCCCTGTAACTACAGCTGCTGCCACTCTTCAGGAGCCGGCCGCGGTGGCCGTGCGGTTCTGGCGCTGCAGTCCGAAACCGCGGGACTGCTACGGTCGCAGGTTCGAATCCTGCCTCGGGCATGGGTGTATGTGATGTCCTTAGGTTAGTTAGGTTTAAGTAGTTCTAAGTTCTAGGGGACTTATGACCTAAGATGTTGAGTCCCATAGTGCTCAGAGCCATTTGAACCCTCTTCAGGAACCACGCGTTTGTCTGGCCTCTCAACAGATACCCCTCCGTTGTGGTTGCACCTACGGTACGGCTATCTGTATCGCTGAGACACGCAAGCCTCCCCACCAACGGCAAGGTCCATGGTTCATGGGGGGAAGAATCGGATGTAGACGAATTAAATCAGCCGATGCTGAGGGAATTAGATTAGGAAAGGTGACTTTTGCTATTTGGGCAGCAAAATAACTGATGAAGACCGAAGCAGAGAGGCAATGGCAAAAAAACGTTTCTGAAGAAGAGAAATTTGTTAACATCGAATGTAGATTTACGTGTTAGGAAAACTTTTCTGAAATTATTTGTATGGAGGGTAGCCACGCACGGAAGTGAAGGATGGAAGATAAACAGTTTAGACGAGAAGAGAATAAAAGCTTTTGAAATTTTGGGCTACAGATGAATGTCGAAGATGATGTGTCGATCGCGTAACTAATGAGGAGGTACTGAATAGAATTTGGGAGAAAAGAAATTTGTGGTGCAACCTGACTAGAAGAAGGGATCTTTAGTATAGTATTGAAAGGGAGACCAAGAAACGAACACAGTAAGACGCTTACTCAGGATAGAGTAGCATGGAGAGCTGCATCAAACCAGTCTTCGGACTGCAGATAACAACAACAACAACAACAGTAGCAGCAGCAACATGCGTCTTAGTCATGTTGGGAAACAAATCAGTACCCGAAGCGCAACCGAATGGGAGAATAAAAAATGTTTCGCCACCCAATTCCTGATGATCTGCAGGTTGAAGTAACTGATCTGCAATGCGACAGGCATTTCCCTGATGATCTATTTCCTTGATTATGCAAGTCCCCACCCTGCTCCTTGTGATGATGGTGGGGTACAATGCCGACTGCTCGCAGGCGTTTGCCCGCCGCCTGCTCGCGGACCACATTTGCTGTGAAGCCCAGAATTAGACTCTATGTCGAAATGCCGATGAACTGGGGCGCCTCATCCTCCTGCAGCTTCTCTTGGTTCTGGAACAATGGAGTATCCTACGTCACAGCAAAAATTAAAGTCTTACTGGCATCTGTTTGCTGTAGAGTTATGGAATGTGTCTTGTGCTGGCGTGAGATGACTTTCTTGCAGCTCAAGATCACCGTGTAGAAATAAACACGTTTTGTGCTACCGCCAATCGTGTCAAAACCACGCCGCTCTCTTCCTCACGAGTTCCACATAACGCAATTCTGCATTAACGCCGTGTTTCTTGACTCCCACAAAGCTCTTCGCGGTGTCTCCTTGAAGGAAAAGTACTTGCTTACGAAATTATCGCAACTGGTATGCAATTGGACTGAGAAGTTTGCAAATGATATTCAGTTCTCGAAGAAAGTAATACTTCAGAATCAACAAGGCCCGTCGATAAAATAATTCTTCACGAAGTACCTGTTTCGATCGTCAGAACATCTAAAGGAACAACAATTTGTAAAAACCTCTATGGCAGTGTCCTTGAGGCACCGGCCTTGCCGCAGTGGATACACAGGTTCCCGTGAGATCATCGAAGTTAAGCGCTGTCGGGCGTGGTCGGCACTTGGATGGGTGACCATCCAGGCCGCCATGCGCTGTTGCCATTTTTCGGGGTGCACTCAGCATCGTGATACCAATGGAGGAGCTACTCGACACATCAGCGGCTTCGGTCAAGAATACCATCTTAAGACCGGGAGAGCGGTGTGTTGATCCCATGCCCCTCCTATCCGCATCCTCCACCGAGGATGACACGGTGGTCGGATGGTCCCGGTAGGCCACTCGTGGCCTGAAGACGAAGTGCTTTATGGCAGTGTCCTTACCACTCTGCACCACTGCTATCAATAGTAAAATACATTATACAGTCAGTAATCAAATGCACTCACGCAGTTAATAAATATCTCAGATTTACTAACTGTCGGTATATTCTACAACAGACGGCAGTAACATAGGATGGCGTTTATTTTATCTCACGCCGCAGTAAAATGGATGCACTTCAGGTTGTTGTTAATAATTCTATGATGCCCGAAGATGGTTTGATGATCGAAACCGGTAATTAATAATTATTGTATCGACATCTCTTGTCGGTTCTGAAATACGATTTTTTCTCCGGTGCGATCAGTGGCGCACTACTTCACAAAATATATCGAGAACCCAGTAGGTCGTACTACTTGGAGAATCATCATTAGAAGCGAAAGAACAGTGCACCATACCTCAGCAATACCGCTGTTGCTGTTCACCATACAAATGAATAACCTGGCAAATAACGCAAGTGATTCCCTCAACCAGTTCACAGACGACCCAGTGGTGTACAGTGTGACACATCAGAAAATGCTTGCGAAATATAAGGAGACGTGCAAATGATGAGCGCCTGGGGCAGAGACTGACAGCAGAACCTTTAACGCAAACAAGTGCGTAACATAATGTGTGAACAAGGGCGCTAGGCAAGAAAAAAATTATATCGTTCGAGGGTACGATCAGCGATTAGGCAGAGAATGACAGTAGAATGAACGTGAACTTTGTGGACAGTAGACGTCAAACTGAATAATCATGAAGTAGTGCGATTCACCAACGAAGGAGTTCGCTTACAAGACCCACCTTCCGGCTATTTCTCTGCCAATCCACTCTCGAACAGTGCGCAAGAAAAACAAACACTTAAATCTTTCCGTGCGAGCTCTGATTTCTCTTATTCTATTACGATCAACATTTCTCCTTATGTAGCCTGGCGTTAACAATATACAGGGTGATTCAAAAAGAATACCACAACTTTAGGAATTTAAAACTCTGCAACGACAAAAGGCAGAGCTAAGCACTATCTGTCGGCGAATTAAGGGAGCTATAAAGTTTCATTTAGTTGTACATTTGTTCGCTTGAGGCGTTGTTGACAGATGAATCTTTCGTTTCAAAGATTGTGTTTAGTGATGAAGCAACTTTCCACACTAACGGGAAAGTCAACCGTCACAATGTCTGTATATGGGGCACTGAGAATCCGCGGGAAACAACTCAGTAGGAACGTGACTCGCCTAAAGTGAACGTTTTCTGTGCCATTTCAGCCAATAAAGTTTTTGGTCCCTTTTTCTTCGAAGGTGCTACCGTAACTGGACTACAGTATCTGGAGATGTTAGAGAATTGGCTGTTCCCTCAGCTCGAAGAAGAAGCACAACAATTCATATTTCAGCAGGAAGGAGCGCCACCACATTGGCACTTATCTGTCCGTGACTACCTGAACGTCAACTACCCGAGGCGATGGATCGGCCGCCAGGCAGCCGGTGACCACGTCATCACTGGCCTCCAAGAAGCCCTGATCTTACCCCCTGCGATTTTTTCTTATGGGGGTATGTTAAGGATATGGTGTTTCGGCCACCTCTCCCAGCCACCATTGATGATTTGAAACGAGAAATAACAGCAGCTATCCAAACTGTTACGCCTGATATGCTACAGAGAGTGTGGAACGAGTTGGAGTATCGGGTTGATATTGCTCGAGTGTCTGGAGGGGGCCATATTGAACATCTCTGAACTTGTTTTTGAGTGAAAAAAAACCTTTTTAAATACTCTTTGTAATGATGTATAACAGAAGGTTATATTATGTTTCTTTCATTAAATACACATTTTTAAAGTTGTGGTATTCTTTTTGAATCACCCTGTATTTTCGCAAAGCAGAAAGTTACTGATTGAAATTTCATGAAAAGGCATCGCCGCAATGAAAAACATCTTCGATTCAATGACTGCCACCCCTGACACTATGTTCCCATTTCCAGATAACACAACACGAGTTGCCATTCTTTGAGTTTTCTCGATGTCCTCCGCCAATCTTATCTGGTAAAGATCCCATATCACGCTGCACAACTCCAGAAGATGGTGGTGGTTGTTGGGATGTTTAGGGGGGACTAAACAACTCCAGAAGAGGACGGACAAGCGTAGTGTAGGCAATCTCTTTAGTAGACCTGTTTCATTTCCTAAGTATTCTGCCGATTAAACGCAGTTCTGGGTTGCCTTCCCCATAATACTTCGTTAAAATTCCAGTCTAAGTTGTTCGTCATTCTAATCCCTAGGAATTTAGATGAATTGCCACCCTTTAGATTTGTGTAATTTATCGTGTAACCGAAATTTAACGGATTGCTTTTAAATATTAATGTAAGTAACCTCATACTTTTTTAAAATTTAGAGTCAATTGCCACTTTTTGCACCGTACGGATACTTTGTCTAAACAGCTACGTGAGTCGCCATAGAATTGTCTCGTACGCGCGCACTGTCACAGAAATGCTTAACAAACTCCAATTGAAGACGAAAGCCATATTCTCAAAACATGCCAGCCTGTGTGGTTCTTACTTCTTAAGCTGTGTCAACATAAAATCTCTAACTTTCGTAAAATGTAATTCTCACATTACTCAATTCAGATATTATGTAACGAAGACGGTGGTATTCCTAAAAGCACAAGCTTTTACAGAGGGTGACGCGGTTTGAAAACTGTGGGTACGTTTTTCGCAAATGTCGCCCCGAAAAACTTCTGAATCGTATCATCAGTTTAGCAATAGCGTTATACACAACAATTGTTTGCAAAACGTTCAGTACGTAAAAGTATATATGTGATTTGCAAATGGAGTAATCTGAATAACTTTATTCCCTACAGTCCGTTCTTCTCAACTGCTGTTCGTTTGCTAGTTTATTTTGTGCTGAATAGAAGTGCAAAATCTTTAAATAGCGTCAAGCGTGGCGACTAGTGCTTTACTGAATCGTATAAAGTCAAATGTGTGGGTGCGATACACGAATTCTTATAGCGATGCTTAAACACGTTGCTGTGACACGTAATTGCAACGAAGTCGATTTGCATTCGCTGACCAGCTGTTCTGGTAACTTTCCAAAATTCCTGCGAGCAACGGCCTATATAGATCGGTAGGCGTGTCTCTGGTCGATTTCTAATGTTAGAAGGGTGATTGCAGCCGTCACCTTTCCCCTTTCTGAATAATTCGTCTTGAGCTTCAGACCCGCATTTGTCTTACGCTTCACGAGGAGCATTCTCTTACCACAGTAGAGTAAGTCAGCGGTGTTTTCGTAAAGAAGCAAGCAGAAACCCAGACACTAAGAGGTAATAAAATCTAATGTAGAACACGAAAATGATCGGAGATTAACAGTTACTCGCAGAGACCAGTGCATACACACATCAGAGTTGCCTCTATGTTCAAGCTTGGCTGTACTGTTTCATTCGAGGATTACTATTTAGATGTGAATCGCACTGTGTACGTACCAAAAAGTTGTTCCATGTTTGAAGATCATAATATTATATTGCGCCATAATTATGAGCAAACTTTTTTAATTAAATTTCAATTGTGTGCCACGTACTTGTCTGCGCCTCTCGGTTATTGAAATATTATCGAAGTGAGTGGAGAGTTTCCTTAACTGCTCCTCCTTGAAAATAACACTTAAATAAGGATTCTTCTATCGTTACGTTTTTATAGGAAGTTTTATAGATGACAGAAAATATAGATCGCGGTCGTACTCTTCAGTGGTGGCTCGCACATCACACTGTTTACGAAATGGACGGACGTAAGATTCCTACCTTAGCTCTGTTAATACTATCTTTCCCTTCGTTGTTCATATGCTAGTCATGTTTTTTTGTCTGTAGTGGACATAAATAAATACTACAATGTCTATGAACATGTTATAAAGCAAAAAAGGTAGTACCATGTGTGGCTCCTCCGCTTCCGCCTTTTTGTCGTCTTTCGTGGGTACTAAATTTTAGTTTATTGAGTTGGCGGGTGACCATGTCTTCGACCTCCAGGGTCGTGTTCAGTTTATTTTGATTTAAAGCTGGGAGGACGAGTCACAAACTTCATTAAAATCTCATGAAACAGTAACATAGCTTGACATCTTTGTAAATTGTTTATTCACGAGCCCTGTTATTAAGCAAGCTGAATCTAATTCGGTGAACAAACACTACTTGTTTTTAATTAGAATTAATTTCAAGCACTTATAATTGAAAATAAACATCTTGACACCTTATATTCGTTGTAATTACGCTTTCACATCAGATTACACGCTTAAAGTCAGAGAGGTTGCTGCAGTGTAGTCGGTGAAATTCTTCAAATAAATGACAAGCCAGCCGATCGCTCTGTGTTACGATCGGAAGTTAACTTTTTCATGAAAATTGTTTAACTGCTGTTGAATTGAGACAGACTACAAAATTATAGCAAGTGCAGTCTGGTAATTTTAAACCAATCAGCCTCAGATGTACAATCGTAACACTTCAATAATTGCACATATTAAAATCCATAAATAACGAAGCTGAACCAGACATTATGTGTGATTCAGTTTTATTAGCAACTCGTACGAAACGAAACTTTCACAAATAACACTTTTCAACAACAAACATAAATGTAAACGAGTTTCTAACTGAGAGAGAGCTAACAGAACAGAAGATATCGCTACGGTCTAAAACATATACTTACACTACCAAAATCAAGAGATTGAACAGTGCAACACCTACTTGTCTGCAGCCTTTAGTTTCCTTGAAAAATCTGAATTATTTTATTATATTAATAATCTTATAAATTTCAAACAAAAATTGACATAACTCATCTAAATAACTCAAATTAAATAAAAATAAATATTCCAATTACTATACTACGAAAGAGTGGCTTCACATGAACAGCCAGTAAGGACGTCAGCATATAAAAGTTCCATTACAAATAGTACGATACAAATTCTTACTTGGTAACTATTCCTCCTTCAGCAGAAAAATCTTTACAACATGTGAAATAAGACACTTAAAACAAGAGACGCAAAATACCTTACTGCAAGTAACGTAAGCTATTTTGTAGATTAAGCAAATCGAACAAACTCGCTCCTCAGAAAGACCGCGCTTATATTTATAAAACGTTGAATGTTATAGAATACACTTTTATTAAACTGGTAAGAAAGTATCAGAATATATTAAAAACGTGAAGGATAATAATGAAAATATTTGGATTCAGTAAGACGCGACCAAGCAACATACAAACATTTACCGTACCATTCTGCGTTGCAAATCATCGTGCTGTACCGACCATCACTGTTGAATGACCGTACTTTGGACCTTACCGTCTACAGAAACCTTTACTCGTAGATGTGTTATTGACTTACATGTCATTATAACAAATTGTATCAAGAACATTGCACTTCTTATGGATCCTCAGTGTGCCATTTGTAAGGGGTCAACCGCCCCTTACGCATTGAGAACAATATATCTTTGCCTCACGAAGGTTGCAGTAGGTACTATCGATGGTCTAGCGCCCAGTGCGTCAGAGGAGTCAGTGTTGAGACTCCGAGCAAGTAAGTTGTTGGCTGCTAAGCGAGCAGGGCGGATTTCGGTTAGACGGCCGACCGCGTTCACAATTGTTTAGTGGCTGTGTGTATCACACAAATCCTTGGGCCTCACCTCCAGCAAATATGCAAACGGCGTTAATTGAGCGATTTGTTTGATGTGTTCAAGTGTTCATTTGTGCGCCGTGATTACGCGATTACCTCGCCGGACACCAACGATTTGGATTGCAGTGCCACATGAAGAATATTGGCGTGTGACGACATCAATAGGCGACTTGTGATCAGTTAACCGTTATTACTTTGTCAGGCGAAGAGTGTAACTGCCTATTTCGGGCTGTTTAGACAAAAGATATAGAACATTAAGAACAAAGTATGTATAGATTATTGCTACCTGACATCCTAATTAGCGTTGTTGGGTTTGATACGACACAACTCCCGTGCAAATATTAACCGATTAGCCTCATGTGTTGCACACGGTCAAACTATTTTAAACTGTTGGGCTATAATCCACTAGTCAATAACGGCGGGTTTAATAGGGAGTGTTTCACATTGCCTTGAAACGGGATACTTTCATAACAAACAAGTTAGGCTAACAATAACTCTTCAAGCACCTATATGGCGTTTCCAGTCATTTTGTTACAAAAAATCGTAGAATTAACGACAGGTCCTAGAGATATTCTCAATTTTCTGATGCTTGGAAACGGCATATATATTTATTTATATATGGGCTTCAACAGAGAGCCAATGTGGCGTGTCGCCAGTCTGTATTGAAAAGAGATGACGTGCATGTGACGTAGGTGATCATTGGTCAACGTTCAACAGCACATTCAAATCATCTGTCATGTTAGATATTGCTCTGCATGTTCGAAAAGACTCCCCAACGCGCTTTTTCCTACTGTGACGTCAGAAACTCGGCACGCTCAACTCTCAACGTTCGAATGCACGGGTCCGTGTGCCGACGGCTTAACAATAAGTACTTGGGGGCCGGCAGCCAACTTATCATCCCCTTACTAGTCTATTGGGGACTCATGCCAATTTATGTAGGGTACCAGTTAATATGATCGGTACGTATGCGGTCCGAGAAGACACTCCACACTGTCAGTATTGGCACTTCAGCAAAAAAAATTGGCGACTACTGCTCTGTTTTTCGAGCTCAAAAACCGCACAAAACACGGCAGACAGGAACATGAAGAATGGCTAACTCTCAAACTGCACGATGAGTAGCCTCCGGTGGACTACGTGCAAAGTTCTGTTGAATGCGCTGTACGTCTTGAAGGAGCACACGGTGGCGGCCTGTGTATTTCCCCTTACGTAAACAACCAGTCCCTTGAAACTGCTAGTACCATCGTCAAATACTATGAGACGTACAAGGTGCATCGGCATTTTCTGGACTAAAATCACGCCGCAGAGTTGTAATTGGATTGCATCTGTGGAAACGGAGAACAGAAAATACCATTTCCACTCGACGCACACTGGAGAGTGAACAAGTGCGCGGTAACCACATGAAATGGCAACTTACATCTGGCACCGATGTAAACTTTTGGTGTGGATGTGTAAGTTGAAATTCACTGCAAGTCACTCTCTTATACAGAAAAGCCAGCGAAAAAGTGCTCCTATCGGAGCACTAAAGAGACTAATATGCTCCTGACTGAACCAGCTGCCTCATTCTGTCTCCTTCAGCACCTTTAAAAATTTTCCCAAAAACTTTGGCGTGCGAAGATATTAACGCTCTTTCTAACATGCAACTCACCTCTTACTGCCACAAGATCACCTAAATGTAATTAGCTCTCACTCACTAGTCCATCTCTGCAGGTCGCTCATACCCATCCACATCCACATTCTCACTCACTCATTCAGATCAACTCATTGTCATTATCTTGTTGTGTCTCTCTGTCACTGCCTCCTGTCCTCCTGCTGAGGCTTCGTTCTGTTCTACTACTATCACTAATGTCTCTTCTCACTATCGCTGTCTCCCTCTAGCTCTCCTGCTGTTACTATCTCATTCATTCATTCATTCATTCCAACTGCTGCTGTCTCATCTCACTGTCTCTCTCTCTCTCTCTCACTCTCTCTCTTTCTCATTGTCACTGTCACAGAGTGTGTGTCTCATTATCACTGGCTCTCACCCATTTCCTCTTTCTCTTTATCTCTCTTCCTCTCCTGCTGGCACTCCCTCCTACACTCTTTTCCCAGCACTGTTTTGTCACTGTCAACTATGTTCTCCTGCCACTGTGTTCCTCTCTCTCTCTCTCTCTCTCTCTCTCTCTTTAACACTGACATCATCTCCCTCGGTCTTTCTATACCACAATCACTGCCTACTTTCAACCAGTATTTATTAGTTTTCCGTCTATTTCCCACTACCTCTGTCTCCTTCTCCTTCAGCACAAAAATGCGCGAATACGTTCGCGTGCCAACCTTTTTTGGAAAATTTTAAAGTCGGTAAGGAAGATAGAATGAGGCAGCTGGGTCAGTAAAATTTTGATAGTTTGCTCAAGAGAAATTGAAATAATGCAAAACTACAGCTCAGACCGGGTTTTACGGGAACAACAATTTCGCCTACGCTTCAGTACTACAACACGGGGTTCCCAGTACATTTCTTTACAGAATATTTGTCCGTGCTACTTACCGAGCGAGGTGGCGCAGTGGTTAGACACTGGACTGGCATTCGGGAGGACGACGGTTCAATCCCGCGTCCGGCCATCCTCATTTAGGTTTTCCGTGATTTCCCTAAATCACTCCAGGCAAATGCCGGGATGGTTCCTCTGAAAGGGCACGGCCAACTTCCTTCCCCATCCTTCCCTAATCCGATGAGACCGGTGACCTCGCTGTGTGGTCTCCTTCCCCAAAAACAACCCAACAAAAATCCGTGCTACGTCACTTTGTAAACTACGGTTTCGCCTCTTACCGTATTTTATGTGTACATGTAGGGTAACTTCGAAGCTGTGTATCCTGGAAACGGATAAGTACATTAAGAAAATTTCCAGGTTTGTTTGAAATCGGTATCTTAGGAATATGTGGCAAACATAACATCCACTTACTGTGCATAGCCATCCTGGAATCCGCACCTCGGTTTTGATAGCCAAAAACCATGTTTTTTGGGTTTTTATCGATAACTGATAAAGATTTTTGAAAAAGGAAGGATGGCATTTCTTGATAAATGGCTAGAGAATATACGGTTAAAATATGAGCAATTTGCTGCGATTAGTTATTTAGATATCCGCTGCTGACGGTAAAAAATAGTGAAAAACACTTTTTCGGGTGTTCTCAAGAACCGCTCCTGAGTTAAATGGTGCCTCCATAACCCCTAAAGGCGTACCATAGACCACATCTAATGCAAAAAAGGAACCAACTGATTTGATTCATCTGTGGAAGCTGGAGTAAGTGAGTAATATTCAAATTTTGGCTGTGCACAGTAGGATAGTTACAGTAAGACGATCTTTCTGTTTGGTATATAAATGGTCTCTAGGCAAAGGGCTATCCCAAACACTTGACTCTACCTTTCCATCACCAGCAGAACCTGAGGTCCGAACTCCAGAAAAACCGCTTGTAATGATTGTCGTTTTGGAACATATTGGTAGCGCAAGCTGTCGCACGTTACCGATCGTCTTGTGAAAGCGGATGAACCTTTTTGAAACGCCCTATACTTGAGGCGCGGCTCATTTTACAAAGGCTGAGGGTTGAAAGAAGTGCTCCTCTTTGTGTTGGCAGGGACGAGCCTGTTCGCAGTGGCTGCCCACGAGTTCGGCCACTCGCTGGGGCTGCAGCACTCGTCCGTGAAGGGCGCGCTGATGTACCCCTGGTACCAGGGGCTGTCGCCCAACTACAAGCTGCCCGACGACGACCGCGTCGCCATCCAGCAGCTCTACGGTAAGTCATCAGCCTTCTATTTCGCCTTGTGCCTCCGTGTCTTAATTTTAAGCTGTTTAAGGGGCCCTCGCACGCTCAATATTTACTGCGCAAAACTAAAAACTGCGCTATAACATTGATCGTCTGCGAAAGGTATTGACGGTTTGTGCAATACAGGCTGGTCAGAAGGTCTGAAAAGCTTGTCAGGGTGTTGCAGGGAAGATTGTACTGAGAAATAATTGTTACGAGAAAAATTCGATACGTTGGGCCGTTTCCGAGTTGTTTAGTACTGTAGTTTACCATCAGCTCGCCGCACGCGCAAATTTAAGCATCTGTACCCGCTAAAATGCACTGACATCTAAGTGCCCGTGAGTTACCACTTTGTTCAAATGCTCATTACCAGTTGAAATGTGCCCTTTTTCGGAAGTGATAAATTTAAGCTAAGAGAGAAAAACCTACGTTTGTTCGATTTGCGCAACCAAACAAAGAACACGTTTGGCAACACTGTCTCTGGCAGGCCGCTTGAATTGGCTCGCGTGACGACATGATACGCTAACGTCAAGACTAAATAAACTCAGAAACGGTGCAACGTATGGAATTGTTTTCTTAATAATCATTTCCCAGCGCAGTCTACCCTGCAGCATCCTTACAAGCTTTCCAGATTGTTACTGACCACCCTGTATATTGAAAAAGATAGCACAGCGTAAAAATATTACTCTGGCTCGACGCATTGCGTAATATATTGTACCGTGTACGAGTAATGTGCAGTACACGGCAGTCGCGGGCGAGACTTCGTAATTAGCGCACTTGCAAATAACTGATGTCATATGAACATTAATACAACGGGAAAGACAGATAAAGCCGGCCGGGGTGGCCGAGCGGTTCTAGGCGCTACAGTCTGGAACCGCGCGACCGCTACGGTCGCAGGTTCGAATCCTGCCTCGGGCATGGATGTGTGTGATGTCCTTAGGTTAGTTAGGTTTAAGCAGTTCTAAGTTCTGGGGGACTGATGACCGTAGAAGTAAAGTCCCATAGTACTCAGAGGCATTTGAAAGACAGATAAAGGAAATCATCTACTGAAGCTAGCAAGGGGGGTCGTTTCACTGCATGTTTAATACTTACTTAGTAATTAACTGTAGAAAAATTCTACAAAAGTGTTTGTCAGGCGTGTTCAACCCGTGGCTTGTGGGCCGCATACGGTCCAAAGCAAGTATCAGTGCGGCCCAAGTAGTATTTATCACACGACCGGTTTATGGAAAGTTTTTAAGTTACTCGTCTTCTTCCAGTATGGCCCAGGCAAGGTAACTTGTTGAACACCCCGGGCTTAAGTGCAGGAAAATAATACTGCAACTGCTTATTTGTTCGTTTCAGAAGCTTTAATTACTTGTTGAGAAATACATAACAGCACTACCTACTGCTGTTCTACAACAATGTACCTTACTCTTTTCAGGTTCATAGTTCGCTTCCAGCATTGTGGAAAGTAAAACGTGACTAGTATAAGAACAGTATTTTTTCTGTGTACTTAATATGTAACGGAGTTCATAAGTTCGTTGAAAGATTCCTCGCTCATCCTTAAAAAATACAGATAGTAGTCACACTCAGCTGCAAGTTCTGTTAGCATGTTAGTATTGCCGTGCGTAGAATGTCTTCCAAGATGTTTTTTCGCCCATCGCCTCTTCCTCTCGTTTTTCTTTTTGCAGTACGCAGCGATCGCAATCGCAATAGAAGCGACTTCTGCATCATCGAGTGCCGATGTGTTCGCGATGAAGGCAGAGCTCTAACTCACTCGCCCCAGGCAGAAATGTTGCAAAATACTACTGTGCCGTTCTTGGCCTCGCACTTTCATGTAATACGCTTATATTAATATTACGAGGGTGGGTTGATAAATCTAGTGAATTTCCATGAAAGAATAGAACAGTTTTACTGCGCTTTATTGGCCGGTAAGCTTGATTATTCCAAGGATCCTCGAAGAATTTCAACGATATACAGCATACAGCTCATTGTTGACAACCGTCTGAATTCGTCATTGTGTCGACTGCGATTGAAAATTGAGGAGACCGAGCTTTGGACTGTTATTAAACATTTACGTTTGTGTAGTGGGACTGCCGCATAAATCAGAGTTCACGCGAACATCGCACTCTCACTGAAGACCATTTACTTTTGGATTAATGGATTTAGGCGTGGTCGGCAACCACCAAAGGCTAAGTGCGCTCCGGTCATCAAACTGAGGTCACCACAAAGGTAACCATAGACAAAATCCATGATACGATAATGCAAGACCGCCGAATAAAAATTCTTGATATTGCTTAGACTGTAGGCATCTCAGCTGAGCAAGTGGGTAATATCCCGCACGGAGTATTGGCTATGAAGAAGGTGTGTGCTAGGTGGGTGGAGCGATTGCTCACAGCGACCGTAAGTGCACCTGACGCAAGATTTCAGTACAATGTCTGGTGATATTTAATCGCAATCCGTAAGACTTTCTGCGCCGATTTGTGACAGTTGATGAGACTTGGATCCATCATTACGCACCAGAGACGAATCGGCAGTCAAAACAATGGACAAAGCCTGGTGATAGTACGCCGAAGAATGCAAAGATCATTTTGTCAGCTGGTAAGATGGTGGCCATTGTTTTTTGGGATTCCCAAGGCACAATCCTCAGATTACTTTGAAAAAGGCAGAACCCTAGTTGGACGCTGTTATAATTCGTTGATGGATCGTTTGAAACTTGGTTGATGAAAAAAATGTTTTTTCACCAGCAAAATGCCCGGTCCCTCATGTGTCAGCACTAACAATGGCGAAAGTGCACGAATTGGGCTTTGAATTGGTTTCTGATCCACTCTGTTCACAAGACTTAGCCTCAAGCGACTTCTTCCTGTTCCCAAACTGGAAACTTTGGCTTGCTCGGAAGAAATTTTTATGAAATGAGGAAGTGACAGCTGCATTCAACGAGTATTTTGCAGAGTTTGACAGAATCTATGTTTCTGACGGGATAAAAAAGCTGGACCAAAGGAGAGTATGTCGAGAAGTAGCCCGCCCGGCTAACCGCGGGGACCGACGCGCTGCTTCCCGAGCGGAAAGGCGACCCGGTCCCCAGGATGAATCTGCTCGGCTGATTAGTGTCGAGGTCCGGTGTGCCAGGCAGCCTGTAGATGGTTTTAAAGGCGGTTTTCCATCTACCTCGGCGAATGCGGGCTGGTTCCCCTTATTCCACCTCAGTTACATTATGTCGGCGATTGCTGCGCAGACACTGTCTCCACGTACGCGTACACCATAATTACTCTACCACACAAACATTTGGGGTTACACTCGTCTGGTATGAGACGTTCCCGGGAAAGGGGGAGGGGGGGAGATCCACTGGGGGGCCGAACCGTACAATAATCCTGGGTTTGGTGTGGGGCGGGTGGACTGCTGTGGCTTGTTGTGGGTTTGTGAACCACTGAGGGCTACGACGGGACGAAGCCTCTCCGTCGTTTCTAGGTCTCCAGTTCAGTACACAATAAACACTATACACACAACGTCGAGAAGTAAGGTGAGTTGCTTACGGAACAAACATTTTTCTTTCTTTACCAAGAGTCGAGGGGCATGAAAGGGAAGCAGTGGTTGGGAAGGGAGTGAGAGAGGGTTGTAGCCTCTCCCCGATGTTATTCAATCTGTACATTGAGCAAGCAGTAAAGGAAACAATAGAAATATTCGGAGTAGGAATTAAAATCCATGGAGAAGAAATAAAAACTTTGAGGTTCGCCGATGACATTGTAGTTCTATCAGCAAAGGACCTGGAAGAGCAGCTGAACGGAATGGACAGTGTCTTAAAAGGAGGATATAAGATGAACATCAACAAAAGCAAAACGAGGATAATGGAATGTAGTCGAATTAAATCGGGTGATGCTGCGGGAATTAGATTAGGAAATGACACTTAAAGTAGTAAATGAATTTTGCTATTTGGGGAGCAAAATAACTGATGATGGTCGAAGAAGAGAGGATATAAAATGTAGACTGGCAATGGCAAGGAAAGAGTTTCTGAAGAAGAGAAATTTGTTAACATCGAGTATAGATTTAAATGTCAGGAAGTCGTTTCTGAAAGTATTTGTATGGAGTGTAGCCATGTATGGAAGTGAAACGTGGACGATAAATAGTTTAGACAAAAAGAGAATAGAAGCTTTCGAAATGTGGTGCTACAGAAGAATGCTGAAGATTAGATGGGTAGATCACATAACTAATGAGGAGGTATTGAATAGAATTGGAGAGAAGAGAAATTTGTGGCGCATCTTGACTAGAAGGGATCGGTTGGTAGGGCATATTCTGAGGCATCAAGGGATCACCAATTTAGTATTGGAGGGCAGCGTGGAGGGTAAAAAACGTAGAGGGAGGCCAAGAGATGAATACACTAAACAGATTCAGAAGGATGTAGGTTGCAATAAGTACTGGGAGATGAAGCAGCTTGCACAGGATAGAGTAGCATGGAGAGCTGCATCAAACCAGTCTCTGGACCGAAGACCACAACAACAACAACCCAACTTATCAAACCACTTTCATACTGCGCAATAAATACTCATCGTGTGAGGGCCCCTTTACATTCGTCCCCATGGAAGAGGCCACTGACCATTTCCAGTGTTCTGGAGGTCGACCAGAGGTGTTAACGGAAAAAATTTTCAGCGCCATACTTTGGTTACTGAATGCACTATTTCGCTGCAGCTAACCGCTACAGCGACTGGAAGTGACCGCCAGGTGTTAACTGACAACCGATACTGCCTGTCTTCGTATGTCGTTGGTACTGCCCACCGCAGTGGCGACACCGCTCATTCGTTGTTAATCTCTGTGAAACAAGTCGCACGAGAGTTTACAGCACGGATTCTAACTCTATTTTAGCGTTTCTTCTTAGAAAAGGTAGTTATATTTATAGTAACATAATCTTGTAGGTAAGTGAAACGTGGACGATAAACAGTTCAGACAACAAGAGAGTAGAAGTTTTTGAAATGTGCTGCTGCAAAAGATGCTGGAGATTAGGTTTTTAGATCGAATAACTAATGAAGAGTCAGTGAATTAATGAGAGAGAAAAGAGCATTACTGTATAACATGGCTAAAAGAAGGGGTCGAAGTATACCTTGAGGCATCAAGCAAACGCTAATTTTGTTAGCGAGGGAAGCGTGAGGAAGGTGAGGAGTAACAGTCGTAGAGGGAGATTAATGCATGATTACAATGAGAAGTTTCAGATGGATATAGGTTGAAACAATTACGCTGAGATGAAAACCCTTACATAGTATTGAATGACATGGAGCGCTGCATTAAACCAGTCATGAGCTTGAATACAGCAACAACAGAATCTAACTCGAAATAGGATACTCCAAGCTCGGGAAATATATCTTCTTCCACAAATTATATTTTACGAGCACATTTTTGAACTCTTCATGCTTGTAGTCATACAGAACAGGATAACTATACACATACTCCAATGGCCACTCGTCGTAGTTACCGTCAAGGCCTTTCTCAGAGATTACAACAAATATTGCGAAACGCGCCGTTTCTAGCACGCCCAGCATTCGCAACCTGACCGCGACTTCTCCTTCAGCGGTAGAGCCGCAGCACTGCGAGAGCAGACCGATGACGTCACGACCGTTGACTGCCAAGCGACAATTGGTCCATTGTTTTGCCTGGCACCGGTAGTATACTGCCAGCCGCTACGGCGGGCAGTTAACAGCAAAATAATACCTTCAAAAATTCTAAAAAGCAGAAAGGGAGAGGTTGTGGCAAACAATCGATCGCCATACTGCATCCTCCTCCTGGGTGAAATGCAACACGTCATTGCAGTGCTTTGGAGTCAAGGCGTATATGCTAATTATGGTGATCCGTCCGTTGTATAGTAACTATAGCCTTAGAGGTCTCTTTGTACTATTCGAGAGGAATAGGCAATATATTGCCCCCCGGCTTTTCATATCTTCCTTTCTCTCACTTTCTCATCAGCAGTTACGTATCATTGCACAAAGTCATTTACACTTGACAGTTATACAACACATTATGAAGAAAAAGTATAAATGGTTGTAAACAAATAATAATAATAATCAAGCTTCCTAATTGTAACGGCTGAAAGGGTCGGGGTCTTGCAACTGTCATCTGGCCTCAAATATTTAATTTATTTTAACTTGTATTTTCCATGGTCGTACATTTTCGTAATCGATTGTTTCGCTTTTCGTTTGTATTCTAATTTTCACTTGAAAATCGGACCGCTAGCAAGTGTGGTGTCTGGCGGTGACACCACAGAAGTGGCGTCAACTCAAAAGACCTGCACCAGGCGAACGGTCTACCCGACGGGAGGCCCTAGCCACACGACATTTCATTTACTTGAAAATCGAAGTCTGCATGGATTAAAAATTACGTTCTAAATTATATGTCGGTCATTTCAAAGTAACTGCGCTTTAGAGCTGTTGCTGAATCGAAGCTCCAACCCATGAACTTCACTATAGGTTCAATCTTACTTTGTTTCTCGTTATTCCTTTCCCTCGTTTCTGTTCCTTCGTTTACTCCTTTCCCGTAGATATGCTGTAAAATGTATTATTCCACCAGGTATCCCATCTGCTTTTATCCTTGCATGTCTGTACCAGCTTGCAACTATAAACGAAATTTTCTAAAACTCTGAATTATTAATGTGTGATAACTTTGCAAATTATATACTTTTACGAATTCTTTGGGACTCACTGAGAATAAATTGCAAGTTTGTGTTGTGCTGTTACTAATAATATGCTGTGATGTTGCTGTTTGTGCAGTACAAGACCAATAATAAACACTAAAAATAAGATCGCTTGGAGTCGACTAAATTCAAGTAGAAACACGAACACGCACAAAGTGAGTAATATACAGAGCAAATAATTTCTCCAGTGGGAGAAATTTTTTCTGCGTGAATTAATTCCAAGAATACTATTAATAATAATATTAATAATGACAATTCATCCTCTGATCATTTTGTGCAATTGTACGCAGAAGTCACATAGAGAAATGTATACGGAATGTAGGTAATGTAAGGTGGAAATCTGTTCAAAGGACTACTTCATAACAGTAGTATGCCTAATACGGAATAATCTGAGTTTTACACGCAGTTATTACTTCTGGCGTTTCCGTGACGGCAAAGCCTTCACCAATATAGTGCCTAAACTATTATCAATAAAAAGGAGTATATGCTGTACGTTTTCCAATTATTATTCTGTTTATTAACAGCCGAGAAAATGTAAGAGTCGTTATTGTTTAGGAGCGCTCGTCTTCGTGATCATCAGCGCAAATCTAATAAACATAGTATTAACTGTATCACTGAGGTCGCAAATAGACTGAAAGTATTAGTTACTGATATTTATTTTTAGTTATAACTTATATATAAATCAAAATTGCAGCCATGGCTGGCATAGATACTTTATTTACGTCAGTGTAATACACAATTTCATCAAAATACTCAACAATTTATGTTAAAATCTCACTAAATAGTAAACTAAAGAAGAGAGCGTCTTTCTACAACAGAAGACGTTAAACTTACAACACCATCTGCTTCAAACAGGAGAGACGTAACAAGCACTTCATCTTACGCATGCGCATAGCCGGCTATCCCCTTCTCAAACGGCTAAATGTTTGTGACAATGTCCTCTTAGGTTCCTGCCTAACAAAACCCTCGGAAATGGACGGCCAAATATTTGTGACAAGCGAGGAATTACGTCATTGCTGCTAGTTTCACTCGGTTCCTCCCTAACCCTACACTCGGAAATCGTCAAATTCGAAAATAAATAGTCAAATATTTATTTTATTTTTCGTTTTATAATCAGACGGGAATATAAATAACATAGAATACTGCAGAAAATGCTTGTATTACGATCGTAAGGAAGTATCAGAATGCGCTTACAACGCTAAGGTGAAAGTAAGTAATAATAAAAAAGTGCCATTGCGACGCGAACCTACTTCCGTCCTCTGTGTAATCCATGACTTTATCCTTTACGCTACGCCATACTCATACTATTTCTGTTTTCTTAAGTCATATCTATCATAATATCTCTTGAAAGATTGTCGTTCATACATCATTAACAGACATTTAATGATAAGAGTAACATGTTCGTGATAAATCTTCACTGAACCACTGCCTTGAAACGGAATACTGCAAGTTATAATACAAAACATCTAAATGTGCCAAAATAAATATGGTGTCTGCCACGCTGAGTCATTTTCGTTTGGAGCAGATTCATGTTATAGGTTTAATGTCTTCATCTGAAGACTGCAATAAACAATGTTAACTCCTAGCATAACTAATTATTGATCACATTAAGATATCTCTGGTCGCTGTGTTGACAAGAAGTGATGTTTTGTGTTGTAGACTTTGCTGCAGGAGTAATGTTCTTTACAGGTGCAAAAGAGCGGCTGTGGGCCAAGATACCAACATATCCGTATGACCGTGATCGGGATCGTGGGGCATGGCCTACCCCACACCCCACAGCGCCGCCAACACAGCCGCCGCCGCCCCCACCACCCCCAACACCGCCACCCACACCGCCCCCGACGCCACCCACGCGTCCAACGCGGCCTCCCTGGAGACCGCCGAAGCCGCCCAAGCACGACAAGCCACGTCATCGCCAACCACCGCCTCCGCCTCCTACGTACCGCCCCCGCACGCGGCCACCACCCCCCACACTCCCGCCGCCGCGGCCATCGCCTGCCGAGCCGCGAACGGAAAGGCCCCAAGAAGTCAAGCCAGATACGTGCAACACCAACTATGATGCCATCTCCGTCATTCGCAGGGAGGTGTTCATCTTCAAGGACAAGGTACCGTACGTCCACATTTTGCTTTGAGGAGGTTTTGTCTGAACTTGTGCCATGATGCCGTCTGTTATCTTTTGCAAATGAGCCCCTTCCTCTTTTTGTTCTTAGTGATGTGCCATTATTTTCATAATCTGTTACTCATTATCAAAAGTTTCA
Source organism: Schistocerca americana (assembly GCF_021461395.2). NCBI lineage: Eukaryota > Metazoa > Arthropoda > Insecta > Orthoptera > Acrididae > Schistocerca > Schistocerca americana. The sequence continues at coordinate 875,508,423 of NC_060119.1, forward strand.
TTCCAGTTACAAAATTGCACATGTTACTGTAACATTAATTATACCAGTAATAAAAGAGGGTGGCTGTTATGTTTATCACCATTTTTGAACTTCGCTAAATAAACAGGATTACTGCCCTTTCAAATCCTGCTAATTTTTACTTTAGGGCAATAATTTTGCAGAACTTCAGGAAGAAGAAAGGTAGATTAGAGAGTATCACCTTGTCATTACAGACAGAGCATAAGCTCCAGATGGGAAAGGAAATGGAAGGGAACATCCTTTTCCAAGGAAACAATCCCAGAATTTTCCTCATATAATTTTTGTAAAATTTGGAAAACCTAAATTTGAATGGCCAGACAAGAATTTGGACCATTGTTCTCCTGAATGCAAGGCCAGTCCCTTACATACTGCACTACCTTGAACTTGAGTATCGGAAGGCTCATTAATGTGGTTGAAAGAGGAGTAAAAAGATCTAATGGGATATATAATAGCCTTATCGAAAATATGACAAAACATAAAGATTGAATAGATTTAAAATTGAGGAATGGAATTGAGGATCAACAGGGAGGAATTTCCCATGTACAGTAAGGTAGAATAAAAATAGTTTTACAGATTTTAACTTCACCAGTTCATACACAGCTGGTGATGTTCTAAGTTACATGTGTCTTTTGTTTTAAGTATTAGATAAAAAAAGAATTAGAGTGTGCACAGTATCGATCCTTTCTGAGGTTAATTTCATACCAAAGACACAGTCTGTCATTGTAACCCTTTGGGGAGATGCAAGCTGTAACACTTTAGCTCCCTAAGTAGAATTTTCTGACCCTTGCCCCCCCCCCCCCCTCCCCCCCCCCCCCCCCCCCCCACAAATCAAAGGCTGTGGCAAGGTCACAGAATATACCAAACATGCCAACAGGATCTGCTACATGTTCCTGGTGCACTTTTCATATTAACTCTCCATAAAAATCTCAAGTTTCGAGAATTTCCAATTTTGCCTGCTCCACACACACCCCTACCCCCCCTCCCCCCTTGCCATTTCCAAATATAACTTATCTTAATGCCTTGGATTTTCATAATATTAAAACAAAATACATGACATGATTTAATATAATAATAGCAATTTCTTTAAATAAGTGGTCAGTACAGGGCATTTGCTTTGCCTCACAGCTCCCGTCTCCCAGTTGAGTCCACACTTGATAATATGGGATTTATTCCTATTCAGTGTTTTGTCATCGAATGGTTACGCCAACAGGATAATTTTTCTTGTTCAGCTGCACCAGGACTTCATTTGTAAGATCTAATATGGCTTTGCCTGTGGATAATCCTTTACAAATGCCAAACTGAGGCAGGCTGCTCTGAAAAATGAGTCAGTATAGGCCTCTTCCTCATAAACATTTGAAAAGATTTGGTTTTTAATTAGAAGTGATTTGTTAGTATACAATTTAACAGAAGGGTGCTACTTCAACTCTGACAGGAAATACACCCTCAGTCATTGATTGATTGCAAAGATAGTGAAAGGGTAGTCTTATTAAGCCATCATTAGATTTTAATGTTGTAGTTTAATGGCAAATACAATGAAGCCTGTTTGAAACATTAAGTTTAACATATTGGTAGGAATAAATTTGGACATTTATTGTTTGACATATGAGACACCAAAGCAAATATAATAATAAAGGTTTCTCATTTTCAGTATTTCTGGAGAATTGGTGATAGAGGTCTTGAGGAAGGTTATCCAGCAGAAATTCAGAGATTTTGGTACAGCCTGCCAAGGAACTTCACCCATGTGGATGCTGTTTATGAGAGGCTTGACAAGAAAATTGTTTTCTTCATTGGTAATCAACTGTACTTTAACAGCTTGAGCTAATATGTTTCAAATCTAAAAGAAGGAGCTACAATATAAACAGTTCAAAATTTTCGCAAGGAAAACATGCTTTCTATTTATATCCTCATAAATGTTTTCCTTCATTTTTATTGGTTTTCCTTTAAAACTGCTGCCAGTTATCTCTTTGTTTCAAAATTTAATTTCCCTCATTTATTTTTTTATTATTTCTATTGCCGTGCTGGATTAGCCGAGTGGTCTAAGGCGCTACAGTCGTGGACTGTGCGGCTGGTCCCGGCGGAGGTTCGAGTCCTCCCTCGGGCATGGTTGTGTGTGTTTGTCCTTAGGATAATTTAGGTTACATAGTGTGTAAGCTTAGGTACTGATGACTTTAGCGGTTAAGTCTCATAAAATTTCACACACACATTAATTAATTCTATTGGCTTAATCTGTTTTACAGTTTATAAACAAATATCTTAAGATATACAGAAACTGAATCCTCATTGCAGAGTTATTTTTTTTGTTTTTTGTTTTTTCTTGTTCCACAACAGTAAAGCAGATAAACTACTGTACAAGCAATATTGCCAAGTAGTTGTAATGCCCAGTGATTAAACTAGTGTATTGATCACAGTGTTATACTGAAGTGCACAGCAAGTAAAACATAAATGTCCTTGCAGTCTAGCACTGACAATCTGTTTAAGGTCTGATGACATCCCAGCCAAACTTTTCTGTTCATTTATCTTAAACACAGCAATTACCTCATGAAGGTTATGAAGAGTCAGCTGTTCCAGCGAAATGTGTTTTTGTATAGAAATTAGTCAAGAGCATTTTACTGATTTATTTATTTATTTTTTGCAGGAAGGCAGTACTTTGTATATGATGCAAACACACTAATGCATGGCTACCCAAGGCCTTTAACAGACCTTGGTCTGCCAGAAACTTTGGACAGGGTGGATGCTGCAATGGTTTGGGGACACAATAAGAAAACTTACTTTTACAGTGGCACCATGTATTGGAGATTTGATGAAGATGTTGGCAAGGTGGAACTTGACTACCCACGGGACATGTCCATGTGGCGTGGTGTTGGTTACAATGTGGATGCTGTTTTCCAGTGGAAAGATGGTGAGAGACTATTGTTCATGACACACACTGATATTTGCAATTTTCTTCCTTGTACCCTTAGATACATGTGTTGTGACAAACTGATTAGATGAAAATCCTCTATTCATCAGATGCGAGAGCTGTGGTATGTGTATCTGAATTAGCAATTTATGTCTTCAACTTCAGGAAATAGATTAGAAAGGAACAAGCAAGAGATTGTCCAAATTCAACATGGACAGAAAAAACAAAAATGGCTCACATATTTCACAGCAGCTATAGTGGGTGTTCGTGACAAAATCAAGACCAAGAAAATAATGGGAAACTTAATAATAAAATCCAACTGTCTTTTCAACCATGTTTTTACTTTGCCACTGTACGTTTCAAAGCATAGCCTCATTATCAGATTTTCATTGTGATGTCAACATGCCAAAAATGTGTACCTGTGAATGTGGCTGCTTATGGAAGTTACTTTGTTGTGCCTTATGCAACAAAAATGAGGAACAACCACAGATACATGTTTCTGGTATGTTGACACATCAAGATCCTTTGATAAGAATTGAAAGCCAGATGATGAATCTGTGCTTCAAAATGTACATTGCTGAAGAAAAACTATGAATGAAAAAATGAGACATTTTATTATTAAGTTTTCCAAACACAACTGAAAGCCCAGAAAATAACCATGTATAAATCTTTCTATAGTTTTGAAAGGTTTTTCTTTGGTGCAAGCCTGCACTTGTTAAAAAAAAAAATAGCTTTCACATGGACAGGGTTTAGCCTGTCACTTATTTAAGGGTTTCTTGATAGGCAGAAAGCAGCAGGTGGGGACTGACTACAAAAATCAAGTCCTTTAAGTAATGCCCAACAGTATTATTGCTTGTCAGATGGTATTGGTTGCAGTCTCAGACTCTTTTAGATGATATAGTTATCTATGAGAAAGCTTTATGAAACTAGACTTAACAAAAGAAATTGCTTTTAAAGCACTTTCCCTGTCTACATTGAATGTGTACATTGAATGTGTACATTGAGTGATGGGGCATGTATCATATGTCGAAGACAGCAGCATGAATAGTCACGAGAGTGTAACTGAAGTGCTGCAAAATGTTAACTGCCACACACAGAAAGTAAGATGCACAACATGTCACAAAAATCTACATAGATAATTTCACGAATTGATTTTTAGTGTAAAATTTCAGCCTTTGTTTGGTATATTACACGCAAATTGTATAAGGGCCACAAAATAAATTCACAAACATGCAAAAGAGGTATATAACCATACATTTATTCCATGCTTCAGCTGTGAATGGAATGAAGAAAAATTTATGTAATGATGCAATAGCGAAAAATGTTACATGAGTTAAAAAGCGAAAGAAATGAAAATCTCAAATGGAATGTGACAGTTTTTAGAAGTAGTTGAGAGTTTCAAGTATACAGTAATATGAAAGCAACAGAATATGATGAATTAAAGAAAACTGTTTGATGTCTTTCAGAGAATGTTTGAACTTAGAATTAAAATTTAAGAGTGAAAGTTGAGAACAGAAGAGTATGAAGACAAAAAGCCCTTATATTGGGTTGACAGAAAATTAAGATGGTAGAAGTCACAATAATTAACAATACACAGAAAATTATTCAAGCATTCAAAGCTTTCTTAAAACATCTGAACAGTTTAAGATGTAAAGCAGAAAAGCAGTCAATAAGGAAACGGACACAGCAGAAGAAATGCCAGATGATGTCAACATTCAAGATATTAAGGAAAGTAATTGTTAAAACAGTAGGTGAAGTAATACAAAAGTAATAGCTTTGCAAGAAAGAAGAAGGGCAATATAAAGCAATCATAAACTTACCAGCCTTATCTCTGTAGATTATAAGATATTCACCAAAATTAGCACCACTCACACTGAAACAACATTGGATTCTAATCGCATGACTGCAGAAGTGGACATAGCACAATGGACCATTTGCAAGTTGTGAATGGAATTATACATGTTGGGATGTCATTTGACAATACACGCACAACATGTAATTAAGAACAACTTTATTTGTAACTTACTGCACAGAGAATAACACAGAACTACTAACAGTTGACTTGGAAAACATGCACACAATGACATCTATAGACACCAAAGATATCACATGATAGTAAATTCTGAATCTCAATATTTCCCCGAAATTTTTACAGACAGTTATAAATTAAGAATTGAGCCTCAAGTTCATGGTTCTAGGATTTAAGTCCAAGTCATTCAACACATTTCTCATGCTTTGGAGCAAGAAGAGCCTTTGTCAGTATGCCTGCCATCACATATTCTGTTGGCTGATATTCCAGTTTCAGCGGATACTCTTCTAGAGCCTGGCATATGAAGAGATACTTTATACAAATGGGCTTAATCTTTGATTGAAAAGCTGGGTTAAGTTCTAACTTTCCAGCTGACTGTCAGTGAACAGGTTGATGTATTACAGTTTCCCTAAACATTGCTCCTTTGGGACTGTTGACAGCTGGGTCACTTCTTTTGCTGCTTCAATGAGGCTCAAGTTCTCAGCTGTAACTAACAAAAGAGCAATGGCTCTCTGTTTGTGTGAACACCATGAGATTACTTATCTGGATATAGTGAAGCTGCACCTGTATATTTCTTATCAGTATTAGATCTTCTTTAGTCAACATAAGTGAAACTGAAGATTCCTTTCTTATTGTTGATGTACGACAGTTTCTTGTCTCTGGTTCCTGTGAGGTATTGAAGTATTCTCTTAGCCACTTACCAGTGAATAAAAGTATGGCCGTTATCGTACTGTTTAGCTTATTGACCACATAGCATATATTGGATAAAGTACCAGTGACGATGTACATCTTTCTCCAACCAGTACCATCTTCTGTATTTGTAACTGTTGCATAGAACTCGCTCCCAGTTGCCAATAGAGTCCTGCTTGACTTGCTGTCATTCACTCTGAGTAAGTTTAAAACTTCTTTAATACAGACTCTTTGACACAGGTGTAATTTTGTCATCTGATTTATTTGCCTCGATCACCAGATAGTACTTTATGGCACCAAAATTCTTGATGTCATATCTGGCTGATAACTTACTTTATTACGTCATCTAAGTAAATGAGTAGGAAGACTGGACGCTTCCCTAAACTGTCTACAAATACGCATGGATCTAAATTTGTGGGTTGGAATCCAATTGATGTTAGGGTTGCATTCAACTTAGCGTACCACTGTCTACCAGCTTGCCACAGCCCATAAATAGCTTTTCTAAGTTTACACATCTTATCACTGGGCTTCAATGTTTGGAGCATGTCACTTGCCTTCTTGACTGTATGTTTACCTTTCTCCACATTGTTCATATTTTGTAAGAATTCAACAAGTGAGACCAGCTGATCCATCAATACTTTTGTCTCAATTTCACCATTGAGAAATGCAGTGGTGATATCCAGTTGTCAAATTCACTGGCAAGTCCATGAGTAGTCTAAATGATTAGATTCTTGCAATTGGAGATAATGTTTCCACAAAGTCAGGTCGAGGCCATTAGGTGAATCCTCATGCAGCTATTCTTGTTTTTTGTCTCTTAGCAAAAATCCATCATTTCTGTACGTGTTCCTCAGAATGACCCCATACAGTCTACCCTTTAATTTGTTAGCCTGCCTACAATGTCCCAGGTGTCATTTTTCATCAGTAACCTGATTTCATCATATATTTCCCCAGACCACATTGGAACACACAGCTTGCCACAGTCATTGACACTGACCCCTTGCATTCAAAATGAAGTTAGCATCGTGAAGTCAAACATCTGATGAGGCTACACCTGGCACAAATAGTTGAGTTCATGTGATGCTTGAAGAATTATTGTCTTTATCAGATGAGAAGTCAACAACTGGATTGAATTCTTGGCCTGTAGTAACTGGATGCTCATCTTCTTCAAAACCATAGCATGATTCATAGTCTGACAATGGCTCCCATTCAATGCTTGTTTTACCATTGAAATTTTCTCTCATGAAATTCATGCTTCCTCTTTGGTGGTGATCAGGTTCATTTTCATGTAAATCCACATAAGTTTATCCACAACCTGTGTCACTGAAATGAGGCTGGATTTGAGTTCTGGCATGTACAAAATGTTTTTAAGCATTATGGAGCTGGTGCCACTGACTGTGATTGTGATCCATATCCCATCTTTAGCTGTTACTTGTGTAGCACTGTGATCTGCAAGCATCAAATCCTCTTGCATTTTTGTCACATTTGCGAACACTTTCGGATTGTTGCACATGTGTGAAGTACAAAAACTTTATATGCACCAAAAAATGTTGGAATCATAAAACTTCGGAACAGGTTCAGTCATCTCTATGAATGAACCTGCTCTGAAGTTTAGTGACTCAAACTGCAATGAGATTCTTGACAGCATTTACTTAGTTTCTTCTTGAAAAAGGAGTTATCTTCTTTGTGTTCTTTCTTGTTAACAAGCCGCATTTGCACTCTGATTTTATTCCTTTTGTGTTTTCGTTTTGATTTTCGTTCTGATTCATCACTGTCAGGCAACAGCACTTTTTGCCTTGTTTGTGAAACATTTATCAGATTTAATGAACATTGCCGCACTCATACTTTCACTGTCTTTGTGACTCTTTGCATTCTGTTCATTCAAGATTTTTATATTTAGCGTTTCAACATCTGGTAGGCTGTCATGAGATTCAACAGGACATCTAAAATTGTTGTAGCTATCTGGAAGACCATAGAGCAGCATTATTGCTGTGCAAGGGTTTTAAAACCTTGATTTTCAGAGAAACTCTGGAAAGATAATGCTCATGCATATTGTAAATGCTACTGTCATCAAAAACCACAGATAACTGACATCACAAGTTACTGATTGTGAAATTAATAATCAGCGAGTGAGGTAGCATAAACTTGTCCCTTTGTTTTTTTGAAAAGGGAAAGAGCAGGATTCCCTGCAGGATTTGAACAAAAACCTCTATCTTTATTTATAAGGTTACTTGCTAACTGAATTTAAATAGCCTTCTTAACAATACTCTGCCAAAGCTGGAAGAGAGTGACAGAATCTTCCTGTTGTTATATTCCATAGGATGACCTGTGCCAAGACAGTGTTCTGCAGGGATGGTTTTTGTTTACGTTCTGCAAGGAATTATGCTCTCTGCCTTCTCAAAAAACAGAGGGACAGATTTCATCCTACCTCACCAACTGATTATTAATTTCACTATCGATAACTTATGACACGAGTCATCTTTGGTTTGTGATGGTGCTAATATTTACAGTGTGTTTGAGTGTTATCTTTCTGGAGTTTCTTTGAAAACCCACTTTTAAATTTCCTTTCACAGCACTTACTTGCAGCAGTTCTGCTTTGAAAATAGCAGGTAACTCCTCTCAAAATGGCAGTCGGTGTCGACATCAACTGGCTGCATTATGTAAGTTATTTGAACATTGTATGAGCTGGGAGAAATTAATGTCTTACACCATTTATGTTGACATCCATTGATTGCAACTATTCCACAGCATCTAAGAATTCAGTGAGATGCTCTGTCACCTCATCACTACACTGCATTTTATGAAGCAGAAGGTATTTGAGTGACATTACTTCGGATGCATATATTGATTAGAGTTTAAGCCACACCTGACATGATACAGTGCAGTTCTTTACTTGCTTCAGCTCGGTGGTATTGATGGATAAAATAGTCTACTTTTGCTTTTCTGTCTGTAGCTAACCATGTTTTGTATTTAGCTTCTGCAGCAGAAAGCAGTTTGCATTTACTAGATGCTGCATGTTCCGGTATGTCTCTAGTTGTGTGTCCCCAAGTGCCAGTTTTGATGAGCAGTGCTTGGACTTGTATTCTCCATTTGTCAGAATCATTGTGTGGAAAAGTTTCTAGTCGATCTCCATGCAAAGCAGTTATATATAGTGTTATTTTGTGTTAACGAACTTGTATTCCCATGGTTTTCAGGCTAGGAATTTAGGTTTTTGTCTAATTGAAAAATATTGTTTTTGCTCCCCGTAACCTGTTATGATGTAATTTAATTATACAGGCATGGCACATAATTACAAAACAACTTTATTCATAACTCACTGTATGGAGAATAAAATAACACTACTAATAATTGACTTGAAAAACATGCACATAATGATGTCTGCACACACCAGACATGGCAGTAAAATTTGAATCTCAACACGATAGAGTGATGAATATGAATTGCTAGTTGTTGGGCAATTCATAGATTTTCGGGGGGTTTAGATTTACTGTTAGTTTTAATGAAATCTATTCTGAGAGTCTTTGAGCATAAAGCACTGATACACCCCATTTTAGTATACTGAATAATATACACATAATTGCTTTACACTTTATTAGGATGTTGAGAAATTCACTACTATAACTGTAAGAAGCGCCAGGCAAGGACACTCCATATCACAAAAACCGTCCTCAATACTTTCAGAGGAAATACATAAGCGTGGTAAATGAAGACGTAATATGAGTCAATTGAACACCCATGACCCATTTTCATTTTGATGGCCACAATGTTCTGTTTCCCTCCAATACAAAAAACTTCAACAATGAGTAGAGAACCTTTATGGATCAACGTGGAAAGTGAGCTTGAAATTAAATTACAACAAACTTAAAAGGTGTAGCCAACATAGGAAAAAGAAATTAGTTGAAGAGTCCCTTTCACCCTGGGTTCTGAGTGACCTGCCCTTTTTAAACTTCCCCAACCTATCCCTCTCTCAACCATTAGTAAGACATTCTAGTTAGGAAACTGGGGGTAGTGTATGTACTTCTGTGCATGTCTATTGACATTATTGGTATTTCATCTACTGAAGGTATCATTTAACTTAAACTACAGTTTTAAGATAAGTGCTTCTTGGAAAATGACCTATGTTCTATCTGTTTTATTTGGCAGGAAAAACATACTTCTTTAAAGGAAAAGGTTTCTGGAAGTTCAACGACCAATACATGCGTGTGGAGAGTGAGAAACCAATGCAGTCATCAGTATTCTGGATGGGCTGCCCACCAGGCATTGAGGATGAAGCTACAGGCTCAGACGGAGAGACAAATGAAATAGATGAGACGGACCATCATGCAGAAGCAGAAGTTGGTTCTGAAGCAACAAGCTTTTTTAATGGCTCTATTACAGTTCTTTTAACAATAGCCCTCCTATGTTTTCAAGTATTGTGAGATTCATCTTGTCAGGGTAAACTTTTCTATGTGCAAAATAGCCTCACTCCTACACTTCAGGTAACAAGTGATGTCTCCAAAAGTATAAATTTAAAACTTTGTAAGGACATGCAGTGATTTGTTTTTCATTTTGGGAAACTTCAGAACCACGTCTTTTTTTTACTTACTAGAGCATCTACATCACAATTAATTACTCTGAATTGTAAATATTGTAATTTGTAACACCCATAAACTGCCAATATCAAATGAGTGCATGGAGTGAGTTAATTTAGAAGTACTATTCTTGCTGTCATGTTTGTGGTTCATCTTGGAATTCAAAATCTTGTGTGTGGGAGAGAACTGCTGACATATAGTATAAAGAAATGACAGCATTATTTTACAAATATGAAAGATCTCTGACATTTCACATTCTGCGAAATGTATTCACCCATTTGCTGATGTCTACATTAGATGTCAAATGGGAGCATGTAAAAATTGTACTAAAATTTTTTAGTGGAGATAAGCAGCATCCATTTATATTTTCATGTTGCGAGATTGTAAATAAAATTGTACTTTAAAGATGTACATTTGGGGTGCTAAGGCTGGCTTTACACCTTACTATGTGTGTTTTCTTGGAATTTCAGTGTAATACAGTTGTGTTTTATTATTATTATGCCATCTGTTTAAAACAAAAGTGACTGATCGAATTATGGACCATAGATTGTTCCATAAGTTGTGAAAGAAAATACTACAAATGGATATAACACACTTTCATTTACAAAACATTCCCTATCCACAAACATGTCCAACTACTTTTGTATATATCTGTAGTTGGTTAAAAATTTATGGTGATAACTGTAATGGGGTTGGTGGAGCAGTCTGCCAACAGCATTTATTTCCCTCCCACTGTATTTTCATATTGTGTGTGCCTGGGAACTCTATGCAGTGAAAACATTAGTAAATATGTCTGCATATCATAATTCACAGAAGTAACTAAATTAAATTTCACTATGAGTAATGACCTCTTGATTGCCATACCTCATGTAGACATCAATTTATTACCCTGAAAACCAAGACACTTAACATAAATGATTCACTGCCATTTTTGTCTATGTGTATGAATGAGACAGTAGCATTCTTATTTATTAATAAGTTCTTAAGTTAGATTACAAGTTTTAACTGAGCTAGATGGCAATTCTCACTGCATAGAATGAAAACAGTTGCTCAACCAGTTATTAGTGCTCCACTCAAATTAGCCACTGAAAGTCATTGTTGAAAATTCTTGATGTTCAGAGAATAAATATTTTTTGTTCAAAGTGAGATTCAATCTGTGCTATAATAATGTAAAATAAATAAGATACCCTTTCATATTATCAATAAATTAGTTATAGTTCTAGATTTAGCTATGTACTCATGAGTGATTCATACATTTCCTGTCAGTTGCAAAATAGGTTACTTGCTGATTTCAACAATGTCTCAGAATCCAGTGTCCTATTCAGTTTAAGTAAAACTTTTTGCTGAGCAAGAAGAATAACAGGCCCTTTTTTTCACTTTTTTTTTGGGGGGGGGGGGGGCGGTGGCGGTGTCGGTGTCTGTGTCTATATTCATTAATGGAGGAACACACTGAATTGACCCTTTTCACAAGTTTTTGGTGTATCTGTTTCATTGGAGAACATTACTTTTGTGTGCTATTTCATAGTTTAAGAGTATAAACCACAGTTCATTTGTATGAAGCAACAAGTAATGTGTTTTTGATCAGGAAAAGTATTCTTCAAAATGTGGCACAATTTATGCCTTTGACCATTTGGTATTTTGCTAAACTTAATTTCTTCGTCTAAACCTACAGACTAGATGTGTAAAATAGGCCTTCGTTTATAGTCACTCATTATACTGGAAACTGTTTTTTACATGCCAGCACAGTGAAGACTGTTTTAACTTTCCCTCATACGGACACTGATTTCAGGGAAAAATATTTGAAAAGAGCACTCATAACTGTAACAGTATTTAAAAATTGGAACGAAACTGAAATAATCTTAGGAGAAATTTGTATATGCATTTTATTCTTGAGACAGAATCATTTGTGCCTTAAGCTTTTACACAATTTGCTGTTTTTCCAGCCTATTTTTTATGTAAGAAACAGAAAAAAGAGCAGATATTCAATGCTTTTGATCACTTACAGAAAGACTGAGATGTATATTTATTTATTGCTAAACTCTTTACAATTTTAAAATTTTTAATAAATGTTATTTTGTGAATAAACTGTTAAGAGTATTACCTGTAAAATTTTTTAACCACAAAAGTTATTTAACAAGCTTGTTTGAATTAAGTGGTTCAAAATGTTGGCACTATATTATGGATGAAATTGTTAAACTGGACAGCACGTTAAGACCATTATTGAATTTATAAACTTTTGAAGTCAAGTAGAATGCCTTTATATGTAAGAGAAATGAGGAAGACAGAGACGATAATGTATAAAATTTACAGGCATTCTCTTCATGCTTATATTTTACAATGGAATACTAAAAGAGGGAAATTAATTTCCTCTTAAGGAGAGGGAAAATGAGTTTCTGAAGACAGTTTTATTTGGTTCATGCTTTTTCAGAATCAACTACCAGTTTGTGCTTATATCTCTAGTGACTGTATTCCATTTGGATTTATAGGAATTAGAACTACTTGGCTGTACAAAACGTTCTGTGTAAATCTGAAATCAGTGCCATAAGGAAATTCGACTTTGCATGTGGGTAAACAAAACATATTAACTAAATATGTGCCATTTTTGTCTCATGAAAAACTGTTTGTTTTCAGTTTCAATAATATACATGATCATTTTTACACAAGAGAAGTAATTATATTGGCTGTGTGTAAATGGAAAGATTGTAACTATTTAGTTTGTAATTACTGTGATATTTATTATTTTATGGAAGTGTAAAAACTGTATGTAAAGATGTGTATATTTCAGAACCTGAATAAACTGAAACCTGTTATGAATTACTTATTTTACTTGTATAATAGAAATTTCATGATGTAAAAGAATTAAATGCAGTTTTCCCAAGTAGCCTTGCAGCATATGCTGATTGAGTCAGTCACATTAGAGATATTGCTGCTGCAAGAGGGGGCAGTGATGTGACTAAATTTTGGTCTCTGTATACTCCCACTTCCAAGAGTTGTAATGCCTAGCTAAACAGCTGAAATATTTCTATACTCAGTTTCAGTATTTCTGTGTTACAGAATGAACTGGAAGCAAAGACACCAGGTAATGTGCATGTACAGTAACAGATATTGATTATCTTATTCCAGTAAAACTGAGGGTAAAGAAATTTGATAAATCTTTGGAAGCCAATGAGGAATATGTATAGTAATATCCCTTCATTTCATTCAACTGTTGAATGTTATAATTTCTTTTGGTATGAATAAGATCTTTAATTAGAGGCAGCACAGCAGATAGCAGGTCTGCAGCTATCAGGGAAGAAAATGTTGTGCCTTTTTGCAGCAGGTGCTTTGTGATGAATGACAACAAAAGATACTATGGTATCAAACATGATAGCAATGGTGTTCCATATTTGGAATGAACACCAGTCGAAGACACATGCAAATGATTGATGGGGTCCCAATCTGCTCTCCATTATTCAGAAATTCTGGCAGAACTTAAATTTAGAACTGAAATCTGTTAGATGGATGAATTAAATAATTGTGATTTTCCTGAATCACCTCCAATTATTACCGGATGAATGTCATGCAGGTAAATGCTACTGTGCAAGTCACGTATACTACAGACTTGATGGGATAGTTGGAGAAGGGGGGGCTATACATTAGAGAGAAGTATGACTCTGGTCAAGGTGTTCTAGTCATAAAGCAATCGTTTGGAAGGACTACTGTTCAGCAAAGTAACTTCACAGAACCATCTGATTTGCTGCACAGCTCTTAAAAATTTATATTTTCAATATTAAACAAATGTCTTGTTGGGTACAGATCTGAATGCATTTAGAAATCCATAAAACTGTTAAATAACATCTTTTAGGCAAAGACATAAAGCACATTTTTGTTGGCACAAACATTATTCAGTATACTGGAATATTACATATCTTTCTTATTAATTTAACTCAATACTTACTCATGTCAAGTGCATTTGGACCTTAGTACATGTATGCAATATATAAAGTGTCTGAAATTTACTTCTTGTGGCTACAGGTTTAACATTTTTTATTCTTTTAGAATATACCAGACAAAATTTATTGCCCTGTCCCTTTCTTCGCAATAGTAAACATTTTAGAGCTCAAACAGATGTATGACAGTTGTGAGTGTATCAGACTTACTATAAACAAATTAAAAATATTAAGAATGACAGACATTAGCAACAGCTGCTGCGTACAGCTAACATGTTGATGAAAACTGACTCTACTAAACAAATTTATAAATTTGAATACTCACTCTGGTAACTTCAGGATTTAAACATTAGAACCCAACAATTTACTGATGCCAACTATGAAGCATCCCTAAACATTATGCAGGAGGCATGAACTGACTTAGTTCATATCATGCCCACCAGAGGACACTACCATGACGTGGGTCAATGACACGAGAGCATCAGCTCTCTCTCGCACCGCGTCACCGACCGCTTAGGTCAAACACCCCTGGCTGCCACCTCCATACACATGCTGTACATAGTCTTCTGTAAATATCCTAACTAAACTAACACCCACAACACGCATCATACCTATCAATTACCTAAGCACCTAATTCCATTTCAATTTTAGTCATATTCAACAAGTCAATGTACAATTTCAATATTCAATGACCAAATGCAAAGTTCTACATTTTCCCACTATCAGTGCGGTGTTCATTCATGACCTAGCACCCCCCACCCCTAGAATGCTGCACTCCTATTGGCTACTGCATTAGTGATGTGATTCGACTTAATATAGATAAGAAAAGGTGTTCACTATACTTTCAACTACCTAGTTTCAACTACTTTGCAAGGTCTACACCGTCATCTCTTCCTAGGAACCACCACCAAGTTTGAATTCTGGAAGTAAAGAAAGGTCACATGTGCTTTCACCACCACACTAAGAAAACTGTTGGAAACAAAGCTCACCACCACTAACCTAAGCCTCCTACATGAAACCTCTTCCTAGGGGTTGCTGCTAAAAGGCCTCAGCCCGCACTAGGCTGATGGAGGGGGGAAGGGATGTACTTTAATTATTTGGGAGCAATTTATTTAGGGATGGAGTACATGTATCACAGAACACACGCTCTGGCATGTCCCACAGCATAGAGACCTGCAAACTACTCCTACGTAACTCGCGTATAAGGCTCTACAAACATGCTTGCTAATTGTAAACCATCAAAAATAACGCATTGCACAGCCTACAGACATGTGAACCACTCGTAAATAATGCAATACATTTACGTCCAGATAGCCAAACAATTAAATTGTCAAAATAGTAATCCCTCTAAAAGACTCTGCTTGCTAATCGTCAACTGTCTAAATCATAATCCTGTCTTTATTTAAACAATTATAAGCAGCACAACCACCAAGTGTATTCACCACTGAGTCCATAGCCCAACTGACTTAGTTCATTTCGATGGCACTAGAGGATGCTGTAGTGATGACGCAAGTACCGTAATATAAGATGGCACCTCCTAGTGGCTTCACCACAAGCTCCAGACCCCAACTGCCTTAGTACATTTCGTCGCCGCCAGAGGACGCCACCGTGACACCAGCTGATGACACAAGTACAGTTATCCATGATGGCGGCAAACAGTGTGTTCTCCACGAAGTCTAGTACTCAGTACCTCCAGCAGAGGATTCTGTCGTCCGTTTCCTGACGAAAACCAAGGTGGTTATGGAAAATGGTGGCAAGACGACTCAGCCTGCTCTGAGCTGCTGGGGAGAGTAAGGATTGGCTGCACCCCATTTATTTTGAAACAACTTATTTAACGATAGACCATACCTATCACACTGATACAAAAGATCCACCATGATGTGCCTGGGGCCTTGTTGCACAGCCCACAGACACGCAACCAACTCGTAATTTCAGTACACAATAGCAAACTGCTACTGAATAATTCTTCACACTGATGTGCAGACACGCTCAGTACTTGTCAACTGTCCAAATAGTGCATAGCACGGCCTACAGAGCTGCTCGTGAAATAATGCAATCAACGTGCGCAAGCACAGTCCACCGCCCCCTGTCCAGTAGAGTACACAGGACGTAGTGATAAGTGACGCATCAGTCAGATGTCAAACCGCCCACAGCCCCTGCTCGGCTTCCACAAGCTTGAGGTGGTGGCACCCCCATTCATACGTAACATCTGAGAAATTCCTATCCACTAGACACCGATGATGATGCGATCGCACGTACGGTCGTCGCAGCCGCCAGCCGTCAAAGCACTCACAGACCTCCATTTAGGGCCGCGTGCCACAACCCCCGCGAAGTGAGGCAGCCACAGCCGCGAGGGATTAGCCGGTCTAAGGCGCTGCAGTCATGGACTGTGCGGCTGGTCCCGGCAGAGGTTCGAGTCCTCCTTCGGGCATGGGTGTGTGTGTCTGTCCTTAGGATAATTTAGATTAAGTAGTGTGTAAGCTTAGGGACTGATGACCTTAGCAGTTAAGTCCCATAAGATTTCACACACATTTGAACATTTTTTTGAGGCAGCCACAGCTCGAGTCCCACGCGCTCCGTCACAGTCCCCAAGCCGGCGTCATCGAACACTGGCGAAAGTTGCGTGCCTCTATACAGTCATGGTTATACTGTCATAGCATTCCAAAGTGCGTTCACCCCAGTTTCATATTAGAGGCATCTCCAGGCGCCCCAGTCTTTACCATTGAAGGCAGACTAGCACAGAGTGTGTTGACATACGCGTTCAACCGCACGTACCCGCCCCAGCGTGAATGACACATCGCCAACTAAAATATTCTCAATTTTATTATTACGTCGAATGGGTTTATGAAAAAAAATCAGCCAAGTCCACCTCTCCGTAATTTTATAGCGCCCCAGAAATAGTTAACGCTGACTTTCTTGTTGCCTCAGCTCGTATGCGCCAAAATTCCTACACTAACCTGTTTACCAAAATATCGCCGAATCGAGCCTTCCTCCCGGACATAACGTGATAGCCTTCCTGCTCTCAACATACACAAATGTTCTCACCGCTCCTATATCCCACCACAATCAATCGACCATTCTCATTGGCTCTTTCTAAGTGCATTATCTGAAAACTACCTTGAGCAGTTAAACAGAGAACCGACTCGTGGCGATAACATATTAGACCTTCTGCTCACAAACAAACCCGAACTATTTGAAACAGTTAACGCAGAACAGGGAATCAGTGATCATAAAGCGGTTACGGCATCGATGATTTCAGCCATAAATAGAAATATTAAAAAAGGTAGGAAGATTCTTCTGTTTAGCAAAAGTGACAAAAAGCAGATTTCAGAGTACTTGACGGCTCAACACAAAAGTTTTTTCTCAAGTACAGATAGTGTTGAGGATCAGTGGACAAAGTTCAAAATCACCGTACAATATGCATTAGATGAGTATGTGCCAAGCAAGATCGTAAGAGATGGAAAAGACTCACCGTGGTACAACAACCGAGTTAGAAAACTGCTACGGAAGCAAAGGGAACTTCACAGCAAACACAAACATAGCCAAAGCCTTGCAGACAAATAAAAATTACTCGAAGCGAAATGTAGTGTGAGGAGGGCTATGCGAGAGGCGTTCAATAAATTCGAAAGTTAAGTTCTGTGTACTGACTTGGCAGAAAATCCTAAGAAATTTTGGCCTTATGTCAAAGCGGTAGGTGGATCAAAACAAAATGTCCAGACACTCTGTGACCAAAATGGTACTGAAACAGAGGATGACCGACTAAAGGCCGAAATACTAAATGTCTTTTTCCAAAGCTGTTTCACAGAGGAAGACTGCACTGTAGTTCCCTCTCTAGATTGTCGCACAGATGACAAAATGGTAGATATCGAAATAGACGACAGAGGGATAGAGAAACAATTAAAATCGCTCAAAAGAGGAAAGGCCGTTGGACCTGATGGGATACCAGTTCGATTTTACACAGAGTACGCGAAGGAACTTGCCCCCTCCCCCCCCCCCCCCTTTCTTGCAGCGAAGTACCGTAGGTCTCTAGAAGAGCGTAGCGTTCCAGAGGATTGGAAAAGGGCACAGGTCATCCCCGTTTTCAAGAAGGGACGTCGAACAGATGTGCAGAACTATAGACCTAAATTTCTAACTTCGATCAGTGTAGAATTTTGGAACACATATTATGTTCGAGTATAATGACTTTCTGGAGACTAGAAATCTACTCTGTAGGAATCAGCATGGGTTTCGAAAAAGACGATCGTGTGAAACCCAGCTCGCGCTATTCGTCCACGAGACTCAGAGGGCCGTAGACACGGGTTCCCAGGTAGATTCCGTGTTTCTTGACTTCCGCAAGGCGTTCGATACAGTTCCCCACAGTCGTTTAATGAACAAAGTAAGAGCATATGCACTATCAGTCCAATTGTGTGATTGGATTGAAGAGTTCCTAGATAACAGAACGCAACATGTCATTCTCAATGGAGAGAAGTCGTCCGAAGTAAGAGTGATTTCAAGTGTGCCGCAGGGGAGTTGTCGTAGACCGTTGCTATTCGCAATATACATAAATGACCTTGTGGATAACATGGGAAATTGACTGAGGCTTTTTGCAGATGATGCTGGGGTATATCGAGAGGTTGTAACAATGGAAAATTGTACTGAAATGCAGGAGGATCTGCAGCGAATTTACACATGGTGCGCGGAATGGCAATTGAATCTCAATGTAGACAAGTGTAATGTGCTGTGAATACATAGAAAGAAAGATCCCTTATGATTTAGCTACAATATAGCAGGTCAGCAACTGGAAGCAGTTAATTCCATAATTTATCTCGGATTAGGCATTAGGAGTGATTTAAAATGGAATGATCATATAAAGTTGATCGTCGGTAAAGCAGATGCCAGACTGAGATTCATTGGAAGACTCCTAAGGAAAGGCAATCCGAAAACGAAGGGAGTAGGTTACAGTACACTTGTTCGCCCACTGCTCGAATATTGCTCACCAGTGTGGGATCCGTACCAGGTAGGGTTGATAGAACAGATAGAGAAGATCCAACGAAGAGCAGCGCGCTTCGTTACATGATCATTTAGTAATCGCCAATGCGTTACGGAGATGATAGATAAACTCCAGTGGAAGACTCTGCAGGAGAGACGTTCAGTAGCTCGGTACGGTCTTTTGTTGAAGTTTCGAGAACATACCTTCACCGAAGAGTCAAGCAGTATATTGCTCCCACCTACATATATCTCGCGAAGAGACCATGAGGATAAAATTAGAGAGATTAGAGTCCACACAGAGGCATAGCAACAATCATTCTTTCCACGAACAATACGAGACTGGAATAGAAGGGAGAATCGATAGAGGTACTCAAGGTACCCTCCGCCACAGTGGCTTGCGGAGTATGGGTGTAGATGTAGATGTACCAGTCGAATTACTAACGCCGTCAGTATCGAAGCACCATCCACTTTTCCTTCTGGAGCTTTCTGTCGTTATGTTGCAAAGATTGCTAAATTGCACCGACAGTTCCCTCAATCTATACACCCCCAACCTGTTCTTTATTTCTACAGACGCTACACTCAGTGATAATAAACTATTTTACACTCATCACCATTTTGCACTGACAACGAAACATCGCAAAGTTGTCTACAGGTCATCAAGTACATACGATACTCGCAACAATATTGGAGCGTCAAACCGATCTCCAACCAGGGAATATATCACCGAGTACCGTCTGGATCCAGTAAACATGCAATTCATATCCCCCGCCACACCAAATCATCCCCTTCACATAATGGGCCGAAGTTACTCCTAGAACTGATGGGCAAAGACTGGCTCGCTTCCCCTCGGCACAAACGTCTTACTGTTTCCGATTTCTTGCTCGCATTTCTACAGACATCTCCAGACTCGTCGATTACAAGACACCCGTATTTTCGCCGTAATATTATACAATTTCCGCTGTTCTTCTCGATATCAAGCACACAGCAGTAGCCTCCCGATCGCAAACGCAACATAATGCACAAGATATAGACTGTAAATTATTTCTCCACAAACACCAAATTTTAGCGAAGGGCAGCGGGCTGTAAACCATTGACTAACTAGAAACAAGTAGAGTAAACTGATGTTTGCACTCTCGAATACCAAAGTCGGTGATCTAACAGATTCCAGGTGATCAATATTCTTTACAAACCAACTAGGGTCTTTCCCACGTCTATAGAGCAGGCAAACATGTGTCCAACAGACCACAACCGGTCTTCCCTCAACTAATTATAGAAAACCCTCACATATATCTTCTATCATTATATTTACAATTAAATCTTACGATCGCAGTCTCAACTAAACGGTATTCGGCAATGACCGAATATCAGAAATACACTCTGTTGACCGCTGTGGCTCTGGAAATACCTGTACCTTCCTTACGACTAGACATACTCCTCGTTTCGTTATCACAGTGCTCCAAGTCAAATCCATACCCTCCCTACAAAAGCACATAGACATTTCCTTTACACAAACTCTTATACTTTATAATCCTGATGCTCAAATGCGAACATATCACACACCCAGCACTAATACTAAATGTACTATTACCTCGTCAATAACTGGATGCATACGACACCAAATAGTACTGACCGAAAATCAATTATGGGTCTGCATGTCTCTTACATTCTTCCTGCGAGTCATATCAGCATGTCATAGACGTAATCGAACAGATGTTAAAGAAAAAATCCCGATCCCAACAACTACTGCATGTTACTCTCACAAGCGCTCTTCATTCTACAGGTGCACCCAGTTGTTGTTGTTGTTGTTGTGGTCTTCAGTCCTGAGACTGGTTTGATGCAGCTCTCCATGCAAATCTATCCTTCATCTCCCAGTACCTACTGCAACCTACATCCTTCTGAATCTCTTTAGTGTATTCATCTCTTGGTCTCCCTCTATGACAGGGGCGGGCAAACGTTGCACGCGGCTCATGAGCACACAGCGCTGCACGTGTGCTGCTCGCGTGCAGGCGTCGGCCGGGGCTGTGGCGACAGCCGGCAGGTTGCGGCAGTGTAGTGCCAGGCTAAGCTGCGGACGTTGATGCGAAGCGAGCACTATGTAGTGAACGTTGTATTTCAAGAAACGGAGAAGTGGAGATTTGCTATCTTTTAAAAAGTAATGGGAGAATCATTTTTTCTTTGTGCAAAAACGTGAAAATTCGAAATGTTTAATATGTGGCAGTATTCTCGCTGGTCAACGGAAGTTTAGTATTGAAGGCCATTATAATAAATTTCATAAGGACGAGTACAATTTATTGTCGGATTCTGAGCGGATGGGGAATTGACTGAGCTTAAGAAGAGCGATCTGACGATACCAGATGAATCTGTCGTAGTTGGCCGGCCGGAGTGGCCGAGCGGTTCTAGGCACTACAGTCTGGAACCGCGCGACCGCTATGGTCGCAGGTTCGAATCCTGCCTCGGGCATGGATGTGTGTGATGTCCTTAGGTTAGTTAGGTTTAAGTAGTACTAAGTTCTAGGGGACTGATGACCACAGCAGTTAAGTCCCATAGTGCTCAGAGCCATTTGAATTTGTCGTATTTGCTGTTGCCACGAGAGATCTGCGACTTTCTCTCGCCATGTCTCTCATCTAACTGATTTAACATTTTATGGAGCACTGTTTTCAAGTTTTCAGGACGACAACAATAATAACCAAGCGGTATGTGCAAGTTATAAGACTGCGCTTAATATAGCGAGAGCTGGAAAACCATTTGCTGAATTAATAAGTCTCGGTTAAGAGCAAACATCAGTGATGAAAATTTACGTAACTGTTTGTGTTTGTCTGTATGTAGAAATTTTGTCCCAGATATTAAACGTTTTGTAAACTCCACCTGTGATAATTAAATAAAACGTATCGTGGGTAATAGGTACTCTTTCAAACCATGATTTGTTTCAAGCACTCCTACTAACCTTATTCATTCACTCAATAAAGCAAGCTAGGAAACAAAACGCATTACAGAGGAAGGAGCGGACAGAAGGTATGGTGGGGATGGGAGATAAGCGGGTGGCCAGCTTGCCCTGTGTGCACGCGGAACGCTTGTTAACTGCACGCGTGCAAGTGCACCGCACATGTGCAGGATTCTTGCCCGCCCCTGCTCTACGATTTTTACCCTCCACGCTGCCCTCCAATACTAAATTTGTGATCCCTTGATGCCTCAGGACATGTCCTACCAACCGATCCCTTCTTCTAGTCAAGTTGTGCCACAAACTTCTCTTCTCCCCAATCCTATTCAATACCTCCTCATTAGTTACGTGATCTACCCACCTAATCTTCAACATTCTGTAGCACCACATTTCGAAAGCTTCTATTCTCTTCTTGTCCAAACTATTTATCGTCCATGTTTCACTTCCATACATGGCTAAACTCCATACAAATACTTTCAGAAACGACTTCCTAACACTTAAATCCATACTCGATGTTAACAAATTTCTCTTCTTCAGAAACGCTTTTCTTCCCATTGACAGTCTACATTTTATATCCTCTCTACTTCGACCATCATCAGTTATTTAGCTCCCCAAATAGCAAAACTCCTTTACTACTTTAAGTGTCTCATTTCCTAATCTAATTCCCCCAGCATCACGCGACTTAATTTGACTACATTCCATTATCCTCGTTTTGCTTTTGTTGATGTTCATCTTATACCCTCCTTTCATGACACTGCCCATTCCGTTCAACTGCTCTTCCAAGTCCTTTGCTGTCTCTGATAGAATTACAATGTCATCGCCGAATCTCAAAGTTTTTATTTCTTCTCCCTGGATTTTAATACCTACTCCAAATTTTTCTTTTGTTTCCTTTACTGCTTGCTCAATATACAGATTGAATAACATCGGGGAGAGGCTACAACCCTGTCTCAGTCCCTTCCCAACCACTGCTTCCCTTTCATGCCCCTCGACTCTTATAACTGCCATCTGTTTTCTGTACAAATTGTAAATAGCCTTTCGCTCCCTGTATTTTACCCCTGCCACTTTCAGAATTTGAAAGAGAGTCTTCCAGTCAACATTGTCGAAAGCTTTCTCTAAGTCTACAAATGCTAGAAACGTAGGTTTGCCTTTCCATAATCTTTCTTCTAAGGTAAGTCGTAAGGTCAGTATTGCCTCACGTGTTCCAACATTTCTACGGAATCCAAACTGATCTTCCCCGAGGTTGGCTTCTACCAGTTTTTCCATTCGTATGTAAATAATTCGCGTTAGTATTTTGCTGCTGTGACTTATTAAACTGATAGTTCGGTAACTTTCACATCTGTTAACACCTGCTTTCTTTGGGATTGAAATTATTATATTCCTCTTGAAATCTGAGGGTATTTCACCTTTCTCGTACATCGTGCTCACCAGATGGTAGAGTTTTGTCAGGACTGGCTCTCCCAAGGCCGTCAGTAGTTCTAATGGAATGTTGGCTACTCCCGGGGCCTTGTTTCGACTCAGGCCTTTCAGTGCTCTGTCAAACTCTTCACGCAGTATCGTATCTCCCATTTCATCTTCATCTACATCCTCTTCCATTTCCATAATATTGTCCTCAACTACATTGCCCTTGTAGAGACCCTCTATATACTCCTTCCACCTTTCTGCTTTCGCCGGCCGCGGTTGTCTAGCGGTTCTAGGCGCTCAGTCCGGAACAGCGCGACTGCTACGGTCGCAGGTTCGAATCCTGCCTCGGGCATGGATGTGTGTGATGTCCTTAGGTTAGTTAGGTTTAAGTAGTTCTAAGTCTAGGGGACTGTTGACCTCAGATGTTAAGTCCCATAGCGCTTAGAGCCATTTGAACCATTTTTCTGCTTTCCCCTCATTGCTTAGAACTGGGTTTCCATCTGAGCTCTTAATATTCATACAAGTGGCTCTCTTTTCTTCAAAGGTCTCTTTGATTTTCCTGTAGGCAGTATCTATCTTACCCCTAGTGAGATAAGCCTCTACATCCTTACATTTGTCCTCTAGCCAAGCCTGCTTAGCCATTACGCACTTCCTGTCGATCTCATTTTTGAGACGTTTGTATTCCTTTTTGCCTGCTTTATTTACTGCATTTTTATATTTTCTCCTTTCATCAATTAAATTCAATATTTCTTCTGTTACCCAAGGATTTCTACTACCCCTCGTCTTTTTACCTACCTGATCCTCTGCTGCCTTCACTACTTCAACCCTCAGAGCTACCCATTCTTCTTCTACTGTATTTCTTTCCCCCATTCCTGTCAATTGCTCCCTTATGCTGTCCCTGAAACTCTGTACAACCTCTGGTTTAACCAGTTTATCCAGGTCACATCTCCTTAAATTCCCACCTTTTTGCAATTTCTTCAGTTTTAATCTGCAGTTCATAACCAACAGATTGTGGTCAGAGTCCACATTTGCCCCTGGAAATGTCTTACAATTTAAAACCTGGTTCCTAAATCTCTGTCTTACCATTATATAATCTATCTGAAATCTGCCAGTATCTCCAGGATTCTTCCATATATACAACCTTCTTTTATGATTCTTGAACCAAGCGTTAGCTATGATTAAGTTACGCTCTGTGCAAAATTCTACCAGACGGCTTCCTCTTTCATTTCTTAGCCCCAATCCATATCCACCTACTATGTTTTCTTCTCTCCCTTTTTCCTACTGCCGAATTCCAGTCACTCATGACTATTAAATTTTCGTCTCCTTCACTACCTGAATAATTTCTTTTATCTCATCATACATTTCTTCAATTTCTTCGTCATCTGCAGAGCTAGTTGTCATATAAACTTCTACTACTGTAGTAGGCATGGGCTTCGTGTCTATCTTGGCCAGTATAATACGTTCACTATGCTGTTTGTAGTAGCTTACCTGCACTCTTATTTTTTTATTCATTATTAAACCTTCTCCTGCATTACCCCTATTTGATTTTGTACTTATAACCCTGTATTCACCTGACCAGAAGTCTTGTTCCTCCTGCCACCGAACTTCACTAATTCCTACTATATCTAACTTCAACCTATCCATTTCCCTTTTTAAATTTTCTAACCTACCTGCCCGATTAAGGGATCTGACATTCCACGCTCCGATCCGTAGAACGCCAGTTTTCTCTCTCCTGATAACGACGTCCTCTTGAGTAGTCCCCGCCTGGAGATTCGAATGGGGGACTATTTTACCTCCGGAATATTTTACCCAAGAGGACGCCATCATCATTTAACCATACAGTAAAGCTGCATGCCCTCGGGAAAAATTATGGCTGTAGTTTCCCCTTGCTTTCAGCCATTTGCAGTACCACAACAGCAAGGCCGTTTTGGTTAGTGTTACAAAGCCAGATCAGTCAATCATCTAGACTGTTGCCCCTGCAACTACTGAAAAGGCTGCTGCCCCTCTTCAAGAACCACACGTTTGTCTGGTCTCTCAACAGATACCCCTCCGTTGTGGTTGCACCTACGGTACAGCTATCTGTATCGTTGAGGCACGCAAGCCTCCCCACCAATGGCAAGGTCCGTGGTTCATGAAGGGAGGGCATCCAGTTATCCATGTTAAAACCTATAACCGCTTTACGAATCGAGGTACGACATTACCTCTGAATGAGGTGGTGTTTTCCGGACAAATACCGTGACCGTGATCGCAGAAATGTGTGTATTAACAACCAACGATGCAACCTCGCGATAATCTCAATGAACTTTGAAAGCCATTCGGCTAAGGAACGTCGTATGCAAGCGCTATTTGCGACGCCATCACACCGCACCCAACTACATAATTCATTAGTTTTTGCAACGCATTCTGTCTCAAGACCGTATCAGACGTTCCGCGATATATCCGCTGAGTTAAAGGCGATGACAGACAGTAGAAGTAGATGATGTGCTGATTGAGGTCCTAAGAAGAAAAATAGACACTAACTTCTCAGATCTCTAGCATTATGCTATATATTAGAAATTACGTCCATTCAAACACATACTTGCATACACTCACACCTACAAGTCAATCATATTTCACGTACTGTCATATCTCTAAATGAGTCACCTTCCTCGAATCTGTCTGCTACAGTAAAATTACAACCTCGTTTTAATCACACCCTACACATCTTGTAGTTGCACCCATTTCTACTGTTTTCCACAAATGCTAGTTCCAGTTTAAGTCGGTAGTCGGAGAAAAACATATCCAACACCTTCTGCAACCTGTATAGAAACAGATCGAGCTCAGTTACTGCAACAGGACCTTGTTTTCAGCATTCGGTGGAAATTGCGCGCAATGTGGTACATACCCAAACTAGATACAAGTACTACAGATCCCCAACATGCTACTTCGTTATTCTATACCCACCCCACCACAGAAAAATTACGAACTATAAAAGCTCATCCTATTTACAAGTCACCTAGCGTCGATGCGAATGCAATGACATATAGCTACAGTGGGCCTCCAGTGCGAAGAAAGAGATTTCACAATAGTTTCCCAGAATAGCGGAGCGTGCAGCCATCCAGGCATTCCTAACGATTCACCAAGTCCGACACCTCAAACTGCAGCTGCCTATGTGTGCACGATCGTATTAAACATACAAACACCACAGAGACCACTTTCAACTTTCATCACCTATACTCTAAGCGAATTATCGTATGAGACGCC
This sequence comes from Schistocerca americana, assembly GCF_021461395.2. Taxonomy (NCBI): domain Eukaryota; kingdom Metazoa; phylum Arthropoda; class Insecta; order Orthoptera; family Acrididae; genus Schistocerca; species Schistocerca americana. The sequence continues at coordinate 875,535,106 of NC_060119.1, forward strand.
CCCCCTGGCCCTGATTCAAACACTGTTTTCTAACATGCTTTCGTACATTGCCAAACATTTCGTTTTCTGCCACGACTTCGAGGTCTCTGTCAGATTCTAAACTGACATTAAGACGCTCTGATCGACGACCTCTCACAGAAAACTAGACATCACATGGTGTAAATCATATTCTTACGGCGGGTAGCATAACACTGGATGATTTTTAAATAAAACACACTTACAACATAAGGAAACTAGAAGAGCTTGGCAGCGTTGTGGAGAGTTTCCAAACTACCGTCCGAAAGTGACTGATGACATCTACATTTAAACTCATTTGTCACAGCGACGGAATAAGTGATGGCTCTGCGTTACATTTCGAGCTATTCCTAATTTTGCACTCTTGTACGCGGTCGCTGTTTAGCTGCTAGCCACTCCAGAAATTGCCACCCATCCACAAAACTTCTTCCCCAACTCAAACAAGCGATGTCACTCAATCATTATGTGATAACCAATGCACGGATGTGGTGGAAAAGACACCGCCGATGTACTATAATATTAAGCAACAGACTTGATAGCGCAAAGAATTTTACACGATGTTCAGCACCGGCCAATGATGTGACAGCATAATTCATAGCTAAACCATGCCCTCTCCACGTTGCGAGTATCATTGCGAACATCGATAGATGACTGAGCAGTACGTCCATTAATTCTTAATTCTCGAACACATAAATCGTCAAAGCATACGAGACAGCGCTCTACATATTTCTGTCACCTCGAGCCAAGTGTTTAATTTACGATCTATCTCTCAGCGTATGGGAGTCACAGAGCATTCTCGCCGTCTTAGGGTAAAAGACCACCCTCACACTGTCACTGACCAACCAGTCCTGCAGCACAGTTAGCGAATTAATCTGCAACCAAACCAAATAAGACCTCTACACTCCATGTCTCGTGAATGAATTGAGCTTTCCGAGTCCTAAACCGTCCAAGGGCACGAGATGCGACCATGTCGCGGAGCTTAGCACCCCTTATCGATGTATAGTAACAGATTCCAAAGTGCGGTCATATAATAGCAGACAGTTAAGGAGAACAACAAAGGATTGATTTTTATACGCAATGGTGCCCCTGACGGATGGAGCTCGACGCATTTTTACATAAATCAAGCAAGCTATTAACTCTAAAGTATTGTTCTAGAGTCTAGGATCCGCACCTGGAACGTATTCCTCAGAGAGAGAACATAAACACACGCACTCCTAAGACTACAACGTTCTGCACTTAAAAACTGGCTGTAATGTTAGATCGAATGCTTTTCCGACCTATGAGACACACATTCTTCTTCCCGGTTTCTCTACACTGAACTATCTTATCGAATCGTAAAACATTTGCGTTGCATGATACGAGCTCAATATAGCTTTGCGGAGATGTATAGTGGTTGAATTTTTTGAAATCCTGCTCAGAAATCATTTTGTAATCGAGGATCATACCACTATCTGGGTATTACGAATAGTCACTGCTAAAGGGTGAAAACTGAGACTGAAGAACTCTATTTTTATGTTAATTTAACTGTTTTCAAAAGATACAACCAGATAAACACATGTTATCTAGACGCAGGTAACAGATCAGCTACTTCCTATTTCTAATGTAAACTGTCAATAAATTGTTAATTTGTCTCCTTATGTGACGTCGCAAGTTTGTAGAGTCTCCTCCATTTCGTAATCATGTGGCATTGTACTTCATTGATAGTGCTCTTCGTAAAATACTTCTAGACCAGAGATAGTGCCATTCTGTTACACAATTAATGTCCGTCAACAGCGAGGAACTACCATATGGAATAGATGGGGCATATCTTGCACACTGCATGCCCACACATAAACGCATACCATCCAATAGACCATGCAACAGGGTAAGAGGTACAGTACATTATTCTCTCAGCAATGCTGTACCAATTCCTGTGCCATGTGTTCGTTGCTCGTTACTGTCAGGATTGTTATTAAAAAGAACGGATTGCTTTCCCCATTTTCTATAATATTAGAATATTGCAAAGCTAAGAAATCCTACGAATAAAATTTACTCACTTTTTAAAAAAAAGTTTTTTAAACACTAAAACTTTTAACACTGCTGCTATGGCTTATTGATGTTGCGGTATTTTATCCAGTTATTAGTAAAAATATAAAAAACCTGTTACCTCTGAGACCAAAGGAATACCGAAAAATAACGGTTATTCAGAACTAAAATACCGGTTTCGGTTTTACCCTGCCAGTTTTTCCCACTCCGAAGGTACACTATCCTCTAGGTACAACGGTGCAACATTCTCCCTTACAATTTAACTCGTGAAGTTTTTGGCAGTTTGATGACGAAGAGGCAATTACAATGTTTTGATTCAGATCTAGCTAAGAACGAATATTTGAGATTTTGCCAGGTAAAATATTAGTTTCTTGAATCAACATACAAATCAGCTGACTGAAAGCCGAATGTTGTGGAATATGAGTGCCAAATAAAAGCTTTAATGAGCTTTAAATATCGCTTCAATATAAAAATACGTTCGTACAAATAAAGATGAAATTTGAGAAATGTGTTCGCAGTTGCGAATATGGACAACCATAAGCTGTATAACGGAGTGACAACAATTAAAATTTATGCCGGATTGGAACTCGAACCAGGAGATCCCGCTTATCGCCAATGCTCGCCATTTTTTCCCTTCATTTTGTTTTTCATTGTTCATATTGTTTGGTCTGCGAGGACGTCATATGACATCCCTTCAATGCCGGCCGGCTCGTTTACGCTATAGGAGCAGGCTCCACGGCCAGACTATAATGACGTCTACCGCGTGTCTACAACGTGACGTGCACTCGTGCATTCATTATGTATAGTCACGTACGAGGGAAGATATTTAATTGAAAGTCACTTGCCCGGTGTCGGCAAATAAATACGATATTTCAGTGCCTGTGTTATTCAAAATTACGATTCAATTATGACATTAAAAATTTGCCACAAGTACGATCATATGAGGTATCAAGCGAAATTCGTAACTGGACTAAGGATTTTTTGCTAGCATGTTATCTTGGATGGAGAGTCTTCGTCACATGTAGTATCTCCGCTCCTTCCAAATTAACAATGTAAGTGTGCACCAGATGTGGCTTGAATTCAAAGAAATAGCATCGGCAGCAGTTGAGAGATTTATATCAAATAAGTAAACAAACGACGGAGCTGATCCCCCTTTGTACACAAAACGGGTCAGAACACTGCTGCAGAAAGGACGAAAAAAAACATGCCAAATTTAAACAGACGCAAAATCCCCAAGATTGACGATCTTTAAAAGAAGCTCTAAATTTATCGCGGGCTTCAGTGCGAGACGCTTATAATAGTTTCCTCAACGAAACTTTGTCACGAAACCTGGCAGAAAATCCAAAGAGATTCTGGTCGTATGTGAGGTATGCTAGCGGCAAGACACAATCAATACCTTCTCTGCGCCATAGCAATGGAGATACTATCGAAGACAGCGCTGCCTAAGCAGAGTTACTAAATACAGCCTTCCTAAATGCCTTCACAAAAGAAGACGAAGTAAATATCCCAGAATTCGATTCAAGGAAAGCTGCCAACATGACTAACACAGAAGTAGATAGCCTCGAAGTAGTGAAGCACCTTAAATCACTTAATAAAACCAGTTAGGTTCCTTTCAGAGTATGCTGATGCAATAGGTCCATACTTAACAATCGTACACAACCGTTCGCTCGACGCAAGGTCCATACCCAAAGACAAGAAAGTTGCACAGGTCACACCAATATTCAAGAAAGGTAGTAGAAGAAATCCACTAAATTACAGGCCCATATCATTTACGTCGATATGCAGCAGGATTTTGGAACACATATTGTGTTCGAACATTATGAATTACTTCGAAGGAAACGGTCTATTGACATACAGTCGCCGCGCGGGGTAGCCGAGCGGTCAAAGGCGCCTTGTCACGCTCCGCGCGGTTCCCCCTGTCGGAGGTTCGAGTCCTCCCTCTTGCATGAGTGTGTGTTAGAGGTGTACATGTCCCGCTTTTAACCCGCCCATGCTTGCCCGGTGGCCAGGCGGGCAGGCCGCCGCTCGTCAACAGAACGGGCAGGCTGCTTCACTCCCAGCCAAGCCAAGCAGAACCCAACCCGGGCAGGCTGCGGGAAACTTGCTTGCCTGCCCATATTACTGCTGAGCTGCGCTACGCAGCCGTTTAGTCTGCGTGCGTCATTGTCGTATTATGAACGTTAATCAAAAGTTTTTATTTTACCTGAGCACCAAAAGACAAACCCCAGCATTATATATATGCATTAATTTCAGGTAAAAAAATATTGGTTTTATTTGTATATTCTTCCTTTACGCCTATATTTCGGGCTTCTTATATATATAAATAAAAATTAATTGCCAAATGTGTTGATAAGCGTAAAACTCGAGAACGCCTGGACCAGTTCGGCTAAATTTTTTTTGCTGTGTTCATAATTCTCAGGACAAGGTTTTTATGAAATAAAATTTTTCGAAAATCGACCGAAAAATTGGAAAATTTGACAAAAACTGAAAGTGCGTTTTCATTGTGTCCGTGTGTTTGTATTGCATACAATCTTGATGAAATTTTGCACACTATACCTTGAAACCAAGAGGAAGGTCACAGTCTACATAAAATTTCATATGGTGCATGGCAGAGGTTCCTTTACATAACGGAATTCGACAAATTGTACGTATTTATTCCGATCTTGATGAAATTTGGCACACTTGATATTCAAAGCAGGATGAAGGGCGCTGTCTGCTTAAAATTCTGAATGGTGCATGGCGGAGGGTACTTTACTTACACACTTCTACACCAACCTACAATTTTATTCCGATCTTGAAGAAATTTTGCACACTTGACCATCAAGAGGAACATCACTGTCTACATAATATTTCGGACAGTACATTGAAGAGAGTACCTTACAAAAGATTTTGACATCGTTTGCGGGTTACCATGAAAGTTCACTATGTACGCATGTTTCCATGGAGAAGGTTTTTGAATATTTACATGTGCATGTATATGTATATATATATATATATATATGTATATATGTTTATGTATATATATATATATATATATGTGTGTGTGTGTGTGTGTGTGTGTGTGTGTGTGTGTGTGTGTGTGTGTATGTGTATATGTCTATGAGTATACATATATATATATATATATATATATATATATATATATATATATATATATATACATTTCTTTTAAACGAAATGTCTATGATCTTTTTGAAATTTGAGAGCTGTCTGACACATTCACAGTCATCGTGTTGGACAATTCGCGCACAGCAAATGTCGTTTAACAGTTGCAAACCATTTTTGGTTGAGTGAACGTGTTATATTGGCTGCAAAAAACCTTGATGTTAACGAAATGAATTTTCAGATTCAAAATATGACACCTGGCGAATTGCTGACATACAAGTCGGTTTATTCCGTTACTAACTAAGATGATGTAGTTAACTATCCTACGGAATTTTTAAATTCGCTGGAGTTCCCCGGATTACCGCCTCCCAATCTGTAATTAAGTCGGATCGGCCATCATGTTGCGAAAGGTAAACCAGCCACGTCTTTGTAATGGCACCCGGCTTGCGGGGAAGAAGTTAAAGAACAACGTAATCGAAGCCACAATTTTAAAAGGAAAGTACAAAGGTGAGGACAGTTTGATTCCAGTATCACTAAGATTCCGACCGACATGCCATTCGACTTTAAACGGTTATAATTTCCAGTGCAGCTTACATTTGCCATTCCGATAGATAAATCGCAAGGGCAGTTGTTATATGTTTGTGGCATCAATCTTGAAAATCATGTTTTTCACATGGCTATTTGTATGTCGCATATTCCCCTGTCGGGACACCTTCAACTTCATTTGTTTACGCACCAGAAAACGAAACTATCAATGCTGCGTATCAAAAAGTATTACAATAAATGCTACCTAGCAATAAACTTTGACACTGATTCACTGATCACCACAAAAGTTGACAGATATATATGAGTTTTCATATATAGGTGAAGAGGAGATGAACTGAGGTGGCGGAATCCAGCAGAGAGAGGACGAGGAGAAGGATAGAGGGTGGGGGGGAGATGGGCCAAGGGATGGGTTCAAAAATGGTTCAAATGGCCCTGAGCAATATGGGACTTAACTTCTGAGGTCATCAGTCCCCTAGAACTTAGAACTACTTAAACCTAACTAACCTAAGGACATCACACACATCCATGCCCGAGGCAGGATTCGAACCTGCAACCGTAGCGGTCGCGCGGTTCCAGACTGTAGCGCCTAGAACTGCTTGGCGACTTCGGCCGGCGAAGGGATGGGGGGGGGGGGAGGGGGAGGTGATCAAAGAGATAGTGGGAAAGGACTAAATGGATAGAGAGAAAATACGGGAGGGAAGATGGACTACGAGAGTATGGAATAAATAAATGCCCAGGCAACGCAATGCAGTCTGTGCTGCACTTTTCAACACCGAAACGGATGGATATTTGTACTAAAGAAGTGAACCTCCACCCCCCAAAAAGAAGATTGGTCACCTCCCGAGAAGAATAAATTATCTACGCCCCTATTAACCACTGTACTGCAATGAGAACCAAATTAAGATTTTGGAAGTCTAGATTCTTTAACTTTAGTATGTTTCAGCCAAGTATGACACCAATTATATAAATATTTAACTACGTTTCCAGGATGTATTTTACTGGCTCTGTGAATTCATTCGAAGTTGGCAAAATCATTCTAAATTGCCAAAATGCATTTTAACAAAATCGAAGGACTTGTTTCGTATCCAGTTCGTCTAAAAACTATAGTACTGGGAATACAGTGGCGACCCTGAGCCATTTTTCGCGGCTCCTACGATTGCGTCATGAGAGTCCACACTTGTAGTATAGGTCTGCATCATGAGGGACCATATTTCGGACCATCATGATGCAGACTAAGACGACGAGTGTTTACTTGCATGATGCAAATCTAAACGACGACTCTAGACCCTCATAACACAGACTTAAACGACGAGTCTGAATCCTCATGGCGCAGATATAGACGCTGTGGAGAGTGGCTCAGAGTTTCCATTATATTCCTACTACAATACATTCATGGAAAAAGACGCTCTTCATTTTAGGAGTATTTGTAGTGTCTAGGTCTTCAGCATCTTGACTCTGCATGTGGGATTCCCCTTAATATAGAAATACAAGAATAAAATTACATTTTGCAATGTGTGTGGAACTCAACAAAATAAATTGTAATTTAAACTCATAATGTGTATTGCCTTACTCCACAAATGAATATTTTATTTTGCAGAACACTTTTCAACATAATATCTTTACAAATTTTCCTTCAGTTCCCCTGAAAGTATTATTTAGGCCAAACCAGATACTCCTAAAAATATTTGGCTACTTTTGCAAACCCAAGTAACAGAAAATGGTTTACAAACAATAATTAATGTCACTTGGGAGGATTGAAATCAAAAAGTTTAGTCTAAAATAAAAATGAACTGTATGCATTACAAAATTTCTATCTCAGAAATTGACGCCCAGAAAGCACAAGAAAGAAATCTGCACTCTTAATTAGTAAATTTGCGCTCAAACTCATAGTTTCCCGTTTAATGTTCTACTGTATTTTCAATGTGTCTGCTGATTAGTGTTTGAATTAATTATGACGAGATCGTTAAGTCTGTCTGCATTAAGACGTGATCGTTTTTCGCTAATTAGGTTTCCAGCGCAACTAAAAATTCTCTCACTAGACGCACTAGTGGCTGGCATATTTAATATTTTTCTTGCCACACACGCAAGTCGAGGAAGTCGTTGGGAGTTATTTTCCACCACTGTAGAATATCTCCCGCGTTCACACAGTGTTCTTGCAAGTATCTGCTGACTTCATCATGTAGGAGAGGAGGCTCTTCTGCCCAGTCCTCAAATTTCGCCATTTTGTACGGCCCTGGATTTGTTTCTTGGTTGCTGTGATTGGGCACTTGTACTGAAACTGTACAGGTTCCAATTAATATTTGCAGAACAATGTGAAGATCGTACTACACATAGTTGAAATTATAATAGGTTTTAGATGATGCTATCATTTATCGTCCTGTAAAGTCACCAGAAGATCAAAAGTAACTGCAGGACGATTTAAATAAGGTATATATTCTTGGTGTGAAAATTACCAGTTGGCAATAAATAATGACAAGAGCGAGGTTATCCCTGTGTGTACTAAACTAAGTCCGTTAAACTTCGTTTACAAGATCAACCAGTCAAATCTAAAGGCTGTAGATTCTACTTAATACCTCTGATTACAATTATGACCTACTTAAATAGGAATGGACACACAGAAAATACTGTAGGCGTTTTAATGACAAAACACTCTTTTGGAGCATTGCTACGAAGTTGGAGAGCCTTACTATTGACGGAAGAGGTCGAAAGAGTCTAAATAAGGGCAGCTGGTTTGGTATTATCGTAAAACAGGGGAAAGAGTGTCGCGGAAATTACACAAGAGTTGGGGTGGTAATCATTACAACAATGGCGTTTTTTGACGTGGCGCGATCTATATATGAAATTTCGATCACCAACTTACACCTCCGAATACGAAGAGATATTGCTGAGTCCCATATACATTGGAAGAAATGATCATCAGAATAAAATACAAAAAAGCAGCGCTCAGACGGAGAGCTGTAGGTGTTCTATCCCGCGCGAAATTCGAGAAAAGGAGACAAATAAGTTGAAAGTGGTTCGATGAACCCTCAACTAAGCACTTGCGTGTGTCTTGCAGAGTAACCATGTACATGTAGATGAAGAATATATGCATTATCTTAGGAGCTTACCTTCAGTACACATCTGTCGTGCTGCTTGGTAAACTTCAATTTTTTCATCCTCGGTTAACTTTCTTAATGTGCGGTAGTTAGCCACCATAAACGTTGCAATTTTATGCAACATACTAACGCACATTTTCTGTTCTAGGAAGGCATCAGCGGCTTGTTTCAAAGGTTTCATGTCCTGAAAATACATTTTCTCAACATACATATTTCACAAGTGGTTCTATAATATTCAGATGGAATAAAATTACAAACCTCTTCATCGTTATCCCGTACGGTACAGTGAGTTTTTAAGGCATAAAACCACGGTAGAACTAAATGTAGGGTTGGATCCTTGTCACTTTCTAGATCAACTGTGGCTTCTTTAAACGGCTTAAGAAATTCTATAAGCTGGCCAGTTATATGGTGGTCATAACCCAGCATTTTATCAGAGGCACCTTCATCATGTAAAACAGCCTTCACTGAATCAATCTGAGAATGGACTGATACAAGCATGTCAAAATAACTATTCCAACGAGTTGAAACCCACTGCTTTAAAGATGAGTTCAGTCTCACACAGAGACCTCTTCTCTTGAAGTATGAAACCGTAGCCCGCACTGTATTAAGAATGCCTAATATATTTGGAACATATTCTTTCAAAAACTGTTCGCTCAGAACGTGTTTCAAGACTGTGTTTATACTATGAGCCATGCATGGAAGACGCTGATATACTTCGAGAGCTTTGACAACGTTACTGCCCTGGTCTGTGACAAACGTAATATTGGCAATGTCTTCACGAGAAACACCCATAGTTTCTAAGCCATCTTCCAACTCGTTTCGAATATTCGAGCCAGGTTTTGGGCAGTCAGGAAACGCAGAGCACATCAGTACATATTTATTCAAACGCCAGTCTGAATTTATGTAATGCATTGTCACGGACATGTAATGCACCCCTTTGTAATTGTCCGTCCATAGATCAATTGTACTGGCACATATACCAGAACGAATCGCATGCACTATATCTGGGAGCATTTTGCTGCGCACTTTATCAGCTAAGGTTTGAACTTTCCTAGCTACTGTCACTCGGGAAGGCATAACATTTTTAATATCAACTGAGCCATATTTTTTACCTATGTCGATCAGCGTCTGCCCTAAATTAAGAAATCCTTCTCCCTCTATACTGCTAAATGGTCTCAGGTCCTTAGCACACATTTCGACGCACTTTTCGGTCACTAAATCTTTGTCCTCTTTCAAGATATTTACGGAGTGAGGGAACAGCTTGTCAAATTTGCACACATGTCGTAACATACTCGAGGTTCCCGAATAAGTACTTAAGAGCTTTTTACATAGTTTGCATTGAGACACACCTACCGATTTATTTGAAGCGGCCTCATAGACACACGAAAACGTTTCCCATGCGGCACTTGTGCTCTGTTTCGTTACCAGCATGTATTCGCCAGTTGTCAACTTTTTTTTCAATCTCACTAAAGTTCGACCTATTCATTGTGCTGCCTCCACCGTTGCGATAAATGAACTGCGGGCTAACTACCTGGCTACTCTAGTCACGGTAGCTTGACAGCGCAACCTGTTGTCAGGCGCAGCAAGCTGAGCGGGTCCCGTGAAGCTTGGCAGGCTTGCGGGAACCCAGGTAGCCCGGGCTTGCGGGAGCCCGTATCGCCCGCATTGCCCACTATGCCTCAGTACACGCGCACTCTTGTGTTTACGTCGCGGCAGGCTGACCTGCATGAATGGTTGCAGAGGAGCTAGGGGCAAGCAGGCTGCAAGGGGAATTTGTACACCTCTGGTGCGTGTGTTGTGCTTAGGTTAAGATAGATTAAGTAGTGTGTAAGCTTACGGACCGACGACCTCAGCAGTTTGGTCCCATAAGACCTTACCACAAATTTCCAAATTTGACACACAATCAACACGGATTCAGAAAACATCGTTCTTGTGAAACACATTAGCTCTTTACTCGCACGAAGTGTTGAGTGCTATTGATAAAGGATTTCAAATGGATTCCGTATTTCTGGATTTCCGGAAGGCTTTTGACTCTGTATCATACAAGCGGCTTATAGTGTAACTGCGTGCTTATGGAATATCGTCTTGCAAGGGGAGGCCGCCAATTGTAAAATTCAGATTCGATTCATACTGCGCATAATAAAAGCTCATGGCTAGAGGTGTAATGTGGCAAAGCACCAAGACGCACTTCTCAGCCGCTGTCGAGAAAATCGACAGTTAAAAGAAACCGTTGCGGTGAAATATTCTCTACGATTAACAGTTTTCTACAGCGTCGTGGCGCAGCGGTAAGCGCTCGGGTTCGTAATCCGAAGGTCGCCGGATCGAATCTCGTGCCAGCAATTTTTTATTATTAGTTTCTTGTAATTCATATATATATATATATATATATGTAAACTATTAGTGAATTGCTTATGCATGTTGGTGAAGGCGGATCGCTCTCCAATTGTACCGCCTCCATTTTTCCGTTGTTTAACAGGGTGTACCAAAGCTCTCCCGTCCGCACTGATTTTCGACGATGTTATAAGTTGCGGTAGGGACCGCATCTACCTTCTTTCGAAGTTAGCACGCAACTACGCTGTTATGCGGCGGCTCGTTTCGGCCCATTCAACATCTGTCCTTCAAGTGTAACGAGCGAGTAACGGAGTTTATATTTCACACCTGCCACAGCAAGTTTGTGTTCGTGGGGTCTCTATTCTAATTCGAACGTTTGACTTACGCTATACGTATTCGTTTCGGAATATCGTTTCTACGTCTTCCGTTAACTATACGTGGTTAACATTATGAAGACAATTAATAACATTTGTGAAATACAACTTTGTTTGCGGAAAACATAATGATGTTCGAAGCCGCCAGTTTTTCCACGACAAACGACTTTCAACAACTTATTATATGCATAATTGTTGCAACTGATTGCCGGGATATATATATATATATATATATATATATATATATATATATATATATATATATATATATTTGAATTACAAAAAACAAATACAAAAAAAACGTCGCATTGTGCGAGATTCGATCCGGCGACCTTCGGATTACGAACCCGAGCGCTTACCGCTGCGCCACGACGCTGTGGTAAATTATTAATCGTAGAGAGTATTTAACCGCAACGGTTTCTTTTAACTGTCGATTTTCTCGACAACGGCTGAGAAGTGCATCTTGGTGCTTTGCCACATTACAACTCTGGCCATGAGCTTTTATTATGCGCAGTATGAATCGAATCTGAATTTTACAATTGGCGGCCTCCCCTTGTTAGTTATGTTACTAGATTCGCGATTTCCTGTCAGGGCGGTCACAGTTCATAGTAACTGACGGAAAGTCATGGAGTAAAACAGAAGTGATTTCTGGCGTTCCCCTTTGCTGTTCCTTATCTGTATAAACGATCTGGGATACAATCTGAGCAGCCGTCTTAGGTTGTTCGCAGATGACGCTGTCGTTTATCGACTAGTAAAGTAATCAGAAGATCGAAATACATAGCAAAACGATTTAGAAAAGGTACATGTATGGTACGAAAATTGGCAATTGACCATAAATAACAAAAAGTGTGAGGTCATCCACATGAGTGCTAAAAGCAATTCGTTTAACTTCAGTTACGCACCTAAATCAGTGAAATCTAAAGGCCGTCAATTCAACTAAATACCTAGGAATTACAATTACGAAGAACTTAAATTGGCAGGAGCACATAGAAAATCACAAGCTGCGACACTGTCGCGAATAAAACAGTGGCCCGTATATGCAGTAAGTTTCCTTTACTTTACGTCTATGATCACATACGACATCGTCAAATGTTAAATGCAGAATCAGCGCAAGCATCGTCAAATATATATAAATAACATGACTCGTGTTTGTGATGTTATTTGCATATACGTATTTGACGATGCTTGCGCTGATTCTGCATTTAACATTTGGCGACGAGACTATGCCTGCAGTACATTAGTACTTTGTTTTTATGAAACAGATCTGATGATGGCATTAGGACTTTATTTTTATGAAACAGATCTGATGATGGTCATTATAGACCGAAACTGGTAACCTGTTAACAAAAGGTTTGTGACCATAGACATAAAGTAAAGGAAACTTACCACATAGAAAATGTTGTCCATCCTCGTTTAGAATACTGCTGCTCGGTGTGGGAACCTTACCAGATAGGATTGACGGAGTGCATCAAAAAAGTTCAAAGAAAGGCAGCTCGTTTTGTATTATCGCAAAATAGCGGAGAGAGTGTCGCTGAAATGATACAGGATTTGGGATGGACATCATTAAAACAAAGGTATTTTCGTTGCGGAAGAGTTTTCTCAAGAAATTCCAATAACCAACTTTCTCCTCCAAATCTTCTCAAGGAATTCCAATCACCAACTTTCTCCTCCGAATGCGAAAATATTTTGCTGACGCCGACCTACGTAGGGAGAAACGTTCACCATGATAAAATAAGGGAAGTCAGAACTCGATCTTTCCGCACGCTATACGAGATTGGAATAATAGAGAATTCTGAAGGTGGTTCGATGAACCCTCTCCCAGTCACTTAAATGTGATTTTCAGAGTAACCATGTAGATGTAGACTTCGGGTGTGCCCCACAGAAGTGTGTTGCGACCCTTATTCTTCATGTTGTATATTAATAACCTTGAGGACAATATTAGTAGTAAACTCAGACTTTTTGCTGATGATGTAGTTATGTATAATGAAGTAGGTCACTGTCTGAAAGAAGCTGCATAGTTATTGAGTCAGATCTTGATAATATTTCAAAGTGGTGCAAAAATAGGCAACTTGCTTTAAATGTTCAGAAATGTAATATAGGGCACTTCTCAAACCGAAAAATGTGTTTCCTATGAATGTAATATCAATGAGTCAAAACTGGAATCGGTCAACTCCTGCAAATATCTGGGTGTAACACTTTGACACTTTGAAGGGATACGAAATCCCATCGGCACAGACGTGGGTTAAGCAGGTGGTAGACTTTGGCTTATTGGTAGAATATTGGAAAAATACAGTCCACAAAGGAGATTTCTTACAAACCACAAGTGCTACCCGTTCTGGGATATTGCTCAAGCTAGTGGGACCCATAGCAAGTAGGAGTAACAGGGACATTTAATGTATACAGAGAAGAGCAGCACGAAAGGGGTTACAGGTTTGTTTCAACGGTGAGAGCATGTGACAGACATGTTGAAGGAACCGAAGGACAGACTCTTGAAAATACACGCAAACTATCCTGAGAAAGTCTAGTACCAAAGTTTCCAGAATCGGTTTTAAGTGATAATTCCAGGAATGTACTACACCCACAACGTGTCGCTCACACAGGCATCATGAGGGCAAGGTTAGATTAATAGCAGCTCACACAGAATTATATAACAACCATTCTTCCCGCGCTCAATACGTGCATGGAACGGGAAGAAGCCCTAATAATTTGTACAGTGGGACATACCCTCTTCCAAGCATCTGGCAGTGGTTTGCAGAGAACAGATGGAGATATGTATTAATTGTGACATAATATTGTAATTTCCGTAGTTAACCTATCGTACTTTTGCATATATTAATATACTGAGCTGACAAAAGTCATGGGATAACGATATGCACTTATACAGATGGCGGTAGTACTGCATACACAAGGTATAAAGGGCAGTGCATTGGCGGGGCTGTCATTTGTACTCAGATGATTCGTGTGAAACGGTTTCCGACGTGAGTATGGCCACGTGAAGGAAATTAACAGACTTTGAAGACGAAATTTTAGTTTGAGCTAGACGCATGGGACATTGCTTTTCGGCAATCGTTAGGGAATCCAGTATTCTCAAATCTACAGCTTCAATAGTGTGTCGAGAGTACCAAATTGCAGGCATTGCCGCTCACCATGGGCGACATAGTGGCTGACGACCTTCAGTTAACGACCAAGAGCAGCTAAGTTCGTGTAGAGTTGTCAGTGCTAACAGATAGGCAACACTGCGTGAAATAACCGCAGAAACCAATGTGGCACTTAACGACGAACGTACCCACTAGGGCACGGCGGCGGAATTTGGCATTAATGGGCTATAGCACTAGACGACCCACGCCAGTGCCTTTAAAGCGCCACATCGCTTGCAGCGCCTCTCCTGAGCTAATGACCATATCGGTTGGACTCTAGAAGACTGGAATACCGTGGCCTGGCCAGATAAGTCCCGATTTAATTTGCTAAGAGCTGATGTTAAGATTCGAATGCGGCACAAACCCCCGAAGCCAGGGATCCAAGTTGTCAACAAGGCACTTAGCTGGCTGGTGATGGCTCCATAATGGTGTTAACACGGAATGGACTGGGTCCTCTGGTCTGTTCGGCTACTTAGAGACTATTTGCAGCCATTCATGGACTAAATGTTCCCAAACAACGATGGAATTTTTAGGGATGACAATGTGTAGTGCCGGCCGGAGTGGCTGTGCGGTTATAGGCGCTACAGTCTGGAACCGCGTGACCGCTACGGTCGCAGGTTCGAATCCTGCCTCGGGCATGGATGTGTGTGATGTCCCTAGGTTAGTTAGGTTTAAGTAGTTTTAAGTTCTAGGGGACTGATGACCACAGTAGTTAAGTCCCATAGTGCTCAGAGCCATTTGAACCATTTGAACAATGTGTAGTGTCGCCAGGCCACAATTCTTCGTAATTGGTTTGAAGAACGTTTGAGAAAATCGGAGTAAATTATTTGGGTACCCAGATCGCCCAACATGAATAGCTCGATCATTTATGGGACATAATCGAGAGGTCAGTTCTTGCACGTATTCCTGCACCGGCAACACTTTCGCAATCATGGACGCCTATAAAGGCAGCATTTCTGCTGCGGATTTCCAACGACTTGTTCAGTTCGTGCCACTTCAAGTTGCTACACTACATTGGGCAGAAGGAGGTCCGACATGGGGTTGACAGAATTTGTTGCTAGCAAACCGGGACTTTTCTCTAAAATTAACTAAAAATGGCTATAATTTGTGAACCATAAACCGGGACCTTTCGGGACACTTGTCTTAACGTTAAAAAGTGAAATATTTGTGCAAATTACTGTCGTATTCAATTGAGTTAGTAAAATAAATAAATAAATAATCACTTTAAACTGTAATTAATCTACTAAAACCCAAGGGAGGGCATTCAAATGATAATAACATCTTACAATATTATTACTGGTAACACAAGAATTTATTTCGAAACACTAGTACGAGATACAAAATTGTCTACTGAAAACCTGTAAGTTGAAGTGCGAAGTTCACACAATTTGTTATCCTATGCCTCATATTTATCTGAATTCTGAGCTTTGGAGAGATCTTTCCGCTGTGTGGTGTATTCATAAAACTTAGAGCAACTCATCTGATAATTAAAAAAACATTTAATTATTACTTCGACCGTTGGTATTTATAATCTGTTTCGTTCCTCAGTCAACTGCACATACATGAGAGAAAATACTCGTTCCAAGTTTGCATTATGCCCTGGAATGCTGAAGACGAATTCACACAGATTCGGCAACTAAGAATACTGTTCTTCACATCAAATCTGTCGAAAGAATTACGTCCGTTTCTCCTGACATGATTTATTACTTCAGTTATCGCTGTTTTTGTTGATTTCTGATCAGTGAACTGCTTGAGTAAAGAAAACCGGTCAGACAATAAACTATCATCTACTGACAATCGCCGGCCGCGGTGGTCTAGCGGTTCTAGGCGCTCAGTCCGGAACCGTGCGACCGCTACGGTCGCAGGTTCGAATCCTGCCTTGGGCATGGATGTGTGTGATGTCCTTAGGTTAGTTAGGTTTAAGTAGTTCTAAGTTCTAGGGGACTGATGACCACAGATGTTAAGTCCCATAGTGCTCAGAGCCATTTGAACCATTTTTCTACTGACAATCCTCTACCTTGTACAAATGTTACTGTCACGTTGCTCCATTCAGGTCTTGGGCCCCCAACATCCATTTAAAAATGGAAAACTCATTGAGATTTGTTGGCCATTTTTTTTAAATAAGCTGTAGCTACACGATTCATAAAACTGTTCTACATCAACATGCAATTCACTAGTTAATGCAACCCCGCTGTTCTGCAAGAGAGATGTCACTTTGAGTGAAATAAAACTTTCTTCTTTATGACCTTCTATGATTCTGCTATTATTTTCCAAAGTCGCAGTTACTTCTATAACACTGCTGTCTGCTTTCTCAAGTTTAAGTATTTGTCTCTGAAATACGCTCAGCTGACTATGCAGGAACCACAGATATACTTCCGTTAACGGATTCTGGAAGAGCGTTGTCAGAAATTTAGGTGCCTTTTGTTCCAAGAGGAAGAATGATTTAAGAGCATCAAACAACTTCAGTACTCTCTATGGCAACAGACAAAGATAACCACCTTGTTTTTGTATGTGACAACAATGCGTGATACTCTGGGTCCACAAACTAACAAAACTCCTTTAGACTCTCCGGTAGTACTGGGTATATGGAGAAGTAATTGAAAAGCTTAATTACAAAGGTTTCAACTTCAACATTCATCACGTCAGTGGCTGTCTTGGCAGCATTGTGTTGTATGTGAGCAGGGCAGCCAACTCCTATAAGATTTTCGTTTGCTTCACTTTTCAGTCTTGCAATACATTGTTTGTAACTGTTCGTCGCACTCCTCCAAAATTAGTGTTAGCATTGTCACCACAAAATGCAATACACTTACTCTTACCAATTTTATTTTCTTCAATGCAGTAATGCACTACGTACTTAACGTAGAGGCGGTTTCATCTGGCAGCGAAACTAATTTAAGCAATTTCACTTGAATGCCATTCTGAGGTGTAAAATATTGAACAATTAATGGAAATATTTTTTCAGCCTTGTGATTACTCGCACTTGTAGCTATTGAATAACAGCGGACCAGTGAAATGTCGTCGCATATTTGTTTGACAGTGTCAGGTGCCAAAACTGCTTTCAAAAGTGCTGTTGTTTTGGTTGTGACACTCGTTAAAAAGATTGTAGCTTAGCCTAGAAGTACAGTCTACAGATTTCAGACGTATGATGTTTAACGGTATGATAACAGATTGTTACTTCCGCTGCTCCTACTGATTGACTCTATTTTGATGATTTTGAAATAAAGAAGGTGTCTATTTTTTAAAGTGCTAATAGAGCATATATTTGATTTATGCTTTTGGCTGCGCAAATGATCTGTAATATCTGCCCTTCCTCCCCGTGAAATGGAAGCATTACTCAAATATGAACTAAGCACAATGAGCCTCGGACAGAGAGCCACGTAGCTGCAACGTCTTAACTGAGCTGAATCCCAAGACAAGAGTTAGTAATAGAAAGAGCGTTACGCGCAGTAAATGCCATTGATAGACGCTCGCAAGTGCAACAATGAACAAAACTCATTATTTTGCTTAACAGAGACAGTTAAAATACAAATCCATGGCAGCATTTGGGAAGAAATAGACGGTATGAGAGTATTTCTTGTCAATTTTCGGGACGCTCATTTTTTAAGTCCGTAACCGGTACTGTTCCGGAAAATCGGAACGTCTGGCAACACTAGGTCCGACACGATACAGTAAACCATGACTTTTGTCACCGCAGTGCGTAAGAAATGTACCGTACTATATGAGACGTTGTATATTTCTGGAATGGCCTAATGTTCAGCATTATTATTATTACTATTACCTAAAGTTTGTGCAGCGAATTACACATTATATAAACGGCATTGTTGTGTGTAATAGCTACAATGGATGTTATTTAACATCACATTCATCCGGGGTAAATGATGCTGCGCTCCCACTAACATTCTCGTTTTGTGGCATTTTGGATTTTAATAGCATTAATAACATCTCCTTGGAGTTTTATGGAATGATGTAAGCAGCAATGCAGGTGTACCTTCTCTTGTTCGCACACTGCGATACCTACAGAAACTCAGAGACTTTAGTATTGCAGAGAGAAATTTACAGTCGTGTAAACGATTTACGTCAAAATGTCCGAGAATATTTCGGAATTGTGTGATGTTGTATCGGCGGTCTTATATGCACCGGAGGACAATTCGTTTCTACTAACAGTCGATCCCCAGTCGAAAGAATTGTGGATTCCATCAGTCAAAGTAGGCGAACAGGAATGTTCTTGGCGCATCCTCATCCGCAAATTTATCAGACAGGTTTGACTGTTTTACTTGTCGTTAATTCATAGTTATTTTCTGTTCCTAATTTCCGTTACGTACGTACCATCGGTATAGAGTTATTATAACAATGGATATATTTTTCTCTGCTGTGTGTGTGTGTGTGTGTGTGTGTGAGAGAGAGAGAGAGAGAGAGAGAGAGAAAGGTAGTATTTCATACGTTCTTAATGTGTCCCATTGGCTTGCTTGCTACTTAAAACTTGAGAAACTTAGTTTTGTTTTGATTCCGCTACTTCTCTTTCGCTTCAAAGAACAGTTGGTACCAAATGCTTGAATACCGGTAGCATTAAGCTGTGTCCCAGAAATGAGGAACACAGCCAGCAGAAAGGAAATCGTTGCTGAGAAATGCATTATTACAAATGTTATGAACTCAGTCTTGACGTTGTGGCAGTCTTTGGTGCGATATTTTATTCACTGACTTGTACGTAACGTTAGCGACAAGCAAATTCCCGCGCTCTTGGTTGGTGTGGCGGGGGATAGGGGTGGAGGGGGGTAAATGGGTGGGGCTTGTGCAAATGTCCGGGGCTGTCGCTAACGTTTCCTCTGACTTATAGATCGGTTATTGTGCGAGATCTGCGAACAGAAGGTTTCACGTGAGTGGTCTCGTGCATTGGGCCTAAGTGTTTCAACTCGAAAGTTTTGTTTTAATCAGCATATTCCTTTTTCACACCTGTTAATGGCACAATCGAATTTTTTGTTTCATTGCTCTGAGCAATATTTCTTTGAAGTAGCGGTAATCATGCTGAGAGTTCACCCAATATCAGTAGGCTAATAAATAAAAAATGAAGCGTAATGGAGCTTACATTTTACAATATACTCTGATTTCTCCAAAACACCCGTCTTTTTGGTAGATTACAGCACAGTAATACGTTAGGCGGAATGACTCATACAATAGGCCTAAAGTTGCTAGATGAGGCAGCTTTTTTGAAACACCTCTGTGCGCCTCAGTAACAAACCCTTGCTGTTAATCCTTAATGCGCAAGGTGTGGCGTTTCAGACCACACGAGAATTTCCTAACGCGTTCTCCAAGGCCAATACTGATGGAATGCTTCTATACCCCCTTTCCCGGCAGCCCTACGTTGTTTTAATGTCTGTTGCATCGTGGTTTGTTGTTGACGCATATTGGGTTTCTAAGTCCGCGTCTCGTGAACTATGTACAGGTACCTATTTTTTCTTCGCAGGAACCAGGGCCGGTTTTGCACAAGCTAATTACCTTTTGGCTCACCACCCTCTCCTCCCTCCTTCTTCACTCGTACACGTTTACCCCTGTCAGTTTTCACTGATTGTGATACGCACTTGTATACAATTCCTGACGCATCATCCAGCTTGGCTCTCCATGCGTTCGCTACTAGTCATCGTAAGTTCCATACGGTTTTGGCACCTCTGGCGCCTGAGATCGGCGCCTCAGGCGCTTAGGACTTAAACCGGGGTTGGCAGAATCGTGACAATTTTAACGATCCTCACTTTGATGAAATTGTTAGTAGGTGGATGGAGGAAAGTGTCCATGATTTAGATCAAGAAAAAGACGACGATTTGGTAATACCCTGTGACAACAGTACTGCTAGTGAATTAGAGAATCATCTGAGGCAGAACTTCAGAGCAGTGGTGATGAGGATCTTTCTGTTTCTCCAATAAAATGCTGAAAGCGTTGCTTAAAATCAGATATCGATGATAGGCAATGAAAACCTCTTAACACCATTTTGTTAAATTTTGCAGATGAATCAAAAACGGTTTCTTGGAAAAATAATACAAAGTGATACAGAAAGCTTAGTAGAAGTCTAGTTACATCCTTCCAAATTTTTCTCTGATTATGGAGTTACTGGAATTACGAGTTTTCACAAACAAATGGAGTAGTATAAGGTTTTTATTGCTACCATTGATTTTTTCTGAGTAGTGCTAAAGAAAAATGTAGATCGAATGATGAATGTCAATTTTACAGCTTTTCTTTTTGTACCAATCAAGTGCTATTTTTTTGTGCAAGTTTAAACCCTGGAATTTAAGTACATGTAAAAATTTACTTACTACAGAGATACTATAATTTTTCAGAATGTAAAATTTAGTACTGTAACATTTCATGTATTTTATTTTATCTATCCATCCCGTGAGGGAGTAGGCTGATCCCTGACTGCTACTTTGTATGCACTCCTGTTTCGTGTATTAAGGTCTAAATAAAATTTTCGCTAACTTTCTTTTAAAAATTCCGGTGCTAAATATTCTAAATTGAGCACATAGCATGCATACTATTAAAATGGTAGAAACAAATTCACCCCACAAAATCGGTTATTCAGATCATTCACTTTGTTGTTCTGGTTACAATGAGCTAATTAGGTTTATCAGAAATGATAGCAATCAAGAGTTATTGCAATTATAAAATTTCGTACATTTATCCATAAGAAAAATCTAATGAGCTAATAGGTAAGTTCAGATGGAAAGACCTCTTCCAAATTAAAGGGCTATTTTTCCTCACTTTCAGTAAAGCGTTCACATAAACCCAAAATAATTAGTTTAAAAGATATTTTCACCTGGTCCAACTTTCAGTGCTGAATACAGCTGTACTACAGTAAATTTTTGGGATCTGATGTAGTTCTGACTACCTGCTTTTTCTGGCTCTATTAACACCCATCTTAATGAGTAGGAATCTGTACTCTAAAGTTACTAAATTTTCGTCAACTAAATTTTAACATACAAGATGGGGATCCCATGGTCATAAACCCAGGATCGCCACTGCATAGGCATAAATTAGTACAGCATCCTTTAATAGGTACTGCTCATGAAAAATAACATACAAACAGACGAAATAAATCTCGGGCGAACAGCCTGGTATGAGTGTGCATAGGACACAATATTTCAGCAATCGACCACGTTGCCATCATGCTGCTCTCATCTTTTACTTTCCCCTCTTTGGGGAAGTGTGAGGGGGAGTTTGTAGCCTTTCTGCTTTTACTCACCTGTGTACGTGTGTGTATGATTTTTTTCTGTACTTTTTTGGTGTCTGTGATATGTGATGACTGTTCTGTATGTGTCTGGTATTTGCCTGGTGTTGGCGAGGTGTTTAGTGTTACATGGGCAAGGAGCAGAATCTGGGATTAGGTATTGGGATTTTCTCTTCGACTTAATCGTCGAAGATCGTCATAGGGCGCTTGTGTATGTCGCGGGACATGTCATACCGACCTAGGGAGTGGATGAGGGCGTTTCCCGATCTGGAAGAACCCTCATAGAAGGCCCTTGCCAGATCTTGGAAACGCTCTCAGGAGTGGGATTTCGGCTGCGGCGTGCACATCGTCTGTGGGGAATCCAATAGGTAGATGCAGTGTCCTTCTGAGGGCGCGGTTCTGCAGCCTCTGGCAATTTTTTGTGGGGCCTTATCCGGAAAAAATGGACGCATTTTACGTAAACACCAAGTGAAAAACATCTTCCGTCCTCCAAGTAAAACCAAGAGCCTCCTTGCCAGTGTCAAGGACAACCTCGGTCTCCGTAAATCAGGGGTTTATCAGATACCTTGCCAATGCGGTAGTGTATTCATAGAGCAAATCATTCGTACCATTGAGGACCGATGCCGAGAACATCAACGGTACACTAGACTGCAACAGCCCAGTAAGTCGGCAATCGTTGAGCATTGCCTGTCGGAACTCCAGTGCATGGATTATGACCAAACCAAAGTCCTGACACAGACTACCAAATACTGGGACTGTGTCATCAAAGAAGCCATAGAGATCAGAGTAAGGAAGCCACAACTAAATTGTGACAGCGGTTACATCCTTAGCAAGACGTGGGAAACCGCTATCACCCAGATTAAGAAGAAAAAGGATATTATCCCAGAGTGTACCGACTTCGAGGGAGGAGGGAAGAATAACGAGAGCGGCGCCAGTAGATCCTCCTGAACGAGAAGACCTAGGACGCAGCGCCCAGACGGCGGGAGAACGGACGCTGTACCTGGACCGCGTGCGAGGCGCGGACCGCACCAACTCATAGGAAGATCCTGAGGGAGGAGGAGGATTGTCCTATATATACCTGGCGCCGGCCCACCGCCGGTCAGTACGTCAGCGCACCTGATGATGGCAACGTGGTCGACTGCCGAAATATTGTGTCCTATGCACACTCATACCAGGCTGTTCACCCGAGATTTATTTCGTCATAAAATACGGCTGGAGAAATTAAAGAATCACAACATGTTGTTGTGGTCTTCAGTCCTGAGACTGGTTTGATGCAGCTCTCCATGCTACTCTATACTGTGCAAGCTTCTTCATCTCCTAGTAACTACTGCAACCTACATCCTTCTGAATCTGCTTGGTGTATTCATTTCTTGGTCTCCCTCTACGATTTTTACACTCCACGCTGCCCTCCAATACTAAATTGGTGATCCCTTGATGCCTCAGGACATATCCTACCAACCGATCCCTTCTTCTAGTCACGTTGTGCCACAAACTTCTCTTCTCCCCAATCCTATTCAACACCTCCTCATTAGTAATGTGATCTACCCATCTAATCTTCAGCATTCTTCTGTAGCACCACATTTCGAAAGCTTCTATTCTCTCCTTGTCTAAACTATTTATCGTCCATGTTTCACTTCCATGCATGGCTACACTCCATACAAATACTTTCAGAAACGACTTCCTAACAATTAAATCAATACTCGATGTTAGCAAATTTCTCTTCTTCAGAAACGCTTTCCTTCCCATTGTCAGTCTACATTTTATATCCTCTCTACTTCGACCATCATCAGTTACTTTGCTCTCCAAATAGCAAAACTCCTTTACTACTTTAAGTGTCTCATTCCCCCAGCATCACCCGACTTAATTTGACTACATTCCATTATCCTCGTTTTGCTTTTGTTGATGTTCATCTTATACCCTCCTTTGATGACACTGTCCATTCCGTTCAACTGCTCTTCCAAGTCCTTTGCTGTCTCTGATAGAATTACAATGTCATCGGCGAATCTCAAAGTTTTTATTTCTTCTCCCTGGATTTTAATACATACTCCAAATTTTTCTTTTGTTTTCTTTACTGCTTGCTCAATATACAGATTGAATAACATCGGGGAGAGGCTACAACCCTGTCTCAGTCCCTTCCCAACCACTGCTTCCCTTTCATGCCCCTCGACTCTTATAACTGCCATCTGGTTTCTGTACAAATTATAAATAGCCTTTCGCTCCCTGTATTTTACCCCTGCCACTTTTAGAATTTGAAAGAGAATATGCCAATCAACATTGTCAAAAGCTTTCTCTAAGTCAACAAATGCTAGAAACGTAGGTTTGCCTTTCCTTAATCTAGCTTCTAAGATAAGTCGTAGGGTCAGTATTGCCTCACGTGTTCCAACATTTCTACGGAATCCAAACTGATCTTCCTCGATATCGCCTACTACTAGTTTTTCCATTCATCTGTAAATAATTCGCGTTAGTATTTTGCAGCCGTGACTTATTAAACTGATAGTTCGGTAATTTTCACATCTGTTAACACCTGCTTTCTTTGGGATTGAAATTATTATATTCCTCTTGAAATCTGAGGGTATTTCACCTGCTCGTACATCTTGCTCACCAGATGGTAGAGTTTTGTCAGGACTGGCTCTCCCATGGCCATCAGTAGTTCTAATGGAATGTTGTCTACTCCCGGAGCTTTGTTTCGACTCAGGTCTTTCAGTGCCCTGTCAAACTCTTCACGCAGTATCATATCTCCCATTTCTTCTTCATCTACATCCCCTTCCATTTCCATAATATTGTCCTCAAGTACATCGCCCTTGTATAGAGCCTCTATATACTCCTTCCACCTTTCTGCTTTCCCTTCTTTGCTTAGAACTGGGTTTCCATCTGATCTCTTGATACCCATACAAGTGGTTCTCCAAAGGTCTGTTTAATTTTCCTGTTGGCAGTATCTATCTTACCCCTAGTGAGAAAAGCCTCTACATCCTTACATTTGTCCTCTAGCCATCCCTGCTTAGCCATTTTGCACTTCCTGTCGATCTCATTTTTGAGACGTTTGTATTCCTTTTTCCCTGCTTCATTTACTGCATTTTTATGTTTTCTCCTTTCATCAATTAAATTCAATATTTCCTCTGTTACCCAAGGATTTCTACTAGCCCTCGTCTTTTTACCTACTTGATCCTCTGCTGCCTTCACTACTTCATCCCTCAAAGCTACCCATTCTTCTTCTACTGTATTTCTTTCCCCCATTCCTGCCATTTGTTCCCTTACGCTCTCCCTGAAACTCTGTACAACCTCTGGTTTAGTCAGTTTATCCAGGTCCCGTCTCCTTAAATTCCCACCTTTTTGCAGTTTCTTCAGTTTTAATCTACAGTTCATGACCAATAGATTGTGGTCAGAGTCCACATCTGCCCCTGGAAATGTCTTACAATTTAAAACCTGGTTCCTAAATCTCTGTCTTGCCATTATATAATCTATCTGAAATCTGCCAGTATCTCCAGGATTCTTCCATGTATACAACCTTCTTTTATGATTCTTGAACCAAGCGTTAGCTATGATTAAATTACGCTCTGTGCAAAATTCTACCAGACGGCTTCCTCTTTCATTTCTTAGCCCCAATCCATATTTACCTACTATGTTTTCTTCTCTCCCTTTTCCTACTGCCGAATTCCAGTCACCCATGACTGTTAAATTTTCGTCTCCCATCACTATCGGAATAATTTCTTTTATTTCATCATACATTTCTTCAATTTCTTCGTCATCTGCAGAGCTAGTTGGCATATAAACGTGTACTACTGTAGTAGGTGTGGGCTTCGTGTCTATCTTGGCCAGTATAATACGTTCACTATGCTGTTTGTTGTAGCTTACCCGCATTCCTATTTTTTTATTCATTATTAAACCTACTCCTGCATTACCCCTATTAGACTTTGTATTTATAACCCTGTATTCGCCTGACCAAAAGTCTTGTTCCTCCTGCCACCGAACTTCACTAATTCCCACTATATCTAACTTTAACCTATCCATTTCCCTTTTTAAATTTTCTGACCTACCTGCCCGATTAAGGGATCTGACATTCCACGCTCTGATCCGTAGAACGCCAGTTTTCTTTCTCCTGATAACGACGTCCTCTTGAGTAGTGCCGGCCCGGAGATCCGAATGAGGGACTATTTTACCTCCGGAATATTTTAGCCAAGAGGACGCCATTATCATTAACCATACAGTAAAGCTGCATGCCCTCGGGAAAAATTATGGCTGTAGTTTCCCCTTGCTTTCAACCGTTCGCAGTACCTGCACAGCAAGGCCGTTTTGGTTAGTGTTTGCACAGAAGCGTGTAATCAGAATAATAGCTGGAGTCCACCCAAGATCATCCTGCAGACATTTGCTAGACAAGCTCAAGTATTGTGGCATGAGTGGGACAGTGCACAAATGGTTTAATTCGTACCTAACTGGAAGAGTGCAGAAAGTTGAAATAAGTAGTTCTCGTAACATGCAAAGATCAGCACATTCCTCAAACTGGGGAACTATCAAGAATGGGGTTCCACAAGGGTCAGTCTTGGGTCCTTTGTTGTTCTTATTATATATTAATGACTTGCCCTTCTATATCCATGAAGAGGCAAAGTTAGTTCTCTTTGCTGATGATACAAGTATAGTAATCACACCTGAGAAACAAGAATTAACTGATGAAATTGTCAATACTGTCTTTCAGAAAATTACTAAGTGGTTCCTTGTAAACGGACTCTCACTGAATTTTGATAAGACACAGTACATACAGTTCCGTACAGTGAATGGTATGACGCCATTAATAAATATAGACCTCAATCAGAAGCATATAGCTAAGATAGAATATTCCAAATTTTTAGGTATGTCCATTGATGAGAGATTAAATTGGAAGAAACACATTGATGATCTGCTGAAACGTTTGAGTTCAGCTACTTATGCAATAAGGGTCATTGCAAATTTTGGTGATAAACATCTTAGTAAATTAGCTTACTACGCATATTTTCACTCATTGCTTTCATATGGCATCATATTTTGGGGTAATTCATCACTGAGGAATAAAGTATTTATTGCACAGAAGCGTGTAATCAGAATAATAGCTGGAGTCCACCCAAGATCATCCTGCAGACATTTATTTAAGGATCTAGGGATATTCACAGTAGCTTCTCAGTATATATACTCTCTTATGAAATTTGTTATTAACAACCAAACCCAATTCAAAAGTAATAGCAGTGTGCATAACTACAATACTAGGAGAAAGAACGATCTTCACTATTCAAGATTAAATCTAACTTTGGCACAGAAAGGGGTGAATTATACTGGCACTAAAGTCTTTGGTCACTTACCAAATAGTATCAAAAGTCTGACAGATAACCAACAAGTATTTAAGAAGAAATTAAAAGAATTTCTGAATGACAACTCCTTCTACTCCATAGAGGAATTTTTAGATATAAATTAAGAAAAAAATATTAAAAAAATAAAAAAATAAAAAAATAAAAAATAAAAATAAAAAAACACAAAAAAGTAGTTATATTACCTTAAGTATGTTGTTAAATTAACCTAATTATGTCATGTATTGGAAAATTCGACTCGTTCCACATCATTACGAAATATCGTATTCATGATCCATGGAACTAGTATTAATCTAATCTAATCTAATCTAATCTAATCTAACCAGATCAGTCAATCATCCAGACTGTTGCCCCTGCAACTACTGAAAAGGCTGCTGCCCCTCTTCAGGAACCACGCGTTTGTCTGGCCTCTCAACAGATACCCCTCCGTTGTGGTTGCACCTACGGTACAGCTATCTGTATCGATGAAGCACACAAGCCTCCCCACCAACGGCAAGGTCCATGGTTCATGGGGGAGGAATCACAACATACAAACAGCATATACTGACAAAATCAGTGACCAATAAAAGATGAAGTTTTTGATCTTGGAATTGGTAAACTGTTTATCGAAGTTCAGTAATATGCTGGAGCGAGTCTTTACAAGGCTCCAGCTCATGTCGTTTGCGGACGTTCTGTTCATTTCACTCATAGACTCCGGCTGGCATAGCTAGTCCCTTCTCCAGCCCAGTCTTGGTGACCTTTTAAGTTGCATCTCCGTTTCTACAGACTAGGCTGAGAGAACTTGTTTCATAATAATGAGCATTAAACAGTCAAAAGACGTGTTGGATGATTTGAGCAGTGCTTGTGATTAATTACAGTTCTCGGACATTTGATACTTAATTGCGTGTGAAGTAACTTTTTTTCACTTCTTCTGTACTTTCTGATCAAATAAGAACTATTATGCTCCACATACGTCCGTGCTAACTACTTGTGCGTAAACATTATTAGAGGCTGGATTAAAAAGTGAAAAAGCAAGGAATGTAACAATAATGTGAAAATTATAGTTGGTGCTCACCGTATAGCGGAGACACTGAGTCGCAGATAGGCACAGCAAAAGGACAGCCTGAAACTAAGTTTTTGGTCAACAAGGCCTTCATCAGAAATATATATAACAAAGGTGAATATATATATATATATATATATATATATATATATATATATATATATATAATGGAATTCAGACGTACATGACTGCAGTCTCTGTCAGCTGAGGCCAAGCTAGAGACTGTAAGAGGTCTGGTCATCTTAGAAATGCGATTTAAGATTGGTAAACTTTCAGGTTTAAAGTTAACAAGAAGCTTCTGGCTATTTCAAGGATAGTTCCTACATCAGCATTTTCAGGTGGCGATCCAGCAAATATGTGCAGCTACCAAGACTATTTCCATAACAATAGGACTTGTTTACTGCGGAAGTTTAGAGCGGCAGTTTCCTGCCGCAGAGCATGTGGCTGGCGGTTGCTATGGGGTCATGGAGAGCGGCTAGCGTTTACGCGGCGTTGGAAAAACCCGAGCGCTTGTCAGGAGCGCATACGGCCGTGTTTTTTTTCTCTTTCTTTATTGTATTTCAGTTCCCCATCTGGGCGGGCTGGCGGCAGCATACGCGCTGCTCTTCAGCCAAAAGACATAAAACGTACAATAGAAGACATTTAAAAATAACAAAGGTGAAAACATGGTGTACCTAGAGATAAAAAAAGGGGAAACATTATGGAAGACATTTATTTATTTATTTATATCCTATAAATCCAGTACTGCGAGGCATTCGCATGGATGTGGGACGTGTCAGAATTATTACAAATAATACAAAAGGAATACATAAAAGTACCTCTTGCAAGACGATATCTGGTATAAGACAAAATACAAATTAATAGGTGTAGACAAAATTGCATTAAAAATGGTAGATCTTAATAGCTAAATGAAAGACACAGTAATGTTAACAGTGACTGTGAGTATCATAATGCACAATAGCACATCAAACTAGTAAATGAAAAAATCAATTACAGTTAACTCTACTGAAATATTCTTCTACCGAATAGAAAGAATTATCTAATAAATACTGTTTGAGCTGTTGTTTAAATTTGGGAATCTTGTGGATAAGCAATTTCAGTGATGGTGTGAGAGTATTGAACACCTTGCAGCTCATGTAATGGACTCCTTTTTGTACAATAGTAAGGTTTTTTGATTCATAATGGAGGTCCATCTTCCTCCTGGTATTGTGGGTATGGTATGTATCATTGGTTTTGTACGATTGTCCATTTTTACCAATGAAACATAACAGGGAGTAGATATATTGGCATGTAGTTGTCAGTATCCCTAATTTTCTGAAAAGGTTCCTAGAAGGATGTCTAGGCTGGACTCCGCTCATTATCCTAATAACTCTCTTTTGGGCAATGAATATTTTTTTTGATAGTGACTGATTACCCCAGAAAACTATGCCATACAGCAATAGTGCATGGAAATAACTAAAATAAGCAGTTTTTGTGGTGTCTCGGTCACATAAAGTGGAAATAATACGAGCAGCGAATGTTGCTGAGCTGAGTTTTTTGTGGAGGTGCAAAATATGTTCAGACCATTTTAGACTGTTGTCAATGTGTACACCCAGAAACTTGGTTGACTCAACTTGTAGTAACTCACTACCATTCAATGTAATACTTATTTGATCCTCAACTTTTTTCCTTACTTGGAAATGTACAAACTGGGTCTTATTAACATTTAGTTATAACCCATTATTGACAAACCAATTACATACTTCACTAAAGACAATATTGGCCGATTCCTCAAGATTGAGGTTGGGAGTTTTGTTGATGAGGATAGAGGTGTCATCAGCAAAAAGAGTAAAGTGAGTTTTAAAGCTAGTATGCAAGGGAAGGTCATTGATAAAGATGAGGAAGAGAAGGGGGCCAAGTACAGAGCCCTGAGGAACACCACAGCCAATAGAGCCCCAGCTAGATGACACAGAATACTCCTCAGAGTCGTTCAACATGATCTTCTGCTTTCTTCCAGCTAGGTAGGATTTAATCCATGAGCCAACTGAGCCACTTATACCATAATACTCAGTCTTTACTAAGAGGATTTCATGATTAACACTATCAAAGGCCTTAGAAAGGTCACTGAAGATACCAACAGGAGATAATTTATTATTAAAAGACTCTAAGATTTGATGGGTGAAGGAAAAAAATAGCTTGTTCTGTTGATACATCCTGTTTAAATCCGAGCTGGCTACTGTTTAATACCTTTTAATGCTTGAGGTGTTCAATAAGTCTTTTCTGAACCAGTTTCTCAAGATTTTAGAAAAGGTTGTTAAAAGGGAGATAGGCCGATAGTTTGTAACATCGGCTTTATCGCATTTTTTTAAAGTTTGACAATAGCAAACTTTAGTCTCTCAGGAACAGTAGACAAAAAGGGGCGACTGAAAAATGGAGATAGAAACCATAAAAAAGTAGTGCACACACACAAACCACACACTAGGACAGTTAAAAGAACACAAGGCGAACTATGACCGGAGCACAAAAGTATCGACGGATGGCGTATCACGTAACAATCACTGACAGGAAAACTGTGTACAAGTCCATCACACCTCTCGATGCACAGAACAGCACCAAACACAACACTGACGTAGCACACTGATGACGATGAGCAAAATCGAGGATCTGCCAGGTGCAAGGAGATGAGGGAGAAGGGAAGAAGGGAGGGAGGGGGAGACAGGTGGGAGGGGGGGGGGGGAGGCGCCGAAGAAGGCCAGGGAGATAAGGACGTGGGAGGGAAAGAGGCGAGGATGGGGTGCAGGAACTCGGGGAGGGGGGGTTATGGAGAGAAATCCGCTCTGGTAGAAGGAGGGGAGAGGAAAAGTGGGGCCCTGGGGAGGAGGGGAACAAAGCCAGGTTACAGCTGGAGGGAAGGGTGTATGTCACAGCGAAGTTCAACATCGGGAGGGGGAGGTGCTGCAAATCTCCCTGATAAAGGAGATGGAGGGTATGAAGGTGGAGAGAGGAAGGCCGTGTTTTCGCCCTTGGAGGTAGTTATATTCCAGAGAAAACTGATAAAAGCAAAACTGACAGTGACACAGAGGTGCGAGTTGGCACTCATGGACAGAAAAATATGTAAAGCTAAATTATGTAGATGCACCACAAAAATATATAATTGTTTAAAAGTTATTGCTATGGCCGATTAATATAAACAAAGTGTCTATGGATGTGGCTAGTAGATCTGCATGGAGCAATCATAGCCTGTTTAGCACATTGTGTACCATTTTTGAATGAGAGGTCAGAATATGGGATTGGTCTGAAAGAAACTGTCTTTTTGGTAATAAATAAATTTAAAGAGACAAAATTAGCCTCAGCATTCTAAAGTTTAAAGAGGTAGATGAGTAATTAAGTACGTATTTTTGTTTGTTTTTTTATATTTAGTATAAAAAACCCGGGAAAAGCAATATCATGTCACAAGAACACTATTTGTAAAAAAACGGTCACAGATACAGAAGATTGGGGTTAAATTGTTATTGTCCGTAAATTTTTCATATTTTTCAATGTATCGTATGTGTTTTTGTGTTATTTTTAGAATATTCGTAATTATTTTTGTCAAACATTGTTTTGAGTTAGACAGTCATTCCGAGGGTGGATAGGGCAGCCATCTTTCATGACAGGGGAGCTGAGTTTGGGTGAGACTAAGATCCGGACGTGCTGCCCGGCTGGGGGTAGTATTGGGTTGGTAGACACATTTGGGAACAAGTATGTATGGATGAATTCAAAAACGATCAAGTTGAGTGCTATGTACTGGATTAGGACAGCAGACAACTGTGTATTTTGTGAACTGTGAACAGACTGTCAAGTGTCATGATCACGACATATGAATTTTATAGTGAACTGTTGTAGCATCAGTTATTAATGGCTGCCCTTATGTAAGAGCCCCTCAGACTGCATTTTAAGTGTTTAGTGAATATATAGAAGAAAAATAAACTACTTGTTCAAATTATAAATCAACGTGAGTGACTCAATATTTTTAAACTTCACCACAATACTTGCCTACATTGTTTTTTTTTTTTAATATTTTATTTCAGGTTAAAAATTGAGTTTACAACAGGTGTGATCTGGCACCCTATGACGAAAAACATAGCCAAACACTGAGACCAGCCACAATTCTGGGCCATTCAATTAAGCTGAGTGTAACAAATATATATTTTTATGTGCCACAGTACGTGAGGGCTCAAGCCAAACTATTCAAACTACAATGTGTAGTGCCATCAACATCGTAATATGGGGTTTCTCATCCAGGATTGTCTTAACTGAACAGCCTCGGTAGGCAGTGCAGGATTGCATTTGAAAGTGAAGAAGAGTGGGTGAAATGCGTTGCCAATCGCTGAGCAGTCACTGAGTCCGACGTCAATCACCAAAGCAGGAGCTGAAGCGCTGCTGGCCACCAAAAATCGATGCACCGACTTCGCCGCCACACTCTGGAACTGGGGCCGCCTCCGCCATCAACCTGCAAGCTCAACATGCCACACAGCACCGCACTGCACAGCATCAAGCAGCAGTCTTCACGCAGCAGCAGTCTCAACAACACTGATTATTGGCAGCATTCGCGTTACTTTCTCAGTTCTCTACCTTACAGCCAGTTTAACTGTGTAGTGTAAATTTAGCAAGATAGCAATAAAGAAGTCAGTAAGTGATGTTGAGTATACAGGGAGTGGGAGTGAGCCTCGGAGCCCACAGGGACAGGGAGAAGAAGCAGAAGCTAGTGTAGTGACTATGCTTGGATCATTGATGAGCCAAATGGGGGAATTCAGAACTGAATTAAAAACTGATATGGGGATATGGAAAGTTCTTTTGGGACAAAAATCAGAGTATTAAATGATCAATTGGGGGATTTATCAGAAAAATTTGAGGAAGTAGAAGGAAATTTGAATGCTAAGATTGATGCAGTTGCTGATGAATTAAGGGGTAGAACTGATTCAGGCAGGCAGTTGTGTGACACAAGGAATAATGAAACAAGTCAAGCTCTGATTGATGTGGATCAGGCGATTGTGGCTAGTTGTGATAAAACCAGAACTTCATTATTAGGTCAACTGGTAGAAACAGCTAGCGACTTAAGAAAGGAAATTGAAAATGTGGCTGCTGTTGCTGTAAAGAGTAATGTAGAAATTGGCAAAGTTAACAGTAGATTAAGTAGCGTAGCATTATGTGGAGCTAATGAATGTATGTGGTGGCCTATGGTACAAGTACCCAGTGGTAAGACTTTTTCAAGGGAAAGCAAGTACCATGCTGTAGATTTTCTGGCAATATGCAAGGATTGTTTTATTGGTAGTATGAGTGACAACAGCAAAATTAAACTGGTAAGAAGATTGTTGGAGGGTTCTGCTATTACATGGGCAAATCAATGTAGTGAACAATATTTGAACAGATGTTTCTAAATATGTATTGGAGCCAACCAAAACAATGCAGATTACAGAATGATTTTTTGAATGGGCCAGTTTACAGAGGAGGTAGGCAAACTATGAGAGAATTTTTTCAGGACGAATTAAGAAAGTTGGCACATTTGGATAGGCCACTGGGAATTCTGACTGAGATTTCTACTCTGAGGAGAAGGTTACCCAAAAATGTACATTAGAAACTGTTACATTGTCCAACAGATTCTATAGAAAGTTTCTTGAATTTTATTGAGAGGATGGATGAGGCAATGTGCTTTACGCCAAACTCAGGGAGTAATAATTCAGGGAATAATCAGAGGAATAATGGAGAGAGAAGAAATAATGTGACTTGGGGTAATAACCACCATAATTCAAGCAGGAAAGGAAATCATAATGATAACTGGAGAGAAAACAGAGATAGAATTCAAAATGAAATTTGGAGGGATAACAGGGAAAGATTTAGTGATGATGTCAGGTACCAGAGAGGTGCATGGGGAAATGGAAACAGGAGCGATCAAAGGCCAATGCAGGAACAGACATGGGAGAGGAGAAATTAATGCAAGGGGACCACAGGGACAAAATTCTTTAAACTGAGATATGTTCCAAACTGAGTCCAATTTGGAACAATAACCCATGCAGGAAATAGGCCCATGAGATGGGAAAATAATAGTAGGAGAAATAATGGTGGATCTTCTAATGGTTTTAGGCAAAAGGGAGGTATTTGAATGAAAGCAAAAGCAGTGGGACAAGGGAATAGAAAGTATGGAATAAGTAATTATAGGCAAACTAATAGGGGGTTATTGATCATGTTATAAAGAAACAAGTGAGGGAAGAAAGGATTTGTGGAATGGAGGCAATTATGGGTAATGATGAGATGTTTGGAGGCTGGTTTAATCAGCATGTTAAGAGGAAAGCCTTCAGAAGTAAAAATAATAGGAAATGTAGGAATCAGGAGGGAGCAATAGATGTTGGGGGTTTGTTAAATGAAAGGCTTGGTTCAAATGGCTCTGAGTACTATGGGACTTAACATCTGAGGTCATCAGTCCCCTAGAACTTAGAACTACCTAAACCTAACTAACCTAAGGACATCACACACATCCATGCCCGAGGCAGGATTTGAACCTGCGACCGTAGCAATCACGCGGTTCCAGACTGTATCACCTAGAACTGCTCAGCCACTCCGTCGGGCAAATAAAAGGGAACAATATGTGGGGGATAATTATGCAAATAGTATTGGCTTGGCAATTATGTTAAATAATGAGCATGTATCAGCTGTGCAACCTGTGGAAGAAAATGTGTGCTGTGAAGTTGAGAGTGTGAATGTGAATGACAGCAGAAATAGCAGTGTGTTGAATACAATGGAACTTTCACCAATGGTAAGAGGTATGAATTACGTGGATGCCACAGTGCCTGATTCAAATATTGTTGTAGAAGGAGATACACAGGAAGGTACATGCTTCAGCAGTGTGAATGTATTAAATAGTGAGCAAGAAGTAGATTTGGTATCAGATGTTATCATGGATAATAATATTGATATGTGCCACAAGGCTGCAGAATGTGTTGTTAATGTATGTGGAGGTACTCTCTCCAGTAATGATGGAGAATGTACCAGTGAGCAGACTATAGTTCCTATAACCGTTAAAGGAGCAGTAGTTGTGGGTTAAGTTTTTAATGTGCAGAATGGAGCTGCAGGTTTTGATATTATGCTTGAAGCTGTGAGGCATTCTGTTGATTCAAGTAAGTTTATGTCTGTTGTTAATGATATGAGTGAAGAAGTTGGACAGGCACATTTTTTCAAGGAAGTGTGGGAGAATAAGGCAGATAGTGATTTTGATTCTGATGGTGGGGTAGCCAGGAAAAAATGGTTTCAGAAGTGGGCACCTGATGATTGGGAGATTATCAAGCATCATTATGCCAGGCAAATCAGGGATTTATGTAGGGAAAGTGAGATGTCCAAACATGCTTAAAAGGAAATAGTTAATCGGGATAAAGATGTTAAATCATTGGATGAAGAATGTGTACTTATGACATGAAAAGATGGTATAGGTGATAATAATAGTGTGAATAATGATACAGTTAGTGAGGAAGGTGAGGATGTAGATGAAATCCAAAATTTAATAGTGTATAATGATGAACAACAGCTAACCATGCATGAGGAGCTAAATACTGAATGGATGGGGAAAGATGAGTGTGATTATGATGGTGATGACTGGATTAATTTTGCAAAGTTGCACCAGCAGTTGATACCAGAGACTTGGGAGGAAGAATAATGTAGAGTTGCTAGAAAGCTATAGGGCTTGAATGTAGGAAACTATGGAATAAAAGAGGCCTTTGATTTAATATTTTCAGGGGATAAGGGTATTGAATCTTTTAGTGAAGAGCAGGTGTGCATCATGACTAAAGATTGCATACATGAGGTAGAGGAGGACTTGTTGGCTGAAACAGAATTGAAGCATGATTTTATTGAAAAGGTGCAGCTGATAATAACTGTTGGTGTGGCAGGGGTCTGTGAAACTGTTCTGGTGGATACTGGAAGTTCTGTGTCTGGGGGGGGGGGGGGGGGGGCAGAGAGCTTTTATCATCATGTTAAGAACAGGGAAACAGTGGAATTTCCAGTCACAGGAGTGAGAATTAAAAATGCTATAGGAACTTTCAGTAAACCAGTGAAAAAGGAGGTAGTTCTAGATGTAAACATTGGAGGTGAATTATTTAGTCACTCATTTTTGGTGGTCCCAAATTTAAGTATGAATACGGTGTTGGGGACTGATTTCCTGAGTAAATATGAGGCATACATAGATTGTAATGACCAGATGGTGGAACTGAATACTGTTGAGGGAAGAAAAAGGGTTAAATTCAAAAATGCACTCAATGATGAAAAATTGGTGGCTAGTTTGTGTGTAGCACAGTGCTTAATGGATGAGACAGAGGTTGAGAAAGATATAAGGAGTAAAGTAAATGGTGCAAAGGGGATTTCTGAGATGAAAAGGCAGAATTACATTAATTATTGAGTAAAAGCAAAGATGTGTTCTGAAAACCCAGGGATGTTGACTGATTTTGAGTATTCACTCAAAGTGAATCCATATGAGCCCATAAATGTCAGGCAATACCCTATAGCTCTGGCAGAGAGGGAGGCAGTTGGAGGATAATTTATCATGTGTACATTAGCTAAGTTTTTTTCTGCAAGGGACTCCTTGCTATATACTATTTACATACATATTTAGTTTTAAGAATTTTCTGGGTGGCCTAGTGGTTTTCATGTTTATCTTGTTAGAAGTATAGTGGTACTTCAAGTTGTGGAACAGCTGGTTACCACAGCTAATTCTCTCATAATGACTAGTGATATGGGCTACAACAGTTGTAATCACTGTATAGCACTTAGATGTACATGACAGGATGTGAATGTGAGTGACATTGAGTGGCATTTTTCGTATTGTTTATAATGATACGAATATTGATTCAAGTTTCATGAGTGGTGATTGTGATTTGGTCACACACCAATTTTTTTTGGTGCTTGGGGGTGGAGATAGTTCAGCATGGGATTGACTCATGAGAATAATGTTCTTGTATTCATTGAAGAAATGTTTAGATTTGTGGTATACATAATTTGTTTTTATTTTTGTTGATACGTTTAGCATGGGATTGACTCATGAGAATAATGTTCTTGTATTCATTGAAGAAATGTTTAGATTTGTGGTGTACATAATTTGTTTTTATTTTTGTTGATATGTTTAGGATTACTCAGTTTCAGGGGAATATAGGCTGATTTGTGGATTATGTTGTGCCATGGGCCATGGGGTATTCTATATATATGATTTTATTCAGTTTGCAGTGCTGTAAATTTCATTGGTCATTGAGTAGCAATTAGATTATTATTTGGGTTAAAACTAGAGACAGAGTTGTTGCTGGAACTTACCATGGACCCCATCATACTATGGGAACGGGATCAGTAATCAGGATATAGAAAACTTAATTCCCATATATGTCGTAGTTCGCATATATTTACACTTGGCACTGTGTCCGTACAGAATGAAGTATCACAAAGAACTGACTAAAGTAAAGTTAAGATGGTGGCTTGACAGAGAACTTAGACTTCACAGATATATGAACTGTCAACTCTGCGTGCGTGTGCGTGTAGTCAGGCACACGACAGGTACTTCCATCTCAAATGAGATGGGTTGCGCAGGCAGAGTGGTGAGAGGCAGGGCCACTATGTAGTCAGTCAGCCACCGTAGCCAGATGAGACGGCGGCCGACCCGGGGGTAAGCGAGCGGGGCAGTCAACTGTGTGGTGGAGGCATGTGTGGTCCTTAAGTGCATCGAGCCGTCTGTAGAAATGAAAGCACATAGAGATGCCCGGTCACACTCATGTGGGAGTGTGAGGTTGTGTGCAATGTTGGAGATGAGGGCGCGAAACCTGAACAGGGTGAAACAAGATGAGGTCGGGAAACCAGTGAACAGTGGCGAACAGTCTTTGGTGGAATAAGTGTGCGGTGAGGTTGATGGGAGCATGTCTTCATTCTCGATCAAGGATGGATCATCTGCAGAGTCCGACTGCGGCAGTGTGAGACCATCAGGGTCAACGAAAGCTGGTTTCAGGTGATACAGAGAAACTGTCTGTGTGCAGTCTTTAATCATGATATCAAAAGTCGTGTCCTCCCACTGCAGGACCTTGTAGGGGCCAAGATATGGAGTTTGAAGAGGCTGGCTAACCGCATCATGAGTGACTAATGTGCGCATGCAAACGCGTTTGTTGAAAATGCGTGCACATCCAGCTAATGAAATATGGTGAGGGGGAAGATCCTCGCTAACCTGGGTAAGAATAAGTTCCCCCGGTAGGACTGGATTCTCGCTGGAAACACCCATGGGAGAGCTTCCGACCATAGGCAGTCATGGTATCGAAGGGCCGTCTTGAGGGTGCAGTGCCATCTCTGCACCAACTCATTGCTTTGTGGGTGATAAGTGCTAGTGTGCATTTTTTTTTAATACCGAACATATTGCAGAGGATGGTAAATGGGAGGATTCGAACTGTTGACCCTGATCAGTGGTGATAGTGGTCGGGCACCTGAAATGAGTGATCCATGAGCCAATGAAAGCCTTGGCTACTGTCTCGGCAGTAATGTTAGGCAAAGGGACAGCCTCGACCCATTGAGACAAATGGTCGATAGTTGATAAAATATATCTATGGCCCTTGGAAGAAGGAAGAGGCCCGATCAGATCAATATGTATGTGATGGAATCATCCTGCAGGAATGTCGAAGTTGTCCAGAGGCGGGGAGGTGTGGTGGCTGATCTTGTTGTGCTCTTGAGCAACGCAGCTGCGTGCCCAGGTTTGACAGTCCCATTTGATATTCTTCCAAACAAAACGTTTTGACATGAGACATATGGTGGCTTGAACACCCGGGTGAGTTAGGTTATGCAGGGCATCGAAAACCTGACGGCGCAACCCGGCAGGGAGCAAAGGGCGTAGGCTGCTGGTCGAAAAATCACACCACATCTTGTCAGAAAGGCCAGGAAATTTTGCTTTTGTGAAAACAAGTGATGTTTGTGGGTCTCATAGGAGAGTCTGAAAATCTTCATCGGAAGCTTGGAGAGAGGCCAGATCAGGAAGATCAATGATGCGGGATACAGCACTGATCCACGAGAAGAAATCCGCAGCAATGTTAACTGCTACGTTGATGTAACGGACGTCCGTTGTGAATTGAGAAACCAGATCAAAGTAACGGTAACGTCGAGGGGGTGGGTCCTCAGGTGGGTTGCAGAACAGTTCTGCCAGTGGTTTGTGATAGTTGAGGACGAAAAACGAACGTCCCTCGACGTCGGGGCGGAAATGTTTGATTGCCTCGTGAACAGCAAGGAGTTCTCTATCAAATGCAGAATATTTTCTCTAAGCCGGAGATAGTTTCTTGTAGAAGAATAGAAGGGGAGCAACCGTGTCGCCCTTGCGTTGTTGCAACACTGCGCCCACCACTATGTCGCTGGCGTCCGTAGTGATGAATAACTCATATGAGGGGTCGGGGTGGGCGAGTGTCACAGCGTGAATCAAAGAAGTCTTCAAAACCTTGAAGGCCTCTAACATTGGAGCAGTCCAAGAGACGAATTTGATATCGGAATTTTGTTTGCCTGATAGCGCGTCCGTCAGGGGTGCCTGAACAGCAGAGGCAGAAGGCAGATGACAACGATAGTAATTGATGATGCCAAGGAAACGGCGTAGCTCTTTGTAAGTAGGCTGGGGGGTGGCAGAGACGTGATAGCATGCACACGAGATTTGGGAGGCTGTATTCCATCAGCAGAGATGGTTACCTAGGAGGGAGACTGACGCTTGGCGCAACTGGAACTTGTCTTTGTTCACCTCGACACTGGTGGAGTTCAAGGTCTGGAGGACCATAGACAGATGATTTTCGTGTTCCTCCGCTGAGCTGCTGAAAACTAGAATGTCGTCCAGATAAGCAAAGCAAAACTTGAACTGTCGCAAGATAGAGACAATGAAATGTTGCCACGTTTGCACCACGTTCTTTAGGCGTGATAATAGCTGTCTTAGGAATGTCTTCCGGCGCCACGGGAATTTGGTGGTAGGCGAATTTACAGTCAATAACACTGAAAATTGTGGCGCCCGATAACATACGAGTGAAGTCTTTGATGTTTGGCACTGGGTAATTGTCCATAATGGTACGAGCATTTAAGCATCTGTAATTGCTGCACATTCGAAAAGATCCGTCGTGTTTGGGGACAAGGTGGATTGGTGAAGACCAGTTGCTGTCTGAAGGTTGCAGAACACCTGCCATCAAAAGTTCATTAATCTGCTGCTGGGCTGTGCGTAACTTGATAGGGTTGAGGTGTTGGACCTTATGCCTAATAGGAGGGCCGGCAGTGCTAACTATCTTGTGTGTCATTCCATCAGTGATGGAAGAAACTGAGAACTGCACATGCGATTGGTTAACGTCCTTGCGCTGAGTCCTTGGATGAGTAGGGCGCGATGAGGCATAGCCGTTACCGTGATTGGGGGAAGGTAGCACGAAAGTCACATCTCTTACGGGAGTGCGGCGTGCGCTTGTGTGGACGGGGTGGGTGTGCGCGCGTAGCGCCGAGTGTAGGGGAATGAGCGGCAATTGTCCGCTGTTAATCTTGTGCTGGACAACCGGCGCGGGAGAAAGTAGCCCTTGCATCGCACGTGGGGCCACAATGGCCGCTGGGTCACAAATAAAGTGTGGACTAACCTGGTGAGAGTTCGAGCTAGGCTTGGCCGAGCAATCTTGTTTAGGTGTCGGCGCCATGGACTGCAGTTACAGAAGTGAGGTACAAGCCGCGATGAGCTTGCTGTAAGTGGATGCGATGCCTTGTTTCAGCTTTTCGTTTTCCTGGCAGAGTTACAACGCTGAGTCGTATTCTGACAGTAGGTCGATAATGCAGGCCACAATGTTGCCCACGAGGGCGGAGCACTTGTGTATGATATCGTATGTTGTGGTGGAAACAGAGCATTGGACATAGGAGCGGGTGCACAGTATGTGAGTGTTCATAGGATGGTGGAGCACTGAACTCTGTATGACATTCAGAGATAGTTCGTAATGAGACAAAAAAATACATACCGAGGATCGGTTCATCAATGTCAGCAATGTAGAACATCCACGGAAAACATAGAGAAGGAGATGGGGTCACCATAAACTTCACTGAGCCTGAGGTAGGTAACGTTGATGCATTTACAGCTTGTAGAAGTGACTGTCTGTGAAGAAGCAGGTGGAGTCATCGAAGTAGGTATGATCGACACTTCAACACCATTGTCGACCAGAAAAGCTCGACCTGAGGCAATGTCAGTCACATAGAGACCAACCACTCGGCTGGGCAGATGAGTGAACGGAGTGTAATGCAAGAGGACGCCTGTTAGGTTCCCCGCAGGATTCGGAGTCTCTTAGTTCCTGCTGGCAGCATTTGGGTGTTGGCATGGCAACCTGCACTTCTTGGAGTCGTCGCCGAACACTTTGTGGTGCCAGCAGAAAGGGTGAGCAGGGTGAGGAGGAGGTGGAGACTGTGACAGCGGGGGAGGCTTGTCCTCATTGATTTGTGCTGGTAAATAGACTGGTACGTAGGCTGCGTGGACGATCCTGGAGTGCTCGGACAGCGGAGAGAGTGAGCTGACACTGCCAGGAGAAATAGACAAAGTGATGGTGGAGCGAGCCCTGCCTCTGCCGGCTGAAGGTTGGTATGCAGGGCGGTTGTGCCAATGAATGGTGTGGAATGAACCGGCTGATGTTGCCGCAGCAGCGAATACAACTGATCAGCGATGCATAGGCGGAAGCCGATGGACTCGAACAAGTGTGGTAACAGATGGATCTGTAGATCGGTAGGTAGTTTGGCAGACGACACAGCCCATAGCGTGGCGTCAGGGATGGTATGCTCGTTCACGAGCAATCAAAGGTGATGCCAGAGTTATGAGGTGGTGCATTATCCCAGGTGCTCCTTGTCGAGAATCTTGGTTATTAACTCTTGTGGCGAGCAAGCAAGTCGTTCCATTATAGTCTTCTTTGCAAACTCATATTTTGGTGCAGGCGGCAGTGAAAGGAGCAGGTCACAAATCGAATCTGAGTGGTCATGGAGGTGTGTGATGAGGCAGAGAAACTTGGAATTGTCATCAGACACATGAAGTAACTCGAACACATGCTTGACGAGCGCTAACCACTATGCTGGGTTGTTCTCATATAAGGGCGGTAGCTTCGGTGGGCAGCCAGGAGTGGGTGATGATGGCAGCTTCGGTGTCTCCTGGGGTAGTGGCTGAACTGAGGTTAAGTCAGAGGCCAGTGCGGTAGGCCTGGATTTAAACCAGGCGAGCTTATCAATAGTAGTGGCAGCTGACATAGTTGACTGTGTGTCATGAAAACACAGCACGGCAGGCACGGACGGTACCGTGGAAGCAGGTGGATGGCCGGCAGACGAGGGGGGCCCAGAAACTGGACTGTGAGTGATGAGTGCTGGATGGAAACGACCCGCTCCTGGAACAGGGCGAGAGACTGCCGTGGCAGACACAGGTGGTGCTGTGGCAGCGGCAAGTGGTTGAACCACCGGAAATGGGGACCCCCGCAAGCGAGGTGGATGGGGGTGGAGGGGGGGGGGAATGCCACCCACGTGGAAACTATCTGATCCATAACATGCCTTTAGTGCATGTGGTGGGCCACTGAGATGAGGTAAAGTGTCCATGTTATGCAAAACACCGAATTGTGCACGTAAATTAGACACAACTGGAACACTACATTCGTGGAACGGATCTGGTGTGGTTTGTAGTAATGGTGATAATGCACATGGCCCAACATAACTGATGTAGCATAACAGTGGGTGGCTAAACACATGTTCGAATGGAGATCACTTTGTTCTTGAAACACTCAATTTGAAGAGACACAATTCGAAATATTCTTCAGTTCACATTTCACTGTCGGATGGGCATATTCTGGTGACGCGAAGTGTGAGTCCATTATTCGCTCTAACAGCATAGTTGTAGACCACTGAAAACTAATAAGATAAGCATATTGTGTTGATTGAGAATGTGAGTCACTGTGCGTAAATGATGAATACGCCGTTGGCGAAGAAACAACGAAACTTGGTGAGTGGATTTGTGCTTCCACATCTTCGAACAAGGTATTGTTTGGTGTGGTCATTGCATAGTGCATATAACCTGTTGCATAAACACTGGTGTGGCAGACATGAAACAAGAATGAACTGCGGAGTCACCACTATGGGAAAAGGATTGGTAATCGGGATACAGAAAACTTAATTCCCATATATGTCGTAGCTCGTACATATTTACACTTGACACTGCGTCCATACAGAATGAAGTATCACAAAGAACTGACTAAAGTAAAGTTAAGATGGAGGCTGTGACATTACAGCCTTTATCACTGCGATTTTTAACATGTAAAAGTTTTTTTTTTCTACATTCGCGTCAGTATGTGCGAACTTTTAACATATACTTTTGAATGTTGTAACCAGATATCTTTGCCGCAGCTCCTGAAAAGCGCAGAATATCACGATAGCTATAAACTGTTATACGCTGCTATCGATCAGTAAAAAAAAAAACAATGCACCTATGTTTCAAAATAACAATTGCCAATTTTTACTTCTGCAGGGAGCCGCGCCACTCTCTAGCTGTTCTTCTGTGAATGTGTTGCGAGTCGGACGCAAAAGTATTGTGCTCCTTACTGATATAATCATTTTATTGTAAATTTAAGAGTTTAAGTGATTAAAAATATATGTAGCCACAAACAAGCGAGAATGTGTATCATGAAAATTCGCTCCACCGCCACAATGGGTGGCCACGTTAATGTAAGTTTCCGTTTCATAATATAATACTTGAAGCCTTGAAGTTTATTTAATTTCAAAGAAAATCTCTCAACCTTATTTTCATTAATTATACTTGTGATAATCTTCTCTGTTTAAAAGATTTATGCAGCTTATGATCCAGCGTGTGTTCTGTCGGAACAGGAGGCTGTCGTGACGACATCGTTATAGTATTTATTCCAAGTTTTTTCAGTTCCGTTTATATGTTCGTACAAATCCAATTAGTTGGTCCCTTAGGTTTCTTTCATGTAACTTCTGTCTGTTTTCTCCACGCAATCTTCCTCCGAAAAAAAAAATTCTGTTCATTTTTTAGTAATTTTCGATATCGCGAATGAGAAAAGACAGCCACCTCCTGCTCCGAACGGAACACCACGACTTTTCTAACGTCGGAGAGTACCGCACGAATTTTCCGCTAAAAGGTAATAGAATTTCTTAAAGCTGGATCAATTACACATGTTGCTGCTGTTCTCCGACAAATCTAGTGTGATTAATAGTAATTTATTCTGTCACGACAAAAAGAACCAATTTTATTTTTACCAAAGCAACAAAGCTTTCAATTAAATTACTAAAAAAAAAAAAAAAAATCATACCAGAAGGCTCAACAGATCACTTAGAGTTCACAGATATTAAGTTTCGTGATTGATACGAACTATTGACACCATAATATAATAAATTTTTGAGCACTATCCTGGTTACATATTTTCTTAGTTTCAATTTGGTTAGAGAAACCTTGTCCCAGTGTTGTACAGTTGCAATGATTTGGGCCATTTCTGTTCTTGAATGGAACAAATTGTTATGATCAAAGAAAAATCTGGTAACACTACCATCCATATGTTTGTGTCAGGTTTTGCCTAGAAATTTGCCTTTAACTGTGTCAAATCTGGATAGCAGACATGGTGGGTTTACATTCGACCAGTTCTTGGTACTCAGACACCTTGCTGAAAGGAAATTGATCGGATGAATTTTATTTGTTCCTGGTAGAATTGGGTTACCTGACTGGCAGGAGAACTTGAGAAAGGACA
The DNA here is from genome assembly GCF_021461395.2 of Schistocerca americana. Lineage (NCBI taxonomy): Eukaryota > Metazoa > Arthropoda > Insecta > Orthoptera > Acrididae > Schistocerca > Schistocerca americana. The sequence continues at coordinate 875,580,058 of NC_060119.1, forward strand.
CCTGGGGTCTGAGCTGCAGCTCTGATGCAGGTCAGGGATACACTGCAGAAGACAGAAAAAGGTGTAGTGCTTACTCTAAGTGCTGCATAAGAAATACACTGTATCAAAATAAAAAAAAAAAATAAAATAAAATAAAAAATAAAAATAAAAATAAAATAAAATAAAGCATTGAAGAAGAAAAAAGACAATATTTAGAGGACTTTAAAAAAATGTTGGTTTACTTTCGATTCGTTTATGTTTAGTTACTCATAACTTTTGGTCAGTCATATCAGCATAATATAAATGCTGATGAATAGCTGTATTTAGTGTAGGTTTAGTTAAGTTAAGGTAGGAAGTGCTGGTGCATAAGATAATATGGGGACTTGTTCATGTCGCCTTTTTTGCAATCATATGTAGAGTTTATTTTGTGTATTATTTTGTTTCTGAGGGTGCAGATTGGGTTTGGTGCTACTTACGATACCATGCACTGCTTTTATGGAGTAGCAAGTGGGGGTAATTGTTAGCGTACAAACTGTGCCAGTAGTTTAGAGTGGCAGTTTCCTGCTGCAGAGCATGTGGCTGGAGGTTGCCAAGGGGCCATGGTGAGTGGCTGCATTTACGTGGCTTGAAAAAATCTGAGTGCTTGGCAGGGGTGTGTACAGCTGTGTTTTCGCACTTGGAGCAATTTATATTCCCGAGAAAAATTGATAAAAACAAAACTAAGAGTGACACAGAGGTGCGAGTTGGCACTCATGGACAGAAACATATGTAAAGTTAAATTAAGTAGATGTGCCACAAAAATATATAATTGTTTAAAAGTTATTGCTTCGGGCAATTAATATAAACGAAGTGTCTATGGATGCGGCTAGTAGAGCTGCATGGAGCAATCGTATCCTTTTTAGCATAGTGTGTACCATTTTTGAATGATAGGTAAGAAAATAGTATTCGACTGAGAGAAACTGTGTTTTTGGTAATAAATAAATTTAAAGAGACAAAATTAGCAGCAGCAATCTAAAGATTAAAGAGGTAGATGAGTAATTAAGTATGTGTTCTTATTTGTTTATTTATGTTTAGTATAAAAAAATCTGGGGAAAGCAATATAGCTTTACAAGAACATTATTTGTGGAAAAATAGTGGCAGATAGAGAAGATTGGACATTAAATTGTTATTTCTTGGATATTTTTCAATGTATCATATGTGTTTTTGTGTTTAGTTTTAGAATATTCATGATTCTTTTTGTCAAACATTGTTTTGAGTTAGACAGTCATTTCGAGGGTGAATGGGTGGCCATCTTTGATGACAGGGGAGTTGAGTTTGGGTGGGGCTAAGAGCTGGACGTGCCGCCCGGCTGGGGGTAGTATTGGGTTGGTAGCCATGTTTGGGGACAAGTCTGTATGTAGCGAAGTTAAAAAACGATCAAGTTGAGCACAATATAGTGGATTAAAACAGCAGACAACAGTGTATTTTGTGAACTGTGAACAGACTGTCATGTTCGTGATCACAACACATGAATTTTATAGTGAACTGTCGTAGTGTCAATTGTTAACAGCCACCCTTATGTAAGAGCCCCTCAGACTGCATTTTAAGTGGTTAGTGAATATATAGAACAAAAATAAACTACTTGTTCAAATTATAAATCAACGTGAGTGACTCAATATTTTTAAACTTCACCGCAATGCCTGCCTGCATTGTTTTTTTTTTAATATTTTATTTCAGGTTAAAAATTGAGTTTAAGGCAGGTGTGATCTGGCATCCTATGACGAAAAACATAGCCAAACATTGAGACCAGCCACATCTCTGGGCCACTCAAACTGAGTGTAACAAATACATATATTTTCGTGCCACAACATGTGGGGGCTTGAGCCAAACTATTCAGACTTCAATGAGTAGTGTCCAGTATTGTAGTATTACACAACAATCCTTAGACAGTAAACATTGTATTGAAATTGTCCAAATGTACATGTAAATTTATGGGAAACCAATTCAAGGAAATGAAGTACACAAATATATAAATTTAAAGTTCAAATAAAATAATACAAGGTTGTACAATGCACAGTAACATAGAAATACATAGTAATACAACTTTATATACAATTATGTTATGGTACTATAATTACACTATGTGTTTTCCTTATCCTGTCTAGACAGACAGTTCTAATCACAATAATTAAGTAGAGATTTTATGTCCCACACAAGCTGTCTGTTCGATATGCAAATAAAATAAAAAGTTTAGGGACAAAAGACAGTATTGTCAGTTTTGCCTTAATATAAACATGATCAGAAAATGTTTATTGGTCTACATAGTCATTTACTGAGTAGAAACATTGTATGTGAAACATTTTTTTAAAATCCAGTTTTAAATTTATTTTCATCTTCTAACTTTTTGATGTTGTCAAGTTGTCTACCAATATTACTCATAAGCATTTGAGCGTTTGTTCTGTTTCTTTGCAGAATATGCAGTACTGTACTATTTTGGGTTTGTTTATGTGTACTATTTAAAAAAACCACACAAAAGTATGTGATTTGGTGTGGTAAAAAGTAAAACACTCCCAATATGGTTGGAGATTTCCTTCACTCAGGGACTGGGTGTTATGTTGTTCTCATAATAATTTCGTCACCATTGATACGCAAGTCTCCAAATGTGCTGTGAGCTAAATACACTTGCACTTTGACAGCTGAAATTCCCCAGGTGGGAACTCCCGGCCATCAATGCCGTGTGATAATTTCATTCATATCATTTTACTGGATACTTTATTTAATGCTATGAAGTTAACAAAGGGCATTTAAGCAACATGTAGATAACTGTAAAAATAAATTTTATACAACTTAAACTAAAATTTTCAAATGATTAATGTATTAATTCTCTGTTTAAACATAATGGTCCATGATACTGCATCTCATCATATTCATTACAGAAAAAATCATCTTGTCAGTTAAGGGTTAATATTAATCTGCTCTTGTTCAATTGGTGTGCACTATCTGCCATCATGACAAACAAACCTTATAATTAACAGAAAAGTAGTTATTTGAAGAAAGAAGCTACTGTCTCTACAGATAAACCACCATCAACTTGCTAGCTGCCCTCTGTTTGAGGGGAGGTGAAATGTTTTGAACTTGACAGGGAAAACTTGTGGTTCTTAAGTAAAAAATGCGCTTGGGTTCTGACACTTTTAAATCAATGAATTTTAGCCTGACTTTTTTTCCCTTTGTAAAGTGCAATTCTGGCAGGTCTACCATAACTTATTTTTGTTTCAGGCCACACTTCATGTCTTGCTAATCTGTCTCTTACCTGGCATCTGATCACCAGTCTATAACTAGCTCAACAAGTAATACAGATGTGGTTTCTGGTAGAAGCTTTTTCTTGTCCAGAATAGGAGAGGTGATTTTTCAAAGAAATGGTATACTTCAGGCACTAAATAGAAAAGTTTCTGATTATTTCAGGTCCAGAGAGACACAACACAACTATATGAAAGAAAATCCAACAATGTAATAGTAAATTAGGCCTGGAAAAATGATACTGCAGTTCAAAATGCTCTGGTTCTCTTGATATAATGAATAATTCAAGGACTGCGCATGAAGTCATGTGAGATGTGGTAAAGCATCAATTATCCAAATACTGATCAACTGAAAAATTGCTTAACCAACTGACTTTGTCTGTTAATTATAATTTGCATACACTCCATCTGGAAGTTCTGCAGAAGCAGACCTGGCTAGTTCAGCAGTTTCCCCCTCCTTGTCAACCATCATCTTTGCTATTATCTGTTGACTTGAGAACATTTCCTTGTGATGGAACATGCTGTTGACGTGCTCTCAGCAATGTTGACTAAATATGAAAACTTGGAAACTAATTACAGCACCAGTTGCAATTTTATTTTCTGACATCATGACGGTCTCAGCCACCAAGATTATTTACAAGTGATTATGCACCTAGTGTCATGGAGGTACACAGACAGACTTAACTGAACGATTTTGGTGGCTGAAACTGATTGTGCTGTTGCAAGATGAAATTGCAGCTGGTGATACAATTTTTTCCAAGTAATTACTACAGTTGCAGACCCTGAATCATTGAGTTCAACATATAATTAAACTTGAACACATATTTCTTAGTGATTAAAAAAATTAAAGTGACAAACCAACTGAAGAAATGTGCTAGTGGAACAAGGTTAGCTTGGGAATATACAGTTAGAAATGTAACAACAGACATTAAAAAGGATAGCGATGCCATTGCATAATCTGAAAGTGCACAGAAAAGCTATGAAAATGACGGAAAATGAGGAGGATTTGTAGTCAGTTTCCTGTATTATTTGTAGGAGGAACAAGACAAAATGTATATGTTCAGTTTTTTGCTGAACTGTTTTCCTTTATTTCATATTGCTGTTTTTATAAATGTCAAAAAAATAAATATTGACACATACAGGAAAATCAAAAACCAAGTAATGTTTTGATAAGTGCAATACAGGAAAAGATAAATGGTTGAGACAAAGAAGTATGGAAATAGAAGAAAACCAAGCAAAAGCAAACACAGATGATGTATCACCTACTGAAGAATTTGATCACTATTGTATAATCGTAGAACCTATAATGGTGGTTCAGCACAAGAAAGGTGCCATTCTGTTTGAATCTAAAAAATGTTAAGTAGGTGGGAAGAAGACATTGGAGAAGTAGTTAACAGAGAGGTTGTCAGAGATGATTTACATTGTGTAAGCACAATGCAATATATGGAAAATTAATTTGTGGGATCACCATATATTAGGTCAGAATGCAACAATGATGTAAACAGCCTGAACAACAACAAAGTGACTGGAACAAAATAACGTCCCTGCTGAGTTGTTAATGACTGCTGGAGATAAGGTGAAAGAATGAAAGGTTAAAAACTGAGATTAATCAAAATTTAGTGGAAGATCAGTTTCAATTTAGAAAAGGGAAAGGAAACAGGAAAGTTGCAGTACTACTACAAATGACTTTAGAAAGAAGAATTGAGGTGAATGGGGAAATTTATGCCACATTCAGTTATATAGAAAGGCTTTTGATAGAGTGGGCTGGAAGATACTGTATAGAGAAGTGAATGAAGTTGAAATAGTTGAAAGAGTTAAGCAATGTGATTCTCAAGCAATGCAAAATCAGAGTACAGAAACAGAAATCAATGACATTAAGAAAGAGGCTGCGATAAGAAGAGGTGTCCAAAAGATTTTCCTGTCTCACCATATTTATTTGTTTTGTATGTAGAAAGTGCAATGCAAACAATGAAAAATGGCAACAAAGGGATCAAGGGGCAAACATTTCAACATGAAATATACTATTAATGAAAGTAAATGAATTTTGTTACTGGGTAAGTACAGTAATAGATGACAAAAGATATATAATGGATATTAAAAGAATGAATTCAGTGACCAAACAGGGCTGCACAAATAAAAGTAATTTATTAACAAAGAAGGAGATTAACAATAAGCATTCTGGATGACATCAGTAGAACACAAGGAGGATCCCAAAGAACAAAGAGGAACTGTCTCTACCATCTCTCGATGGTCTTTTACAGTGAAAGCTGTAGAAGATTTAGTGGTTCTAATCAGGAATCCTTACCTTCAGCAGATCCAGTCTCCATTCAGGTTGGCTGCTGACAGAGAAGGAGGAACAAGTAATGGCACTAAATAAAAAACTTTTGAAGTTCGATTGTGAAGGAAAAACAAAACTAGAGATAATTGTTTAACATGTAAAACACTAAAAGGATATGTAAAAAGTGCAACGGAGATTCTTTGACTTTACAGAGTCCTCCATACAGATGTGTCTAGTAAACCACTACTTATTTGTTAAAGGTTAAAAATATAATTATATTAACAATTATCACTTATTTTTGTGTGGTGTAACATAAAAGTAATATTTAACAGGTTTAAATAAATTGTGCTCATATAATAATTATACATTAAAAATAATAAAAGCATTATCAAAAACAATAAATATGAGGCATTGTTACATTTTGTAGAAAAAAATCTTAAAATGCAATAAAAACTTTAGCAGTCAGTTGACCTCCATTGGGAGTTCTAGGAGATAGTTCAAAGCTGGGTGTTGTAGTGTTAAATACCCATGTGCTTGCTGCAATTAATCTAAGCAGGGAGTTGTATATTTGTAGAGTCATCATTTAAAGCTGGTTCTTGACTCTGTAAGTAAGCTTTCTCGACACAGATCGTGTCTGTCTTCAAATATCTACCAGTTTAATTTCTTCAGCATCTGTGTGACACTTTCTCATGGATCAAACAAAGCTCTGACCATTTTTGATGTACTTTGTATACATGCAATATCTCCTCTAGTCCTTTGTGGTACAGGTCGCACACATTTGAATAACATTGTAAGATGGGTTGAATGAGTAATTTTAAGCAAACTCTGGTTTGTTCATGCATAGTGTATCTTTTACACCCTAAGTTTGATTCACTGAGATATCTATATTGTCAGTCAATTTGAGTTATGAGTGTGTTGTAGTATGGTCATCAGCTCAACAGATGTTAGTACTTTCATCCTGGTATTGAGAAAACAAGATGGCTGGAGCACGCTTGACATTTGATCAACAAAAATGTATTGTGAAGTGGTTTTTCAAGTTTGATAATGCCATCGAAGTGCAACATCAGTGGAGGCAGAGTTTGAAACAGAACCACCAACCCGCCTAACAATTAAATGCATAATTCACAACTTTGAATCGCATGGAATGATTTGTGATATTCACAAAGGAAGATCAGGAAGACAGCATACAGCTACAACCCCTGCTTCATTGTCTCTCTTGTGGGGAAATGTTTGTTAATTCTCCACAGAAGCCTGCTACGCAATGTGCACGTGAAGTGGGGGTTAGCAGTACAAGTGTACGAAGAATTCTGAAAGCTGCAAAGTGGAAAGTTCACATTCCACAACTACTGCACACGATTACTGATGATGATGCTGACTGTTAATGCAATTTTGTGAATGGTATCTGCAAATGGCAACTGATGACGAACATTTTGTTACAAAGGTAGTGTGGAGCAATGAGGCACAATTTAAACTTAATGGAACCGTGAATCGGCATTACATTGTTACTGGGCACCAGAAAATCCGCATGTTTATGTAGATAAATGGGTCAATCCAACAGGGTTCATGCGTGGTGTGGACTATTATCTAGGGGCTTAGTAGGATCCATTTTCTTTGATGCTACTGTCACTGAAGAAGTGTACCTGTAAATGTTATGCACATCAATTTTGCCAGGTATACATATGCTTTATTGAGCTGATGAAGAGGTCTTGTACCTACAGTACGGGGCACCACCACACTACACATAGCTGTACAAGCTTTTCTGGATGACAATTTTCTAGGGCATTATATTGGACGTTGAGGGTCCCTTGAGTTCCCTCCACAGTCACCAGATCTAACACATATGGACTTTTACTTATGGGAAACTGTGAAAAATAAAATCTATCGACATAGGCCATGCATGCTGGAGGAACTTCACCAGGAGATTACAGCAATATGCAGCTATCCCCACTGGTGGGGATATATATAATGTAACAGATCAAGATTTACTTCCTGTAGTCTATGATAAGTCTGCTTACTAAAAGTTGTGATACAGTTTAATTATATTATATGATTAAACTGGATTTGCCTCATTTGTCTCAATGTCCTCTCTTGGTGCCTAGTTGCTTGCTGTGATCTGCTTTTATGACAAGTTTTTAAGTATTGAATACAACACTGTTTTATTTAGCTCAACACATTTGCACATTTCTTGACCCTCATAATCTTACAATGACCAGTTTGTCTATAAGAAGTCATACAGGATATTAATCATAGATTAGTAGCTGCACTACAACCCATAGTATTTTGACGATGGCATCACAATTATGGTACAGTGTCACTCTCCACTTCTGAGTGATAAAGGACATAAAGTCACTTTTTTTGCATTCTCACTCTGCATAAACTGTTCACTTTTCATCAATTGGTAATTGTATGCTAGTAATTAAATAGCTGAATCACAATTATTCACTTTTTTGAGGACATATGATTAGACATTTACATATAGATGTTTGTAAGTTGATTGCTAAACAAAGACCAACTCAAAGAACTTCCACAAAGATATACATACTGCCTCTGATCAATATATATAGCAGTTTAGCTACTAGCAGTTGACTTCAACACAGAGATGTTTGCAGAATAACTATCGGGCACTGACTTTGACCCTCTGATGTTTACGTAAGGATTTCCAACCATGGACCTTGGGATGTTACCTTGATGCTCGCTAAATGTAGACTGACTAAAGTGCTGTCCATTACATTTATAGATGCTTATAAGAATAAATTATCCACAGCTATAGCTGAGTGGTCAACATGTCTGGCTGCTATGCAGAGGACCTTGTTTCAACTCCTTTTGAGAGCGCTGGTACTGGGTGCACTCAGCCTTATGAGGCCAATTGAGGAGCTCCTTAATTCAGAAGTAACAGCTTCAATGCCAAGAAAGCTCACAATATCCGGCAGGGCAGTGTGCTAATTCCATGCCACTCCATATTATGTTCAATGATGTTGTTGACAGAGGATGAGATGATGGTTGGTTGGTCCTGATTGCTCATCAGGGCCAGGGCATGGAGCTTTACTTTTTTTCTTTTTTTAAGGAATAAATCACAAAAATACAGAGATATGCATTAAACAATGGAAAATCCAGGGTGGAATAATGCTGATAATATGAAAAGGATAGACTGGTACTCACTTATAGGGGAGATGTTGAGACATAGACAGGCACAAGGAAAAGAATGATAAACAAGTAAACCTTGCACCAAGAGGCTTTCTTTTGAATTAGACAACATACACACACATACATTCACACACACAAGACCACTGTCCCTGGTTGCTGAGGTCAGATTGAGAGTGGCCTCGGCAGCCAGAGACAGTCGTCACGTGTGAGTGTGTGTGAGTTGCATTTGCATGAAAGTGTGTGTGTTTGTTGTCTAATTCAGTAGACTATTTGGCTTAAATCTTCCTTGTGTAAGAAGTCTTTCTACTGAGCCTGTCTGCCACTCAGCATCTCCACTATATTGTGAGAAGCAATGTATCCTTTTCACAATGTGGACATGCACATTAGTTATTGATACAAAGAGAGCAAATTCAGAAGACGCAAAATTACACTGGGTGAAATAGTGAGTCTTTTTAATTATGGTTTGTCTAATGAGAAAACAGAAATTATGTTGTAACCACAATGTGGGTGTTTACCAAAATTCATATAAATTTCACAAATTTTCATTTCCATAATTTGTTTAACTTCTCAGTTGACTGTTTATCCTGACAACCTACTGCCAGATGGAAACTTTAATTACTAATAACTTTTAAAAGAGAAAGCTCTCAGGAAAACAGGAAGTGAGGGCTTTTGACTGAGGTATATTATTTTATAAATTACTGGCTACTTCCTCATTGAAAATCTCAACTTCTTGTGTTCAGCAAGTATTGAAAATGTTTAATAATCTTTTACATAAATTGTTTTTAAATAAACTAATTATTTATTTGCATTTATAAATCATTAAAGTACATGTTGAAGCAAGTGGTTATGTGAAAATCAACTTAATTAAGAGATTAGTCAGTTCCCGTAATTGTAGCATATCTGTTTTGTACATAATGGAAAAAGGAAAAAAATGTGTAAGGAGTAGAACTGTAGGAACTGGAGTCACCCCCACCTTGATATGTTTCATTTTTTGATTTTCAACGTACACTGATTATTACTGCAATTTAAGACAAGTAGAAAATACAGAAACAGAATTTTTGTTCAAACCTCATAAAATAATAGATGATTCACGAAGTAAGCGCACATTAATTACTGGTTGTAATACAAGATGGGATAGTGTATTTTGTGTACATTAACTAGAATTGGTGAATGGAATTATCGTTATTGTAGGCAAATGAAATTTTAACATAATTCTGAATAACATTTGTACATTGTTATATTAACTGTCAAAAATGCATTCTTTTTATAATGATTTATTGAAATATAGCCATACTTGCAACAAACAATAAAAATATTAAAAATTCTTTGATTCTTGTTATGATTAGTATGCAAGTTTGCTTGGCTTCTAACTCCAGTATTCAGCTCATAGAATCACATTAGCAATAATCCGTAATCTCAATAAAACTTTTAATTCCTTGTAAAGATTACAAGTCACATTCTTAGCCACGTAACATGTTACTACATATTTTTTTTTTTCAGAACTACCAGTTTGAACCTGAGTTTGAAGAATTATTGAAAGTAGTCAAAGTTTGGCAACCCACACCATTTTGTGAGATGTTGCATACAGTATTCAAGGTTCAAGTGACTCCAGAGGCAAAGAAGAAGCTGTTAAAGGTATACAGCCTTTATACCACTTTCTTTGAAACTTGAATTATGAGCAATGAAATATCATCTTGTACACCATAATAGAGTCATAAAATTTTATGTCATGAAAAAAATGAAACAGCCCTTATTAAATTTATGTAAATAAGAAATAAATCTTACATTGAGTGGCAAAGAAATGTTGGAGTATTCTCTGTGGCAAAATCCACTTAACTTAACATGAGATCTAAAGCCATACATACATATTGTTCTGTCTATTAAAGTGTACATAGAGAATAAGATACTGATACCACACTTCTGTCAATGCAGCTTCAGTTTCTTCTTACATTTAACTAGAAGTATATCATTCCATGTTTGTGTGTAAGATTGCACTAGACTAAAACAACAGGCTTGATAGTGTAACTGAAAATAATATTTGAGTTTAAATCACTGCTCATCAGATAACAGAGACAAATAATGGATATAAAAGTTGATAATTGTTCAGTTTTTGGACAATGTTCTTCTTCAGATGCATAGTCAGCAGGTGTAAATTATGTGTTTTGACACTGTGAGAGGAAGTAAAAGAAGGAAAAAAAACATAGATAAAGAGAATTTCTTAAACATGAGGAAGAAAGATGAAGTACACACAGTGCCAAAGAAGAAACAGCATTAGCTCACAGGATGGAAGGAAAACAACAAGGTAACATAAATCAATGGAAAATTTATTATGAAATATAATGTGTATTTAAAGACAGAGTGTTACTCACTTAATAAGAGATGCTAGACAGCTGAGAAGTAAGTAGAAATTATCGGTATGCATATGACAGTATGTGCAATGTAATATGTTCCAAAATGCTGTGCATAAAAAGGGATTCTTCTGGGGCTTATACATTGGATTTTGTTGGAAACAGAAAGGTAGAGTCACATGCTTTGCATAGCCCTTGGGCTAGGGACTATTTGTATTCCCAACAAAGGATCATCATTGTGTCACTATACTACAGCACGGGGTCAAAGTATGAATATTTAACACTTCAGTGGTTCTGATTACACTGGATATGGTCTGTGGTGGGCTTTAAGGGGCTTATGGATGCACCATTAGTTGATTCCTTAGGAAACCTCATTTTTACCATTTTTTCATAAACCGCTACTCCAAGATGCCTAAGCACAACTAAAATTTTTACGATATGTTTCTAATGTCCTGATCTTGAACAAACTTGAAAATTTTCTTGATGTTTTTATCCATTTCTGAGATGCAGACTCAATGTTACCCCCTTGGTACATGTAAAATATGCACATAAAATCTGGTATGAGGTGGAAACATAGTTTATTAAGTGACATACCAAGGAGAAAATTGCTGTAAAGTGTCTGCATTATCATCTGATGTGTTTTGGGAGTCCCATGTTATAGTACTGAAGACATGCAAAATTTTTGTTCCATGTAAAATGCAGTCTGAGGTGTAAAATTAGTTTCACCTTATTTCAGTTTCACACAAGAAAACTATCAAAATTTCACAGACCCTTAAAGCTCTTTACATGTGAGTGAGATGCCCTGCTCTGGCAGATAAAAGAAAGGAAGTTGCGGAAAAATTCTCCTATCAGAGCAAAAAAATGGTGAATATGCTACTATTTAAAACACACTGACTGAGAAGTGAGATACCAGCTGACTCATTTTACCTGCCTCAATGCCTTTAAAAATTTTGCCAATAATTTTGACATCCAAATATGTTCATTCTTTTTTGTGCTGAGAGCAAAGGAGATAGTAGCAGTGGGAAAGGGATAGAAAAGTAATAAATACTGCTCCTATCAGAGCACAAAAATGGTGAATATGCTACTATTTAAAACACACTGACTGAGAAGTGAGCTACCAGCTGACTCATTTTACCTGCCTCAATGCCTTTAAAAATTTTGCCAATAATTTTGACATCCAAATATGTTCATTCTTTTTTGTGCTGGGAGCAAAGGAGATAGTAGCAGTGGGAAAGGGATAGAAAAGTAATAAATACTGGGAGATAGTATACAGTGGTCATGGTGTAGAAAAAGGGAAGGAGACAATGGCAGTGTGAGAGAAAGAGAGGGGGCGCAGTAGCAGTGCCAGAACAGTGCTAGGAAAAGAGTGAAGGCCGCAGTGCAAATGGGAGAAAACAAAATAGGCTGAGAAAGTGAAACTGGTGAGAGCCAGTGATAATGATAGACAGTGTCTATTACAGAGACATTGAGGGAGTGAGAGAGAGTGATGGTGAGAAGAGACAAAAACAGTGGGAAAGAATGAATAAGATGGTAGCAGTAACACAGAGCAAGAGGGAAATAGCAACAGTGAGAGGAGACAGTAGTAGTAGGACAGAATAAAGGAGTTGCAGATAGGCACAATTAAAAGACACTCACATACAGCTTTCAGCCACAGCCTTCATCATTAGAGGCACACACACACACACACACACACACACACACACACACACACACACACACACACACATGCACACACAAGCAACCACACCTCACACACTGCCAGTGCAAGCATCTTGGGCCGGAATGTAACATCACGTGGGATGCAAGCAGCAATCTGGAGGGGTTGGGGAAGGGGAAGGGATAGTAGTGTATGGGTTGACACAGAGATGAACACTATCTGGTGGAGTTTGCAGGGACTTGACTGCCAATAGGTGCAGTGTCAGGAGGTTGTGGGGCAGGGAGGTGGGGAAAAAAAGGAACAAAATAACAGAGAAGTGGGGAAAGATGGGCAGATACATTGGCAGAGGGCTGCAGAGAAGCAGGTTGGGAGACGAGGATGGGGAGGAGATGATAGGACGGGTGGTGGGAGGTGGTGGTGGGGGGGGGGTGGGAACTGTTGGGTGGAGGCTGTGGGACATTATGTTACCGTAGGTTGAGGCTGGGATAATTAATGGAGCGGAGAATGTGTTGTAAAGATAACTCCCATCTGTGCAGTTCCGCAAAGCTGGTGGTGGGGGTAAGGTGGGTCCCCTTCATCACCCACTACCATCCCGGACTGGAACAACTCAACCACATCTTTCATCAGGGCTTTGATTACCTATCATTGTGCCCTGAAATGAGGGCATCCTATCCGAGACACTTCCCATCCTTCCTAAAGTGGTGTTGCATTGCCCATCCAAACTCTACTACATCCTAGTCTATCCCCATGCTACTCCCAATCCCAGCTACTTGCCACAAGTATCATATCCCATTGGTAGACCCAGGTGTAAAATGTGCCCAATCCACCCACTTCCTATTCCAATCCTGTCATCCTGTCACAGGTTTACCCCATCAGTGGCTGGGCCACCTGTGAAAGCAGCCACGTCATTTACCAGCTCTATTGTAATCATTGCACAGCTTTTTATATTGGTATAACTACCAATCAGCTGTCCACCAGGATGAACGACCACTGCCAAACTGTGGCCAAGAGCGAAGTAAACTGTCCTGTGGCATAACATGCAGCTGAACATAACACACTTGATTTCAGGGGCTGCTTTACTACCCGAGCCATTTGGATCCTTCTGTCCACTACTAGCTTTTCTGAATTGCTCAGATTGGATTTATCTTTACAACACGTTCTCCACTCCCATAGTTATCGTGGCCTCAACCTGCAGTAACATGCTGTCCCCACATCCTCCATTCAACAGTTTCCACCCCCTCTGTCCTATCATCTCCTCCCCATTCTCATCTCCCAGCCTGTTTATTTGCAGCCCTCTGCCAACGCATCCTCCCATCTTTCCCCTCTCCTCTCCTATTTTGTTCCTTTTTTCCTCACCTCCTCCCCCTCCCCACTCCTGAAACCAACATTTTTCTTGTGGCTCTTGACATATTCACAAAATCATCAGATCCATCGCTGTTACTTCTTTCCTGTGACACTGCTTATGGTGAAACAAACAAATTTCAAATTAGTGCAGTAAATACACGTGCATACTTCCTTCACTGGGTGAAATTTTACCCATTTTTTCATAAGGAGTAGAATTTTGTGAGACCAATTTTTATATCTGGGTTCTCCTTTTTTATTAGGAGATATACTTCTCTTATAGATCTTGTCATGTATTTTTTTCAACTTTTTCACCATTTTCACTAACAGAGATAACATCAGCCTGGTTAGGACTTTGCCTGCTGCAATCTTTGTCACCAATTAGATAATATCCCAGAGCATCATTAAGCATACCATCTTGCAATGGATGTCCACAGTAAGAATCTGGGTATTCCCAAATACCTTTCTCATTCTTTATTTTATGAGCTTTTGAAATCAAATAATGTGAGAAAGAGGGTATGTATTTCTGTATCTACTGCTTAGAGTAGTCACCTGGTATCAGTGTCAGTAACTGTACCTTCTCAGTATACGCAGCTGTTGAGATAGCAGTATTTAGGTTTTGAAATATTTCGTGCATCTGTGACTGTCTTTACGTTCTGCACCAAGTGCCTCTACATTATACACTTCACAAAGTTTTGAAGATGTAGCTTGTGTAAAACTTGTTTCAATTTCTTCTAATTTTCTTTTTACGTACTGTTTTCTTCTTGTGCTTCTTACCTTTCCTGGACGTTTAAGTGGGGGTGTAGTAGTGGCTACAGTAGAAATTCTAACATCCAATGCATCAGTAACTTCACACCTAGGAAACCTAGGAATATAAACATCTGCACTGTCTTCTTCAGTTTCACATTTGGGTGATGGTGATTGTTTAGGTGGATTGTCACCAAATTTCTTCTTGTAGAGACCAAATTTTATATCTGGGTTCTCCTTTTTTATTAGGAGATATACTTCTCTTATAGATCTTGTCATGTATTTTTTTCAACTTTTTCACCATTGTCACTAACAGAGAAATTTCTGAGGATGTACGTCTGGAGTACAGCATTGTATGGTAGTGAAACCTGGACTGTGGGAAAACCGGAACAGAAGAGAATCGAAGCATTTGAGATGTGGTGCTATAGATGAATGTTGAAAATTAGGTGGACTGATAAGGTAAGGAATGAGGAGGTTCTACGCAGAATCGGAGAGGAAAGAAATATGTGGAAAACACTGATAAGGAGAAGGGACAGGATGATAGGACATCTGCTCAGACATGAGGGAATGACTTCCATGGTACTAGAGGGAGCTGTAGAGGGCAAAAACTGTAGAGGAAGACAGAGATTGGAATACGTCAAGCAAATAATTGAGGACATAGGTTGCAAGTGCTACTCTGAGATGAAGAGGTTAGCACAGGAAAGGAATTCGTGGCGGGCCACATCAAACCAGTCAGTAGACTGATGACAAAAAAAAAAAAAAGTGTGTGTAGCAATAGCTGCACAATGGATGTGATGCTAACTTCATTACCTGGGGATCAAGATATTTCTGCAGTACCTCTGACAGATTTCCAACAACTGTGATGTGTCTTTCAGTTTTTTAAACACCACCTACTTGTGCCTTTTTTCATAGTCCACACATCATTCTTTCATTAATGTATTTCCTTCCTGACATTGCATACAAAAATTTCAAACCAAATACAAAACTCAATGCAGAATGGTTTATGTGCAAGTTCTCAGTCGTTTATTATAAAGAGAAGAGCAATGGAAACAGTGTTGCCAACATGCACATTTTACAATAGAAATTCAGTGATGTGAAATACGCAGAATATTGAAAAATTTTTAACACTTTATACAGAAAAACATTGCTCACTGTGTTTGCACTGAATACTAACACATAAACCAAACAATATTTTGTGTAATTCTCAAAAGTTTTTCGATGGTGGTTTCTCAAGTAAATATTTTGTAAAAACTCGTAAAATGCAAATTTTACATTTTTAGTAATGAATATTTACATAATATAGACAGCTGGAGTGGAGAAGATACTGTTTATAATTAATCTGTAGTATCTAGTAATATGACAGAAAATATAGCGTTCTGTGAGTTTCCAAATTAGAAAAAAAAATTTCAGTGGAAAAATTGACTTAAATTTCGTATTTTTGTCTTAAATTTGTAAGTTAAAGGGAGCCCACAAGTATGCGGGTGTCATCTAAATTTCAGCACACTAAGAGGGAGTTTTAATGCAAAACATCTGCCAGATCTCCAGTACTTTTGGTTTATTAGTTTTTTGTTATCTACTGTTTTCAGAGTTATTTACAAAATATACATTTTTCAAAGGGCTGTCCCATTTACAAAAATTAAGATAAAATGAAAATACTTGTGTTAGAGAGGTGTAATATATATTTTTTCCAGAGAAATTCATGGCCACAAGTTGACATGACCGGTATGATTTAAGTTGAAGTCACCCATAACATAAAGTAATACAAACAAATAAGAAATACACTATCTGCTATAGCTTTTTTTAAAAAATTAAAAAATTACTGTGTTAAACTTTGCTTGAGTAGCCACAAATCACTTACATATTTATGGGAAAAATGCTAGGTGGTGGACAATTTTGTTGTTCAGAAGCATTTGCTGAAATATGGGATGTTGTTTTTCCAATGGGAGATAAGAATGAACAATATTTTCTGCTTAGATGTGGCTGACTGAACTTTGGACATTAGTGTACTATCAAACTTCTTGTTACATTAAACAATCATAATAAGCCATGAGTTTCAGAAAAATGGTACTTCACACAAGTTGAATACAAGGTTTTAATTTAAGTAATCTTCAGCTAGCTACAATGTGATGTAACAGACATTGAAAATAACTTGATATTCAGGGAAAGTTAAAAATCACCTTTTTTGTAAAAAAAAAAAAAAAAAAAATAAAAAATAAAAAATAAAAAAAAAAAATAAAAAAAAAATATGGGTATTCCCAATAGAAAACAGAGTGGAACAACATTTCAAGCTGTTGGTGTAATGTGGTAGAGTGAATCTGGGACACTTCTGTTTCACCAAAACATTCTGCAGCTTCATCAACACATTTTTCAAAATCAAAAATTGATGTTTTATCTAAAACAGAAAAACCTGTTGATACAAGTATTAGACAAATCTGATGTGGTTTTCCAATTTGGTTAAGTCTATTATGGCACTGTCATTAAATAAAACAGTCCTTTCCAGTGTTGCAGCAGCTGTAACACACAGCAGATAAACAAAAGTATTTTTGCATGAAGCATCATTATAATGTGCCTTATTTACATAACTAACACAATGCAGTTCACGAAGTACTGAAATCAAATGCATATTAATACAGATAAACAGTATTATTTAAGATAACAGAGAAATAGTCTCACCTGTCAGTCATATGCTCTAGTTTCTCATGTACAAGATTGGAAAGATGAAGTATGGCTTCCTTTGACAAGTGAAATCTGGATATAAATTTGGAATTGGCATCATCTCACTTTCTTCCCATTCCTCATTCTCATGAACAGTTTAGCCAAATTCTCATCATCAGTGTCTGCCTCTGTCACTATTTCTGCCATCTTGAAAACTTATTCACTGGTTAAGCTCGCTAGCCAACCAGAAATCACCAGTGAAGTTATCCTGAGTTTATTCTCTGATTAGGTATTATTCTGGTTTCATAAAACATGTTTCCTACTCTGTTCCAAGAATAGAGCTTAACCAGGTGCTAACTGGAGATTATACAGCCAGCCCAAAGTTCAGTATTGACCTTTACCACATCTCCCTCATAACAAAACCAACAGTCATTTTCCTCTCTGTGACTCACCTTGACCAGACAGTATACAACACTTAGTAACAAACATAGTTCACCTGTTTGTTTATTGTAGCAGCTGGTGCTGTCAAATCTGTCACCTGCTAGACAATATGTCTTACCAGCCTTTTTTGCTGTACAAACAGTAAGTGAATTCTGCACTAATTGACTGCTTCCCTCAGATGACGGCACAGGCTGAACTTGTCTTCTTATTGGCTGAAGATGTGACATCCAGTATGGTGACATCTGTTTATGTTTCAGTCTGCATAGTCTCATGGATAACCTCATTAAGTACTATTTGCACTTTAACATACACATTCCTGTCCCAAAAGTGCCACACGGAAAGTGTGTCTGTTGTTCATTACTGCTTTCTGGATGTTAACCACCATCTATCTTATGGTTCCACCCAAATATCTATCCCTATTAAAACCCACTAACTGCCAACAGTATCTGCATTTTGACATCTACCACACTTTCTCATTAAAAAATTGTTCCCATAAGCCTGGCTGGCCACCAATAAGTGATGTACCGGTAGTGACAAGAAGTCTCTTGCCCAGTTTTTCTGAAGATCTCTCAAAGAGATTCACAGACAGGCACAACACCCCCCCCCCAAAACCAACTTAGTTTCTAAACAGACATCCTCAGACATTTCTAATCCCCCCTCCCAAGAATCAGCTGCAAAGGAGCAACCTCCTCATTACCCTATACCATCTTGAATGAGAATCTGAACCATGTCCTTTGCCAGTGCTTTGATTGTCTATCATTGTGGCTGGAAATGAGGGGTATCCAACCCTAGATCCTTCCCACACATTGTAAGATTAAGAGCCATCACCCACCACACATCCAGCCTCCTGGTCCATCCCTATGCCACTCCCACTCCCAACCCCTTGCCACAGGGGTCATATCCCTGTGGAAGAGCCAGGTGCACCCATCCAACATATCCTAATCCAGTCGTGTTAGAGGCCCATCATTTCACATCAGATTTAAGGCTATCCATGAAAGCAGTCATGTCATATACCAAGTCTGCTGTAATCACTGCACACATTTTAAAGTGGGCATGACCATCAACCAGCCATTATGCAAATACATGATGAAAGACCCCCAGGATGTTGTAAAGCTAAAATTTATCAAGAATAAAAAAATGAAACACGAATCAACCATAAGTGTTGGCAAAGATGTTAATTATGAATGCACGGTAAGGTGCAGACAAATGAAAAAACCATTATTCATTTTTTTTGTACATGATTTTGTTTCACACTCTCTCTTCTATGCAGAAGTTCTGTTAAGAAGTACTGTTCAGAGGATGATGGGCTACGAGTGTTTTGTATCATACATGTTTCGAAATAAGAAAAAATTTGATACTTTGATACCAGTATTAAGAATTTTATATTCAAGCGAAGTGAAACCAAGTAAGGAGGAATTTCTTAATTATGACACGCACTGGTGTACTTGGAGTCCACTGCCTGCATCTACAATTGAAATATAAGAGAAGAAGTCCAATAGCGTAAAAATTCGTACAAGCACAGAATATTTCTAATAACACAATTGTATTATCCTTTTAAATGTTTTTCATATGAATACATATGTATATATATTATTTATTATTTTTTTATTTACAATGAAACTGTCGACCTGTGTGCCAGGGTTTCAGGGCACCAGTTGTGAGTGGGGTTTGTTAACTGTTGTTACAGTAGGAAATTTCTATAACATTGTTATGATTCAAAAAAACTAATTGTCTGTATTTTCTGTTTACATGAATCACGATGGGGAGCAAGTAAAGCAAAAAGGCAAAAATTGAGGAGAAATTTTGGATAGTAATAAGAATTGGGTGCAGGTTACATAAAATTTTCCATAGGAAGCTGTTTTATTCATCACAGCAAAGGTAGGATGGCTACGCAAGTTTCTTGCATGGTTGCACTTGGTAGCAAATCTTTTGATGTAGATAGAAACCTTTTCCTTCCTTGAATTTAATTTGAGAAAAATTTACAGGAATTTTTCAATGTGATACATATTGTCAGTAAAGCATAAGGAATTGCAATACAATAGTTTGCACATCATAGTAGACGTAAAACCAGCTTTGACATTGCGTAAATTACAATTGTCAAGTGTAATAATTAGCATATAAAATTTTTAACATTTTTGTGAAATTTTTATTTTTTGCATATTCATATAACATAGCCAAGAAATATATGCCCAATGTTGATAGCGATAGCAAAAACACAATCAGCCAAGATGGTGTAGAAATGCGTAATAGAAGAATTGAAGTTCAGGTGCCATGCATGTCTACTGGAGAAGGTTTAAGTAGGTCATAGATGAGTGTTGCAGGTGTGCCAAATGATAGTGATGCTACACAGCAGAATAACCTTGATGACACAATTTTCACAATTGATGAGACAATGTCATGCATCTCCCAGAGTGACATACGGCTCATGAATGAAACATTGGAGAGTGATTCCAATATGAATTTTGACAACATGTTACAAACACCACTTCATCACAACACAAATATTAACTTACAAAGTACAACTGACAGCAACCACAGTAGTACAACTAATGCACTGCTATGGCAGTTATTATCTAATATAAACAAGAAATTAGATAGTATCAATATAGATTTCAGTGATACGAAACAAGATATGAACAAGGTAAAACAGCAACAAAACACTGTTACACAAAATCTAAATACAATGAAACATGAACAAAATAAGTATTCAAGGATTTGCAAGACATGGTCTCACAGAGGTTTGATGACTTAGCAAAAAATTTTCGCATTGAAATCGACAAACAATTGAATGATATGAAAAAAACAAGTAAAGCATGAACTACTTTCTGAAATAAACAGTAATATTATTGGGTTAAGACAGAAGGTGGATTCTTTTAACAACCACGATGATGTAGTAGAGCAACAAATAAAGAAAATCACAGACGCAAACACAAATATTGAAGCCACACAAAACCAATTGTGTTCGACTGTAAAAAAATGTAACCACTGTCATTAACAAACTAAGTAAAGACTATGAAGGTGCACCCCTAGCTGAGGAAGAGCTTACTTTAAGGGTAGCAACATTAGAAGCTGACTCAGCATGTGCTAAGAAGTAGAGAGAGAAGATCAATGAAAATTTGAGTGATATCATTAGTCAAGCTGAAGAAGGTATGATAGATAATGGTAATACCATTGCTGAGAAGTTAGTAACAGATTGTAAGTTATACACAAATGTAGTCAAAAAGGCTATTCAGAAAAAAAATGAAATTGTGAACAAGGTAAACATTAACCTACAAGCTGCAGAAGATAGGATCCGCAAGCTTTTAGAAGAAAATATTACCGTATCTCAAAAGATGCACGTAAATAATACACAGGCTACAGTGAACAATCCACAAATTGTCACAAGTCCCACATGAGGTACCAGTGACAGTTGTAGAGTGCAAAATGTAAACATACCCACAACTCCAACACCTGAACAATTACTAACTGGAATTACATGTAACTGCAATAACCACATAAATACAACTGAAAATGCCATGTGTCTATCAACTATTTTTGCAGAAAAGGTTTACTGAGACATCAACAGTTTCCTACATTCACTACTGAAGGTAAAAGAATGAATCCACTAGTATTTACCAGTGATTTTTGCCATGTACTTCCACGCAACTGGACGAAACCACAGAGAATCAGATTTGTCTTGGGATATACGCAAGGTGTTCTTTTATGGGCAACTAAAGTGGCCAAATGTTGCAGCACTTATATCAAATTTGGATGAGCTTTCCTCAAAAAATACTGGCCTGAGGCAGTGCAAGAAAGACTCAGACGCGAGGTTTTTGACCCCGCACCATTCAGTCGCAAATATGGTAGCCTAAGTGGATGCTTTGAAAAATACCTGAACAAAACATGCTACTAGCTGAACCCAATATCACAGGTAGATGTGTTAAAAAATTTGCAAAGTCATTTACCACCTCACTTTAGAGAAAAATTAGTCACAATGCCAGAGCACAACAGTGAATATTTTCTATCAGTGCTTGGTTCTATAAACTTTATCTGTGAGAAAAGACCTGTAGCCAATAAAGCAACAGATAATCAGACACAACAACAACATAGTTGTGTAAATCAGTCAGTAAAACATGATCCAAACACACAGCAAGGATGGTACACACAACAACAAAAATACATACCCAGAGGTAATGAGTACAGTAATGGGAATGGAATAAAATGAACAATTTAAAAGAAATTTTCAAAACAACAAGAGTCATTTCAGTGCATGAGCAATTTGCAGTCTACCATCACAAGGAACATGAACAGAAACAGTCAGCCGCATCAGTGGTTGACGTGGCAACAATGTCCTGCGTTACACTGTACCATAGCCAACCTTTGGGCAGCAAAATAATGGCACAGCAGCTAAAGACACAAATTGGCGAAGTATACACATAGTGCAATTAACTGAAATTACTCCAGGTAATGAATTAAGTCACCCTTCACCATCGCAAAACACCAACAGTTGTAGTTAAGCCCCAGGCCTATTGACCTCTCAGGGGGTGGGGGCAAAGAAAAACTACAAACATGTTTTATAAGATTTGACAGACAAAGTGACATCAAGGATGATTTGTATCAGCATGAGTTAGATGCAATATATAAAATCCGTGAAGAAAAAATACAAGCAATCATTAAAGTGAAAATATTTAATATTGACATACAGTTAATTTTAGATACAGGTTCAACTACCAACCTAATGTCGAATGCTTTTTTCTATGAATTGAAGAAGGGAGACAAATTCCCAACATTTCCTGTCCAAAATTGGAAAGTGCAAACTGCTACAGGCAGTAAGACCAAATTGGTTACATATCAGGCATTTATTCCATTACAAATTGAACATTTTACAGTAAAGTGCAATTTTCTTATAATTGACAAACTTATAGTTAATTGAAACTTCCAGGAGATAAGGTACTGGCAGAAGTAAAGCTGTGAGGACAGGGCATGAATTGTGCTTGGGTAGCTCAGTTGGTAGAGCACTTGCCCGTGAAAGGCACAGGTCCCGAGTTCGAGTCTCGGTCCGACACACAGTTTTAATCTGCCAGGAAGTTTCATATCAGTGCACACTCTGCTGCAAAGTGAAAATCTCATTATAGTTAATTGTCTTATTGGCATGATCATGTTTAGAACATACAAAACACAGATGGACATCAGTAGTGAAAAATGCCACTTCCATGTAAAGGATCAGATTTTTTCTATTGATTTAGTCAAAACACCTGATGAAAGTAACAAAAATAAACCAGAGTCAAATGTAATAGTACAGCATCCCTTTCAAGCTGTATATTTCACAAACAAATCTGATACTGAACAAGAAGCAAACACTGAGGTTAGTTACAAAATGGTAGAGCAGAATCACAGATACTAAATTGTATGTAATGATAAGAACTTTCTGACTTGTTATTTAAGTATTGCAGATTTTTTCAGTAAGGAGCCAGGAGTAATCAATGACTATGATAATAAATTTGAAGTCTATCCACATGAAACATTTTGTGTAATGTCATATCCCATTCTATGGGCAAAACGAGAGGCAGTAAGGGAAGAGATCAATCATATGATTAAATGGGGAATTATATAACCCTCATTTTCATCCTATTGTAGTCCTATATTACCAGTAAGCAAACCAGATGGTTCTGTAAGATTAGTTCTCGATGCCAGAGGTATCAATAAGAGTATAGTACCAGTATGCATAAAACCAGACAACTTGGACGAACAGTTCCTAAAGTTTTACAATACAAAATATTTCGGTATACTCAGTCACAAGATGTTGTACTGGCAAATAAAGCTCTGTGAAGAAAGTAAAAAATATACAGCATTTGTTTGTGATAACATAAGTTACGAGTTCCATGTTCTACCTTTTGAACTGAACATTAGTGCAGGCATGTTTATACCTGCATTGGACAATGTTTTAGGACCAGAATTGCTTAGCAAATTCACTGTCTATGTAGACGACCTGCTAACAGCCACACCCACTTGGTTATAACATATCAAGCTCATTGAATAGGTGCTTCAGCAATTTTCAGATTATGCAGCAACTGACAATTTTTTTAAAAAAAGTCAAGTTTTGGTTGGGAGCAAGTCATATTTTTAGGACATGTTGTGTCAGAACAAGGTATATTACCTGATTTGAAAAAAAATTGATGCCATATGCAACTGTCCAGCTCCAAGGAATAAAAAACAACTAAAAGTTTTTTTAGGGCTAGCATCTTTTTTTTGTAAATTCATATCACAGCAACTGATGAACAGTGATGCATTGCCCAACTTGTTGAGAAAAAATAGGCCTTGGTTATGGTATGGTAAGTGTTAAGAACACTTTATAAAATTAAGTAGGCATTAGTCAATGCAAACATTCTTAGCCATCCTGATATGTCCAAGAATTTCTGTCTGTGCACAGATGCCACATCTCAGGGGCTGGGGGCATGCTTGTGCCAGATACAGGAAGAAAAAGGTAAGGAAGTACCCAAGATCATCAGTTTTGCTAGTCACACATTATCAGAAGCAGAAAGATCTTACTCTGTGTCAGAATTGGAAAGTTTAGCTGTAATATGGGCGTTTAAAATGTTTGAATATTTTTTGTGGGGCAAGAATACCAAAGTTTATTGTGACCATCAGTCACTGCCATTTCTTTTAACATGTAAACTATTTCACTGTAGATTAGCTAGATGGTGTCTATATTTACAAGAATTCAATTTCAAGATCATTATATGAAAGGAAGTCAGAATGTTATTGCAGATGCCTTGCATAGATTACCACAAGGTTTAGAGAAATGTGGTGGATTAACAGAGCAAGAGAGATGAAGAAGCTTTCACAGGATAGAGTAGCATGGAGAGCTGCATCAAGCCGGTCTCTGGACTGAAGACCACAACAACAACAGAGCAAGATGGAGAACTCAGAACATTATCAATGCAAGGTACAACACAACAGTCCGATTATCATAAGTTTTGTAAGCAAATGAAAATTATACAACAGCAAGATTGCAGATGGAGTAAAGTCATGCAAAACCTTAAGCAGGATGAAGATGGAAAGGTAAGTAAATGGTATTAGGAGTACAAGGGCGTTTTGTTTCATAGGAAACATGAAAAATATGATCAATGGTGTAGGTATTCCTGAAGATTATGGCAACAAATTTATTATTTCATATGTGCACTGCAGTGTAGTTTCAGCTCTCTGAGACTGCAGATGTGTGTGCAAGTTGCACTTGCGTGAGTGTGTGTGCATGTGTGTATGTGTGACTACTGCTGATGAAGGCCTTAATGGCAGAAAGCTATGATTGTGTAAATCTTTTTATTGTGCCTATCGCAGCTCAGCATCTCTGCTATATGGTGAGTAGCAACTTTCCTTCTCTTGTATAATTTATGAGTCTGTTTTTCATTAATTTCTCTATAATTTTGGGAAATGATTGGAGAAGGGATATTGACCTATAATTTTCTACCTCATGTGGATCTCATTTTTTAAACAGAGGTCTAACCTTAGAGATTTTCAGTCTCTGAGGAAACACGCCTTTGCTGAAAGACAATTTGGCAATATGTACCAGGGGCTTTATAATTTGTTGGGCACCTTTCTTTTTATTATTGACACAGACACTTCATCCACACCTGCAGACGTTTTTGATTTTAGACTCTTTATCAACTTAAATGTTTCATTATGATTTGTGGGAGTTAACAACATACTGGTGTCTACTTTTGGGGCTGTTAATTTCTTCTGGTGACAACAACTTGGGCACAAATTTCACAGCCACTCAGTGCATGTTCAAACCATCTGCAAAATAGCATGTGCAAATCTTTACTCACTCCAACCTCTTGGGAAATCTCCTTCATGATCAAACAACGATCTGCCATCACCAAATTTTGCACTCTCTCAACAACAGCTGCACTCCGAGCAGTTTGAGTCCTGCCAGAATGCTGGTCACTTTCCATTGATGTGCGGCCATTTCTGAATCGGTTGAACCAATCCTTAATTTTTGTTATACCCATCGCATCTTCACCAATCACCTGCTGAACCTTACAAATTGTTTTGCTTTGAGAATCACCAAGCTTTTGACGAAATTTGATGCAGTATCTTTGCTCAAAACGTACAGTCATCTTGAGAGAATCGGCAATCTGGCAAACACATTGTGTAGCACCTCACTCAGTGACTGACAGTCAGTGACTGACGCAGTGGAAGGTGGGGAGAAAATTCACATATGTGCATAAAAGCCTGTTCCTTTACTATGTACAGTGCCACCATGCTATCATCTCTATTTTGCTTGGGAAAATCAGAGGTCGGATACTTTTTAGACAGACCTCGTATGTAATGGACTATCATATTATGTATATAATATATTAATTTCTTGTAGAATTCTAACATGCATAGGGTAAGCTGACATATCCATTCCATTAAATAAAAGAGAAACCGGCAAATAAAGGCCATTGTCCCCTAATGGCAAATATAAACATGTACAAGCAAAAAACACAGTACATATCCATACTATGTCAGTATACAGTGTGGAGGCAATTGTGTAAGTACGTGATGAAAGATCCCCAGAATGTCATAAAGTCAAAATTTATTAAGAACAAAAATGAAGCACCGATTGACCGTAAGCATTGGAAAAGACATTAATTATGAATTCACAATAAGGTACAGACAAATGAAAATACCATCATTCATTTTTTTGTATGTATAAGTTCTGTTAAGAAGTGCCATTCAGAGGATGATGGGCGAAGAGTGTTTTGTATCATACATGTTTCGAAACAAGAAAAAATGTGATACCTGTATTAACTATTTTTTATTCAAGTGAAGTGAAACCAAATAAGGAGGATTTTCTTAATTATGACATGCACTGGTCTACTTGGAGTCCACTGCCTGCATCTACAATTTGAGATGTAAGAGAAGAAGTCCAATAGCATAAAAATACTTACAATCACAGAACATTTCTAATAATGCATTTGCATTATCCTTTTAATTGTTTCTCATATGCATATATATATGTATTTGTATATATATACACTCCTGGAAATGGAAAAAAGAACACATTGACACCGGTGTGTCAGACCCACCATACTTGCTCCGGACACTGCGAGAGGGCTGTACAAGCAATGATCACACGCACGGCACAGCGGACACACCAGGAACCGCGGTGTTGGCCGTCGAATGGCGCTAGCTGCGCAGCATTTGTGCACTGCCGCCGTCAGTGTCAGCCAGTTTGCCGTGGCATACAGAGCTCCATCGCAGTCTTTAACACTGGTAGCATGCCGCGACAGCGTGGACGTGAACCGTATGTGCAGTTGACAGACTTTGAGCGGGGGCATACAGTGGGCATGCGGGAGGCCGGGTGGACGTACCGCCGAATTGCTCAACACGTGGGGCGTGAGGTCTCCACAGTACATTGATGTTGTCGCCAGTGGTCGGCGGAAGGTGCACGTGCCCATCAACCTGGGACCAGACCGCAGCAACGCACGGATGCACGCCAAGACCGTAGGATCCTACGCAGTGCCGTAGGGGACCGCATCGCCACTTCCCAGCAAATTAGGGACACTGTTGCTCCTGGGGTATCGGCGAGGACCATTCGCAACCGTCTCCATGAAACTGGGCTACAGTCCCGCACACCGTTAGGCCGTCTTCCACTCACGCCCCAACATCGTGCAGCCCGCCTCCAGTGGTGTCGCGACAGGCGTGAATGGAGGGACGAATGGAGACGTGTCGTCTTCAGCGATGAGAGTCGCTTCTGCCTTGGTGCCAATGATGGTCATATGCGTGTTTGGCGCTGTGCAGGTGAGCGCCACAATCAGGACTGCATACGACCGAGGCACACAGGGCCAACACCCGGCATCATGGTGTGGGGAGCGATCTCCTACACTGGCCGTACACCACTGGTGATCGTCGAGGGGACACTGAATAGTGCACGGTACATCCAAACCGTGATCGAACCCATCGTTCTATCATTCCTAGACCGGCAAGGGAACTTGGTGTTCCAACAGGACAATGCACGTCCGCATGTATCCCGTGCCACCCAACGTGCTCTAGAAGGCGTAAGTCAACTACCCTGGCCAGCAAGATCTCCGGATCTGTCCCCCATTGAGCATGTTTGGGACTGGATGAAGCGTCGTCTCACGCGGTCTGCACGTCCAGCACGAACGCTGGTCCAACTGAGGCGCCAGGTGGAAATGGCATGGCAAGCCGTTCCACAGGACTACATCCAGCATCTCTACGATCGTCTCCATGGGAGAATAGCAGCCTGCATTGCTGCGAAAGCTGGATATACACTGTACTAGTGCCGACATTGTGCATGCTCTGTTGCCTGTGTCTATGTGCCTGTGGTTC
Source organism: Schistocerca americana (assembly GCF_021461395.2). NCBI lineage: Eukaryota > Metazoa > Arthropoda > Insecta > Orthoptera > Acrididae > Schistocerca > Schistocerca americana. Next base: position 875,608,237 of record NC_060119.1, read on the forward strand.
TGTCAGTGTGATCATGTGATGTATCTGACCCCAGGAATGTGTCAATAAAGTTTCCCCTTCCTGGGACAATGAATTCACGGTGTTCTTATTTCAATTTCCAGGAGTGTATATGATATATTTATTTACAATACACTGTTCACCAGAATGAATGGCCACCACCAAACGGTAGCCAAGAATAAAGTTGACCATACTGTGACACAACATGCTTTTGAACACAATGTGCTCAAATTCAGTGGCTGCTTCACAACCAGTGCTATTTACCTCCCAGTACCAGCTTTTCTGAGAGCTATGAAGATGGTACTGGTAGCCCCTGCAGCACATCCTGACCTCAATCGCCTCTAATAAACTGTACTCACACCTACTACCCAACAGTTTCTGTTTCCTCTGTCCTGTTACCCCATCTCAATCCCTACCGTACATCATCTCCACAGTGCATCACACCCTGTAGTACCTATGTGTCACATGCCTGGTTTATGCAACTGTCACTCCCTCCTTCCCATATTCATAGCCTGCAAACCTACTGCCTCCCTCTGAGATGCTAGCTACCTTTCCCCAAGCCCTCCTCCTGCTTCCTGCCTCTTTCTCCTTCTATTCACTTCACCCAGCACAACCCTCACCTCAGCCACCCACTGAAATACAATCTTGGCATTGTGTGTCCAGCTGGCACAACGTATGTGCACAGGTGTTAATGTGTGTGTGTTCCTTGGACATTTGTGGTGACACTTCAATCATTTGAACTCCATGAAACCCACGCCTTTACTTTTGTTGGCACAAGCTGGTTCTCTAACAGTTTCTCAGCTGCTTTTGATTTATGTTTGTGCCATCTCTATTTGCTTCAAAACCCAAAATTTCTGTCTCACCTCCCCACCCCTCCCACCTATCTGTTTATATTTTGGTTTTCTTACTATTCTTGAGTCTGTATTCCGGTTTGGTACTTGTGTAAGGGTCTAGGAACATTAACCTGACCTCGCAGCACATTTATTCATAGTCGAAGATTATTATCACCATCCTCTTTGAGTTTGAAAGAAATAATGATATTTATAAATACATCAGAAGAAGGAAAAATGATCTGAACTAACCTTTGGTGAATTCAGGGTTCAGAAGAGGTTAGAAACACCATCTAAAGCTCTTTGATAGACGAAAGTGTTCGAATTAAAGACTAAAGTTCTTTACTTTTGGAAGCTCTGTCCACACCATTTCAATAGAAATAAATAGGTTACTGCAGACCTATAAATTCTTGTAAATTGTTAGGTCTCTCTCTCTCTCTCTCTCTCTCTCTCTCTCTCTCTCTCTCTCTCTCTCTCTCTCTCTCTCTCTCTCTCTCACACACACACACACACACACACACACACATACACACACACGCACACACGCACACATACACACACACAGACACACACACAACACAGAGTGTGCAGTATGAAATATTTATAAGACTGACACAGAGAGAACTGCCCATTACCCATCATAAAAAATGCTGGAAATTATGATTTCGGTTCACCAAATGTTTGCTGTCACCTGTCTGCACATGCACATCACCCTCATGCTCTGTTCTGTGTAGTTTACTGTGTCAATTTATATTAGTTATCGAGAGGAACAGAAATGTTTAGTGACTAGCTGAATTCAACAAAAAATGATGCTCATGAAAAAGCACCATGTGTTCATTGTTGAGTGTTATATGAAGCACTGTTTATAAAAAACATGTGCAGAACTGTTTGTGCAAGAGTTTTAAGAGTGGAAGAATTGTCAAAACCTCCAGCAAAGTCTGCAGTGTGAAGATTTTTGGCAGAATGACACAAAATGGGCTCTGTAGTGAATAAAAAGTTCAACTACTTAAAAAAAAGTTCAAGCACCAGAAAACACCACTCAAGTGAAGGAAAGCTCAGAAAAAAATCTGATGAAAATTCAAAGCCATTTATATGTATAAGTGGTAATCAAGAGATCATTGTGTCAAAACATTATCAAAAAGAATCTATGTCTCTATCCCTGCAAATTTGCTGTTGTCATGAGTTAAAGCACTGATATGAACTTTCGTGTATTGACTTCTGCTGTTGGTATCTGAGTGAAGCGACTGTTCTCAGGCACAAGGGTATCATCAGCAGTGACATGGGCGAAATAATAGAACTGATCTTGTTCTCTATATACAATACTGACCTGATGAGTAGGGTGAACAGCAATCTACAACTTTTTGCTGTGATGTTGTAGGGCACAGGAATGTGTTGTCATTGAGTGACTGCAGAGGGGTATGGTGTGACTTAGACAGAATTCCTATTTTGTGTGATGAATGACAGCCTGCTTTTATTTTAGCGAAATGTAAGTTAATGCAGATAAGTAGGGAAAAAAATCGTGTAGTCTGCAAATACAATATTAGTGTTCTGTTGTGTGACAGTCACATGATTCTATATTTAGATGTTATGTTGCATGACAATATGAGATGGAATGAGCATGTAAGGTCATTAGTAGGGAAGACAAATGGTCTATTTCAGTTTAAAAGGAAGTATAACTTACCTATAAAGGAGATCATGTATGGAACATTAGTGATACACATTCTTGAGTACTGCTTGAGTGTTCGGTGTCCCCACCAAGTCAGATTAAAGAAACACATCAAAGCAGTTCAGAGGTGCATTGCTATATTTGTTACCAGTAGGTTTGCTCAACATGCAAATAGTACAGAGGTGCTTTGCAAGCTCAAAGGGTAGTTTCTGGAGAGAAAATTTAGAGAACTGGCTTCTGCACCCAACTGTAGAACAATTCTACCACCACCCACATTCATTTTGTGCAGTTGGCACAAAGACAAGATAAAAGAAATTTGGGCTCTTATACAGGGTGTTACAAAAAGGTACGGCCAAACTTTCAGGAAACATTCCTCACACACAAATAAAGAAAAGATGTTATGTGGACATGTGTCCGGAAATGCTTAATTTCCATGTTGGAGCTCATTTTAGTTTCGTCAGTATGTACTGTACTTCCTCGATTCACCGCCAGTTGGCCCATTTGCAGGAAGGTAATGTTGACTTCGGTGCTTGTGTTGACATGCGACTCATTGCTCTACAGTACTAGCATCAAGCACATCAATACGTAGCATCAACAGGTTAGTGTTCATCACGAACATGGTTTTGCAGTCAATGCAATGTTTACAAATGTGGAGTTGGCAGATGCCCATTTGATGTATGGACTAGCATGGGGCAATAGCCGTGGCGTGGTACATTTGTATCGAGACAGATTTGCAGAACGAAGGTGTCCCGACAGGAAGACGTTCGAAGCAATTGATTGGCGTCTTAGGGAGCATGGAATATTCCAGCCTATGACTCTCGACTGGGGAAGACCTAGAATGACGAGGACACCTACAATGGATGAGGCAATTGTTCGTGCAGTTGACGATAACCCTAATGTCAGCGTCAGAGAAGTTGCTGCTGTACAAGGTAACATTGACCACGTCACTGTATGGAGAGTGCTACCAGAGAACCAGTTGTTTCCATACCATTTACAGCGTGTGCAGGCACTATCAGCAGCTGATTGGCCTCCACAGGTACACTTCTATGAATGGTTCATCCAACAATATGTCGATCCTCATTTCAGGGCAAATGTTCTCTTTACGAATGAGGCTTCATTCCAACGTGATCAAATTGTAAATTTTCGCAATCAACATGTGTGGGCTGATGAGAATCTGCAGGAAATTGTGCAATCACATCATCAACACAGATTTTCTGTGAACATTTGGGCAGGCATTGTTGGTGACGTCTTTATTGGGCCCCGTGTTCTTCCACCTACGCTCAATGGAGCACATTATCATGACTTCATACAGGATACTCTACCTGTGCTGCTAGAGCATGTGCCTTTACAAGTACAACACAACATATGGTTCATGCATGATGGAGCTCCTGCACATTTCAGTCGAAGTGTTTGTATGCTTCTCAACAACAGATTCGGTGACCGATGGATTGGTAGAGGCGGACCAATTCCATGGCCTCCACGCTCTCCTGACCTCAACCCTCTTGACTTTCATTTAAGGGGGCATTTGAAAGCTCTTCTCTAAGCAACCCCAATACCAAATGTAGAGACTCTTCGTGCTTGTATTGTGGACAGCTGTGATACAATACGCCATTCTCCAGGGCTGCATCAGCGCATCAGGGATTCCATCCGATGGAGGGTGGATATATGTATCCTCGCTAATGGAGGACATTTTGAACATTTCCTGTAACAAAGTGTTTGAAATCATGCTTTTACATTCTGTTGCTGTGTGTTTCCATTCCATGATTAAAGTGATTTGAAAAGGAGTAATAAAATGAGCTCTAACATGGAAAGTAAGCGTTTCCAGACACATGTCCACATAACATATTTTCTTTATTTGTGTGTGAGGAATGTTTCCTGAAAGTTTGGCCATACCTTTTTGTAACACCCTGTAGAGGAGAATAGATGGTTAGTTTTTTGTTGCTTCATTTTCATGCGGGACAGGAAAGAGAATGACTAGAGTAGTGGCACAAGGTACCCCCACCATGCACCGTGTGGTCGTGTGCAGAGTATGTGTGTAGATGTAGAGATAGATGTAGACATAGAATCAAAACTTTTGGATCACCATTTTTTCTGTCTTCAGATGAGGATTGGGTCAGCCTAAGATATGTGAATGCACAGAACTTACACCATTATGCATAGGAAAATCCCCATCAGTACTTTGAGGAGCCATTGCATAAGCTCAAAATTTGTGATTGCTGTGCTACATCTGGTGTGCATGTCATAACATGATTCTTTCACAAAACTTCTGTTGCTAAGGTTAAGTCCTGAAACTGTTTAATTTGTGTGTGAATTAACTCACAGAAGAGGAATGACCTTGTGAATATTTTCTTCAAAACAGTGAACAACACACACTGCGTAGACTGTATTGTCACAAGTGCTGAAGTGTTTGCTGAGGAGAGGACAATCAGCAGAGGCAGTGCAATCTTGTGGCCACCTTGACCTTGATCACATGATCTGTCTTCCTGAGGTTTTCACCTGTGAGACAAATTAATGGGGCAGATGACTCAGATGATCCTCACGTACTGGAAGATCTATGGCGGAACCCTGAAAATGGTACTACATCTATCCCTCAGGTTGAGCGGTTAGATGTTTCACAGTTTTAAAAATTGACCACAATGGTGGATCAGTATCAATGGTGGCTATTTCCAACATCTTCTGTGACCTTCATCAACAAGAGTCAGCTTAACTGTAAATATTTTCTGGGCCTGTTTTATTTTGCTCTCCTTGTAGAGACTAATATGTTTAACTGATGCTCAGTTGATGTATCGAGAATCATAGCATTGATCAAGTGTTTCTTTACCTATGGAAGACTATCAACAACATGAGAAACAATCTCAGTGATAAACCTGCTACAACCCTGAATTACAATACTGAAGTTGCAATTGAAATTCTTATTTGCACCTGGATAACACCCCAGGACCCTTGCTCCAAACAGTTTAAATTACAAGTGGTGTTGGTCCATCCCACATTCTAAGTAATGTCAAGATTTAACATCATGTCAACAATGGGATCATTTGAGATGAAGCATAAGCTCAGGTCGGGGTGGATTGTGAAGGATACTGTATATGTTCTTTTCAAAGGAAACAGCTTCTTGGCCTTGCACAGAGGTGACTTAAGGAAACTATGGAGAACCTAAATCTCAATACCCAGACAGACATGAGTATAGTATTTTTCCAGTACACCAAATCACTTGGCCCCCTCACACTTGAAATAAAAATGATAGCTGCCTAATATTTACAAACTAAACTGTCCTTGCAGGAACTATTAATTTAGGTGGGTTTACTTCTAATTTGTGGGGTTGCACCACAAAGCCAATAATTTTCATACTCAATTGTGTAGTAGATTTCATACCAATTTGATGTATATTTCATGTTGACTTCATAATGTTGCAATTGTAATGGCCAGCAGTATGTATTCCTTCCTAACCTAAGGTTACACAACACACCCTGTACTGTCAAATTGCTTCTGATATCTTTTGATTGCTTTTATGCTTTTGCCATGGTTTTTAAGTTGTTAGACATTGTAATCTACCCCTCTCTCCTTTCGTTGTTGCAGCTGTCTTTATGGATAACTCTTTGAATAAGCTTGGAGAGGAGTAAGGTTTACAATAAACTTTTTACTTGTCTTCTTTTCTCATAGTTGGCTCCAATTCATGTCTGGGGGTCTGATTCTTGAAGCTGCAATTTTCATATTTTAGATTCTCATGGTTCCAATTGGCGTAACTAATTTTAATGAATGCCTGCGCAGAACTCTTTGATGGTTTTTTTTTTTGTTTCACATTTTATTATATCACACTGTCTTTTGGATATTCACATTAGCAAAGCCAAAATTACATCCAAAATATAAAAACACATCTGATCATATCAGAGGCATGCCCACTAATACTTCATTCTGTGTAATAACAATATTCCAAGAGGTTTACAATCTTTCTTGACAAATGAATTTCTAGTAGTTTATATCATTATGTTATAAATGAATCCAGAAATAAACATAATAAGCAGTACCAAATTGTGTAATTAATAACAGAAATCATAAATGTGACAAATATTTCCTAATTTCAAATCTTTCTAAAAAAAATATAGTTTTAACTGTACATACAGAACTAGTACATATCAGTTGTAACAACGAAAATAAAGTAATTCAATTTCATAGTTTTCAGGTTGAAATATAACATATTGTGTATAAAATTTTTCAGATAAACAATCAAGACAATATTGACCTAGCCATAATTCGAAAATTAGTTCTGGTATCGACTACTTCTGTTGAGCAAAAGTAATGCTAGAGGAGGATGTCCCTTTACAATATCCCCCTCACAAAATATGGAAACAATGTGTTTACAATATTTTGTGACCTACTATAAGGTTTGCCAAACAGTGTACAATATGATGACAAAAGATGGAATATAGATATATAGAAGTATCTGATACACAACATATTACAGAAAACATAAGAGAAATCTACTATACAGGTCATAATTTATACATACATCAAGACGTGACATTCAGATTTTCAGATCTGTGGAACATTGTGTCACAAGACAAATGATACATAATCTAAACTACAACATTACAACACTAAACTATAGAAATAAGTGCTGAGACAATGTAAATTACTATAATTACAGAGTGCAAGTTTATATCTTCAAAATCTTCAAAAGAGAAGAGAAAAAATTCAGAACCTATGTGAAAGATGAATGAGCCAACTGGAAAAGCTCACATCGACAGGTGACAGATCAGAAGAATATACTCAATATTCAGTAGGAATACAACACAGAATCAATCAGCCACATAAACCACAGTATTTAAGGATATGTCAACTCATGAAAGGAGAAAATACTGAAAAAATATTAGGGCCTAAGCTTATGATGTGGGAACTGACCAATGAATCCAAACCACACAGGGTACAGACCAGCAAAAATATTTTGATACAACAGAATGAATAAAGTTCACAATAATATATTAACAAGTTCAATCACGTGTAAAGAGTAACTATAGGAAGTATCTAGCCTCAATCAATAGTTGCATGCTCTCCTTGGGTACACACACATGGTCACGATGACCAGGGGTACCCAAAACAGAGTTAAGCATGAGTTTGCCCACAACTCTGAAGTTCCAGTGAGATACAATATTGCAGGACTCGAGATAAATAAAGTAACCAGAATCATAAATAGCTTTGAATGATGGTATAATCGAATATCTTGAGGACCAAAATCATTGTGTGCAATGAGAAATGTATGCATCTTGTTATACTGTCTATACTCATAAATGTCTTCCACACCATTTGCTAATTGTTCAAACAAAATAACCTTTGTACATAGAGGTGTAGAAGATTCATTTACAACCGATAAAAAATATATACTAATTTAAAGTTGCATAATGTATTGGGAAGTTAATCCCCCTACTTAAAAAAACATACATTTCTACGGAATAACACTGCCCATAGCAGTGACGATTTTTCTAAACAAATAGTTCCATGAATTCTTCATATATAATAATTTCTTTGCTAATGATTTACAAATCTCAGTCACAATACTGATGTAGTTGATAGATGCTTGAGTGCATTATCCAGTACCTATGATCTCTAGTGAATCAACTGGACCAGCAAGTGTACAGCCATACAGCAGTGTGGGAGTGGAATCATCTACATCTTTCAGTTTCTGCTGTAGATTTATCATCACAAGCTCCAGTGAATAGGTTACTTTGTGTCTAGCATTCACATAAATTCCTGCTACATTGTTTTGTGTACCAAATATGTTGTTCAATACCTCCCTCACATTACATGGCATATGCTCTGCGTATTTATATTACGGGGGAAAAAAGTATACAGGGTTTACTGAATTTAAAAGTGTTCAAATATAAACTTTTAGTAAACAAAGCTAAATGCTATGAAAAAATGAACTAGTAAGGTGATACACACAAAGATACTAGGTACTATTCCTCATTTTTACAGTACAAAATATGAAAATTTTTTACTTCATATTTAAAGGCATTGTCCCATTTCAAAATTGTAAAAGGATCTACTTATTTAGTCTCATAGCATACATGTATGAAATTCTAAAGCACAAGTCTATTACAAAGCATAATTATATAGTTTTATGAACCTGCAAATAGAATGTGTCATAGATTTAAAATCAGTCAATATTTAAGACAGAATTTTAGAAATCACATGATCTTACATACTACATTCTTGACAAACAAAACACAAATTATATAGTCATATGAATCTGCAAACATGGTGTATATTTTCTTCCAGACTAGGAATCATTATGCATCCATGTTCAAAGGTCTTGTCTTCTACACTAAAAGTTAACAGTACTTGAGATTTTAGAAATTTGCTTTAGTAACCAGAAGTTCCTCTTCTCTTTACACCTACAATGTACATTTCTACAAAATTCTTACTATACTTGCTCTTGTCTCTAAATTGCTGAGATGTACTCACTTCATGCAAAAGGTCATCCTCAATTTCATCAAATGTTACATCCACTCTGTCTTCACAACTTCACTGTTATCAAAGCATTACTTTGGTTACTCATGTTGTCAGGTAAAGCTTGAACACAGTGAATGGATTCCATGACACAATTAACATCACTTGTTACAGAAGGAACAAAAATACATTACTGTCAAATTACACTTCCTGCTTAGATCTTCTTTCATGTCATTCCACCAACTGGGATACAAATTTTGACTAACCATAGGTAACTTATTCCAGAATGCACATTTATCTATGTTATCATCAATCTGGTCCCAAACTAACTTCAAAAAGTTTTCACCTTTATTCTTTAGGCATACAGATAACTCACCTTTATAGTTTGGATCATTACTCTGCATGACATTAATGAAAAACTGTTTTGATTGGACTGGTAGCCCATGACTCCACTTACAACATCGCTTACCTTATCTGTATTGTCAACATCACTCACAAATAACTCTGAAACTTCATTATTTTTAAACTTCACAAATACCTGATAATCATCATCATCACATTCCTCAAAAATTACCTTATCAACAACGTCACTAACAATTCAAGTCTAATCTTCGTCAAAGTCACTTATCTCACCTACATTCATTTGCAATAACAAACCAGCCTCAGACTTACCAACCTCAGTTACTTCACAGCTCTCATTCACATCTACATAAAAAATATCACCTAGTTCAGATCCAATACAGTCATCACCAGATTTACATACATCAGTAACACTTTTTTCCAACCAAGAGAAGAAATCATTAGTGCATACTATATCAAAATTCTCACTACTCTCACATTATGGTTTGTGATTGGCACCTACATCACCATAATTAAACATAGTATTCCAAAACCTTTGATCAAAACATAAATGAGAAATGTGATATTCCATCTGTTCTATTTCAGATACGTGTGCCATATCATCAACACTGTTATTATTATCTAATTGCAAGTGTAACATGGGGGTCCTGTACTGTATTTCCTTTCCCCAAAACTGTGGACCTTGAGGCGAACTGCTGTTTCCTGAGTATATACTTCTATGATTGTTTCTTCTATTGAAATGTCCATGGTTATCCTGATTATATCTATTCTGCTGATGATTCAAAAATTCTCTCTCTACTGACACTTTGATCCTGACAGAAATTATGATTATCTCTGTTTGCTTAATTACTCCCATTGTGATTTCTATCATTCCGATTATTATGGTACATACTCCTTCCTACTGCCCTATCCAGCCTGTCAACATATCATAAAAATCGTTCAAGACAATCTTCAGCTCCACGCACTAAATCCTACTGCAACCTTTCTGTTAATCTCCTTTTAAGTGCATCAATCAAGGTCATTTCATCAAATGGTTTGTCAAGGTGTGTTAATTTTTTAACTTGGTTCTTACAAAACTCTTTCAAAGTACTATTCCTATGTCTGTAATTAGGACCATTCAAAAATTTACTTTTGATTCTCATCTGTTCACTTTCCAACCAAAATTTATTTAAAATGCTTTTCTTGAAACTTTGATACATTCCCCACTGACTTAAATGTAAATTTACCCATGATAGAGCTTCGCCTTCAAGACTTCTTTTAAGAAATTTAATTTTTTTATTGTCATTTGTGCCTGACACTAAACTGTCTCTACAGTGGTGCAGAAAATCCACTGGATGTAAATTGTCTGACGGAAAACTTTTGATAAGAGTGTTGGACCATGCAATACAATTGTTTGCATACAGATTTTTGTGAATCTGAACTGCTGAAATTTTTTGATCTTAAACAGTTACATTACTTTGCATACTGTTTTTGATATTTAAAATTTTTTGGTTTAAGCTGGCAAAGCTTTGTTCCATTTTTCTGCTATGGGCTTCTGTTCAACTCTGTCGTCAACATTCTTCAATTGTCTCACAGACTCAACTATCAACTCATTTTCAAAACAATAAATTTATTTTCTAAAACATCAACTTTTTCATTCACACCTTTTAACCCTTCTGACAACCCATTCTTTAGCTCTGAAACTTGATTACTAAGTTGTCCATTTGATCTTGTACTTTGTCTAATTTACTGTTGTTATCTATCTTCATTTCCTCTACTTTTCCAAAATTAACTGCAAAATATCAGTTTTTACTGTTTCTTTGCTGACTGTGATTGCACTTGGCTCAGACATGTCCTGACTGGATCCTGCAGCTTTCACTTCTACCTCACTCCTACACTCTTCTCTATTCATTTTGTTAAAAAGCACATAAGTCCACAAACAAATTAACTTCACAAATAGTTTGTCCTTATCTTTTCTTTTTGATGTTCCTGGTTGTAGTTGTAAAGTGCTCTTTAATTCAATCTGGTCCATCATTGTTGGCAGTACATTTATTTATTTAATCCTTCAAATCCTACATGTATAGAATATATACAAGTATATTGGACACAGTTAGGTCTTTAAAAGATAAAATATAGTTTGTATTGCATTCATAACGACTAGATATTGAAGTAATTTAGGAAAGAATAGCGTGTACAACAAACATTAGAGGCAATATACGAAGTAGAATATTCATAATGCATCTTTATCTTTGTTGTTTAGTTTCTAGGTACTCTGTGAGACTGTAAAAGCAATGAGCAGTTAAATATGCCTTTAGTTCAGCCTTAAAACTACTGAGTTTACTTACTGATTTAATATGGTTAGGCAGAGTACTGTAAATTTTTATCCCAGTATGTAGTGTGCCATTTTGGCACAATGATGTTCTCACCTGTTTCATATGAAGGTCAGATTTTTGCCTTGTATTGTATGTAAGTATATCTTCACTTTTTAATAAGATATCTGGGTGTCTATCAATATATTGTTTGATGAAAACTTATGTTTTATAGATAAAAATGCAAGGAAGTGAAAGAACTGGCAGGTTTTTGAATATGGGTCTGCATGATTTCATATTGTTTACCCCTTCAATAATTCTTAATATTCTCTTTTGCATCCTGAAAAGTTTAATATTTGTTGTTGCATTGCCCTAGAAGATTATGCCATATTACTTACAGGATGCACATAGTAGTAGTATACATTTAGCAGGCTGGCTTTGGTGCAACAAGTTTTTAAGATCCTTATCATTTAGCAGGTTTTGCTTAGTTTTCTTTGCAAATATTCAAATGTACCTCCCATGTTGTGTTTTTCTGGAGACAGAGTCCCAGAAATTTTGTGCTGTCAACACTTTCAAGAACTCTGTGCCCTAGTTCTATTTGTATGTGTGGGTGGTGTCTTCCTTTTAGAGAATAGAAGTTCAGTGCTACTGTCTTTTCTTTGTTTATATTTAGCTTGTTATAGCTGAACCACTGTTTTACACTGTTCATTGTTTGGATAGCGATGTCTTTTAGTTTTTCTTCTGTTTTACCACTAATAAGGAGGCTTGTATCATCTATAAATTGGAGGGTAGCTTGGCAATACTTGTTGTATATAAGATCATTGACATAGAGGAGAAACAGAATGTATCCTAATACTGATCCTTGAGGGACGCCATATTTCACATTTTCACATCCTGAATAGTAGTAGCTGATTTTGTTATGCTCAGTATATTGCACTTCAACCACCTGTTTGTGGCCACATGGGTATGTCCTGAGCCACTCATTGGATATATCTCTAATTCCTAATTGGTCAAGCTTCTGCAGTAGGGCATTATGGTCAATGACGTCAAAAGCTTTGGATGAATCAAGACATATGCCCATCACAAACTTACTTGCATCCAGTTTAGTATAGATTCCATAAAGAAATTCAAATATTGCACTTTCAGTTGAATAGCTTTTCCTGGAATCATGCTGTGAGGGCGAGAGAATTTTTATTTTTATTTAGGAAATCAGACAATCTCTTATTAAAAAAAAAAATCTACAATTTTTGAAAATACAGGCAGTAGGGCTATTGGTCTATGATTGAAACACCTGGATTTCCTTTTTTGAGCAGTGGTTTCAGTTTTGCTGTTTTTAAGCATGAAGGGAAGGTTCCTGAGGCCAGTGAGCTGTTGCACAAGTGTGTCAAGGGTTCAGCCAAGGCAAGACAGCATTTTTTAATAATTGCATCTGGTATTCCATCAATTCCATATGAGTACCCTGTATTCACAGTTTTTATAACTGATAAAATTTCTTCAGTATTTGAGGGTGAAAGGAACAATTATGCAGACACATTTCTCACTCTATTGGATGATGGAGGTGATATTTTGTCGTGTTCTTCCAGTCCACTAACCAATTTTTCACTTATGTTTGCAAAATATTTGTTGAAGGTCCATGCAATTTTTGTTGGCAAGAAATCATTTGTCCTTCATAACATAATTTTATATTTTTATATTGTTTAGTTTCACTTGTTGTTTGATTTTTAATAACTTCCCATATAGCTTAAGATTTGTTTTTTGAATTTTCAATGTATTTGTCATTTTCCATTGTTTTAGCTTTCTTTACAATGTTTTTGAGGATCCTCTTGTAATTCTTGAGGTAAAAATGAAATTCATGAGGCATGTTCTCTGTCTGCTATATTGTGTAATCTTCTTTTCTCTGCACAAGAGATTCAAATACCTGTTGTAATCCATGTGTTCTTTTTGAAGTTAGGTTGACATCATCACTGTTGATATGATTTGCTTTGTTGGGCAGCTGTCAGTCTTCTTTCTTCTTGTCATCGGAAATTCATTCATAGATAAATTGTAAATGCAATAAAGTACTTTCTTTTCTGCAACAGACGAAACTTCATTATTAGTCAGCTGATACCAGACAATGCCACCACTTGTATTCTACCCCTCCCTCATCTGTTGTCACAGCTGCCTTTATGATTAACTCTTTTAATAAGTTTTGAGAGGAGTAAAATTTACAATAAACTTTAACTTATCTTCTTTTCTCATGTTGGCTCCAGTTCATGTCCAGGGGTCTGATTCTTGAAGCTGAAATTTTCATGTTTTAGGTTCTCATGGTTCCAATGGATGTAAATAATTTTGATGACTACCTGTGCAGAATTTTTTGATGTTTATTTGTTCCACATTTTATTATGTCACACTGTCTTTTGAATTTTCATATTATCAAAGCCAAAATTACATTGTTCTTCCAAAATATATACATAAAAAAATGTTTGATCACGTTAGAGGCATCCCCACTGTTACTTCACCCTGTGTAATAACAATATTCCAAAGAGTTTACAATCTTTCTTGACAAATGAATTTCTAGTAGTTTATATTATTATGCTGTAAATGAATCAGAAATAAAGATAAAAAATAGTACTAAATTGCATAATTAATAATAGATATTTTAAATTTGCAAAATGTTTTGTAATTCCAAATGTTTCTAAAATATATATAATTTTAACTACAGAGCTAGTAGATCTCAATTGTAACAACGAAAATAAATAATACAATTTCACAGTTTTTAGCTTGAAATATGACACATTGTGTTTGAAATTATAAGAAATTTTTTGCATAAAGAGTTGAGACAGCACTGACCTGTCCAAAATTCCAAAATTAGTTCTGTTATCGACTACTTCTGTTGAGGAAAGGTAATTATACAGGAGTGTGTCCCTTTACAGTACGTCTAGACTGAAGCTAGTAGTCTTTCAGTGTCTTTTGTATCACTTCACTTATTTTGAAGTCCTAACTTTAATCCAGTTATTTGATCTGTTGCTAATATTATTGTTACAAACTTCAGTTTTCAATTGTTTTAATTCTTTTGTGCAACTATATGATGATACTGAAGTGTCAAGATTAGCTCCTTGTTTTCCATAATGGCATTATGATAGTACTAATCACTGACTATCAGAATTGGCCAGCTTTGCTTAAAGAGCAGATTAAGCACTTCACATATGATAATGTTGCTAACAGATTGATCCCAGATAAATTTGCTGCAATTTTACACTTCTCCATTTTTGCAGTACAAATTGAACTTCAATTACATATTTAAAAATTCTTACTCTGTGATTGATAATGATGTCAAATTTCTAAATGCTGACCACTTCTTGTGAAGTTGCTAAATGGAACTCATTCAGAATCACTTAGTCGCAAATTCTGCAAAATGCAACTTTAAGAATGATCTCCACTGTCTCTGTGTAGGCCATTAATCAGTGTCTTTCATTTCTGACTTTGTCATCTTTAGACACATATTCTTTCAAGGAATTTGTAGTTCAGAATACATTCTCATTCATGAGGTACACTAATATTCAGGCAGTGAACACTACAGGAAAACAGTTTTCACTTGGATCACCCTTCTTTCAGGCAGTGAACACTAGATGGAAAAACAGTTTTCACTTGGATCACACGTCTTTTGTCATTGTACAGAAAAATATGTGCTGTTACATAGGTTTTATTGTCAATATGTAGACTGAAAGATTTTGGTGATAAACCTGAATTTTCAACTCTAATATGAAAGGCTTTCTTGTGATACATTCCTTTCATTATTAACAGAAAATTTAGTGTACTAAAAATAATACGAAAAAGTAGCTGTTAAAGTGATTTGTTACTGCAGTTTTCTTGGTCTAAATCCATGGTAAAAAAAATCAAACAATGGAAAATCCAGGATGGAATGTAACAATATTATGAGAAGGAAAGTTGCTACTCACCATATAGCGGAGATGCTGAGTCACAGATAGGCACAACAAAAAGATTTTCACACTTAAAGTTTCGGCCAATGGCCTTTGTCAACAATAGACACACATATGCACACACACGCAAACGCAACTGACACAAACGACTGCAGTTTCAGGCAATTGAAACCACACTGCGAGCAGCAGCACCAGTGCATGATGGGAGTGGCAACTGGGTGGTGGAAAGGAGGAGGCTGCAGTGGGGAGGGGGAGGGATAGTATGGTGAGGGTGATGGACAGTGAAGTCCTGCAGGTTGGGCAGTGGGCAGGGAGAGGTGGGAAAGGGAAGTGGGGGTGAAGAAGTAGCAGAAAATGAGAAAAATAGAGAGAAATAAATAAAAAATAAAATAAATAAAAAAAGACTGGGTGTGGTGGGGAAATATGGCTGTGTAGTGCTGGAATGAGTGTAGGGAAGGTGCTGGATGGGTGAGGACAGTGACTAACGAAGGTTGAGGCCAGGAGAGTTACAGGAACATAGAATGTATCGTAGGGAAAGTTCCCACCTATCCATTTCAGAAAAGCTGGTGTTGTTGGGAGGATCCATATGGCACAGGCTGTGAAACAGTCATTAAAATGAAAGATATCATGTTTGGCAGCATGTTCAGCAACAGGGTGGTCCATTTGTTTCTTGGCCACGGTTTGTCTGTGGCCATTCATGTGGACAGACAGCTTGTTGGTTGTAATGTCTACATAGACTGCACACACAGTGGCTGCAGCTTAGCTTGTAGACCACATGACTGCTTTCATAGGTAGCCCTGCCTTTGATATGATAGGTGATGTTTATGACTAGACTGGAGTAGGAGGTAATGATGGGAGGATGTATGGGACAGGTCTTACATCTAGATCTATTACAGGGGTATGAGCCATGAGGCAAATGATTGGAAGCAGGGGTTGTGTAAGGATATACAAGTGTATTATGTAGGTTTGGTGGATGGTGGAATACCACTGTTGGCTCGGTGGGAAGTGTAGTGGACAGGACATTTCTCATTTCAGGGCATGACGAGAGGTAATCGAAACCCTGGCGGAGAATGTAATTCAGTTGCTCCAGTCTTGGGTGGTACTGTATTATGAGGGCAATGCTCCTCTGTGGCTGGATGGTGTGGCTTTGTGAGGTGGTGGGAGACTGGAAAGATTTGTTTTTGTGCAAGGTTCGGAGGATAATTACGGTCAGAAGTATATTTTGAGAGGGACTGCTCGTCACTGCAGATGAGACAACCATGGGTGACAAGGCTATGTGGAAGGGACTTCTTGGTATGGAATGGGTGGCAGATGTTGAAGTGGAGGTATTGCTGGTGGTTAGTGGGTTGAGTCTGATTAGTAGGGTTGGTGGCAAAAAAGTGTTTGACTGTAGGAATCAGGAAAAGGAGACAAGGTTTTTAACAAGTCCTGCATGATTGAATTTGGGAGTGGGGCAAAAGGTGAGGCCTTTGGAAAGGATTGATATTTCTGTTGGGCTAAGGCTTCTGGAGGAAAGGTTCATGACTGTGTTGCAGGTCTGTTTAGTTTCTGGATCTGTGTGGTGGTGGGAGGGAGTTTTGGAGGGTGGGGTAAATGTAGTAGGTCTGCGAGGCAGGGTTTGTCAGCTGTGAGTGGGTGTGTGGTGGGTTTGGAGGTTGGTGTAGAGGTGGTGGACAGTGGCACTCCAAGGCGGGAGTAGGAAGTGAGCAGGATGGAGAGCTTTTTGAGGTGGCGTCATGCATGTTGCATGTTGCTCAAGTTCCTGCGGAGCAAGAGTTTCAATGTGTGTTACGGGTTCCAGGAATTTGGGATTGCATAGCAGGAGAATCTTGCGGATGAAGAGAAGGTACTGCAAGATTGTTTGGGCTTGGTTGATATGGTTTTGCAGGACCATGTTGGTGAGGGCTAAGGATTGGAGGAATTTGAACAGGTGGACGTCATTGTGGAAGGAGGGATGGCAGCCAGAGATGGGTAATTTGATGGTAAGGCCATTAGGGGGGATTCCATTAGTCAAGCAACAATGCAGGAACAGTATGTGAGACTGGGTCTGGCTAGGGATAAGGAGACTTTTCTGTACTGATGCAGATGGAATGAGCAAGGATCCATGGTGGTGAAAAAATGCGAAAAATTACTTAAATAGTGTAGAATAACATCCGAAAATTTTCGAAAAAATTCACCCAAATACATGTGAAAATATACGACAAGGATTAAATGGATGCAAAAGGGAGAAACAAGATGAAATTGGTGAGTCAGTGACAGCAAAACGCGAAAATGAGCTTAAATTGGCGAGAAGTCACAAGGATCAAAGTAAAGAATAACTGATAAAAATATGGTAATACATAATGTTTATGTATCTTGACTACTAGTGCAAGGAAAAGGCATGGTTCTTTTGTGATTTCTACATAAACACAAAACTGATCATTACAGATTTCTGTGCAGTTCATAAATGCTGAATGGTGAATTTGCTAATATTGGAAAGTGAATTAAATGTTGAAAGAAGTGCCTGGATTAATGGAATGGGCATGATTGCTGTATTTTGTATGTAAATTCTATGCCTTCTAGTTTGGATTGGCTGATTACTCACAGCATATGGCAGCCTCTAAAAACATACAGTGGCAGCCCAATATAATAAGGTTACTAGCAGAGATGCTTTACACCACATTATAGCACAATTGCAGTATATTGAGAGTGAGCTATGGAATAACAAACTGTGTGAGAAAAATATGGGAAAGCACATAACATAATGTTGCTGCTGTTGTTGTGATCTTCAGTCCAAACACTGGTTTGATGCAGCTCTCCATTCTACTCTATCCTGAGCAGGCTTCTTCATCTCTGAAAAACTACTATAAGCTACATCCTTCTGATTCTGTTTATGATTATTACCACCCACCCATACAATATTGCTGATCTATTGATTTCTTAGAATGTGTCCTATCAACCAGTCTGTTCTTCTAACAAGACTGTACCATAAATTTCTTTTCTTCCCTGTTCTATTCAGTACCTTCTCATTAATTGTGTGATCTACCTTCTAATCTCAGCTTTCTTCTGCAGCATCACATTTCAAAAGCTTCTAATCTCTTCTTGTCAAAACTGTTTATTGTCAGTGTTTCACTTCCATACAAGGCTACACACCATTCAAATACCTTCAAGAAAACACTTCCTGACACTTAATCTTTATTTGATGTTAAAAAATTTCTCTTCTTCAGAAACACTTTTCTTGTCATTGCCAATTTATGTTTTATATCCTTCTACTTGAGCCATCATCAGTTATTTTGCTTCCCAAATAGCAAAACTCAGCTACTACCATAAGTGTCTCAATTCCTGATCGAATTCTCTTAGCATCACCTGATTTAGTTTGACTACATTACATCATCATTGTTTTGCTTTTGTTGATGTTCGTCATACATCCTCCTATGAAGACCCTATCCATTCTGTTCAATTACTCTTCCAAGCCATTCATTGTCTCTGACAGCATTACAATGTCATCGGTAAACCTCAAAGCTTTTATTTCTTACCCTTGGATTTTAATTCCTACACCAAATTTTTCTTTGGTTTTTCTTTACTGCTTGCTCATTATATAGACAGAATAATGTTGGGGGTAGGCTACAACCTTGTCTCATTTTCTTCTCAGCCACTGCTTCCCCTTCATGCCACTCAACTCTTATAACTGCTGTTTGGTTTCTGTCCAAGCTGTAACTAACCTTTTGCTCCCTGTATTTTACCCCTGAAATTGTCATAATTTTGAAGAGAGTATTCTAGTTAAGGTTGTCACAAGCTTTCTTTAAGTCTACAAAAGCTATAAACTTAGGTTTACATCTCCTTAACATATCTTCTAAGAGAAGTCATAGTGTCACTATTAATCTTGTGGTCATAAATTTCTCCAGAATCCAAACTGATCTTCTCTGAGGTCAGCTTCTTCCTGTTTTTCCATTCTTCTGTCAAGAATTCATGATAGTATTTTGCAACGATGACTTATTAAACTGACAGTTTGGTAACTTTCACAGGTGTCAGCATCTGCTTTCTTTGGAATTGGGATTATTATATTCTTCTTGAAGTGTGAGGGTGTGTTGCCTGTCTCACACATCCTGCATAGCACATGAAAGAGTTTGGTCATGGCTAGCTCTCCCAAGACTATTGGTAGTTCTGACAGAATGTTGTCTACTCCAGGGTCCTTGTTTCAACTTCTGGCTTTCAGTGCTGTGTCAAATTGTTCTTGCATTATCATGTCTCCAGTCTCATTTTCATCTCTCCTCCTCTTTTACTTCTATAACATTGTCCTCAAGTACATACCTCTTGTGTAGACCTTCTATATACTCCTTCCAGCTGTCAGCTTTCCCTTCTTTGCTTAGAACTCATTTTTCATCTGAGCTCTTGATATTTATACAGCTGATTCTCTTTTCTTCAAAGGCCTCTTTGATTTTCCTGTAGGTGGTATCTATCTTTTCTCTAGTGATATATGCTTCTAAATTCTTACATTTGTCTTCAAGCCATTCCTGCATACCAATTTTGCACTTCCTGGCAATCTCATTTTTAGATGTTTGTATTCCTTTTCACTTGCTTCATTTACTGTATTTTTGTACTTTCTCCCTTCATCAATTACATGCAATATCAACTGTGTTATCCAAGGATATCCACTAGGCCTTGTCTTTTTACCTAACTGATCCTCAGCTGCCTTCACTGTTTCATCTCTCAGAGCTACCCATTCATCTTCTCTTCTATTTCTTTCTCCTAGTATCAGTCATTGCCTAATGCTCCCTCTGAAACTGCCAGCAACCTCTGTTGCTTTCAACTTATTGAGATCCCATCTCATAATTTTGTACCTTTTTGTGATTTCTTCATTTTAATCTAAATTTCATAACCAACAAATTGTGCTCCCAAGAAATGTCTTACAATTTAAAATCTGTTTCTGAAATCTCTGTTTTACCATTATATAATCACTCTGAAACCTGCCAGTGTCTCCAGATCTGTTCCACATGTTCAGCCTTCTTTCATGATTCCTTAAACAAGTGTTAGCGATGATTAAATTATGTTCTATGCTACCAGACAGCTTCCACTTTCATTTCTTTGCATTTGACCATATTCACCTACAATTTTTCCTTCTCTTTGTTTCCTTACTATTGAATTCCACTTCCCATCACTATTAAATTTTCATCTCCCTTAACTATCTGAATGTTTTTTCAATCTCTTCATCACCTGTGGAGCTAGGCGACGTATAAACTTGTACTATACTAATACATGTGGGATTCATGTCTATCTCGGTACAATAATGTGTTTACTATGCCATTCACAGTAGCTTACCTTCTTTCTTATTTTCTTATTCATTATTAAACCTACTCCTGGATAACATCTATTTGATTTTGTATTTATAACCCTTAATTCACTTGACTAGAAGTGCTGTTCCTCCAGCCACTGAACTTCACTAATTCTCACTACATTTAACTTTAACCTAACCATTTCCCATTTTAAATTTTTCAACCTACCAGCCTGATTAAGGGATCTAACATTCCATGCTCCAATCCACAGAATGCCAATGTTGTTTCTCCTGATGGCAACATCCTCCTGAGTAATACTCAACTGGAGATCTGAATGGGGAACTATTTTATCCAAGAGAATGCCAATCTTTATTTAACCATACAGTAGAGCTGCATGCACTTGAGAAACATTGTGGCAATAGTTTCCTCTTGCTCTGAGCCATTTGCAGCAACAGCACAGGAAGGCCTTATTGATTGATATTACAAAACCAGATCAGTCAATCATCCAGGCTGTTGCCCCTTCAACTATTGAAAAGTTTCTGCTTCTCTTCAGGATCCACACATTTATCTGGTGTCTCAACAGATACCCCTCCATTGTGGTTGCACATATGATACAGCTATCTGTATTGCTGAGGCATGCGAGCATCCCCACCAATGGCTAGGTTCATGGTTCATGGACTATGTAATACTATACTATATATTGTATAATACTAAAATTTAAATAACATTATAAGTAAAACATTTAAAAAAGTTGCCAAAACAGCAGTTAGACAAACTTCACTCAAACAGTAACCAACCAATAACACTACAGTAATCTGTCTGTAATTCATACAAATCTACAGTTTATTCTGACCTTGATGAAATTTTGCACAATTTACTTTCAACTCAAGAGGCAGATCACTGTCCACATAACATTTTGTCATCTGATGTGAAACATAATATATAAATACGAAAGGCTCTTATCAAAAATCTCTATAAGTTCTTACCAAATTTACTTCAGATTTTGACACAATTCTGGAAATTATGAGGCGGGTTTACCATTATAAGATCTCACTTCTCCTTCAGTGTTCCAGTGCTGGCTAGTTCTATTGTGGCATTCCACTTTGAAAACTATATGTCAGAAGCAAGAAAGTCTTTGTTGGCATGTAAATCACAAAAATTTGTAGGTTGTTATTTAATAATTTATCTGGAAAGTGGCATGTCTTCCTTTTTTTTTAAATTATAACATTCAACAAGTTCTCCGTCGTTACCTACTTCATCCTCTTTTGCCCATTACTGCATCACTTTCAACTGTGTTTTTGAAAGTTACTAGTTTACTCTCTTCTTTTATCCATTTACTGATTGCTCCTTCAGATACACAACATTTACATGGTAAATTTGCTTTTTATATCACTATTCTTCACATGATCAATAATGTTTAGTTTATAGCTCATAAAATATGATTTTAGTTTTTGCAAGGTCACAACAAGCACACAGAAATCTAGACTCCTAATGAATAATGTGTTATGTGCATTATGGTTTTGCCTATTTCAATTATTGTCAAGTGTTGCTATGTGGTTACTTTGCTCACTATATTACAGTGTTAACATTAAGTTTTTAGATGCAACAGGCAGAAGTCATGCTTTGTTGGTGTTGCACATATTCCAAGATTTTGACTGAGAATAACTCACACTGCATTGTTCTTCTTTGGCATGCCAGTGGAGAAAGCCAGTGGAGAAGTTGGCACAGAAACAGCCAAGTAAAAAATTCATGCAATTTGCACATTTATTTATATGTACAACCGACCATAATTTTCTTTTGAACAAGATTCATGTGTTAATGTGAAATTTTTGATTCACTTTTCTTTTTTTTTTTTTTTTTTTTTTTTTTTTTTTTGCTTGCATCACTTCTGTATAATCATTCATCACTCATATCAATACCTGTTTGTATTGTGATTTTATTGTGAAATTTCAAACATTTGTGAGTGCCATTATTAATTCTTAGTGTTATAATCAATTGTGCACTTTGACTTTTTTGTGCTCTTTTAAAATTTTTGGGAGCAGTAAGCCTATGCTCATTCAAAACAATACTTCTCTAGTACCATTGTATAATTATGTGAGCAGCAGTTTATTTTTGAGAATTTTCGGACATTTAAGAAACTATATTTTTGTAAGTTACCGGTATGAGTATTTTGGGATAACTTATTTAATAGCAAATCAATGTTTGTGATTCACAATTACTGCCAAAGAACAGATCACCCTGAATTTGATTGTATATCACTACAAATAACAAGCATTTTTTAGAATTTTGAGAATTATCATTGTCCTTTGCATAACCTAGTTTGTATTACATCAGCATTTGTGATTTAGTTGCTGTAGCAGGTATTCTAGCTAACATATTGTGTTATATCTAGTTTCCTCTTAAAGAAGAGCATGTATTATCTACATTTATCATAAATTAACTCTATTTTCAAGTTGCTATTAACTATAATTAACCTCAAAAAGTTTTAGGAAATTAATTAGGTTTTTCTGTTGCTGTAATAGAAATCTTATTGTGTGTATTTGCTTCAGTTCTCAAAGGGAATTAGTCATTTTTACTAGCTCAAAAGATATAACAGATAATCTGCAGGCTTAGTTCAAAGTTATTTCTTCATTGTTCTGTAATACATTGCACTGGCTATAACGTTCTTAGGGGTTGTTTTACTCATCGTATCTGGCAATCTGTCGCTGTATAAGTCCCAGCAAAAAAATAACTACAAAGTTATTTTAAAAAAATAATTAACCCTGGTTTTTTTTCCACTGAAGATTTTATTATAATCCCAAATTAATTAACAGCATCTTGACAAATCTGAAATAAGTTGTAATATACTTACAATAATGAAATAAATCATGAACAATGAGCTACATGCTTTCTGTCTAAAATCCAAGACCAGACTGACTCCCCTGTGCCAATATGGCTAACCCTCTATATATGTTCTGAACAATCCTTCGCATTGTGGAAAATGAATATTTGATTAATTAACAATTAAAATTTATACAAAAAAACTGAAAATACATATATAAACGCATGTCTGCTGAGTACAGTAAGTACACTATAATATTAGTACATGTCTGTTATTTCATTCAAGAATAAACTCTCAAATAAGAAATTACAATAATACATTTATATTTTTTATTAATTACTAGAGACTCCCTTTGTGTGAATTATTCCCTTCATTTACAGAGCTTCTACACTTTGAATTGAAACAGATTAAACAGTTATTTTTTCAGTTGTAAGTTTTTCTAGGTGAGTTACATATTTTATTTACATGTGCAATCCTGAATTAGACTGGGAAATCTTCATTTAAAACAGATCTTAATGGGTTGTTATGTTTCATGGCCAAAATGCAGCCCCAAGTGAATGCTGTTCTCGAGCTTGGGATGAGTTGGCTGATGTTCTCATCAGCGGCTGAAAATAACACTGACTACTATCGAACGATTGCCAGCTGCTGTGAATTGATGTGTTGGAAGAGCAACATAGAGTCATGAATCTGTGGTAACGGTACCAAAGTACTATCCTCTCCTGTGGATCCTGACTCCTCTGAAGAAAGTATGGAATCTATCATTAATTGTCCACTTGACTGTGGCATTTCAGTGATAGATCTAGGGAGACAGGGGGGACTGAGCATGTTATACCAGTCCCTCTAACAAAGTTTGAGGTGCTATCTTTCACTGAAACCATAACTGAACCAGTGGAACTCACTTCACCTGTTTTGGGGAAACCTGTTTTGTCCATTTGTCCAGTGTCAAGAACAGGCAAACACAAAAGGGTAGGGGGTCATTAATCATTGGTTGTTCAAAAATATGACGAATGATGGTACCCCTCAGGGAAATGGCAGCAAGGGACAAGAAAGAACACCAGATGCACTCTGTGTGTATGCATAATAGGTGTAAAAGGAATATATAGAAGATGCTGAATGAAACACACTTGGCTATCAAGAGGGCAATGCATTTAGCCTTCAGTGTATACCATACCAGAATATTGTCAAATGATCTTTCACAGAACCCAAAGAAATTCTTGTTGTTTGTAAGCCTGTTAGTGGTACTAAAGTTAGCGTCCAGTGCCTAGTGTACGAGATAGGAACTGAAATAAGGGTAGCACAGCAAAAGCTGAAATGCTTAACTCTGTTTTCAAACGTTCCTTTACAATGGAGAACCCAGGAGAATTATCCCTATTTAATCCTCATACCACTGAAAAGACAAGTGAACTCAGTATTACTGTCAGTGGTGTTGAGAAACCACTGAATTGTTAAAACTGAACACATTTCCAGGGCTCAATGGAATCCCCATCATATTCTGTATTGAATCTGCAGCTGAGTTATACTAACTATAGCCTGTTGTTGAGCCATGAAAATAAAAACTGTGCCCAATTGTTGGAAGAAAGCATGGGTAACACCCATCTACAAGGAGGGTAGTAGAAATGATCCAGTAAACTACTGTCCAATACATTTGACATCAATTTGTTGTAGAATCTTAGATCATATTCTGAGCTCAAACATAATGAAGTATCTTGAATAGAATGGCCTCCTCCGTGCCAACCAGCATGGATTCTGAAAACAGTAACACACCTATATTTATTTTCAAAAGTTCTGTTATATAGGGTAACTAGTGATATTTGTAACTGAATTTAGGATGGTTTTGGTAGGGAGGATGCAGCATGTTATGTTGGTTTGAGAGTCACTGTCATGTAGAAGTAATTCTGGGTGTGCCCCAGGGAAGTGCTGGGGTTCTTTTTGTTCATGTTGAGTTAATGACTGTGTGAACAACACTAATGATAACCTCAGACTTTTTGCAGAAGATGCAGTTATCTATAATGAAGTATTGCCTGAAAGAAGCTGCATAAATATTCAAGCATATGTTGATGACATGTCAAAGTGCTGTTCAGAAATGTAGAACTGTGTGCTTCACAAAATGAAAAAATGTAGGATACTTTGACCATAATATCAGTGAGTCACAGTTGGAATTGGCCCGCTAACAAAGTTTCAAGAACCAGCTTTAAATGAAGCCCCTACAAATCACTCACTTTGGGATCATGAGGACATGATTAGAGTAATTACAGCATGCACAGAGACATTCAAACAAACCATCCTTCATGTACTCCACATGTGAATGGAGTGGGAAGAAACCCCAATAACCAGTGAATTTGGACAGACCCTCTGCCATGCACTTTGCAGTGGTTTTCAGAGTACAGATGTAGCTGTAAATATTCAGCCTTTTAGCCAGTGAAAGTCCTTATATAATGACAATAGTAGAAACATCATGTTGAGTTTAGTTACATCCATCCCTTTCAGTTACAGTGTTCAGGGCTTGAAGATTACAAGGGTAAATGATACCAAGAAATGATATATGCAGACTGTAATAAGATTTACGCACCACATTGTACCTGAATCCACAGTGTACCAGGCTTATATGCTTTTGTAATTTTTTTTCCAGAGACCAAATGTAAGATGGGTACAAGGTGATGAAATGAGTTCTACTAAATCTGTCATAGATAATTTGAAGAGTACAGAAATTATTCAACTTTTTAATATGGCTAGAGGACAGTTTAAACCTCCAAATTATCCTGAATCACCATTGATTAGTTTTCCTGATGGCCCATGGGAATCGCTGTTGGAAGATAGGTTTTTGAGCACTTTTACAGAAATCTGTGAACATCATCTACTGATAGTGCCAGAACGTAAAGCAAGTGCTGCAACAAATGAAGTGCTTATTGAAGCTGCATCGTTGTCAAAGAAAGGTAACCTTAGTAAACACATTAATCACAGATCTGATAGGAAGTGTATTACTACATTTGTGATCAATTTTCTCCTTGCAGATCAAGAAAATTTATTCAGAGAGTTTCTGTTAGACACTTTTCCAAGTGTGTATATGAGCAGGGCAGCCTTTACAAGATTCATGATTCGCTTGGGATGGAATGCAGATGAGGCACAGAATTTGTTCCGGTAATATTTGTTTTATGAGATATCAACTGAAAATAAAATTCTATCTTTCTGTTATTATTCACAGGAGTCAAACTGTTATGCATTAGATTTCTTTTCTGTTTGCAGTGCTTCACTGATTATTCATATCTTTTCTGGATTATTTGCATGTTCTCATATATTTTTATATGATTTATTTAAAAATTTATTTTATATTTTTCATTATGTTTAGTATGTACATTCATGAATAAACATTAAGTGAGCATACAATATTTCAAAAATATAGCTTTCATTTCACAGGTCAGCTGACATTTACAACAGATCATCACTGTCATTTAGAGATTTTCTCTACATCATAGCAGCATTAGAGCCCATGACATCTCATGTAGGAGCTGCAGCAGAAATTCGTTGCCGTTACATCTACAGGTAATAGTTTGTGACACAGTAAAGAGGATAATGTGATCTGTCATTAAACTGTAGTATTGCTAGACTAAACAAATTGAGAAATTCTTAGAATAATCTTCCCCTTTTGGAAATTTGATGCAATGTTTCAAATTGTTTGACTGACTCATTATACACCATACTAAACCACAATTTAATTTATTAAAATTGTACTACATTTTTCAAGATTCAGTACCTCATATTTAGATACACAACATCAGGTTGTATTATACAGTAATAATAAATTCAAATGTGGCTAACTATACTCTGTTGAAAATTATTGTAGGATCACTAGCTACAAAGGAAATACTGAAAGTGATACTCAGCACAGCTCACATTCAGCTGACATAACAAAACCTGTAGCCAAAAGATCCACTTGCAATTGCCAAACCTCCACCCTCACAACTATAACATTTATTTCTCTGCATCTCTATCTATACTCTGCATGTGACTGTGAAGTCAGAGGACATTATACCTTTTATGAGGGCTCGTTGCCAATCCATTCATATATAGAATGCAGAATGAATGACAGCTCAATTACCTCTATGGACACTATTTTAGTCTAATTTTGTATGGGAGCAACATTAAGGGTGTTATAGAATGTTCTTAATTTACTCATTTAGAGCTGGTTTTTTAAATTTTGTATGTAGGCTTTCGTGGAATACTACCTTCAAATGACTGCAAGGCTTTTAGCACCTCATTGATGCTACCCTATTTGTTGAACAAACCTGTGACCATTCATTATTGTCCTTCTTAGTGTACATTCAGCATCCCCTGTTAGTCCCAGCTAACTAATTAATTAACTAACTGACCAACCAACTAACTAACTTTGATATATGTCACTCTCATTTGAGCAATATTCTAGGATGGGTCACACTAATGTTTTACAAGCAGTCTCCTTTGTACACTAACTGAATTCTCCTAGTACCCTACCAATGAATCATAGTCAGTCACCAGCTTTACCTGTGATTTAGCCTGTATGATTGTTCCATTTCATCTCCCTACAGTTTGCTACACCCAGGTAATTGTTGTAAGAATTGACTGATTTGAATTATGATTTGTTGATATTGTAGTCACTGGATACTGCTTTTTGTTTGTTTTGTGAAGTGCACATTGTTCTATTCTGAACACTTAAAGAAAATTTCAAATCTTCGCACCACTTAAAAATTTTATCAAGGTATACTAGATATTTGTTCAGTTTTTTTCAGGCAGTACTCCATTACAGAAAACTGCATTATTTCCAAATTGACTCATGTTAATATTATAAACCAGGTAATTAATATACAACATGAAAAGCATGGGTCCCAATACAGTTTTATGGGACATTCCTGAAGTTAATTCTTCATCTTTTGATGACTCTCGATGCAAGATAGCTGTTGCATCCTCCGCACTAAGAAAACCTCAATCAAGTCACAAATTTTTCTTGATAACCTGTACAATCATACTTTCAATAATAAGTGCAGGTGTGACACTGAGTTAAATGCTTTTTGGAAATCAAGAAATGATGCAGCTATCTGGCTGCCTTGATTCCTGGCCTTCAGGATGTCCATGGTAAGAGATTGAGTTGGGTTGCACATGATTGGTCATTCTATTTGAGATATCTCATTATGTTTGAGCTCAGGATATGGTCTAAGATTCTACAACAGATTGATGTCAAAGATACTTGGTCGCAGTTTTGTGGGTCACTTCTATTACATTTCTTGTAAATTAGTGTGACACATGCTTTCTTTCATCTACCAGGCATAGTTTTAAGTTTTGTTCACGGCTTTTCTGTGTATTATTCTTGAAAATGCTAACTCAGTCACTAATAACTCTTGTCACTGGCGCTAGGTTTCCATTCCATGTTGATGTGTAATTGTTTTTATTCCTTACACTTGTGACAGTTAATATTTTATGTATTGTTTTTTGGAGAACACTGAACAAAGTTGGAAGAAAATTTGTCAGATGGAGTGGAGAAGTTTGATGTCACAATCTTTGGAGGGGGCCACTGTGCAATCTCAGTTGAGAGAAATAAGCATGAGAAATCTTAAATGGTGACTTGCTTTTCTGTGTCAACAAAGTGATTGAAAGAACAGCTGTAACTCCGAATGCAAACAAAAAAACTGTGTTGAAGATTGGTGAAGTAATATTCAAGAAATAAGAAGATGCTAGATAATCACTGAAGCTGGAAACTCTGGGGGATAAACATTATATGGATAATGCAAATACCAACATAGATCATTAAGTGAGGATGGAGCACAGAAAGAAACATCTTCTACTTATGGAATTATTATTGGAATCTTTAGGGAATCAGGATTCATCAAGGCAGCCACACTTCTTCATTTACAGTTCTTTTTGACATGTAATCTAGTGTAAGCCTGAGTCAGGTGATAGAGGATGTAGGTTCACCTTGCAAAGGCTTCACAAAGGAAGACACTGTGGTAATAGTGGGTGAGGCATGCAGCAGCATAGACAGGGACCCTGATTATTCAATTGAGGGTGACCTGATAAAGATAGCTACAGCAATGAGACATACTGGTGGTGGGCAGTTCTGAGGTGCAATGACTGGCCTCATTTAAACTTTTCTGTTAGGAGAGTTAATTTACAGGTGGAACGGCTGCTTGGCTCACGTATGGGGTCTCATAATGGTGTGGTTCCTGTTGACTCTGTCAGTAGGTGTGACTATGCTAGACACAGCCTTCACCTCAACAGGGAAGGCAAAACTGTCTGGGCTAGTAGCAAATAACTTAAGGGGGGGGGGGGGGGTCACTCTTGCATGTGGCAAAGTACCAGTGCTTACGAGTGACAGGACAGCAGGTTTTGTTGGGTAGGGAGGGCAGAACCAAAAGATGTTCAGAGACAGGTTGAAAATAGCATTCACATTAATAAAATAGGCTGCCAGAAAGCAAATTTTAATGTGCACATTTCATGCAAACAGTCCTTAATTGAAACTGGAGATGTTCAGAAATTGACAGAAAAATTAGGTCCATCCAGTTGTAATTCAGCTAGTGCACAACATTAGTTATCCTTATTGGATCAGAGTATCTGAGGACTGAGAGCTAAGCTTAATGAGTTGCTTATTTGTGTTGAAGAATTAAGAGTTGAGCAACCCAGTTGATATAATCTGCCTCTCTGAACATCATGTGTCTGCTGGTATAGATATGTTAAATGTTACAGGATTTAAGTGAGCCTCTTACTTCTATGGACAAAATAGGGAGAAAGGAGAAGTTGCCACATTTGTCAGAAACTGATTTAATTTCAAGAATACTCATATTAATAAATTTTGCTCAGAGCAGCACATAGAAGCTTGTGCGACGGAAGTAGCTGAGTCATTTATAATAGTAAGTATATACAGAGCACCTCCAGGAAACTTTAACCTCTTCATAAAAAATCTGGAAGCTTTAGTGTCCCATCTCTCAGTAAAAAACAAGGAAATAGTGGTTGCTGGTGATTTAAATGTGAATTTATTGAAAAGGTCTGTTAGTGATCAATTATTGCAACCAGGAGACAGTCATTCAATTGAATTCCTGCTGTGAACTTTGAAATAGGGTGTGTAAATGCTGTGAGACTGCTCTTGATAAAATCTTTGTAGACAAGCCTAGGGAAAAAAGTTATATCACAAAAGCGATAGTAAATGGGCTATTGGATCATGACATGTAGCATCTTATGTTCAGTGATGAAACTCATCAGGATATAAAATCTTTTAAATCGTCATACAGGAAAATAATAAATCAGTAAAAAATTGAGAATTTTAGGATATTGCTCAAAGATCTAGACTGGATAGATGTTTACAGTACTTCTGAATCAAATAGAAAATACAAAGAATTTATGGATAAAATCACTTCTCCATTTGGAAATTGTTTTCCCCTAAAGGTAACTCAAATCAAACTGAAGTCTAAAAATAAAGCATGGATTACACAAGGGGTAAAAGTAGCATGTGGGACAAAAAGGAAACTGTATATACTATATAGGAACAACTCTGATGTTAGCATTGTAACCCATTACAAAAGAATGCTACAGAAAACTGAAGCAGGTAATCCAGAAATCTAAGCAGCTTCATCATGAGAAAATGATAATAACATAATGCAACAAAATAAAAACTGTATGGGGTATAGTGAAGACAAAGACAGGTGGGGCCAGAAAGACAGAGGAACAGATAGCTCTAAAAATAAATGGGAATTGGTAACAAGTGCATGTAGTGTTACAAATGTCTTAAACAAGTACTTTGTTTCTGTTACTGACAGCTTGGAGTTATCAGGTGCAGTAAACAGTGAAATGGAATATCTGAGACCAGTCTCTACAAATAACTTCAGTGAACTGGAAATGACACTCTCATTTCTCCCAAAGAAGTAACATCTATCACGAAATCTCTAAAATCAAAGTATTCCAGTGATTGTAACAAGATCTCAACAAAGTTAATCAAGGAGTATTCATGTGAGTTGAGATCTATCTTAAGTTATTTGTGTAATCAATCTCTTGTCAGCAGAAGATTTCCAGACTGGCTGTGTTAAGTTTCTTTACAAGAAGAAATACCATCAATACCTCAAAAAATACCATCAAACTATTAACCATTTTCTCTTTTTCTGGCTTCTTCAAAAATATTTGAAAAGGGTGTTTTCAATGTCTTCTTAAGCATCTGACTAAAAAAAAGATACTATCCAAGTCACAGTTTGGGTTACACATAGAGTGAGAATGTATATAATTCATCAGATGACAAATTATAGGCTGCTGGCATTTTCTGTGTGCTGTGAAAAGCCTTTGATTATGTGAATTACAGCTCTCTCTTAAATAAATTAGAAAATTATGGTGTGACAGGCATTGCTGCAAAATGGTTCGAGTCTTACCGAATTAACAGGAGACAAAGGATGTCATTGAAATATACGTGTGGAGTAAGCATTCAGTCTTCATCTGACTGGGAATTAATTACATATGGTGTTCCTCAAGGTTCCATCTTGGGTCAGCTGCTTTTTCTTGTGTATGTTAATGACCTTCTGTCGGTTACAATGCCAGATGCTAAGTTTGTTTTCTTTCCAGATGCTACAAACCCTAGCAATAAATAGCAAGTCAAGTACAGATTTAGAAACGTCTCCTAATCAGATTTTTTCTGGAATTAATAAATGGTTTAAAGCTAATTCACCATCATTAAACTTTGAAATTGCAATTCAGATCCTGTAAGAGATTTCCCTCGAGCATGAGTATAAAATATAAAGACATGCAGATAGAAGAGGTTGACAGTGTTAAATTTATGGGAATACAGCTTGATAAATACAACAGAATTATGAAAGTGCTTAAACAAGTCTGTGTTTGCAATGTGAAGATGTCAAATATAAAAATTTGAAAATACTTTGCTTACTTTTGTTCTGTCATGTCATATGGGATCATATTTTTGGGTGACTCATCAAACCAGAAAAAAGTTTTTAGAGTGCCATGTTGTGTAGTAAGACTCATTTGTGGTGTAAATTCAAGAACAGGGTATTCTGACCTCTTGTCAGTACATTTATCCATGAATGAAATTTGTTGCAAATAGTATGTCTCTACCTCCAAGCAGTAGCTCGATGCATAGTATCAATACTAGGAATAAGAAAAATCTACATGAACACCTAAAATCACTTACCTTGGTCCAAAACTGAGTTCAGTATTCAGGAACACACACATTTTCAATAAATTATGAGCAACCCTTAAAAACTTGGTTTCAGATAAAGCACAATTTAAACAGAGTTTGAAAATTTTTTGGTAGGTGATGCCTACAACTCTATAGATGAATATCTTAACAGGGACTGTTCTCTATTGCATTCAGCAAATTGTGTGCTAAAGCATCTTCCTTTGGCAGATTTCAGAAAATTGTGTGATAAAACATCTTGCTTTTGGCGGATTGCGTTCAGACCATCTTACATAAAAAGTCCCTTAGATTTCAGTTTTGACAGTGCCTGGTCACAACAATCCAGATTAGGGTATTCTGTATATGATAAATTTGTTACGCATGCATAAATATGTTTCATTCTGGCAGTGTATTAATCCTGTATATATTAGCAGTTTCAGTTTAGTATAATGTATTCACATATTTTAACAATCTCGTGACAGATGGTTAGTATTATAGTATATTCAAATGTCCTGGTTTTTTTTATTATACTTTCTGACATGTTCCACACTCACTAGAATCATCTCATTCTTGGTTGTAAGGAATGAAAACTGAATCTGATCTAAGCTGTGAACATTGCTGTGGTTGTAACTTGTTAATGGAGATAGAAGATATATATCACCTGACAGAAAAAGTGGAGCACCTGGAAGGGAAGAAGGAAACAAAGTGAAACTTCATGAGCTGTGAGGGTATGTGATACTGTTTCATTTATTACAGTATCAATTCAAATTTCCAAAGAACTTGACGGAATGAACCTACTTACCAGTGTGACATCATACCCCTCTAATCTGGATGCATGTACTGGTTCAGTTGGTAAGGGTCTCATAAAGCCATTATGTCCTCTTTTGAGGCAAGCTGGAGATGTAATAGGCAGAGGAGCACCTCCAAATCATGCAGATATTTCATAAAAACTTTTATGATGTGGGGATGGGCATTGTCCTGTCGAGCAATGGAGATATCCATGATTTACAGTCATGCCATCACAGTTTCCCCATCATGACCTGAAGTCATGCACAGTGGCTGTGCACACTATGATGACAGACATAATGCTTCTGTGACTCTTCAAACCATTGGGAAAATGAGACATCTCCCCAGGTCATTGCCATACTCACCAATGGTGTTCATCTGGGGTAGTGCAAAGCTACAATTCATCAATGAACCCAATGGGATGTCACTCATCAAAAGCTCATACTTCCCAGTCCTGGAACCACTCTGAGAATGCATCTGTTTGTGCTGTGGTGTTAAAGGCAGCCTAGGCAATGGTTGGTAATTTCCTAGCCCAGATGCTGCCAGTCTCCAACCAATGGTATGGGATGACACAAAATATTGCAGGGAGTTCATTTCTTATTCAGATGCAAAGAGGTTACTATGTGCTTGGTGCACAATACAGTGATCCTCCCTTGTAGTGATCTGACATGGTCAACCAGAACCTTGATGAGTACACCTTCCCTCATATTTCCATGAACTCCACAACTGAATGCCCCAAATACATAGATATTGCATGATTCAACCATCTGACCAAATGGAGACCCAAAATGAGGCCTCTTTCAAATGCTTTCAGATGCTAATAATGCTGTCTGATGTGAGTAATGGCTTCTCCATGTCCTTCACAGTGATCTCTCAACATGCGATACTGTTCACACCCCTTAGATATCCTATCAGACCTGATAACAACACTAAACATGATCAACACTAATGCTCTCTGTTGACCATTTTGCCTGTCACAGAGAATTGCAACTGCAATCATTTACACACCTGCCCGTAATGTGTAATGCACAAGATTAAATTGACATCTGACTTTGTCTTCTGGACGCTTGACTTTTTTATTAGGCATTGTGAATTATTAAAGTGAATTATTAAAGTGTCACAGTGCTGAAGGTTGAAGTAAGTGATAATTTTAAGGAGTTAGAGTGTATAGAGGCCAACAGTGTTGCCATAGTGGTTACACTGATTGCTGTCAGATCACCAAAGCTAAGCACTGTCAGGCTTGGCTGGCACTTAGATGGGTGACTGTCAGAGATCTGCTGAGTGCTGTTGGCAAGTGAAGTGCACTCAGCTTTTGTAAGGCCAAATGAGGAGCTCCTTTTTTGACAAGTTGTGGCTCTGGTCATGAAAACTGACAACTGCCATGAGAATAGTGTGCTGACCACATGCCTCTCCATATCTACATCCAGAGACACCTGTCGGCTGAGGATGGCATGGCAGTTGGTCAGTACCATTGTTCCTTCCAAGGCATGGTTGGACAGAGTTTAATTTGGTTTAGGGTTTAGAGTGTATAGAACTAACATCTCCCCATTAACAATGGATCCCTAGAAACAGTATCCGTGAGCTGGCAAAAGCTTATTTGCAAATAGCCATTAAGCTACCACCTTATCAGTACAATTTCAACCCAATGTGGACCCAAATTTAAAGTTACATTGCCAGGAATAATAATAATAAATACTGATCTTTTAGGTAAGTTATCTCTGAAGACTGGAAGGCAGACTGCAGTCATACACAGCATATTACAGAAATGCATGGCAGAGTAAAGCAACCCATATCCTCACTAAAAGTGGGTCTCTTTCATCCTGAGAGCTGAGTGACCTGCTTTATTTTTCAATCCTCTCCAGCCTATCCTTGTCTCCTCTCCGGTGAAGTAACCATTAGTTCTGAAAGCTATCTTTTGTCTTCTATATGAGTCTACTGCTGCTACCACACATTTCACTTCCTGAAGCTAAATATTGACCAGAAATTCAGACTTGTAATTTTGAATCTATTTTTTACATTCAAATGAGGAAAGAGTCATTTTGTTAAATAACACCATGACAGTGACTCTGCAGACATATGAGGGGCATTTGAAAAGTCCGTGCAAAAATAGAAACTACTTACGTGTTTGGGGTAAACCTTATTTATTTTTTGACATAGTTTCCTTTTATATTTATTCACTTCATCCAACGCTGTTCTAATTTGTTGATCCCTTCTGAATAATAGGAATTGTCCAAGTCTGCAAAATAGCTATTAGTTGCTGCAATCACTTCCTCGTTTGAATAAAATCTTTGTCCTGACAGGCATTTCTTCGGGGAACAAATAGAAATCTGGAGAATAGGGGGGATGTGAAACAAGCTGGAATCCTATTTCCAATAATTTTGTGATCACAACTGCTGAGGTGCATTGTCGTAATGGAAAAGGACCTTTTTGCAGTCCAGTCGATGGTGTTTTTCCTGCAGCTCGGTTTTCAAACAGTCCAATAACGATGAATAATATGCACCTGTAATTGTTTTACCCTTTTCCAGATAGTCGATGAGGATTATCACTTGTGAATCCCAAAAGACAGTCGCCATAACCTTTCTGGCCAAAGGAATGGCCTTCACCTTTTTTGGTGCAGATTCTCCCTTGGTAACCCATTGTTTAGATTGTTGTTTGGTCTCAGGAGTATATAAATGTATCCGTGTTTCATCCACAGTGATGGAATGATGCTTAAAGTCCTGAGGACTCTTCCTGAACAGCTGCAAACCATCCTTGCAACACTTCATTCGATTCCATTTTTGGTCTAGCTTGAGCAATTGCGGAAACCATCTTGTGGATAACTTTTTTATGTCCAAATGTTTATGCAAAATATTATGTACCCATTCATTTGAGATTCCCACAACACTATCAATTTCATGCATCTGAACTCTTCTGTCATCCATTGCCATATCATGGATTTTATCAATGATATCTGGAGTCGTAACCACCACAGGGCGTCCAGAACGTTCAGCATCACTTGTGCCAATATAGCCACTCCAAAAAATTTTGAAACCACTTGTAAACTGTTCTAATTGAAGGTGCAGAGTCACTGTAATGTTTATCAAGCTTCTCTTTAGTCTCCTGAGGCGTTTTGCCTTTCATAAAGTAATGTTTAATCACCACACGAAACTCTTTTTTGTCCAATTGTTGACAATCACTTGTGTTTCTTGATTCATACGAATGCCAAACACAAATAAATAGACCAATGTGGCTGAAATTTGGTGTATGTTCTTTCCAAAGATGCTACTAACTAAACATGACCTTGATACGTGCCGGTGGTGCCATCTCTTGGACATTGCATGGACTTTTCAAATGCCACTCGTATGTGACAGTGACAAGGGACATTCAGTGGAGTTTTGTCATTGTCACCACTGAAATGATGCACAGGGGAATGCAGGTGAAATTTATGAGCACATATTTCATGATAGTAATTAACCGCATAGAAGAATTATGTTTTAATATGTCTTGACATTTTAATAATAAGACAATTATCAGCAACGATTTTCATTTGAGAAATTCAGTCCTTGCAGCCCAAAAGAAATTTCTTCCATTATTTGCAGTGTAATTGCTGGAACACCAAGAGAGTGTTGATTGAATCACTATTTTTCTTTCTTCCATTCCCAGTAGGATTATTTATTGTGTTTTCACTAACACCCAGGATTTGTTTATGCTTTAGAAATAAGGTGACCACTGAATCTGAAAATTTACTAACAATTTAATTATAAATGCAGCAATCCATTTTTAGCACAGAGAAACCAAACAGGCATCTGCTTAGATCTTGGTGCACAAGCAATGTGTTAGGTCACATGAAATTCAAATCACATCATGTTGCACATCTCTGACAAAGATCCAGTTTTGTGTAGACAAAAATATGATTTCATTTGCCTAGTGCATTCTCCTCAACTCAATAACAAAAGTGGTTCCTTCACGTTGAAAATTTGATAATAACATCAAAAATGCATTTTCATGAACTTGATGTATAACAAATAAATAAAACTGAAATGAAAATGCAGTGCAGCTCTTCCAGAGCACAATGATGTCAGTCCCATCTTTGTGCATTGAATAACTTTTGCAGTTTATAACCAACTGAATGAAACATAGGAATACCAGGGTTTTCTGTGGAAAATTCAGCAAAACTGCTCTGTATCTTCTCATGATCCTGCAAGACTGTTGATCCTAAACTAATTTTGAACAGAGTATACAGTATATGATCTGTTGTTTTTTTATTGTCTTATACATTTGTCATAGACATAATCTTAACATGTCTGTTTTCAGTAACCTACAGTTCTATTCTTTTCTGTTGATGGATTATCATGTCATCCGTATGATCAATTTCAGATTTTTTTCTAAGCGTCAAGGTGATGGAATGGATTTTGAAGACTTCACTAAGCTTATTGAAGCTCTGCAGAAGTGCAAGAATCAAAATACAACTGCTGCAGTAGTATCACAAGAAGCTGATAAAATCATCAAGTATGAACAGAAACTATTATCTTTAAAAAATTATGAGTTAGAGATTTGGTAGCATGTACTTTAAGGCATTGCCTGGTAGACATATGAATGGAAATACTAATGTGTCCTTTCATATGGCCATCAGACTCAAGTTACAAGACATAATTCATTGTTTAGAGGGTGGTAAAATTACTGTGCACAAGGGACATCACCTCCATAATAGTTTGGAAAGGGAGAGGGGGAATTTAAGTTTAACTGAGGAGTACAATCATTTTCATGAGTGAGAGAGAGAATCCCTGCAGAAAAATACAGTTCATGGAAATTCATGAAACTCAATAACAATTAAAACAAAAAAAAACAAAAATCAGAGAATTAACTTCGTTATTAATACCAAACAATGTACTGAACTCCTGCAGTTCATCCTACATCCTCAACTTAATGCATTACTAAAACTGACAAAAGACAACATTTCTTGGAATCTGAGTTCTTTATATACTAATTTGGAAAAAAATCACATTAACATGAGATTTACTTATGACTTAAAGTAAACTATATTGTATTCTTTGTATATAGAGAGATGTGGAAAATATGTGTATTTAAATAACTAAGCACTGTGTGTGGCCTTCTCAGTCAGTCTTAAGGTTTCAAGTTTTTTTACTTTTGCAGTGCAGTGTTCTTAAACTGTGTAATGCATACATAACAACAGAAAAACCAGTTACTGAAATTAATTCACTAAAATATGAACAATAGTTGAAGAAACTACCACCGTACTCAGTGCTGGGTAGAGACTCCCCAAAAACACATAACACGTATTGCAAACATTAATTTGCTATATATGCACATTATCTTTGAAAAGGTGTAGATCTGCATTGTACACATTCTCTTAATGTTTAGTAAAATGGCAATAAATAAACAATGTGAAAAACCAGTATACAAATATACACAAACAGGAAAAAAAAAATTGCAACACCAAGAATGAGATGAGACGTAAATGAAAGTTGGTAGGCATGTTTCTACATCTGAAAGATGATGTCTACTAAAATTTTATGTAAAAAATTAAACAATGGAAACTGCATGTAGGAATATCAATAATGTAGGGCAGGATGGATACGTGTGTGTGTGCGAGTGTATACCTGTCCTTTTTTCCCCCTAAGGTAAGTCTTTCCGCTCCCGGGATTGGAATGACTCCTTACCCTCTCCCTTAAAACCCACATCCTTTCGTCTTTCCCTCTCCTTCCCTCTTTCCTGATGAAGCAACCATGGGTTGCGAAAGCTTGAATTTTGTGCGTGTGTTTGTGTTTGTTTGTGTCTCTATCAACATACCAATGCTTTCGTTTGGTAAGTTACATCATCTTTGTTTTTAGATATATTTTTCCCATGTGGAATGTTTCCCTCTATTATATTCACATGATTACAATGTAGTTTTTTATCCAATTGGGGACAAATTCCCTTTGAAAATGCAGTGATGAAGATGCCACCTGTCAAACAACAAATGTAAACAAAACAGCAAAAAATGTATTTACATAAGTAAAATAAACTGCTGTGCCAGTGAGCAGTGTAATAGCCTAGGAACAATATTTATAGAT
The DNA here is from genome assembly GCF_021461395.2 of Schistocerca americana. NCBI lineage: Eukaryota > Metazoa > Arthropoda > Insecta > Orthoptera > Acrididae > Schistocerca > Schistocerca americana. The sequence goes on from NC_060119.1 coordinate 875,647,787, forward strand.
CATTATATGTTTATAACCATGGATTGTTTAACACAGTGTGGCATGCATTTGAACAGATTAGAGTTTACAAAATTCACCAATATGTTAACTGATATTTGAAAAATTAGAAACAATAAGGATGAAGGTGACAAGCCACCTAAAAGTATAAGAGATAAATAAACTTCATAAAAGCTATTCTTAAAACTACAGGAAAAAATAAAACCAAATTTTTGATGTGTTTAAACATAAATAGCTTACAAACAAAACATATAAATGACAGGGAGGCAAAAATCTAATGATCTACATATTTTTCTGTCACAAGGGAGAAATATTGCAGTCCTTGGCCTCAATAAACATTCACTAACAAACAACTGAATTAAAATTCTTAATAAATTAGAGAACTGTATTTTAGTCAGTAGCTTTTGTAGAAGTAACAGAACTAGTTTATCATGTTAGGCAAAAGATGATTTTAATTTTCTAAAAGATGAGGACATATTAGAAAATTGGTGTGAAGAATTAGAGCAACAAAATATTATAATAAATTTAATCTATAGAACCCAGATAAAGATGTAACAAAAGCTTATTACATCACTAAAGTTGATCAGGGTAAATGTCTGAATCGTCATTCTGTATTGGAGCAAAATGTTAGAGAACTCTATATTCTGATATATGACATATCCCGAAAATTTTATTGACAGTGTCAGTGGTGGTGGAAGCCTTTGCTTACTTTCAAAAGTATTATTATTTAAACTAAGGGTTCTCTCACAGAAACTAACAAAAGAGAAAAAGAAATGATTAGGATAGCTGCTGTTTTTAATTTATATATAATAAATGAATCCAGTTTGTCAACTCTATTTGTTGATCTGATTCAAGCATTTGGTTTCAATTCAAACTTCACAGAGTTCACAAGAGATCATGGGCAAACCACAACCTGCATAGTTAACATTCTGACACGTTATGCATATTCTATACAAGAAAACTCTGCAGTGAGTTAGGTATTTCTGATCATTCTGCATTGTTTTTGGAGCAACCAAAAATAAATGAAAGAGGCTTCAGGAAAAATCATATCAAATAATACTTACGTAATCTATTTATACATAAACTGGCCAGCAGGTTATTGTACTGGAAGTTGTATAAATTATGACAGATTTCTTAAAAATGTTTTTGCACATTTGCAACAAATATTTACCCCTATAGTCAGCTGCAAAAAATTGACAAGTGAACCAGAATGGATAAATGCTAGTATAAAAGTTGCACAGTGTTACACAAAGTTACACAATGAACTGAAAAGTAATACAAGCGTAGGTTTATAAACTATGTTAAACAGTATAAAACTATATTTAGAAGGGTGATAAAGGCATAAAAAATGACACACAAAAAATTCATTCTAAACCATACAAATAAATCAAAGGCAGTATGATCAGTTATAAAATCTGAACTTCATTTCCTAGCTGATGGTCCACAAACCTCCAAACTGGCATTAGGTGACAAATCCATTGGAAATCCTTCAGAAATATTATGAAATTGTCGCAGTTTCTTTTTTTAATAAGTGCATCAGCATCAGATGAAGCAATTAAAGATACAGATGTAGAAAAAATACTATTATCCTAAAAGGTAAAAATTTTACTGGATAGAATTAATTAAAACAGTGGCTAGTATAATATCAGGACCTCTATCAATAATAACTAGTCAATAATTTGAATAGTGACGACCTCGATAGCTAAGAGGTCTGCACAGTGGAATGCCATGCAAGGGGCCCGGGATCGATTCCCAGCTGGCTCAGAGATTTTCTATGCTCAGGGACTGGATGTTGTGTTGTCTTCATCATCATGTCATCCCCATCAACACACAAGTCACCAAAGTGGTGTCAACTCAAAAGACTTGCAGCTTAAAAACAGTATACCTGTTGGGAAGACCCCACCACATGACATTTCATTTGATTTGAATTTTAATGCTTCCCAGATGCACTAAAGTACACAGTAATGAAGACATTATTCGGGAGAGGCTCAAAGAAAGATGTAATAAACTACTGGCCATTAAGTCTTCTCCAAGTTGTCTCAAAAGTATTTGAAAACAATGGTTCAACTCAGATCCAAAATTTTATAGCAAAACATAAAATCATGACATTAAATCAGTTTGGTTTCTAGAAAGATGAGATTTTTATATGTTGCATGACTCTGATCATTTTCTCCTGCCTAGGCATCACAGATTCAAGAAATTTGATGAATGATATTATTGCACCAATCTGTAATTTTAGAATATAAGTGGCAGTCACATGAAATTCAAATATCTGCTATAACAGGACCATGGAATGGTCGAATTCAAAAGTAATCACCACATGTGTTAAGACATTTATGCCACTGGGAGACAAGGTGGTCAGTTCCTGGTTCATAGAATGAGTACATTCCAACAGCTGAAAGGGAAATGGAAAAGCCAGCAATGGAAACATCTCACATCTCCCCACCAAAGAAATCCAAAATTGTTCACATGAGTTCTGGTAAGGATATGATGACCTCCTTTGACTGCAGGGGCCCTCTGCATGTCAAGTTCCTTGAATGCAGAACCACGATCAATGCACAGTGCTATTAAGACATTTTGCAGAATCTGTGATGTGCCATAAACACAAAATGTCCAGGAATGCTGTCAGATGGAATCATCCTGTTGCATGTTTACACCTGCCAACACACTGACGATGCGACAAACGTTATGTTTCAGCGATTTGTTTGGAAAATACTGCAGCATCCTCCACACAACCTGGATCTTTTACCATGTGATTTTTGCATCTTGGGCAACCTGAAGAAAGACACGCATGAACAGTGGTTTCAGTCAGACTAGAAGGTGCGAAAATGGGTGCAGTGGTGGTGCTATCAGTGGCCAACCATGTTCTACAACTTGATTCTCTCATCTCCCAGAGGGTTAAATGTCTTAATGCAAGTGCAGATTACTTTTTAATGCTGATTACTTTTTAATGGAACTTTTCCATGGTACCATAGTGGCAACTGTTCAGTTTTCATTTGACTGCCCATCGTACTTTATTGCACACAGCTAGTTATAAGCATGAACCATTTTCAAGTGCATCTATAGCAAGAGAGGCACTGTCGCTAAGCTAGATGCTGTTGCCTGTCCTGTTTAAGAGGAAACCACTTAGCCTGAAAGATCTGGGCAATCGCAGAGGGAGGGATTATTGGTAGTTGGGAGCTTCAATGTTAGGTGCATTATGGGGTCCCTTAGGGACTTGGCTGACAAGAAGGGTAAGAAAATCAATGTCCACTCCATGTGCATACTGGGTGGAGTCATTCTAGATGTTGAAAGGGTCCTCCCAGATGCCATGAAGAGCACAGGGTGCAGCCAACTGCAGGTGGTTGCTCACAACAGTACCAATGATGTGTGTCACTTTGGATCAGTAGAGATTCTCTCTGGTTTCGAGCGGCTAACAGAAGAGGTAAAGGCTGCCGGTCTTGCTTGCGAGATGAAAGCAGACCTGACCATTTGCACCATAGTTGACAGGTCTGATTGCGGACCTCTGGTACAGAGTCGAGTGGAGGGTCTGAATCAGAGGCTCAGATGGTTCTGCGACTGTGTGGGCTGCAGATTTCTCAACTTGCGCCAAAGAGTGGTTGTGTTTTGGGTTCCGCTGAATAGGTCAAGTGTCCACTATATGCAGGGGGTGGCTACATGGGTAGCAGGGGCTGTTTGGTGTGGACTGAGCGGTTTTTTAGGTTAGAGGGCCTCAGAAAAACACAAGAAGGGCTTCAGTCACAAAGGGTGCAGGCTGAACACAGAAAGAGCGTAGATGCAGGAACCATTGGTACAACAGTTGTAAATTGTCATAGCTGTGTTGGGAAGGTACCAGAGCTCCAAGCATTAGTATGGTTCAAATGGCTCTGAGCACTATGCGACTCAACTGCTGAGGTCATCAGTCGCCTAGAACTTAGAACTAATTAAACCTAACTAACCTAAGGACATCACACACATCCATGCCCGAGGCAGGATTCGAACCTGCGACCGTAGCGGCCACGCGGTTCCAGACTAAAGCGCCTTTAACCGCACGGCCACACCGGCCGGCCCAAGCATTAATAGAAAGCACTGATGCTCAAATCATTATAGGCACTGAATGCTGGCTAAAGGTAGATATAAGCTCATCCGAAATTTTTGTGAAGAACCTAACGGTGTTCCCAAAGGATAGGCTAAACATGGTTGGTGGTGGCGTGTTTGTTGCTGTCAGAAGTAGTTTATCTCATCACAAAATTGAAGTAGATACTTCCTGTGAGTTAGTATGGGCAGAGGTCATTGTTGGCAACCAGAATAAAATAATAATTGGATCCTGTGTATGTGGATGTTGTGATACCATCTGGTGTGAATGAGTTGAATCCAAATCTGAAAGTTCAAAAGCTGATGTCAGCATGTTGGACCTGATGAGCTGTAAGGGTAAAATCTTTGAAACAGCTCGGGTAAAACAATGTCAAGATCCAGAAGACAGTGACTGAAATATTAAGTGCACAGAGCTCAGTTAGAGATGAAAGACAGCCAATCACATGAGACTAAGTGTAGTGGCTTGAAAAGTTTGAGACAGTTTTTTATGACAGTCACTATTGAAATTTTGGATCTATTCAAAGAACTGGCCAGATCTCTACAGAATCTTAATTTTTATGAAACCACACTGAAATGTCCTGTGAATGTTCTAAAAAGCAGTTTGTGTGAATCTTAGAACAGTGGGAGTGTTTTGTAAGCATATTATGCCAAGAACCCAAATCTCGAAGACCCAAATACCTTAAAGCCAAGAAAGATACCAATGTAATTCCTGAAGAGTTGTCTCATGAACGAAAATTTAAGAAAGGTGCATTTCAAAGTCTTGGTCTATTTCTGAATGAGACTAAGCAAAGATTCAATGAAGAGGATCTAGTGCAATCATCCAATTGTGGAGAGATTTTTTGTATGTACTCCAAAGCAAATCTTCCATCTACATGTCATTTGGAAGAGTTGCTTGGAGTACATTCAGCAGACTTTAATCCAACAGGCTTCATGCACAGCTCAAAATTCTGTGAACCATTATGATTGGTGTACAGTGTTGAAAAGTATCCTCTATTCAAAGACAACTAATTGCTGGTTGCATCTGGGTTAAAGAACTGCTTCAGGAAGGTATTCATCTGATCTCTCTAGCATTGTAGCATGCTCTGAGAGGTTATTTAGCATCTTGCAGTTACTGAAAACTTGGCTCACATCACCAATGACACAGTCAGACTTCTGATATATTCTTTCTTCATGTTTATTAAAACAAGGTTGGGAAAAGTAATCTTATGGATGTCACAAAACAATTTGTTTCCTGAATTGTGGAAAGGAAAATACAGTTGGAAATTGTACATAAAATTGTTAAATTCTGAGAAATGGTGCAAGAAATGCTTCCTTCTTCTCCAAATAAATTGTAATATTTTCTCTTTAAGATGCAATGCACAATGTTTTTAAAAGTATTTAATAATAATAATAATAATAAATAAGATATTTATCAATGACCAATTTTTATTGTGGTCAAAAGTAAACCTGCATCTACATCTGCACTCCACAAGCCACCCTATGGTGTGTGGTGGAGGATGTTTTGTATACTATTGCCACTTCAGCCTTCTCCTGTTAAATTCACATATGGTTTATTGGAAGGACGATAGCAATATCCTAGTATTGGACAAATGAATATTTTGTGAGCTATTTCTTTTGTTTATGGAATATGTTTCCTGAGAAGTCTTCCAGAGAATCTCAGTCTGGCATCTTCCTTACCCAAGATTAATTTTATGTGGTTGTTCCACTTTGAATCACTCTGTATGCTTACTCCTAAATATTTTAATGGAAATAACTGCTTCTAATGATTGCTCTGCAATCATGTAATCATATAATTTAGGTTTCTTCCATCAAAGAATTCATAATACATAATGTTTGTTTATCTTGAGGATCTTTTGCCACTTTTTTGCACCAAGCGTCAATCCTCAGGTCCTCCTGCATTTTGTTACAATTTTCTAGTGTTACAACTACTCTGTATACAACAGCATTGTCTGTGAAAAGCCTCATCAAACTTCTGACATTATCTAGTAGGCAATTTATACATATTTCGAAAAGTAGTGATCCTATAACATTGCTTTGGGGCATGCTTCAAGTTACTTTTAGATCTGAGGCTTCTCTCAATTCTGTATGACTTTCTGAGTTCTATTCCCTAGAAACTCTTCAGTTCAATCACACAGATGATCTGAAAGTTCATATGATGATATTTTGTTCATTAGGTGGCAGTGCAGATTTGTATCAAACACCCTCCAGAATTCAAAGAAAATCGCTTCAGTCTGGGTGCCTGTATCTACAGTTCTGCTATCTGGATGTCAGGGACAAACAGAGCAAGCTCGATTTCACACAGTAATTGTTTTGTGAGCCCTTATTGATTACTGCAGAGGAGATTTTCAGTCTCTTTGAATGTCATAATATGTGAACATAAAACATTTTCCAAAATTCTACAACAAAGTGACGTTAGAGATACAGGCTTATAGTTTTTTGCATCTGTTCAATGACCCTTCTTGAAATTTGGGATGACCTGTGCTTTATCATTAGGAATGATTTGCTCCTCTAGAGACATATGGTACATTGCTGCTAGAAGAGGGCCTAGCTCTTTTGCATATGTTGTGCAGAGCGAGCTGAACTGGTTGTACATCAGTTCCACTGGGCTTTCCTCTGCTGGGTGATTTTAATTAGTCATTTTGTCATTCATGCAACAATTTAAAGGAGGAACTACATCATGATATTCCTTAGTGAAACAGTTTTGGAAAAAGATGTTTAGTATATTTTCTGTATCACCATCTGCTTTGAAGCCATAATGGTCACAGAGTGTTTAGATAGATGATGTCAATCCATTTACTGATTAAACATATAACAAAATTTTCTTAGGATTTTCTATCAAATCAGTAGAAAGAAATTTGCTTATGAATTTGTTGAATGCTTCATGTATGGCTCTTCTAACACTACTTTTGGCTTAGTTTATTTTTTGTTTATCTGCTAGGTTCTGGCTATGTTCAAATTTGTAGTGAAGCTCTCTTTGCTTTTCTAGTAACTTTCTAATATGGTTGTTGAACCCCAGTGGGTCTTTTCCATTTCTCGCAATTTTGCTCATCACATACCTGTCTAAGGCATATTGTATGGTGCTCTTGAGCTTTGTCCATTGAAGCTTAATTTTGTCAGTGCTGGAGATAAAATTTATATGTTGACTTGTCAGGTAATTTGAATTCTGTCTCTTACTAAACAGAAAGATCTTCCTACCCCTCTTTGTATTTCTATTTTTAGGATGTTCAGTGGTGCTATAATGGACTTATCATCAGTGATTCCCTGTCCTACTCTAACTGAGCTGAGAAGTTCAAGTATGTTTGTTACCAGCAGATCAAAGCTACTATCTTCATCAGTCATTTCTCTGGTTAGCTGCTCAATGTAATTTTCTGTGAAAGCACATAGAACAATCTCACTCAATTCTCTGTCCCTATTACCCATCCTGATCACTTGATTCTCCCAGTCTATAGCTAGTAAGTTATAATCTCTATCTAAAATAATAACATGATCGGGAAATTTACTTGTATTATTCTCCAAATTAACCTTCAGTTTCTAACGTTTTTCGAACAGCATGAGACAGTGTGGTACTGAGGTGCAAGACTCACACGTCTCTCGCAGTTGACCTACATATTGTGTGCAGCCGACTCTCTTCTCTGGGTAGTCAGCTATGTCGATCACCCAAAAGCTTCTTCTCTGGAGACTATAGTGGGTTACAGGAATTTGTTAAGCTACTTCTCTATTCGTGAAATAATATGTGTACTCGTGAAACACTTTCAATTCATTCTTGGTATATTTTCATCTCTCAACACACAGCAACATTTACTCTTTTTCACATAAGTAATTGAACTCTGGCAAGTCACTGGTATCTTTAAACATCATAATCGACAAAACACAAGTTCCATATCATAGTAACAATCCAATAATTTATGGACATCACATGTGTCCTGCCTCATGCAGAGCTTAGATGTGAAGTAAGATAAAAGTATTTACTCTCAAGTGAGTCCAATACATGAATGTGCATAGAAATCTATGTTCAATTGTTCATTAGTCTTTTTTACAATAAACACAGAACTTGTCATCACCTGTGACTCGTCCCTCTTACAGTCTTCTAATAACAAACTTCCGACCTGCCCATAGAAACAGGTGGATCAGTAGAAACGTTCTCAATCTCCCGCACTCATACCTAAAATATTGGATATTTGAGATGGTGGAAGGCTGAGTGTTTCTAGAATTTACACTAAAATTCTTGAGGCACTACATATCCCTTCCCTTAGCTCAAACACACAATATTTTATACATATTCATTATGTACAATAATCTCACACAAGATAATTCTTTATCTTTTAACAGTACGTCTTTTTCTACTAATAACCATGCATATTATACCACAATTATAAAGCATGAACTCTTCAATCCATGTCGGAGTTAGCTCTTTTCAATCTCCAAAAATTCGTGAGTACCAAATTTTTGTTTTCTATTCCTCTTTCAATCATAAATTCCAGGTGTACATAATTCATGAAAACTCTACTGCTTTGTTCTTACTTCCTGCACTACTTTTCCTAAGTATGTACTTATTCATTACTTACTGTAATCTGGAGGAACTCTGGGTGGAATAAAAGTGTTCCCTTCTTCTGACACTTGTAAATCTAGAATGTAATAAGGCTATTGATACATAGAATTCAAACTTACCAGACTATTTCCTTTAAATGTGTGACTTCTGTCATGATACTACCCTTTTTCCCTTTAGGAACAGTACCTATATCTTACATGGGTTGATCCTAGGAGTATCATTTCTCCTTCTGTTTTGGTAGGTATGCCCCTTTCTTATTCCTAACCTCCTATGGTACAGGTCAATCCCCTTCTGGGTGCCCCTGTCCGCACAGTAAACGTCAGACTTTCATAGGTCTGTCTATCCACCCTCTCATCCAATAAATGTTTAGTGCACCCTCTGTATCCTTTTTGAGTAGGCCTCCTAGTTCATTGCCCTAGCATACATCTTTATGTATACTATTCTTAAATATTCTCTGGTAAAATTACAAACCTAATTTATACCTAAACTTCACTTTCCAATACTCCCTCTAATATCCTAGAGTCCTCTTTCACTCCTCACTCCTACTATATAGACAGATATCATGCCCACACATAGTAGTTGCTATGTCTACCTGTATTTAGCAACTCCCAGTAGATACTATGCCTTTTCTCAAAGGACTAGCTCAGCACGTGCATTTTAGTTATTCACCTGTCTTTATATACATTTCAATATATGTATTTGAGAGAGACGAAGAAATCACAATGCACATCCATCACATACCAACAATGTAATATATGCATCTACTCAGATGCACATATATCTTTATTCCCCTACATCCCTTGGTGGTTCTGACATCACTTCAGGTGTCTAATTTGTAATTTTCCTGTTTGTGTTTAAGTGTATCTTCATGCATATGTAGATGTGTGTTTGTGTATCCTGATTCTTTGGCTTACTTATATGAAATAAGTTGAAGGTTATTGGAAACCACAGAAAATAAGAAGGACTTCAGCGATAGAAGTGTATGCATATGGAAAGAGGAAAAGATAGACCGGTACTCAAATGAGAAGTAAGGAAGGAAAAAGTACAACGGTTGCTAAGATCAAAGAAGAGAAAGAAGATAGTCCCAGAGACAGGAAAACGCTTTCTACTCCACTTCCCCAGGATCCCTACTTCACTGGTACTTGAGTGAGAAGCCAGAGGAGGTACGATGTTAAGCATCTCCTACAGAACGGACATTCTCACCTTCACCTTTGAAGCCCCTGAAGAAAAATCTTAGCAACACCAATCGAATGGCAAATGATGAAGAATCAGTTACACTTGTCTGTGAGGGTTGTCTGAAAGGTGGAGTGTGTGATTAGTGTTAGTCATGCTTGTACTTACACTACCCACCCCTTCCAAAAGTGATAAAAACCCTCCCATTCACATTATATCTCACAAAGAGTAAAAATTATGTATCATGTTATCACTATTATGTAATGATTCATATAAAATTCCATTTTCTATTAATCTAATATTTCTCGATTCCTCTCCAAGAATAGCTTAGGCCAAATTATGATCTAACTATATGCTGATACTGGGATTCGAGACCACAGCTGACTAGAGCAGAGCGTGCAGGCGACTTAAATACTTAGAACGACTTCTTCCAAACTCTGCGCAGGTGCTGGTATTTGAGACCACCGCTGACTAGAGTGGAGCATGCAGGTGATTTAAATATGTATCGGGCACTAACAACTGAGTACTGAGAACACAGACTGTTCTGGATGTAATTGCAGATATATCAAATCAGAGTCCAACTGCTTCTAAGGAGTATATTATGAAAACAGTAATAGGTGCTTCAGTCCTGATTCAATATAACAACAAAATTTATCAAGTTGATGACATAGCATGGAATAGAAGCCTACATAATCCATTTGAGATCACAAATAGTGATACAATCACTTATTGCTATTACTATAAGAAGCAGTATGGCTTTGATGTCAATGACTTGCAGTAGCCATTGCTTGTCAGCCAAGTAAAGACAAGGATTCAGAAGCAAGAGAAAATTGATCAACTTATATGTCTCTCTAAAGGTGGATAATAACATAGTATAAGAATTCAAGAATAGATTACAGAATAGTTTAAGATTTGAAGGGCATTCAGTGCAGGAAAAATAGTACAGAAGAAACACCAAAAACAACTAGGGATCCAACGGACATCACTCTGCCCATTAACACAGCACATTAATGTCCATGGGAGACAGATGTGACTCCACCCAGATCACATGGATCTGACCTTAACCTCACTTGAGCCACAGCAAACCACTACTTTTCGTTAAATTTTGTGTGAAAGTCTCCCCATGGTAGAATAATCACCACTTTACTAGGAAACACAACATTAGGTAAAGTTATTCTATTTTCTACTTTGTCATGGACAAGTCTGAATTCTTTGCACAAGTCGTCCATAACCTTGTTAGTATCATTGGGTTTGGAAAAGGAAATGGTCGCAACGTTTCCGGGAGATTATGCTCTTGGCCGTTTCTCGATCTACAATTAGCACAAAGGGTTCCGCCAGACTACTTACATTTATAATGTCAAAGTTGACTATTTTTCTTTGAAATTTTGTTCTACATTGTTTACTCATGAAGTGACAGTTCGTACACTAACACCTGGAATTTTTGAGTGAATAATTGATATTACTTCCTTGGAGGGCATGCAGCTTTACTGTATGGTTAAATGATGATGGCATCATCTTGGGTAAAACATTCCGGAGGTAATATAGTCCCCCATTCAGATCTCCGGGCGGGGACTACTCAAGAGGACGTCGTTATCAGGAGAAAGAAAACTGGTGTTCTATGGATCGGAGCGTGGAATGTCAGATCCCTTAATTGAGCAGGTAGGTTAGAAAATTTAAAAAGGGAAATGGATAGGTTAAAGTCAGATATAGTAGGAATTAGTGAAGTTCGGTGGCAGGAGAAACAAGACTTTTGGCCAGGTGAATACGGGGTTATAAATACAAAATAAAATAGAGGTAGTACAGGAGTCAGTTTAATAATGAATAAAAAAATAGGAATGTGGGTAAGCTGCTACAAACAGCATAGTGAACGCATTATTGTGACCAAGATAGACACGAAGCCCACACCTACTACAGTAGTACAAGTTTATATGCCAACTAGCTCTGCAGATGACGAAGAAATTGAAGAAATGTATGAGGAAATAAAAGAAATTATTCAGATAGTGAAAATTTAATAGTCATGGGTGACTGGAATTCGGTAGTAGGAAAAGGGAGAGAAGGAAACACAGTAGGCGATATGGATTGGGGCTAAGAAATGAAAGAGGAAGCTGCCTGGTAGAATTTTGCACAAAACACAGCTTAATCATAGCTAACACTTGGTTCAAGAATCATAAAAGAAGGTTGTATACATGGAAGAAGCCTGCAGATACTGACAGGTTTCAGATAGATTATATAATGGTAAGACAGAGATTTAGGAACCAGGTTTTAAATTGTAAGACATTTCCAGGGGCAGATGTGGACTCTGACCACAATCTGTAGGTTATGAACTGTAGATTAAAACTGAAGAAACTGCAAAAAGGTGGGAATTTAAGGAGGTGGGACCTGGATAAACTGACTAAACCAGAGGTTGTACAGAGTTTCAGGGAGAGCATAAGGGAACAATTGACAGGAATGGGGGAAAGAAATACAGTTGAAGAAGAATGGGTAGCTTTGAGAGATGAAGTAGTGAAGGCAGCACAGGATCATGTAGGTAAAAAGACAAGGATTAGTAGAAATCCTTGGGTAACAGAAGAAATATTGAATTTAATTGATGAAAGGAGAAAATATAAAAATGTTGTAAGTGAAGCAGGCAAAAAGGAATACAAACGTCTCAAAAATGAGATTGACAGGAAGTGCAAAATGGCAAAGCAGGGGTGGCTAGAGAACAAATGTAAGGATGAAGAGGCTTATCTCACTAGGGGTAAGATAGATACTGCCTACAGGAAAATTAAAGAGACCTTCGGAGAAAAGAGAACCACTTGTATGAATATCAAGAGCTCAGATGGAAACCCAGTTCTAACAAAGAAGGGAAAGCAGAAAGGTGGAAGGAGTATATAGAGGGTCTATACAAGGGTGATGTACTTGAGGACAATATTATGGAAATGGAAGAGGATGTAGATGAATATGAAATGGGAGATACGATACTGCATGAAGAGTTTGACAGAGCACTGAAAGACCTGAGTCAAAACAAGGCCCCAGGAGTGGACAACATTCCATTACAACTACTGATATCCTTGGGAGAGCCAGTCCTGACAAAACTCTACCATCTGGTCAGCAAGATGTATGAGACACGTGAAATACCCTCAGACTTCAAGAAGAATATAATAATTCCAATCCCAAAGAAAGCAGGTGTTGACAGATGTGAAAATTACTGAACTATCAGTTTAATAAGTCATGGATGCAAAATACTAACACGAATTCTTTACAGACGAATGGAAAAACTGGTAGAAGCTGACATCGGGGAAGATCAGTTTGGATTCCGTAGAAATATTGGAACACGTGAGGCAATACTGACCCTACGACTTATCATAGAAGCTAGATTAAGGAAAGGCAAACCTACATTTCTAGCATTTGCAGACTTAGAGTTACTTTTGACAATGTTGACTGGAATATTCTCTTTCAAATTCTAAAGGTGGCAGGGGTAAAATACAGAGAGCAAAGGGCTATTTACAATTTGCACAGAAACCAGATGGCAGTTGTAAGAGTTGAGGGACATAAAAGGGAAGCAGTGGTTGAGAAGGGAGTGAGACAGGGTTGTAGCCTATCCCCGAACTTATTCAATCCATATATTGAGCAAGCAGTGAAGGAACAAAAGAAAAATTTGTAGTAGGTATTAAAATCCATGGGGAAAAAATAAAATCTTTGAGGTTCACCGATGGCATTGTAATTCTGTCAAAGACAGCAAAGGACTTGGGAGAGCAGTTGAACGGAATGGATAGTGTCTTGAAAGGAGGATATAAGATGAAAATCAACAAAAGCAAAACGAGGATAATGGAATGTAGTCAAATTAAGTTGTGTGGTGCTGAGGGAATTAGATTAGAAAATGAGATGCTTAAAGTAGTAAAGGAGTTTTGCTATTTGGGGAGCAAAATAACTGATGATGGTCAAAGTAGAGAGGATATAAAATGTAGACTGGCAATGGCAAGGAAATCGTTTCTGAAGAAGAGAAATTTGTTAACATCGAGTATAGATTTAAGTGTCAGGAAGTCGTTTCTGAAAGTATTTGTATGGAGTGTAGCCATGTATGGAAGTGAAACATGGACGATAACTAGTTTGGACAAGAAGAGAATATAAGCTTTCAAAATGTGGTGCTACAGAAGAATGCTGAAGATTAGATGGGTAGATCATATAACTAATGAGGAGATACTGAATAGGATTGAGGAGAAGAGAAGTTTGTGGCACAACTTGAGTAGAAGAAGGGATTGGTTGGTAGGACATGTTTTGAGGCATCAAGGGATCACCAATTTAGTATTGGAGGACAGCATGGAGAGTAAAAATCGTAGAGGGAGACCAAGAGATGAATACACTAAACAGATACAGAAGGATGTAGGTTGCAGTAGGTACTGGGAGATGGAGAAGCTTGCACAGGATAGAGTAGCATGGAGAGCTGCATCAAACCAGTCTCAGGACTGAAGACCACAACAACAGCACAACTTCCTTGGGTCAATCTGTGCTCTCTTTCAAAGTATTCATTTCCTGTCTTACAGAATTAGATTCAACATTACATACATTTTCACAAGATTCTAATTTTTTAACAAGTTCCATTTCTACATTGTTAGATTTATCTTCAATGTCAAATTCTAATTTTTTAGTTAAATCTTGAATTTGCTCGTCCTGTCTCTTGTCAGACTCAGTAAATAGTTGATTAACATGGGTATTCAAAGAACTAGTGGGTTCACTCTTTAAATATAACTTCATATTTTCTACCTTATTATTTAAAGAGTGAAATTCAGTCTTTCATAAAACTATATTTTCTGATTGACTGTTCAAGGTTTCACTTTGAGCATCTAATTTTTCACTTAGAGTGGCTGAATCAGCTTTCTGGTCATCCAACCTAGCACTTTGGTCATCTAATCTAGCATTTAACTGAGTATTTACACTGAGTCTAACTTTAGACTTAGTCCTTTGATTAAATTTGCCACTTCAGTCCAGTCTGGCATGTCCCTTTTCACTGTCATGGCCATGGCTGGTCCTGAAGTTTGTTGCTGTTCTTGATTTATAATTTTATTGGCCTTAGACCTAGTAATCATCTAAAAGAAGATTCACCACTGAGTACAATAACTATAATAACAGTTTATCATTCAACCATCCCCTCAACTTTTACCAAATAATTATCGGTTTTCTCTCACCCGCATAGAGTTCTAGCTGTATTGGTGAGTGAATGTGTAATCAGCACTGGTGGACAGCACTGGTGCTGGCAGCATCGAATGTTGGTTTCAGCGTCATTGTCAGCAAGCAGACACGGAGTCAGCACCAGTGACCAGCAGCTGGTGCAATCAGCGCCGGTGGGTGGTTACTGTGTTGGTGTCGGCATTACGTATGTGTGTGAAGACTGCTTACTCTCCACACCCAATCTTCTTAGTCGTTTTCACTGCTATTACTTTCTCACGTCTTTTACTGCACTGCACTCACAACTTTCTTCCATTGGTTTATTGGACTCAAAACGATTACTGGAAACAGTCCTGTCACTTAGGACGCCATATTATAATGTTTTTCTTTCTTTCTTTTTTTTTTTTTTTTTTTTTTTTGGGGGGGGGGGGGGGGGGGGGGAAAGACAGAAAATAATCTGTTGATCACATATAGGAACTTTAGAGTCAACATACTTGTTGATCAATGATGTACTGGAACTGCTATGTATAACGAAATTCTCTTCTTAGACATGTAAACATTTTGGTCATCTCACTTGTTTCTCAACATTTAGAAATAATTAAGTACATTGAGACAAAAGAGTTGATTTAAAAACCATATGAAAATCTGAACATGCATCTTCTCCAAGTCCAAGACATGAATGTGCATAGAAATCTATATTCAGTTGTTCATTAGTCTTTTTTACAATCAACACACCAAAGAATACTACATAATTATTCCTTGGATTTTCATCACACTTGTCGTCAGTGACTCGCCCCTCTTACAGTGTTCTAATAACAAGCTTCCAACTTGCACATAGAAGCAGGTGGATCAGTAGAAATGTTCTCACTCTCCCGCACTCGTACCTAAAATATTGGGTGTTCAAGACAGTGGAAGGCTGAGTGTTTCTAGAATTTACACCAAAATTCTTGAGGCACTACAAGTTGTTCCAATACAACTCCTGTCGAGGCAGGAGGTATACAAATGCATCCTATGACCAGGTTTGATTAATCTTTAAACTTATCTTCACCCAAATTATTTCACATTCTTGTCGTAGACTAATCTCACTAGTTATTATTGTATTTTTTATTGCCATAAACATGGCTCCACCAACAGCGATCAATGTATCTTTGCAATATACATTGCAGTCAGAGTTTAGAATTTCATTGCTGTTGGCATCTGGTTTCAGTCAGCTTTCTGTTCCTGGAACTAAGTGGGCACTGTTATCATTTTTAAGTGTATCTAGTTCTGGGACCTTTCCATAGATGCTCTTGCAGATAACTAATACTATATGAAAATTTGCTTTCTCCCATCTGCTATGATGAATGCTATTCTGTCTGGACTCAAAACTTGTCTTTTTGGGCCTGTGGAAGGAATTTTCTATCCTAAAATAGCTCACATGTGTACATCACACATACCCTGCTATCCTTACAGCCACTTCTTGCATTTATTGCACACCTGATCTTTTAGAGTGGATCCTACGTTTCTCCACCTGATAACGAAGTTTGAGAAATCTGCATCCAGTGTCATCATAGAATCATCTGAGCCTCTGGTTTAAGCCTTCCACTTCTCTTCACACTAGAGGCTGCAACAACAATGGCTCCCACTGTCTATTCTGGTGATGAAATGAAGTCTTTGCCTAATTATTGTGCACTTTTGAAATAAAATAAACTAATAAATTTGCTCTGATGTGTTGATAAGACAGATAAATAATTACTATGTTGGATGTAAATGCAATCCACTACTAAGATTTATAGTTTAACTAATAAAAGTTTATTGTCTTTAAAATTCACATATTATTTCATAGGCAGGTGAAAGCAACTATATGATTAAGTGATTTGAAAATAGCTCAAGTCCCCAGTATAGTGGTTACTAAACACACAACGCAAAAATAATAAATAAAAAAGCTGGAAAGCAGCTAAAATCTGACAGAATTTAAACTTACATGAACTCACATATAATATGAATCTAATTAATACGCAATATGCTGAGCCTAAGCATCAATCAATTGGCAAAAAATAATCAGAAGTCCCAAACTGGCAAATTGTGTTAAAAACCCAGACTCTGTGCACAAATTCAGAGCCCAAGCCAAATTCACACATAAAAATATGAGTTCTGATGTACTACTGGCAGAAATAAATCAGGATCCTGACTAATGCACAAAACTCTAAGTCTTCAATTAACCCATGTGAAATATTTTTTATGTCTCATGACCAACAAATTGAATAATTTCTATCACAGAAAATGTGCATGGCTGGATCACCATTCAGGTCAGCATAAATCTTGTCTTTTCAAATTCCTACCAGACTGTGTGCAATTGCAATATGGGTGCCACCATTTAAAGGCCTTTCTTCCACAGAAACACCCTGCATCTATGTTACTTAATGACAAACTGCCTATTGGCTTC
The DNA here is from genome assembly GCF_021461395.2 of Schistocerca americana. Classification (NCBI taxonomy): domain Eukaryota; kingdom Metazoa; phylum Arthropoda; class Insecta; order Orthoptera; family Acrididae; genus Schistocerca; species Schistocerca americana. The sequence continues at coordinate 875,665,150 of NC_060119.1, forward strand.
TGTCTCGGGTTCTTCAGCCAACGTTCATCTGATGATTTTACTGACATTTCGCCAGCACAAGTGGCTGGCATTGTCAAAGCTTCATCCACCATTGCCAGTGGTGAACTGGAGCCAAGCTCGCAGCTGCAGACTATATGTACCTGGCGCACCAACGTCCGAGGGCGTCATGTCCAGTGCAGTTCTCCTCTTGCTACCTGTGACAATCGTTTGCTGCAGTACGGGAAGCCAGGATCCGTTTACCTTAAGGCTTTCCTCTTTCTTGTTGAAGCTGTTCATGTGTTTTTGTATTTCTACAGCTTCTCTGAACAAGTGGGTGTGATAGTGCTTCTCTACAGCCAGAACTTCTGTGTTGGCGAATTTTATTACGTGGTCAGTCTCACTCAGTGCATGCTTTGCCACTGCTGATTTCTCCACCTGCTCCAGCCTGCAGTGTTGCTTATCTTCTTTGATCCTGGTGTTGATTTATTGTGTAGTCATTCTGACATAAACTTTTCTGCACGTGCATGGTATACGGTATATTGCCGACATTGCAAGTGGCTCCCTTTTCTCCTTTGCTGATCTAAGACACTCTTTGATCTTCCTTGTCAGTTTGAAAATCATCCTTATGCCATGTTTGCACAATATACAGCTGATTCTGTCTATCACTCTGAGAATGTATATTGCACAAACACGCAATCATCAGACGAATGTTGGCCGAAGAACCCAAGACAGAAGCCAGTAGGTAGTTTGTCAACAAGTGGCCATAAAAGCCTTAACAATTTTGTGTTACTTAATGACTTTGTACTTTCAACAGCCTGTTTCACAACTTTTTATACATAAAGGATGTCCAAAATCTGATCACACATTAGCTGTGCACTAAAATTCTAAACAATATTGATACCTTATGCTTAATTTTATGTACAGTAGTCTGCCAAAAATTTAAAGTAAACAAATATAAAGTTTAGTTGTAGTGCTAAAAATCAGTTAACAACCTCTGTGCCATCAAATATTACAATAAATATGGATATGGCACCACTTACTTATTAGATTATCCCCCCTCTTTCCATTGAAGTAATCAGAATAATGATAGCTATAATAGTTTTCAAGTTACAGGTGAAAATATGTGAATTTACAAACAATTCATTAATAATAAAAATGTAATTATTATGAACTAAATATTGGATGTGGTGTGTAATAACATCTGCCCACACATGCTGCTTCTCAGATTGTGTATGTGTCTTGTATTAAATTATACATTGATTTTTGATTAAAGTTCAACTGAAAAGTGTCTCACAGTTTAATTAATTATGATGAAATATGTGTGATTAACACAATCGATGCACTTCATTGAGAGCTACAATTTGAGAGCTTGATCTCTTTTATACCATAGATGGTGCACAAACAAAAACAATATAAAGTGTGCCTTTGTGTGAACTAGCGGTGGAACTGATGTCACATCCTCTAGTTTGACAAGTCCACATGGCTGCTATCACTCGGCTGTCGCAAGTCAGCCACACAGCACTGGCAACCACCATGATCAAGCAGCTTACACACCCTGCATGAAACCATGGATGTCCGGCCTCTGTGGCCCAGACTGCACACAAGCCGAACACCATTTGCTACAAAAGGATATCACTAATGCTCAAATGTAGCCATCACATCACAAGGACAGTGATCAGTTGTGGGATCAATCCTACAAAATGATAGCTCTGCCTCCACTCCACAAATGAGGTCATCTGTCTTCACCACATCAGCCAGCCATCTACAGAAACCAAGGATGACCTCTGAACCCAGGCTGCAGATATTATTCATGCTAACATTAGTCACAATTTGCAGCTGGGTTCATCCAGTACACTCGATCACTGCTATCAGAGCCTCTTCTACATCTTGGGTGAGGCACACCAGCAAGCAAACAGAGTGGACACTGTCCTTCTTTCCTGACCTGACTGGTATTTTCCTGAGGAGCTCCTTCACCCACATAACATTGAAGCTCCCAGTGACAAGCAATCTCACCCTCTATACTTGCCCGGACCTGTGAACCACTGTGTATATGGGTCTCAGAGAGAAGAGAACTAATGTCTTCCCAATATGTGTGTTTTTTTTTTTTTTCAAAATTAAATAAATGAAATTGTTTTCCAGAAGCAGGATGCATAAAATAGGTACCATATTTATGACTTTTGATAATAATGAATTGTTTCTTTTCATCGAACAACATAAATGTGAATTCCTAACACACCTTCCCACAACATCGATATAAATATTTATTTAACAGTTTTACAGTTTTGCTGAAATATACATGTTGAATTAACATTAGATAAATTGGTGAATAGGTTTGCTTGTCCCCAACAAATCAGTGAATTGGTTTGTTTCCACCCACTGCACACACGTACACGTACACACCGAACACTAAAAAATGTGGTTGATGTACCACTAATTTTGATTGCTATCGTAGGATTCCTCAAGCAAGTTGGAGGCTGCTGCAGGCATAAACAAAGTGTATGATTATTTGACCAAAGCAGAGTTGGCCAGCAAATGTAGAGTTACCAACTAGTGCATTTGAAATGAGTGTCAGTAAATAAAGTAAATAATGATCTCACTAATTCAGCAAAATGCAGCAAACAGGCTTCCCCATTATGTATTGTAGTGCACTCCATATGCCACATATGGCATTAATTTATGTAAAAATACTATTACATTTTAAATCATGAAATTATGTTTGCATACTGGCATGCAGTGTGGCTCAGTGACTGTTAGACTTCAGATTCAAAGATATGGGGTTAGATCACCAGTTGTTCTTGTGATTTTCTTTCCTGTTGCTTATCAGTTATTTCTTAATGTGAAAATACCAAGCTGCACCATATTAAAGGGTCCTTATTAAATCGGCTAAGTCAATTCTAGGTTCACACAAAGAAAGAGATTACCAGAGGTGACACAACCATGCCTAGTAAAAACAATTTAGTGTCAAGTCAGCCTTCAGGATGTGGAAAGCTTTACTTTTTTGTGACAAAACAGTGATTAGATGTGTAACAGCTATTTTAAAATGCGGGGAAGCAGAAAGTATTTTTGTTTTTCCTGTGTGAAAATTATCATTATTTGTAAGTAACTCTGAGTGTAATGTCAATAAAATGTTTTCTTTTAATTTGAGTGGACAGTACCAAAACTATTTTTTTTGTTACACAAAAAAACATATATTTCATATTTGGAAATTTATTTTTCCCTTTTTCCTCATTTTCCTGTTATTTTAAATTCAATAGCAACCTTAAACCACTGATATCTTTCTGACACTTTTGTCTTCTTAGGAAACAAAATCTGGTTATGTTCTACTAAACTCATAGGCAATTTTATATAAAATTAGCTCTTATGCATTTGTATGTTTTTTTTCTTATGCATTAAGCATAATTTTTAAATCACTGAAACACAGACAAAAAGATTATTTCTGAAAATTGTGTATCCAGATTCATCCAAAACTTCTGACAGAAACAGAAGACAGTTAGTTTGATCCCACATTTCCTGTCCAACCAGAGCAACTCAGAGTCTGAGTGAAATGGAGTAAAACCTCTGGCTCTGAAAAAACTATTCTGTGACGGGCACTGGGTAGAATGCAAGATCCTTTATCTTAAGAACATCAGCACACAAAGTGTTAACCATAAATATCTCAATTATGTGTAAAGCATTTTTTTAAACATTGTGCAAGTGGGGTATGGAAATCACTCTGTTCTTTGCTCACATGCAGTGCTAACATTGTGGACCAATGGTGGAAAGCCAAAAGGTTGAAAAACAATTTATGCTCACAGTGTTGGTTGTGTGGCTATAGACTGGATAGAAGATTTTGTGCTCACAGTCTGTTAATCTGCAAGAAATTTCATTTGATGTCATATTGAAAGATCACTTTCCATGTACCTTCATTACAATGAGGTAACTTTGATTGGCAATCAAGCAAACTTATAACATCCCCCCCCCCCCCTCCCCAACCCCTTCTGAGACTGAGAACATTTCTCACTAAAATATCACAAATATCCCATCAGAAGCTATCATCCTCAATGAAATGTGGTTCACGATATCACTCTCAGTGACAGCAGTCACTAACATCATTGTGTCCACACAGAAGCAAGGAATCAAGCCTACTCAAACTGGGCCTTACAGCCCAATTATGTTAAGCTCATGTGCCAGCAAAACTCTGGAATGGATTGTTAAAATACAGCTGGAATGCTCGCTGAAACATAATTATTTTGTGCCAAACATATAAAATGGCATTAAAAAAGAAACGGGAACGTACGTCAATCTCACACTGTTAATGAGCGATATTTGGCTGCACTCTTTCAGTGCAACTTACTCACAACATGCTTCTTAGGTGTATGTTACAATGTGTAAATCCTGTATTAACATGTGAGCTTTGCACTCTTGGAACTCAAAATACTGGTTTCCATCAGCACAGATGTATATGAGCTGCCTCACACTTGTTGTGCAAGTATTTAGTCAAGCAATGAGATGGTGGGCTCACTCACAGCGTCACATGGCCTTCCTCAATGTGCAAACCTTTGTGGCACCAATGAAATTGACACCAACATCGATATGCATTTATCTTTGGACTCTAAGCATTATCTTTGGCTGTTCTGCCATGTTCAGTTCAGTTCTTTGTGATCCTTGTATGTGTTAAGGGGATACGGAATCACCTATCCCCGCAATGTTAATATATGCCTACTATAGGGAACATTTTCTCACAAACTACTGGAGACAGAGAGGTAAAAATTTTACTGTATGTGCATTCATATGTTACAACAATACTGAAACAACAGTTTATTGTCAAAGTATTTTCTTACAGAGATATTGTACATTTATTTTTAAGTAAATTTTTTCCATCGCTTTTTACTAGACTATCACCCCTAAGTCTTTTGTAAATCAAGTAATTAAAAAATCGTTGTTTCAGTATGTAATAGGGACCTATGTCACTACGTCATAAAAATTTCAGACTTCTAGGTTGACCAGTACCTGAGATAATGTTCCTAGATGAAGTAAAAAGTAAACTTACGGGAAACGGAGAAAGAAGATTAAAACATTCCTGATCCGTAGCTAATACCCCCTTCACAGTCTTCATAATCATCTTCAAGTCTTCTTTTGGCACCCCTCTGCACCTGTCTTGCTTTTTTCACTAATGTCTTGATTATATTATCAGCATGCCTTAGTCTGTGCTGATCTAAAAAGAACATAGCACGTACCGTACGGGAACCAACACACATACCCAACTTTTGAAGGACCTGGCATTTAGTTATATTTCCAAGATTGAAGGTTGCCACAGCATCATACACACCAAAATGTAGTGTATTAATTCCGACAAACACTGTTTTTGGGAGACGATGCCATATCACACTATTCAAGCACTCGTTGGGGTTCTGCGTTTTTCCGTGAAGACATTTCATCAGAAGACTTCTGTCAGCCAGATCTCTGAAAATGGGCTTTATTTCTGCCATGATGGCTGATGGTAGACTGTGGTGGTGAATGTATTTCTCTCCTGTTGTTAGTCCCCTATTGTATTTACACCAGCTGTTTTCACCTTTGGGGCACAAACCATGTTGTGGATGCTCATCCGTGGATGCGGTGTGGAAATATAAAGCCCATATAGCTCTCCTCATTTCTTCAAGATTGCCTGTATTTTGCCTGATTGCAAGGCCATAGCAGTTCTGAATGTGGTCTATTATGGAATCAGTCAATCTTCCTCTGCCATCCAAGGTTTTCCCATCATCTAGTTTTTTCCCTTACATAACTGATTTTAACCTTCTCAGCCTGGCACCCATTCTCTTCTGCACATGTCCTATACATTCAAGTTTGCTTATATTTACACTGTTCCCATATGGTTTGCTTTCCAAAACTTCTTTGAATGCTTTAGAGTCACCATCTCCCAGATATTTGACATAGCGAACATTATACCACTGTGAAGAGCGATGAAAAATTTTCTTCACCCCAGCAACCTCCATGCCACCACTACTACCATAATAATTAGCAATACAGTCATCACTGTGTTCATTTTTCAGCCTGCCTGTGCACCTACAGTATTTAGACATTATTGCAACATCAATAACCTCGCCAGTATCAACACTAGTTGCTGTTACAACACCATTGTTGGAGGTGTGGCCCCTTTTCTGCCACGTGCCATCAAACGCCACTGTGAGGTCACGACTGCCGTCATTTTCTTCCACAGCAACCTGCATTGACTTCTGTGCTACATCTTCAACTGCAGATCCTAGTACATAATTGTAAGCTTCAAACTTTGAAGGTGCACTTGGAAGATTTAGAACACCACATAGCATATCACCAGCTGCTTTGCCCTTACCAATTGCTCGCAATCCATAAACTAACCTAATATTTACACTATAAAGTTCAGTTTTCTTGTATCCATTATTTACAGTTACTGAAACCGAACTTGGAAACTTACAGCTGTATTTACAAACACTGCATATTAAATTAAACTGGGCAGCCAGGCCAACATGGGATTCTACTTTCAGAGAAACGTTTCCATGACATTTTTTGCAGCACAAACTGTTTTCAAGAGCTTCACACAATATATTCGTATCAATGAGTTCAAAAACTTCATTCCCTCTATCAAGTAAATTATATTTCTCTTCCAAATCTCTTAGTTTTTTATGAGAAGCACTGTTTTCATTTGGTGTAAGTTCGTTCGGCAAATCAGTAATAAGTGGATTCACATTTTCCAACAGTGATGATGATGAACTGCTTTGCTTTGCTAATGAATCATTATTTCTTTTCTTTTGCCAGTTCAAACGCTTTTTAAATACTTTTGCTTTAGCTCTAGGCATTTTCACTGCGAAAAATGAAGCACTAAATACGAAATAACTCAACAACAACTACTTTCTTATATCACACTGTTTACAAAACAGTCCCGCCACAAAGTCAAAGAGTAACTTGAGGAAACCAGAGAGAAACATTTTCGGGCAACTAGTGTATAAATAGTCGCTGGAAACCGGGATATTTGAATTCATGTCACTTTAAAGGTACTGCCAAAAAGTTCATGGTCAGCCACGAGAGACGTGTATAACTAAAGCGCAATACCCGATCTCACAAATATATGAAAATAAAATAGTTATAATTGTAGTAGAGCTATGTATGATACGTCATTTTAAAGAGGAAACATGGCAGAATATAATACGCCAATAAAAAAAAATTCGATTTTTTAACCCAAAATCCGATTCCGTATCCCCTTAAGGTTAATAAATGAACTGTTGCTAAATGGGTGTGATTATTGGTGCAACCAACCCGGTAATCCTCCACACTGGTGACCACGAGTTGTAACGTATTCCGTTTTCGCCGTTTTACTGTGTCCGCGAACTCCGCGTCAGTTATTTTCGCATGTATTACATTGACACAGCATTTGAACAATGACTTTGGCCCAGCACCTAACTCTGGACCTTGTGATCAACATGCATCATGTTGCGGACAATGTACACTCGCCAGAACTGCAACACGATGCCTCTCACTCAATGATTCCGCAGATTTCACTGGACATTTTCGAGCCTACAACAATAAGTGAGGTTAGGAGAGCGCATGACTCCAGCTATCAAACGCCTTTGTCCCTGCCACATGTGCCCTCCCTCATCAACTGTGCAGTTACCTCTTACGGATCTCCGTGCAGTGCGGGACCAATGCCAATTTCTGCAAATGCTTCGTCGGACAACCTACTACCACCAGGACAACAATTTGCCATGCCGCAATCCGTGCAGTACCACGCAGATACCTGCCATGTGGCTGGAACTGCTTCGTTCACAGGTCTACCTCCTCAGCATCTGACCACACCCATGCCTGCCTCGGTTCAGCATCAGCACATGCCTTCCTACTTCGATATCTCAGCCTGCAACAGGAACAATAACTTGTTATCTGTGCCCGACCTCCACCTCCATCCCACTGCTACGGCTCAGTGTTTTACGCCACGACATTCACCTTATCCGCAAACCGTTTTGAGTGGAGTGACTGTGAACAGTGAACATTAACACATTCCGTCCCACGTTTGACATCATTTCCCACACTGTGGTTTTGGACAGCCCGCACCTCCACAGCCTCCCTGCAACACAGGTGCCCCCGGCTCTGAGCTTTCTGCGGACTAACACGTGTTCTCAAACTTTGAACTTTTTCTCACCTGTTGCCCCCGCACTGGCTCCAGTCGAGCTTCCGCTACCTTTCTTGGCACATCTCGGTGCCTCATCTGTGTCGGTCTTCTGCAACGCGTCAATCTGAATACACCCGCAACGTGTTGAGCTTCTGCAACCACAATCAACACATTATGGTGTCTCGCCCACGTCAGCCTTCCTCATAGCCGTCATTGCCACATCCCCTGGAGGCACACTCCCCTGAAACACTACAGCAACAACAGCTCGATTCAGGCAGTGCCCCGACGAATTCAACTCAATCTGTTCTTCCAAACATTCTACAATGCTTACCAATGCTGCCGCCATTTAATCCTGACAGATCAACAACCTGGTTCAAAATAGTGGACGAAGTGTTCAACCATTACAAACTCGATGAGTCAACAAGGTTTCTATGCCTCATCACCCACCTGCACGACCAGGAGGACTTGATTGCTGACCTGGTCGATGACCCGGGCTCATCTATCCGGTACACTCTAGCCAAAAAGACAGTTCTACATTGGCTTGCACGCTCAACTGAGGCAGAAATACGGCAAGTGCTCCACGTCAAGCAACTAGGCAATGACATACCTTTCCAGCTCTGGAGACGGCTACGTGCCCTGGTCAGCGCCGATCTAGTCTCTGACACAGATCTCCTCGCCATCTGGTCACATAAACTATCTCCTCACATCCGCTTTGCTCTGGCTCAAAGGTCTCCTGAACCTGTCGAGCAAAGAATGACAATTGCTGACAAGCTACACAATGCATCACTGCTCTATTTCGCCAGCCACTGCCTACCTGACAAGTCTCAGGTTCAGGCTCATCGCCCTGCAGCCGGACGGGGCCGGGGCAATACTGTGTTGACCGTTCTGTTTGCTCCAGGAAGCAGTAAACAAGCAACTGGGATGCCACCGGCTCCACCCACAGTCACGCCCCCTCCTGCAACTGATCCTGCTGCAGCCACCGAACCTCAGCCACTGTCACTGGCAACGGACTTTCCACAGGAAATGCAACCGCAGTACCCATACTGTTACTTCTACACACGGTTTGGTGAGGCGGCACGGAACTGCGGACCACCCTGCTACTTCCCAAACGCCAATCGCAGGGAGGTCCGGGTGCCGCCTGCTGCGCACAACTTTACAGGCACCCCCAATGCTCCATTCTGCCTGGGAACGACCGGATAATTGCCGACGACATTACATTAAAGACATTTCGTCGGGATACCTTTCCCTAGTGGACACAGGCACTGATGTTTCGCTGCTGCCTATGTCCTTAGCGTCGTTGGACATCTGCCCTCATCATGCTTCACTGAAAGCCATGAATTCAACTAAACTACAATGCTCAGGTTCAACTTCCCACGTTGTCTCACTCTTCGCAAACTGCAAATTCGAGTGGACTTTTTTAGTGTGAGAAATTGACAAACCTATACTAGGCATTGACTTCTTGTGACACCACAAACTTTCACCAGACCTAGTGCAAAACACCGTGTTTCATCATCTGTCCAAGACTCACTTCCGTGACACATCGGTCTGGGCTCGTCTCATCCATACATGCTCGTCTCTGTCGATGACTTTACAAGAAACCACGCACAAGTGCCTTGTCAAGCTTGAACACGTCACTTGCCTATGCACAGAAAACTTTGAGCTCTCCCTCCGGCTCCACAAAACACAGCTCCAGCTCTCTGATGCAACAAAGGAATTACAGACACTACAGCAAGGACAAAGCAAGGTCAGTAAGTGCCCCGAATCTGCTTGCAATCCCAGCAATCGAGCCTCTGTGTGTTTACCTCTTGCTACCCCTCACAACTGTGCTATCAAGACTGCCATAAAATGTACTGACAGTTCCGCAGGGCCACACTCTCCTAACACGGCAGCATTTGACACTCAGCCAGACACAAGTGCGCATGTGCGATGAGTGTCACATGTTCCCGAACTGACGGCTCCTACCCTGCCCCTTGCGGACAGCACCTCAAACTATGCAACTTCGACTCCTGCAAGCTGCCGTGCGACCGCCACTGACAACACAAACAGTGCACTCACGCCAAGCGTTTCGCCCGCGACCGTGCTGCCACAAGCCGCGCCCTCAGGCAATGGACTCACTAACGGCTCACGAGCTCTACCAAGCTCACCCGACCACGGTGCCACTGATTCAGGCTGGCAGCCATCTTATCACATTGACTCTTGGGACACTTCACCGCCTCGGCTCCAGTCGGATCCGCTGAGTGGCTCCGAACACCACGACCACGCCTCACCAGCTCTGCCCACCCCACATTGTAAACAAACCACCTCCCGTGCCGCCAGCAACATTTCTGTCGTCACCAACGGCATCGTTCACAAGCTTTGCCTCACGCCAGGTCCCCCGATCTCCAGTAAACCACATCGACTTTGTCCCGAGCATCTCTCCAAACTTAAAAATTAGATTTCTGAACTACTAAGCTCCAGCGTCATTGAACCCTCTGCCAGTAGCTGGTCTACGCCCATACATATGACACCCAAAAAAGATGGGACCTGGCGCATGTGCAGAGACTACCGTCAACTAAACACATGAACAATTATGGACACCTACCCCACACCCAACATTCCCTCGCAGGTGCGACCACGTTCTATGTCATTGATTGCAAATGGGCCTACCACCAGATCCCCATGGCACCTGAAGACATCGAGAAGACAGCAATCACCACCCCAATTGGGTTATTTAAGTTTCGATTCACGCCATTCGATCTGAAAAACGCAACCCAGACCTGGCAACGCTTCACCAATGAAGTGCTATTCGACCTAAAATTCTGCTTTGCATATTTTGATGACATTCTTGGTTCAGCTCCTCCATCAAGGACAACATTCGACATGTGCAAACTATTATGAACACTCTCGCAGCAGCAGGAATCGAGACCAACCAGGACAAATTGCAGCTACATCAAACCGCTGTCACTTTTCTTGGTTTTCGGGTCTCTGCCGATGGCATTTCACCGCCCCCTGAGAAAGTACAAACAATACTAAACCTACCCTGACCTTCGTCATTCAAAGAGCTCCGTCGCTTTCAGGGGACGGTTAATTATTATCACTGACATCTTCCTCGGGCTGCGGAGATTCAGGCTCCACTGATGGACGCCTTGGCAGGTACCAACACTTCTGGATCTTGGCCCATTCCATGGACCCCTGGTATGACTGGCTCTTTCACTGCTCTCAAAAATCTTCTTGCCGAGGCCTGCACCATCGCGCATCCTCATCCCAATGTGCAGCTTTTCATCACCACAGACGTGAGTGATACTGCCATCGGCGCTGTCCTTAGCCAGACAATCGACGGCCAAACTTCGCACCTGCAGTTCTTCTCGTGCAAGCTCACCATTGCACAACGGAAACATTCTGGATTTGACAGGGAGTAGCTCGCGGTCTACGAAGCGATTAAGCATTTTAAGACTGACGTTGAGGGACACCCTTTCTATGTTGTAACGGACCACAAACCCCTGGCTGTGGCCATTACAAACCCGCCAGCTGACCCGCCTCCTCGCCGCTTCAGATACATGGACTTCATATCTCAGTTCACCAACGATGTCAGACACATAAAGGGTGCTGACAATATAGTTGATGATTTCCTTTCATGAGTTGACGCCGTCCATTCGCTGTTAGACCTCTCTGAACTGCCTAACCTCCAACCCACCAACGAGGAAACACAAAACCCGATTTCAGACTCTACTTCTTCACTACACTTTATCCGCACCACCTTCCCTGGCATTTCTGGTGAGATTTGGTGCAACAATAGTAGGGGCACATTATGGCTCCTCATCCCAACCACACTCCATCGAGCTGTCTTCAACACACTCCATAATTTATCCCAACCCGGTGTTTGTGCATCTGCCCACCTCATAGTGGAGCACTCTGTGTGGAGAAATATCAACAAGGACTGCCAGCAATGGGCACACTCCTGCATCACGTGCCAACACTGCAAAGTAAACAAGCTCACTTCATTCCCCTCAGCACATTTCGATCCCTCCTGGGCGTTTCCAGCATATTCATATTGACATTGTCGGCCCTCTCTCCCCCTCTAATGGCTTTCGTTACATTCCCTCGTCTATCGACCGAACAACTCGCTGGGTCGAGGCTGTCCCCCTCCCCAATATTACAGCAGAAACTGTTCAAAAAATGGTTCAAATGACTCTGAGCACTATGGGACTTAACATCTGTGCTCACCAGTCCCCTAGAACTTAGAACTACTTAAACATAACTAACCTAAGGACATCACACACATCCATACCCGAGGCAGGATTCGAACCTGCAACCGTAGTGGTCACGCGGTTCCTGACTGAAGTTCGTAGAACTGCTCAGCCCCTGGCTGGCTCAGAAACTGTTGCTCGAGCTTTCGTTGAGTCATGGGTATCACATTTCAGATGTCCAGCTATCGTCACGACTGACCAGGGCAGACAATTTGAGTCGGCCCTCTTCAATGGGATTTGTAACATTTGCGGCATCCAGCGCATCCATACCACAGCATATCACCCGCAAAGTAACGGGCTAGTCGAGTGCTGGCACTGCACTTTCAAGGTGGCTCTTCGATGACATGACTCTCTATGGACAGAGGCCCTTCCCCTTGTGCTACTCGGCATTCGTGCAATTTATAAGGAAAAATCTCAAAGGCACAATAGCCGAGTTTGTATGTGGCCAGAACATTGTACTCCCTGGCGAACTTATGAGCCCTTCCGCTTCTCTCCCTCAGTCTGACTTACCTTCCTTAGTGGACCACATCAGATGCCACTTCATCAACCTCTACATCCCTCCGCCCGCCAGCCATTCACACCCTAAGGTTCACGTCCTGAAATCTCTGGACACTTGCAAGTATGTCATGCTCCGAGATGACATTGTCAGGCTCCCCACCAACCTCCATATACCGACCCATACCGAGTTCTCCGGCGCTCAGCAAACACTTATGACATCCAGATGAAAGATTCGTCTGTTACAGTCTCTCTCAACAGACTTAAACCTGCTCAGGTCGAGCCTTCTTCTACCCCCCCTTCAGGCCACGACCACAACACTCACTGTCGTGGCTCACGACGCTCCGACCACTCCCTACACGTTGGACTTACGCACTCCGTCGAGTGACTTCCAGCTCCACTCTTCGAGCTCTCCTCCGACCTCGCCCTCTACTCCGGTCTCACACACTCCATCAAGTGACCACATGCTCCCCACATCGAGCTTACCTATGATGACGCCCTCACCACCAGGCCCTTCGCCGTTCCCTTTGACCTCTCCACCATCGCCTGCCTCGCCCTGTCGAGGTTTCTCATGCCCCCCCCCCCCCCCTCCGTCTTGTACGTGCCCTTGCTCGAGGTGTTTGTGCCTGTCCCCCCCCCCCCCCCCCCCCCAGACATAATCCACAACATCTCAATAATACTGCATGATTATACACTGTTCATCGTGTGTTTCTCTTCATCCAGTGCTCATGACACAACCTCCGCCATTCCCTGCCACCTGGTGAAATGTGTTTCCCTCCCGCCTGATGTCGAACGAGACATGCTTCGTGTGTTCGCCACACCCACCAGAGACATCGTGTTCTCGCTCTGTTCCACCCACAAAACACCGGCCTACCTGTTGCTGCATGACCAGCACGCCCAGTACAACACCCAGCTCGCTTCAACGACTTCCAGGTTCAGCGGCCAAACCTTCCTTCACGACATCTACCCACACAGCTCCCTGCCGACGTTGTTGAGCTGAACGTGGTCCAGCTCCCGCTGACCACCCCTGCCGATGCCATAGTCACCCTCCCCCCCCCCCCACCCCCCCACCCCCCCCCCACCCCAGCCTCTCATAAGTGATCCGTATTGTGGTGGAGGGGGGGGGCGGGGGTAGGCTAAGTGGCGCCAATGAAATCGACACCAACATCGATATGCATTCATCTTGGGACTCTAAGCAATATCTTTGTCTGTTCCACTATGTTCAGTTCAGTTCTTTGTGATCCTTGTATGTGTTAAGGTTAATAAATTAACTATTCCTAAATGGGTTTGGTTATCGGTGCAACAAACCCGGTAGTCCTCCTCACCTTAGTTAAATAATGACAGTTATTTGTGTATGCTGTTGACATTGAAACTTTTCTGCAATGGGCTACTAAATTATTGTAAGATCCAGACAATATACACCTATACCCAATGGCCACATCTTGCATGAATATTTCTCACTGTCAGCTAACAGATTCTGAGGACTTATGCAGGAACACTTGCTGGTATATGTGCGTGCCTGTAAGTAGGGGTAGTGATGGTCCAGCCATAAAGGTGGAGCTAGTACATTGCTCCTGGAATTCAAGCAAATTGCAAGATCAGAGAAACACTGAACACACAGTGGATTTCCCTGCCAACAGAATAGGTCACATCTGCATGTATGGAACAGAAGGGATGATCTGGTGGGATTACTCACTGAAATAAAACATATCCACATAAAAATTTTCAATATTTACTGTCACATGGTCCTGTAATGCTACATTAACTCCAAAGCTACCAGTTTGAGTGTGTTAATGAGATAAGTCTATCACTGTTTAGAATATTTTTATACACCAAACTGATGCAATTTACAGCAATATTAATAACTATCCAAATTTCCTTAACAAATTAATTTTATGAGTACTTGAGGTGCTACAAACTCAAAAACGGTGACAAATGAAACAATGGAAAATCCAGAATGGAATAATGATGGTATTATGAAAAGGATAAATTGCTACTCACCATACAGTGTAGCTGCAGAGTCAGGGACAGACAAAACAGAAAAACCACTAAACATATAAGCTTTCAGCCAGAAGCACTTCTTCTGAAATAGAGAGCATATACACACAGAGTCACAGTCACACACAGTCGCACAATGACCACTGTCACATGATGGGGAAAGCAATCTAGGGTGGGGGAGGGGGGGGGGGTAGCTGAGGTGGGAAGGGGGAGGGAGAGCAGAGTACAGGGGGGTGGGGGTGGGGGGTGGGGGGAGATGGTAAAGTGCTGTTTGTAGGAGCATACAGGGACAAGGTGGAGAGAGGGTAGGGCATCTATGTGCAGTTGGGAGGTTAAACGGCAAGGACCACAAAAGGAGGGAAGTAATATAACTTTGAATGCACTTGTGTAATATAAGCTATGGAGTTGGAACAGGAAAGGGAATAGGTGGGTAAAGGACAACGACTAACGAAGGTTGAAGCCAGGAGGGTTAGGGAACATAGGATATATTGCAGAGAGACTTCCCATATGCGCAGTTCAGGAAAGCTGGTGTTGATAGGAAGGAGCCACGTGGGACAGGTTGTGAAGTAGTGATTAAAATGAAGAATGTTGTGTGTGGCAGCATGATCGGATGGGATCTGGGTGGTCCAGCTGTTTCTTCGCCACAGTTTGTCAGTGACCTTTCATGTGGACAGACAGTTTGTTGTTTGGCATCCTCACATAGAATGAAGCACAGTGGTTTCATCTTAGCTTGTAGATCACATGACTAGTTTCACAGGTAGCCCTGCCTTTGATAGGGTAGGTGATGCATGTGACGGGAATGGAGTAGGTGGTTAGTGGGAGGACGCATGAGACAGGTCTTGCATCTAGATCTATTACAGGGAAATGAGCCATGAGCAAGGGGTTGAGAGCAGAGGTTGTATAGGAATGGACAAGGATATTGTGTAGTTGTGGTGGGTGGTGAAACAGTGGGCAGGTAGGACAGTGGGTAGGACATTCCTCATTTCAAGGCAGAATGAGAGGTGGTCGAAACCCTGATGGAGAATGTGATTCAGGTGCTCCAGTCCTCATTGATACTGAGTCATGAGGTGAATGCTCCTCTGTTGCTGGACAGTGGGGATTTGGGTCACTTTACTTCCCTCCCTTTCACATTCCCCCTCCCCCACTCTTTTAACGTCTTAACTGCACCAAACTGCCTTACCCTCTCTTCACCTCGTCTCTGTATGCTCCCACAAACAGCACTTTAACATGCCCCACCTGTATCTTGCTTTCCTGATCCCTCCCCTCCCCAGTTACCCCCACCACCCAGATTGCTTCTCCCATCATGTGCCATTTCTTGCAGTCTGGCCCCGGCAGCCAGAGACAGAGGTCGTTTGTGTGTGAGCTGAATTTATGTGAATATATCTATGTGTGTGTGTGTTTGTTTGTTATCTATTTTGGGATAATAAGTACATAAACAGTACTTTGGACAAAACTGTTAATTACTTTGGAATTAATTAATGGCTAACTTTGCTAACATGTTGTGAAATAGAGCCAAATAAATAAATGGATACTAGTCATGAGTGTTTATTTTGCTCAGATGTGTACATTACTAACTTCATTACACCCATATATGAACCATGCTGATGAATTGTACTTGACAAAATGGTTTCTTATCTCATTTATTTCATTTTTAGCCCACTGTTCACTTGGGATTTAATTTCTTTTATTGAAATAAAATAAATTTCAGTCAGAAATACTTGTCTCAGCTAATTCACTATCCTATTTTATAAACTTTATTTGCAAATGTCACTGTATTTTCCAATTCTCATCAATTGCTAGGAAACCACACTAAGTGTGGGTTCAGTTGCCTGAGACTGCATTCGTGTGTGTGAGTTGCGTTTGTGTGAGCATGGTTTCAGTTGCCTGAGACTACAGTCATGTGTGTGAGTTGCATTTGAGTGTGTGTGTGTGTGTGTGTGTGTGTGTGTCTGTTGTTGACAAAGGCCATTGGCCGATAGCTTTAAATGTGAAAATCTTTTCTTTATGCCTATCTGCTACTCAGCATCTCCGTTATATGGTGGGTAGCAACTTTCCTTCTCATAATATTGATTTTACAACCAAGTTAGTCAAAAGGTGATATATGAAATGATATGTAACCACCCTGTAGACATGTGCTTCAAGGCAAAATTTCTACTAGGCTGCACATTTCCCCAATCATTTGCTATTTCAACAGCAACTTTTAACACTATCTTTATTAGTTAAGAGATTCATACCACCTCAAATATATTATAGAGAGTAGTATTTTATGACTTGACAGTTGGCTGATTTGTAATGGTCTACCAGTATCAACTATCAGATCACAAGCACTGATTTTCACTCACAAATGTATGCAGAATCTTGCTCCATGGATGAAGCTGGTAGACCATACATCAGTAACAATAACTGTAGAATTCCTGTGACTGTATATGACTCATGACTAAATTGTATCTATTAAAATAATCAGTTTTTAAAAATACAATATAATAAGATAGACAAAAAGTCTTATCACCAAGCAGCAGCAGAAGGAAACACTTACAATTGTTAAAGAAATACACAAGTTTGTGGAGCTAGTTGCTCCCTATTTTGGCAGAAGGGTTGAAAGAAAAGGAAGAGGTTTGGCAGAAAAGAAGAAGCCCTAATAGAAAGCACTGAAGCTCAATAGTTATAGGTATGGAAAGCTGGCTAAAGCTGGAAATAAATTCAGCCGAAATTTTTTCAAACGACCTAGCAGTGTTCAGAAAGGATAGATTAAATACAGTTTGTGGTGGAGTATTTATTGCTGTCAGAAGTAGTTTACCTTGTAGTGAAATTGAATTAGATAGTTCCTACGAAATAGTATGTGTAGAGGTTATACCTGACAATCGGACTAAACTACTAATTGGATCATTTTACCGCCCCCCCCCCCCCCCCCCCCAACACAGAAGATATAGTTGCTGAACAGTTCAAAGAAAACTTGAGTCTCAAACAGGTACCCCACTCATAGAATTATAGTTGGTGGCGACTTCAATCTGCCCTCTATATGCTGGAAAAATTATACGTTTAAATCTGGGGGCAGGCATAAAACATCATCCGAAATTGTGCTGAACGCATTTTTAGAAAATTATTTTTAACAATTAGTTCATGAGTCCACTCGAAGTGTAAATGGTTGCAAAAGCATACTTGACCTCTTAGCAACAAATAATCCTGGACAAATAGGGAGTATCATGATGAATACAGGGATTAACAACCACAAGGCAATTGCTGTTACACTGAATACTGTAACACCCACAACCATCAAAAAGAAATGCAATGTACATCTATTTAAAAAAAGCTGTTGAAAATGCCCTTAATGCCTTTTTAAGAGACAGTCGCCACTCCTTCCGATCTGATCACCTAAGGATAGAAAAGATATGGAATGGTTTCAGAGAGCAATTGAGAGATTTATACCACTTAAATTAATAAGTGATGATACTGATCCCTTATGGTACACAAAATGGGCCAGATTGCTGTTGCAGATGCAATGAAGAAAGCATGCCAAATTTAGAAGAATGCAAAATCCCCAAGATTGGCAAAGTTTTTTAGAAGTTCAAAATATAGCGCATGCTTCAATGTGAGATGCTTTTAATCATTTCCATAATGATACTGTCTCGGAATCTGACAGAAAAACCAAAGAGATTCTGGTCATACATAAAGCACACCAGTGGCAAGACACAATCAATATGGCTCTGAGCACAATGGGACTTAACATCTGAGGTCATCAGTCCCCTAGAACTTAGAACTATTTAAACCTAACTAACCTAAGGACATCACACACATCCATGCCTCAGGCAGGATTCGAACCTGCGACCGTAGCGGTCGCGCAGTTCCAGACTGAAGCGCCTAGAACCGCTCGGCCACACCGTCCAGCCACGCAATCAATACTTTCATTGTGCAATAGCAACAGTGAAGTTACTAAAGCAGAGTTATTAAACATGGTATTCTGAAACTTGTTCACCAAAGAAGATGGAGTAAGTATTCCTGTATTCCAATCAAGAAGAACTGCAAAGATGACAAAACATAGAAGTAGATATCCTCGGTGTAGAAAAGCAGCTTAAATTACTTAATAAAGGTCCAGATTGTATACCAGTCAGGTGCCTTTCAGAGTATGCTGTTGCATTAGCTCCATATTTAGCAATTACATACAACCACTTGCTCACAGAAAGTTCTATACCTAAAGACTGGAAAATTGCTCAAGTCACACCAATATCCAAAATGGGAAATAGGAATAATCTGCTAAATTACAGGTCCATATCACTAACATTGATTTGCAGTAGGGTTTTGGAACATATACTGTGTTCGAACATTATGAATTACCTTGAAGAAAACAATTTATTGACAAATAGTCAGAATGGATTCAGGAAACATCGTTCTTGTGAAACACAACTAGCTCTTGAGGTAATGAGTGCTATCAACAGGGGAAGTCAAATTGATTCCATATTTTTAGATTTCCAGAAGGCTTTCAACACCATTCCTCACAAGCGTCTTCTAACCAAACTGCTTGCCTATGGAATACACCTCAGTTGTGCGACTGGATTCATGATTTCTTGTCAGAAAGGTCACAGTTCATAGTAATAGGCAGAAAGTCATTGAGTAAAACAGAAGTAATATCTGGTGTTCCCAAGGAAGTGTTATAGGCCCTCTATCATTCCTGATCTATATTAATGACATAGGAGACAATCTGAGTAGCCCTCTTAGATTATTTGCAGATGATGCTGTGATTTACCATCTTGGAAAGTCATCAGATGACCAAAACGAACTGAAAATGATTTATATAAGATATCTGTGTGGCGTAAAAAGTGGCAATTGACCCTGGATAAAGAAAAGTGTGAAGTTATTCACATGAGTACTAAAAAAAAGCTGCTGAATTTCGATTACGCGGTAAGTCATACAAATCTGAAGGCTGTAAATTCAACTAAGTACTTAGGGATTACAATTACAAATAACCTACAATGGAACAATCTCATAGATAATGTTGCCCAGACTGTTATTCATTGGCAGAACACTTAGAAGGTGCAACAGATCTACTAAAGAGACTGCTTACACTACACTTGTCCGCCCTGTTCTGGAGTATTGCTGTGCAGTGTGGGATCTGCATCAGGTGGAACTGACAGATGGCATCAAAAAAGTCAAAGAAGGGTGGCTTGTTTTGTATTATCATGAAATAGGGGAGATAGTGCCACAGACATGATATATGAATTGCAGCAGCAATCATTAAAACAAAGGCGTTTTTAGTTGTGACGGAATCTTCTCATGAAATTTCAATCATCATTTTTCTCCTCCAATTGCGAAAATATCTGTTGGCACCCACTTACATTGGGAGAAATGATCATCATGATAAAATAAGAGAAATCAGGGCTCACACATATAAATTTATGTGCTCATTTTTCCTGCACCCGTTAGAGAGAAGAATGGTAGAGAGACAGCCTGAAGGTGGTTCATTGAACCCTCTGCCAGGCACTTAACTGAGAATAGCAGAGTAATCACATAGCTATAGATCTTTAGAAAATGGGGAGAGTTCAGAAAAGTCACCTGGAACCTCTGGGTCAGAGGAGGCTTACTGGACAGGAGGAGAAGGAAAGTCTTTCCTTGTCACCCCCATCTAGCAAGTCTCCTCTGATCCAGGGTTTGGGGTGACTTTTCTGAAGTCTCCCCTTCTTCTAAACCTTGCTACTCCTTTTATTCATCCCTCTTTCTTTCCCTTCAACACTTCTGGCAGAAAAAGGAGCCACTGGCCCAGAAGAGTACACAGGTCTTTAACCTTTATATGAGTTCTGTCCTTCTGCCTCTTGGTGAGTGGATTTTTTATCTGTCCAGTTGTATAATATTCTCATGACTAAACTGGTATGCCTGTGTGAGACATCTGCTTCTGAGACTAGAAAAAGTGATAAATGTTCTCCATAGAGTGGCCCATATTTTTTTGGATGCAAATCCCACAAAAATTCTTATCTTGTATCAGACACTGGTGTGACCTTAGTTGTATCACAGTGTGATCTTCTACTACATACCAAATATTTACCACTGTCTTAGGATCTGTATCAGACTGAGACCTTCAACATTGACCAATGTTTCAATTGTGGCAGCAATGAGTATGCCCCTTAATACTCGGCACCAGTTCCTGGTGGATAAATTAGTTACACAGAACATGATTTCTGAAGCCCCACTGCACAGAAAATAAACAAGCTATAGGAGCTTCTTTAGAACAGTTATCATTTCAGTCCTGAAAGAAAATAAAGCATCTTGATTTGTAACTCCTATTTAACAAGAATGCTTCTGTACTAGGCAGTTCACAAGGTTAACCAACATTGTGAAATTTTAATTTCTGAGCTGCTCAGTTGGTGCAACATTCATATGCTTGCCAAAAGTAGAATGTCAAACACTGTGAACATGTTTGAAATATTGATGCAAATGCATTTGTCAGTCATGATGAAAATGTTCACTAATGGGTTGAAAATAACTAATGAACAATATGTGGTTAGTGCCTCCTTCTGTCCTGATCTACATGCAGAATGGTCACAGTCTCTTCATCAGGAAGTTCCAGTATTTCACAAAGAGGCAGTGGTCCTCACAGCAAGCTCTCCAGTTCATCTGCTTAGGCTGAACAATATCTTGATCATATCTGGGTCATTAAAAATACTACTAGCTCTAAACATTGCAGAAATGTGGAAGGACATATATATATAATATGTTCATGTTATGGACAAATTCAGATATTGGTTGAGCTGCAAAAGTGTAAAACTTTGGTAAACTTTCTCAATATATTATAATTTCAGGCCTTCTATAAGAAAAGGAGTATGTGATTCTCATCAAAAAGGATTCAAAGCATTACATGTACTTACTTATTCCTAATTCCAGTGTATCTGAATGCATTATTGAACATGAAGCTAGGATATAAAACACATGGAAAGTGGTCTGCTAAACACTTGAATGTGAACTGCAAAGGTAGTCATGTAGATTTTGATGATGGAGAGGGTATGAATACCATAACGTGCAACCAGCTCTCCCTAGAAGTTCATGCTTTTTGGATTGGACATGCAGTACACAATCTCTAACATCAGTGGAATGGATGCCTTTTGATCACATAAACTTTCTCAACCCCCTTCACAGGATAGGTTTTAGAGACCTCCCAACTTGTCCATACAACTCAGCTTAAGAAGATACTTTAATTACCATATTCTTTTTGTGTGAGTGCTATGGTAATCAGCAAATCTTATTCAAGATTATGAGCATCCTGAAACCTCAATTTCACACCAGTATCACCGGTATGGTCATATCATAAAATGCAAAACATACAAAATAATCATAAACTTTCAGAGAGATTGTAACCTACATATATATCAGTTACAAAAGCATGTGTAAGTACTAATAGAAAGTTGATGTAATCATTCAGTACACTACTAATGTAATACAGTTTTGGCTGATAGGATTACAGCATATTCCAGTAAAACTACATCAAAACTGTGTGTTCCATTGTAATTTACATGAAAGGTATTTCAGTGCACTACCTTTAGCACAATCCAAGATTTATTTCAGAATAACATTCATGATGATGTTTCCCTGAAAAGTGTTTCCTTTAAAATAACTGTGATAATAATGTACTTCAGTAATTCATTCACTATTTTTAATAATTTATGTATTAAATGTATTTTGAATAATGTTATGTGTAATGTACTGATATGTGCTTAGAAAACCACTAAATGGAGTGCACATGAGTCATGTACTGTGAAAAATTGAAATTTTTCAGGGTTCCATGCCTCACTTGGTAAAAATGAACCAGTTATACGATCACTTTCTTTTTAGTCTATCTGTCTGTCTGCCTCTCCAACTATGAAGGCCCTTTTGTCTCAGGGAGGGGTAGAGGAACCAAGTTGAAATTTATGACACATACTAAGATCTATGGTCCATTGATGGTGTAAAACATTTACGCTTCTAAGTCAAGTCAAAAGATCCATTCATTTAGGTCACATATTTTGATACTTGCAAACTCACTCACCTAACCCTATAGTGTTCTTCTCTTTGAGCTACAATCATAAAATTTGACAAGAAGCAAGGTCTCACAATAAAAGTAAAGAAAAAAGTCTGAAACTGTTAATTTGTAATTATAACAAATAAAAAATTTTTGCAATTTTTTGTCTGTCGAGCTTTCTGTCTGATAAGCCCCCCTTTTCTCAGCAACAGGTAGAGGTATCAGACTAAAATTTTTGTCAAGTGCTAAGGTCTATGATCACTTGGTGGTGTACAAAAGTTAAACTGTCAATGCAACCAAAAGATACAGCTGTCTGTAAAGACCCCTTTTATCTCAGGATTAGATAGAGGTATTAAGTTGAAATTTATGTTAAGTGCTAAGGTTTATGGTCCCTTGGCAGAGTAAATAATATAAGCTTCAAACTAAAGGCAGTCAAATGATGTGACCATAGATGTCACATGCTTTGATACTTGCAGACTCATCAAAACCTATACATGAAGTGTGTATATACATGTCGAGCCTGCTGGTCTACTGGTATTGCATGCCCGTGGGAACTGAGAGGGCATGGGATTGAATCTCACTCAGACCATAGACTTTTCTGTCCTCATTTTAAGCTAACCTTCACCTCTCAATGAAGTGGGGAGTCACCAGTATCTACAGTAAACTGTAAGTCCTGTTACTCTAGCTGGATAATTGCACCAGGCCATTGAATCATATGAAATTATTATTATTATCTTCTATTACATAATTAAATTTGTACAGAACCTTCAAAGCGTGAATCCTACTTGCACTTGTCCAGTTTTGTAATTGTAGTGTACTGTTATTTTTATATTTCTTCCATTTTTTGTAGGAAGATATCTGTTTATGCCAAGTTCAGTAAAATTCAGGAAAATTCTAAATGATGACAAATTTCACAAATAATATTGACTGCTTAATTTAGTGTATGCACATAATATATGACAATGACTTGACTGGTTTGTCAAGAATAAGTTATATGTAATGCTATCTGAGTATAAATATGTATAAATGTACCCATTTTTAAAATTTCAGGTCAATGAATCTGACACCTCAATCAACAATAAATATGAATGCTTTTCTCCTAGCAGTTGGTTCCCTCAAAATACGTGGAGCTTCCTCTCTGTTACGCTCTCCAAAATCTGTTTTAACAACAGTTAAGGAAACGCGGTAAGTTGTCATTCACTTATTGTACTTTCACATATTTATTGATTTGTCAGAATTATGCTTCACAGCTCAAGAAAAGGGTTTCTCACTAATTTACTGGATTAACCTATTGAATCTTGGCAAGTTAGTCAAGATTAGAACTTCACATTTAGGATCTGCAAAGGTGGTCACAAGGAACTGAGCCATGCAGCAACATAACAGATTGATGATGGGGATAGGGTCTGATGACTTTGTTGGGCATGCTGGGGTGGATAGGGAGGATAACAAACTGTTGCTATGGGTGGTTGTTGTTGTGGCCTTCAGTCCTGAGACTGGTTTGATGCAGCTCTCCATGCTACCCTATCGTGTGCAAGCTTCTTCATCTCCCAGTACTTACTGCAACCTGCATCCTTCTGAATCTGCTTAGTGTGTTCATCTCTTGGTCGCTCTCTATGATTTTTACCCTTCACACTGCCCTCCAATGCTAAATTTGTGACCCCTTGATGCCTCAAAACATGTCCTTCCAACCGGTCCCTTCTTCTTGTCAAGTTGTGCCACAAACTCCTCTTCTCCCCAATTCTATTCAATACCTCCTCATTAGTTATGTGATCTACCCATCCAATCTTCTGGATTCTTCTGTAGCACCACATTTTGAAAGCTTCTATTCTCTCTTTGTATAAACTATATATCGTCCATGTTTCACTTCCATACATGGCTACTCTCCATACAAATACTTTAAGAAACAACTTCCTGACACTTAAATCTATATTCACTGTTAACAAATTTCTCTTCTTCAGAAACACTTTCCTTTCCATTACCAGTCGACATTTTATATCTTCTCTACTTCGACCAACATCAGTTATTTTGCTCCCCAAATAGCAAAACTCCTTTACTACTTAAAGTGTCTCATTTCCTAATCTAATTCCCTCAGCATCATCTGACTTAATTTGACTGCATTCCATTATCCTCGTTTTGCTTTTGTTGATGTTCATCTTATATCCTCCTTCCAAGACACTGTCCATTCTGTTCAACTGCTCTTCCAAGTCCTTTGCTCTGTCTGACAGAATTACAATGTCATCGGTGAACCTCAAAGTTTTGATTTCTTCTCCAAGGATTTTAATACCTACTCTGAATTTTTCTTTTGTTTCCTTTACTGCTTGCTCAATATACAGATTGAATAACATAGGGGAGAAGCTACAACCCTGTCTCACTCCCTTCCCAACCACTGCTTCCCTTTCATGCCCCCTCGCTCTTATAACTGCCATCTGGTTTCTGTACAAATTGTAAATAGCCTTTCACTCCCTGTATTTTATCCCTGTCACCTTTAGAATTTGAAGGGAGTATTTCAGTCAACATTGTCAAAAGCTTTCTCTAAGTCTACAAATGCTAGAAACGTAGGTTTGACTTTCCTTAATCTTTCTTCTAAGATGAGTTGTAAGGTCAGTATTGCCTCACATGTTCCAATATTTCTACAGAATCCAAACTGGTCTCCCCTGAGGTTGGCTTCTACCAGTTTTTCCATTCGTCTGTAAAGAATTCGTGTTAGTATTTTGCAGCTGTGACTTATTAAACTGATAATTCAGTAATTTTCACATCTCTCAGCACATCCTTTCTTTGGGATTGGAATTATTATATTCTTCTTGACGTCTGAGGGTATTTTGCCTGTCTCATACATCTTGCTCACCACATGGTAGAGTTTTGTCAGGACTGGCTCTCCCAAGGCTGTCAGTAGTTCTAATGGAATGTTATCTACTCCTGGGGCCTTGTTTTGACTCAGGTCTTTCAGTGATCTGTCAAACTCTTCATGCAGTATCGTATCCCCCATTTCATCTTCATCTACATCCTCTTCCATTTTCATAATATTGTCCTCAAGTACATCGCCCTTGTATTGACCCTCTATATACTCCTTCCACCTTTCTGCTTTCTCTTCTTTGCTTAGAACTGGGTTTCCATCTGAGCTCTTGATATTCATACAAGTGGTTCTCTTTTCTCCGAAGGTCTCTTTAATTTTCCTGTAGGCAGTATCTATCTTACCCCTAGTGAGATAAGCCTCTTCATCCTTACAGTTGTTCTCTAGCCACCCCTGCTTAGCCATTTTGCACTTCCTGTCGATCTCATTTTTGAGATGTTTGTATTCCTTTTTGCCTGCTTCATTTACTGCTTTTTTATATTTTCTTCTTTCATCAATTCAATTCAATATTTCTTCTGTTACCCAAGGATTTCTACTAGCCCTCGTCTTTTTACCTACTTGATCCTCTGCTGCCTTCACTACTTCATCCCTCAGAGCTACCCATTCTTCTTCTACTGTACTTCTTTCCCCGATTTCTATCAATTGTTCCCTTATGCTCTCCCTGAAACTCTGTACAACCTTTGGTTTAGTCAGTTTATCCAGGTCCCATCTCCTTAAATTCCCACCTTTTTGCTGTTTCTTCAGTTTTAATCTACAGTTCATAACCAATAGATTGTGATAAGAGTCCACATCTGCCCCTGGAAATGTCTTACAATTTAAAACCTGGTTCCTAAATCTCTATCTTACCATTATATAGTCTATCTGATACCTTCTAGTATCTCCAGGAGTCTTCCATGTATACAACCTTCTTTTGTGATTCTTGAACCAAGGGTGGTATATTGAGACAAATAGTTAGTTGTTTATTTACCCCTCCATAGATCATCCACAAAATGTTATCAGACATGTCATTTAAATGAGAAAGGAAAAACATTTTTAAAAAAATAATTCATGGGTACTGTAATATTATCTCATCACAAAGTACTATTCGGGAGGACGACGGTTCAATCCCGCGTCCGGCCATCCTGATTTAGGTTTTCCGTGATTTCCCTAAATCGCTCCAGGCAAATGCTGGGATGGTTCCTCTGAAAGGGCACGGCCGACTTCCTTTCCTGTCCTTCCCTAATCCGATGAGACCGATGACCTCGCTGTTTGGTCTCTTCCCCCAAAAAAACCAACCAACCACAAAGTACTTTTACCCTCTTTATTCTTGTCATGTCACTGATACACTTCCCATACTACACACACATACACACATGCACACACACACACACACACAGACACACACACACACACACACACACACACACACACACACACACACACACACACACACATACACACACACACACACACACAGCACACACATATTACACTGGACTACATTACACCGCACAATGTATCAATCTGTTTCAAATAGTATTATGTATAAAAATAAAATCAACAATTCTGCATTTGCTTACGGTTAACATGAAATTGTAAGAGAAAGTAACATGGCTGGTATGACTTTGATTATTAAGTGTACAATGTGTATATGAAAATCTCTTTGCTGTAATTAATAAACCAGAAAAGTGTAGCATAAAGGGTTTCCTATGCACGTACACCAAATTATAAATGTATGTTTTTGTCCTTGAAAACAATTCAGTTTAATAAAGTAATGTATCATCATCACATAAGTTAAAAAGTACTAACTTGAAACTCCCACAGATGGGAATAAAATTGCCCCAGAGATCTACTGACTTAGCACCAATGTTGGGGCAGCTGCTATACAGTATATGAAGTTATAACAAGGAAGGTATTACATGACACTGTTTGAATTCACTGTTAGACTTATGATTAAAAATAATAGTGTCACAAAACTTTGTATACATTAACACATTTTACAAATCATCTAGCAAAGTTTATCACTAAAACTATTTTCAATGACAATTTTTGTTGTGGAAAATGTGCCAAATTAGTATGTTTTTCTCAACCAAGGAAATGTACTCTGGATGCCGGTAAATAGAAGTGGATGAGGCTGGTCATGAGAAAACTACATTTGTCACCCCTGAGGGCCTGTATGAGTTTAAGGTAATGCTGTTTGGTTTGTGTAATGCACCAACAGCTTTTGAATGGATCATGGATAATCTTCTAAGTCACTTGTAGTGGACAACGTGTCTTTGTTATTTAGAAGACATTATAGTGTTCTCAGAGAAATTTGCTGAACATGTAAAAATACTGAGGGCCAGTCTTAAGTGTCTCCAACAAGGTGGACTGAAACTTAATCCAAGAAAGTGTCTCTTTGGAGCAAAAGAAATCAAACTACTTGGACACCTTGTGTCAAACAAAGGTGTGCACCCAGACCCAGAAAAGGTGAGATCTAAAACATAATTTCCTATTCCTAAAAGTATTAGAGATGTGAGAAGCTTCTTAGGATTATGTTCTTATTGCCGTCATTTTATCAAAGACTTTTGTATAAAGGCCAGGCCATTCCAAGAGTTGTTAAAAGCTGATGCTAAATTTATCTGGGGTGGTGCCCAACAAGATTCTTTTGATGTGCTGCAAAAAGCTCTGATGACTGACTGTGTATTTGGTCTGTATGATGAGAGAGCACCTACAGAACTACACACAGATGCCAGTGGGTATGGAATCAGTGCAAATTTCGGATGGAAAAGAGAGGTTTATAGCCTATGCTTCTAGGACCCTTACAAAAGCTGATAGAAACTACTCGACTACAGAAAGAGAATGTCTTGCTGTGATCGGGGCCATGTGCAAATTTCGACAGTATCTCTATGGAAGGCCATTCACAGTTGTTACAGACCATCATTCACTTTTTTGGTTGACAGGTCTTAAGGATCCAACAGGACGACTCGCCAGGTGGACACTATGTCTTCAAGAGTATGACATTACAATAGTGTACAAATGTGGAAGAAAATACCAAGATTCTGACTGTCTCTCAAGAAACACTGTGCGAGACCATCAAGACTTTGATGAAGATAGGGACTGCCGCACTGCACTCCAGGATCTCTCTGCTGAGCAGAAGAAGGACACCAAGATATCTCAAATTATGCTTGCCTTAAATTGGACAGAGGATGTGAAAGGACAATTTGAGGTAGTTAATGGATTACTTTGCAAGAAAAACTTTGTTTGGAAAGCAGTGCACTTAGATGTTCCACAAAAATTCCAAGATGCACCTGAGGCTGGACATTTAGGATTTATTAAGACATATGATAGGATCCACAAGAGATTTTTCTGGCCAGGTTTATTTAGGAGTGTCAGACACTATGTGTCGCACCATCGAGAGTGCCAGAGGAGAAAATCAGTTCCTCAGAAACCATCTGGCTGACTCATAACAATTCCACAAGCTGAAGTGCCTATCCAGCATGTTGGGATTGACCTCCTCAGACGATTTCCAGTGTCTGCTAGTGGCAATAGATGGATTATTTTTTGCACTGATTATCTGGCAAGCAATTCCATTACAAAAGCCGCGAAAACAGCTGTAGCATTCAAGGTAGCCAAATTCATCATGGAAGACATTGTATTACAACACTGTGCCACAAGGTCATTACAGATCAAGGGAAAGTTTTTCAATTGAATCTTGTGACAGACATAAACAGTTGGTGCAACATTACTCGTCACACGATGACTGCCTACCATCCGCAAACTAGCGGGCTTACTGAACGCCTTAATAAGACATTGGCTGACATGCTATCAATGTTTGTCAGTGTTGAGCAGAGCAACTGGGATGAGGTTCTACCTTTCATGACGTTTGGCTACAACGCTGCCAAACAAGACACCACAGGATTCATGCCATTTTTCTTGGTGTATGGGTGTGAGGAGACTGCGACGATGGACACTGTGATTCTGTTACATCCTGATGATGTGGATGATGACTGCATTGGCCAGGTGTTAACCAGAGCTGAGGAAGCTTGGCAGTTAGCTCAACTCTGCATGGCGCAGGCTCAAGAAAACGATCACCGAAGGTATGATGTGAGCCGCTGCCCTGTTGTCTACCAGCCTAGTGATCTCATCTGGATCTTCACTCCTGTTTGGAAGATTGGTCTCTCTGAGAAGCTCCTCAGGCACTACTTTGGACCTTATAAGGTTGTAAAACAAGGGTCTGATATTACTTATGAAGTTGAAGATTTTGACCCTGACACAAAACGATGAAAGGCTAGAGATACGGTCCATGTCCTTCGAATGAAGCCCTTTAAGGATCCAGCAACTCAGTGTAAATTCAAAGCTCCAGTGACAGACAACAAGCAGAAAGGTGATGAAGATTGTAGCAGCAAAGGAAGTTCTAAGAAGACCACCGCCAGGGTGAACATCAGTCATCGGGAGTCGGAGTATGCAGGACCGATGACTTGTCCCTGGACTAGGAGGATGTAACACTGAGACCCTGTTCTCTTAAGGAGGGAACAATGTCACACAGGAAGCTGAGTAGCACAGTAACTGTGGTGCAGTGGCAATGATACAAGACTGTTGCGTGGAGGGTTGTGAGTTCAAAACTCATGTGAACTGTAAAATTTTAATTTGTATATTCAGTTTGAGTACATTCTAGAATATCCACAAATATCAAGAATCATTGTACTGGAATAATCTGTAACTGTATAGACACCATATGTGTTCTGGTTGGAGGCAGTTCACTCTGCACTCTTGTATGTGCAAGTGCTGAATAAACCTATGTTAATTGAAGTTAGTGTTCATCATTCATCTAATTACACCTTCTTCTACGTGACAATATTTAGCAAAGATGGTGGACAACATTGGAAAGTTTGCACGAGGTTCAGAAAAAACCAGATGAAAATTATCAGTGAAAATTTGTTCAGTTTTTGTGGAAACTTTATAAGTTTAGCTTCCTTCTGAGCCCTGATGCTAAATGTAATATTGTGTCCAAAATGGTTAACACGCTGATGCTCCCTCTAATGACACCATGAGGTATTTGGCATAAGAGTGAGTCATACTATTTCCCATAATTATACTTATGATCTGTTTGCATGTCATCTCCATAAATTTTAAGTAGTTATTTATTGATATGAAATTGTTTAAATTTTTTTTTATTGAAATTATACAGTGATATCATAGTTAATGCAGGTAAAACCAGATAACATTTCAAGAAGTTGTGGTTTGGCACTAGAAGAGAACTCTCTTGGCATATGTGGTGTTCCCTTTATTGTAAATAAAACAATGCATATTTATTTTCAGGGATTCTTCAGAGAAACAGTCACAGAAACATGGGCTTCAAGTTGGACGTATAATTGGAGATAGTAAGTAAATGAAATACACTCAGAATTTTGTGTATACATGTTATAACATACAAGAAAAAATATTAGCTATTTGAAGCAAAATTGCTTTCACACAGTTGTAAGCTATAGTTCACTAGCTTAAAATTAAAATTTTATAAATCACTAAACTTTTATGGTGCCACTGCCCACCCATCAACTGCTGCGAAAATGCATTTCCTAAAACTTCTGATGAAAAAAGGTTTGTTGTATGTATTTTAAGTATTGTTTATAGGGTGACATATTCCATTTATGACTATGGAAGTTTTTATTCAGCTGCTGCAATTTTGGCATTTCATGACTGTCAAGCATAAATAATTGATACTATGTACTGGCACAGATTTAACCTGTAAGTAATGGAACCTTCTTAGTTCCCATTTGACAGCAAGGGAAACATTAATTGTGGCCACTGACATAAGTAACATAATTTTAATATAGTAATTTTAATAATGATGTAAAACTGATCATTCACAATTACTGGGTGTAACATGTTAACATTGATCAGCCAGCAGCTGTGGCCAAGCAGTTCTAGGTGCTTCAGTCCAGAACGACACTGCTGCTTCAGTCACGTTAGAATCCTGCCTCGTGCATGGACGTGTGTGATGTCGTTAGGTTAGTTAGGTTTACAAAGTTCTAAATCTAGGGGACTGATGACCTCTGATGTTAAGTCCCATAGTGCTTAGACCCATTTGAGCCATTTACACATTATAGATCTTCTCAAATACTTCAGTCCAGAAATATTTGCTCTACGTGTAACTGCTAATTTTGGTGATGACAGCATTGGAAAATTAATTCCGCTCATAGACACAAAATATTCATTGCACAGAACTCTGCTGTAAGGAAATATCTTGTGTCTAACTTTGAACTTCATGTAGCCAATTGTCCAAAAAACACATCTTTAAGATTGTTGCAGGGCCACCATCAACACCTGCAGGTTTGGAGCAGTACAGCCTTTTTATTGCTTTTGATACTTCCTTTTGTGTGACAGTGCTGATGTATATTGACCTGCTATAAGTACTTATTTTATATTAATTGGATTGAGTATGCATATTTATGTTTCATTCTACCATATTATCTGCAACAAGTGAGTAAAAGTTGTTCAATGTGTTGATTGTTTGTAGGGGTTTCTTACTTTTCTGTTTTCTTCTGACAGTGTTATATTTGTACCTGATGCTCTTCTTTCACCAGTTCCTGTTTTTAATACTCCACAAGGCTATCACTTTATTTGTTGAATTACAAATGTATTTATCATTCTGCATGTTTTGCTGTTATTATTACTTTTCCTAATATTTTTGAACATTTTCCATAGTACCTATACATGTAATTCAGGTGAGTAATTATTCAAGTTACACATTTTTCCTGGCCTGCAACAGGACAAGTCTTTGCCTTTACCAGTCACAACTCAACTGTGAGTGGAGAAACAGATTGCTATGGGCAATGCAAGACCTAATATTTCAGTATGGGTCACTGAAATTAGTAGGGGTCAGTCATACACTATTGCTTTTAAGCCAAAATCATAAAATCCTGTAGTCCTTTTACTAGTAGATATATTCTTGAAGTAAAACAAGAAGAGAGCAACAATTAAATGGATGCATAAATATATGAAATGGGTTTCATAGGATAACGATGTTGAGTGAACAATGTTGTTTAGAATTTTAACTGGAAGTTTATTCTAAATACAAACACAAGTAAATGTGGACAGTGGCCTCACATCAAGTTAGTAAATCAACTATACAATATTCAACATAAAAAACAAAAAAATACTGTTCAAACAGGTCATGAAGGCCCAATAGTACCAATCATCTGCTATCCTGTCCTCAGCTCTCAGGTGTCAGCAGATGTGGATATGGAAGGGCATGTGGTCTACCCACTGCTCTCCTGAATGATTTCAGTTTTCATGACTGGTGTCGCTACTTCTCAGTCAAGTACTCAGAAGGGCTGAGTACATCCCGCTTGCCAGCAACACTTAGTAGACCCAGACAGTCACCCATCCAAGTGCTAGCCAAGTCCAACAAGCTTAACTTTGGTGATCTGGTGGGAACTGGTGTTACCACTGCAGTAGGGCTATTGGCTAATATTGAATATAACAAAGCAAAATATAGTTGTGCAGTGCGAGCAGAATATTACAGACAGTGGCAAGTACAAAATAAGTGCATGAATTCACAAGGAACCAGAAATAAAATTTTAAGAGAACTGCACAAAGTCTCCCTAATATTCACAACAGATTCTAAAGGTCATTACCACCAAGTTTATTGCTACCAATACCAAACAAGTTAATCCCAAAATTGAAATAATACAATGCAGCAAACATCCCTAAAACTCACAGATGCATGTCAACAGTTAAATAACAGTAAAGTTTATATGGCTGCAAGTGAATCAGTCACTGAAAGTGACTAAAAAATTCTGACTCCTGACCACATTCAAAGTCCTGAAATATTTCCAAGTGTTCAACTCTTGACCATCAAAATATTTATGTAAAAGCTGTTAGTGGCAGCAAAGATATTGTCCAGGCCTTAATGAATGAGACAGGAACTGAAACTGAAGGTAGCAAAGCAAAAGCTGAAATGCTTAACTCTGTTTTCAAATATTCCTTTACAAAGGGAAGCACAGGAGTACTGCCCCAACTTTATCCTTGTACTACTGAAAAGATGAGTGAAATCATTATTAGCACCAGAGGTATTGAGAAACAGCTGAAATCATTAAAATTGAAAAAAGCTCCAGGTCCCGATGGGATCCCGGTCAGAATCTGCATTGGATTTGCAGCTGAGTTAGTCCCTCTTCTATAATCTATAATAGATTCCTTAACCCTCCATGAACCATGGACTTCGCTGTTGGCGGAGAGGCTTGCGTGCCTCAGCAATACAGATAGCTGTACTGTAGGTGTAACTGCAATGGAGTGGTATCTCTTGACAGAATAAATGTGTGGTTCCTGAAGAGGGGCAGCAGCCTTTTCAGTAGTTGCAGGGGCAACAGTCTGGAGGATTGAATGATCAGGCCTTGCAACATCAATCAAAACGCCCTTGCTATGCTGATACTGCAAATAGCTGAAAGCATGGGAAAATTACAACTGTAATTTTTCTTGGGGGCATGCAGCTCTACTGTATGGTTAAATGATGATGGAATCCTCTTGGGTAAAATTTTTTCTAGGTAACATAATCCCCCATTTGGATCTCTGGGCAGGGGCTACTAAGGAGGCTGTTGTTATCAGGAGAAACAAAACTAGCATTCTACAGATCAGAGAATGGAGTATCAGATCCTTTAATTGGGCAGGTAGCTTAGAAAATTTTAAAATGGAAATGGATAAGTTAAAGTTAGATATAATGAGAGTTAGTGAAATTCAGTGGCAGGAGGAACAGGACTTCTGGTCGGATGAATAGAGTGTTATAAGTACAGAATCAAACAGGGATAATTTGGGAGTAGGTTTAATAATGAATAAGAAAATAGGGATGCAGATAAGCTATTATGAACAGCACAGTAAACACATTATTATTGCCAAGATAGACACAAAGACCACACCCACCACTGCAGTGCAAGCTTATATGCCAACTAGCTCCACACACTCAATACCAAGAAGTCCCTCCCATACAGCATAGCCACCTGTGTTCATCATATGTGAAGTGACAAGCAATCCCTATCAAAATATACCAAGGCTCCCACTGAGGTCTTCACAGACTGTAATTACCCTGCCAAAATTGTACAAAACAAGTTTCCCGTGCTTTATCTTTCCATTTACCCACCACCTCCCAAAGTCCTATGGTTCAGCCACAGAGGAGCATTCCCCTCATGACTCAGTACTACCCAGAACTGAAGCAACTGAGTTACATCCTCCGCCAGGGATTCGACTACCCCTTGTTGGGCCCTTCAATGAGAAATATCCTGCCCACTATCCTTTGCACCCTTCCCACAACAGCATTCCCTCGCCCATAGAACCTACACAATATCTTCATTAATTACTACACAATCCCTGCTCCCAAACCCTTTCCTCATGTCTCATCTCCCTGTAATAGAACTAGATGCAAGACATATCTTACATATCCTCCCACCACCACCTACTCCAGACCAGACACAAAAATCACCTATCCCATCAAAGGCAGGGCTACTTGTGAAACCAATAAAGTGATCTATAAGCTAAGCTGCAACAGCTGTTCTTCATTCTATATGGGTATGAGAACCAACAAGCTGTCTGTCCATGTGAATGACCACTGACAAACTGTGGCCAAGAGACAGTTGGACCACCCCATTGGTGAGCATGCCACACAACACAATGTTCTTCATTTGAGTGACTGCTACATAGCCTGTGCTATCTGGATCCTTCCTACCAACACCAGCTTTTCTGAATTGCAAAGGTGGAAGCCCTCCTAGCAACATGTCCTACATTACCATTATCCTCCTGGCTTCAACCATCATTAGTCATCGTCCTTACACATCTAGACCCTTCTCTGTTCCCATCCAGCACTACACAGCCCTCTATTCCACCAACACTCCATCACTCTTTTTACTTCTCTCTTTTTCCACTACCCAGCTCCCCCTTCCACATGCCTTCCATCTAAGACATTGACTGCATGTAGCTGCCCTACCCTCTCTCCATCTCATTCATGTATTCTCCCACAAGCAGCACTTTACTGTCCGCTACCCCTACTCTGCTATACCTCCCTCCCCATCCCAACCTCCTTATCCAAATGACCTTGTTGTCTCTCCCATCATGCACTGCTGCTCACAGTCTGACTTCAGCAGCCAGTAACTGTGGTCATTTCTGCATGAAGG
Source organism: Schistocerca americana (assembly GCF_021461395.2). Classification (NCBI taxonomy): domain Eukaryota; kingdom Metazoa; phylum Arthropoda; class Insecta; order Orthoptera; family Acrididae; genus Schistocerca; species Schistocerca americana. The sequence continues at coordinate 875,700,917 of NC_060119.1, forward strand.
TGTGTATGTATGTTTTCTAATTTCAACAAAGGCCATTTTGGCCAAAAGATTGCTTTCCAACAGTCTTTTAGCTGTGACTATCTGCGACTTAGCATCTCCTCTAAATGGTGAGTAGCAAATATCCTTTTCATACTGTAACGCCGGAAATGCATAACCTCCTATTTCCTTCTATTGTACTATAAATTTTTTTCCTTATTTTGTTACCTGAAGATATGGCATTTCTGTATCTTTATATATTGTAATTGTTCTACTATATATATATTTATATATGCATCTATGTCGATGTATAATTGGTTTGTTTTGTAAATATTATTTGTATTTTTACGCTGAGTCTGGCCTAGGGAAAACTATGCTATCGAACGATTACATCGATAGGTTGTGTGGAGAGCCAAAGTGTTTAGGATCTTTGGTAGTGTTAACTCTGCCGCATGGAGCACGGGCAGAGGGGGTCTGGCTGGAGTAGGGCGGTGGAGGAGGTGTGTTGTGTGACGCTCCCACGAGTTGCCGCGCTTTCGGGGTTTGGCAGCATGTAATTGCGCTTGACTTGCTATGATAGTTTCTGACATGGTGTCACAGACGGGAAGCATTAGCTGACGCACATCAAGAGCCCGTTTCACCTGGTGACCATGTCGAGAAGAAGGTGCGCCAACATCCAGCTTCTGCAACAGCGACAGCCGACAATGAGTGACTGTCGCCACCTCCACGATCGATGACTGCAAACCTTCAATCAACCAACAAGGAAGACTAAAAGCACGTAAAGTTTTAGAACTGTATGGCAGACCTCAGCTTTTCAAACTGTTGCATCACAAGAATACAGCAACTTAGCATGAACCTTTGTTGCTCATTGTCCCAATTGCATTACCAAGCAGGGTCCCTTCCTTTTCTGGAATGAACCCAAGTGTCATTGAAATTCATACACCAGCATTAAAGTAATATCATTCCATTTCACTGCTTTAATTTCAAAGGTCAGTTAAATTATTCATAGCTGGCTACAATATTTACATTACACAAGCAGAAATTAAGAGTGCGAGTTTTGTTACCGTATTTTAACTTACCTGTGACTGCAGCTCAGCTTGGTACATACTAAATTTTACTATAGTTAATTGTTTAGAATCGTTTAATTCAAGTTCAAAGTTAAATCTCTTATTTCTAAATTGCGAAGATTCAAGTAGCTTTTGAAATGATTGTTGAGGTAGCCCAAGACTAACCTTATTTTATTGGATTTCATAGTGCTTCAGAAACAAAGTTCACTATTAATTTCAGTCACTAAATTAACTTTCAATTTTCCGGTTTTATTAATTCTTTTGCTAAATTAAGTCAGAGTGTTGCAAAATTTATTACTTCTGACAAACATTCAGTTTTCACACAGCACGTGTCAACCTGCAGTTGCCACACTTTCAGTGCTAATTATATGTGCATTAATCTTTCATTTTCAGTTATTATAGTAGTTGTCCATAGGACTGGCGACTGTAATTTTCCCCAAATCTCAAATATCTAATTAATGCCAATTAATTGTTAACGAAACGACTGCACATTTACTTTCTTTATTAATTTTACCGTTTCCTCAAAAGTAGTTTTCACCAATTTCATTTGCATTTTTCCTTTCATTTAGATGCAACCCTTTCCTCCCTCTTTACCGACAAATTAACTTCAGTGACGATTGCTTTTCCCAAATTTCCATTAGGTGCATGCGGTTTAATTTTTCACTCTCATTAAGGGCGATAAGTGAGGGAGAGGTTACAATACCATTGTTACATTCCATCCTGTATTTTACATTGGTTGATTTTTGTGAAAGTATTAATGTTTCAATGTTGTTATATTCTTTGAAGATTGTCTGTCACATGTCCCATAAATTCTTTGGTTTATTTTTGTTGTAGTTGTGATGATCTCTGGCTATGTTTTGAATTGTGCAGTTGGAGTTTCATATCATATCATCACACTGTGTGATGCTTAATAAATGATTCGTTTCTAAAATGGCATTTGATGATTTGTCAACATGGTAGCAAATGTGCACAGTTGATAAAGTTTGTATGAAGAGTGGCAGTTGTGCCAATTTCGGAAAAGAAATACTCGACGATACAGAAGTGCAAAGATGAGACAATGACCGACAAAAGACAACAGCTAGATAAACTCACTGGCACAGAAGACTGGGAGAGCTGAAGAATTATTATGAGAACTATTTTAGAATGTGACAAAATCTTTGATGTTGTAAATGCTGAACTGATGAGGCCAGAAGGAAGCAGACAGATTTATAAAACCGAACTTGCAAAATGGACAAAGGCTAATGCAAAGGCAAGAAAAAGACTAATTCTGTCACTTGGCACCAAGCCTTTACTTTGTGTTGGGGAATGCAAGACTGCTAACGAGGTTTGGGATAGGCTATGCAATATCTGTAATGTGCACTCAGCTGAAAACATTGATCTACTTAGACATAAATTCCATAACATTGTGTGGGAGGCATCTGGAGCTATACAAGGTCATCTAGCCAAATTTGATGATGTACAAATTCAGCTTTTGTTGTTGGACAAGCCAATGGATGATGGTGACCTTTGTGCATGATTTTAGCAAACTTTGCCAAAAGAGTTCAATTACATTTATATTATGTGGCATGATCTACCTGCTGAAGAAAAGACATGGAATAAATTACAAAAACAGTGTTTGAATTATGAACTAAGAATAACAGATCGTGATGAAAAAAGTGTTGCTACAGCAATGATGTCAAAAATGAAGATTAACAAACCACAACAGAAGTGGAAACAAACCTCCTCTGAAGCAGATTCATTAAAAATGCCTCATTATAAAAGGAATGAGGACAGAAAATGCTTTTCATGTGGTAAAGTAGGTCACTTATCAAAACAGTGTAAGACAGGGTTGGTTTGTTTTAAATGTAAGAAAGACGACCATCGATCAAATGAATGTAGTAGTGTAGACAAAAGAGAAGATTGTCCTATATTGTTAACTAATGTGACATCAGTGGATAACTCAAGAAGCTGCAGCTACACAGATACAATAGTATCAATGTTGAGACACAACAGTTTTTCAGTAAATGTGAATACACTGGACTGTGATGAGTGGTGCATTGAAAGTGGTGCAACATATCACATAACAAATCAGGCTGATTGGTACACTACGCATGAACAATATGAAACTCCAAGGAAGATGGATAGTGCCAAGAATGGTGTACATATTGAAGCATTTGGTACAGGCCGAATTGATGCGCAGGTGTTCAATGGACAGACATGGACAGAACGATTTTTATGATGTTTGGTTTTGTTCTGATGGATCCTGTAACTTGTTTTCTGTTAAGAAAGCTGCACAGAAGGAAATAAAACAAATAATCAAAAATGATGTCAAATCACGCATATTTTTCAAAAATAATATCGCAATTGTTATTGCCACATCCTGCTGTGAAAACGAGCTTTATCGTTTGGCTGTGAAAGTTGTTCTTCAAGAAAAGTGTTGTGTTGTTACTGAAACTGATGACACTTTACAGAGCTGGCATGAAAAAATGGGTCATCAAAATAAATGCTATGTGCACCAATTTTTGAAGGATCATGGTGAAGAGACAACAACTGATAACAGTTTTTGTGTAGGGGGTGTCTATGGTAAACATCATCGGATGCCGTTTGGTGAAAGAGTGCAGAAAGCCACTAAACCTGGTGTGTTAGTGTATGCAGATGTTTGTGGTCCGATGGAAGAAAATGATCTGTAGGGTCATTGATACTTTGCTGTTTTTAAGGGTGATTTTTCCAGATTTAGAGTACCATACCTTTTCTGACACGAAGATGAAATTAAAGAAAAGATGCCACTGTTCATTAAAATCATAAAGACTCAGGCTGATGTTGCTGTGAAAAAATTACTTACAGATGGTGCCAAGGGGTTCCATAACAAAGAGGTGCAAAAATTTGCTGGCTCAGTTGGACTGAAACATAAAATCACAGCACCATATATGCCTCAATAATGGAATTGCTGAATGGGAAAATAGGATCCTGTGTGAGATGGCACATTCTTGGCTTTGTTCTGCTGAACATCTGCCAAAAGCATTGTGGGATGAAGCTGTTCTGGCTGCAACATACACTTTGAATCGGATGGGTCCCACAAAAATTAAAGGTAAAACTCCAATTGAAATATTTTTGAAGAAAGAAGGTCATTTTGATAATTTTGTGATATTTGGAATTGAATGCTACACTTGGACCCCTACACAGAAATGGAAGAAGTTTGATGCTAAATCTTCAAAAGGATACGTGGTTGGTTATGATGATTGTGGATACCATGTTTATTTTCCTGAAAAAAAGTGCGTGTGTGTTTGCAGAGATGTAAAGTTCAATTGAAAGTCTTTACAGAAACCTATTATCGGTACTCAAAAGTCTAAAAGGGTTGTTCAAATATCAGCTATAGATAAGAACGCAGATATTTTGGAGACTGAGCATGAAGATGTTGATTTTGAAGAGGATTGCATGAACCAAGATGTTGCTACAAGTGATGAAAGTGTTAACAACCAGTCATGTGACACTGAGGGAGAAGTTGGAAGTAACTTGGAAGCGAGAAATGCAGAAAGAGGAAAACACAATTTACGTGAGCAGTGAAATTTGAAGAAACCATCTTGTTACTGTGAAGATTCAGTTCATCAACCAAGAATGATGTTTCTTTGTGAAACACCAAGAAGCTATAAAGAATCATTGCAGTCAGAGAATTCTGAAGAATGGAAGAATGCAATAGAGGAAGAGATGGATGCTCTAAAGAAAAATAGAACATGGGAATTAGTTTAAAAAAGTAAGCCAAACAATGTTATTGGAAATCAATGGGTCTTAGCTACAAAATTAAATGCAAAAAATGATGTTGTTTGATATAAGGCTCAACTAGTGGCAAGAGGATATACTCAACGGTTTAGAGTAAACTATGTTGACATGTTTAGCCCCGTTGCAAGATTTGAGACAGTGAGATACCTTTTGAGTGTTGCAATTCAACATGATTGTGTATAAGGCAATTTGATGTGAGGACAGCATTTCTCAATGGTACTTTGAAGGAAGAAATGTATGAGTCAAAATGCTAGTATGAATGTCTTGTTGGGTACCTTACTGAATGTAACTTACGGGAGAGCAGTTCAGATCAATGTATGTTTTATGATGAAAACCTGGTATTATTGTTTTATGTTGATGATGGATTGGCTATGGGCTCTACTGATGCCACAGCTAAGTTCATTGAACAGTTGGTTAAACGTTTTCAAATCAATGTAGAAAAAGTTGAGTACTTCTTGGGTTTACAAATCAAGAGGTTTGACAACTGTATTCAAATAAATCAATCTGCATATGTGAAGAGGATTTTGGAGAAATACAATATGATGGATGCGAAACCATTGCCTTTACCCATTAAACCAGGATGGACACCAGGTGAGTCACCTCCTTTTAATAATACTGGACTGTATCGAGAAATGGTTGGAAGTTTGATGTATTTAACACAAGGCACAAGACCAGATTTATCATATGCTGTTAATGTTGCCTCAAGAGTTCAAGACTCACCAACACAGGCACACTTTGCATTACTCGAACGAATATTTAGGTATCTTGAATCAACAATTACAGATGGCATTAAGTTTACGAAGGATAAAGACTGTAGCATTGTAGCCCACAGTAATCCTGACCATAGTGGGACAGAGGCACACAAGTGGCGTCCTGCTCAAGTTCCATGGGGGTCAGTTGTGTGGAAAAAAAAATTACAGCAGTGTGTTGATCTTTCTTCATTGGCGGCAGAATATGTGGCTGCAAGTGAAGCTTGCAAATCACTTGTATGGTTAGACAGACTTCTGAAAGAAATTGGAGCTGTTGATGAGTTATCAGCTCCTGTTTCAAATTGGTAACCAAAGTGCTATCAAATTTATTAATGGATTGAAGTTTTATGAACAATCAAAACACATAGAGACAAGGTATCATTAAATTTGTCAACTGGTTAGAGAGAACCAAACTGAAGTGAATTACATACCAACTGATGGACAGGCAGCAGACATTCTGACAAAAGGGGTACCATTCACAAAGTTACAAATGATGAAGGAACTTGTTGGTTTAGTGTCTACTTCATCATATATATAAAACACTGCGGGAGAGTGTGAAAGTATATTCTGCCTGACAAATTTTCTTCCATCCCCAATCCTAGTACTATTTTCCTTTGTTACTCTTTTCTAATGCATTACTAACTCAGATTTTGTCCTTCTTTCTATGCTTTCCTGTGTTTCTCTTCATTTCTTACGAACAGCACTGCATGCTCTACTTACGAGCCACACTGTATCAACCATCTCAGCCACACACAACAGATGGCTTCAGGATGACACTGATTGTTGGTGCCGTGTCTCATGACCCACACCACTCCCACTGATATTAAAATCACTCTTCCTGTGTCACTACTGCATATTTTTGCATGTTGTTTAACATACCTTTCCTGTGCCACACAAACTTGTGTTTCATTCTACCAACCCATCCCCACCCCCCACTCTGTCCCTCTCTATTCCAGTTTGAACCTACTAACTACAACTAATCTAGGCATATACACTCCTGGAAATGGAAAAAAGAACACATTGACACCGATGTGTCAGACCCACCATACTTGCTCCGGACACTGCGAGAGGGCTGTACAAGCAATGATCACACGCACGGCACAGCGGACACACCAGGAACCGCGGTGTTGGCCGTCGAATGGCGCTAGCTGCGCAGCATTTGTGCACCACCGCCGTCAGTGTCAGCCAGTTTGCCGTGGCATACGGAGCTCCATCGCAGTCTTTAACACTGGTAGCATGCCGCGACAGCGTGGACGTGAACCGTATGTGCAGTTGACGGACTTTGAGCGAGGGCGTATAGTGGGCATGCGGGAGGCCGGGTGGACGTACCGCCGAATTGCTCAACACGTGGGGCTGAGGTCTCCACAGTACATCAATGTTGTCGCCAGTGGTCGGCGGAAGGTGCACGTGCCCGTCGACCTGGGACCGGACCGCAGCGACGCACGGATGCACGCCAAGACCGTAGGATCCTACGCAGTGCCGTAGGGGACCGCACCGCCACTTCCCAGCAAATTAGGGACACTGTTGCTCCTGGGGTATCGGCGAGGACCATTCGCAACCGTCTCCATGAAGCTGGGCTACGGTCCCGCACACCGTTAAGTCGTCTTCCGCTCACGCCCCGACATCGTGCAGCCCGCCTCCAGTGGTGTTGCGAGAGGCGTGAATGGAGGGACGAATGGAGACGTGTCGTCTTCAGCGATGAGAGTCGCTTCTGCCTTGGTGCCAATGATGGTCATATGCGTGTTTGGCGCCGTGCCAGTTAGCGCCACAATCAGGACTGCATACGACCGAGGCACACAGGGCCAACACCCGGCATCATGGTGTGGGGAGCGATCTCCTACACTGGCCGTACACCACTGGTGATCGTCGAGGGGACACTGAATAGTGCACGGTACATCCAAACCGTCATCGAACCCATCGTTCTACCATTCCTAGACCGGCAAGGGAACTTGCTGTTCCAACAGGACAATGCACGTCCGCATGTATCCCGTGCCACCCAACGTGCTCTAGAAGGTGTAAGTCAACTACCCTGGCCAGCAAGATCTCCGGATCTGTCCCCCATTGAGCATGTTTGGGACTGGATGAAGCGTCGTCTCACGCGGTCTGCACGTCCAGCACGAACGCCGGTCCAACTGAGGCGCCAGGTGGAAATGGCATGGCAAGCCGTTCCACAGGACTACATCCAGCATCTCTACGATCGTCTTCATGGGAGAATAGCAGCCTGCATTGCTGCGAAAGGTGGATATACACTGTACTAGTGCCGACATTGTGCATGCTCTGTTGCCTGTGTCTATGTGCCTGTGGTTCTGTCAGTGTGATCATGTGATGTATCTGACCCCAGGAATGTGTCAATAGAGTCTCCCCTTTCTGGGACAATGAATTCACGGTGTTCTTATTTCAGTTTCCAGGAGTGTATGTCATCCCCATTCTCCACTCTTATCCACCCACAGAGTCTCAAACTACATTACAATCTTTTTATTTATTTCTTCTTTGATCAGATTGGGTCTTAATGCCTATTTCACTTGGTTTTTGTGTTTCACTGTCATCCTTGTCCCTCTGATTTCATCTTGTTTCCCCTTACTTCATCCAAGTTTTTTTCCCACACATTTGGGTGTATTTTTGCTAATTTTGTCGTTCGTAATTCTACATTATTTTGTATTTTTATGCGTTTTTATCCACTGGCTTGGATCTGTACTCCTCCCATCTATATCAATACAGAAAAGTCTTCTTATCGCTTGCCAAAACCCAATCCCACATATTGTTCCTGCATTGTTGCTTTGCTCATGGAATCCCTCCAAAAGCCCTTACCATCAAATTACCTATCCCCGGCTGCCACCCTTACTTCCACAGTGATCACCCTCTGTTCAGATTCTGCCAGTCCTTAACCCTTGTCAACGTAGTCCTGCAAAACCATAATAATCAGCCCCAAACCTCCTTGCAATACCTTCTCTCCATCTGAAAATTCTCCTGCGATGCAATCCCAAATTCCTTGATCTCATCACACACAATGGAACTCTTACGCTCCAGGAACTAGAGTGACAGGCACAGTACCACCACAGAAACCCCTCCACCCTGTTCACTTCCTACTCCAGCCTTGGACTAACACTATCCACGACCTCTACAATGTCGAAACTCCCCAAATCCCCTCATACCTGACAAACCCTATCTTTCAGACCTACTACTTTTATCCCACCCTCAAAAACTCCCTCCCACAACCACACTTCATCCAGAACCTGAAGAGACACGAAACACAGTCCTGAACCTTTCATCCAAAAGCCTTAGCCTTGCAGAAGTATCTTCCCTTTCCAAATGCTTCACCTTTCCCCCCACTCCCAAATTCAATTATGCTGGACTTATTAACCACCTTCTCTCCTTCTCCTGGCCTCTACAGTGAAAATACATTTTTGCTATGAACCCTACCAATCAGACTCAACTAAAGATCAATGTTGAACACTTTCTGACTCAGTCCACTCTTCCATTCAACCATGATCCACACCCACCATCCACAATTCACCCCCTGTTAATGTTCCGGAATTTCTTGATCCTGAACACTGTGGCACCATAATTCCCAAAATCCCTCAACATGAAGACTAATCTTTTATCCACAGAAAGAACCATAATCTACCACTTAAAGACTGGTCCCAATCGTATAGTCCTGTCTGCTGACAAATGTTCCACCACCATTGTGTTGAATCTTGAGGCTTACCCTGGCAAAGTAATTTTGCCAGCTGTCAGATTCATCCACCTACAAACCCTGTCACAATGACCCCATCCCAAAAATCCATCACTATCTCCACTGTATCCTCAAATCCTTAGGCCCATCCCAGGACCTCTACCCAGAGTCCATCTCTCACCTCACCCCTGCCACTCCCTGCTCTCGTATCTTCCAAAAGTACATAAACCCAACCACCCAGGAAGTCCCACTGTGCACAGTTAATGCCCCCGCCCCCCTTCTCAAGAGAATCTCTGCTCTCCTAGGCCAACACCTTTGGCCTATTACCTGCAACCTTCCCTCCCACATAAAAGATACCAGCTATTTCCTCCACTGATTCTCCATAGTTACTGTTCCTTTACCGCATGTTGCTTTGGTCATCACTACTAATGCCATCTTCCTTTACACTAACATCCCTAATGCCCATGGCCTTAGCGCTATTGAACCCTACCATTTCCAACACCCGATGCACTCAAAACCAACAACCTCCTTCCTAGTTGCCAAGTATACCTTCACCCATAATTACTTCGCCTTTGAAGGTGCTACTTACAAACAAATCCGAAGTATGGCTATGGGCAACCGCATGGCACCACCCTGTACCAGCTTATTCATGGGCCATCTAGAGGAATCCATCCTAAACACCTAGAATCCCAAACACCTCACCTGGTTCAGATTCATTGATGACATCTTAATGACCTGGGCCAAGGGTGATTACACCCTATCCACATTCCTCCAGAACCACAACCTTTCTCCCCCATTTGCTTCTTCTGGTCCTACGCAATCCAACAAGCTACTTTCCTCGAAGTTAAACCCCACCTCAAAAATCCAACAAGCTATCTTCCTCGAAGTTTACCTCCACCTCAAAGGTAGTACATCAGTATCTCTGTCCACACCAAGCCTAATAACCACAATCAATACAGGCACTTCAACACCTGCCACGCATTCCATACCAAAAAGTCCTTTCAATACAATCTAGTCACTCATGGTCGTCACATCTGTAGCGATGATCAGTCCCTCTCAAAATACACTGAGAATCTCACTGAGGTCTTCACAGACCGTAATTACCCTGCCAAAATTGTACAAAAACAAATCTCCTGTGTTTTATCTTTCCAGTTACCCATCACCTCACAAAGTCCCACAGTCCAGCCTCAGAGGAGCACTCCCCTCATAACTCAGTACCACCCAGGACTGCAGCAACTGAATTGCGACCTCCAACAGGGTTTTGAATACCTCTTGTTGTGCCCTTTAATGAGAAATATCCTGCCCACTATCCATTGTACACCTCCCACAGTGATATTCCGCCATCCACCAAACCTACACAATATCCTTGTCCATCATTACATAACCACTACCCCCAAACCATTGCCTCTTGGCTCATATCCCTGTAATATACCTAGACACTTGTCATGTGCAATGCATCTTCCCACCACCACCTACTCCAGTCTGGTCACAAACATCAGCTATCCCATCAAAGGCAGGGCTACCTGTGAATCCAGTCATGTGATCTGTAAGATAAGCTGCAACAACTGAGCTTCGATCTACGCAGGCATGACAACCAACAGATCGTCTGTCTGCATGAATGGGCACAAACTATGGCCCAGAAACAGCTGGACACCCTGTTGGTGAGCACACCACCCAACACAATGTTCTTCATTTGAGTGACTGCTTCGCAGCCTGAGCCATCTGGATCCTTCCTAGCAACTCCAGCTTTTTTTAATTGTGCAGATCAGAGCTCTCTCTGCAATATATCCTACATTCCCATAATCATCCTGGCCTCATCGTTCAATAGTCATTGTACTTACCCATCTAGTCCCTTCCCTGTTCCCATCCAGCACCACACAGCCCTCTATTCCACCAACACACCCTCCCTCTTTTTACTTCTCTCCTTTTCTGCTACCCTGCCCCTGCCCCTCACCTTCTGTCTAAGATGTCAATGCTTATAGCTGCCCTACTCTTTCTCCAACTCAATTCTGTATGCTCCCATAAACAGCAATTTACTGTCACCTACTCCTACTGTGCTATTCCTCCACCTTCCCTCCCCAGTCTCCCCCTTACCCCTGCCACTGGCTGCCTCTTCCATCTTGTGCTGCTGTTTGCAGTTTGGCCTCAGCTGCCAGAGACTGTGGTCATATGTATGTAAGTTGCATTTTGATGAGTGTGTGTGTCTGTGTTCTCTAATTTCGACAAATGCCTTGCTGGCCAAAAGCTCACTTTCTAACTGTCTTTTCTCTGTGCCTATCAGCAACTCTGCATGTTGGCTACATGGTGAGTTTAGTGATATTGTTACATTCCGTTTTGGATTTTCCATTGACTGCATTAAACATTTCTTGAGTAATAAATGCTTTTCCAAGTTCATTTTTGAGTAGCCCATGCTTGCTGAAATGACTTCTTTCTGCAGATGGTACCTCCACATATGTGGCATTTGTGAGGCATCAAGAAATTTTCTAAAATTTGATGTTGATTTCTGTGTTAACACAGGAATTCTCTATAAAATCATGCCTTTGTGGAATACTAGCTATGAAGAAGTTAACGTTTTTAATTTTCTGTAATGTTCTTCTTAGCCCTCTTCTGCTGAGTGCACCCTAAATCATACAAACATTTTTAGTGCCTCCTATTATTACTGAGTTACTTCCAGATTTCAGAAAGTTTTTACAGTTTTTTAGAACTACAGTTAAGGGGGCAGTTGGTTTCTTTATTCCACACACCTTCAACATAGTTCGCATTTTACACATCATGTCACCAAAGCCCATTCCATGATTCTCTGAAAGTATGTAAATCTCTTCTTTGTTCTTCTTACTGGTGACTGTCATGTGTGCATTATACTATGAGGGGGTAGTTTGCGTTGTTGCCCCAGATGATGATTACACGAATATTTTGTCAGGATTTGTAAGCAGTGGGTCCTTGAGGTACGGCAATATGTGAACACGAGAAGTAAGTTTAAACAGTTTTATTAACAAAGGCGGATTATAAAACATGCACGCTACACGCACCCATCATCACTGTGTCTGACATCTTAACACCAGCTAATTACAGTCGTATCGAAAGGCTCCATGGTGAGCTACGAAAAGAGACATCTTCGCGCCCGAGGGCGCGCTAGTTAATACTGCCCGCTGCGGATGGCAGCCAGTCACGTACTCCCCGTCGCAGTGTGGCCGGATACACATCTACTGACCAAGCAAATTGTCAAAATTCCAGACAGGTCAGCTGGCGAGCGTGTGTTAACGTATCGTATGGCTGTGTGCAATCCGTAGACCCTTACAATACATATGTTTCCTGCATTTTCTGGTGTTTCCTTGCTTGTTATTACAGGGCTTCATAATTAATGGATCTTTTTATTTGTTATGGTTACTTCATATCTTTGGCTCTTTTCACATCTTTTAGACTCATCACATGTTAAAAGTGCTAAATTAGTTGCTACTGGGAGATTATTGTTGTTCTCGGTATGGTTAGTATACCGCTAATGAAACTATTTAGGCCTAATGAAGTTACTATTTTGTTTGTATAGTCGCAATTCACTACTTTAAATTGTTTTCTATCACTTTTTCAAACTCCTGTCCATACATTTTAGCTAACGGAAATTGTGTTTTAATAAGGTAGTCACACAGCCTTGCTTTTGTAGACACGCAATATCATGAAATTACAGTGCACATTTCCACAGTTATAGATTATGTTTGTCTCTTCTAATCATTGATTACGGATCCACTTTTGCAATCACAAATATAACTTGATAACACTTTCCATCTTCTTATAACATTTCACACACAGGAGATGCAAAAGGTCGTAGGTTTTTTCAGATTACCGTAGATAATTAGTACGGTAATTCTATAGGCGCCGCCATATTGTACCAACTATCTGTACTCTGGATACTGGTAGTACAGAAATCACAGTCTTTCCTGGACACTTTCACTATACAACTTATCAGTCACTGAAATTTTGCTCCCAGAGTCTATAACAATATTAACTTTCTCTCCTTTCGCTGTTCCTATTAAGTGCCATTCCACATTTTACTTAGGTTTTTCTAGTAATTTCTCTCGTAACATTCATTCTTCCTCAATATTAATAACACCCATGACTTTGGACCCTTGTTTACTGATTACTGGTCCCTTGCTATGACCCTTCCCGAGAGACCTTCCCCATTTTCTCCCGTTCAACAATTACGTTTCCAATTACAGTAGGCAAGATGGTGTCGGTAGTACAGTGCAGCGACACTTCAGTCTCTGCTAAGAAACAGTTTCGTAACAACTCAACGTGTAAAGAGTGCAAAAAATGTGTGATTAAAGGCGTCCTATGTGTGAATGTAATTTCTGGTTACAAGAGAAGTGTACGAATGTGAATGTCAAGCTCTTAAATGACGATATTAGGTGGTCATGTCGTAATTATGATACTGATGAACAAAACGAAATATTAACAATTTCCAATCCAACTCGGATCTACATACTTACAACACAAGAAAGTGCAATGACATTCATATAAAAAGAGTTAACAAGGCTTTGGCGCAGAAACAAACAAACATACAAGGAAGCAGATTGTATAACAAACTACCGGTAAAGATAAAAGAAATAAAAAAATTGTCTTCATTTAAAGAAGCAGTATTCATATTTTTAATGACCAACTGCTATTATAGTGTAAAAGAATACCTGGAATAGCTTCATACTAAACAATTATAGTGATGTACTCTGTGCCAATAGTAATTTTTATCTGACTGTTGCTATGATCTAAATAAATAATATGTACAAAAGTGCTACAATTGTATGTGTTATATCTAAATGTCAACTGTGTATTCCATGTAAAAAGTCTTTCTCATACATCAATGTAAATAATCAAAGTTGTACATGCTATTTCAATGTGGTCTGATGTTATGTAGTCCACTATGCACATCTGTATTTTGTATAGTATTGTTCACCCTATATGTGTGTATATATATACTATGTATTTTTTGACGAAATCCATGCAATGTAAATTGTCTCTGGATGAATAAACTACTACTACTACCACAGTCTAATCTAATATAACAGTCGCGACACTTCGCCTCGATTTTGTTGCCTACAGCGCCAGCAGCGCCCCAAGCGGCTGGTAGGTTACACTGTGAGTTCGGCGCGACCGTGAAGGAGAATAGTGGTTGTTTATTTTGATTTTTACAATGGCTTTTACTGGCGGGAGCGTTTGTAGCGCAATAAATTGCACCAACAACAGAAAGAAGACACCAAAGCTGTCTTTTTTTAGGTTTCCTAAGGATCCTGAGAGGTATAACCATAATGTTACTAAACTGTATCGTCAGGATTCACTTGCAAACTATATGTGTATAAATGATGAATGTTTCGTTTTAGGAGCAGAAAATGGCTTGTTAATAGCAGGCGAGAAGACCTCATGAAGAAAGACCCAGTGTACCTGTATAGTAATATTAGGTTTTGTTCGCTACATTTCGAACAAAACCAGTTCATGAACGCAGACAACAACAAACTCGTGTGGAATGCAGTACCCACCCTGTTTGACATTCCAAATAAGCCACCTCAGCTGACGATGAAGAGGAAACTGCCACAAAGATTCGACAGTCAATCTAAAGCAGTAAAACAGTCCTATGACACAGAAGCAGCTGGTTCAGCTCACCATGTATCAGTGCCAGATTCGTGTGAATCGTCAACACAGACCTGCTTTGACGATGAAGTGGTTAGATTAAGTGCAGCTGTTCGTGTCTTGCAAAAGCGTGTGAAGTGTCAGAATGTGCAAATCGCTAGACTTCGAGCGAAACTATTACGGGACAAGGAAAGTGCCTACAGACAGCGACAGAAATTGTATCAGAAGGAGCAAGTGAACAAGGACAAACGAATGTTAAAGACTATAGGATCCCGATATTTAAAAAAAGATGCCCTTGACTTGTTGTTAAGCCAGATCAGCATGCCATTGAAAGAGAAACGTGCTGCAAGATGGAAAGACGAAAATAAGCTGTTTGCTCTAAATTTACTATATTACAGCACTCAGGCATACAGGTTTTTATCAGAATGTTTTATGCTTCCATCAGTGCGTACACTACAAAGGTATGTGGAAGGCATACAAATAAAATGTGGGATAAGTGACAATATATTCCATCTTTTAAAGCAAAAGGTGCAACATTTTTCTGATAATGATAAACTTGTGAATATGTCATTGGATGAAATGTCGCTAATGGCAAATTTGACATATGACAGCACTTCTGACACTGTTATTGGTTTTGAGGACTTGGGGTTTACACGCACAGCTAAAATTGCCAACAGTGTGTTGGTGATAATGATTAATGGCATTTTTTCATGTTTCAAACAACCATTGCTTTACTGTTTTTGTAAAGGAACAGTGGGAGCTATTCATTTGACTGCTATATTTTATGAAGTAGTCAAAAGACTTAAGGAAATTGGCTTGGTTGTGAAGACCTGTGTGACTGATCAGGGTTCAAATTTTGTGGACTGGAGAAAGAGACTGGGAATTACACAAGACAATCCAAGTTTGGTATATGAGGAGCAGAAGATCTATTTCTTCTATGACACCCCACATTTGTTTAAGAGCATCAGAAACAACCTATTTAGGTATGACATAATTCATACATCAAATGATGGTTTGGTTGGTACTGCTTCTTGGAAGGACATTTCTCAGCTCTATTCAAATGACTTGCACAGGAAATACAAGTTAGCTCCCAAGCTGACTAAAAAAGCTGTCGAACTGCCAGCTTTTTCAAAAATGAAAGTGGGTACTGCAGTTCGTGTGTTAAGCCATACAGTGGCAGCTGGTATTGACACACTTGTGTTTTTGATATCTTTAATACATACAGTGTGAAAGGGCCTGTGCATCTAAGGAACTGTATTAGGAGTGATTCAGAGCATCTGGATGTTCTACATGTGATGAAGCCATGGATTCACTCTTGGAAATTTGTAGGCTCTGATGGAAAAGATTACTCCCTGAGGATAAAATGTGTAAAGGGGCTTCTAAGCAATATATGTGCTTTGGAAATGCTTGCTGCCGAGGTACTGACTGGAACAAAATTGTACTTATTCTCACGTAAAATTAACCAAGACACATTGGAAAACTTTTTTTCAACTATAAGGCAGAGAGGTGGTTTTTGCAGCAACCCATCTCCAAGGCAGTTTTGTGCTGCATTTAACAACTGTACACTAAGCAAACTGATAAATTCTTCTAATGTGGCAAGCAGTAATTGTGAAGGAATTGACTGGGGTCAGGCAATACTGGACATGAAATCTGCTCAAACATTAAAGGTCTCACAGTTGTTATGCAGTAGTGATACAAGTTCTGCAACAAAGCTACCAAATGTGGAAGTTCCAGCAGACCTTGGAGAACAAAACAGTATGAGATATGTGTTTGGTTACATCTTGAAGAAACTTTTTTCTTTACATAATTGTGTCAAGTGCAGGAATCTACTTGTAGACAACAGCCAGGACTTAGATGCAAATGACAAATTTTATTGCCATTTCAAAAGTTACGAAGACAATTTTGGAAGCTTGGTTATTTGCAGTGAAAATATTTGTTTATTTTTTAGGGATTGTGAAAATCAGATGGCTTCAGTTTTTGATGAACATTCTCACAAGAAAAACTGTGGTGAATTATATGTGAACTTGTTGATGGCTGTCCCAAGTTTTCCTCCTGGATGTTGTGAAGAAACTAAGCTGCTGTTAATCAAGTTATTTGTTAAAGTGAGACTCGTTTCCAGGCTGAAATATTGGAATCAAGACGTAGTTTCTAACAACAAGAAAGCAAATAAGAAACTGAAGAAGTTGGCTCATTTGGGCTGCTGATTTCTTTGGTATGTATTTCGTTCACTTCTGTTGTTAGTCACTTAATTTCCCTTGCTTCTTTCGTTTGATGACATTATTTTGTCAGCACCTTCTTCACTGACAGATTGTTTGAAAATTATACAAATATTTGGTTTTTCGTGAAATGTAGTGTAATCAGCTCATTATAGTGTTTTCAGCATATTCTTCCCACTATTTGGCAGTTGCTTGTCCCACTTAGAATAATAAAAAGATGAAGGTCGTACTTGTGGCAACAGGCGAAAATGACAAACAAACACAGTAGGCCTACAGAACGATAAACGAGCTGTCGATCGTTTTTGCAAGTAGAGGTACATGTCTGTGCTTCTGACATGTGAATCTGTGTGTTTATATTCTTTTGATATGAACGTGGTAAGCTGCAATTCTGTCCAATGTCACAAGTGTTTCTTCACGAATGTGTTGTAGCTTGCCACTCTATTCATGATTTTTGTCCGTGCTGGCGCTTATTTTAGAATCATTTTTAGAAACATATATGCCTTCTGATACCACACAAACCCTTGGAGGCAAGAAAATAACTCAAATAATGCGGAAATTACGTAGTGTGGCGGCAGCACCGTCCAACGCACGAAGGGCTGAACTACGGCACTGCCGACACAAGTAGGGGCAGCTGTACCGTTATGCGGAATTTCGGCAACGGTGCGTCGCACACCGGACCGCACGGGAACAAAGCTGCCACCAGTGCGAGCTAGTCGACGCGACACACGTCTCCCCAGTTCTTCCGCCGCGGACCACGTGCGTCGAGTCAACGTGACTCCGCCGTAAATGCGTACGCGCGGTCGTAAACGCAGTCGCCGTTAAATTGTCTTTCGCTTCTTCGCGGACGTTACGGCGCCTCCGGTCGCGCCAAGAGCAGAACATTCTGTGACGCGGCCTTTTGTCTCGCTCGGTCCACGCGGTCGCGCCACGGCTCGTCACTGGAGAGTGCACCCTCCGGGATCGGTGACCGAGCCGTGCCGCCAGTGCAACGCGCCTATATAGGCGGACATTAGCGAAGTATATTATTTGTCATTTATTGTAACGGCAGGAAAAATAAATGTGTCCTGTCCAGAAACCGCTTTAGTCATTTATTGCCACAAAGCCTCTCCCATGAGCACAGTGCGTGGGCGCGGTGATAAATGCCGGTTCACTGCACATGAGCGACTGTAAGTGGGGATACAGCACGTACCCGCTTCACTGGTGACCCCGACGTGATCTGAGGCTAAAAAACACGTGGTGACAAACGTTCGTCGGTACGAGAGACGTGGAACCGCGAGTAGGCTTGCGCGCATACGCCCGCGCCGAACAGTGCTCCGTAGTAATTTTTTTTTTTTAACTAACTTTTTTTGTATTGTTTTTGTGTGCGTATATTTTGATCGCGGACTGCTTAGTGTTATTTTTTTCTTTTCGTGTGTTTCCCTTGTGTTATTTTCACTGTGTGCTTTCCTCTTGTACGAGAATTCGACTCTGAACTAAGATGGCGACACTAGAGGAGTTGCGAAAGACCGTCGAAGAACTGCTCGCACGCAACACGAGGCTAGAGAATGAGCTACAGGCACGGACTACACGCGCGGACGCCGCGCAGCCGCAGACAGCTCAGGACAATGTTGGCGCGCAAATCCCCGCCACACCGACGCCTCCTACGACCGCCGGAACGCCGACAAGCGCTGGACGGGCATTGATCAGGCTGCCTCCCTTTTGGCCACGCGACCCCGTGATGTGGTTCAGCCAGGTTGAGGCGGTATTTATGAGCAACCACGTGACCTGCGACCTGGCGAAATTCGGGCACGTGGTGAGCCAGCTGGACCAGAACTATGCGGCCGAAGTGCGGGATATAATCACCGCCCCACCGACGCAGTCGAGCTACAAACGGCTCAAGGAAGAGCTGATCCGGCGGATTTCGTCGTCAGAGGAACAGCGTGTGCACCAACTGCTGCGGCAAGAGGAATGCGGCGATCGGAGGCCCTCGCAGTTCCTGCGCCACTTGCGGAGCCTCGCGCAGTCCGATATGGTGCCAGATTCGCTGTTACGCACTATCTGGGTGCGCAGCCTCCCAGCTCAGGTGCAGGCAGTGATAGCCGCACAGACGGAGATGCAGCTGGACGCCGTCGCTAACTTGGCCGACAGGGTGCACGATGTGCTGACAACGGCGCCTAGCACCGCGGCTGCGGCAGCTTACGACTCCGTCCCCCCACCTCCGTGGCGGCCAGCGCCTCCCGCACCCGCACCGGATGCCGACCTGCACCAGCTAGTGCAAAACTTGACCGCACAGGTGGCAGCTCTCTCGACGCAAGTCGACCGGTTGGCACGCTCGCAGCAAGAGGGCAGCACGCGCCGCAGCGGCAGCAGACCGGGCGACAGGCGGCGGGGCTCGCGCAGCCGGCAACGCAGCAACAGCCGCTCCAACGGTACCCCGCCGACGTCACACCATGCACAAAGCGGCTACTGCTGGTACCACGCCCGCTTCGGCAACGAAGCAACCAGGTGCCGCGCTCCTTGCTCGCACCCAAACGCCAGCTGCGACCGGACCTAGGCGCACCCGGCTGCAATATGATATCGAAGCGTCTGTTTGTTGCGGAACGGGGGGCAGGCATGAGGTACCTCATCGACACGGGTTCGGACCTCTCGATCTTCCCCCGTTCTATGTTACGAGACCGCAGGCGGGCCGAGGCACTCTGCCTTACAGCGGCGAACAATTCCGCCATTAAAACCTACGGCACACACAGCCGCAATATAGATATAGGCCTACGGCGCACGTTCTCGTGGACTTTTACCGTGGCCGACGTCAATGAGCCGATCCTGGGCGCAGACTTTCTCAGCCACTACGGGCTACTAGCCGACATCGCAAACGGCCAGCTCATCGACGCCACGACTAAGTTAAAGATAGCGGGACAGCGCCGGCAGGCTGCATACTACAGCGTTAAACCCTTGAAGTGCCCCGGACCGTACGCTGATATTCTTGAACAATTCCCCGACCTCACCCGCCCAGCCGGTGCACCGAGAGACATCAAACATTCGACGGTGCACCACATAATAACCACACCCGGACCCCCCACATCGTGTCGCCCACGTCGACTCGCGCCGGACAGACTCGCAGCAGCAAAGGCAGAGTTCGAGGCCGTGCTGCGGCAAGGCATCGTGCGACCATCGAGCAGCCCATGGTCATCGGCGTTGCATTTAGTGCCCAAGAAAGACAATTCGTGGCGCCCGTGTGGGGACTATCGCGCCCTTAATTCGCGAACGGTGCCGGACCGCTACCCAGTCCCACACCTTCAAGACTTCAGCTACGCCTTGGCGGGCTGCGCGGTGTTCAGCAAGATTGACTGCGCAAAGGCGTACACCCAAATTCCGGTGGCGCCCGAAGACATCGAAAAAACAGCCATCGTAACGCCCTTTGGGCTTTTCGAAAGCCTGTTTATGACTTTCGGTCTTCGGAATGCTGCCCAGACTTGGCAGCGGTTCCTGGACGGCGTCTTGCGAGGCTTGCCATTTTGCTTCGCGTACCTCGACGACATCTTGGTGTATTCCAAGTCGCCCGAACTCCACCGCCGCCACTTAACGACCATCTTTCAGCGCCTGAGTGAAGCCGACATCGTCATTAACCCCGCTAAATGCGAGTTCGGCGTGACGGAAATTGAGTTCCTCGGCCATTTAATTACGCCCACCGGATCGACACCGCTACCGGAGAAAGTTAAGGCAATACAGAACATGCCGCGTCCGCAGACGCACAAAGAATTACGACGCTACCTCGGCATGTTGAACTTTTATCGTCGACACCTGCCCAACGCCGCAGCAGTGCAAGAGCCGCTGACTAAGGCGTTACAAGGTCCTATCTCAAAAGGAAAGACCCTCGTGAATTGGACAGACGCAATGGAGCAGAGCTTCACGGACTCAAAAAGGAATCTCGTGGAAGCGACGCTGCTCGCGCACCCGGTACATGACGCGGACTTAGCTGTAGTCGTGGACGCCAGCCAGGCCGCCATCGGCGCGGAGTTACAACAGCGCGTCGGCGGGAGTTGGCAGCCTCTCGGTTTTTTCTCTAAAAAGCTTTCCGATTCGCAACGTGCTTGGAGGGCTTATGACCGAGAGTTGCTTGCGGTGTACGCGGCGGTGAAATACTTCCGACCGTCCATAGAAGCCCGACAGTTCATCATTTTCACCGATCACAAACCCATTACCCACGCGTTCGAGAACAACCACACTAAGTGTTCACCGCGCCAACTCCAGCAGTTAGAGTACGTGTCGCAATTCACGACTGACATTCGACACATTTCGGGGATAGACAATATCGTCGCCGATTGTTTGTCCCGAGCGTGTGCCGTTATTTCACCCCCTGTGAACTTTGAGGACGTGGCCCAAGTACAGGAGAGTGACGAAGAACTGCACCGCTTCCGTCACGACACTTCCAGCGGCCTGCAACTGGAGCTGGTGCCTGTCCCCGGCTCCGCACGGAAGATTTGGTGTGACACCTCAACCAGCACGCACCGACCGTTCCTCCCGGGGAAATTCCGGCGCAGTGCCTTCGACCGTGTCCACGGACTGTCACACCCCGGCATCAACACCACTGCGACGCTCGTGGCTGCGCGTTTCGTCTGGCCCGGGCTTCGGAAGGACTGTCGCGAATGGGCGCGCACTTGCACCGCATGTCAGCGCGCCAAAGTCGGGAGGCACACCCACGCACCCGTGGGCACCTTCCCGGACGCGACACGCTGATTTGCGCACGTTCACGTGGACCTCGTCGGCCCGCTTCCTCTCTCACAAGGCAAGTGGTACCTCCTCACTATGGTGGACCGCTTCACTCGCTGGCCGGAAGCAACGCCCGTCGCGGACGTCACAGCTGAGACCGTCGCCACCGGATTCGTCGACACCTGGGTGGCACGCTTCGGATGTCCCAGTCACGTGACAACTGATCGCGGCCGCCAGTTTGACTGCGCGTTGTTCACGCACGTCACCAGACTGTGTGGCACCCGGTTACACAGGACAACCAGCTACCATCCGGCGTCGAATGGCATGGTCGAACGGTTCCACAGAACTCTCAAAGCCGCTCTAACCTGCCACGACACCTCATGGCCAGAGGCGCTCCCACTGGTGCTGCTCGGCCTGCGAGTCACGCCGAAGGAGGAGATCGGCGCGTCACCTGCCGACCTCGTTTACGGGCAATCCCTGACAATCCCGGGTGATTTTGTCGAAGATGCAAGACTCCGACGCGACGCCGTGGCACCCACTCTGGCGGAACGTCTGCGCAGTCACATGACCGGCCTCCGAGCGCACGCACCGACGCGGCACGGCACCGGGAAGATATTCGTCCACGCCGACCTGCAGCGCTGCACGCACGTCATGTTGCGTACCGACGCAGTACGGCCACCTCTCCGACCGCCCTACAGTGGACCGCACCGCGTGATCGCCCGAGGAGACAAAACGCTGGTCCTCGAGTGCAACGGAAAGCCGTCGACAGTGTCAGTCAACCGCGTCAAACCAGCCTACGTCTTGCCCGCTCCATCAGCCACGCATTTCTTCGACCCGGCAGAAGATCTGTTCACGGACGATACGCCCTCTGCCAGCGGTCAGACGGAACCCGCAGCCGGAGCCGCCGGTGACACACAGCTGCAGCCCGCTGTCATCGCGCCGCCACGTGCGCCTCCGACCACCACGCCCAGGCAGCTGGTACGGCCGCCCGGACCGCGCCCACCACAGGCGCACCGGTCGCCCCCACAACAGCCGCCAGCGGACTACGTCACGTGCGCCGGCCGCCGCGTCCGATTCAAACGGCCGTGCTGCGTCGCCAGCGCGCCACGACACTGAAACCGGCAGTCACGCGCCCGAGCCGCCGAACGCCGTCAGAATTCGGCGCCCACGAGCCGCCGTCCGCTGTAGAGACCTGACCTCCAGCTGCAAGTGCCTTCGGCCGGTAACTCCAGTCGAGCGTTCGTCACAGCTCCTGGACCCGCGTTCGCGTCTTTTGCCTCCGCCGCGTCGGGCGTTGAGGCCGGATCGGCACCCGCGCCTGCTTACCTCATTCGCTTCTCCGTCGAGCTCCGGACATCGCGCACCACACCGCCCGGCTTGTCCGTAGTAGCTCCCGGACCCGCGTTCGAGTTCCGACGGTACCGCACTCGCGCAAGCGCCTTCGAGACGTCGCCACCAATGACCTGCAACGCGCGCCTTCACGCGCATCGCTACGGACAGTCGCAGCCAGTGCCTGCTGCCGCTGTCACTAGCCGCCAGCGCGAGGACACGCCCATCGCACGCTCGCCGGTCCGGCGCGCTGACGTCACGGGCCGCCGCCCTTCCGACGCCGACCGACCCCCGCCAAAGCTGCCGCACTGCCATCACGCAGTGCACGAACTTTAAACACACGCGAACGATCGCCGCGTTTTCGCAGCTACGGAGCTCCGCTCTCCAAGGGGGGATCTGTGTGGCGGCAGCACCGTCCAACGCACGAAGGGCTGAACTACGGCACTGCCGACACAAGTAGGGGCAGCTGTACCGTTATGCGAAATTTCGGCAACGGTGCGTCGCACACCGGACCGCACGGGAACAAAGCTGCCACCAGTGCGAGCTAGTCGACGCGACGCGACACACGTCTCCCCAGTTCTTCCGCCGCGGACCACGTGCGTCGAGTCAACGTGACTCCGCTGTAAATGCGTACGCGCGGTCGTAAACGCAGTCGCCGTTAAATTGTCTTTCGCTTCTTCGCGGACGTTACGGCGCCTCCGGTCGCGCCAAGAGCAGAACATTCTGTGACGCGGCCTTTTGTCTCGCTCGGTCCACGTGGTCGCGCCACGGCTTGTCACTGGAGTGTGCACCCTCCGGGATCGGTGACCGAGCCGTGCCGCCAGTGCAACGCGCCTATATAGGCGGACATTAGCGAAGTATATTATTTGTCATTTATTGTAACGGCAGGAAAAATAAATACTCAAATAATGCGGAAATTACGTAGGAAATGGATGTAAACAAACATTATGCTTACGACGCGTCTGACGTTCACCTTACCTACCGCTTGGAGCGCTAGTGTCGCTCCATCTGTCAAACGGCAACAACTTTTACAGCAGTGAGTGTCGCGACTGTTATATTAGACTGTGCTACTACTACTACTACTACTACTACATGAAGATTTTCTCAACACGTTCAACAGACGATATTATCAACTTACTAAATAGTGGCATTGAGACTCTCGGAAAAGAAACAGTAATTTTAAAGCAAAAAATGCTAAGCTATTAAGTGAAAGTCGTTTATGGATTTGTAGAAACAGTGAATAAGTGAAGGAAAATGGACAAAAAAAGAGTCTCAAAGTGTTAAAAGTGATATACAAACAGAAAAAAGTAATAGCAATGACGAAAATCGTGTGGAAAGAAATACAAAATGTGTCCAACCTAGAAATAAATGCAAGCCCAGGGATAGATAGGCCTAAACACCAATTAAATAACCACGTCAAGGGCATACTGAAAAACGAAACAAGATGCATTCCTGCTGTTAAATTGCAATGAAAACTATAAAGGTGTTTTCATCTCGCAGCAAAACAGTAGTGAAGAAGAGACCGTAAATGAAGTATGAAATCTAATCCGGGAGACACAAAACGTGTTCTCAGTTGCAAAGTTAATTATAAGTAGTGTCCTGCACGGTAGATCGGTAAGTGATAACTATAGACAGGATAAACAGTCGCATTAGAGAGCAGTGCAACAGATTTGGTGCAACTTTCGTGGATACGAATAAATTAATCAGTGAAGAATGTTTAGGGTTGGATACGAATAAATTTATCAGTGATGCATGTTTAGTGTAAGATGGGCTGCGTCCAAACAGGCTAGGATCAGCGACTTTCAGCAACATGTACGATGATGTAAGGGAAACTAGTGGGTAGCATTCATCTCACGCGAGCTGAGGAGAGCTTTACGTCATAGTGACGTAACGCTATGCCATCATGGCGTAAATAAACCTAAATCGACTTCATGCGTACGTATATCGAACTTTGCAGTTGTACCACAGCGGTTGCACGGTAACGTGAAAGCTAAATGAAAATACACGTGTACAAACGAAGTGACAGCAGTTGTGTGGTATGCTCATCCTAGTTGAGTTACTTATTAAGCTGTAATCTCAATAGTTTTCTATGTTATTGTGTGTTTCTTGATGTAATGAATGTCTGAATGAAGGAACCAAATCAATAACAAAAGTCAAAAATAGCGTCTAGTCATTTTTTTAATCCGATTAATTGTGCATAAATCATGTGGATAGAAACGTGAAATAGAGAGAAATTAAAGTGTTTCGCATTTTTATAAACGCCAATGGATTGTACATAATTCTTCTGGACAGAAACGTTGAACTGAGAAATTAATGTGGTTCCAAAGACAATTCCGAATGTTGTTGGAATTTAAATTTTGCCTTCATGCTGTAGATCAGCACAGACACGTTTGCTGTTCAGAAATAAGTTATTGCTGATGAATATAATGTACTGACCTGTTATAACACGTCATTGTTTTTCTTCAGATGTTGTATCTGTGAAAAAACAATGACACGCAAGTCACATTTACCAGAATTTTAAGCAACCAAAAGCAGTGAGTGCTGTTGCCATTTTCAGCTACTTTTTGTGTGACTCTTAGGCAATATGGAAATAGCTATAGTAATCATGCCAAACACCCCCATTAATACCATATCTATTGAGAGAATAAACAAACACAGTATTCCACCATCGCATATGAAACATCGCTTAGTGCTGCTAAAACTGTGGGCTGTTGTGGCTATTTTGTCAAGTAGCTCACCCATTGTGACAGCCAGTGATCCATTTGGCAACTACCAGGAGACTTACTTTTTTTATAGTTGATACTGCTTACATATTAAAATGTAACAATTATAGACGAAATATCATTGTTTTTTCATAGTATACAGCGTATAAAGAATGAAGGCAAAATGAAAACTCCAGCAACATTCCGAATTATCTTTGGAACCACATTAATTTCTCGGTTTAACGTTTCTGCCCAGAAGAGTTAAGTACAATCCATTGGCTTACATAAAATATGAAACATTTTAATTTCTCCCTATTTCACATGTCTGTCCTCACGATTTATGCAGAATTAATCGGATTTTTTTTTTTAGTGACTACTCCCTTTTTTTGGACCTACGTTGTGGTTATCAACACCATCGGAGCATCATTTATCAGCTTCATACGCAGCTTCAACGTCCACAGTAACGTCAGTGCCAACTGTAGTTCAAGATTTAAACGAAAATACAGTTTCAGCAAAAGTTCCAGTATCAATTGGAACATCACTTACAAAACCAGACTCAGCATCAAAACTGGCAGCATCTCCAACATCCACTGAATCATCAGCTTCAGAAACACCTCCAGCATCCACTGAAACAGCAGCTACAACTACAGATACAACAAGTATGGTGACACGTCCAGGGGTATGAAATACAAGGAGCAGGAAACGTGTAATTCTTAAGGATTTTTGGTACCCAGCCTCAGCAAGGAACAGCCGGTAACATTGGGAAACATGAGTACAAACTCCTCTCAATCTAATGTCAATAATTTAAAAATAATGAGCCTTAACATACAATGCATTAAAAATAAAATATTAGAACTTGAGATTGCAGCCAGTGAAGCTAGTATAGATTGTATTTGCATTCAAGAACATTGGTGCATGAGTTATGAACTAGAAAATATTTGCATTTCTCCATACAAATTAGTAAGCCATTTTTGCAGGAAGGAAACAAGACATGGTGGTGTTTGCATTTATGTAAAACCTGGAGTAAAGGTTAAAAATATGACTGTAACTGAATCCTTGAATGAAGAAAAACATTTTGAGGCTGCAGCAATACAGTTGAATATGCAAAAGAGTAAATTAATAATAATGTCAGTGTACAGATCACCATGTGGTGATCCTGAAATTTTTAGAAATAAGTTAGAGGCATTGCTCAAAATATTACGTCATAAAAAATCAACAATAATTATAAGTGGAGATTTTAATGTCAACTTATTGACTGAAGGTGCATCCAAAGATCAGTTCCTGAATGTTTTACATAGCTTCAATTTGTATCCACATATAACTAACCCTACAAGAATAACAAACTCTTCAAAAAGTCTCATAGATAATATCTTCACAAATATAAATGCCACAGATATAGATGTAATAAATGTTGACCTAGGAATATCTGATCACAATGCACTTATCCTTAAATTTTCCATAGCCCCTGTGACCAAAAATAGTTCATACCAAATGTACAAAAGAACCTTCTCCACAAATAGTTGCAGTCACTTCATAAATACACTGACTAACCAATCATGGGCAGAAGTACTGTTACAAACTAGCACAAACACTGCATATAATGTTTTTTCTTCCCTGTTTATGTTGAATTTTGAAATGTGTTTTCCTAAGAAACTTGTCAAAACAAACACATTTGGGCATACACATGCTAACTCCTGGATCACAACAGGTATTAGAAATTCCTCCAGGACCATGAAAATGCTTAACTATAGACTGAAAAGTTGGACTGACCCCAAGTTTAAAGAATATGTAACGAATTACAAAAAAATATATAGAAAAGTAATTACAAAAGCAAAATTACTAAGCAATGATAAATTAATAAGAAAATCAGGCAATAAATCAAAAACTATTTGGGAAATTGTGAAAAGGGAAACAGGTAAGGGCCTCAAGGATCAGGAAATAGTACTAAAAAATAGTGAAAATATTGAATTAAAAGATGAAACTCTGGCAAATTACATTAATAATTACTTTTTAAGTGTACCAGTGTCATTAAGTAAAAACTTTACCAAACATGAGAAATTAACAGCCCCAAAAGTAGACAGTAGTATGTTGTCAACTCCCACAAATGATAATGAAATATTAAAGGTGATAAAGAGTCTAAAATCAAAAATGTCTGCAGGTGTGGATGAAGTGCCTGTGTCAATAATAAAAAAAGTTTCCAAACAAATTATAAAGCCCCTGGTACATATTGCCAATTTGTCTTTCAGTGAAGGTGTTTTTCCTGAGAGGTTGAAAATCTCTAAGGTTAGACCTCTGTTTAAAAAAGGAGATCCATACAAGGTAGAAAATTATAGACCAATATCCCTTCTCCAATCATTTTCAAAAATTCTAGAGAAATTAATGAAAACCAGACTCATAAATTACTTAGATGCTCACAAACTTCTAAACTGCAATCAACATGGCTTTCGCTCGGGCCACAGCACAGAATCAGCTATCCATGCATATACCAAAGAGATTGTCAGGAGTCTCGACACTAAAAAATGTGTAGTAGGAATTAACTTAGATTTATCTAAAGCTTTTGATACAGTAAACCACAAAATTCTGTTAAACAAGATGGAGGCAATAGGTGTAAGGGGAGTTGTGAAGCAGTGGTTTGAATCTTACCTTCAAGATAGAACTCAGGTAGTAGAAGTCATCGCAGAACATAAAAATCAGAAAATCAAGTGGGTCTCAGATGCAAAGAAATTGGAAATAGGTGTCCCACAGGGCAGTGTTCTTGGTCCCTTATTATTCTTGCTTTATATAAATGACATAAAAAATCCTAATATTTCTACCAAAATAATGTTGTTCGCAGATGACACTAGCATAATTATAAGTGATGATAAAAAATCATTAACTACCACAACTGATATAGTCCTGAAATATATTCAACATTGGTTTAATGCTAATGAGTTAACACTTAATCTAAGTAAAACAAATTATATACAGTATGGCAAAGCAACTCAAGATATGGACCTCCAGTTAAAACTAATGGATAAGAAGATAGAGAGTGTACAATCCACAAAGTTTTTGGGCATGCACATTGATCAAAACTTAAGCTGGAAAGACCATCTCAAGTACTTATCCCAAAGGCTCAATTCGGCATGTTTTGCATTGAGGATATTATCTAGAGTATGCAGCACAGACTGTACTAGACTAGTGTATTTTGCTTACTTTCAGTCCATCGTGTCTTATGGCATAGTGTTCTGGGGTAAAACTAAATCAAGCTTAACAGATATCTTCAAATTTCAGAAAAGAGCTATACGAATCATAACACATAACTCTCCAAGAACTCATTGTAGGCCCCTTTTCAAAGAACTGCAAATACTCACAATACCATCACTGTATATTTATAAAAGCATTCTGTGTACAAGAGCACATATGAAAAATCTACGTACAAATGAGGACTGCCATAATTATAATACTAGAACTTGTAAGAATTTGTATACACCAAAACTCCAATAATCATCAGCATCACATAATCTCAATACTTCAATAATACCTCTTACGTCGATACATATAAACCTTATCACTAATAGCATTTACTTTACCTCTTGTCCACCAAAACTCCAATAATCATCAACTTCACAAAATCTCAATAATACCTCAATAATACCTCTTCAATACGTCGATACATATAAACCTTAGCACCAATATCATTTCACTTCCATAACAACTCTTTCCTCTAGTCAGTCTCCTTGAACAAGCACAGATAAAATCCTAATGCAAACCTCATCATCCTATACAATCCGAAGACACATTGTCAACACACAACCTCTGTGTAATCCGTCTGACCCAAATCTTCTACTCATTATGAATTATAAACAAAAGAAATGCATACATGACCTCTAACAGACTTAGTTCGAATAACTCTCAGTAATTAAGTACGATTACGGAGTGTGAATGATCATAATATTTCACAGTGTGTACACCACTTCAAGAATTATGGCAGAAGCAAACATGTGGAGTATTTTTTGTGTCAAGTGTCACTTACTATTTCAATTGCTCACGAAAAATGCAGTGTAACAACTGTCAATGGTCTAAACCTAGTTTTGGTATGTCATGTCGTTAGCTTCCTTCCTATCAGCATAAATTTATACAGCTTTCATAAAACCTCCAGCTCATGTGACTTCTATGAAGTTTCTTGTACTAATGTCGTTTATGTCGAATTATAGCAGTTCATTTTCCTATCTTAAAAATATAAGGCACTGAGCGTAAGCAAAACAAGCAATAGCGAGTAAATATACCAGTGGAGAACATAATGTCAACCAGTGGATGCAGCACAATTCCTACAACGAGGCTCTGCCAAGCGAACAATCTATAATTAGCACCATACTGTGGCCTAAACTCCATGTTCGCACACCTCATATCAGCATTTCTATATACCAAATTAAAGAGTAGTTATGACAACAAAACAGAAATGTGTAAATATGCAATCCATAAGCAAGGCAGCAAATATGTTATCTAACATAATAAACAGGTCATTAGCATCATATCAGCATAAGCAAATAAATGTTCATATGTAATCTTAATAAGTAAACATGAAGGCGCAAGCAGATAAATCACAAAGTATAACTTACATACCTAACCACAGTCAGCACAATTAATCAGGTGACAATTATAATTTAAATAAATAAGCACAGCAGACACATAATAAAAAAATATGACATGAGTGAAAAAGCAGTGCAGCCAAGCGATGCATAATATATACGAATAACAACCCTGTTCATTAATAAAACATTGACAAAAATCAGCAAATGTACGCAAGCACGTCGCTTCACAAGTAAATTCATAGAACATGAAATTAGCACAAAGTATGAATCACGTAATCGCGAGCAGCAAATTAGTCTAAAGTACGTACCTAAGTGGAAATATGTTACCTGAAAAATAAACTCAATTAATAGTTACCTTTTTAGTTTATTAGTTTCTTCTTGGAAATTACATTCTTTCTGAAATTTTCTCGATAGCAAGTCGTCTTAACGTCGGACACGCACAGAATTTACCTGAAGTTCTTAAATATTTTATAGAACCGTATCCTGAAAAATACTGAATGTTAATAACATAATTCATCAAGTCACTATAGCTTTATACTGAATTTAGTCGGAGAACTTAGACTGTGTATTTGTCTACGGCTGTCAGTGCATTCGCACTGAGCGCTCGATCAGCTGTAGGCGCGTGACGTAGGAAGTAATTGTTTGCGGTCAACGACTGTCTTGTGCGGCTCGCAGACTTGACTGTTGCTTTGAGTATATGCCGCCGCCAAAACACAGTGCGGTATCCTTGTATTCTCTGCATGTTTACGTAAACTGTTGGTTTCTCGAAAGTATGTCATTCCACAAAAATTTTAACGTTTGATATATGATGTATTCCCTTAGAGCGTCGTGATTTAAGAGTTTCTACTTCAACAGTGTTATCATGAATAATTTTGCGAATTCTATATGGACCGTTATAAAGCAGAAAAAAATTGCGACACAAGCCTTTTCCTTTGTGAGACAAACGATGAGACTTAATTAACACCTTTTGGCCAATTGAAAAAGTTTTTAAACGACCAGGACGCTTAGCTGATCTCTCTCTTCTAGCAGCCGCAGATGAAATATTTTGTAGAGCCAGGTTGACAACTTCAGAATGCCGCAGTTTCCGTGAAGGCGGAAAAAGGACGATTTCAGATATGCGATTTGTCGGTGCTTTATTTTTTAATATCAGTATACGGGGTAAAGAAGTTGAATCATTAGAGAGTTCATTCAGAATGTTTTGAAAAATATGAAGATACTGATCCCAAGTTCTGTGATTCTGATGACAATAAAGACGACACAATTTATTGATTTCCTTCATCCATCTCTCTGAAGCGTTAGATTGAGGGTGAAAAAGTGAAATGAAAATTGGTTTAATTTTACGACGCCGTAGAGTACGAAGCCAAATTTTAGAACAAAACTGTGATCCATTATCTGATATAACCTTATCAACATGACCAACTTCTTTAAGAAAATGTTTGATGAAAGCGTTAGAAACTGAACGATCTGTTGCTTTGCGTAAAGGTGTAAAACACACATATTTTGATGTCAACTCAACTGCTACGAAAATGTACGCAAAACCATTAGTAGAACGAACCACTG
Organism: Schistocerca americana; assembly: GCF_021461395.2. Taxonomy (NCBI): domain Eukaryota; kingdom Metazoa; phylum Arthropoda; class Insecta; order Orthoptera; family Acrididae; genus Schistocerca; species Schistocerca americana. Next base: position 875,732,815 of record NC_060119.1, read on the forward strand.
GACCGAACAAATCAACTGCAGCCATGTCCTTTAATTTCGCTGGAATGATAGGAAACAACGGTGCTCTGTGAGAAATTGTTGGCGGCTTAGCCTTTTGACATAATTTGCATTTGGCCAGAACAGATCGAATACGTTTTTCCATATTACTGAAGTAGCAATTTTCCCGTAATTTATGAAAGCATTTTCTGGGACCAAAGTGTGCATAACTGAAATGCGTATACCAAATCAGCTTATTAACCCACTCATCAGGAATACAAACTAACCAAACAGAGTTGTCGACCGATTTTCGTTTAAAAAGAACTTTCCAGACAGTTCGCAAAAACGAGGTGTTGCCAAATCGTCCAATCTAACAAAGCGTCTAAGAAAATTACAGACACCAAGGAAACTACGAACATTACGTTTTGTAGCAGGAACAGCACAATTACGAATAGCGTCTTGTTTCTCTGGATCAGGAAGAATACCTTCTGTAGAAATAATGTGACCGAGAAATTTCACCTGAAAACGACCAAATTCAGATTTTTCTAAGTTCACTGTAATGCCAACTCTTACAAAAATACGTAATAATGAATCCATAATTTTGTTGTGCTCACTCCAAGAACGTTTAGCAATAATAATATCGTCAACATATGAAGTAATATTGTCACGAAGATAAACAGGTAAAATTTCATTTAAGCTACGAATGAATGCTGCTGGAGATACAGTAAGTCCAAATGGTAATTTCCGAAATCACTTTTAGGTAAAATCGTCATATCCGGTTATTGTTTACTTACTCTCTAGATAGATTGATAGTCGAAGAGTTGTTTTGACAGATGCAAAGAATAGTAAAAGAGTAGGCAGCGGTGCAGAAAACTAAAAGGGAAATAGCACCACTACAGCTCGGGGCCCTATGCACGCTACGGCACATATTCAATTAGTGTAGTGAATCCCCTGAGGACTTAATAGCCGCACATTATTTGCAGTTTGTGACTTAATGGCCAATTTGGCGGGAGTGCGTATATAAATTGATCTAACCATGAACATGGATGTATGTCATTCTTAGAATTGCGGAAGATCTTAAATTTCCGAACAGTCAAAAAGTGTTTATAGTCAAAGTTTTCGCCTCGTGGCGACAAAGACCTACCGCGTCTGTCCCAGTCCCAATGTTGATTATTGTCAAGTTCGCGCACCTGGCGTTCTCTTGTTGCATCCCGTAAATGAAACAAATTATTTTCTTCAAACCCTTCTGCTAAACTAGCACTTGTCAATTTATCTGAGATCTCCTCAACCCTTTCCGATGAGTCACTTAATTGTTCTTTCTGTTTATTTACGTCTTCTGTAAATGTCGCGACTCAGGTTTCGATGTTGTCGCTTTTAGTAGTTAACTGTTCACACTGTTGCGTTAAGTTATTTATTCTGTCATTTGGTACGGATTCCTCGATTCTTTCAATTATTTCTTCCTTATCGTGTGCACGTTGTAAATTTAATTCTGAAAATTTTTGTACTATCACGCGATCTCTTTCTTCCTGTTCTCTGTCCTGTTCCTATTGTCTAATTTCTATTGAAATTAAACTATTATTGTGAGCATTCACAATCGGTTGTACTTCTTCTCTAATTTCTTTTTTTGATTCATCTTTCATATTTTTGAAACATGTCCCTGTTCGTGAGCCTAACTGTGTCTCCATTGTTTCCATCTCGGTTTTACTTGTTCCTATTTGTGAGCCTAACCGTGTTGTCATTGCTTTCATATTGGTTTTAATTGTTCCTATATCTGTTTCAATTGTTCCTATTTCTTATCCCAAATTTAATATAGCACTCATCAACTGCTCCATAGTAACTGGTTCGAAACTCTTTTCACCCCTAACATTTCCCGCGAAATCGACTTCTTTCGTCATAGCTGTAAAGCTATATTTGTTCGATACTATTACAGAATCTTCTGTCGTTAATCTCGTATTCTGTGAATTTTCTGATTGAGAAAAATTTTGAAATGGTTCCGGACTATTCTCCCGACTTATTAAATTGTTTTCCACTTCATTATTCATCACACTGGCCTCCTGTGTTGGCGAGTTCGCCATGTTAACAATTTAGTCATTCTCACTATTCATCATTTTTGCCTTTGTCATTGATCGCGTAATCATTTACAAAATATACAAAACTCGTCACTATATGAAAATTGTACACAATGACACTTTATCTCCAACAATACCATTCACACGAAATGTTTCCTTCAAACACGATTAACGAACAATTGAAATAATTGCACTAAATTGTCAAACGCGTATACAACACAACAAAATTAAATTCTGAAAAAAAAAATACCATTAGAAGAATGACAATTACCAAATCTACACATGCAAAATAGACTACAATTACTAAAGTACAAATTACTACAACAATACTACTGTCTACTATTTTTACAGTCAGAAGATTCCACGGGACGATCCGAAGCAGCGGTCGCCACGTGCATGGGGGCTTAATTAAATAAAATGCAAGTATTTTTAGTAGCTGTATGTCCGATTACGCTGTGTCTCGTAAACGGTTGGCCCTGACTAGTTTTAGTACGCAATCTGACTGCATAGAACAACAACAATGAATGAAATGAAAATTTCCTGTTAACACAATTAATTAATTAAGTCCCCAGTAACTATAAAACCTACGAAACCAAAGCACAAGTGTAATTGTTCTGTGTGTGGGAGTGTGACTCAACGTACACATCTGGCACGGTTCTTCTTCAACAAGACAAGAAATTTTAAATATCATTTATACTGAAGTAATTTAAAAAAATAGAAATACTATAGTTGCGCAAGAAAACCAGAATTACACTCTAATACAAGAACACAAGCCAGATGCTTTGTTGACTGAACCTGTAATGACGCATTATTTAAGACATTGAGATAATAAAAAGAAAAGGAAAAATTCTTTTTCTTTTACCTTCATATATTGACCAAAATCACTCTAATCATTACAATATATCTCCACACCGACTCTCTACTGCCACATCTCAACAAGAACTCTCCACCACGACCTCTCAACAAGCACTCTTCACTACCACATCTCAGCAAGCACTGACTACTACGAGTTCTCCCGAAGCACAGCCAGTGGAGGCGGCTGAATAACACTCTTTGGCGCAATCTCTGGCGCTGTGGCTCAGTGTAGCCACCTTTCACCCTTGACCATCGCCTCTCCTGGACTCCCCATCTCCGGACGATCCAAGCCAAGCCACGCTCCTGATTCCGTCTCCTCAAGCTCCTTTCAGGCCATATATGGGCTCTGGACCCCTCCACCATCCTCCACACCTATAAATCCCTTATTTGCCGTATCCTCTGCTATGCCCACCCTGCCTGGATCTCCGCCCCTCCTACCTTTTACAAATCCCTTCAAATCCTCAAAGGCCATGCTCTTCACCTCGCCTATCACATCCATCTCCCCTCCCCCACGCAGATCCTGTATGACCTTATCCTGTTCCTCTCCCACCCCCATCCGCTGCCATGCCTGTATATCCACGTCCCACCTGCTCTCCATCTCTCCACTCTCCTTACCCTCTCCCAAGGTGGCTTTCGCCAGCTCCCCCTCCCTGATGATGCCCTCCTCCCCTCCATCTACCCCTCCTATCAACTTTGATGCTCCCCTCCCACTTGATGTGCTTTTTCCTCCAGGCACCCTCTCTCCCTTCCCTCCCTCCTCCCTTCCTCCCCCGGGCTGCCCCTACCCCCATACCTTCACTCCTGTCCCCATCTCCTCTGCCATTGGCATCTCTGCTCTCCCCTCTCCCTCCCCCACCACTTTCTTCCCCTCTTCGCCGGTCCCCAGAGTTGCACATGTTAAGTGGACATTCACGCGCCAGAGATCATTGCAATCAGTTTTTTGTGTGTGTGCCGTCATGTTTGTGGCTCAGTGTTTTTCGCCGCCCATGCTCCTTTGCTCATGTGTGTCGTCTAAATCATCAGTGTCTGTGCACAGTGCCGACAGTTTTCTTGTTTTTCATCGAGTGTGAACGGCTTCATGTTTTTTAATTACTTTATCTACTGTTTTTTAACCACCATTATGTTACTTTTCTATCTTCATTTTCTCTCTTATTGTATTGCTTGTGGCTGAAGAGCGGAGTCAAATTTTCTGCTGCCAGCCCACCTTGAATGAGGTGCAAAATGAAAATAAAGTATATATATACATATATATATATATATATATATATATATATATATATATATAAAAACAAAGATGATGTGACTTACCAAACGAAAGTGCTGGCAGGTCGATAGACACACAAACAAACACAAACATACACACAAAATTCAAGCTTTCGCAACAAACTGTTGCCACATCAGGAAAGAGGGAAGGAGAGGGAAAGACGAAAGGATGTGGGTTTTAAGGGAGAGGGTAAGGAGTCATTCAAATCCCGGGAGCGGAAAGATTTACCTTAGGGGGAAAAAAGGACGGGTATACACTCGCACACACACACATATCCATCCACACATATACAGACAGAAGCAAACATATTAAAGGTAAGTCTTTCCGCTCCCGGGATTGGAATGACTCCTTACCCTCTCCCTTAAAACCCACATCCTTTCGTCTTTCCCTCTCCTTCCCTCTTTCCTGATGAGGCAACAGTTTGTTGCGAAAGCTTGAATTTTGTGTGTATGTTTGTGTTTGTGTGTCTATCGACCTGCTAGCACTTTCGTTTGGTAAGTCACATCATCTTTGTTTTTAGATATATTTTTCCCACGTGGAATGTTTCCCTCTATTATATATATATATATATATATATATATATATATATATATATATATATATATATATATAATGGAAGGAAACATTCCACGTGGGAAAAATTATATATAAAAACAAAGATGAGGTGACTTACCGAACAAAAGCGCTGGCAGGTCGATAGACACACAAACAAACACAAACACACACACAAAATTCAAGCTTTCGCAACAAACTGTTGCCTCATCTTTCCTGATGAGGCAACAGTTTGTTGCGAAAGCTTGAATTTTGTGTGTGTGTTTGTGTTTGTTTGTGTGTCTATCGACCTGCCAGCGCTTTTGTTCGGTAAGTCACCTCATCTTTGTTTTTATATATATATATATATATATATATATATATATATATATATATATATATATATATATGGGAAAAATATATCTAAAAACAAAGATGATGTGACTTACCAAACAGGTAACCTGGAAGTTGGTAATGGAATAACTGTGTGTCAAGATGTTCCTGACTCGGTGACTGCAGTTAAAGGTCATAGACCCCGGTGATATTTTCAGAGAGGATAGTAACTGGAGCAAACAAATTTTTTCGTACTGCTACGGAAATGAAGGTGGGCCATCAGGGAGAGGAGATGGCAACTAATGGAATTTTACCTCTCATTTCTCTGCAATTCTTGATGTTCCGGAACAAGTGTCACTCTCTTTCTGGACTTTCGTTCCATGTTCATGTTTTTCTTTGTGTTGTTGCTACTACTACCAATAGTTGCCAACATGAAGAGGTCGAGGGGGTGCGGGGGTAATTAAATACCATTTTATATTTTAAAATTTTGAAAAGGATAATTGTGTTTTTAATGAAGTCTTCGACTGAATTCCACAAATGTTTTAAATTTTGTGGTAAAAATTAATCCAAAAATTTGACACCATAATAGTACATGTGACTTTCCACAGTGACAGTCATATTGAATATTTTAAAGTTCAGGGCCCTACTTTTACATCAATATTTGTTTAAAACATGATAATATGTCAACAACAATTAACAGATATTTTTTAAGGTGGAAGTACAGTACCCACCCTTCCCCCAATACACATGATTGAAAATGTGCTGGTATTGCTAGGATTAAGGCCACAGCTGACCAACTGTCCTGCCCTTAAAAGAGATCCTTTAAACAATAATAATAATAATAATAATAATAATTTTATTGTCATTCGGCCATTACAGCAATAGACAACATCATATACATACTAAAATACAATTAATAGTTTGAAAGAAACAACAGGTTTCTTGTTAACATTATCGTATTATATTACAGTTGATAAATTCTCTTATGTCATAGAATGGGTGGAGGACTAGCCAGTCATGAATTCTTTGTTTGAATAATTGTTCAGGTAATTCTTGAACAGATTGAGGAAGATTATTAAATAATTTGTACCCCATGATTTTGTAGCTGTTGAGTGACTTTGACAATCTGTGGTAAGGAATATAGAGGCACGTATTCCTTCTTGTATTGTGGCTGTGTACATTTTCTCTGGTTTTTGTTTCTGGTAATTTCTTCTTCATATAAATTAGAACATAGTGTATGTACAAGTTTATAACAGTCATGATTTTCTGTTCACAGAACAATGGTTTACAGTGTGCCTTATATGCAGAACCAGTAATTATCCTAATAGCTATTTTTTGCAGTATTAATATGTCATGTACACAGCTAGAGTTCCCCCACAAAATAATTCCAGATGTTATTATACTTTGAAAGAATGAAAAATACGATGTTCTAACATATTTTTCAGGAACACAATCCATAAGTCGCCTTAACAGGTAAATAACTCTTGACAATTTACCACTAATATATTGTACATGTTGACCCCAAGATAATTTATCATCAATGTATACCCCCAAAAATTTGACATAACTTGGATCATCTAACAGAAGATTGTCTCTAAGACTACAGACCATCTGCTGTGTTTTGTTTTCATTCAGCAGGAATCCATTGCCTTGAACCAATAGAATGCTTGGTCAATTGTCTTTGCTGCACAAGTTTTAAGGCTATTGAAATCCTCACTAGCATGAAGAAATGTTGTATCATCTGCATACAACACAGTGGTGGACTTGATAAATGACGGCAGATCATTTATCATTATCAGGAACAAAAAGGGTCCCAGCACAGATCCCTGTGGAACACCTACCTTGACTGTGTATACCCATATTTTGAATTATTGATGTTTGTGTTATTGCTGTGACGACTGCTATATTATGTTGAGGTATTCTTGGATGAAATAAAAAAGTTTATATATTTGTATTTGTGGTCACATGTTAAACCACTGAGGAAATTACAGAGTGGTTATGGCACTGAATATCTGTTCAGGAGCATTGGGATCCTTCGCCTGTTTGATCATCCTGATTTATGTTTTATGTGGGTTCCCTAAATTTCTTTAGTCAAATACTTTTGTTGGTTTCACTGAATAGGCCATGGCAGAGTACCTGCCATTTCCTTGTCCAATTTGAGTTTCTGCTCAGTCTCTGACATGTTAACTATTTATTCATTCTCTTTATAATGCTGTAACGCGTTTTAAATGTTCCATATCATTGTGGAAAAGTTAGAATAAAATTCATCATCTCACATGTACGTGCCTTTGTGTTGGTTACGATTTTTTTATTTTAACTTATCTTCCTTTTGTTCCCTGTACTCTCAAGTAATTTGTTGAAAACCCATGAGCTCAAAGACGAGCACTCACTACCATTTTAGGATATATTTTATGTACAAATATGGTAATCTCTCTCATGTGGCATGGTAATGTATCTTTGTTGAGGTGATATTACTCTCTCATGAACATAGGTGACAGAGGTGTCTTACACAGAACATACAGAAAGTAAACAGCTGTGCAGTAATCTTGTAAGAATACATTTTGTTAATTTTGGGGCATGATAGGAAACTCACCTCAAGTGATACAACATTTAGCACATCTCCTACCTCCTCAAAAAGTTTCAAAATTTGTGGTACTACTGTGAGCACAAACACATAGTATGGAAAGCTATGAAATATTGTAGAGTGTAGGCAACATGTTAATACTTTCTCTGGGTTTTACACTTACCGAAATGTCTTGAGTATTGTAGGTGATCTAAAAATGGAACATTCTTGAATATCTTCTCCAAGTATACTCCATCATTAATCCTTGGTAGCATCATGATGAAAAAGTGCCCGAGCTGTATCAGATCAACTTGAGTACAAAGAAACTTATGTAATTTGGTGAAACTTAGCTTTGTGGCATTAGTGAGAGAAAAATGAATTTTCTCAATTTGTACACATCCATTGCAAAAAGGCTTTTTTCCATTTAATTAGTTTTTGGCCATTGACTTTGAAACATTTTGTACATAGTTTTGAGTACGTCACTTTTATGCAGGAAAATTGTACAGTGTACACTTCAAACATATGTATTGCAATTGAAGCATTTCATGGAGGCATGTTTGGCATGAATACAGTATGCTTACAACAATAATCAGGTCAGATATTTTGCCAATGTATTTAAATAAAAGTATAGATTTACCTACGTTACGGCCTATTAGCACTTGTGCATGTTACACGAATATTTTTGAATAAAATATGCTTTATTTGTTTTCAAAGAGCTCAAGTCAGTTCATTTTCTATTATGTTAAGCAACACTGAAAAACTCTGTTAGATGCACTCATTGCTATGTTGAGGTTGTTATATGCAAGTGCTCATCTTGTCTTGTTCATGAATTAGTCTTACCTATCAGACAGTTATCTGTCATGATATTAAATTGCAAAAGGTCAAAGCAGACAGCTGGCATTGAAAGATGAAGTGTTTGGAAAGGGTTCGTATTATTGCCTCATATGTGAGACAGGAAAAAAGCAAAAGATGTAATCCATAGATGAAGTATTCCCCAGGAAAGGAAATTTTGTATTTCCTATAGATGAATATCGTAACAGGGGCTGGTATAGTAGCTTAAGTAAAAAGTAATATTTCAGTTATGACAGCAACAGTCAAGATCAGATTTCTGAAAACTTACTGCAAATTCGTATTACCTACATGATACTATTAATTCATACTCTCACAATCTGGATATCCAAAGAAGAATTATATAAAAAGAGTGAAAAGATATTGTAATGACGTCTGAGACATTGAACCTTATGAGTTTAACATAATCAGTCATCCACTGGGATTCTGTGTACAATAATGCCAAACATAGGAGATACACACTAAATTGAAGGCTTGGAGATATGTAATTAGTCATTCTCCCACCAAAAGATTAGATTAACTTGTTTTTGTTCCAGGGACCCAAAAGTGAGATGATTCTCGTGGATGTGGAATATAAAATATGACATAAAGCATTTGAATATGATACTTATCATCATCGTCTGTGACGACAGTGGTAAAATATGTGAATATACTGCAGTAAACTGGAGCTGCTACTATGTACAGTATTAATACACTGCCAGGATAAAACATAGTTATGCACTTTTAATAAATTTATCATACACAGAATACGTAATCTTGACTATTGTGACCAAGCACTGCCAAAACTGAAATATACTGGTAGCAGAATTTTTGCTTAAGCTGGTCTAACAGTCGTTGTTAAGATATTCATATTCTAACTCTCTGTAAACCGTGCTTTATCTGAAACCAAGTTTTTAATGGTTGCTGGCAGTTTATTGAAAATGTGTGTTCCTGAATATTGGACCCCTTTTTGGTCCAAGGTAAGTGATTTTAGATCTTTATGTAGATTGCTGTTCTTATTCCTAATATTGATATTATGTATTGTGCTATTGGTTGGAAATACTTGCAACAAATTTCATTAAGGAATAAATATACTAGAAAGTAGTGGTTAGAATACGATATTCCTTGAACAGGTTTCTACATGGTGTTCTTGAATTTATACCACAAACGATTTTTATTACACGCTTTTACATGCTAAAAACTTTTGCTCTGTTTGATGAGTTACCCCAGAATATTATCCCTTATGACATAATAGAATGTAAGAATGTAAACTATTTTATATTTGTGTCTCCTACATCTGAAACCATTCTAACTGCAAATACAGACTTGTTTAGGAGCTTCAGCAGTTCTGCGGTAAGCCCTTCCCAACCGAATTTTTTATCGAGTTATAGTCCCAGAAATTTAACACTGTCAACCTTTTCGATCCGCATGTCTTCATACGTTATGGGATTACAGATCCTTACGTCACGGGTCATAGCAGACGGGTGGAATCGGACGCTTCCTTTCATCTTATGTTATACACATGCTCCAGCTGGAGAAATCGAGCAGTTTTCCAACTAGCGAACTCACACTTTCTCCCATATGACTTCTTGTACAGGAGTAAACAAATCTGTCACATTACGTATATTTTTCTGTTTTATTACAAGGCAGTACATTTATTCTATTAAGTAAACAACACAATAAATTAAGCTTCGAATTTAACCTACAGAATTCAGTTAACATATTACTTCAAACTTAAAAACGCACGTTGTTTACATTTTACTTAAACAGTGCTGTGGCGAAGTTCCGCATACTTTCTGTTGCAGCTGCGAGGATAATATCTCTAATAGCGATCGACAACCTACATACATATAATATGAAACACGAATAATCGTTCTAACATCAACAGAAATGTACCCGGAGTTAATTAGCTGAGGTTACGGGACGATTCAGACGATATTCCTGCCATTTCGCACTACTCGCAGTTATACTGATAACTAAACTGATGGATTTCAACTATGTCGTTATTTAACTGTACGCCCGTCGGAGTATTCGGTATTCTGTATTGAAAAAGAACTTGACAGTTATCAATAACCGTTAAAAATAACGGTTATCAAAGAATAACTGGAACTGTAATAATGGTTACTCCAGAATAACCCTTTGGACTTCGAACTATACAAATGGCAGAGATACAAAACTTAACGTCTTGCAAATAATTTTATCAGAAATACCAAATATCGAGGTTGTATGCGTGAAAGAATACTGGCTTACAAAGGATAGTATCAAAATCTTAAGTAAACTTGATAATTTCTATGTTGCCAGCAGGATTTGTAGGAGTGATTTAACACGAGGAGAATCGTGCATACTTGTGCAAAGATCAATGAAATCTAGAGCAAGATTCGATTCCCTCCCAGATAGCATAGTAAGCCAGTTTCGAACTTGTTTCCAGATGTAAAGTTCAAGTATATAAGCTTGATCAAAGCTGGAATATTCAGGCCTGTTAGTTGGATTCAAGCTTGAAACAAACATCAAAGTTGGCAGAGTTCAAGCTGTATGTCAGGCTTGACTTATCAAGTTTGGCTCCAGCTGCATCTACACACGTGGAATACAGCCTGGTATTTACAGCTTGTTTTAAGCTATATAATTATTAATCTGAATTCATTGAACCTAATTAATTAAATAAATATCAGAATGGAAATGGTGTAAAAAAATTATCAAGACATGTATGTTTAAAAATCTTTATTTTCAAAGTGTTTAAAATTGTTTTATTTTAAAATTTAATTATTCTGAAGCCCCTCCGGCCCCAGCACACAGACCAGAGCAAATATCGCTGACTTCTGCCGGAATAATGATCCTGTAACTGGTAAAAGAAAATGTTAGCCGAACCTAAACATAAAAAATGTAAAATGTTGAAACTGATCAACCTAAATATGATTTATGCCCCAGATTAGCAAAATAACTTCAAACTCACTGATGAACAACTTGTAATATGTATTCTTAGCTGGTAATCCATTTCACTTTCATCCAGGCTCAATTTTTCTATGTAAAAGAATATGATATTTCTTTACGTTACGTAATAATATTTAACATTTGTAATATTAACGTACCACTAGAGAAAAATGCACCAACGTACCTGTAATACACTATATATATCCTCTTCAGACCTGGTGTAGTAGTAAGGTAGGAGACGCCACACACTTACCAAACTATTTTCCAGTACAAAACAAACTTCACAACAGTCAACAATCATTAACGCGCATCACAAAGGTAAAATGGCCGTAAACCTAGCAGAGTCAGTGCAAGGCTTATAAACGCTTGTGGCGCTTCCCGTGGACGTCTATGGAAGCTATGCTGCGTGCGCATCTGCTGTACAGCCTTCCAGGGAAATTACAGTTTATTTCAAGCTGGGGAAAATTATTTTAATTCAAGCTAAATTTGTACAGCTTGATGTAAACTGTGTAACAGGTTGATTTTTCAATCTTGAGTTTTCAACTGAACCTAAACTCAATATCCACCTTGAAATAAGCTTGAGTGCTACCTGGGCTTAATGAAGAATGTATATTTGAAAGCTGCTGTGTAGAGTTAGGGCAAAATACTGTAATTTTATCTGTGTATAGAATTTCAGGCGCAGAAATATCGAAAGATTTTTTGTAGAAATTCCAGAGTCTAATGCAATAACATCAAAAAGATACCAAGAAAAGAGCCATAATAACTGCTGATAGATATAGCCAGTGAAGCCAATAACGCAACAAAATTCATTGATATGAATCAAATATCGGGTTTCAGTGCTAATCTCACCGATTTTACTCGAAAAAACGAAATGTCTGCAACGTAGATAATATTTTAACCAATTATACTTAGAAAGGGACAAATAAGTTTTGTTTAGATTTAGGACTTTCTTATCATTGTGCGCTGTTTATGGAGTTGCGGGTGCCAAAAACATTTGTATTTCTTTATTGGTCCTGTAAATAGTGTTTAGGTACATATTTTGCACAAACGATGTAGGACAAGTCAGGTTGGTACAGAATATACATGATCATACACATTGCTATTTTGGAAAGATAAATAATTAAAAATTATTCAATACATGTTGAATATTGATGACAAAATTAATATAATGAAATAAAATGATAGATTGGTTAAGAATATTTGGGCAGCTACACTATAATTTTCTGGTACTCTAAAACTCGAAAACAGAATACGGAAAGATAATACTGAACATCAGTAGTGACTGAATACTGCCATGGTACATTGTGATCACCAGTGCATGGCTTGTATTTTGTGTAAAGATTCTTGCTGCATATGTAAGTGTGTTTAACTTTTTATTTACATGATTAAGATGTGTCTCCCATTGTACTCTTTCAGTTTTACTTTAAACTTTTGTAAATTTTGCATCTGTTTCAAATAGTATGGCATGTGAATGTACAGCATTGTGCCAGTATGATACACTCCTCTCTTACAAATGTTTGTACTTACTGTATTGACATGCAAATAATGCTTCTGTCTGGTATCATGAGGGTGGTAATCACAGTATACTTGAAGATATTTCCATCTTTTAAACTACTACCTTTTGTGAACTTTAGTATTTCATACATATATAAGCAAGGAAGAGGCAGTATACTGAGATTTTTAAATATTAGTCTACAGGAGTCTCTGTACTTAGCATGGTTTATTATTCTAACAATCTTTCTCTGTAGCCTAAATGTTTTGTTTGTACCTACGGAGTTCCCCCCAAAGATAATACTGAACATCAGTAGTGACTGAATACTGGCATGGTACATTGTGATCACCAGTGCATGGCTTGTATTTTGTGTAAAGATTCTTGCTGCATATGTATGTGTGTTTAACTTTTTATTTACATGATTAAGATGTGTCTCCCATTGTAGGTTTTTCTGAATATGTACACCTAAAAATTTTGTGTCGCTCACAGACAAGACAGTTTTTCCATCAATTTTGAAAATCGGTCTTGCAGGATGCAGTTTCTGTGAATTGTGGAAATTGAGTGTCACTTTTTTTCATTATTTATTATTAGCTTGTTTGTTCTGAACCATTGTGTTAAATTTTGTATTATACGTGTGGCTGTTTTTTGCAGGCTTTCCTCATCATGTGATTTGATTAGGATATTTGTGTCATCTGCAAAAAGTACTGTTATCCCTTTAGTTACTTTTTCTGACAAAGCTTTAACATAAAGAATGAAAAGAATTGGCCCAAGGACTGACCCTTGAGGAACTCCATATGTAATGTTTTGTGCATTACCGTAAAAATTACCATTTTTTGTGTTTTTATGTCTTTGTATTTTATTTGAGTGATCTGTTGACAGGTAAGAATGTATCCACTTGTTTAGCAGGCCAATTTCCATAATTACCTAGCATCTGCAACAGAGTATTATGATCAATTACATCGAAGGCTTTAATAAGGTCAAGAAATATGCCAGACACATCTTGCCTATTATCTACTGCAGTTAGAATTTCATTTAAGAAGATATAGATAGCTAATTGTGTTGATCTGCCAGTTCTGAATCTGTGTTGTGCATCACTTATTATGTTTTCTTTATTTAGAAAGGCTGTCATCCTTCTAAGAAATAGTTTTCCAAGAATTCTGGCAAAGCCTGACAATACTGATACAGGTCTATAATTTGCGGTTTCATGTTTGTCCCCAACAGCAGATCCGTGCTCAAAAACAAACCTACACCAAATGCCAGCTCAGCAAAGAAAATATGAACGTGTTCCATCGTAGAATAAATAAATGGGCTATGAATCATAGTGTTTCTTGTTCTGAAAATCTCACTACTTTCTTAGAAAATTTCCTACGTGTTTTGATGAAACTTTACCCCTTATGTTACATATAAAAAGTAGGAAATTAAGTAAAGTGGATTACTGAAGTAATAATAATCTTTAGTGCAAGGAAAAACAGCTACATAGGGAACTAAAACATAACAAAAGTCCAGATTTTGTTACCTATGTAGAGAAAGAAAGCACAAAAATATTTTTAAAGAAGTTGTGAAGGCAGCAAAAGAACTGACAAACAATAGATTTATTTTGTATAGAGAAAACAAACCAAAGGCACTATGGTCAGTGATCAAAGCTGAAACAGGTGCCACAGCTAGAGGCTTCGATATTTCTGAAATCAAGATAGAGGATAAAACTATTGTAAATCCTGCTCAAAAATGTGAATTATTTAATGAATTCTTTATAAATATAAACAAATCAAACATCAGTGTAGAAGATTACCCAGACAAGGTAAATTTCTTCAACAGTGACCAACTTGAAGGTGAACTCTTCAGTACATTTACCAAAATTACTGTAAAAGATGTAGAAAATGTGATACTATCATTAAAAAGTAAAACATCAGCAGGAGAGGATGGGATACCAATGAAAGTGTTAAAAAGAATCTCTAAAATAATTACACAGTCACTATCTACAACAGTTAACCAGTCTTTTCAAGAAGGTTATTTTCTGGACATACTGAAGTGTGCAGTAGTTAAGCCACTATTCAAAAAAGGCACAAAAGAACATATGGAAAACTATTGACCAATCTCTTTTCTTCCATTACTATCAAAAATATTTGAAAAGGTAGTCACCATACAAATTCAAAATTTCATAGAAAAATTTAAAATAATCTCAAAAAATTAGTATGGATCTCAAAAAGGCAAAACCACAGTATCTGCTATAAGCCATTTTGTAGATAAAATCTGGGCATAGAGAGGATACCCTGGTAGATATTTGTTTTGTAGGCTAAATAAAAGCCACATTTTCTTGCAGCAAGAAAATTCAGTTTTTTTTCATAAAACAAATATTTCTGTGCTTACTATGGATGCTGGCCACACAAACAAACTTGTTATCCTAGTATATATTTGAGGTGCTACTGGACAGTTAGAATTTTTTGCAGTGCATCCTACCTTAATGAAATGGTCATCATATTTTCCAGTCTTTTTGGTACACCCTGAACAAATGTAATTGAACTGGCAGTGCCACACAGTTTTCCACAGCTTACATTATGTGGTAGTTGCAGATAATCTTTCAATTTCTTATCTTCATCCCATACTTCCATTTTTAGGTCAGCTAAGCTTTCCTGATGTTTACTTTGCAGACTTTATTTCACCAACTTGACTGACTCTTATGAATTCTTTTCTTGCAGTATCAATATTTTCATGTTCTTTGTTTTGAATATCCTTAGTCTTGCTGCCTCCATCCTTAAACAATGTAGTCTTAAGGTTGATTACATTATCCATCAGGGCTTTAATACCCTGACGTATTCGCTGTTTTTCCACAAATAAGCTGCTCCCTGCCTCCTCCCCCTCCCACCCCAGTGCAGTTATCTGCCACATCATTACATGATTTTCATTTTTAATAGTAGGTACAATTTTTTTAGCTCTGTTATCTCACTCTTAATATTATATTACTTTTCCTTAAAACTCTACTTGTCTTTCCTTATATTTCCTTAAAATCTATTACTAATTGCTCCCTGAGTTTTTGAAACATCTGACATACATCCTTCCATTTTAAATGACTATTGTACTTATTCTTAAGCCAATTAATTATCTACTAAACACACACTGTGATACTACTTTCAAAACAACTCACCACTGACCCACACCTATTTTCCCAACAAACCTACACATTCAAATATCACATTAATGTCGTAATTTTGAAAATGATTCAGTGTTACGTCACTTTACTTCTTGTAGACTTGTAGCTGCAACTCATAATGGTGGCTTGCTTCCTGCACATTTCCACTGTCAGCTGCACTGCTGTCACTAGTATGGAACTGCTGTTGACTGGTGGGGAGATGCCGGTTACTTGCACAGTCTGACCAAATGCACTTGTGGACCTGAACTCTGCTGTTGGGAGTGGCAGCCAGCAGTGTTACTGCAAATGCTACAAAATTGCACTATACAAAGTAGTTTGGCTGCAGGTGCAAGATACCACACGTCACCCACAGTCACTGCTGCAGTCAGTCCTCCCACATTATCTACACAGTCCAGAATTTCTACCTTACTGCCTTTTGTGCCATTCTGCAGTAACATTTGAATAGATGTTATATTCAGCCTTCCAGATACAGCCTCCAGTTCATTCTACTTGCAACAAATTTGCTTAATGGATATGGACTTGTAATAATTTCTTAATTTGTCAATGTTATGACCACATTGTCACTAGTAGGAAGTGGTTGTATAACACTGGTACCCATGGTTTCAGTGCAAACCATTAGTCCTTCTCTTCCACTTAGTAATCATATCTTCCTCAAATTAGTATGCTACAGTTTATCTTTCTGAACGAAAAACAATAAGAAATAGTCCTGGATGCCAAATGCATGTTAAAACTAGTGGACTGCAATTGCAAATTAAGTTGTTCTTACTTGATTATAGTCTGTTTGGTAATGTTTCTGGTTTAGTCAACATGAAAATTAACTTTCTTTTACAGACCTTCTGTCAGTTCAGTCACACCCTAGCACTATCTTTTACATATAAAGTGAAGCACATGCCTGCCTTAACATTCCTCAAAGTCACTTCAAAATGTATTTAAATTAGAGAGTTAGCCAGCAATTGTTTTGTCAATTGTATTTAAATTTTGCAGTCAGCCAGCGATTATTTTATCAGTCATAAACACCATAACATGTTTCTCCACAAACAGTTAGTAATACTCTTTAAAGTTACTCTGTACTATTTAGGTATGAAATTTACCAGAATTTATGAAATCAGGTGTCTGTTAGCAGCATCTCTTACTGAAGTCTCATCAAAGTAGCAGCACTTAAACTCTGATCACCAGTTTCATAGTTATGTATGTTATTACTTGACAACTCACATAAAATCTTCTCATACAGTCACTAGTGTTGAATAATCATTTCTCTAACATGTCACTAAAACTTTTCATGACCAGACATATGAGGGGGTACCCAAAACAGACCAGTATAACATTTCTGTGGGTGGAGCTTGTGCAGTATGCATTTCTGCCACTAGGCATTTATGGTGCAAATCACTGCCAATTCAGTGCTGCCTCTGTTGTCTACATGGCTTGTTCTGTTCATCTGCAGTAATTGTTTTTGCTGGTGCTGTTTTGTTTTTATTTCATTTTTTTATGATGGCTAGTTTAAGTGAAATTTTGTTTTCAGCTCAGTAAAAATGCTGCTGAAACTGTTTTAATGTTGAAAACAGCTTACCAAGATGACACTATGGGAAAAACTCAAGTGTACGAGTGGTTTGCTTTATTTAAAAATGGCGACATATCAACTCATGACAAACCTCATCATGGACGTCCATCAATTGCTTGACTCAGCGAAAATATTGAAAAAATTTGAGAGCTTGTGCTCACAGACCAGCGACAGACAATTGATCAGCTGTCAGAGATTAGTAGGTTATCTTGGAGCTTGGTTCAGCGAATTTTAACTAAAGATTTGGGAATGAAAATGGTTGCTGCTAAGTTTGTTCCTTGGGTTCTGACTGACAATCAAAAGGAACATTGAGTTGCAACATGTTGCACTTTGAAACAAGACCTTAAACTTATCCAGATTTTCTGTCAAAGATCATTACTGGTGATGAGTCATGGTACTTTTTTATTTTTATTTATTTATTTGGTATGCGTATTCCATAGATCCGTACATGTGAGTGATTCGCCTGGATGTGGAACGTGTCAAGACAATTGAACAAATATAATTAATGCTACAGAATAGTAATATAATACAATGATATAGATATTAATAAGTATCACTTTTTCTCATTTACAAGCTGTCATTTAACTAGCATAGCAATTCTCAATATAACATTATAACTATAGCATTAACACTATAACATTAACATAATATTGTATCGTCCATCTAATAACTAAGAGACTAAATAATCTATTATTAAGGGAGGGCATTACTTCTGGAAAAGAATTCATCTAACGAGTACAGTGGATGGTCAAACAGGTATTTTTTTTAACATACCTTTGAACAGCGTTTCATTTTCTCTTGTACATTTAATATAATTAGGCAATGCATTAAAAGTCTTTATAGCAGTATACTTTACTCCCTTCTGTACAAGTGTTAAATTTTTTAGTTCAACGTGTAGATCATCTTTACCTCTAGTATTGTAGTTA
The DNA here is from genome assembly GCF_021461395.2 of Schistocerca americana. Taxonomy (NCBI): domain Eukaryota; kingdom Metazoa; phylum Arthropoda; class Insecta; order Orthoptera; family Acrididae; genus Schistocerca; species Schistocerca americana. The sequence continues at coordinate 875,751,286 of NC_060119.1, forward strand.
TGGTATGAACAATTTGTTTGATACTGAGCATAGTTTTTACTAACTACATTCATCAGAGATTATATGTACTGACATGTTGTGGTCAGAATACCTAACTGTGTAAAAAGTTTTCTACATGAGGTTCGTGGAGGAACCCCACACATGATTCTGACTGCTCTCTTCTGAGCAGTTAAGATTTGTTTTGAGGCTGGTGAGTTACCCCAGAGTAAGCTGATTTTAAAATGTTGATGTCCCCAAAATGAGTAATGATTCTTAGAGCAAAAGTTGCTGATGAAAGCCTTTTTAGAGTAAGGGACACATGCTGTTCCCAGTTGAGCCTACTGTCAATGTGAACCCCCAGGAATTTAGTGGAGTGCACCTGTTCTAGTTCCTGATTGTCATGAGCAATTACTATATTTTCTAGAGTTTTATTTTTTGTGTGGAACTGTATAAAATTAGTTTTTTAAATATTAACTGAAAGAGAATTAATTGAAAACCAAACTGTAACTTCTCTGAGTATATCATTGACATGTCTCCAGATCAGCAGTAGACTTACCATCTACGACAATGCTTGTATCATCAGCAAACATTGTGAATTCACAATTTTTACTGATGGACAGGGGTAAATCATTAACATATATTAAAAACAGCAAGGGTTCAAGCACAGATCCCTGGGAACTCCATGCTGAATTTTGCCCCATTCAGAATCCACTAGATTAGAAGATCCTTTGTTGCAGCCATTTAGAACCACCTTTTGTTTCCTGTCTTCAAGATATGATTTTAGCCATTTACCTATAGGCCCTTTGATTCTGTAATGATAGGCCTTCTCCAAGAGTATCTTGTGGTTTACACAATCAAAGGCTTTGGAAATATCACAGAAGACACCAACTGGTGACTTCTTACTATTAATAGACTCCAAGACATCATTTGTGAGTGAATATATGGCACGCTCTGTGGAAACCCCTTTTTGAAAACCAAACTCTCTGTGGTTAATAATATTAAGTTTATCAAGATGTGTCACAATCCTGTTATACACTGCCTATTCAAGAACCTTTGAAAATGTTGTTAAGAGAGAGACAGGACGATAATTTTTTACATCTGTAGCATCGTCAGACTTGAAAAGAGGTCTCACAATGGCATATTTCATTCTCTCTGGAACAACTCCCTCATAAAGAGACGTGTTGCAAATGTGAGCAAGTACTACACTTACATCATTACTGCAGGCTTTCAACAGTTTACTGGAGATGCTATCTATACCTGAAGATCCTTTACTTTTCAATGAGTGAATTATTTATTTTTATTTCATTAACAGTTATGGGTGTTACATTTATATCATTAAAAAATTGTCGGAGGTTAAGTTTCAGAACATCTGCAGCTTCCCTTAGGTCACCACTGCAACCTATTTGAGAGGTGACATTTAGAAAGTGGTTGTTAAATGTGTCTGCTACCTGTTTACTATCAGTTATTTCCAAATCGTTAATTTTTAGGACAGCAGTTTTTTCATTGTCAGATGGTGCAGTACCTGTTTCCCTCTTTATTACATTCCAAATTGTTCTAATTTTATTGTTTGAACAGTTAATTTCAGATTGTATGCACATACTTTTAGATTTTTTAATGACTTTAGTTAAGATTTTGCAGTATGTCCTATAATATTTCATCTGGAGGGGATTATTGGATTGTCTGGATATTATATACAGTTCTCTTTTTCTCTGCCATGATATTTTAATGTCCTTGGTGAGCCATGGTTTTTTGCTTGATTGCCTGTTCTGTAGTCTACAGATCTTTTTTGGAAAGACATTTTCAAATACACCTGATAATTCATCAGTAAATAAATTAGATTTTGTATTAACATCATTTGCAAGATAAACATACCTCCAGTCAGTCTCCCGAATGCATAATTTGAATTTTTTGATATTTTCCTCATTCATGTTTCTAATGGTTTTCCACTGTGCACTAGCTTTGTTCTAATTTGTATTAAAGTTTTCAATTGTGAGTATTTGTCCATCATGACCAGAGAGACCATTTATGACTTTTTCAACTTTGATTTGATTAGTTTTACTCATATCTACAAAGATATTGTCTATTAGAGTGCTGGAAGTGGCAATAGTTCTTGTGGGAAAACTGACAGTGGAGACAAGGTTGTAGGTATGCATTAAATTTGCAAACTCTGTCTTAGAAGATGAGCTTTCTAGGAAATCTATATTAAAATCTCCAGTCACTATTATGTCTATATTTTTTCTTGTGAGATACGATAGCACAGAATCTAATTGTTTCATGAATACTTTAAAATTACCAGATGGAGCCCTGTATACTGCTACGATTACCAGTTTCTTGTTAGCTTCTACTATTTCTGTGACACATGCCTCAAAGTCTTTCTCTACACAATATTTCTCTACATCTATTGTATTACAGGACAGGCTGTTTTTCACATAAATAACTGCCCCACCTTTGCACATATGCTTTCTACAAAATGAGGTAGCTAAAACATAGTTTGGTATATTGAGCATTTCGATGCCAAAAGTGACATGGTGTTCTGTCAGACAGAGAATATGAGCACAATTTGCGCCTGTTGGTTCATCAATATTTACAATAAATTGGTCTAACTTACAGAGCAGGCTTTGAATATTTTGGTGAAAAATTTTGAGCTTATTTTTAATTACATGATTGGTTGTGGTGCTGCCACTGTTGGGACTGAGTTTTATTTCTTTTGACATACCAGTATTATAGGAACAGTTTTCTGCAGGGAAGAGGGAGCTGTTGTGCTGGTAACACCCACATTTGTTGTTATTAACTACATTACTTACATTCTGATTGGAACCTTCCCCCTTCTGCCCCAGTACCATAAAAAAATCCCCATTTGCAGCTGAGGACTTTCTTGACCTCAGGCACATCGTATGTGGAGCAGCTGCAGTCACTACTGTGCTCCCTTTTGCCATAGAGGGTGCATCTCCTGTTGGTGAGGTTTCTACACTGCCAGCTTGTACACTTGATCCTGTGGGGGTTGGTGTTGCTGTTTCTGCTACTGATGACTGTTCTTCCTCCTTAAATGCTGCTGCTTCACACGTTGGTAGTGGACGAACGTTTCCCACTTGAGTTGTAACTGCTGATGCTGTCTTGCTTTTGTATAAAAGACCTGTTTGTGTTGATTCGCATACAGGTGCTGCTGCATATGAAGTCTTCCCTTCAGCTGTCCCATTAGGTTTGAAGGAGTATTTTGACAACACTGTCTGTATTTCTTCCAATGGTACAGTTTCAATGGGCACAGGTGCTTTTAGAATGATTGGAGGAGTGGTGTTTTCAAATAGTTTGAATGTTTCTGCTAATAGTGCTTCAGCGAGTACACGTTTTCCTAGCCGGTTCCTGTGCATTCCAAGTCGAGTAAAATGGTTTCTCTCTTTGGAATTACTGTCCAAAAACTTCACGTCCTTGAATGCTTTGCATACCTTTTGAAACATTCTGTTTGTGAATTTGATTTCATTATTTACACATGAACTGTTTATTAGGTCATGTCTATGTGGGATGCCAACGACGATTGTTTTTCTTGGCGAGATTCTTTCCAGTGCATTTCGCAATGCTGTGATTGCGTTTTTCGACTCATTTTTATAAACATTGTTAGCTCCAGCAATAATTACACAAACATCGTTTGGTTGAGGGCTTAAATCTTTAATTATTTGCTGGAAAGGAGCCGCGGGTTTTACTGTGGCAGTAACGGAAAATTTAGATAGCATATTCGTAAGAATAGTGGCTAAATCTCGTCCATGGCTGTCTGCAAAGACACAAACTTTTGGTTTTGTCTCGTCTTCTCTCAATAATTTCATTTGTCGGTGTTTCTCTTGTGCAATGGGCGCAAACGAGCTTTTCGTAACTATAGCAGATATTGGAGCACTTTGAATTTCAATAACGGTTTCTTTGAGAGTGTTGTAGTTTTCACTTTGTACATTTTTCACACAAGGATTAAAATCGACATTCAATGAATTAATTAACGATTCGATGTCATTCATATATTTTTTAGCTATTGCGTGTTCTTCTTTCAGCACATCAGAGATGAGTTCTTCAGTACCAGCATTATACATCTTGACTGCACTTTTTCGACCACTGCACTGAACAAAGCCACATACACAATTCGGATTTATCACTTTTCTCTTCTTCATACACGATAGATGGATCCATATATGTGAGAAAGAGCACAAACGGATACCGCTATGAACACTGTTTTGGCAGACTATGCACTTTAAACTAAATGTAATACGATTTTCTACGGCGCGATTTACTACTGCTTGCATACTCGACGCCATCTTAAACTAAATTGACTCCAGCTTCAGTAAAGTCCAAATGGCCTCAGAGGAGGTGCAAAGTTTGTGCTGAAAGAACCAAGGCAAGAATTGGCAAAATGGCAAGGAGAGGTACCAGTTACTATTGCGGAGAGTGTGATGTAAGACTTTTGTTTTCCAGAATGCTTCAATATTTTTCATACAAAAGCAAATGTAATCAAGTAAAGGAAGCCATACTTTCAAACAGTTTTGTTTTTAGTACCAACAAATTCTGATCTTATCTCTATTTAGTGAAGTAAAGACGAAAAACATTATGTTGTTATGAAAACAACACATTTTCATTTCAGCTGCTTACGATCCAGAAACAAAGCAACAGTCAAGCCAATGTAAAACGTCATCGTCACCCCACACAAAAAAATGTAATCAAGTCTAATTGACCATCAAAACAATGCTGATTTGCTTTTTCAATAATAAGGGTGTAGTTCATTCAGAGTTTGTCCCTCTAGGTCAGACTCTCAATCAAAAGTTTCAAGAAGATTGCACAACAGTATTCATCAAAAAAGACCTGACCTGTGGCAGACAGAAGACTAGTTCTTCCACCATGACAACACATCTCCATACACAGCCATACCTGTTAGAAAGATTTTGGCTGAAAATGGCGGAGGATGCTAAGTTCACCGGACTTGGATACTATGTGACGTCATTATGACGTATACACGCTACATCGAAAACGATAGAAACCGTATATCGACTATTCGACTTTTGTGAACTTTCGAGAGGTTGTGACAGGGTAGCGCTGTGCTCTGCACCATTCGTTGAAATGTGTTTTGCGTTCCTTGCGTTTAAATCGTGTATTGTACTTGTTTATGTCCTGTGCGTTGTTTTTCGTTTGCTCGTCTCTAATTATGTGTTCAGCATTCGAGAGACTAACGAGAGAAAATCTGAAAGAGTTCAGCATCGATGACGACGGGCAATTGCGTGGTTATTGTGAATCTCAAGCAGAAATTGATGTACTTCTGACCCAGCTGAAGTGCGTCGGTTATTTGTACTCGGTGAGAAGAAGCACTCAGCAGCCAAAATCTTTAGATGCGTCAAGACACTAACCTGTCGTTAAGATTACATTGAGAAATCCACTTCCCCTCGTATTTCATCTCCGGTCGATGATTTTTCTTCAACAATGCCTCATATTTTTCTTTTTAAGTTCGAAATTCAACCATTCTACACACCAGTCATTACTGGACACTAAGGTACCTGTCTCTGCGGTCCGAGTGTAAATTTACTTGGAATTATGGTTGATAAAAGACTATCTTGGGATGGACATATAAATTACTTAGCTAACAAACTTGCACAAGTTCTCTTTCAGCTATATAAATTAAGAGAAAAAAGTCAGCAAGAGTATGCTGCTACAATCTAATATGTACTGACAAGACCAATTGTATGAAACCATACTAAAATATTGATAATAAATAAATATTATTTTCGGCGTAAGCGTTCAATACAACAATCACACAATCTAATCTGGTCAGGACACAAGAAGACTTCACTTTTTTACGAAACGTGTTGTCCGTGGTGTTTTCAAGGCCACGGTCAGGAATATTTCTATTAATATCCAGCTCTTTTATTTTGGCGAAATACGTATACGCTGCCACACTGAGCTGTTATCAGAATCGCACGTGTCAAAACAAACCACTAGCTGACGACAGCTTAGAATCTCGAACGTTCGTAAAAGTCGATAGGTGTGTTAATCGACTAAAGCGTATTACGTCATAATGACGTCACATCATATCCAGGTTGGGTGAACTTAGCATCCTCCAAAAATGGCATGGTTCTGCTTCATGACCCACCTTATTTGGATGATCTGGCTCTGTTCTACTTTTTCTTATTTCTATGAATAAAAAGAGGCATGAAAGAAAACCGATTTGACAATATTGAAGAAGTCAAGAAAAAAATGAGGGGGGAGCTGTCAGCCATTTCTAAAGATGACTACAAAAAAGTGTTCTGAACAGTAGAAGCACCAGTGGGACAAATGTATTAGTTGTAATTTAGAATATTTTGAAGGGGATAAGGTTGCTTCATGAACAGTTTGAAAACAAATATTTAAAAAATAATTCCAGTGTTTTTGGGTATCCCTTCGTACGTCCAAAACCACATAATGAATTACATACTTTTCACAATAGCAAAGTCCAGTAAAGCCAGATATATTGTTTCATGCTTCATGCTCATAATAACACATGCTTAAGAATATTTGTATTTCCTGTAAGATGTCAGTATAACAATCTTCACTTAAAACTTAAAACTGTCCATCTGCCTTGTGAAAATTAACTCTCAAAGACCTTTGAAACTAAATAATATTTTTTCCATTGTATCTGCTCAGTGCTTCAGATCTCCACATTACTTCTCTTCATAACCATCTCTAATCACTATTAGTCACAGAATGAAAATTGTTTACGGAGAATACCTTTTTAATAATAAGCTCACTAGCTCAGACACAACAGTATTAACACCAGTTTTATGTTATGAAAAGGACAGATTACTACTCACCGTATACTGGAGATTAGTTTCAGATAGGCACAACAAAAAACTGCTAAAAGAGTAAGCTTTTGGCTGAAAGCTTGCTTGTTTGCAACTCAACATCTTCACTGTATGGTGAGGAGCAACTACCCTTTTGATAACATTGTCATTATTCCATCCTGGATTTGCAATTGTTTCACTTTTTCACTTCATTTTTTTATTTTAATCAAACAACAATGTCTTCCAACTTCATAGGCGCTCACTGGCCCTGGTCACACTGCAGTACATCCAAGTGCCTCTGATACAGTGATGCCCATAGCTGGCTTGAACACCTCATTGTCTCTTGTGATGGATATAAAACAGATAAAGTATGTACACAAAATCAATGCAGCAATTTCAGTAACATTAACAATGTAATTACACAAACATAAATCAATACATAACTTGCATCACTCAGCAGAAATTTTATACTTATCCCATGAATGTTTCATTTGTAAAGATTACAAGGTCTTCCTCTTTGATGTCTCTCCACATTAAACTCACCAACCATCAATGGTACCTGTATTTTGACAGAAGCCATCTCTTCCAAACCAGAAAATCCCTTTCATGCAGCCCTGGCAACTGGGGATGGCAGTGACAAGAACTGCCTTTCCCATTATGCTGGAAGTTTCGCAAAGACATTCACAAACAGTCACTCTAATCAGACCTAGTCCACAAACAGATTTCCTGTGCTGTATCCCCACATAATGCCAATCTTCCCATCATCTCCAACAACCAGCTACAACATAATGCCCCCTTTATTATCAATACCACCTCGTACTGGAACAACTGAACCATATACTTTGTCAGGGCTTTATCTATCATCATTCCCTGAAGTGAGGGACATGCTGCCAAAGTTCCTTCCCACCCATCCTAAAATGGTTTTACATCATCCATCCAGCATCTAAAATACCCCAGTCCATCCTTGCACCACTCTCAGTCTGTGGAACACCTAGGTGCAAGACCTGCCCAGTCCACCAACCCATCACTTCCTATACCAGTCCTGTCACAGGCTTAACCTACCCCATCAGAGGTCTGGCCACTTGGGAAATTAGCCATCTTGTATACAGCTCTGTGCAATCATTTCATAGCTTCCAGAATGAAATTTTCATTCCATAGTGGAATGTGTACTAATATGAAACTTCCTGTGTGCGGGACCAAGACTCGAACTTAGGGCCTTTGCCTTTCATGAACCAACTGAGCTGTCCTTGCAGCTTTACTTCCACCAGTATCTTGTCTCCAATCTTCCAAATTTCACAGAAGTTCTCCCATGAAACTTGCAAAACTAACACCCCAGGAAGAAAGTATGTTGCGGATACATGACTTAGCCACAGCCTGGGGGATGTTTCCAGAGTGAAATTTTCACACTACAGTGGAGTGTGCACTGATATGAAACTTCATGGCCGATTAAAACTGTGTGCTGCAGGTTTCAGGTTTGAGTCTTGGTCTGGCATACAGTTTCATATCAATGCACACTTCAATGTACAGCATTCTGGACACAATCTCCCAGGCTGTGTCTACACCAAATCTCTCAATATTCTTTTTTCTAGGAATGCTAGTCCCTGTAAGAGAATTTCTATGTAATTTGGAAGGTAAGGACATCAAAACCCTCCCCTCCACCACCAGCTTTTCTTAACTGTGCAAATGGAAGTTATCCTTACAACACATTCTGCACTCCCAAAATTGTACCAGTCTCAACCTGTGATAACCTGCTGTTCCCACATCCTCCACCAAACAGTTTCTACCCCCTATGTTCTGTCCCTTGTCCCAATTCACATCTCCTCACCCTCATTGTGTGCTGCTCTCTGCCAATGTACACACCAGTCTTTTCCCCACTCTGCTCCTCTCCTTTTCCACTCCTCATCTGTCTCCCTCCCTTCTCTTGCGCCCACAGCCTCCTAGTGCTTTGCCTGGTATCTGGTAGCACTGTCCTGCCACCTTTTAGGCTCCACATGCTCTGTCTGACAGCACTATTCTCCCGCCCCCCCTCATATAGCCTGCAATCCCTTCCCCTTTCCTGCTCCAATCCAGATTGCAGGTTTTGTTCAGTGCAATGGTTGCAGTCTGATCGGAGCAGTCGGAGACAGTGGTCATGTGTGTGTGTGTGTGTGTGTGTGTGTGTGTGTGTGTGTGTGTGAGAGAGAGAGAGAGAGAGAGAGAGAGAGAGAGAGACTATGTAACAGTCTTTTCATTGTGCTTGTCTGGAATTTAAAGTATGTTTTATTTACTTATGAATTATCATTTGACAGATGTAAAATATACTTGGAAGGAGAGACAGCATTGGTCGTATTTTTTTGTTTTATTAACCACAAAATCGATTTTCAGTCACTTAGTGACCAACCTCAGTGCTGTAATATTAAATTGTATATTACAGCACTGAGGATGGTCACTAAGTGACCGAAAATCGATTTTGCGTTTAATAAAACAAAAAAATATGACCAATGCTGTCTCTCCTTCCAAGTATATCCATTATCTGGTCGTGGTGCACAGGACACTCCATGGAGTCGCCAATCAATAAGATGTAAAATAAACACTTACATAATGATGAAGGACCATTAAACTGAAAAACAGAAGGCATGCTCCCAAAGTGTCTTTTTTCCATAAATATGAAGAATGTAAAAATAAATAAACACATCACCAGAAAAATGTAACTGCAATTTGAGAATATCTTAATTTCATTTGATAATTTATTAACACATACTGAGAAATATTATTGCCCTGATGTAGAATAGTTTTATGTTCCATCAATTTGAAGTTGCTTCTTCTCTTATATAACAGATCTTGGAGGTGTTGCTGCGCAGAGAAGAGGAGAATATGATTTTGCTGTTCATTTGATTAAGCTGAAGAAAACAGGAATTTCATTCCAGAACATATGTAAATTCTGGTCTCTTGAGGGTAAGCTTAATTTAATGTGAACATAGAAATTTTTTTATGATATACAAGAGATATAAACAACAAACTGAGCACAAGATAGTGTAAACTAATGTATGAAAAAATATAGAATATTCCATTTACAGAACACACGTGTGTCTCTGTGTATGAAGCGAAGTACATGTGTGTAAATAGTTATTCATTTGGTGTGAATAAGAATATTGTTGGTGGAGTTATACAACACAACATGTGTGTTTTCCACAAGGCATCACAATTACACAATTTCGAACAATAAAAGTTTACAAACATCGTCAATAAAATTCATTTCAAGATCTACAGGCCAGTCTCTGTTGAATAAAAACTGTAGAAAATACAAAGTACAAAAGAAAATGTCTCTGAAAAAGAAACACACAAAAATGATTGTTGTTAGAGGCACAAGCAAATTAGTCACATGAGAATGACCTGGTTCAAGAGGTATGTGATTATTTTTAGCATTTAAGGTTCTTCAGAACAATTCTAGTTGGTTGAGGCACATTGTCTTGAGTTAAAAAAAAAAAACAGTGAACTGATTGTGATATAAGATTGTCCACAGCATAAAGCCTTTCATTTATAGTTACATTTGTTTTGTTTAACATCTCTTTTTTCAAGTAGTTCCAATGAATTTACTTAAATATTAACTTAATTTCATCATCCTTGTAGTGGACAACTAGCCTAGTGCCTGCTGCTTTGCACATAAAGACTATATGTTCTACAAATTATTTTAATTTCTTTCCTTAATTGTATTTTTATGTTGTTCACAAATTGCAACAGTTACTATACTTTTTACACTAATGAAGGTCATAGAAGCATTTTCTTCTCTGAATGTACATAGCTTTAGTCCAAGGTTTTTGCCGATCATGCTTTTTGTGTTCTTATGATATTATTTCTATAGAAAGTTTATATTTCTTTATATGTAACCCAGAAGTGAAATTCTGATTTAAATAGTTACTTAAAAATGTTTATACCTGATTTCACTTCATTAGGGGTTGAATTTCCAAAAACAGTGAAACACATGTTTTTATTTCTGACAAAGAATACAAATACAAATTTCATAGATTTAATTTTGAAAATGCTTTCATATTGAAATAGTAAACAAGAAGTCGAATATCAGTTTTCATAGATGTAGCTTTAAAAATAATTTAGTAGCTCCTTAGTAATTGGATTGCTGGATCCAATGATGTACACTATACCACATGTAATAAGAACTATTTTATTACTAAGAAGCACACATATACACTTACATACATTCTTGATTCTCGGTGCACGTGTGTACTGTTTCCGCCACATTAGACCCCCCCCCCCCCCCCCGCACCCTAGAGTGTGGAGCACAAAACATTAATATTGGGGCACACATGTAAAGGAAACACCCATGGGGAGGTGAGGGTGTTCAAACCGAAACCATACCTTACATCACATTACATTACATTAGTAACTGAAGTCTTCGAGCCAGCGAGGAGTGTGGATGGTCCTGCCTGACTGGGCGAATCCTTGTACAGCAGTCGAGGGATCTGGGGAGGGGCAGTGGGTTGTGAGGAGCCAGGGTAGCAGATCTGAATGCCTGTTGTGCTACATAGGGCTTTTACCGTTGATGTGTCAGTACCAACAGGCAAGAGGACAGATTGGAGAAGATTAATGTGGGCTAAGTTGTCATTGGAGAAGCTGGGTCGTTCATAGAAGACACACACATTATCTGCATGCATAACAAAAAACACTTTAGAGCTGCAAATAAAATCTTTGTTGACATTCACTACCACTTCCACACGAGTCGTCGTTGGCGACATCACACGTTCCGAGGCTGGCCCCTGATATGTCACTAAATCCTAGCAGGGGAGAGGTGGGGGGCTGCCTGTAGGAGGGGGAGTCATCACATGTGTCACTCTGAAGGGGAATGTCACAAGCACCTGTAACACTGCCACACGACTGGGAGAGGGCAACATCACAAGTGCGGGAATGGGCGTCACTCACCCGCGTACTGTCGGTAGATGCTTCGTGCGAGGCGGGTGTAGCAGGGGGTGGAGACTGACTAGGTGGGGTATCTGGCAGTTCTCCCAGAGACCATAATGGTTTGAGATGGCAGACAGATACCATTAGAGGTGTGCCGTTAATGAGCACTTCGAACGTGTTGGTATGTGAAATGGCTCTGTGCGGGCCCGAGTATGGAGGTCTGAGTGCTGGTCAGATGGTGTCATCTTCCACCATGACATGAGTGCATGGCACCAAGTCCTTATGCAGGAATATGGGAGGGAGTGAGTGCGGTCGAGGAGGGGGCACGCGAATGTTAGTGATTAGCTCCTTAACATGCCCGACGAATATCGAGTCACAGATTTGATCTGGAGGAAGTGCAGGCTCGACTAGCTCTGCTGGGAGTGTGAGGGGTTCTCTCTACAGTACTTCTGCCAGGGACGTGCCAAGGCCCTCTTTGTATGTAGCCGAATGCCTAACATTACCCATGAAAAGGCGTCGGTCCACTCACCTCTGTGGCACATCACGGAAGCTTTAAGCGTTTGGTGCCAGTGTTCAGTGCCAGCGTTTGACAAGCCCATTGCTCTGGGGGTAGTATGCAGTAGTCCTAAATCATTTCATCCCACACAGTTCTCAAACGTGTCGGAAGAGGGCTGACTCAAACTGGCGGCTCTGGTCACTGAGCAGCCGAAGCGTGAGATCCACATTCATAAAAGGGTTCGGTCCGCTGCATCTGCTGTGATAGTAATGAGAGGAATTACCTCTAGCCAGTGGGTAAACCTGTCAATGATGGACAGTATGTAACAGAAGGGACCCGAGGGAGGTAAGGGCCCGATGATATCGATGTGTATGTGCTGGAATCTTCTTTTTGACACATCGAACGTACCCATGGGGGGGGGGGGGGGGGGGCTGTGCATGATGTCCTACTTTTGCACACTGACAAGCCACACACGCTCGCGCCCAACTGTGCAGCATTGTTTTATCACCCCTAGCCAAATGAAACGTTCAGGTACCAGATGTGCAGTGGCACATATGCCAGGGTGTGCCAAGTTGTGGATACTATTAAAAATGTCCCAGGGGAGAGGTGCAGGAATCATCACACGTATGTGTCCTGTTGAAATGTCGCTCCAGATGGGTGATGAAAACCCAGGAAGTGTCCGTAACTCTAGTTTGAGTCCTGTTTTAACATTGGCGTGCAGTGCGGCAAGTTCAGTATCCTCTGTTTGCAATTTAGGGAGTTCACTGAGGTCCAGTTGTGAAGATAAAACCGACACATGAGATAGAAAATCAGCGATGACTTTGTCTGCCCCTCTGACATAACGTATGTCATTCATAAACTGACATATGAGGACCATATGCTGAAAACATCTCAGGGATGAGTCCTTGCCTGGGTTACAGAAAGCGTATGCCTTCAATATCATCTTGGAAATATTTGGTAGTGGTGTAAATAGCAAATAGTTCCCGGTCGAAGGTCGACCATTTACATTGGGAAGTGGACAGTTCATGGGAGAATATCTGAGCAGCTGTACAACAGAACCCACGGATTGCTGAAGTACTGCCCCCACTGCTGTATCACTCGCGTCTGTAGTAAGCAAGATGGGAGCATCAAGAATGGAGTGAGAGAGCGTAATGGCTGTCTGTAAGGCTGACTTTAGGTTATCAAATGGGCGATGCATATCTGGAGTCCATGTGACTGCCCAAGACCCTGAAGTGTTTTTTCCCGCAAGAGCATCCGTCAGTGGGGTTTGTATGTTGGCGGCGTGGGGGTGTGTTTACGGTAGTAACTTACTGTTCCAAGGAAGGAGCGGAGGCCCTGCAAATCTTTGGGCAAAGGCACCATACTAATGGCCTCGACCCATTCGGGTAGGGGTCAGATGCCATTGGCAGAAACCCCATGGCCCAGAAAAGTGACACTAGGGCAGTCGAGTTGTGACTTAGCATTCTTCACTGTGACACCATTTTTTGTAATAGTTGTAACACTGTATTTAAATGGGGTTCATGTTCCTTGAGGGAGGAAGAAAAAATTAACACCTCATCCAGGTACGCATATGCAAAGCCCAGTTTTCCAACCAACAAGTCAATGAACCATTGCCATGTCTGTGCAGCATTTTTAAAGCTGAACAGCATAAACAACTACTTGAGCAACCCGAACGAGGTGGTGATAGTGGTTTTTTCAACATCTTCCAGTGCCATTGACAGTTGGTGGTACGCCTTGTGACAGTCAATTACACTGAAAATTTGTGCCCTGTGCAGTAGGGAACCAAAGTCTTGAATATTTGGTACATAATAATGATCTAGAATTGTTCTGGTGTTAAGTGCCCAACAGTCACTGCCTAGGTGGAAAGTGTCATCTTTCTTGGGCACCAAATGAATGGGTGGCAACCAATGCCGATGGGGATGATGAACCTGCACCCGATCCAGTATGACTAACCTGTAATGCACACACTTGTGTGTCCCAGGCTGGCAGGTCAGCAGCAGTGGCGGTGATCCACTGGTAGTCCTTGTCATGGAGCTCGGTTGGGTACTTGGTAGTGTCACGGCCACAGCTTCTGTCCGGCAGTAGAAAAGTCACCTGGCGCCGGCGGCAGGTGTGAGGAAGTGGTGCGGGGTTTGGGGCCATGGCTGTGTGTGACAGCTGGGCAACCTGTTAATGAGCATCAATGAGCTTGGTTTGCATGGCAGCGATGTGTAAGTGGAGGGCATCATTACTGTCCTGAAGTTCGTTGTTGTGTGACCTAAGAGAGAGCACTGCAACAGCAGTTTCAGCTAGCTCACACAATAGAGTGGTGCTCTCAGATGAGAGGGAAGACATATCTGAACCGGTGGTATGGTCTATCGAGTTAAACGTTAGTGTACCTCATTGTAGGTTAGGTGAAAGTGTGTGGACTAAGAGAAAATCTACCCTGAGCACGGGTTCATCCACATCTGCAATAACGAAAGTCCACTGTAAGGGCGTATTAATGTCCTGCAGTTCAAGGCTTAAATTAGTTGTCCCATGAGATTGGATCAGAGAATTATTGGCGGCTCAAAGTGGGGAGCAAGGCTAACGCTCGAATTTAATACCTGCGGACAAAGGTATCGCACTAACATCGGCCCCTGTGTTGACTAGAAGTGAAGGGCAAGACACTGCATCTTTCACATACAAGTGTCCTGGCGCATGAGGTGAAGAAGTATTATGTGATAGTTGTCTGTGCAGTGCAATGAGACCTGTAGCACCTGAATTGGGTCGCGTTATTAGTTTGCGAATGCGCATGTAGAACGACATTTCTTAGCCGTGTCGAGAAAGGGGGAATGGAAACAACACCAAGCATGGAATCGTCCATCGCACTGGCTGAGGTCAAGCAGCAGTGGGGGAAGGGGGGGGGTCCTGCTTGTACATTCCTCTAATGGCTGCATTGCAGTCGTGTTGGTAGGAGAGGAGTTACTGCGGCGGCTGCCAGGCAGCGCACTCTTTACCACGCAATGGAAACTGTTGTGCAGGTGTGCCAGCCCCTGAGGACTGACGGCCTCCTGAAGGGGTGTGCGGGGGGAGGGAGGGGGGGCGGTATGTTATAAACCTGGTCTGCAATCTTCTGTTTAGTGTCTACTGGGGCTGAAGTTGCATGGAGAAGGAGAAATTGAACTTCCAGAGGAACTGTAACGTCTGGCATGTGATGTGTGTCGATCGCAGCATGGAGATGACGCCAGAGCTGCGACAGGGATCTGAAACACAGCAACCTGTGATTGATGAGGTGGATTGCTTCCTCTGTTGATGTGGATAAGTTGCTCAAGGATGGTGCTTCGGGTGAATGCATATTTGTTCATAGCGGAAGGCGAAGCCACAATATCGGAGATCAGGTCCAGTTCATCGGTGAGATGACATAGTAAGCAAAGGAACTTTGAGTTGTTGTCAACAACGCCATGTAGCTGCAGGATGTGGTCAATCGAGGCAAACTGTGTACATGGGTGGTTCTTGCAAAGGGGTGGTAGCTTAGGCCAATGGATGAGGAAGTCTTGACGTAACTGTTTGTCAGCTGTAGCTTCAAAAACATGTTAGTAACTCTTTAATAACGATTTATTTCTTAAAGAAACTTTCATCCACTATTTCACCCCTATGGGGGCTAAATTTTCAAAACTGCTGAAACACATATTTTTTAAATTTCTAACTGAGAAACGAAATACCAGTTTTTGTAGGTCTAGCTTCAAACTTGTCTTAATAGTGATATTTTTCAAGAAATGTTTCATCCCATATTTCACCTCCTTAGGGATGAAATTTTGAAAAATCCCTTCTTAAATAATGCCTACAGCATAGGATCAACATGTCTCAAAATTTCAAGCTTCTATCCTTAGCAGTTTGGGCTGGGTGATGATAAGTTGGTCAGTCAGAACATTTCTTTTTAAACTTATAGATGCGTGCTGTAGAATATCATTGTAAACAGAAATTGCATAACTTGTTATTCAAAATTTTTATGCATGTATAGTTACCAGTATGTAATGTAATGGGATGACCAGAGTGGGTGACGTGGTCGGGGTTGTAAGGCATGACTGGGTAGAAGAAGGTGGCTGTTTTTAGCAATCTTCCTTTTTATTGTTGGTTCTCCCAATACATTTTCCGGTAGCTTAGCCCCACTGCTCGTGTCGTGGTGGAGACGAGCTGATGCACACAGTCCAGGGAATGTGAGGCCGCACTCGGTTAGCGGCTGCGCAGGCGGTAGGAGGTTAGTGGCATGAGGCTCAGCCCAGCCTCCTGCAGACACGGCGGCTCGTGACGATGCCAGGAATCGCCGGTGCAGCAGTGGGCAACGCCCATCGCCGGCCGGTCCTCAGGGACAGCGCCACTGGTGACAACAACGTGACAGCAACCGAACGCCCAATCGGTCGAACCGAATGCCAACACCCACCTCTGATGCCCTTAAATAGTGCAGGCCACTGCTGAATCCACTGGTTACGTGGCAGCGTGTTTGTTAGAAGGTTCTTGATGAGTTGGCTAACGCAACCGCTCCACACGCGGCCCACGCCTGATTAATTCTGCTAATGCTGCATTCTGATGGCTGTCGCACACATACACACATACTGATGCTCATTGCAAAACTGTGTCACCTGCAAAACGTGCTGGCCAGCCTTTGTCCGCCGTTTGCTGTGATCGCATTGTGCACTGAAACACACTAAATCACAATTTCGCACCGTATTTCCTAAAAATAACGCCTTGTCCTCTACAGTATTACCATTCATAACCTTCCAATTTTGCATTTCGAGCCTTACTTGATTTTGTGTTTTTCTGCTTTTACTGTGAATTTGACATCATCCTAATCATCATGCTATGTGCACTGCTGTAGGATATAATGACATATTTCATGTAAGAATGTGATAAGCAATAGATATCTTGTCTGATTTGTATGCAAGGAATTCATTTCAGAAAGAATTCGTGGGTTTTTATGCCAAACATAAAGTTTCATTCAAAAGAGTGAACATATTAAAACATTATAAAGACCAATGGAAAATCCAGGATGGAATGTAACAATATAATGAAAAGGACAGGTGCTTCTCTCCATACAGCGGAGATGCTGAGTCACAAAAAGGCACAACAAAAAGATTGTCACACAATTAGCTTAAAATGCGCACATGCACACAGTAATGCAAACCCAGCTCACACACACATGACCACAGTGTGTAGCAGTTGGAGACAGGCTGCGAGCAACAGAGCATTATGGCAGAGGCAACCGGGTAGGTGTAAGGAGGAGTAGGCTGGGAGGGTTAGCAGGGTAAGGGTGAGGGACAGTAAAGTGCTGCTGGGAGTGTGCAGGGACAAGGTGGAGAGTGGCGCAGCTCGGTGAAATCAGGAGGTTACATGGTGGGTGGGGAAGAGGGAGGGAAGGGTGGTTAGCAGTAAAGGACGGATGTAAAAAGACAGGATGCATTGGTGGGATAGAGGGCTATGTAGTGCTAGACTGGGAACAGCAAAGGAACTAGAAAAGTAGAGATGAGACTAGATAAGTAAGGACAATGACTAAGGAAGGTTGGGACCAGGAGGATTATGGGAACACAGGATATATTGCTGGGAGGGTTCCCGTCTGTGCAGTTGAGAAAATCTGGTGTTGGTGGGAAGGATCCATATGGCACAAGCTGTGAAGCAGTCACTGAAATGATGGATGTCATGTTAGGCGGCGTGCTCAGCAAAAGGGTGGTCCAGTTGTTTCTTGTTGGTTGTCATGCCCCGTAGAATGCAACACGGTGGTTGCAGCTTAGCTTGTACATCACATGATTGGTTTCACAGGTAGCCCGGCCTTTGATGAGAAAGGTGATGTTTGTGACAGGACTGGACTAAGAGGTCATGGAAAGATGTATGGGACAGGTCTTGCTTCTACGTCTGTTACATGGATTGGGAGCAGGGCTCATGTAGGGATCCACGAAGATATTGTGTTGGTTCAGTGGGCAGCAGAATACCACAGTGGGAGGATAGTGGGCAGGACATTTCTCATTTCAGGGCATGGCGAGAGGTAGTCGAAACCCTAGTGGAGAATGCAATTCAGTTGCTCCAGTCCTGGGTGGTACTGAGTCACAAGGGGAATGCTCCTCTGTGGCTGCACGGTGGGGCTTTGGGAGGTGTTGGGTGACTGGAAAGATAAGGCAATGGAGATCTCTTTTTTGCAAGGTTGTGAGGGTAATTAAGATCTGTAAAGACCTCAGTGAGACCCTCGGCATATCTCGAGAGAGACCATTGTGCATTATCCTGCTGAAATGTAGGGTTTTGCAGGGATCAAATGAAGGGTAGAGCCACGGGTTGTAACACATCTGAAATGTAACATCCACTGTTCAAAGTGCCATCAATGCAAACAAGAGGGATTGACACATGCAACCAATGGCACCCCATACCATTACGCTGGTGACATGCAAGTATGGTGATGACGAATACACGCTTCCAATGTGCATTCACTGTGATGTCACCAGACGTGGATGTGACCATCATGATGCTGTGAAAAGAACCATGATTCATAAAAAAAAATGACATTTTGCCATTCGTGCACCAAGGTTCGTCGTTGAGTGCACCACCGCAGGCACTCTTGTCTGTGATGCAGCGTCAAGGGTAACCGCAGCCATGGTCTCCGAGCTGGTAGTCCATGCTGCTGCAAATGTCATCGAACTGTTCGTGCAGATGGTTGTTGTCTTGCGAACGTCCCCATCTGTTGACTAAGGGATAGAGACATGGCTGCACGATCCATTACAGCCATGTGGATAAGATGCCTGTCATCTCGACTGCTAGTGATACGAGACCATTGGGCTCCAGCACGGCATTCCGTATTACCCTTCTGAACCCACCGATTCTATATCAGCCAACAGTCATTGCATCTCAACCAACGCGAGCTCAATGTCGCAATATGATAAACCGCAATCACGATAGGCTACAATCCGATCTTTATCAAAGTCGGAAACATGATGGTACGCATTTCTCCTCCTTACATGAGGCATCACAACAATGTTTCACCAGGCAATGCCGGTCAACTGCTGTTTGTGTATGAGAAATCAGTTGGAAACTTTCCTCATGTCAGCATGCTGTAGGTGTTGCCACCAGCGCCAACCTTGTGTGAATGCTCTGAAAAGCTACTCATTTGCATATCACAGCACCTTCTTCCTGTCAGTTAAATTTCGCGTCTGTAGCACATCATCTTCGTGTTGTAGCAGTTTTAATGGCCAGTAGTGTATATAACCTCGATAAGCCTCATTAATAATTAGCAGGTGAAATTCCACATACTGCTACAATAGTTTCTTGTTGAACATCTACGAGCAGTAAAACCTAACCACAAAGTTCACAGTTCTTAAAGAATAATCAGGTATGTATGGAGCAGATACTGTCACTGTTTTTACACACTGCCTAATTGTTTAACACTTATTCCACAGTTAATTTGAAGCATTGTTGTTGTCCTAACCAGTTCAGGTTACTCGTCAGAAACATGGCTGTGGACTGAATGTCTCGTGACCAAAAATTGGGACCTTATATATCATCACAATAATAGGTGCTGAAAGTACACATTGTTTAAAGTTAAGGTTACAGAAATTACAATTAAAACTTAACTCACTCAATTAACTGAATACATTGAAAAATTGCATCTTTTTAACAGTTTCTTCTACTATGAAGTTTAGGCTGAATTATTTGATTAAATCATGAAATTAACAAATATAGTTATGCAAACAATACTTTTGACAAAACTGTTTGGAATTTGGAATTAATTCAGGGCTGATAACATATTTTTGAATAGAGCTAAGTAGATACTTTAAGATTACTAGTGCTTCGTCTTCCAAATGTTTACAATTATTGCAGAATATACATTTGTTTACATGTCAACAATAGAATTTAAGTTATGAAACAATTACCGATTTCACCCTATAATGAAAGATACTAACTATGAACAGTAAAATAAATTAGAAAATCAATTACATACGTAAAACTAAGCACAAAATCAGATCTGGTGTTATGTTCTTTAAATGAAAATGCACATTATATTCGCATATGTTAATGGTAAATAGTTAAAAGTAACAAAACGAATTTAAGGAGACAGATGGCAAAACAAGAGGGGAATTAAATTTATCCCAGCTTGCTTCATCACAAAATGTTGGGTGATTGGAAAGATAAGTTGTAGGAGACCTGTTTCTGTGCAAGGCTGGGACGGTAATTATGGTCTGTGAAGGCTTCAGTGAGACCCTCGGTATATTTCAAGTAGGACTGCTCATCACTACAGATGCAGCTGTAATTTGGCTGTGTGGAAGGGACTTCTTGGTATGGAATGGATGGAAGCTTTCAAAATGGATGTATTTGCTGGTGGCTGGTAGATTTGATATGGACAGAGGTACTGATGTAGCCATCTTTGAGATAGAGTTCAACATTGAGGAAGGTGGTGATTGGTTGAGTAGGACCAGGTGAAGTGAACAGAGGAGAAAGTGTTGATGTTCTGGAGGCATTTGAATAGGGTGTCCTCACCCTCAATCCAGATTACAAAGACATCATCGATAAATCTCAACTAGGTGAGGGATTTGAAATTCTGGGGGTTTAGGAAGGATTCGTCTAGATGTCCCATGAATAGGTCAGCATAGGGTGGTGCCATGCAATTGCCCATACCCATACATCAGATTTCTTTGTAGCTAGTGCCTTCAAACAAGTAAAAATTGTGGGTGAGGATGTAGATGGTCATGGCAACTAAGGAGGAGGTTGTTGGTTTGGAATTCATTGGGTGTTTGGAAGGGTAATGTTCAATAGCGTTAATGCCATGGGCATTAGGGACATTAGTGTAAAGGGAAATGGCATCAGCAGTGATGACAGGGCACCATGTGGTAAAGGAATAGGAACTGTGGAGATTCAGTGGAGGAAATAGTTGGTATCTTTCATGTAGGAGGGTAGGTTCCAGGTAAAAGGCTGAAGGTGTTGGTCTATGAGAGCAGAGATTCTCTTGGGGTGGTGGAGGGGGAGGGAGGGGGGGGCGGCACACATTAACCAGGAACAAAGGTGCTTCCTGGGTTCTTGTGTTTACAGATATTAAGAAGCATGTAGAAGGTACGAGGTGGGAAGTGGTAGAGGTGAGGAGAGAGGTGGATTCTGGGGAGAGGTTCTGGGATGGGCCTAAGGATTTGAGGAGAGCCTGCAGATCTTGCTGGATTTTTGGAATGGGGTCACTGTGGTAGAGTTTGTAGGTGCAAGAATCTGACAGCTGTTGGAGTCCTTCTGCCAGGTAATCCTTGTGGTTCAAAACAACAGTGGTTGAATTTTTCTTAGCAGATGGTATTATATGGTTAGGATAAGATTTTAGGTAGTGGATTCTGATTCTTTCTGCACATAATGAAATGTCATGTGACGAGGGCCTCCCATCGGGCAGACCGTTCGCCTGGTGCAAGTCTTTCGATCTGACGCCACTTCGGCGACTTGCGCGTCGATGGGGATGAAATGATGATGATTAGGACAACACAACATCCTGTCCCTGAGCGGAGAAAATCTCCGACCCAGCAGGGAATCGAACCCAGGCCCTTTGGATTGACAGTCTGTTGCGCTGACCACTCAGCTACTGGGGGCAGACTTTCTGCACATGTAGGGCTACTTTGCATGCTGAGGGGTTTCAGGAATGATTGTGAGGCAAGGTTTGACTTTAAGTAATTCTGGAATGTTAACAGGGGATGATTTGGGGACTGTGGGGGTGGATCGTTGTTGGATGGAGGAGTGAACTGAGTCAGGCAGGATTCAGCATTGGTCTTTGGAAGTTTCTGATTGGTAGGGTTGGTGGTGAAGGAGTGTTTCCACTATAGGGACCTGTAGAAGGAGATAATGTCTTTAAAAAGTCCTGCATGACTAAATTTGGGAGTGGACCAAAGGGTGAGACCTTTGGAAAGGACTGATACTTCTGCAAGGCTAAGGGTTTTGAGTGAAAGGTTCATGATTGTGTTTTGGGTCTGTTTAGGTTCTGCATTAGTAAAGTTCGGTGTCAGGAGGAACAAGATTTTTGGTCAGGCAAATACAGGGCTATAAATACAAAGTCAAATAGGGGTAATGCAGGAGTAGGTTTAATAATGAATAAAAAAATAGGAATGTGGGTAAGCTACTACAAACAGCATAGCGAACGCATTATTGTGGCCAAGATAGACACGAAGCCCACACCTACTACAGTAGTACAAGTTTATATGCCAACTAGCTCTGCAGATGACGAAGAAATTGAAGAAATGTATGATGAAATAAAAGAAATTATTCAGATAGTGAAGGGAGACGAAAATTTAATAGTCATGGGTGACTGGAATTTGGTAGTAGCAAAGGGAGAGAAGGAAACGTAGTAGGTGAATATGGATTGGGGGTAAGAAATGAAAGAGGAAGCCGCCTGGTAGAATTTTGCACAGAGCACAACTTAATCTTTGCTAACACTTGGTTCAAGAATCATAAAAGAAGGTTGTATACATGGAAGAAGCCTGGAGATACTGGCAGATTTCAGATAGATTATATAATGGTAAGACAGAGATTTAGGATCCAGGTTTTAAATCGTAAGACATTTCCAGGGGCAAATGTGGACTCTGACCACAATCTATTGGTTATGAACTGTAGATTGAAACTGAAGAAACTGCAAAAAGGTGGGAATTTAAGGAGATGGGACCTGGATAAACTGAAAGAACCAGAGGTTGTAGAGAGTTTCAGGGAGAGTGTAAGGGAACAAATGGCAGGAACAGGGGAAAGAAATACAGTAGAAGAAGAATGGGTAGCTTTGAGGGATGAAGTAGTGAAGGCAGCCGAGGATCAAGTAGGTAAAAAGACGAGGGCTAGTAGAAATCTTTGGGTAACAGAAGAAATACTGAATTTAATTGATGAAAAGAGAAAATATAAAAAAGCAGTAAATGAAGCAGGCAAAAAGGAATACAAATGTCTCAAAAATGAGATTGACAGGAAGTGCAAAATGGCTAAGCAGGGATGGCTAGAGGACAAATGTAAAGATGTAGAGGCACATATCACTAGGGGTAAGATAGATACTGCCTACAGGAAAATTAAAGATACCTTTCGAGGGAAGAGAACCACTTGTATGAATATCAAGAGCTCAGATGGAAACCCAGTTCTAAGCAAAGAAGGGAAAGCAGAAAGGTGGAAGGAGTATATAGAGGGTCTACAGAAGCGCGATGTACTTGTGTACAATATTATGAAAATGGAAGAGGATGTAGATGAAGATGAAATAGGAGATATGATACTGCGTGAAGAATTTGACAGAGCACTGAAAGACCTAAGTCGAAACAAGGCCCCGGGAGTAGACAACATTCCATTAGAACTACTGATGGCCTTGGGAGAGCCAGTCCTGACAAAACTCTACCATTTATTGAGCAAGATGTATGAGACAGGCGACATACCCCCCGACTTCAAGAAGAATATAATAATTACAATCCCGAAGAAAGCAGGTGTTGACAGATGTGAAAATTATCGAACTATCAGTTTAATAAGTCACGGCTGCAAAATACTAACGCGAATTCTTTACAGATGAATGGAAAAACTAGTAGAAGCCGACCTCAGGGAAGATCAGTTTGGATTCCGTAGAAATATTGGAACACGTGAGACAATACTAACCTTACAACTTATCTTAGAAGAAAGAGTAAGGAAAGGCAAACCTATGTTTCTAGCATTTGTAGACTTAGGAAAGCTTTTGACAATGTTGACCGGAATACTCTTTCAAATTCTAAAGGTGGCAGGGGTAAAATACAGGTAGCAAAAGGTTATTTACAATTTGTATAGAAACCAAATGGCAGTTATAAGAGTTGAGGGGCATGAAAGAGAAGCAGTGGTTGGGAAGGGAGTGAGACAGGGTTGTAGCCTCTCCCCAATGTTATTCAATCTATATATTGAGCAAGCAGTGAAGGAAACAAAAGAAAAATTCGGAGTAGATATTAAAATCCATGGAGAAGAAATAATAACTTTGAAGTTCGCCGATGACATTGTAATTCTGTCACAGACAGCAAAGGACTTGGAAGAGCAGTTGAACGGAATGGACAGTGTCTTGAAAGGATGGTATAAGATGAACAATGTAGTCGAATTAAGTCGGGTGATGCTGAGGGAATTAGGTTAGGAAATTTGACACTTAAAGTAGTAAAGTAGTTCTGCTATTTGGGGAGCAAAATAACTGATGATGGTTGAAGTAGAGAGGATATAAAATGTAGACTGGCAATGGGAAGGAAAGCGTTTCTGAAGAAGAGAAATTTGTTAACATCGAGTATAGATTTAAGTGTCAGGAAGCCGTCTCTGAAAGTATTTGTGTGGAGTGTAGCCATGTATGGAAGTGAAACATGGACGATAAATAGTTTAGACAAGAAGAAAATAGAAACTTTCGAAATGTGGTGCTACAGAAGAATCCTGAAGGTTAGATGTGTAGATCACGTAACTAATGAGGAGGTATTGAATAGAATTGGGGAGAAGAGGAGCTTGTGGCACAACTTGACTAGAAGAAGGGATCGGTTGGTAGGACATGTTCTGAGGCATCAAGGGATCACTGGTTTAGTATTGGAGGGCAGCATGGAGGGTAAAAATCGTAGAGGGAGACCAAGAGATGAATACACCAAGCAGATTCAGAAGGATGTAGGTTGTAGTAGGTACTGGGAGATGAAGAAGCTTGCACAGGATAGAGTAGCATGGAGAGCTGCATCAAACCAATCTCAGGACTGAAGACCACAACAACAACAACAACAGATTCTGCATTCCGTTTGGTGGTGGGAAAGGAGTTTTTGAGGGTGGGATAAATGTAGTAGGTCTGCGAGACAGGGTTTATCAGCTATGAGGGGACGTGGGGGAGGTTTGGAGGTCGTTGTAGAGGTAGTCAATAGTGGTAGTCCAAGGTGGGAATAGGAAGTGGACAGGTGTTTTTTTTTTTTTTTTTTTTTTTTTTTTTTTTTTTTTTTTTTTTTTTTTTTTTTTTTTTTTTTGAAAGAAAAGGTGGCTTTGCGCATGTCACTATACTTCCAGGAGGGCAAGAGTTTCAGTGTTTATTAATGGATACAGGAATTTGGGATTGCATAAAAGGAGAATTTTGTGGGTGGAGAGAAGGTATTGCAAGGGCATGTGGGCCTGATTGATATGATTGTGCAGGACTATGGTGGTGAGGTTTAAGGATTGGCAGAATCTGTACAGATGGAGGTCATTGTGGAAGAAAGGGTGGCAGCCAGTGATTGGTAATTCAATGATAAGGCCAATTGTGGAGACTCCATGAGCCAAGCAACCACACAGGAACAGTATGTGGGAACATTTCCGTATTGATGCAGATGGAAGGAGAAAGGATCTGTGGTGAAGGATGAAAACACATAAAAAATACAAAATAACATAGAATTATGTACAAAAATAAGATCAAAAAATACACCCAAAACATGTGGGAAAAAACATGATAAGAATTAAATGGATGAAGTGAAGGGGAACAAAATTAAATCCAAAGGAGTAGGCCGATAATGAAAGGCAAAAACCAAGTGAAATTGGTGTTAAAACACAGTGAGATCAAATAAAAAATAAAGAAAAAGATTGTAATGTGCACTACAATTCTGTGAGTGAATAAGTGTGAAGAAGGAGGATGGAATATGTGACTAGATCATGTGAAGTTCTTAGGTGCGAATTGGAACAGAGAAAAGAAGGAGTAGAGGTGAGAACAGGTTGGTAGGAAGAGATACAAGTTCATGTGACGCAAAAAGGTATGTGAAGTAACATGCAAAAATACAGGAGAGTGATGAGGAAGAGTGATCAATCTGAAGGTATAGGATTAATGACATTGGTGGGAGTAATTTGGGACATGAGATGCTGCACCAACAATCTGCGTGATCTTATAGCCATCTGTTGTGTGCAGCTGAGACAGTTGATACAGTGTGGCTCATAAGTAGAGTGTGCAGAGTACTTTGTAAGGTGACACGAGAAACACAGGAAAGAAGAGAAATAAGGATGAACACTGAGTATAGTAATACATTAGAAATTAGTAACAAAGAAAAGCAGTACTGCATTACAGATTGGAAGAAAACTGTCAGGCAAAATCAACCAATGGAGAATCCAGTATGGAGTGTAACAGTATTATGAAAAGGACAGTTGCTACTCCTCCTTATCTCCATCACCTGGCTGCACGTTGCATCATGCACTGCAGCTCGGAGTCTGGCTTCAGCTGCCAGAGACAGTAGCCATGTGTGTGTGTGAGTTGTGTTTATGTGAGTGTGAGTGTGTGTGTGTGTGTGTGTGTGTGTGTGTGTGTGTGTGTGTCATCTGTTTTTGATGAAGGCCTTGTTGGCAAAAAGCTCACTTTCTGACAATATTTTTGTTGAGCCTATCTGAAACTCAGCATACCTGGTATACGGTGAGTAGCAACTGCCCTTTTATTATTACATTGTCCTGGATTTTCCATTGTTCTACTACTTGAAAAATCATACAGGTAGCTGAGGATGAGGATCCTATAATTATTAATCACTGTTGATGTTCATTGCAGTAGTTTTTTACGTGCTCTAAAAGATGTTCCAGTGTCACTTGACCATGCTTGTGTCTATCATTCGATCCAGGGACATGAGGATGGTTGGGTCTAATGCATTATTATGAAGATCAGGTTTTCTGTGGATTTAATTTCAAGGTATAGATTGGGTATGTAAATCAACGTGAGTGTTATATTCGAGGAGGTGGATCCTGTCATGGTGGTGGGTAGTCTGAAGTCTGGTCTGGATACACCACACTGAATACCATTGATTATCAGCCCCTATCTTCCAGTTATATTCGCTGCATGTGACTTTGTTGACCTTGCTTATAATAAATACAGATAATGACAGTTCAGTATTTCGTGTACTTTCAACTGTACAAATGTTGTAGGGTTTTCCATGTCACAGGGTATGCAAGAAAAGTGTAACACTGAAATCTACAATCCCTGCAAGTTAAGAATATGCCCAGATGTGATTAGGTGTATTGACTGTTGCCTGAATGTGCAACATAAGCATTGTAGCCAAAGCTGGCAGCTGTCTGGCATTGTTTACTACATCTTATCCAGCTTGGTGATCTGGGTATTGTGCACATCCACTGTTCCTGGGTTACATCCACCTGCACTTGTAATGCCTTATAAAGATTTTCTAGGATCTCTTCATTGGCCATTCTGGAAACTGTTTTCAAAATTCAACCATTTGCATCAAGCCAACCTCTTTTTTGTCACACTTGTGAGACCAACTCTGAAGTCTGATGTAGCTGTGCCTGTAGTCATGCAAATGCTGATGGCAGCAACAGATAGTCATCTGAGTACAACTTATAACTAGTTAAACCTAACTAACCTAAGGACATCACACACATCCATGCCTGAGGCAGGATTCGAACCTGCAATCGTAGGGGTCTCGCGGTTCCAGACTGCAGCGCCTAGAACCGCACGGCCACTTCGGCCGGTTCTTTCCCTTTCAGCCTGATTCTGATGCTTGGCGCTGGAACTGCTTCTGCTGGGGTAGAACCATTTTCCATACAGGAAGATGAAATCCTGTTAGTTTATTACATCTGCTCATCATCCAAGTGCTTAATGATGTATTGCAGTGTCTACAGAACTATCTTGTTTTTCTTGCCTAGCATTTCCCTCCTTTTCCTTTTCCCCAGATTCTCCCTGCTCCTCTTTTGAATATGCTTTGGACAGTGGAGGAAGCACCTCTATTGTTCAATTGAAACTGTGAATTTGATTAATGTGCTTTGTCATGGGGTGAGTTGGAAGTTGAGAATCATGATAGCATGTCACAAATTTCTTAGTTTTCCCTTTTGATACATATGAGTTAGTCATTATAGCCCATTGAAGTATGTGATACCTTAGATAAAACTGCTTCCTTAGTATGAGTTCTGTCCAGAATTCCAGAGTTTTGGTGTTCATCGTCTTCATCTATCACCAAATAGTTTGTAACCTTTGAGAGAAATTTTTTACTGACAAAATATCATATCCTGGGTGAGACTTACAAAACTGAAAAGGGAAAGCTATTTTCTGACCAAAAAAATGTCATACAAACAACCTGTGCCCTTGTGGATTTTTGAATTATATGCTCCCGTGATGTATACAAGTAGAGTAGCCCTATTATTATGCAACAAGTTAATGTAGCAACTTAACTTCTTTGGAATTGCCCAATGAACCCTCTCTGTTTGACTGCCTGTGGATGTAGGTCACTGGTCCAAAATTACTTAATGTTCAGTAACCAGCATAATGGCTTCATTAAGTCAGACACAACTTGTTCCTTGTTCAGTTATTAT
The DNA here is from genome assembly GCF_021461395.2 of Schistocerca americana. Taxonomy (NCBI): domain Eukaryota; kingdom Metazoa; phylum Arthropoda; class Insecta; order Orthoptera; family Acrididae; genus Schistocerca; species Schistocerca americana. The sequence goes on from NC_060119.1 coordinate 875,779,651, forward strand.
TATTTCAGGCATTTCAAATGGTTCACCATTTCATATGATACTTCTTCAGCCTACTGGTTTGGTATGGTAATACAAGAACTGAAATGTGAAAAATGGTGAATTATTGTCAATACATAGTGGTTTCATGCTTATGTTTGCACAAAGAGCCACAGAATATACATCCCAATAATTTGAAATGGTTTATCTGCCTTGGGTAATCATTGTAACATAATCCTTTGGTGGCTGAGCTCTGCCCTTTGTGAACATGGAATACAATTTTTTATGTATCTATTGATATCTTGTCTGTGGGTTACCCATCAGTAACTTTGCACCACAACTAGTGTGTCCTGTTAGTATCAAATCATGGCCCTGCTTCAATATCTTAATTCATAATTTCTCTGGTAGTACTATGCAAAGCTCAAATCTCATTTTCCTGTACAATAGTCAATGTCCATGCTGAATTGCAGCTATCTGATGAACTGCTGCTTTGTGCATCCTGTTATTCATTCTTGTCTACATTAGCACATGTCGCATTTCCGACTTGACTGTCTGCATTTGTATGCAATCTTCCTAAACAATGTATTACTTGAAAGTCAGACTCACCACATTGCAATACACATGTAGTTAACTTACTAGTTGGACCTTTAAGTCTTCATAACCGTTTGAGTGCTTCATGTTCAGTTATTGTTATAAGATTTTGACCATATATGGGCAAACATCAGAAATAAGTTATTCAAAATATTAATGCCAGCATTTATTTCTCAGTTACTGAATAATTCTTTTCTGCCCTATTAAGCTGTTGGGATACATGTGGTAGAGACGTTCCTGTCCATCCCCTTCCTGGAAAAAATTGTGGAGTCACAGAACAGTATAAACCATCTCTGGTAATCTGGAAAGGCAAGTATCGTACTGTACATTAGTAAATCTTTTAGTCAAAAGAAAAGCTGCTTCAAAATCTGGTGACCAATGAAATTTCATCCCTTTCCTTAAGAACTCTGTGAGGGGTTTTGCAATTTTAGAGGATTCTAGAACAAATTTTTGGTAAGAACTGCTGAGGCCTACATACAACTGCAATTTTGTTGTTGCAATGGGTGTCAGAAAGTTTTGTATTGTGTCAACAAGTTTTTCAACCAGCGCAAACAAATTATATCATCTAAACAGACTACACATTGCTTCAGTTTTACTCCTCACAGTTGAGAATATTGTCTTTGGACCATCTTCAGGTACTATCTCTGAATGATTGAATCTACTTTGTGCATCCCTAGTTGTGAAATAACAACACTGGCCCGGATTCTCTAAGGTTTCTGTTATATTTGGCATCAGGTAGACGTCTGATATTGTTTCCTGATTTAAGTAGTGTAGTTGTGACAGAATCAATATGCTTTGGTGCCATCTGGCAATTTTTTGGGCATGATGACAACATGTGCCAATCTGGGCTTTGTGATTCCACCTTGAAGTTGCTGACTTACAAAATCCTCCATGGCAGGCTTATATTTTGAGCAACTCATTGTGATTTCTTACAGCCATGAGCTTCATTTCCATTGAACTACAGGCATGGCAGACAATGGTTCCTTGTCCTTTCCCTCTAGATGCACTACTTTATTTCATAGCCAACATAAATCTTTTAGTTAAAAAAACAAAAATCTGCTTCATAATCTGGTGACCAATGAAATTTTATCCCTTTCCTTAAGAAATCTGTGAGGGGCTGATGTACTGTCCTGCTGTTGTGTAATATAACATGAAATCCTTGTCAATTCATCTTCATCTAGTATTTTTAAATCAGTTAGCACATGGTAGTTGTACTTACTAAAAATGGTTCAAATGACTCTGAGCACTATGGGACTTAACTTCTAAGGTCATCAGTCCTCTAGAACTTAGAACTACTTAAACCTAACTAACCTAAGGACATCACACACATCCATACCTGAGGTAGGATTCGAACCTGCGACCGTAGCGGTCGCACTGTACTTACTCAGGGCTAAAGTTATCAATACTGACAGACACTATAACATGTGTTCAAAAGGTAAGGTAACTTTACATTTTTATGAAAAAAAATACTTATTTATTCATCAATTTCATGTTGTCCCCTTCAAAGTAATACCTCTCAGCTGCAATACACTTGTGCCAATGCCTCTTCCAATCCTTGAAGCACTTCTCATAAGCACTTTTTGGTACAGCCTTGAGTTCTTCCAGTGACTCAGTTTTTACTTCCTCAGTTGTCAAAAATCTTCGTCTTTTCATAGGTCTTTTCAGTTTTGGGAAGTGGAAAAAGTCACAGGGGGCCAAATCTGGTGAATATGTTTGCTGATGCATGATTTTCGTATTGTTTTTGGCTGATAAAGCCTCTCGCAAGCAACGATGAATGAGCAGGTGCAGTGTCGTGATGCAAAAGCCATGAATTGTTTTTCCACAATCCCAGATGTTTTTTTGTGTATTTCTTTTCACAAACAGAGCATAATGTCAAGGTAATACTCCTTATTGACCGTATGACCTTGAGGCAAAAATTCATGATGAACTGTGCCATGGTAATTGAAAAAAACGGTGAGGAAAACTTTGACATTTGATCAAACTTGGCATGTTTTTTTTGGTCTTGCTCTCCATGATGATTCCAATGGGACAAATGGGCTTCGGTTTCAATGTCATAACCATAAACCCATGTTCATCGCCAATTATGGCCCTTTTCAGCAAATCAGGGTCATCATTGAAGTCATTCAAGAGCTCCTGAGTAATGCTCATGTGCCGATTCTTCTAATCAAAATTGAGAAGTTTTGGAACAAATTTCACTTGCACACATCTCATGCCCAAAACATCCAAAAAAATTGCATGGCATGAGTTGACCGATATGTCAACATCCTCAGCAACGCTTCTTACAGTAATTTGATGATTTTTCCAAAACAATTTTCTTCACAGCTTCGATGTTATTGTCTGTTGTTGACGTGCTGGGGCATCCAGAGCGGGGTTTGTCATTGGCATCTTCTAGGCCATCTTGGAGGACTTGTACCACTTGAAAAACATTTTTTTTATTTAGAGCAGACTCACCATATGCTACTATCAACTTTCAAGTGGTTCAGAGCACTTGATTTTGTTTTTCACACAATGTTGTTGTTGTTGTTGTTGTTGTGGTTTGATGCAGCTCACCATGCTACGCTATCCTGTGCAAGCTTCTTCATCTCCCACTACCTATTGCAACCTACATCCTTCTGAATCTGTTTAGCATATTCATCTCTTGAGAACGAAGTTTTTCGCGGCGGCACTTATGTATAAAATATTCTCGGTATTCTTGCCGCGTCAGTTCTAGATAAAATCTCGAGCTTTCGACGATTACCTCCATCGTCATCGTCAGGAGCTGACTGTCTCTACTGCTGCTATGGTAGCCTCTATATAGCCCGAAGACGGCTTCTGATTGGTCGGATTCTGATTGGTCGGCGATTACGTGCTGCTGTCTCAGACGGTGTCACTGTGTGCGCCGGTGGCGCCACCGCTTCCGTTTAAACGTAAACCTTGAAAGGAACGTCTCTGCTGCTTCTCTGCATCAAGCGCTCGTTTCCACGCACAGCTCAGATGATATCCGCTATCGCGGTTAAAGTTCTTTTGGCTCATTCTGATTTCAACAGCCTCCTTAATAACAGAATCCCAGTACGTGGAGGCATGGGACAGAATTTTAGTTTCATCGAACAATATTTTGTGTTTGTTCGTGAGGCTGTGCTCCGCAATTGCCGATTTCTCAAGCTCTCTATTTTTAATGTGGCATTGGTGTTCTGCACAGCGGTCGGAAATGGTACGAATAGTCTGACCTATATAATTGCTTCCACACTCACAGGGTATATTATAAACACCGGGGACCCTGAGGTCGAGATTGTCCTTAACAGGGCGCATCATCTCCTTAATTTTCTTAGGAGGACGAAAAATCGGTCTAATACCACGTCTACGCAGGACTCTTCCTATTTTGCTGGAAATTGCGCCACAAAAAGGAAGAACCGCAATCGGTGTTTCATCCTGTGAGGTTGCAGCATTATCACGTTTCCTTCTTTTGGAGAACGCTGCCTTTATATCGCGTGCACTATAGCCGTTCTTTCGGAACACGTTCTTTAGGTGATTAATCTCGAACCTTAAGTGGTCCTCGTCAGAAACAGTTTTGGCTCTATATACCAACGTGTTCAAAACGGCTCTCTTCTGAGCAGGGTGATGGAAACTCTGTGCGTTAAGGTATAAATCGGTATGCGTCGGCTTACGGTATACAGAGTGGCCAAGACGCCCGTCCGTCTGTCGTTGTACTAAAACGTCTATTACAAAAAATCTCAGAGTCCGAGCTCCTCGACCGCCTAGGTTGTACGGACTACCGAAACTCCATAAGGATAATGTTCCCATGAGACCTATTGTCAGTGCAATTGGTTCTCCTACTTATAAGCTGGCCAAATACTTAACAAAGTTGATGACTCCTATAGTTGGCCGGTGTGAACATCACATCAAAAACTCCCAGATGTTCATTGAGAAAATCAAAGATATTAGACTTGGTCCAAATGACATTTTAGTCAGCCTGGATGTGGTGTCGCTGTTCACAAAAGTTCCTGTGGAGGACACTTTGAAAATGCTGGCGGATCTCTTTCCTCCTGAAACTATAAAATTGTTCCGGCACGTGATGACGACCACCTACTTCTTGTATGGTAATAAATTTTATGAAATGACAGACGGTATGGCAATGGGCTCTCCGTTGTCTCCATCATTGGCTAACTTTTTTATGGAGAATTTTGAAGAACGTGCACTAAATTCGGCTCCCCTCCGTCCGTCCTTATTTTATCGTTACGTTGACGATACATTTATGATCTGGCCACACGGCGAAGAAGCTCTTAAAGAATTCATTGAACACATGAACAGCATCCATTCGAACATCCAGTTCGCTGCCGAGATGGAGAAGGAAGGGAGACTGCCTTTCTTAGACGTTTTAGTACAACGACAGACGGACGGGCGTCTTGGCCACTCTGTATACCGTAAGCCGACGCATACCGATTTATACCTTAACGCACAGAGTTTCCATCACCCTGCTCAGAAGAGAGCCGTTTTGAACACGTTGGTATATAGAGCCAAAACTGTTTCTGACGATGACCACTTAAGGTTCGAGATTAATCACCTAAAGAACGTGTTCCGAAAGAACGGCTATAGTGCACGCGATATAAAGGCAGCGTTCTCCAAAAGAAGGAAACGTGATAATGCTGCAACCTCACAGGATGAAACACCGATTGCGGTTCTTCCTTTTTGTGGCGCAATTTCCAGCAAAATAGGAAGAGTCCTGCGTAGACGTGGTATTAGACCGATTTTTCGTCCTCCTAAGAAAATTAAGGAGATGATGCGCCCTGTTAAGGACAATCTCGACCTCAGGGTCCCCGGTGTTTATAATATACCCTGTGAGTGTGGAAGCAATTATATAGGTCAGACTATTCGTACCGTTTCCGACCGCTGTGCAGAACACCAATGCCACATTAAAAATAGAGAGCTTGCGAAATCGGCAATTGCGGAGCACAGCCTCACGAACAAACACAAAATATTGTTCGATGAAACTAAAATTCTGTCCCATGCCTCCACGTACTGGGATTCTGTTATTAAGGAGGCTGTTGAAATCAGAATGAGCCAAAAGAACTTTAACCGCGATAGTGGATATCATCTGAGCTGTGCGTGGAAACGAGCGCTTGATGCAGAGAAGCAGCAGAGACGTTCCTTTCAAGGTTTACGTTTAAACGGAAGCGGTGGCGCCACCGGCGCACACAGTGACACCGTCTGAGACAGCAGCACGTAATCGCCGACCAATCAGAATCCGACCAATCAGAAGCCGTCTTCGGGCTATATAGAGGCTACCATAGCAGCAGTAGAGACAGTCAGCTCCTGACGATGACGATGGAGGTAATCGTCGAAAGCTCGAGATTTTATCTAGAACTGACGCGGCAAGAATACCGAGAATATTTTATACATATTCATCTCTTGGTCTGCCTCTATGATTTTTACCCTCCACACTGCCCTCCAATACTAAACCAGTGATCCCTTGATGCCTCAGAATATGCCCTACCAACTGATCCCTTCTTCTAGCCAAGTTATGCCACAATTTTCTCTTCTCCCCAATTCTATTCAATACCTCCTCATTAGATATGTGATCTACCCATCTAATCTTCAGCTTTCTACTGTAGCACCACATTCCAAAAGCTTCTATTCTCTTCTTGTCTAAACTATTTATCATCGACGTTTCACTTCCATATATGGCTACACTCCATACAAATACTTTCAGAAGTGACTTCCTGACACTTAAATCTATGCTCAATGTTAACAAATTTCTCTTCTTCAGAAACGCTTTCCTTGCCATTGCCAGTCTACATTTTATATCCTCTCTAGTTCGACCATCATCAGTTATTTTGCTCCCCAAATAGCAAATCTCATTTACTACTTTAAGTGTCTCACTTCCTAATCTAATTCCAACAGCATCACCCAATTTAATTTGACTACATTCCATTATCCTCATTTTGCTTTTCTTGATGTTCATCTTATATCCTCCTTTCAACTGTCCATTCCGTTCAGCTGCTCTTCCAGGTCCTTTGCTGTCTCTGACAGAATTACAATGTCATCGGCGAACCTCAAGGTTTTTATTTCTTCTCCTTGGATTTTAATTCCTTCTCTGAAGTTTTGTTTTGTTTCCTTTACTGCTTGCTCAATATACAGATTGAATAACATCAGGGATAGGCTACAACCCTGTCTCACTCCCTTCCCAACCACTGCTTTCCTTTCATGCTCCTTGACGCTTATAACTGCCATCTGGTTTCTGTGCAAATTGTAAATAGCTTTTCGCTCCCTGTATTTTACCCCTGCCACCTACAGAATTTGAAAGAGAGTATTCCAGTCAACATTGTCAAAAACATTCTCTGAATCTACAAATGCTAGAAATGTAGGTTTGCCTTTCCTTAATCTATTCTCGAAGAGAAGTCGTAGGGTCAGTATTGCCTCGCATGTTCCAACACATCTCCGGAATCCAAACTGATCTTCCCGAAGTCAGCTTCTAACAGTTTTTCCATTCGTCTGTAAAGAATTCGTGTTAGTATTTTGCAGCCGTGGCTTATTAAACTGATAGTTTGGTAATTTTCACGTCTGTCAACACCTGTTTTCTTTGTGATTGCAATTATTATATTCTTCTTGATGTCTGTAGGTATTTCGCCTGTCTTATACATTTTGCTCACTAGATTGTAGAGTTTTGTTAGGCCTGGCTCTCCCAAGGCTGTCAGTAGTTCTAATGGAATGTTGTCTACTCCTGGGGCCTTGTTTTGACCTAGGTCTTTCAGTGCTCTGTCAAACTCTTCATGCAGTATCATATCTCCTATTTCATCTTCGTCTACATTCTTTTCCATTTCCATAATATTGTCCACCATTGCATAGACACTGTATATACGCCTTCCACCTTTCTGTTTTCCCTTCTTTGTTTGAACTGGGTTAGATGCAAATTCTTTGCTCTATTTTTTATAATAATAATATAATATAATATAATAATCAAATATTGCTGAGCACACTAAAACACATCTGACCATTCTAATTGCGAAAACAAACGATTTATGTTGTACACTTGAAACTGTGAATATATGTTTGGGACATGTGTACCAACATAAAAAGATCCATAATTGAGTGTACAATGCCCATGCAATTTGAAAATCACCTTACTTTTTGAACAGCCCTTACATTGCTTCCTTCAGTTTCCCATACATAGGATAAATTACACCCATGTGAAACATTTCACTTTATTCTGTTCTTCATTTTCAAACAAAGGTTCAACAATACTCAACAAATTCACCAGCAGATCAGCTCCTGCATCAGCCCAGATTATCTTTCAGTATGGTATCCTACAAGCTGATTTTAAGGGACTTTGTACATTGTTTATGTGGCTACCCATGGTCTAGGGATGAACCTTCAGACAGTAATAGTGCTCCAGACACAGAGCCAAGTTGAAACAAGGTTCCATTGAGTTCTACTTTATGCCATTCTAAGTCAATATTGGCGTGATGAGCAACCAGGAAATCTAAACCAAAAATGACTTCTTAGCCATTTCTGACCATGGGAAGAACTTTTACGTCAACCTGGAAGTTAATATTCCACACTATCAAACAAAACTATTGAACTGAGTGAATCTACAAGAACCCCACCTGTGCCAGTTAATGCTAAGCACGGCAGATTTAAATATACTTTACCAGTATACTCTTACTTGCTACAGATACCTGAGATACAATATCTTATAAAAATTTACACAACTTTCCTTTTACATTACTGGTCCAAAAAAGGTCTGCCACTGATTTTGCAATTGTGCCAACTGGGAGAGTTGTACAGCGCACACACTCCCCTGCTGCCCCATTTAACTGAGGAATGAGAGGTCCACCCTGAAATCATCTGCCATGCCTCTGCACATTTCTGTCATTATAGTTTTGCACAGAATGTCCAAAATATCTGCATATCTGGAACTACTCTTCTCTGGAATTACACTTCATATATCCTGTACAGCTACATGTAAAATGTTTAACATCCATATTAAATATTGCCTTCTTTTCTTATAGTTTGGTTAAAGTGTTTCAATACTCCTACAAATAATCTTTCATACTTAACTTTTGTGCCTGCTTTTCTTTGGATAGGTGATTTACCTCTTTGAAAATAAACATCCATTCCTTTTTGAAACATGTATGGTATTCATGTCTTGCATTATTAAGACAGTTCTTGTGGTACACTAATTATTAAATGATGTAACTGACACATTTGGATTTTATCTTTAAGCTATTTATTTACACAAAGACGTTCCCAGGTTTACTGTCACAAAATTGCATCCAGGACCGATTTAAGACTGACCTAAGGCTGATGTGATACTAATTGAGCCAAGCTGAACTGTCATGGCCACCACAACTAGTGGTGCTTATATAAGGTGCACCAGTTCCAAAAGCTTTCTGTGTATTGTTTGTATTGTGCAGAATTAAACCTACATTTAAAACCTATGTGCTTTTATGAAACTGATTACAGAATTTAGTATGACAAATATAATCAACAAGTTTGAAATGATTAGTATATTGAAATAAATCAGTTTTAACATCAAAATTTCATAAATTATCCACTATTAATAGTTGATTGACTACATCCTTTGTAATTACACCATGTGTGTGTGTGTGTGTGTGTGTGTGTGTGTGTGTGTGTGTGTGTGTGTGTGTGTGTTGTCCATTTTATGATAAAGACCCTATTGGCCAAAAGCTAACTTTTCGACAGTCTTTGTGGTTGTGCCTTTCTGTGACTCAGCATCTCCACTATATGGTGAGTAGCAACTAACCTTTTCATTTTATTGTTACATTCCACCCGGTATTTACAGTTGCCTGGGAGAAGAGACGTTCATGATGATGAGAGATCAACATGACCATCCATCATCACAGACGTGCTGGAAAAAAAGATTGATCACATCATTCATGAGAACTGTTGGTTCACAATCAGCAGTATGCATGTACATCAGGAAGTGTCTCATTCAACTGTGCATGAAATTGCCATTCAGCACTTAAGAGTACCTCAAAACTTGTGCACAGTGGGTGCCACGCATGATCACAGATGACCAGAGAACTGCGAGAATGGGTGCAGCATTTGTGTTCTTCGAGTGTTATGAAATGGTGGCAACACATTCACTGACCAGATTGTTACAGGAGATGAAACATGGTTTTTTTCATAAGACCCCACAATGAAGCAGCAGTCTGTGGAGAGATGTCTTCCTATCATCACAGAAGCCAAGTTCAAACAAACTGCATCAGCTCAAAAACTGGTGGACAATAAAGGAGTGCTACTTGTCTCTCTCATGCCCCTCAACACAACAGTCAATAGTGATGTGTCCTGTGCTACCCTTGAACATATATGTCAGGCTGTCCACAATGGCCAAAGAGGCAAACTCTAAGTGGAGTTTTACTATTGCATGACAATAAACTTCCACATACAGCCCAGCAGACACAAGCCTTGGTGCATGAGAAACTCTGGTGGGCCATCTTTGAGTATCCTTGTTACAGTCTAAATCTGATACCACTTGGCTTTTTGGTGTTTCTAAAACTGAAGGAGTATATTGCTAGTATATGATTCACAAATGATGAAGATCTGAAGGATGCTGCCATTGCATGGTTGATTAGTGAGGCATGAAGAAGGTATACACGAACTGGGGCCAAGGTATGACGGGCCTTAATGTCAAAGGTGAGTATGTGGAAGAGTAGAAAAAATATGTGCCAAAATGTGTACATTTAGTTTCTGTGTTATTATTAAAGAATATCTTGGTGTAATTTACTTATTTACTGATAATGTTATTTGTAATAACAGCACATTAAAAAGGAGTAGTAATAATGCCATAACTCAACATAGAAACACCAAAATCATGTTAGCATCAGAAGTCATGGTGTAATTACAAAGGATGTAGTCAATCACCTATTAATAGTGGATAATTTATGAAATTTTGATGTTAAAACTGATTTATTTCAATATACTAATCATTTCAAACTTGTTGATAATATTTGTCATACTAAATTCTGTAATCAGTTTCATAAAAGCACATAGGTTTTAAATGTAGGTTTAATTCTGCACAATACAAACAATACACAGAAAGCTTTTGGAACTGGTGCACCTTATATAAGCACCACTAGTTGTGGTGGCCATGACAGTTCAGCTTGGCTCAATTAGTATCACATCAGCCTTAGGTCAGTCTTAAACCGGTCCTGGATGCAATTATGTGACAGTAAACCTGGGAACGTCTTTGTGTAAATAAATAGCTTATAGATAAAATCCAAATGTGTCAGTTACATCATTTAATAATTAGTGTACCACAAGAACTGTCTTAATAATGCAAGACATGAATACCATACTTGTTTCAAAAAGGAATGGATGTTTATTTTCAAAGAGGTAAATCACCTATCCAAAGAAAAGCAGGCACAAAAGTTAAGTATGAAAGATTATTTGTAAGAGTGTTGAAACACTTTAACCAAACTATAAGAAAAGAAGGCAATATTTAATATGGATGTTAAACATTTTACATGTAGCTGTACAGGATATATGAAGTGTAATTCCAGAGAAGAGTAGTTCCAGATATGCAGATATTTTGGACATTCTGTGCAAAACTATAATGACAGAAATGTGCAGAGGCATGGCAGATGATTTCAGGGTGGACCTCTCATTCCTCAGTTAAATGGGGCAGCAGGGGAGTGTGTGCGCTGTACAACTCTCCCAGTTGGCACAATTGCAAAATCAGTGGCAGACCTTTTTTGGACCAGTAATGTAAAAGGAAAGTTGTGTAAATTTTTATAAGATATTGTATCTCAGGTATCTGTAGCAAGTAAGAGTATACTGGTAAAGTATATTTAAATCTGCTGTGCTTAGCATTAACTGGCACAGGTGGGGTTCTTGTAGATTCACTCAGTTCAATAGTTTTGTTTGATAGTGTGGGATATTAACTTCCAGGTTGACGTAAAAGTTCTTCCCATGGTCAGAAATGGCTAAGAAGTCATTTTTGGTTTAGATTTCCTGGTTGCACATCACGCCAAAGTTGACTTAGATTGGCATAACGTAGAACTCAATGGAACCTCGTTTCATCTTGGCTCTGTGGCTGGAACACTATTACTGTCTGAAGGTTCATCCCTAGACCATGGGTAGCCACATAAACAATGTACAAAGTCCCTTAAAATCAGCTTGTAGGATACCATACTGAAAGATAATCTGGGCTGATGCAGGAGCTGATCTGCTGGTGAATTTGTTGAGTATTGTTGAACCTTTGTTTGAAAATGAAGAACAGAATAAAGTGAAATGTTTCACATGGGTGTAATTTATCCTATGTATGGGAAACTGAAGGAAGCAATGTAAGGGCTGTTCAAAAAGTAAGGTGATTTTCAAATTGCATGGGCATTGAACACTCAATTATCGCGTGCACACATACATGCGCCCACTAAAACTGGGTGGGAGTAAGGAGGAGGTTGGGGAGGGAGGTGGTGACATTGCAGGGTATGGGTGGGGGATAGTAAAGTGCTGCTGCGAGTGTGCAAGGACGAGGTGGAGAGTGGGGCAGCTAGGTGCAGTTGGGTGGTTAGGCAGAAGATGGGGAAGAGAGGAAGGGGGAATAGCAAAAAAGAAGAGATGAGAAAAGACTGGGTGAATTGGTGGAATAGAGGGCTGCGTAGTGTTGGAAGGGGAACAGGGAAGGGGCTGTATACGTAAGGACAATGACTAATGAATGTTTAGACCAGGAGGGTTCAAGGAATGTAGTATATATTGCTGGGAGAGTTCCCACCTGTGAGGTTCAGAAAAGCTGTTGTTGGTGGGAAGGATCCAGATGGGATAGGGTGTGAAGCAGTCATTGAAATGAAGGATATAATGTTTGGCATCATGTTCAGCAAGAGGGTGGTCCGCTTGTTTCTTGGCCACAGTTTGTCGGTGGCCACAGCCTGTTGGTTGTCATTCCCATGTAAAATGCAGCCCTGTGGTTGCAGCTGAGCTTGTAGATCACAAGGCAGGTTTCACAGGTAGCTCTGCCTTTGGTAGGATAGGTGATGTTGCTGACTGAAGTGGAATAGGGGGTGGTGGGAGGATGTGTGGGACAGGTGCTGCATCGAGGTCTATACAGGGATTTGAGCTATGAGGCAAGAGACTGGGAGCAGGGGTTGTGTAGGGACAGTCAAGGATGTTGTGTAGGTTCGGTGGGCAGTGGAATACCACTGTGGGAGGGGTGGGAAGGTTAGTGGACAGGACATTTCCCATTTCAGGGCATGACAAGTGGTAGTTGAAATCCCAGCAGAGAATGTAATTCCATTGCTTCAGTACTGGGTGGTACTGAGTCACAAGGGAAATGGTCCTCTGTGGCCAGACAGCGGGACTTTAGGAGGTGTTTTGTGACTGGAAATATAAGACACAGGAGATCTGTTTTTGTACAAGGTTATTAAAAATTATGCACCACTTTCAGATACTGTCTGCATTCATTACACTTTTGCTGTAAATGGGAATAAGCCTGCAGTTAACGTCAATGAATCCAACATTTTCCACCTGTAGAAAAAGATTAACACATCTCATCTCACAGTCAGTGGTATTTGCAATCAGGACAGCCATGGTTACAGCTATCTCTACACTTACCAAATGACAAGGTCTGACTTACAACCACATGCAATAACTGTCCATATCATACTGAAGAGCAAAACCCAATGAGGGGCTGCCACACGACAGAAGTGTGGACTGTATGCTCAAATGTTCTTTATTTTCTGGAGGCCCTTGTATTTTGAGTTTGCAGTACAACATTTCCGTAAGTCAGTTGGATTTGTATATTATGCACCTAATTTCATAATAAGTTAATTAATTTTCATAGATATGGTAAGTATAAGACAGTACAATTGAAAGTTCTGCATGTGTATAACATACCATAATAGTAAAATAATCTCTGAAGTGCTTGGTATCAATCTGTATATTGTATACTACACCTATGCCCCCTCCCCCCCCTCCTGCGCCGTCCTGCTCCCAGAGCATTACACAGAAGAGAAGAATTATGGGTGAGACTCTGTCGTGGTATGCTTGCACCAAGATAGGAAATTCATTATTCAAAGTAAATGTCAAGTAATCTCTGCTCAGCTTTCTGTAAGATACCTTTGTTGGCATTATCATTTTCCATGAGCTGTTATATATTGACATTAATTTTGTGAATACAATCTATAAAACTCATTGATTCCTCATGCTCTTGAAACCGCAGTAACCCAATGTGTTATCCTATATCTGACTACCAACCCTTCCCTGTAATCATTCAATGACTGTGCTTCACTCAATGATTCAGTGCACGTAACATATGTCTTAGCATTCCCTGACTAGTTTTACCTTAGCTACATTCAAAAATTTCTCATTACTTTAACTTTTCAACCTAGCAGTTGTGTCTAAATTATCAAAAAATACAAAGATACTCTCCCCTGATTTTTCTGAAAACATGGTGACTAATGCAGCATTGCTACTGTCCAGGATAAGTGCTGATGATTCCCTCATTTCCTCCCTTCATTACTCTGATTCTGTCTGTGGTTTATTAATTGCTGAATAGCTTCCTGAGCTGAAACTTGCTTCTCCAAATTGCCTACATACTATCAAACCAAGTATCGATACACACAAAATAAAAATAAAAATAAAAAGGAAGAAGAAAGAGTAGGGAAGCAACCATACAGGCCAAACAAAACTTTGAATCTGATATTTGCTTGTATTGCTGTATAGGATGTCCCTGCAGCAGAATTTCATGGTTCTGGCTACTGTCTTCTGGCTGTCCATTTTGTCTTCATCCCCAGCAGTTGTTCTGACATCAATTCTAACAAGATAGAGGAAGAAAGTACATTTCTGAAGCCAATTATAACAGTGTCTTTTGGACGGCATTTAGGCAACAGGTGCAAGAGCATAATGGACAACTTTAGCATGCTGGCATGGAGCACAGGCGTGAGCTCAAGTGTGACAGTCACATTGTATGCCAGGCCAGAAGAAACATTCCTGGATGAGGGCAGCAGACGTGCAGACACAGGACTGTCCCAAGTTGTGCAGGTGGTCAGAAGCCAATTTGTGGAAGGTGAGGGCAATTTAAGGCAGACATGGTCTTTACAACTGTTGGTGTGGTGGGGTCAGAAAGGAGATCGCACCAAATGTGCAGGTCTCAGCCAGGGATCTGGTGGAAATGGAGGATGTCAGAATTCAGGTCCTGATATAATTGAGCTAGTGTGGGGTTGGTTTGCCTGGGCTTCTGTAAGGGCCTTGTAATCTAATAGAGAGGGGGAAAACAGGACCAATAGAGGCATTTGATGATCATGTTATCAATGCCAGCTGTGTGGTGTTTATTTGTAGAAAACTAATCCATGTACTCGTCCTCAAGGAACTGACAGGGTGAAACCTGGGAGCCATCTTTCTGACAAAACCCTGTCGTTATTCAATAGAAGGACAGAAGTACTTTACTGCCTCATAGATGGTGAGCAGTTCCCAATCATACACACCCCATTAGCGGTGGGGTTTGGATATCTTAGCTGAAATCAAATCCAGCAGCTGTATCCCTGAAGTGCTGTTGAAGGACCATGTCAGTCATGAATTGACTTGCTTTGGCAATGATATGAGAAAGGCTGAGGATTGGAAGAGCACCAAAAAAGCTGCATTGGTGAGGTTTCACTTGGTGCTCTTAAAACTGTCAGTCATAAATGGGGTCCATGGCATGGGTTTGTCACCGTTTGTTCAGTCACCTTGCAGTGCAGCAGTGTGGGTTACTGAACAGGGCGTCATTTTTAAGGAAGTGATTCAAAAAATTAGTCATGTCTAGAAATATTTGCAAAGGTTCTCATATGTTGTGGGATGTGGAAATTCAGAGACTGTGTGGATTTTGTCAGGCAGGGGTCACAAGCCGAAAGCAGAAATGGTATGCCCAAAGAATTCAATCTTGGGTTCCCATAAAACGCATTTTTCTAGGTTCAGATTGATACCTGCTCTTTCCAGGTGAGCTAAAATCTCCCTGAGGTGCTCATGGTATTTGGCTGTATCCCAGGAGTAAAAAAGGATATCATGCAGATACACAAAACAGTCCGGTGCACTGGAGACAAGGTTGCCTACAAAGTTTTGCCAAATTTGTGTGTTATTATGGAGGCCAAAATTCATGAAGGGGCTTCTGTAGAGGCCAAAAGGAATTCTAATGGCACTCTTATTAATGTCCTCTGGTGTGACCAGGATCTGTGTAAAAAGTTTTGTGCAGTCTATCATACTAAATATGGGGAAGTCAGAAATGTCACTATAAGTGTGCAAGAGTGGGATGGGATAATGGTCAGGAGTGTTCACACCTTGAGCTGGCAACACTCACCACAAGGACGCAATGTCCTGTGCTTCATAAGTACTTAATGAAGTGTGGAGGACAAGATCTCTTGGATGGGTGGAGGATTCTGGCAGCAATGGAGGCCCTAATTTCCAACCACAAAAACATGTGATTTCAGGGTGAAGCGCACAGGTGGGGCAGTGTACCAACAAACCCAGAGTAGCTGTGATACGGCACCATCTCATGTTACACCTTGTGTGTGTGTGGGGGGAGGGGTGGTGGTGGTGCTGGGGGGGGGGGGGGGGTGCTAAAGGAAAGAAGGCTGGTGGAAGGAACAGAGTAAGAGAGTCGTTTGATGGTAAAGTGGGTGGCAGGGCAGCTGAGAATCAGGTTGGTGCCATCAGTCACAGTGGAGTTCAAAAGAAACTATTCACCACAACTAGATCATTGACATCAGGCATGCAGTGGAGAACAAAAGAAATTCTTTACCACGATGAAATCAATGCAACAGGTGTGGGTAGTAGTGAAGAAGCTGTTTATGGCAGTGAGGAGGAAGATGGAGGGGGAGCTGTACCAGGACAGGAGTTTGTATGGGAAGATGGACAGATCTGAGATGATGCAAATGAGGCAGAGCATGGGCAAGGTGTGGTTATGGTGTTCAAATGTGAATGGGTGCTGGGAAATGGTGGAGAAACCAAGTGTACCTACTATCTGTGCTGACCGTGTGGGCTTGGTATCACACAGGTCCCCCAGCCTTCTAGATGGGTTGGGGGTAATGAGCTTGTGTGGGCATGTGTGCTGGTCTTGGCATGGAGGGAGGGGGCACATGGATTTGTGAGCCATGTGGCCAGTGACCTTGGGTCACATAGGATATGGAAGTGGGTGGCTGTCAATAAGTGAGGGCAATGGTTAAGTTCACCATCTCCTTGCTCAAATGTGCCATGATTTGCACTTCCTGAGGTGTGGGCTGTGGTGACATCACTGCTGCTTGCACTTTTTGGCGGCTGGGGACTTGTTGCCACAATAGCAGAAGAGAGCCAGAGCAGGCGGCAGTGGCTAAGGGAAGGGAAATGGGTGGTGAGTGAGCGCTGGCTGGGTGAGATGCTGGTTGGGCCTCATGTAAGAATGCTCCTTTGAAGGAGCACCGCATTTCTAATGACACCAATCAAACAATTAGGCACTCTTTTAATTTACAGTAGCACTCTTTTAATTTATAGCAGAGGGTTAGTGATGATGCTGCAAGAGTGCACTGTGTCAGTGGGCTCAAGTTTAGCAATGGTAAGGGTGACAATAATATGAGAAGGAAAGTTACTACTCACCATATAGCGGAGATGCTGAGTAGCAGATTGGCACAACAAAAAGACTCTCACAATTAAAGCTTTTAGTCTTCAAGACCTTTCTCAACAACAGACACACATACAAACACACACATACACACACTCATGGAAATACAACTCACACACATGACTGCAGTCTCAGGCAACTGAAACCACACTGCGAGCATCAGCAACAATGCATGATGGGAGTGGTGACTGGGTGGGGATAAGGAGGAGGCTGGGGCAAGGAGGGGGAGAGACAGTATGGTGAGGGTGGTGGATGGTGAAGTGTTGTTGGTTTTATGGAGGGCAGTGGAGGGGGCGGGGGGTAGCAGAAAAGCAGAGAAATAAAAAAGACTGGGTGTGGTGCTGGAATGAGGCTGTGTAGTGCTGGAATTGGAACAGGGAAGGGGCTGGATGGATGAGGACAGTGCCTAACGAAGGTTGAGGCCAGGAAGGTTATGGGAATGTAGGATGTATTGCAGAGATAATTCCCACCTGCACAGTTCAGAAAAGCTGGTGTTGACGGGAACGATCCATATGGCACTGGGCATGAAGCAGTCATTGAAATGAAGGATATCATATTTGGCAGCAACTTCAGCAACAGGGTGGTCCACTTATTTCTTGGCCACAGTTTGTCAGTGGTCATTCATGCAGACAGAGAGCTTGTTGGTATCATACCTATATAGAATGCAGCACAGTGGTTGCAGCTTAGATTGTAGACCACATGACTGGTTTCACAAGTAGCCCTGCCTTTGATACGATAGGTGATGTTAATGGCCAGACTGGAGTAGGTGGTGGTGGGAGAATGTATAGGAGAGGTCTTACATCTAGGTATATTACAGGGGTATGAGCCATGAGACAAGGTATTGGAAGCAGGGGTTGTTTAAGGACGGACAGATGTATTGTGTAGGTTTGGTGGATGGCGGAATATCACTGTGGGCTGGGTGGGAAGGATAGTGGACAGGACATTTCTCATTTTAGGGCATGATGAGAGGAAAATGTAATTCAGTTGCTCCAGTCCTGGGTGGTACTGAGTTATGAGAGGAATGCTCTTCTGTGGCTAGACAGTGGGACTTCAGGAAGTTGTAGCGGTCCCTCCTGCTTTATTTCCTCGGTGTCAACATACTGCGTTGCTACACTGGCTGAAAAAAATGGGTTGTGGATTCAGACCCTGACTACATCTACATCTACATCCATACTCCGCAAGCCACCTGACGGTGTGTGGCGGAGGGTACCCTGAGTACCTCTATTGGTTCTCCCTTCTATTCCAGTCTCATGTTGTTTGTGGAAAGAAGGATTGTCGGTATGCGTCTGTGTGGGCTCTAATCTCTCTGATTTTATCCTCATGCTCTCTTTGCGAGATATACGTGAGAGGGAGCAATATACTGCTTGACTCTTCGGTGAAGGTATGTTCTCAAAACTTTAACAAAAGCCCGTACCGAGCTATTGAATGTCTCTCCTGCAGAGTCTTCCACTGGAGTTTATCTATCATCTCCGTAACGCTTTCGCGATTACTAAATGATCCTGTAACGAAGCACACTGCTCTCTATTGTATCTTCTCTATCTCTTCTATCAACCCTATCTGGTACGGATCCCACACTGCTGAGCAGTATTCAAGCAGTGGGCGAACAAGCGTACTGTAACCTACTTCCTTTGTTTTCAGATTGCATTTCCTTAGGATTCTTCCAATGAATCTCAGTCTGGCATCTGCTTTACCGACGATCAACTTTATATGATCATTCCATTTTAAATCACTCCTAATGTGTACTCCCAGATAATTTATGGAATTAACTGCTTCCAGTTGCTGACCTGCTATTTTGTAGCTAAATGATAAGGGATCTATCTTTCTATGTATTTGCAGCACATTACACTTGTCTACGTTGAGATTCAATTGCCATTCCCTGCACCATGCGTCAATTCACTGCAGATCCTCCTGCATTTCAGTACAATTTTCCATTGTTACAACCTCTTGATACACCACAGCATCATCTGCAAAAAGCCTCAGTCAATTTCCCATGTTATCCACAAGGTCATTTATGTATATTGTGAATAGCAACGGTCCTACAACACTCCCCTGTGGCACACCTGAAATCACTCTTACTTCGGAAGACTTCTCTCCATTGAGAATGACATGCTGCGTTCTGTTATCTAGGAACTCTTCAAGCCAATCACACAATTGGTCTGATAGTCCATATGCTCTTACTTTGTTCATTAAACGACTGTGGGGAACTGTATCGAACGCCTTGCGGAAGTCAAGAAACACGGCATCTACCTGTGAACCCGTGTCTATGGCCCTCTGAGTCTCATGGACGAATAGTGCGAGCTGGGCTTCACACGACCGTCTTTTTCGAAACCCATGCTGATTCCTACAGATTAGATTTCTAGTCTCCAGAAAAGTCATTATACTCAAACATAATACGTGTTCCAAAGTTCTACAACTGATCAACATTAGAGATATAGGTCTATAGTTCTGCACATCTGTTCGACGTCCCTTCTTGAAAATGGGGATGACCTGCGCCCTTTTCCAATCCTTTGGAACGCTATGCTCTTCTAGAGACCTACGGTACACTGCTACAAGAAGGGGGGCGAGTTCCTTCTCGTACTCTGTGTAAAATCGAACTGGTATCCCATCAGGTCCAGCGGCCTTTCCTCTTTTGAGCGATTTTGATTGTTTCTCCATCCCTTTGTCATCTATTTCGATATCTACCATTTTGTCATCTGTACAACAATCAAGAGAAGGAACTACAGTGCAGTCTTCCTCTCTGAAACAGCTTTGGAAAAAGACATTTAGTATTTCAGTCTTTAGTCTGTCATCCTCTGTTTCAGTACCATTTTGGTCACAGAGTCTCTGGACATTTTGTTTTGATCCACCTACTGCTTTGACATAAGACCAAAATTTCTTAGGATTTTCTGCCAAGTCAGTACATAGAACTTTACTTTCGAATTCATTGAACGCCTCTCGCATAACCCTCCTCACACTACATTTCGCTTTGCATAATTTTTGTTTGTCTGCAAGGCTTTGGCTATGTTTATGTTTGCTGTGGAGATCCCTTTGCTTCCGCAGCAGTTTTCTAACTCGGTTGTTGTACCA
Organism: Schistocerca americana; assembly: GCF_021461395.2. Classification (NCBI taxonomy): domain Eukaryota; kingdom Metazoa; phylum Arthropoda; class Insecta; order Orthoptera; family Acrididae; genus Schistocerca; species Schistocerca americana. Next base: position 875,799,845 of record NC_060119.1, read on the forward strand.
CGGTGGCTCTTTTCCATCTCTTATGATCTTGCTTGGCACATACTCATCTAACGCATATTGTATGATGGTTTTGAACTTTGTCCACTGATCCTCAACACTATCTGTACTTGAGACAAAACTTTTGTGTTGAGCCGTCAGGTACTCTGTAATCTGCTTTTTGTCACTTTCGCTAAACAGAAAAATCCTCCTACCTTTTTTAATATTTCTATTTACGGCTGAAATCATCGATGCTGTAACCGCTTTATGATTGCTGATTCCCTGTTCTGTGTTAACTGTTTCAAATTGTTCGGGTCTGTTTGTCACCAGAAGGTCTAATATGTTATCACCACGAGCTGGTTCTCTGTTTAACTGCTCAAGGTAGTTTTCAGATAAAGCACTTGAAAAAATTTCACTGGATTCTTTGTCCCTGCCACCCATTATGAACGTTTGAGTCTCCCAGTCTATATCCAGCAAATTAAAATCTCCACCTAGAACTATAACATGGTGGGGAAATCTACTCGAAATATTTTCCAAATTATCCTTCAGGTGCTTAGCCACAACAGCTGCTGAGCCAGGGGGCCTATAGAGACATCCAATTACCATGTTTGAGCCTGTTTTAACCATGACCTTCACCCAAATCGTTTCACATTTCGAATCTCCGTCAATTTCCTTCGATACTATTGCACTTCTTAATGCCATAAACACGCCTCCCCCTTCACTGTCCAGCCTGTCTCTGTGGTATACATTCCAATCTGAGTTTAGTATTTCATTACTGTTTACATCTGGTTTCAGCCAACTTTCTGTCCCTAGTACTATATGGGCGTTGTGACCGTTTATTAATGAGAGCAGTTCTGGGACCTTTCTATAGACGCTCCTGCAGTTTACTATTAGCACATTAATATTGTTATTCCCTGTTGCATTTTGCCTACTCCTACCTTGCCGCATCTCAGGAGGCGTCTAGTCGGGCCTAGGGAGGGAATTCTCTAACCTAAAAAACTCCCATGTGCACTCCACACGTACTCTGCTACCCTTGTAGCCTCTTCTGGCGTGTAGTGCATGCCTGACCTATTCAGGGGGACCCTACATTTCTCTACCCGATAGTGGAGGTTGAGAAATTTGCACCCCAGATCTCCGCAGAATCGTCTGAACCTCTGGTTTAAGCCTTCCACTCGGCTCCAAACCAAAGGACCGCGATCGGTTCTGGGAACGGTACTACAAATAGTTAGCTCTGATTCCACCCCACGAGCGAAGCTTTCTGCCTTCACCAACTCCACCAACCGCCTGTATGAACTGAGGATGACCTCTGAGCCCAGACGGCAGGAGTCATTGGTGCCGACATGAGCAACAATTTGCAGTCGGGTGTACCCAGTGCTCTCTATCGCCGCCGGCAGGGCCTCCTCCACATCTCGGATGAGACCCCCCGGCAAGCAGACAGAGTGAACACTGGCCTTCTTCCCTGACCTTTCCGCTATTTCCCTAAGGGGCTCCATCACCCGCCTAACGTTGGAGCTCCCACTAACTAATAAACCCCTCCCCCCATGTGCCTGCTCGGACCTTGCTGAAGGAGCAGCCACATGTCCACTCACAGGCAGAGTGGGCAATGTCACAGGGCCAGCCTCCACATTTACCCTCCGCCTCGTGCGCTGCGAACGCCGCTGAACCCGCCACTCCCCTTGGGGAGAGGGTGGCCAAACCGCGCCTGATACCCGCGAAGATGTCTCGACAGCAGGGACAGTGGGTGAAGCATGTAACACCTGGGGTGTACCATGCGATGCACCAGACTCCCCACTGCCGCTACACTCCAAGGCAGCAGCCTGAAGACAGCTGACCGCGGCCATCAACACGCTCAGCTGTTCGCGAACAGTGGCCAGCTCCTCCTGCGTTTGTACACAGCAGTCACACATCCTATCCTACTGCAAATTATGTAGCCGACAGGTGCACAGTTGTATTTCATAGCACTTTAATTTCACTGTTCACAGCCCCCAATAATAAAGGTTTTGTTTTTCCCAGATCCTTCACTGCCGAATGGGTGAGCCCATCAAAACTTAACAAAACCATGATCGAAGTATGAGGCTGCACATGATAGTGATAGGAAGCCAGTGGAGGCTAAACAGTGGTCATTGTAAAGGGAATGTAAACCCTATGATGTATTGAATTATCTGATACCTGTCTATAATTATGATGAATTGAAGTATTTGATACCTGTCAATAACTAATCAGAGAATCTATTACTAACAAAGATGGACAGTAATTTCAACATATTGTAAATAGTTTTTAAATTCCTGTCCAGGGACGATATAACATTGTGCCCCTCCCGTGATGTAATAACATACTATTTTCTTTTTCTATCTTAGTATTAAGATTTAATGCTATAATTTAAGCACTAAGTCAATGAACTGCACTGGAAGTCAGCAAATATGTACGCCCAGAATAATGTGAGTGGCATATCATTATTATCTGTGTCTTTTTCTATGTAAGAATGTGTGCCCATCTTTTCCTCTTCTTCTTCTTTTTTAATCGTGTGCCTGTCTGACAGCATCTTATGCTAAGAGGCTCCTATTTTCTTCCATTTTGTTCAAATGAACTAAACTTCTATTCCTGTTAGGAATTTATTTAATAATTCCATTATTGTCACCAATTGCGGCTACCAATAGGATCTTATTATGAATACTTTATTCTTATGGTCCAGAGTTGAGCTAAGATTATTGTAATTTTTAAGTATTTTACCGAAATACGGCACAATTCTTTGTTATGTTCAAAACTGTGAGAATTATTCACAAAATGTTAGATTTCAGTACAAAAAAACTTATTTTGTTAAATAATAATTGCTTAATTCAACATTTCTACTTTCATTTCATAGTAGAAATCACAAATTCCCAATTTATAAATGTTATAGATTTTTTTACTACATTTTTTTCTTACGATACCAATGTGATACTCATGAGATTAAATTAAATCATTCTGAATCCCTCCCAAGGTGAGAAGCTAATTAAGAATTTCTTTGAAATTACAAAAACACAAATTAAACGCTTTTCAGCACACTACAAGTCTACTGATGTTCACTTCAAGCAATAAAAGGTAAAAAAGAGTAGAATAAACTGGGAAGTGAAGTGATCATCTTATTCATTCGATAGTATTGTGTGCATTTTCTGATAAAAATAATTTTTGTTATGAAAATTACAAAGTGGTGTGTGTGAAATATTTGATTCACTTACTTTTAGTTTATGATAAGAAGTGATAGCTCTAATTAATTGTGTGATATTTAAGTAATAAAAATAACCAGTCTTATGCTCATTTTTTAAAAAAATAAAAAATCATCAATAATTGGATACAGTAAGTTGAAGAAATTCTGCTTAGTAGTCACAAAATGCTAATTTGTCCAAATTATGATAAGAATGTTAGATTTTGTCAATCTGCAATTTTGAGTCATAATTAGTTTGAAATATTTATTCAATTGCTGAATTATTACAAATATATGAATATACTTAAGTTCATTTTACATCCATTACAATTTACGCTAGTTGAAGCATAAATTTCCATAATGCCATAATCATATCCACCCATATTTATAAAATACATTAGTTAAAGCTTTAGTATACTATACATAAAAATAAATTAAAATATGTTTGAGTCTGATCTTTCTACAAATAATTTTCATTTCTTAGACAAAAAGTGGGATCCATTATCTGGTAATATCTGGTAATATAACTTTCATATTTTTCAGCATGTCTAAAATAACATTTTCCAATTCTTGAAATCACGTCTCCACTTTTAGCTTTTCTCGCAGGATACAATTTAATAAATTTAGTGAATACGTCTATCATGACAAAAATGTAATAATGTCCATCTTTGCTTTTTGGCTGGGATCTATATCAGTCGACAGCAATTAAAACCAGAGGTTTTTCAGGAATACTGCTTTTGTTTCACCTTGACATGTGGTATTGTTTACTTTGACTTGGTGACACTTATCATGCATTGTCACTCTTTTCTTACATTTTTAGTTAATAACCATAGTTTTTGTATGTATTTAATTAACCTTTCTGCTCTTTCTCTTGCCAACAGAATTTCATTATCAGAGTCTACAACTTTTCTTCTTAAAAGTGTCAGCTTAAGTAACTCATAATATTTGTCCAATTTCTCATACTTCTTTTTACCTAAAAAGTTTTTTGCAAGTCTCCACTTGGGTTCATGGTTCTGACTTTCATAATTTTGCTGCACATAGACGTATTAATTTTTCAGTCATGAATATTTTTCATATACTATATTCTTAATTTGTTTCACTTATCTTGGTCAAAAGTTTCATTAATTCCTGCTAGTGTCTGCCTCAACAAAGCATCCGCAACAATGTTGTCAAACCCTTTGGTGGACTTATGCTCATAATCAAACAATTACAAGTACATCACTCATCTAGTAAACTTATTACCACTAAGTCTGTGCTCCTGAAAACAGCTTACGATTTTGTAATCTGGATACATTTTTACCTTGTTTCCAAGCAAATAAGTTCTAAATTTGATGGGTATCCATTGTATTACTGACATTTCATTTTCAGTAACTATGTAAAACTTTTCATGTTTCAAAAGCATTCTACTTGGAAATGCAACTATACAATGAAGAAATTCTGAGCCCAGTCAAAAATTACTATTGTCAGTGTGTACACAAAACAGTAAACTAAATTAGGTCTGACCAATAAATTCTGGTTATTTATTTCTTACTAGATTTTCTCAGAAGTCTCTTGACACTTTTCACTCCATATTCAAACAGTGGTTTTTCTGAGCAAGTTGGTTAGAAGAGATGCATTTAAACTTTGTTCATTTATGAATAATCTGTAAAAGCCACATAATCAGTAGAAGGACATGAATTGTTTTCTGTTATGAGGAGCTTGAAACTCTGAAATAGCTTTCATTTTCTCTGGGTCTGCCAAAATTCCTTTGTCACTAGTAGCATATCCTATGCATTTTAATTCAGTTATTTTGTATTTACATTTTCCTAGTTTCAGTGTCATTCAACCTTGTCTAAGCTTTTCACATACTGTCTCAAAAGTCCAATGTGTCCATTCCAGTTTTGCCCAGTTATTGAAACATAATCTACACAAACTGTTTGTTTAGATGCATGTTCATGCCCATTAACTTGACCTAACATTCTAATGAACTTTGCTACAAATGACTTCAAACCAAAAAGTACCACACAATATTGGTAACATTTTCCTCCATAGGCGAAATCAGTATACTTTCTAGACTCTGGTGCTAAAGGAACCGGGTGAAAACCTGATATTAAATCTGAACTTGACTGAGTGTACAATTTTGAGTTTATGTAATAGTTCATCATTGTTCTCAGGTTGATCTGTTGCTAAGTACAAAAATTTATTAAAATGTGTAAAATACACAACTAACCTCATTCCTCCATCCTTCTTTGACCCAACCACATGTCAATTATTGTAAAAACTGACAGTTTTTTTTTCAATAATATCACACAATTCCATTTTTTAAACACCTTCTCAACTGTAACTCATTTGCCTATAAGCTGGATGCCACATATTGTTTTATGAAAAATGATTGTTGTGGCTTTACTAAGTTCATTTAAATTTTTTGCATATCCCTGGAATGTCGTTAAAAACTTCACAATATTCCCACAGTAAATATGTTAAAATATATTTTTGTTCATCTGTAAGTGGTCTTGTTTCTGAAATTTTTGTGGACACAAATATCTTAAAATCTGATTCGTCTATGTCTAAACCTGGTATACCCCTTTCTACTTATTCTCTTTATCTTGAAAATTTTATGCTGTTGATGTTATTGCTATGACAAATTAATCTGATTTAATAAAACTGATACAAACACTTTTCCATTTGGTGTTGTTATGAAAAGTTTCTGGCCCTCCCACTTTGTCCCCACCCCCACAAGTCAAAGCCTTTACTCAGGCTTCTTATCCAAGATATTCCTAGTGCAAAGTCTTCGCTAAGGTCAGGTATAATTAGACATCCATGTGTTAAAGTTATTCCTTCAGTAGTAAAGGTTAGCAAAGATTGATTTTTTGCTGCCTTGCTGTGTCTTCCTGATGCACCTTTCATTTCTACACCAACTACAGGATTCTCAATACAATCTTTTTATGTCTTACATTTTTGAATAATGTTTTTGATATTGCTGTCACCTGACTGCCCATGTCTGTAAGACACTGCCCTCTCAAAAACCATTCCGTACTTTGATAAATGGACTAGTATGTTCATCAGTTTTTCCAGAATTAATATCTTCATGTGACAGATAACATTCAGTTTCCTTGAAACTTTGACCTTCAGCTTTGTTGTTACATGTACTATTATCATCTGTATCATGCACTTCCATTTCTTTCAGTAAAAACTATCATCATTATCACTCTTACCAAAAATTTTAACAGTCCAGTTATTTTCAACTGTTTAGCATTGTTAAGCACAACTTATCAGCAATAGTATACTGAATCTTACTCCACCAACCAGGACATAGACTTTTACACACACTGGTAATCATATTTCTGACTCCTTTAGTGATAACATCACTATTCATCCATATATTATAAAGAAATAATAAACTTTTTCACATTTTGTCAGGTTACATACCTTCACTGTCATACTTGGTAACTAGACTATCATTATCCACACATGGTTTTCCACAAGAAATTAATTATAGATTGCACTAGCTGCTACACCGTCTTTAATATTTCAAATCTCTCATAATGTCCTGGGTGTTTCCGCAACACTTTTACAATTACTAATGTCCTTGTTGATGTGCAGTGATTCTAATTCTTCCTAGAAACAAATAAAATATTTCTCTTCTTTCTCACCTTCCGTAGTGTGGAGATTAATTGGGACAAGATGATTAAACTTTAACTATGCACATTTATTATTATATGTGTATTGCAGTTAGTAGCTTACTTAATATTAATAATTAATGAGTCCTGCTTTTGCTTTCATGAGCTTCTGAATTTGTTGTGATGTAGATTTGACCAGGTTAGAGCAAATGTTTCATAGTTCATGATCATGAAACCACACTTTCACCACATGTGGTCTTTTGTTGAACAGTCCATTATACCAAGATGCCTTTTCACAGGAGTCCACAATTGAATTACCAGGCCACCGAAGTACATTAGTTTTCTTCCACAAACATGTTGACTGCTTTAGAAATGTGATTTGGGCCAGATCATGTTGAAATGTTCTCCACAATTTGCCAAGGTCTGTAGGAATGGCACAATATTGTGCCTAAGAATTTCCATGTGTTTGGTGGATCCATCATTCCATCAGCTGTAACTCATGCCCCAGAGCCACTTGCAGTGAAGAGACTCCAAAACATTTTTTGTGAGGGTGTCTTACAATCTGTTCATGATGCTCAGCTGTCAGTGCATCATGGGTGCTTGGCATGACAACCCTTGCCCTGCATCTTTGAACAATAAAATATTTCTCATCATTGAAAATTAAACGTTTCCAGTCATTGGTGGTCCAAAATTTATATATTTTGGCCCATGCCAACTGTTTTTGCTTCATGACAAATGTTAACAACTGCTTCTTTAATGACTTTCATCCCTTCCAGAGCCTACACTGTACCATTGAAGAGTCAGTTAACCCCAATAGCCAATAAATCTCTGTGTAGGTCCTTATCTGTCTTGTGAGGATGAATTCTACTGTTTACAAACAGAGTTTTATCAGTTCTAGGCATGTTTTTTTTGTTGCCATTCAGAACTGCCTTTTCTCTTTGAAGACAGTGATGCAGTATCGCTATATGCCCTAATAAGTCCTAAAACACTAAATTTTCCCTCATCAACAAGGCAATGTCTGTTATTATCATAAATGTGTGTTCATGAAGAGCAGCTACTTTTGCTCACTTCATAGGTGAAACATCCATTTTAACACAAACACAAAGTTTTCCTGTCGAGAACACAGAAATAACATATGCTGTTGCTACACACACCAGCTCACAACTGAATTGGAGGGGACCTACAATTGTTATTCATAGTCGAGGGAACAAATAGTCTACCAGGAGTCCAGCAACAGTGTGGATAAAACTTGTTATAGCAAATTAACTTCAATTCTTAGTAAAGTATGAGTTTTTCCTAATTAATTAGCACACTACTGTATTGCTAATAGACTGTAGCCTTCAGTTTCTTGAACATCACAGTCATCATCATCATTTTCATACCTCACTGTTTCAGCATTGTTTGTACATTCACATTGAAACCTTTTTCAATTAACACATTGTTCACAACTTGCTACCTGATTTTTCCATAAGCTCTTTAATTCCTAAGTCATCACTTGGATCAGTTTCCTGTTCATTTTCTGACATGTGACAAGATTCTATCAATTCATGAAATTCTGATATTACATGTGTGTCAATTGTTCGTACCTGTCTCTTTCAGTCGGGTTGGTTTAAAAATTTCTTCTTCAATAGATATTACATTAATAGGGTGGTACACATTTTTAAAATAATTACTGATTATTTCACTAGAATGTTTATATCCTATGGCATTACTATTGGCCCATTTATTACTCTGTTCATTGCCCCTTAAATTGCATACTGTCAATGGAGTGATACTAGTTTCCCACTCATTGATTTATTTAAAAAACCTATATTCTCAAAGCGTGATATCCAGGCCAATTTCGATTTCTGTTGTCGAAACCTTTATTGCCATTTTTATACCAATGATATTTTTGCTGTCCCTTTGACTGAACATTATTACTATTGTGATTATTATGTTCTCTTCTGTCATTATAAGCATTTCCCCAGGTTTCATTCCCTCCCCTCTATTGACAGCTGTGATTGATTTGATGTTTTCTACCCATTTTATCCATAATCCTGTCTAAATTGTCCACATATTTTTAAAATGTGATTCCTGGGCCATCTGGCCCATGCACTACATTCCATTAATTCTCATTTAACAATCTTCTGTGTCATCTCATAAAATGGTTTGTCAAAGTGAGCTAATTTCTTTATCTGATTTTCATAAAACTGTTTCATGCTATCATGTTTTTCCCTGTAATTCGACCATGTAGGAATTCAGGTAGCAGTGAATAAGAAATATATTCAAATACTAAGGCTATAAATTACATGCACTAACACTTTATTAACTCTTGTACAAGTGTCATAATCAGAGTACACTTTTCACCATAGCATGAGACAAGAGAACAATAGCAGACAGGACAACAAAGACAATAATTTTCAAAGGTGTACAGTTGTTTGTTGTATATTTTGTCGGTACTAGCAGTTGCTGTTGATGTCAGCAGTCATCACCACAACAAACAATTCAAAAATTGAGTTTTTGACTTGGCTTGCTGAGTTTGTGATCATAACTCAAAGAAATTTTTTGTTCAGAATCTACATATGACATATCTGCAAAAAAGTTCGATTTTCCCATGATATTTCTTCCCCTTTATGAAATTTCTTTAAAATGTTGTGAAAATCAACTGGCTGTAAATTATCTTCAGCTGAAAAGTTTTTCACTGTAGTATTAGAATGCATGGTGCATGATTTCTGAAAAGATTTCTACTAACAACTTCATTGTTTAGATCTTCAAATTTTGTATTAATCAAAGAAACTCTGTTTTACGGATTTGTTGCATTATTTCTACTCACTGCTTCATTTCAACACCAGTTTCAATAGAAGAGCTCCAACTTTATAAATTTTCATCCACTTTTTTTTTTAATTTTAGTGTAAAGTTTTTTAAAAGCAGTTTTAATTTTCTGCTGATCAGTCATTAATTTGTCCTTGACTTGTTTGATTTCACTGCTCAAATTAAACTCTGTTTTCCTCACTATTGTTTCCACTCATAAAATTCTAATTTCAATAACTTCTAACTTCTCCCCAAATTCTTGAATCTACAGTTCCAATGACTGTACCAGACTTGCAACTACTATTATCAGCCATAATGATTATTCCATGCCTTTTGAGTATTCCCCATTTCTTAACATATCCAGAAGGATATTTGGGTTTTAGTTCAAAATAAGTATGTGAAGTACCTTGTTGCAGGCACTTCATCTTTCACATAGAACTTTCTCATTGTTCTGAATGCTTTGTTGCATGCACTTTATCTTTCACATGGAACATTTAATTCTCATTGTTCTAAAACAGTGCAATTTAAACATTCAGATATGTTTGAAATGCAGAATATGACATGAGACATACAGTACAACAACTTACTGACAACCACATACAACTTATTCAAACCAACACAGAAGGACAAAGATATATTTTATCCATACATCAAGGAAAGTCTGTTTTGAAAGTCCATACCGGTAATCAAAAACTCCACTATCAAAGACTTTAAGTGTAATTACTGTTGGGTAACCTAATTTTGAAAGAAATCCGGTACATGTAAAGTAATTAAAGTTTTGGAAAATAATAAAATAAATATTATTTATGTTAAATTCATGTTTGAACATATATTTTGTATATTAGTGTTCAAAGCTGTTTCACACATGTCATTAAAACTATACCAAATGCAAGATTACAATTCTGAACTTATCTGAACAATCCAGTACTGGTGTGTTACAAAAAATGAGCCATTGATCAGTTCCATTATAAACTCAGACTTGGATTATAGAAGGATGCAAAAAGAAATTCGCCATGCCCTTTTCAGAGGAACCATCCTGGCATTTGCCTAAAATAATCTGAGGAAATCACAGAAAGCTGGATTTGGGGACAGGGATCTGAACTGTTGTCCCCACAAGGATGAGTCTTGTGTGCTATCCACTGCACCACCACACTCAATACGGAATGGCCAAAGTATGATACAAGAGAGCCTTTTCAATTGCTTAGTGTCTGTTCTTCATTGTACATTACTTGAATAATGATGTCCTTTTTTGATTTTTACTACCTGTTCAGGATTAGATATGAGCACAAGATACAAACAAATTTTAAAATATACATATTGATTTTTACATATTTACTTTCACTATATTTCAGGTTCAGTGAGCAAATCCAGCAGTAATGTTTCCAAGACTCAGTTACTTAGGCCTTTGTCTGTAACTACATTTACAAAAAGTTTTCCTCCGAATGAAATTTTAAGGGGACTTGGATACTTCAGTGAAGGAACTGTAGATGCCAAAGGAAAAAGGAAAGAGCCCTTTACCTGGGGTAAAGTAAGTAAAACTGATATTTTTTATTAAAAATAGTCATAATTGTTTGTGTTATTAATTTACGTGAGTGAATTTCAAGCAGAAACAAGCTACCATAATAGTCACTGATTTTCAACACTTGGCATAAATGCTATTATTATTTTTATTATTACCTTTTCTATATGCTAGTTACAGCTCAGCACGGTCTGTCAGTGCTGGAATTGATACAACACAAAAACAGCCACAGAAACATTCTTGAATAAAGCTTTTAGTCTGCAGTGCAGGCTAAATTTTTATGAAACTTACTGACAAATTAGAACTATTTTCCCATAGGACTTAAACATCCCTGCCTATCTCAGGCAATGCTTTTTGTATTGGACTTATTGAGGCATATCTTGTGGCTTCCCTAACAACCTCAGTTTTGAGTTTTCATCTGACACAATGTAACCTCTCTCTCCCCAATTATTCACAAATATAAAACTCAATTTTCTGTTGAAATATGCAAGTAAAAAAATGATCCTTTTTGCACTCTTCTAGCTGTTTGCATGCTACTTAGTGCATCTTTTTACAGATCTTCATTAAAAAGTTGTTCATCAGGTTACCTTCCATAAGGAAAGTGGGTACACTCACTGACTGTTGTGTGATTTATAAATTATAGAGTGCAGCAATCAGTCGTCCTCTTTCCGTAGGTTTATTATGCAAATCCAGATTTCGGTTAGTGCCTAGTCATTATCAATGCAACATTTTCTAATCTCAGTGCATGTTAGTACCCTGTTGTTCGGGCATCAGTCACAGTTCTTTGAGCCAGTGGTGAACTAACGCTCTGCATGTAATTTACTTTATACATAATCTGCATGTGCCTGCTAGAATATTCTGGAAACCTCTATTGTCATGTTAGCTACAATATAAACATACAGTTTTATTAACAGTGAGAATTCAGATAAATTTGAACATCTTTATGCATAGAAAAACCTAAGAGTAAAAATAGCTATAAAATATATGTGAGTAACCCTGAATTAAAAATCATTGTCTCCAGAATGCAACACATGAAAAATGTATTTCCAATTTGAAGTATTGTGATTTTGGTATCAAATGAAATGGTTTTTAGTGAAGTTAACTACGTTACTTTAATTAAAGACCTGGCTATTTCCCAATGAACAATAAATTATAGTCTGGAATAACTTAGATAAAACTTGAACAAGTAAATTCAAAATGAAGTCAACACAACCGATATTCAGCATGTTGAACAGAAAGTCTTCTGCCCATAATGTTAAAGTCCTTTATTTTTTAAAGGACATGACAAGTTTCACAGTCTTAAGAATGCATTATCAGGTGATCTGTACATTTTAGGAATAACATATTTTTGCTTCAGAAAAACCAATTTTAAAAAATAAGTGGGCATAATGACATAAGGCCACTAGGAACAGTGTACTTAAATTATCTTTTATATCATTGTAGTGCACAGGAAAGCCAGTTATAGCCAGGTCTCAGTGATCATTGTTAAAGCAATAAAAATAAGTAACTCACAGTAAAGTGATGACCCAAGTTGAAATGAGTAATCCTGAAAAGCAATCTATAAAATAAGGGCATCTCAGTAACTATGAAAAACATAAGAAAGTGGAAAGCTATAGGTACCGTAAGGACACACAAATAAATCAAAGTCAAATAAACATAGTCTAACTTCAAGTAAGAACCACATAAGAAAGAAGCAAGGCTAAACAAACATACATTATGCATAGCCTGCTCTGAGTGGCAACATGGCATCGAACTGAGCTAAACTGGTAGAAAGCTATTATGAGACCATGCAGGAAATGACAAGTGCATAAAGTTACAGAAGAGCAGACTCATGTGTACCAATGAGTGGCTCAACACCGGTACTAAACACACTCATGTGTACCAATGAGTGGTTCAACAATGTTATTAAATGAATCCCCCAGCAAGCAAGGGGATAAATATACTGATATCTAAAGGTAGTGCACAAAGAATATTCTTCTAGTAACTAATGAACTACTTAATTAAACAATCAAACTTAGCCAAAATGTTTCTGTACAAAAACTCATCTGAGCATTAAGTGTTGGATCAAGAAATTTTGTCAGTAAGCAATAAACCTCCAATTTTTCCAAAATATTAAGTGTATTTCCACTGTTTTCTTGATAAAGTATCTGAAGATTATATTTGCCAAACTCACAGAAATTTTGAAGTATGCTTTCAAGAGCACATTAACAACCCAGGCTCCAAATAAACATACTGAGCAAGGTGGCGCACTGGTTAGTACACTGGGCTCACATTCGGGAGCACGATGTTTCAACCCCACATCCGGCCACCCTGATTTAGGTTTTCCATGATTTCCCTGAATTGCTTCCGGCAAATGCTGGGATGGTTCTTTGACAGGGCATGGCCAACTTCCTTCCCCATCTTTCCCTATTCTAATGAGGCCGATGACCTCACTGTTTGATCTCTTCACCCAAATCAACCCAACCCAATCCAAAACAGCCTTAAGTATCCATCTGCAGGAAAGTGGGCATTCAGTTACAGATATTCCCTCTAATCTAACAAAACTTGGTGATCTTGGAAGTACATGGATTTTTGCAGAGTGACAATTATTGAACTATATGAAATAAAACGATCATAACTTCTGAATGATTTGCGATAGGACCTTCAATCTGCGTGGTTGGCAGCAGGGTATGATGAGAATTAGTATGCACAGTATGGTTTGGTTTAGTGACAAAGCCTACTTTCATTTGGATGGATTCAGCAATAAGTAAAATTGGCGCATTTCGGGGACTGAGAATCCACATTTTGCAATTGAGAAGTCTCCTTAGCCTCAGTGAGTGACTGTGTGGTGTGCAGTGTCCAGTCAGGAAATATTCGGTCAGGTATTTCTTGATGGCAAGGTGACTACCAAACAGTATGTGAAGGTTCTGGAAGATGATTTCATCCTTATTATTCAAAGTGACCCAGATTTCGACAAGATGCGGTTCATGCAAGACCCCAATGAAGCAAGAAGATGTTTGATGCCGTGGTGGAGCACTTTGTTGACCGCATTCTGGTTCTGTGGTACCCAGAGGCCACTAGCATAGGCTTCAATTGACCACCATATTCTCTGGATCTGAATACATGTGACTCCTTTTTGTTGGGCTATGTTAAGGACAAGGTGTACAGCAATAACCCCAAACCCATTGCTGATCTGAAAACAGCCATTCACGAGGTCACCAACAGCATTGATGTTCAGACACTTCAGCAGGTCATGCAGAATTTCACTAGGGGAAAGAGAGAGAGAGAGAGAGAGAGAGAGAGAGAGAGAGAGAGAGAGAGAAGCAAACATATAAGAGAAAAATTGACATGGAACTGACTGAAACAAAAGACATAACTATGACTGCAGAATTAATGAAACAGAGGTAAGCAGGACATATAGTCAGACAAGCTGATGGTACTTGGATTTCAAAAGATTAAAACACCTCACATGACAGCCTAATGGAAAAGTGGTAGATGTGCACTGTTATGACTTGTTCCTGGTGTCAACAGCAGGCTTCCCTTGATGAAATTCTGTATTGGATAAGAACTTCTTTATTTCTTCTATAGGAGATGATGTAGCCAAGTGTCACCACACTGCAGGTGCACAACTGCAGTCTAACCAGGATCAAAGCGAACCTGCATTAATCTTTATGTAATTGATTCTCCTTCTGTTAAGTCCAGTTCTTCACTTGCACATCCTTTCTACTAACAAGAAGTGGTGCCAAGAGTATTTTGGATACAGAAGAATTACCATTAGATACAGATCTGACAAAACACAAAGTTTAATGTTCACTGCCTGGAACCAGAAACAATAATGGTGCAAATTAATTACCTCATTTTATTAGCAAGACATTGTATTCTTGCGTGTATGGTTCTCAGTAATGTCTTCTGTGTTGACTGTCACCCGCTAGTGACCAGTTGGACTCCAGTAGTGCTCTGTAGACCTGCTGCTGCACTGTCAGCTCAGCAGTGGAACACCTTGTATGGACTCAATTTTAGAAAATGAAACAAATAACAAAACATAGTATTTTAAATACAACAATTCATTAAAATTTATAGTACATAATACAACATAGATTTATACTTGCTTGGCATCACTCAGTGAAGATATCAGTGTTTCACATGATTACCGTAAACACTCCAGATGATATTAGAAAACATGCAGTAGCAACTTTAAAGAATGTTATGCATGGGTAAACACATAATAATAATAATTATTATTATTACTAAACATCAAATAATAAAGAACAGCCTCTAGCAGTAAAAGAGTTACAAGATGTTGTACACATCATTTTCCTGAACACAGCAGTTTACAATTTATAAGCTGAAGTTTTATGTTCTACAATATATAT
Source organism: Schistocerca americana (assembly GCF_021461395.2). NCBI lineage: Eukaryota > Metazoa > Arthropoda > Insecta > Orthoptera > Acrididae > Schistocerca > Schistocerca americana. Next base: position 875,815,265 of record NC_060119.1, read on the forward strand.
TTTACATTTTAACACGTTTAACATTTGTTAATACACAAGCCCCCCCATGAAATGTGGATATTGCTGTTGATGGGGTGGCTTACACGCCTCAGGGATACAGATAGCTCTACTGTAGGTACAACCTCATTGGAGGGTATCTATTGAGAGGCCAGATAAACATATGGTTCCTGAAGAGGGGCAGCAGCCTTTTCAGTAGTTGCAGAGGCAACAGTCTGGATGATTGATTGATTTGGCCTTGTAACATCAACCAAAACAGTCTTGCTGTGATAGTACTGTGAATGGCTGAAAGCAAGGGGAAAAATAGCTGTAATTTTTCCCAAGAACATGCAGCTCTACTGTATGGTTAAATGATGATGGTGTCCTCTTGGGTAAAATATTCCAGAGGTAAAATAGACCCCCATTTGGATCTCCGGGCAGGGATTATTCAGAGGATGTCGTCGTCAGGAGAAACAAAATGGGCATTCAATGATTGGAGCATGGAATGTTACATCCCTTAATCGGGTGTGTAGGTTAGAAAATTTAAAAAGGAAAATGGATAGGTTGAAGTTAGATATAGTGGGTATTAGTGAAGTTCAGTGGCAGGAGGAACAGGATTTCTGTTTAGATAAATACAGGGTTAACGATGTAGGAGAAAACAGATTGCGACTTAGGCAGGCACAACAAAAAACTCTTACATAAAGCTTTTGGCCATAGCCTTCATCAGTAAAAGAGAGACACACACTATTCACACACACAAGCAAGCACACCTCATGCACACACGACCGCCAAATCCAGCATCTCGGGCTGGAATGCCAACCTGACCTGAGATATATCCAGAATGAATAAATATATTGAGGGTGTCTAACAGTAATGGAAATTCCTGGATGGAGCAATGCATAAAATAGGGGGAAGGCCACCACTCAACTGTATTTTATCAGTGGGTGGAACACAATAATATACACACCTGCATTCAAGCACTAGGTCTTTTTACAGCAGTAGAGCTCACAATCACACCCCCATGCAGAGAGTCAAATGCATACTCTCATGGCCATGGGAATGTGTATTTTGGTGCCTATATGGTTGTGTGCGAATGTGTGCACTGTTGCTGGAAAAGGATCTAATGCTTGAAAGCTAGTGTGAATGTTGTTTTCTGTTATGTGTAACTGTACTCCACACATCTATCTGCTACAGGTGAGTGGTTGCCTTTCCTTTATCTTTTGTATAAATATATCGAGGTAAGTTTTTGCCATGTTACAGTGGACAATATATTGATTTTCCTGATGTTTATAAATAAATTTAATATTTTTACTTGCTGACTTATGACACTAACTTTATTTTTATCTAATGGAACAATATACTTTTTTATGTGGCATTTATGAGAAACTTCTTAGAGAGCTTCAGTGACAAGATGTAGGGGACTCGATCAAATAGTATCCTGATAACAGTCTGCAAATCACTCTCCAACTGTCAGCAAAGGTTCCACAAAAGTCTACCCAGCCCATCTGGCTGTGTTCTGCTGTTGTAGCAATCAGATACCTTACTCTACAGTGAATGTCCCCAAACTTTTAGAACAGCAGTATAGTTGTATGGTAAAAAGTATGCAGATCATGCCAAACACTCATTATCTGTCATTGAAAACATTAGAAAAAATGTTCTACACACCGGAAGTGTGGAGAATAAAATATTCCAAGGAACAAAAAAGAGCAACGGAAGAAAGAAATGATACCAACATTTTAGCAGCAGTAACACACAAACACAAATGTCACTAGGAGGCATCTCAAAGTGTGACAGTGTTCAACCAACAAGAGTTCTGCAAACAGTACATTCCATCGCATTTAATTCTCCTCACATTTTGCTGTATCTACAGCTTTATGGCAATGGCTTCCAGAATTGGTTACATTTCTTTGAAATAATTTATGAAAAATGCAAAGTTATGTGGCATATGTATGTAAAATTTTGTTTAAGTAAGAAGCATCATTTACAAACCATGTGCAAGTCAGTCTTTGCAATATGCCCTAATTGTCAATTGAAAATCCAAACTGACTCAAAGAAGTGGATAAAAATCATGTTCTTTGTCTATCAGCATTTGATGCGCATTTTTCAAGACCTGCATCATTGGTCCCTGTTTTATTGATGTGAATGTAAATACACTCAAGTATCTCGAGTTCCTCAGTTATGCTGCTCCTGCAGTCGTAGGAAGACACCCCACCAGAGATAAGGCAATCTGTGCCAACTTGATGGATGTCCCACTCATTCTGCATATGTAATTGCAGACCTCTTAAGAGAAATTTTGGGTAGCATTGAAATGCAAGTTCAGGAAATGCAAAATAGTCTGCACACTTGACAGACTTAACACTTCAGTACTTTTATCTGTGGCAAAAATTAAAACAAGAGGCCTATTGGGAAAATGTCTTGTAACACCAGCCTGTGCTGCAATTCCAGATGAAATTCAACATGCAGTATTGTTTCATCAGAATCGTTTATTAACACATAGTAATGTTCAAGGTCAACATTTTGTGCACTTGGTGTGACCGGTGGTGGTGTACCCACCAACTGTACCTTAATTACATGTTTGTTCATATTCAGTATAATAGGGCAGATGTTTGTGGAATCTCCTCTCCTGACAGTGGAGTAGTGATGTGCAGTGCTGTTATCTTGATACTATTTGATCTTGGTCTATACGTGTTATGTCATTGAATTTCTCATAGGAGCTTCTTTGAAATACCACATAAAAAAGTATGTATTGTAAAACCCTTTTTAAGGAATCACTGGACACCAAAATATTTCTTCCTTAAACAAGGGTTTTCCTTAAATGGGAATTTTGTCAAGATATGCAGAAGAAGTGACCTGGAATTCTAATTCAAACATGTTTTCCTGATGTAAGAAGTATTTAATTACAAAGTTACTGATAATCTGCTGCAAATTTGAATACAGTACAGGCCTACACATATATAACACACTTTTTGTAGATTATGTTCTTTATTTTTTTTTTTTTAAATCGAGAGTTGTTTGTTTTCTCACACCAGTGTACTGTAATGACAGAACTTGTTGCACCAGTTGGTTGACGTTTCTATAACTGATTTGTCTACATTAAAAGACAAAAAGTAGTTTCTGATGGTATCATCTGCATCTGCAGATCATGGTGTAACACCCTCCTCTTCTTCTCATTCTTCTTCTTTTTCTTCTTCCTGATCATTGCTACCACTACTTCCCATCTAATAGTGTTCCTTTATTACAATACCAGAGAAGGAAAGATGCTACTCACCATATAGCAAAGATGCTGAGTTGCGATAGGCACAATAAAAAGATTCACACAATCATAACTTTCGGCCATTAAGGCCTTTGTCAGCAGTAGACACACATACACACACACATTCATGCAAATGCAACTTGCACACACTTCTGCAGTCTCAAAGAGCTGAAACTATACTGCGAGCAGCAGCACCAGTGCATGATAGGAATGGCGACTGGGTGGGGGTAAGGAGGAGGCTGGGGTGGGAAGGGGGAGGGATAGTATGGTGGGAGTGGCGGACAGTGAAGTGTTGCATTTTAGATGGAGGACACGAGAGAAGGTGCAGAGGGGGGGGGGGGGGGGGGGTAAGTAGCGGAAAGAAATTAAAAAACTGGGTGTGGCAGTGAAATGATGGCTGTGTAGTGCTGGAATGGGAACAGGGAGGGGTCTGGATGGGTGAGGACAGTGACTAATGAAGGTTGAGGCCAGGAGGGTTATGGGAATGTAGGATGTATCCCAGGGAAAGTTCCCACCTGTGCAATTCAGAAAAGCTGGTGTTGGTGGGGAGGATCCATATGGCACAGGCTGTGAAGCAGTCATTGAGATGAGGGGTATCAGTTTGGCAGCGTGTTCAGCAACAGGGTGATCCACTTGTTTTTTGGCCACAGTTTGTCAGTGGCCATTCATGTGGACAGACAGCTTGTTGCTTGTCATGCCTACATAGAATGCAGCACAGTGGTTGTGGTTTAGCTTGTAAATCACATGACTGGTTTCACAGATAGACCTGCCTTTGATGGGAAAGTTGATGTTTGTGACCGGACTGGAGTAGGTGGTGGTAGGAGGATGTATGGAACAGGTCTTGCATCTAGGTCTATTACAGAGGTATGAGCCATGAGGATTGGGAGCAGGGGTTGTGTAAGGATGGACGAGTATATTGTGTAGGTTTGGTGGACGGCAGAATACCACAGTAGGAGGGGTTGGAAGGATAGTGGGTAGGATATTTCTCATTTCAGGGCATCACGAGAGGTAATCAAAACCCTGGTGGAGAATGTAATTCAGTTGCTCCCATCCCAGATGGTACTGATTTACAAGGGGAATGCTCCTCTGTGTCCGGACTGTGGGACTTTGGGAGGTGGTGGGAGACTGCAAAGATAAGGCACGTGAGATTTGTTTTTGTACACATATGGGAGTATAATTATTATCAGTGAAGGCCTCAGTGAGACCCTCAGTGTATTTAGAGAAGGAGTACTCGTCACTGCAGATGCGATGACCATGGGTGGATAGGCTGTACAGAATGGACTTCTTACTATGGAATGGGTGGCAGCTGCCGAAGTTGAGGTATTGCAGGTGGTTAGTAGGTTTAATATAGACGGAGGTACTGTGTAGCCATCTCTGAGGTGGAGGTCAACATCTAGGAATGTGGCTTGTTGTGTTGAGTAGGACCAGGTGAAGCAAATGGGGGAGAAGTTGTTGAGGTTCTGGAGGAATGTGAATAAGGTGTCCTCACCTTGAATCCAGGTAGCAAAAATGTCATCAATGAGTCTGAACCGGGTGAGGGGTTTAGGATTCTGAGTTTTTAGGAAGGATTCCTCTAGATGGCTCTTGAATTGGTTATCATAGGATGGTGCCATGCAGGTGCCCATAGCTGTACTGCAGATTTGTTTGTAGGTAATCCCTTCAAAGGAGAAGTAATTGTGGGTGACGTTATGGAGACTAGGAAGGAGGTTGTTGGTTTGGAATCCATAGGGTGCCTGGAAAGGTAGTGTTTGACAGCAGTAAGTCTATGGGGATTAGCAATGTTAGTGTACAGGGAGGTGGCATCAATAGTGACGAGCAGGGGAACGTGTGGTAAAGGGAAAGGAACTGTGGAGTGTTGTCCGAGGAAATGGTTGGTATCTTTTATGTAGAAGGATAGGTTCTGGGTAATAGGTTGAAGATGTTGGTCTAACAGAGCAGAGATTCTCTCAGTGGGGGCACAGTAACCAGCCACAATGGGTCACATTGATTTTTAATATTTGCTGTTATCACTTTGTAACTGAACATGATGACCTGTGTCAGAATAACAATGTTCTTCACTTCTAGAATCGTTATAACTTAATATGGAATAATTGTAATTTATTATTGTATTGTTTTATGCCTCTGTTTTACTATAGGAAGTGCAAGCTTGTAAATGTTAACATATTTTGTTCCTTTACACATGTCCCAATTTCTATGTATTAGCATCTGTAAGTAGACTACTGTTCTCATGTATAATTATGACTCATTCCAAATCCATATAATTCTCTTGTATACTGGATCTATGGAACACGAATAAATAAAAATAGTTGCTAAAATTTCCATTTCCAGGCACGCCTGACTGATTATGATTGTAATCGTTTGTCTTAGTGCTGCTTTCATATAAAGGGATCATATATGAGATCAATGTAATCAGCCTATGGATAAAAGGAATTTTTTCTTGTAATTCAGAATGGCAACCAATTTGTCACGTATATGCGTGGGTAACCATTCAAAGTCTCTCTTGTATTCCCTGCGACCAGTATTTCCCTAAAAAGGCTTTTTCGGATTCTTCGTATGTGTGACAGGGTTGCCAACTATCCTGTATTTCCAAGGAAAGCCCTAGTTTGGCTAATTTTTAGTCAGATCCCGTGGCTCGTATTATTTCGAGTTTATCCCTCATTTTTCTATATTTTGCAACAGTAGTTCAAATAATGTATTTTGCCTGACACTGTCACAGTTGATACTAACTGTGAGCAGTAAAAGTTGATGCAGCTTACACCAAAACTGTACTAAAACAAATAGTGATATGCATACATCAAAAAAAGTTTTGCATCATCTCAGTTCTGAGAGTTCCGGAACCTTTACAGAAAATTTGGATAGAGATCAACATAAACATTATTTCTGCCCTTTTTATTGCTCATGAAAACCACACATTGCATGTTGTACCACCATACAGTGAGACCTGCAGAGGTGGTGATCCAGATTGCTGTACACACCGGTACCTCTAAACCCAGTAGCATATTATCTTGCATTGATCAATGCCTGTATTTGCCTTGGCATACTATCAACAAGTTCATCAAGGCACTATTGGTCCAGATTGTCCCACTCCTCAACGGCGATTTGGTGTAGATCCCTCAAAGTGATTGGTGGGTCACATTTTCCATAAAGAGCCCTTTTCTAGATAACATGCTGGCCTTTCTAGTCAAGTGATGTCATTATCCTGAAGGAAGTCATTCACAAGATGTGCACAATGGTGTCGCGAATTGTCGTTCATGGAGACGAATGCCTCGCCAATATGCTGCAGATATGGTTGCACTATCGGGCGGAGGATGGCATTCACGTACCACACAGCCATTACGGCGCATTCCATGATCACCAGCAGCGTAGGTCAGCCCCACATAATGCCACCCCAAAACAGCAGGGAACCTCTACCTTGCTGTACTTGCTGGACAGTGTGTCTAAGGCATTTAGCCTGACCGGAATGCCTCCAAACACATCTCCGATGATTGTCTGTTTGAAGACATTTGTGACACTCATTGGTGAAGAGAACATGATGCCAATCCTGAGCAGTCTGTTCAGCTGTATCACACTGAATGTTGCTGTGGTTGCAAAGATGAACCTTGCCATGGACGTTGGGAGTGAAGTTGTGCATCATGCAGCCTATTGTACACAGTTTGACTCATAACATGATGTCCAGTGGCTACACAAAAAGCATTATTCAACGTGGTGGCATTGTGTTAGGGTTCCTCCGAGCCACAATCCATAGATAGTGGTCATCCACTGCAGTAGTAGCCCATGGGCGGCCTGAGCGAGGCATGTCATTGACAATTCCTGTGTCTCTGTATCTCCTCCATGCCCGAACAACATCACTTTGGTTCACTCTGAGACACCTGGACACTTCCCTTGTTGAGAGCTCTTCCTGGCACAAAGTAACAATGCAGATGCTGTCAAACCACAGTATCAACTGTCTAGGCATGGTTGAACTATAGACAACACGAGCCATGTATATCCTTCTTGGTGGAATGACTGGAAGTGATCGGCTGTTGGACCCCGTCCATCTAATATGTGCTTCTAATGTGTGGTTGTTTACATCTTTGGGCAGGTTTAGTGACATCTCTGAACAGTCAAAGTGACTGTGTCTGTGATACAACATCTACAGCCAACGACTATCTTCAGGAGTTCTGGGAACCAGGGTGATGCAAAACTTTTTTTTATGTGTGTGTATTGGCGGCGTGACTTGGCATACAGATGTGCATGAAAGAAACGTTCATGTGGCTGTAGCCAGGGGATTCACACTGCATGAGAGAGGCATCCATGTGGTCAGCACTGGCGGTGCCACACGTGTAATGAACGCTCGTCTGACCGTACACTTATGCAGAACTGTAGCTTGTCAGGTGAGTTCCTTAGCTTCTGATCGGTGGCTCTTGGTAGCTGTTGGGGGATTTAGTGTCATAGCGACTTACAGATGTTCGTTGCCAACTGTGCAGGATTCTATTAGTCGGTGTTGAGTACATTGTTGTCTGCATTGTCATCAACATTGCCACTTCTGATTTCGCATTTATTTTGATAATCAATACGTACTTTTTGAAAGCTTTTTACCTTATTTAACTCATTAGTACTAATAGTGATCTCAGTTTCAATGCCACCATGGCACCAAGTATTTATCTGGTTACTTCAGTTGTGCACATTGCTGCTTTCGTGGAAGGTCAAAATACATTAGTAGAGGACAGAAATTGTTGTGGTTGGACTCGGAGTTTGTGAGTTCTCTATTTAAGATGAGTAGTGATGAAGATAGGGTGAAATCACCATAAGGAAGAGAAATAAAATCATATGTGTTTACCATTCATTTTGGGAAGAAACATATTCCTGGATTCATCCTGTGAAAGATAATTGTTTCAAAGCCTTCTGTTTTATCTGCAAACATGAATTCAGTGTGGCACATAGGGGCAATACTGACTGTTTTCAGCATACAAAAACTACAGGTAATAAATAAGTCAATTTTGTAGTAATGTTGTATTACTTTGTTTGGTGCAATTTAAAGTTACATAAATATGAATTTAATGTGTTGTTGTTGTTGTTGTTGTTGTGGTCTTCAGTCCTGAGACTGGCTTGATGCAACTCTCCATGCTACTCTATTCTGTGCAAGCTTCTTCATCTCCCAGTACCTACTGCAACCTACATCCTTCTGAATCTGCTTGGTGTATTCATCTCTTGGTCTCCCTCTACGATTTTTACCCTCCAGCCGGCCGAAGTGGCCGTGCGGTTAAAGGCGCTGCAGTCTGGAACCGCAAGACCGCTACAGTCGCAGGTTCGAATCCTGCCTCGGGCATGGATGTTTGTGATGTCCTTAGGTTAGTTAGGTTTAACTAGTTCTAAGTTCTAGGTGACTAATGACCTCAGCAGTTGAGTCCCGTAGTGCTCAGAGCCATTTGAACCACTTTTTACCCTCCACACTGCCCTCCAATACTAAATTGGTCATCCCTTGATGCCTCAGAACATGTCCTACCAACTGATCCCTTCTTCTTGTCAAGTTGTGCCACAAACTTCTCTTCTCCCCAATCCTATTCAACACCTCCTCATTAGTTATGTGATCTACCCATCTAATCTTCAGCATTCTTCTGTAGCATCACATTTGGAAAGCTTCTATTCTCTTCTTGTCTAAACTATTTATCGTCCATGTTTCACTTCCATACATGGCTACACTCCATACAAATACTTCCAGAAACGAGTTCCTAACACTTAAATCAACACTCGATCTAAACAAATTTATCTTCTTCAGAAACACTTTCCTTCCCATTGCCAGTCTACATTTTATATCTTCTGTACTTTGACCATCATCAGCTATTTTGCTCCCCAAATAGCAAAACTCCTTTACTACTTAGAGTGTCTAATTTCCTAATCTAATTCCCTCAGCATCATCTGACTTAATTTGACTGCATTCCATTATCCTCGTTTTGCTTTTGTTGATGTTCATCTTATATCCTCCTTCCAAGACACTGTCCATTCTGTTCAACTGCTCTTCCGAGTCCTTTGCTGTCTCTGACAGAATTACAATGTCATCGGTGAACCTCAAAGTTATTATTTCTTCTCCATGGATTTTAATATCTACTCCGAATTTTTCTTTTGTTTCCTGCACTGCTTGCTTAATATACAGATTGAATAACATCGGAGACAGGCTACAACCCTGCCTCACTCCCTTCACAACCGCTGCTTCCCTTTCATGCCCCTCGACTCTTATAACTGCTATCTGGTTTCTGTACAAATTGTATTTTAAACCTGCCACCTTCAGAATTTGAAAGAGAGTATTCCAGTCAACATTGTCAAAAGCTTTCTCTAAGTCTACAAATGCTAGAAATGTAGGTTTGCCTTTCCTTAATCTAGCTTCTAAGATAAGCCGTAGGGTCAGTATTGCCTCACGTGTTCCAACATTTCTACGGAATCCAAACTGATCTTCCCCAAGGTCGGCTTCTACTAGTTTTTCCATTCGTCTGTAAAGAATTCGCGTTAGTATTTTGTAGCTGTGACTTATTAAACTGATAGTTCGGTAATTTTCACATCTGTCAATACCTGCTTTCTTTGGGATTGGGATTATTATGTTCTTCTTGAAGTCTGAGGGTATTTCGCCTGTCTCATACATCTTGCTCACCAGATGGTAGAGTTTTGTCAGGACTGGCTCTCCCAAGGCCGTCAGTAGTTGTAATGGAATGTTGTCTACTCCAGGGCCCTTGTTTCAACACAGGTCTTTCAGTGCTCTGTCGAACTCTTCACTCAGTATCATATCTCCAATTTCATCTTCATCTACATCCTCTTCCATTTCCATAATATTGTCCTCAAGTACATCACCCTTGTATAGACCCTCTATATACTCCTTCCACCTTTCTGCGTTCCCTTCTTTGCTTAGAACTGGGTTTCCATCAAAGCTCTTGATATTCATACAAGTGGTTCTCTTTTCTCCAAAGGTCTCCTTAATTTTCCTGTAGGCAGTATCTATCTTACCCCTAGTGAGATAAGCCTCTACATCCTTACATTTATCCTCTAGCCATGTCTGCTTAGCCATTTTGCACTTCCTGTCGATTTCATTTTTGAGACGTTTGTATTCCTTTTTGCCTGCTTCATTTACTGCATTTTTATATTTTCTCCTTTCATCAATTAAATTCAATATTTCTTCTGTTACCCAAGGATTTCTACTAGCCCTCGTCTTTTTACCTACTTGATCCTCTGCTGCCTTCACTACTTCATCCCTCAAAGCTACCCATTCTTCTTCTACTGTATTTCTTTCCCCCATTCCTGCCATTTGTTCCCTTACGCTCTCCCTGAAACTCTGTACAACCTCTGGTTTAGTCAGTTTATCCAGGTTCCATCTCCTTAAATTCCCACCTTTTTGCAGTTTCTTCAGTTTTAATCTACAGTTCATAACCAATAGATTGTGGTCAGAGTCCACATCTGCCCTTGGAAATGTCTTACAATTTAAAACCTCGTTCCTAAATCTCTGTCTTACCATTATATAATCTATCTGATACCTTTCAGTATCTCCAGGGTTCTTCCATGTATACAACCTACTTTCATGATTCTTGAACCAAGTGTTAGCTATGATTAAGTTATGCTCTGTGCAAAATTCTACCAGGCGGCTTCCTCTTACATTTATTACCCCCAATCCACATTCACCTACTACATTTCCTTCCCTCCCTTTTCCTACTACCGAATTCCAGTCACCCATGACTATTAAATTTTCGTTTCCCTTCACTATCTGAATAATTTCTTTTATTTCATCATACATTTCTTCAATTTCATCGTCATCTGCAGAGCTAGTTGGCATATAAACTTGTACTACTGTAGTAGGTGTGGGCTTCGTGTCTATCTTGGCCACAATAATGCATTCACTATGCTGTTTGTAGTAGCTTACCCACATTCCTATTTTTTTTTATTCATTATTAAGGCTACTCCTACATTACCCCTATTTGACTTTGTATTTATAACCCTGTATTCGCCTGACCAAAAGTCTTGTTCTTCCTGCCACCGAACTTCACTAATTCCCACTATATCTAACTTTAACCTATCCATTTCCCTTTTTAAATTTTCTAACCTACCTGCCCGATTAAGGGACCTGACATTCCAAGCACCGATCCATAGAACATTAGTTTTCTTTCTCCTGATAACGACGTCCTCTTGAGTAGTCCCTGCCCGGAGATCTGAATGGGGGACTATTTTACCTCGGGAATATTTTACCCAAGAGGACTCCATCATCATTAACCATACAGTAAAGCTGCATGCCCTCGGGAAAAATTATGGCTGTAGTTTCCCCTTGCTTTCAACGGTTCGCAGTACCAGCACAGCAAGGCCGTTTTGGTTATTGTTACAAGGCCAGATCAGTCAATCATCCAGACTGTTGCCCCTGCAACTACTGAAAAGGCTGCTGCCCCTCTACAGGAACCATGCGTTTGTCTGGCCTCTCAACAGATACCTCTCCGTTGTGGTTGCACCTACAGTACAGCTATCTGTATCGCTGAGGCACGCAAGCCTCCCCACCAACGGCAAGGTCCATGGTTCATGGGGGGAATTTAATGTAGTAATAAATATCTTTAATGTAATTAGGCCATATGAACAAGGAGAAAGACATAAAGGAGCCTTCCATGATTTCCAGCTTCTTTTCTGCTAGTGGTAGCTCCACAACAAGTGGATTACACAGAGCTGTTGCAGCAAACTGGGATTTGTGTATCACACAGTGAAGCATGATCTCTATTATAATAACTTGGAGTGCAAGGTTAAAAATCATGAAGGATGTATTCAGTGAGTCTAGTGTTGCAAAAATAAAAAAAGTGTTGTGGATGCACTGAAGTTAAAGCAATTTCCACTATGGCAACAGATGCTTCAGACCATAAAAATAGAAATGTGTTTCCAATTATTCGAGATATTTTGATTCCGAAATTGGAATTCAAAATAAACTTCTGGATTTTATAGAAGTGAGCAGTGAAACAGCAATATCTATTCACAACCTGTTAAAATGTTCGTTGGAGTCCCACAAACTTGATATAAGCAACTGTACTGGTTTTTGTACTGATAATACCAATGTTAATTTTGGAAAGCATAATTCAATATTTAAATTGCTAAATGATTTGGCAAACGAATATTCAAGGAAAACAATTCAAATCATATTTTGCACAATGTGATGAAATATGCCTGTGATACCCTAGATACTGATTTTGAAAATTTGGTCCTGAAATTGTATGGTCATTTCTCCATTTCTGCAAAGTGAAGGGAAGTTCTAAAGTCCTTTTTTGAGTTTTTAGTTGTAGAATGGAGTGAAATTGTCCAACATGTACCTACTAGATGGCTTTCTTTAACACAAATGATTCATAGAATCATTACAAATTTGGAATCCATTAAAAGTTATATGAAAAGCATTGATGATTGTCCCAAAGCTCTAAAGACATTTTTAAATGATTCTGATGATGTTGAAAGAGAGTTAACTTTGGAGATTTATTTAACTTCACTTCTCATGTTGGTGCAGTTTTTTAGATTGTTCTAAGTTTTCAGAACACTCTGATGTTACTAGAATGGAAACTTTTGATTGGTAAAATTGAGCAAAGTGTGAGTGACAGATATTTTGGTAGTGGCACAATAAATTTTCAAATAAGTTAACTTGTGCCATAACCAGAAAACGCATTGAAGATCATCTTATGGAATTTTATGAGTCGTTGAAGGTTAACTGCCAGGGTCAACTGAGCCTTGGATACCTCTTTGTCTAACTTCTGAACTAAATTTTAAGCATTTACAAGGAATTATGGAGTCACTTGAGATAGATGATGTAGATGAAGATTGTCCGTATGACGAATTTTGTAATGTAAATAATATTTTGAAGCAAGGGATATCTATGGAAGGCAATGCAAAAAAAAAAGAGGAATTGATGTCTTCTGTACCTTGAGAGCCAGAAACGTTCAGGTTCCCAATTTGCTGAAAATAATTGGGTTTGTATTAATGATTCCTGGTTCAAATGGTGAGGCAGAAAGAATTTTTTCATTAATGAACCATAAATGGACAGGGATGCCCAACAAATGTACCACCAAGCTTATGAAAGCAGAACTACAAGTAGCAATGAATTTTAATTGCAGAGAATTCTTTACATATGTAAAGTTGAATGAATCTTTGCAGAAAGGATCAAAGTCTGTAAACAAATACTAGCAATAATGTAAAATAAAACGTGTATGCACATTTTAAATATATTTCTTTGTAAAAAACACTATTTGAATTGTTTATTTTCTAGACTTCATCCTCGATCCCTTATTCTCTCTGTAAAAAGTTGACAACCCTACAGACAATTGTCAGATTCTTCCGCTGCGCATTAACGAGCCTCACATTAAATCCATCCCACAACAAATAGGATATTTTGTTGTGTGTACCAGTGTTGTGATAATATGTTCCTAAATGGTCACACAAATAGCATTGGGTGTCTCTTCTTTGATTCCTGTGAAAAGATCAGAAATTGTGTTTGAGCAAACCTTCATCAATAAGGACTGATGATATTACTTGCTCTATTTCATCTGACTGTGATGTTGTTCTCTGCCTCTTTGTTGACTGCATGATAGTGTTCGACAACGCTGCCAGTTTTGTAATTATTTGAAAATTGTTCCAGTTCATGTGTACCATACTCCAACTGTGGCGAAACCATGTTCACATGATTATTTTCTATAGCTGACTGATTCTGGTTTGTAGCTACAGATGGACTATTTGAACTACTCTTTCTGCTTATTACCTCAGAACGAATTTTACCTTCGATAGTTTTCAAGTCATTGTCAGCTTTAGCATTCATTACACGCTGACTAATTTCATCTATGATCGTGGCATAAGTCTTGTGTTCCCAGATACTTTTTTCTGTGAATGTGGTGTCACTGTCAAATATTCCCATTTCATATCTTTCATTTAATTTCTTTACATCCTTCTTAAGCCCTTCACATACGAATGTATGAACCAGTTTTAATAGACCAACATCTTGTGTGAGCCTGCGTAGGTCCTCTGCCAATTTTCTGCCAGTCAATGCAAATATGCTGCGTTTATTTGCACAGTCGTGACCAATTTGGTCAGATTTTTGTGTTCATTTCCCAAGTTTCCTGTGCCTCTACTACCCTTTTTACTTTGTCCACACCTTTTTTTCTGTTCCATTTCAATGTCTGATATTTTTGGCTTAACTGCTTATTCTTACTAGAAAACTTCGTGCCAAGTTCGTTAGTGGTCTCTATTAGATTTGTATTCCAATGGTTATGCAAAGTTTCAAGATCACCAGCTAATGTATTTACTTTTTGTTCTATCATGCTGACACAATTAGATTGTTTTTTTAATCAAAATTGTTGACTTATGTTGCGACAGTCTCGATTTTTGAAGTTAATTTTCTATAAAAGCTACTGGTTTCGTTCACTAATTTCATATGATCTGATCATACCCGGTAATTTCAGAACTCATTTTTGTGTTATCTGAATGTAGGTATACCTGAAATTTCTGAACTTACTTTTAATATTGCCTGCAATATTTGGTTACTCTCTGTCTCATTCCTACTATTACATATTGATCAATCCACATTACTCATTCCTGCAAGTTCACTTCGTTTGCTCAGAAATGAATCACAAAAATTTTCATTGAGAGTTTCTTTATTTCTTTTTCCATTACTATCAAAACTTTCACCTTCCAGTATTGACTGAGGACCAGTTTCATCAACTGTGAGCCATGCATTATCCCCAAATGCATGTGTAATTCACAAACAACAGTAGAGTTTAATTGAATATTTTCATTATTTGCTGTGATTCATTACTGATATATTTGTTTGTTGCTTGTTGTTGGGTCCCATTTTTGACAAACACATGTAATTGCGGTATTTGAATATATAAAAAAAATGTTAAATTTTTACAGAAAGAAAACTTACTTTTGCTCACAACAAGATGATATCTAATCATGGTACTATTATGAAAGAAACACTACAAGAACACATATTACAAGGTTGGACTTTTTTGCTTGCTGCAAAGGTCAGGAAATTGGCAAAGGATGGGATCATGGCAGAATTGCTTTCCCATGCATAAAATTCAACTATACTCTTGATCCTACCTTGAACCTTTTGTTCATGTTTCCTTTTTATTCAAATGTGTTAAATGTTTTTTCTTCCCAGTAATTATTATCTTTTCCATCTTTCTACCTCTTATAGCATAAATATGCAACAAAAAATAGTTATTAGTACAATGTTGATGTCCAATAACGGATTCTAATTTTTATTGTACTTACACATAAAATTTTTTGAGATCCAAGTGACTGTTTGGTCACCATTTGTAAGATTATTTGGAAAGTATTTGGAAATTACAAGGGAAATATTATTTAAAGTGTTAAATGATTTTGTAAAATTATTCTCGAATATATTATTAGATAAAGGATGGATTTTGGCTATCTGAACAGTCACCCTAGGGAATGAAGAAAAAATTGAACAATAAAATTTTGTTATGGATACATAGACATAAAAATTAAAAAATATTGTTATGTCCCTTCTTCAAATGATTTCTTATACCTCTTCAGTGCTACAGTGGCACATTGATATAACCTTCATTATTACTGGCATCCTTGTAGGTTATCACTATTGTCCATACATTTACTATGATTTACATTTTTGGACCAATAAATAAATATTCAAACAACTTTTTTAAAACTGTCCCGAATATAGTTTCACACACGGCCCATACAAAATATATTCACAAGGTTAATAATACTTGTGTTGTGTAAGTGTTTACACAAGCCGTCATGTGCATCTGGTCTCAACACAGACAGACAGTTACTAATTAATTATTGTGTGCTGGATTACTCACTAATAATCATCTTTGGCCTCATTATCTTTTATTGTTGCCACAGATGTTATTGCTATCTAGCAGTCAAAGAGTGCGTCTATTAATCAACTTAAAAAATTACTGCCACAAAGTATGGCCTCAGAGCCCAGATTATAGGTATCTTTCCTTCAATGTGCAACACAATCTGAATTTTGTTGTACCCTTTTTTCTCAAATAATTCCAGAATAGCCTCTTCCAACATGTTAAGTGAGGTGTACACTGGGTCAGTTTCTGCTAGAGAGGGACAAAACGCCTCAAACCACTTGTAAGTTTAAACCTGATCCCTCCACCCACTGTCTCACTATCTTGCTACAATAAACTATCACTCATTGTCCTCACAGTTACTGCTGGTTTTTATTGAAATTTGAGTGACTTGAACTGCTCAACCTCATGTTAAATTCTGATGTCTCAGTAAGTAGTCTTACTACAATTATAGTCAGTTAACTACCATGTTACATGTTAGATACAACTCACCTGCATTGTTTAGCATTCCTACATACCCTTTTATGATCCCTGATGCTCAGTCCACTTTATCTGTGAGTCAACATTCATCCATAGAAATTTTGTTCTTGATACTCATTATATGACCTTATCTTTCACATTTAGAGGGTTGCTGCAGGGGTTCTTGTTCATGTGGAAACTAACATTGATAGTCTTTTTACATACAGTGCTATTTTGTTGTTTTCTGTTCACCTTCATTCTAGCAAGAGTGTTTCTTCAGCCTCTTCATTTCGTAGACTTGATGAAAACTCATCACAGTTACTGTGTTTGGGTAATCTGGAGAAAATTGTTGACATATATGAAGAAGAATGTTAGACTCATGCATTTCATTGGAGATTCCAATATTATTGCATTTAAATCATAAACTTTTATTTTGTCTGAAGACAACATTGCTGTCACATGAGACATCATCCAGTACTACTTATTTCCTTACAGAATATAAGATTGCAACAGATTATTTTGTTACATATTCAATGAACATAGGTGACCTTTTACACCTGTACATAACACAGCTTATATTTTGCAGCATCTACTTCACATTAGAATAAAATTACTAAATCATTTTAATATTACATATGAATTTCTTAACATCCTGGATGGCATTTCTTTTTAGCTCCAATTCTCTCACCATTTTAAATTTGCATGGCAGTTGCTTAACACTTTGATATATCTTGTACAAAATTAATTTTATTCTTGGACAGCCTACTCTAGGGGACATGTAACATTTTTCTGTTCCTGGTTTCATAAATATGAACATTACCATAGTTTTATATATATGTTAATTAACTGTGACAAAGACGAGGACTTGGAGTATGTACAATCTGGAAGCAGTACATATTTTATGGAGGAAGATATAATTAGCTCCAGCAGAAACAGCTTCTTAATTTTATTATCATATACACTATTCTCAATAATTTATTGCAAACATTTTCTGTCTCGGTATTCAACACAACTTATTACTGAGATGGATGCCTGACAATTTTGCTGACTTTTTCTTAAGATTTTGTATGACAGTTTAAAAATTAATGATGGAGAAAAGTACGCGTTCCATTTTATTATCATTTAGCTTCAATCTATTCTCCTAGCATCACAGAATTGCCTTCTTCAGCAAGTGGTCATTCATTTGTTCCATGACCTTTTCATCTCTATGAGGTGTGATGAAAGTAGTGTCACCTGCATACGTCACTGCTTCACATGGCACAAGGATTGACAAGTAGTTTACATATATAACAAACAGGAAAGGTCCCAGAGCAGAGCCTTGTGGGACTCCATACCTTAGATTCAGAAAGTCTAATTTTTTGTTTGGATTTATAATCACCATTTGTTTTCTATTGGCTAAATATGGTCTCAGAAGTTATAAACCTACTATTCCATAATTTTCTGTTGGTGTTAAATAAGTTATTATGTGAAACAGAGTCAAAGGCCTTCTAATTCCTCTATTTTCAAAACCATGTAAGGCACATAACACAACATGTTGAGCCAGCGTAATTGCAGACAGTCCATTTTTGAACCCATATTGAGCCTTAGTTAAGAGATTTTCACTTTCAAAAATCGTTCAGTTACTTTTTACTATGACTTCAATAATTTGTAATACGATTGGTACTATTGCAATAGGCTTTTAGTTTTCAGGTGAGTTCCTGTTTCCCTTTTTATACAAGGCAAGATGGTGTTTAACTTCAAGCTGTCTAGAAATATACCTTTTTTGAACATCAGATTTATAAGGAAATTTAGGTGCCAGCTGAGCATGTTTATTATTTTAAGGATAAAATTAGACAAGTCAGGGATACCCTCTGTGGCATGTGTGTGTTCTCTGTGTTCAGAGCCATGGTAAGGCACATAACACAACGTGTTCAACAGGCTTAATTGTAGACAGTCTGTTTTTGAACCCATATTGGGCCTTGGTTAACAGGTTTTCACTTTCAAAAAAAATCATTCATTTGGTTTTTTACTATGACTTAAATTATTCTTAATACTATTGGCACAATTGCAAAGGGCCTATAGTTTTCAGGTGAGTTCCTGTTTCCCTTTTTATGCAAGGCAAGATGGTGGTTAACTTCAAGCTGTCTGGAAATATACCTTTTTTGAACAGCAGATTTAAAAGGAAATGTAGGGACTACTTGGTTTGGAGACTACATCCTTAGGCTAGATAGTATTCCATTGAAAAGTTTCTGACCCAATGTTAGCTCCATCCTTCCAAGAAACAAGTAATCTGTCTGTAGTCTGTCTGCATTTCCTTGATTACTGCTTGTCTTGGCTTCATCTCTCATGGAAAATTTTCCAACATTTATGAAATAAATGTTAAGCTCATTTGCAATTAATTCTGGTCTAGAGAGATGACTTATTTGTTGGTTCTGATATTCCTAATGCATCGAGTATATTTAGCAGAATTGTGTGATCTCCTTTATGAAAGACTTCACTACAGTCATGGAAGATGCCTGTTATATGATCTCATTTTCTAATGCGTTCAGAACAAAATTTGTAAATTATGCTTTTACCAGACCTGAAACCAAATTGTACTTTACACAAAAGATCGCACTTTGTTAAGTACTCATGAGCGATTGTCATTGAGGTTTCTATTAATTTTGAAAATGATGTCTTCTAAGAAATAGGCCTATAATTTTTGTTTCTATTCTGGTTCATTTTACTTCCATTGAGGCAGGACTTTTTATGTGCTGTAGTGTGTCTGAGAAACGACCTGTGGTGGAAATTAATTCATCATCTGCACTGAAAGGTTTTTGATGCTTTCTATACCGTCCCTCAGCAAGCATGCAGGCTCTTCATCTATACCTGCTAAGGTTTTGTTTTCTTGGTTGTGCACAGCATTGTTTAGTCCTTCCACAGCAGTGAGTTGTGGCATCACTGTGTTTAGTACATAATTCAATGTTTTTACAGGCTGTGTTTTGACAAACTTTTGTTTTTATGTTGTTGAAGTGTTGATTTGTAAAGTTTTCTAGTTATTTTATTTTATTTTTTTATTGCCATGCAGTGTAGTACCATTGTACCAAAATTGTGTGTTAACTTTTCTAACTCTCTATTTTCTATAAATTTACCATTTTGAGACTTTTCTGCTGTTAGAAATTCTTTTCTACACATCTTTTTGTATGTGTGGTAGTAGTTGTCAAATGCAGGATCATTCACTGGTATGCTTCCTTATCCCATTGGTTGCCCAGTTATTTTTGTTTTATGCTTCAATCTCCCTTATTACTTTTGGAAACACTTATGGGTATTGCATTGTAGGATTGCAGGATCCATTGAGGTACACTATACACCATACAATAAGTATGATTTTGTTGGTCTCTTGTTGTTTCCCGGTACACACATTCACAGTTTCGCATTGAGACCAGAGACTGCTCCAAAGAACTTGGAAAGCAAAGATGTTGATATGCGACTTCACATGTTCTGAGGCTGGCTCCTTATAGGGCACTAAATCCTAACAGGGGAGAGGTGGGGGCAGCCCGCAGGAGAGGGAGTCATCACATGCATCTCTCTGTAGAGTGATATAACATGCACCTGTAGCACTGTCACATGACTGGGAGTAGGTAATGTCACACATGCAGGAATTATCGTCACTCACTCATGAACAACCGGTACATACACTACTGGCCATTAAAATTGCTACACCACGAAGATGACGTGCTACAGATGCGAAATTTAACTGACAGGAAGAAGATACTGTGATATGCAAATGATTAGCTTTTCAGAGCATTCACACAAGATTGGCACCAGTGGCGACACCTACAATGTGCTGACAAGAGGAAAGTTTCCAACCAATTTCTCATACACAAACAGCAGTTGACCAGCGTTGCCTGGTGAAACGTTGTTGTGATGCCTCGTGTAAGGAGGAGAAATGCATTCCATCATGTTTCTGACTTTGATAAAGGTCAGATTGTAGCCTCCCACGATTGCGGTTTATCGTATCGTGACATTGCTGCCCGCGTTAGTCGAGATTCAATGAATATTAGCAGAATATGGAATCAGTGGGTTCAGGAGGGTAATACGGAATGCTGTGCTGGATCCCAATGGCCTCATATCACTAGCAGTGAAGATGACAGGCATCTTAACTGTATGGCTGCAATGGCTCATGGAGCCACGTCTCGATCCCTGAGTCAACGGATGAGGACATTTGCAAGACAACAACCATCTGCACGAACATTTTGACGATGTTTGCAGCAGCACGGAATATCAGCTCAGAGACCATGGCTGCGGTTACCCTTGATGCTGCATCACAGCTGCGTCACGCCTGCGATTTGCGGCGGTGCGGTTCTTTCCGTCCCTTTACGACGAACCTGCACCCACCTGTGCACATTGTCTCAGCGTATCATCAGTAGGAAAGCCGAGTGAAACCTACTGTACTTTGATGTGAACCAGGCTGCAATTAAAGTCACTAATCTGTGTTTCAGGAGAAACATGAAATGAAACATTGGAAATTTTGTCCTCAATATATTCTGAAACTTAGGTGAACAAGTATCACTGCCAAGCCCATGCTAGTCTTAACACAGTCACTCACAATCCCTTTCACTCACGTTAGCAAGTTTATGGTGTTGCATTTCCCAAAAACATAATAGCTACAAAAATACTAATTGTTTTTGATTGAGAATGCTCACAAAATATTAAGTCTGTCGGTATCAAATGCAGTCACAGTTTTTAGCCACTGACCTGCTCAATACACCACGTGGAATATATGTCTTTTCCCATCACAAAATTCACTTAAAAGTTCCAAAATTTCTACACAAACATCGGAATAATTATGCCGTCACTTTCCAACGCTTTTGATGTATGAAACACTGCTAGATCCAGCTACTTATCATTTCCATCGGAACTACTACTGCACACGTCCGATCTGTTTCATGGCTAGGCTTCAACTCCTCTAGAACACTCTAAGTCTTCTCTACCAGCAGAGAAAGTTGCGTGAAGAATATTACTTTACCATTGGTCAGTTTACTCAACAGCCAATAGCAAAACAACATTCTCCCACGTCAGTCCGCACTTTTCATCCATAACCAATCGCAAAATAGTAAACCTCATGACTGCACTTTTTACCGACGTAATTATCTAATATGTTGAAGTTTTGCTTATGCATAAAGTTATTTACTGTTGTTATTTATACCTGAATTAACTTTCCCCTTACCATAAACTTACTTTACAAATCTATTCTATAAAAATCCTTTTTGTCCATATCCATATTTCTTCGAAATGTTCCCACACTATATCCTACTACATACCTCATTAAACAATTATCTCCATATTAACCTTAAACCACATTCACACATAATTCATACTACTCAAACATATTTACAATATTTTACATACATAAAAAGACATATAACACTTTATGAAAATACTAGGACAGTTTATGAAAAACATTCAATTACTTTAGCGAACTCTAGTGGGCACAATCGAAACTAAAATCACAGTCCCCCTATCCAGTACTGTCTTTTATCAGCTGATACATAAACTACATGTGCATCCAGTCTCGCGTCACCATCTGTCACTATCCAGCTCTGAGACTCATCTCCCACTTAACTGCCTCCAAGGCAGGATCATTATACGGCGCTACACCTCACACCCCCTCTGATTATAAAATTTGATTCCAAAAAATTTTAAAATTATACTAATATCAATCCTGACTTAACATTATAAAATATTTCACAAAAATATTCTCATTCTTATAGACTAAAATCACAAATCTCTTACTTCGGACTTTGCAGTCTATAACTAACCTAGTCTAAAATCTTTAATTTCTCTGATAATAATCCTTTCTTACTTGGAAACATTTTTTGAAAATCTCTCAAAAACATTCCTAACTTTTAAAATAATTTTTTACATTTACTTTTTGAATGTCTTTTTTCACGCACTGTGGTTGGTGTCCTACTATTTAATAATAGTATTTTCTCCTACCTTAAAAAAACTGCACATAGCTATCGCCTCTTTATCACACATTTTTCCGTGAGTCTTGATTATGGCACGTTGCATTGTAGCATCCATACCACACCTCCGTTCACCACTAATTGGTCCCTCCATGGTTCACATGCATTGCTGTCCCTGAAACCGTACTTCCATCTAGGCCTGCTTTCTTTATATACATCCTAATATACAATTACTTATAGTATAGGGGTATTATTTACACTTTTTACTATTTAGTTTAACCTGAATTCAAATGAAAGTAAATTAACAGAGTATTGCTTACTCCAATCAGCAAGATCAAATCTATTCAAAAATCTTTAATAAAATTTACTTCTATTTCATAAACTTAATGAATTTAAAAGAACTAGTTGCTATTGCAAGCAAAGGTTATATTAATTTTTTTTCTGTTTAACTTTCACTCAACTTGAAAATATTTAATGGTAAAAAACACATTTCCTATAAAGCAATTATTTACAAATATCTTTAAAGTACATAGTTATCACTTTTTATGTAGTGTATGTTTTCATCACTTCTTCCTCATAGTTTCACCACTATGTAACAGAAATCAAGAATTGCATTTACAAAATATACATATATTCTCCACATTCATTGATACTCCACTCGTGAAAAATATTCTTCACCTATATCTCCTTAACTAACTGCCCTTGTCACGTCTGGTTATTCTCACATTTGTACATGTCACTCAGCCTTCAATCACAAACCGACCCCCATCTCTCTCACCACAAAACTTACTCCATCTTATTCCCATGACTCCATCTTACACCTACAAACACACCTTCCCTGATAGAGAAGAATATTACAGAAGATAGATTCAGCTCAGAATGATTAGAAGAGGAAGACTGGCAATACAAAAAGAAAATGAAATAGCAGTGCCAGTAACTTGAGCACCTGGTGTTCGTCAAACACCTAGCATTGCATAGGTTGCAATGCCCTCTGAGGCCTCCAAGCTTAACTCACATCTACCTCAGGGTCCACCCCCACATCATCTCCATACTCATTGTAGTCCCCCAAATCCTCTGTCCTTCTACAATACCTAACTGGTATACTGGCTACTTCTTCATCAATCACATAGTCTTTTCGAAAAAATGGCACAGCCACATCTTTCTCATTCATTTCAGAAATTATCACACTTTCGATAAAATTTAATCTCCCTTTGTAATGGTTAAAGAAATCTACACCAATCAACATTTTTATACACAGATCAGGAATTATAAGGAAGTTATGGAATACTTCCACCCCATTTATTTTCACTGGCAACAGAACTTCATGTCTAACAGGTTTTTTCACTTTTCCAGTAGCTACAATAATCTGTACCCCCATTACTGGCATAATTACAAGATCATTCTCTTTTTGCAATGATTCTAACCAACCTTTACTCACAGCACATAAATCACTATTGGTATCTGCTAAACACTGTACCTCTTCATCACACACCTGCAGACTAATTATTGGTTGACTCAATACTTATCTCCTTGCTAGTATCAGCATCCTCCTCCAACAAGTCATTCACAACCTCTCTTCTATTGAAACCTTGCCTGTTTCCGGAAATTACACAGATTTTTGCAGAACCACCTTCACCACTTTTTTCCACCATAGTAAGTATTCTATCCACTAGTGACAACTCAAAACTCCCTTCTGGCACTTCGCTATTCTCCATTATAGCCTCTCTCTTTTCCATTTCTCCACTATTAATTAGTCGACCCCCACTTTGGTAACCATCCTCCTGCTTCTCCCTAATAGCCTCACAAATGTCGTCATTTATAGACGCTAATATTTCCTCCACACTGACATCACTAATTTCCTGTAATTCTGCAGCCTCTGTACTTTCGCCTTCCTCATAATATGACTCGATTTCAACCTGGTTGCTAACCACTTTCTTGCAATCGGATTCTGTCACATCTTCCACTAATACACCCTCCCCCTCGTCTGCAATACAGTGCTTATCTTGTTTATGTCTATCCAAAAAATCCTCTAAACCTCCATAAATGTACAGATTTTTATGTAGCTCATTTTGTCTGTTGCTACTACCTTCTCCTGTACCTCCCTTACAGTCCCTGTCTGGATACTATTAACACATACAAAAGGATTTGCTAGCGGGCTCAAACTTCCCATCTGGTAAATGCTAGCCCTTTCACAGACGGCATTTAGTTTGATGGATTCTGTAGTTTGGTATCCTTTCTTATGTTTACCCCTCTCTGCTGCTTCCTTTGCGCAACATCATTCTCTCCCACTGAAGAATACGATCAATGATCGTGCACCTGTTCCCCATTACTTCGCCTTTCATTTGCAGGATAGCACCACCTCCCGGCACCTCTACCCCTGCCATTTCCACAGAACACACCAATTCTGTTAATGTTTACGCTATGTCATGGTCCTGCATCATTTGGTGGTTTGTCATTACGATTTTCATGTTCCTCCTCATGCAGTAACTTCTCGACCCTCTCCAAATAACTAATGAACTTATGTACATCATCCCTCAGTACTGAAATAACTTTGTTCTGCCAGTGCATACGCATTTTACCTTCCAAACCCATAACAATTTGCTCTGGCTCAATTTTGTTGTTCAAGTATGACAAATTTGTTATCAACTTTAACACGAACTTTTTCACACTTTCCCTTCTGGGATTAAACTTTTCCCCAGCCCAGAAGCTATTTAATAACTCCATGCGTTTTTGCTTACCCCAATATTCTTTCAAAATTGCCTCTTTAAATTTATCCAAAGTATCGTACTGTTCAGTAGCAATAACCCCCCCAAGTTCTGGCCGCTCCTAAGAATTTTGACGTAATAAAACCTATTTTTTGTCTCTCTGACCACAAACTATGTAATACACCTTCAAAATCATTCCAGAATTCATTTGGATGCACATTTCCTGTTGGATCAAAATGTAAAAACTGTCTGTTAGTGACATATGAAATTTCAGATGATTCTACCACAAAACTACACCCACTACTGTTAATTCCATGTTTGAGGGTAGTTTCAACTTGGCATAGTCTACTGTCATGCTCATCCAACCTACTTTCCACCTCTTCTACTTGGTTAATTAGCTGAAGAACATTTTTTTCAGACTCATCCACTTGTTCTGACACAGTTTTTACTTCATTCATACATTTGTCAGATTCAGAACTGATTTTACTGGGTAACACTTTGTGATCAGTTTCACATACAGATTCTAAAGCTGCTATTTTAACCTGTACTTTTTGTATACCTTCTTTAATTTCATCTACTCTTTGTTTGTTTCCAATAGCAACTCTTTTCAAAGCCTCTGTTAATTCACCTTTTACAATGCTAACAGATCTTTTGCAATTATTCTCAACTCGAGAAATTTTGTCATCTACTTTATTTTCTAATGACTTCAATTCATTTTCCCACATTTCTTTTAAAACAGCAGTCTGCTTTTCAAGTTTTTCATTAAACCCACTGCCAAGTTTACTAATAATTTTTTAAGTTTGTCCTTGTATAGAGCCCATTAAAGTGGCAAACGTTTCCTGCATACTTCCTAGTTCAATTTCTGGCATCACTGTCTCTTGTTTACCTTGTTCCACTGGCACTATACAAAAATTTGGTAGCCACATTTGATACATTTGATTCAGTAACATTCCCAACACTATCATCACACACCTGATCGTTACTGAGTTTATGCTTAATGTCACTTTTTGAATTAGTATTATCCCCACCAGTTACATTAACAGACATACTTGAAGCAGACTCAATTCCACTGTCCATAAATAACATAGAAATATCATCAAAAACATCCCCTTTTATTTTAACATCTACTCCTCCTCTTTGTTCAGGTGTGCTAGTGTGTGAAGCACTCACACTGAATAAAAGTTCTTCCTCCTTCCCCATATTCACAAAATCTTTATCACTTGCCATGTTTCTCAGTCTTTCAGCACACACACACAACAGATGTAACAAAGTTAACTTATCTTTTGTTGAATGCTGCAGCCTCGGTATGTTGAGACTGCGAGTCCGATCCCCTGCAGCTGCCGTAACAGTTTCCGGGCCCCCACTCATTGTGTAGGCTGGCCGCGGTGCCCCGCTGTACTGCTCACCATCACTGCTAAGATGCCATCTGCTGCTTCGCCGTGCTCCCATTGCTACTTCAGCCGTTGCGTATCATCTTCTTTCATGCAACTCCAGCAACTCGAAACGGGTTCTGTTCAAACTTCTGCAAGTACCAGTTCACTAAATTCTTTCACTAAAATTCACTGTTCAGTCCATCAAAATCTTTCTCTCGACCGCAGATACAAAAATACTACGGCTTTAGTGTTTCCTGGCACCAATGCACCACATGCGGCGGCGCGATTCTTTCCATCCCTTTACGACGAACCTGCACCTACCTGTGAACATTGTCTCAGCAGATCATCAGTAGGGAAACCAAGTGAAACCCACTGTCCTTCAATGTGAACCAGGCTGCAATTCAAGTCACTAATCTACGTTTCGGGAAAAACACGAAATGAAAGGTTGGAAATTTTGTCCTCAATATATTCTGAAACTTAGGTGAACAAGTATCACTGCCCAGCCCGTGCTAGTCTTAACACAGTCACTCACAATCCCTTTCACTCACGTTAGCAAGTTTATGGTGTTGCATTTCCCAAAAACATAATAGCTACAAAAATACTAATTGTTTTTGATTGAGAATGCTCACAAAATATTAAGTCTGTCGGTATCAAATGCAGTCACAGTTTTTAGCCACTGACCTGCTCAATACACCACGTGGAATATATGTCTTTTCCCATCACAAAATTCACTTAAAAGTTCCAAAATTTCTACACAAACATCGGAATAATTATGCCGTCACTTTCCAACGCTTTTGATGTATGAAACACTGCTAGATCCAGCTACTTATCATTTCCATCGGAACTACTACTGCACACGTCCGATCTGTTTCATGGCTAGGCTTCAACTCCTCTAGAACACTCTAAGTCTTCTCTACCAGCAGAGAAAGTTGCGTGAAGAATATTACTTTACCATTGGTCAGTTTACTCAACAGCCAATAGCAAAACAACATTCTCCCACGTCAGTCCGCACTTTTCATCCATAACCAATTGCAAAATAGTAAACCTCATGACTGCACTTTTTACCGACATAATTATCTAATATGCTGAAGTTTTGCTTATGCATAAAGTCATTTACTGTTGTTATTTATACCTGAATTAACTTTCCCCTTACCATAAACTTACTTTACAAATGTATTCTATAAAAATCCCCTTTTGGCCATATCCATACTTCTTCGAAATGCTCCCACACTATATCCTACTACATAACTCGTTAAACAATTATCTCCATATTAAACTTAAACCACACCCACGCATCATTCATACTGCTAAAACACATTTACAACTTTTTACATACGTAAAAAGACATATAACACTTTATGAAAATACTAGAACAGTTTATGAAAAACATTTAATTACTTTAGTGCATTCTAGTGGGCACAATTGAAACTAAAATCACAGTCTCCCCAATCCAATACTGTCTTCTATTGGCTGATACATAAACTACATTCACGTCCAGTCTTGTGTCACCATCTGTCACTATCCAGCTCTGAAACACATCTCCCACTTAACTGCCTCCAAGGCAGGATCGTTATACAGTGCTATGCCTCATATGGTGTACTCAATGACGAACCTGGGTGCACAAATGGCAAAACATCATTTTTATGGATGAATCCAGGTTCTGTTTACAGCATCATGATGGTCACATCTGTGTTTGGCGACATCATGGTGCACGCACATTGGAAGTGTGTATTCGTCATCACCATACTGGCGTATCACCTGGCGTGGTGGTATGGGGTGCCATCGGTTACACGTCTCGGTCACCTCTTGTTCGCATTGACAGCACTTTGAACAGTGGATGTTACATTTCAGATGTGTTACGACGTGTGGCTCTACCATTCATTCGATCCCTGTGAAACCATACATTTCAGCACGATAATGCATGACCACATGTTGCAGGTGCATGTACGGGCCTTTCTGGATACAGAAAATGCTCGACTGCTGCCCTGGCCAGCACGTTCCCCAGATCTCTCACCAATTGAAAACATCTGGTCAATGGTGGCCGAGCAACTGGCTCGTCACAATACGCCAGTCGCTACTCTTGATGAACTGTGGTTCGTGTTGAGCCTGCATGGGCAGCTGTACCTGTACACACCATCCAAGCTCTGTTTGACTCAATGCCCAGGCATATCAAGGGCATTACTACGGCCAGAGGTGGTTGTTCTGGGTACTGATTTCTCAGGATCTATGCACCAAAATTGCATGAAAATGTAATCACATGTCAGTTCTAGTATAATATATTTGTCCAATGAATACCCATTTATCATCTGCATTTCTTCTTGGTGTAGCAATTTTAATGGCCAGTAGTGTACCTTGGGTGTAGCAGGAGTGGGGGCTGACTGGATGGAACGATGAGCAGTTCTCCTAGAGACCATGCCAGTTTGATGCATCAGACAGATGTGGTTTGTGATGTGCCATTAATGAGCGCTTCAAACATGTTGTTACGTTGTGAGATGACTTAGTGTGAGCTCAAGTATGGAGGGCTGAGTGCTGGTCAGATGGTGTCCACACACACCATGACGTGAGTGCACAACACTCAGTCCTTGTGTATGGGGGGGAAGTGAGTGAGACTGAGGAGGGGACACGCGAATGTTAGTGATTAGCTGCTTAACATGCCTGATGAAAGGTGAGTCACAGATTCGATCCAGAGGGAGTGAAGGCTCGACTAACTGCTGAGAGTGTGAGGGATTCTCCATATAGTACTTCCATTAGAGACGCACAAGGTCTTCCTTCTACATGGCCCGAATGCCTAACAGTACCCATGGTAGGGTGTCAGCTCACTTGCTTCCACGGCACATCAGTGAAGCTTTAAGTGTTCAGTGCCAGCGTTCAACAGGCCCATTGCTCTAACTGTAGTATGTTATTGTCCTAAATCATTTCACCCCACACAGTTCACAAAGCTGCCAGAAGAGGGCGGACTCAAACTGGTTTGTGGTGACAGAAGCTGGGTAGCCAAACTGCAAGATCCACATTAATAAAAGGGCTTGGGCCACCGCATTGGCTGTGATAGTAGTGAAGGGAATTACCTTCACCCAGTAGGTAAACCTGTTGATGGTGGATATCATGTAATGAAAGGGGCCAGAGGGGGGTAGGGGTGCAATGCTATTGATGTGTATTTGTTGAAATCTTTGTTTTGCCATGTCGAACGTACCCATGGGGCTGTGCATGACATCCTGCTTTTGCATGCTGACAAGCCATGCATGCTTGTGCCCAGTTGCAACACTGTTTTGTCACCCTGGGCCAAACAAAATGTTCAGATACCAGACGTGTGGTGGTGCATATGCTAGGGTGTGCCAAGTCATGAATACTACTAAAAATTTCCTGGTGGAGAGGTGTGGGAATCACTGGACGTATGTACCCTGTTGAAATGTCGCACCATATGGGTGACAAGAACCCGGATCTGTCTGTAACTCAAGTTTGAGCCCTTTTTTAGTATCAGTGTGGAATGTGACAAGCTCAGTATCTGCAATATAGGGAGTTTGCTGAGGTCCTGTTGTGAAGATAATACTGACACACAAGATAAAAAATGGGCAATGGGATGGGACACTGGGTGGTGTTGTGAACACAGCTTCTGTCCTGCAGTAAAAAAGTCACAAGGCATTGGCGGCAGGTGTGTGGAGGTGGTGCAGATCTGAGGGCATGGCTGTGTGTGACAGCTGGGTGACCTGCTTACAAGTGCCCGTGAGCTTGGCTTGCACAGTGGCGATGTGTGAGCGGAGGGCTTCATTGTTGTCCCAAGGCTCATCATTGTGTGGTTTAAGATGCACATGGAGATTGACATTTCTTAGCCATTTTGCCAAAGAGGAATTGAAATAACACCAAGCAGAGTGGTGCATAACATCATCCATTGAGCTGCCTGAGGCCGGGGCGGCAGTGTACCAAACTATGGAAACTGCAGTGCGGGTGTGCCCACCTCTGTGACATGAGAGCCCCCCTGGGGTGGGTATGCAGGGGGGGGCAGGATGTTGTAAACCTGGTCTACGATCTTCAGTCTCATCCAGAAGGGCAAAAGTTAGATGGAGAAGGTGAATTTGAACTTCTGGAGGAAGTTGGAGCAACCAGATGGTCCAAAGCGTAGCATCTGGCATATGATGTGTGTCAATTGTAGTGCAGAAATGATGCCAGAGCTGTGATATGATCTGGAACCCAGTGACTCAGGACTGATGTTGAGGTGAATAGCTTCCTCTGTAGATCTGGATAGGTGCTTGAGGATGGTGTGCTGGAGGCATGCATATTTGCCTGTTGCAGGAGGCAAAATCACAATATCACAGATCAGATCTGGTTCATCATGGAGTGACACAGTAAGCAAATGAATTTAGAGTTGTCAGCAATGCCGTGTAGCTGCAGGACATGGTCAACCAAGGCAAACCATGTGCATTGGTGGTCCTTGCAAAGGAGCAGTAGTTTAGGCCAACAGATAGGAAAATCTTGGCGTAACAATTTCTCAAAAACTGCTGCTCCCTGTCCGTAGCTCTGCAGCGTAACTGGCTCGGTTGCAGTAATGGTGTACCAGTTCATGGAACTGTCATTGGCACACAGCATGGTAGATGCGGCTGGCTCAACCATGTTCAAGAAATCAACGAGTCGGGTGTTCAAGGGAGTAACGCCAACAGGTGGACCAGTGTGGAAGAGTCAACCATAGTTGACTGATGTGTGGAAAATGACAGAGTACAGTTTCCAGTCCCCTCCCCTACAGATGAATTAAAGTTTTTGAAATCATATAATGTTTGTGGAAGACACATGGCAGGAACAGCGAGGTGTGCCATTGGAAACACTTGTAAAGTGGACACTGGTAGTGTGGGGGTAGGGGGAGGAAGGGGGGCTGGTGCAAAATCTGGAGTTCTGGGATAAACATGAAATTTCCTGTCCTGAGTGTCCAGCTCGATTTGCAATGCCACTGACCTGGGTGGAAAGTTCACTCTGGCACTTGGAAAATTTGTAAACGTAGCCTCTGGTGTACACTGTGTCAGCCATTGTTGAGCACTTGGTACACCTTTAAAGTTCGCATTCGACATAAAACATTCGCATGCAAAGTTTTGTGCACAAAAAATAATCTGTTGGTAAGGTATGCTGCAACACGATGGCTGGTTCATGTAGGATAACAAAAAGTTATTGTTCGTATCTGGTGCCTGCACACATGGCTGTAGAAATGTAGAAGCACTGTCCTGCTGAGTACAGATAGTCAGTGTGTTTAGAATCTGTGTCGAACTATTGTTAACACAAGGTGGTTAGTTGGGAAACAATGCCAGGGCATCAATTGGAAAACCTAGTCAGCTCGTGGCCAATTATTATTACTTCTAAAACAGTATTACATACTCATGAAGTAATATGACACAGAGTGCTATGTCAGAGCTCATAAGCAACAGTTATTTAAGTTCTTGCCTTCTTTTTAAGAAAATTTGCAATTAAATAACTGTACAATTCCTTCACAGTTCAGTCAACTACCATTGTTGTTCAGAGAACTAAATCAGTTTCTGGTCTAGTCAAGTATGTTTTCTGTAAAAATTATGTATGATTTAAGGAGCACCTCTTAACATTATATCCTACAGACCACGTACAAGGTCAGTAGTTGAGCAGTAACGACTGCTATTCAAGTCTCACAATTAATAAACTCTTGGATATCAGCTCAGAATTAACTAATGATTCCAATTTCTCGCTGTCACTTTTCAACTGAAAACAATGGAAGAGTGCAAATGGAAAACCATTCTCACATTTGTCAGAAGAATAAAAAAACAATGTATATGTTCTTATACATACGTATCATATTTGTATCCAAAATATTGAGAATGTATTCTAATACTACAGAATTACACTGCCCATCTCATGATTGTGAATCATAATGAGACAAATTAGAAAACAAATAATTTATTAACAATGTTCTAAGTACCATGCAGTAGTGAATCATGGGCCTAAACTCTGGGGAGGCCAAAAAATGTATTGGAAAATCCCCTTTACTTTCCTTTTAAATACACATACCTAACATTCATAATGACCAAACCCACTAATATAATTACCACTAAGATGATAGAGACAACTACCACTGCTACTACTACTACTACTACTACTACTACTAAGCTAATAATAATAATAATAATAATAATAACAATAATAAACCCCGTGCCCGTGTGGAGTTGATAGTCTCCCATCGAGTGCCTCCCCAGGTGGCGGATAGGGGAATGCTCTCCAGATATGGAGGGTACCGGGGAAATAAAATACCCGGGGTGGACCAAAACTATCAACCGAAATCCACTAACGTCTGCCTGGTATCCAGCAGTTAGGGGTCAGCGTCTGTTCGCCTAGATGGTGCGGCTGCAGCAACCTTCTTGATCTCAACAATCAAGTCGTATTCCTCGTGATCTTTCCTTGGAAGGACCACCACCAAGTTAGTTTTCAACTTGAAAACCAAACATGATGATAACACAAGGAATGAATCCACTACCCCGGGCACCAGTCGCAAGGCTGGCTTTACCTGGTCATCGGATTCCGGGGGACCAGGAGCATCATGTTACGCTTAAGGTTGAGAACCAGATGACGTCCAAATTATTACACACAAAACAAAGACACTTCATCGGAACACTTAATACTAATACTCTTTTCAAACTGGGCAAGATCAAACAACTTACAGACTTGCTGCAAAAATTCCAGATCAAAATCCTTGTAATCCAGGAAACACGATTTACGGACGAAAACCATTTTGATACAGACAACTACGGGATCTACAAAGGAAAACCAGCAGTTAAAACTAATGAGAAAGCACTCAAACAAATCTATCAGCGACTCTGTCATTGACTTCCAGTCTGCCTCAGAACGTATATCAACGCTCTCCGTCAAATCGGCCAACAAAGCATATACCTTGATCAACACACATGCACCCACAAATAACTATAACAAGAAGAACCGCCAGAAAGTGGATGATTTCTGGAATGACCTTGAAGAGACGACAAACAAAATTGCCAAACACCATTTAATAATCTTGTTAGGTGACTTTAACGCACAATTAGGTAAAGAGAAAAAATACAGGAAAATCACCGGAATCCATACAGCTCACAAGAGAACTAACAAGAATGGGGAAAGATTGATAAGCTTTTGTGAAAATTTCGGCCTCATAATTATGTCAACACAATTCAAAAAACCCAACAAGAAACTGTATACTTGGAAGTCGCTCAACACAATGTTGGGTGAATTCCAGATAGACCATGTGGCCATCTCCAAGAGTAACACAGCAGAAATTCTGAATGTGAAAACGAGAAGAGGATTTTTTGACTCAGACCACCATCTTCTACAGATAAAGACCAAGTTACAACCCAATAGAAAAAAGCCAAAACTAAACAAAGTGCTGAGACCAGACCCCGAATACATAAAACTCAACAAGGAAAACATCTTACAGGAAATTAGTCAGACAAACACCACAAACTGGACAGAACTTGTGGACGTCCTCAAATCCACGATGAAATTGGATCAACCCCCGAGAAGGAGAAAACACAGGTGGTGGAATATAATATGTGACCAAGCAATAGAAGAAAGGACCAATGCCTGGAAAAACTTCAATAGTCACAAAACATCAGAAAAATGGCAACAATTTCTAGTAATCCAAAAACAAACATCGAAAACTATTCAGAGGGAAAAAAGAAATTATGACAAATGGTGACTGGATGAGATAGAACAAGACTTGAAGAAGAACAACACCAGGAATTTTTATACGACGTTTAAAGAACATATTGCAGGATACCAACCACCCAATCTTTGCTTCAAGAAACCGGATGGTTCACTATAAAGTAACATGAAGAATAACTGCCAAATCCTCGCAGACTATTTCAACAAACTTCTCAACTGCGAAAGACCTACAGAGGATATTCACTACGAGACGTCTACACCAAATCCTGACGCTAAACTGCCAACCATCAACGAAATAGTAGAAATTATCAAGACACTGAAAAACAATAGAGCCCCCGGAGAAGATGGAATTATTGCAGAACTATGGAAACTAAATGATGAAAGATTAACAGGAAAAATTCACAAAATCATATTAAACATTTGGGAAACAGAACAGATCCCTTCTGAATGGAAATGCGCACTCATCCATCCACTCCACAAAAAAGGGGACAAAACTGAACCAAATAATTACAGGGGTATCTCACTCATACCAGTCACATATAAAATCCTATCAAAAGTTCTCATGAATAGATTAGAAGAACAAGCTGACCCACAAATAGGAGAATACCAGGCTGGTTTTCGCAAGGGACGATCATGCATAGAGCAGATCTGGAATCGGAAAATGATTCTCCAGATGAGAAACACCCGAAACACAGTGGTTACTTTTGTAGATTTTAAAAAGGCCTACGACTCAATAGACAGAGTAGGGCTGTGCAAGATGCTGGAAGAATTCAGCATTGACAGAAAGACAATAGCAATCATTCAGGAAACATTAACTGACACAGTCTCCAAGGTTAAATTTTTGGGGGATATCTCGGAACCATTTGAAATCCAAACTGGAGTGCAACAGGGTGACGGACTTTCACCATTACTCGTTAATATCATTCTTGAAAAAATTATCAGGACATGGGAGAAAGAAGTCAAAGGAATCCAAATTGGCATTAGAAAAGATAATAGATTCAATTTGAAGTATTTAGCTTTTGCAGATGACCTTGCAATCCTCACAAATAATAGAAAAGAAGCCACTAACACCATAGAGAAGTTACACAAAATTGCACAAAGAACTGGCCTCCAAATCTCATATGAGAAAACCCAGTACATAGAAAGAGTGCCAAAAGACAAATTGCCTATTGTGACAACCCATGGGAAAATCGTACAAGTACCACATTTTAAGTACCTGAGAGAAATCATCCAGCCATCAGGGATCAACCTAAAGGCCAATGAGGAAAGAATAAAAAAAACTACAGAAAGCATATAAACTCACGTGGAACTATTATAACAAAAAGTCCATATCCATTAACGCAAAATTGAGGTACTACAACACTGTCGTACTTCCGGAGCCACTGTATGCATCTGAAACAACACAAATAGGTGGGCAAACTAAAATCAAAGAAATAGAGAAACAAGAAAGGAAAATTCTCAGGAAAATTTTTGGCCCGATACAAGAGCAAGGAATCTGGATGAAGAGACCAACATCAGAATTATACAAATACACAGCCAAGATTATGGATACAATAAGGAAAAGAAGAATGCAGATCTACGGACATATCCATAGGATGAATGAAAACAGAATTTCAAAGCGAACTCTTAAAGTCATCAAATCAGGCAGGGGAAAAACAAAATGGATAACAAAAGTTGAAGACGACCTCAGACAAGCACACATAACAGTAAATGATGCAGAAAATAGAACTGAATTCAGGAACATCATCAAAAAACATAAATTTGACACCACAACACAGAAGAGACCAGGATGCAAATGAACAGCGGAGCGAAAGAAACAACACAGTGAACACATGAAGAAAATTTGGGCTCAGAAAAAACATAAACAATCATCATAAAGGAATTCAAGTTCAAACGCTCTCTTAAATGGGAATAATCGAAAATAATAATAATAAACCCCGTGGAGGCCCGGGAAAAGAATAGGCCTCCGGTATGTTCTGCCAGTCATAAAAGGCGACAAAAAGAACAAACCACTAATAGGGCTAACCCCCCTTTTAGTATGATTACTTGGTTCAGGGCAGAACTATAGAAGCCTCAGACAAGCGCCGTCATGGTTGGGGATGACGCTTGAACCCTATGCCCGCCCACAATGGTAACAACACTGCTAGCCAACTGGAAAATGATTTAAATCCAAATAGAGGTGTTTTGCAGGATATGCTTCCTGCAACCACCCTAGAAGGAAAACAAAGACAGTGGATGAAATGGTCAGATGAAGTTAATCGACACCTCATGTTCTGTTATTACCAAGCAACAAACCTAGGAACCAACACAACTGGATACAGATCACAAGTATACACAACATTTATTACCAGATACCCAGAATTAAAATTTTTAACAGAACAACGACTAGCTGATCAGATCCATGTAATAATAAAAAATAACAGGATACCCCAGTCAGAATTATAAAACATCAAACAACAAGTACAACAAATACTGGAACAAAATAATGTGCAATCCGAAGAAGAAGAAAATCCAGTAATGGACTCAAACATCCCAGAGAAAACAAACAAAGACCAACATGCACCAATTAAACAATCAGAGGAAAACGAAATCTTAAGACAGCCTCCAGAACAAGCACAAATAGAACACGAAGTGACACACATGTTAGATATAGAAGAGAAATTTCAGCTGACATATATAGAATACAAAGACACAAATACAGACATTAGACCATTCTTGCATAGACCGCCAAATAACCCACAAGTCGAAACAACAATAAAAACTATCAACACAATCATACACAACAAAATAAATGAAAACACAACTATGGAAGAGTTACAACTACTGGTTTATATAGGAGCACTCACTACACTAAATATACACACTAGGCAGAAATCAGAACCAACCAACACACAGAAGAAACCCACAAAACCAGCATGGCAACACAGGCTACAGATCAGAATAGAAAAACTGAGAAAAGACATCGGATAGCTAACACAATTTATAAGAAATGCAATGTCAGGAAAAAAAAAAAAAAAAAAAAAAAAAAAAAACGAAAAAGGTTAGGTAAAATCTCACAACAAGAAGAATAGAGCAATTAGATGAAAAGAAGCAGAAATTACAAGCATTGGCCAAACGACTTAGAAGATACAAAAAAAGTGAAAATAGAAGGAAACAAAACCAAACATTCAACACAAACCAAAAGAAATTTTACCAGACAATAGATAACACACACATTAAAATAGACAATCCATCAAACATAACAGACATGGAACACTTCTGGAGCAACATATGGTCAAACCCGGTACAACATAAAAGGCATGCACGGTGGATACAAGTAGAAACAGACACATACAAGATGATACCGCGGATGCCTGAAGTGATAATTTTGCAACATGAAGTCACCCAAGCAATTAATTCTATTCACAATTGGAAAGCCCCTGGAAAAGATAAAATACCAAATTATTGGCTAAAGAAGTTCACCTCAACACATTCACATCTAACTAAATTATTTAACTGTTACGTTGCAGACCCATACACATTCCCTGATACACTTACACATGGAATAACTTATCTGAAACCTAAAGATCAAGCAGACACAGCAAACCCAGCTAAATATCACCCCATAACATGCCTACCAACAATATACAAAATATTAATCATTACACAGAAATTAATAACACATACAACACAGAACAAAATTATAAATGAAGAACAAAAAGGCTGTTGCAAAGGAGCACGAGGATGTAAAGAGCAACTGATAATAGATGCAGAAGTGATATATCAAGCTAAAACTAAACAAATGTTGCTACACTACGCATAGATTGATTACCAAAAAGCTTTTGATAGTGTACCCCACTCATGGTTACTACAAATATTGGAAATATACAAAGTAGATCCTAAATTGATACAGTTCCTAAACATAGAAATGAAAAATTGGAAAACCACACTTAATACACAAACAAATTCAAATAATATCACATTACAACCAACACAGATTAAGCGTGGAATATACAAGGAGACTCATTAAGACCTTTCTGGTTCTGCCTTGCTCTGAACCCACTATCCAACATGCTAAATAGTACAAATTATGGATACAATATTACTGGAACATACCAACACAAAATCACACATTTGCTATACATGGATGATCTAAAACTACTGGCAGCAACAAATCAACAACTCAACCAATTACTGAAGATAACAGAAGTATTCAGAAATGATATAAATATGGCTTTTGGAACAGACAAATGTAAGAAAAATAGCATAGTCAAGGGAAAACACACTAAACAAGAAGATTACATATTGGATAACCACAGTGACTGCATAGAAGTGATGGAAAAAACAGATGCCTATAAATATCTAGGATACAGACATAAAATAGGAATAGATAATACAAACATTAAAGAAGAACTAAAAGAAAAATATAGACAGAGACTAACAAAAATACTGAAAACAGAATTGACAGCAAGAAACAAGACAAAAGCTATAAATACTTATGCTGTACCAATATTGACCTAATCATTTGGAGTAGTGAAATGGAGTAACACAGACCTAGAAGCACTCAATACACTTACATGATCACAATGCCACAAATATAGAATACATCACATACATTCAGCAACTGAAAGATTCACATTAAGCAGAAAGGAAGGAGGAAGGGGATTTATCGACATAAAAAAACCTACATTATGGACAGGTAGACAATTTAAGAAAATTCTTTCTAGAACGAGCAGAAACTAGCAAAATACACAAAGTAATCACTCATATAAATACATCGGCTACACCACTGCAATTTCATAACCATTTCTACAACCCTTTAGATCACATAACATCAACAGATGCGAAGAAAGTAAATTGGAAAAAGAAAACACTACATGGCAAGCACCCGTATCATCTAACACAGCCACACATCAATCAAGACGCATCCAACACATGGCTAAGAAAAAGCAATATATACAGTGAGATGGAAGGATTCATGATTGCAATACAGGATCAAACAATAAACACCAGATATTACAGCAAGCATATTATTAAAGATCCCAATACCACAACAGATAAATGCAGACTTTGCAAACAACAAATAGAAACAGTAGATCACATCACAAGCGGATGTACAATACTAGCAAATACAGAATACCCCAGAAGACATGACAATGTAGCAAAAATAATACATCAACAGCTTGCCTTACAACATAAACTTATAAAACAACACGTTCCCACATACAAGTATGCACCACAAAATGTACTGGAGAATGGTGAATACAAATTATACTGGAAAAGAACCATTATAACAGATAAAACAACACCACATAACCTGACATCATACTCACCAATAAAAAGAAGAAATTAACACAACTAATCGAAATATCCATACCCAATATAACAAATATACAAAAGAAAACAGGAGAAAAAATTGAAAAATACATCCAACTGGCTGAGGAAGTCAAGGACATGTGGCATCAGGATAAAGTTGACATTATACCAATTATACTATCAACTACAGGAGTCATACCACACAATATCCACCAGTACATCAATGCAATACAGCTACATCCAAACTTATATATACAACTACAGAAATCCGTAATTATTGATACATGTTCAATCACCCGAAAGTTCCTAAATGCAATATAACATATACCGTACAGCTAAAAGGAAGTCACGCTTGATCAAGGTCTGCATCACTTTCCATTTTTGACCAGACATAACGTCTGAGAAGAGAAAGAAAGAAAGAATAATAATAATAATAAATGGTAAATTCTACTAAGTGGTAAATTCTACTGTTGAGCATTGTTACTTGTAAAACTAGTTAACTTGATGGTCCTTCTTCCTGAATCTATCGATGACATCATCATACCATGTGTCTCATGTTTCAGGAATAGTAGCAATTAGACAAAATAGTCTGAAACCTTCTTGAAGAATTTCATCTGTTTTGTTCTCAGTTATTCTTTTGATTATGTCTCCCAAACTGACAGTGTAAATTGTTTATTTATGCTGGGAAGAAAATACAGTCTCCAGTTCTACATGCAAGTGCAGGTAATTGAAGAACACACCATACATCTATAATAATGAGTCCACACCATCTACAGGGAAAAGCTGAGTGTAATTAGTGAATTGAGTAATATCATCCAATTTAGTGGAGAGTGGTTTATCACAATCTGAAAATCTTGTTCCGAGATGTGTTACAATATTATCCAATACCTGATTGCATTTTGCAGTCAATGGATTGCCAATCCATTCATTCATCATTTCATCTTTATTCCTGGAAGCTTCAGGCTGACTGTTTCATGAACTTCAAAAAGTTGATCAATTTACCAGTTCTGAAGTTTTTTGTGTGAGCTATGCATTCTGTGACAATCATTCCAAAAATGTGTATTTCTTTTAAGAATGTTGAAAAGCAGTTCAGTCTTTAAAAATATGCTATGAAAAACAGAGAGAGGAAAAACAAAGACAGTCTAGGTTGCTATTTTTGAAACCACTGGCCTCTCTTGTAGTCATTGCAATGGAGTCTGGACTGTCAGTTATTTTATTTGAAACTTCAGTTAGCTCCAGGTGTTTTTAGAAAATGGCAGATATTATCATCACACTGCAGTTCCATCTCATTTCACTGTTGGAAGTAATGCATTTCCATTTACCAACAGTAATGTCCAGAATTGCTGTGCATTTGTATGATGACTGGAAGAAAGCAGGAATACCTTGAAGCACAGAGAAAAAAATCCTTAAAGGTTAAGTACAATACCAGCTTTGCTGAGTACTAAATTCAAACAATATAAAAAGAGCAATGTAAAAAGTACTAGAGGCCATATCACGGACTATAACATCTAGGCACTTTAATGCCACAACAGGATCACCTTTGTAGGTTTGGGCCAGCAGTTTGGTCTTCATATCATAATTCTGAAACATGCCACTCAGCACAGTGAAAAAAGCAGTTCTAGCTTGAGTACATCATGAAAACTGTGATAATGTTCTTGGATGTCACCATTGCAGTTCACCAGCCTCACAATAGAGCATTGTGCCTTGTCCAAAATGTTGCTTCATCCACAATGCAAGCACAAAATGAGGTTCTATCCAAACTTGAATGTATATATTCACAAATTGATTCATTTATACATTCAATCAGTTTGCTCTGTATAGTTTTTGAAAATCCCAGAAATAGCACATTTTCTTCCAGTGTGGTTTCATATCTTCATTTATGTCTAACACAAGTTTATAAACACCTCTGAAATCCCTGGGACTCAGGGAATCTTCTCTGAAAGCCAGAGGGAGAGGATTTTAATTTGCTCACTGTGTGACAAGCTCGCCCATATTTTGTGTAAGTGGCCAGCCAATAACAATTTCCTGTGACATTCTTGTTGTTATGTTCCCCCTTTCCTTAGGTTTTACTTTCTTATGTAGCATTTTCCTTCTTTTCCTGCTTTCTTTGAGTGTGTGCTTTAGTTTTCTTAGGTCTGTCCACATTCGTTCCTTTTAATGTGTGTCAGGGCGCTGATGACCTCGATGTTGAGCGCCCATAAGCCCCAACACACCACCACCACCACAGCTCCTGCCTACACAAAAGATATGTGAAAGCAATTAAAATTTTCATGATCTCTCTGTTAGCTTTCACTTCATTGTTGTGTCTGATTTCTATTGATTTGTGATGTTCATTTAGTTGCTTGGAAATATAAACTTTTCTAGATAGTTCTTTAAACGGAATAAAACTATTTAGATGATCTTTAGAAGTAGCATGCCATGCTAAATCTATAGATAAATTCTTCAGATCGTCGAAACCCTCAGCAGACCATACAGTTTTTCATGTGCTTTAGAGTAAACATGGCCAGTAGACTAATTTTCCTTTTGTAGGGCTAGGACATAATCAACTGTACTGCTCATACCATGGGGTTAGAATGCATGTGCTTTGAACTTATTTTCTGAAAAGGTGTAAAGCCAGTGTTGGACATCCTTTCTTCAAAATTTCATGTTGTTCAGTGTCACATCTCCTTGAAAATAAAAGCTCCTGCAAGAAAGTAATGACATCCTCACTCAAAATCATTACATCAGTCCTTGTGCAAGGTCAGGCTTCATCCATATTCACTGCACATGGGACAACTAACTCAAGGCAAACCTAGAGAGGTGGCACCATGGTAACTCGCCTCCCGTGGCCCAGAGGCACATGGCATCACAGCTAAGGTGACCTGTATCTCCTCTCCTGTTTCCAGCAGTAATATAAAGGTTACCATGGCAATGAAGCAATTACAGACTGCCAGGCTTGTGTCTGGCCTCCTTGCCATGAATTTTGCACCTCCGTCTGATTTAGGATAGGGGGCTCTCTAGTGCTGGTTAATGTCTTTCACACTTGGTGACAAAATTGCTTAAAGATCTATTGTAAAAAATAATATTATTACTACTAGACCTACTACAGAAAATGTAGTTGGTCCAGCCTCCATTGCCTCCTCTCATCAACGACCACTGGTGCCATTCAAGGAAGCTGACAATTGCCAATAAGTAAGCTTGATATTGAAGCACTATATTTTATTTGTGATAATGCAAGAACAGAAAAACAGTAATAATATTTTGATTAGTAGAACTGTCTTAAACCATCTCTCATTCATTTTAAATATTTACTGGAGAATAACAAAATTGAATTCAAGAAAAAAAATTGCTCGATGTTGACTTCTGTTTCTTACATAGTTCCATTCTTGCTCAGTGCTGACTTCTGTTTCTTAAACAATTCCATTCTTGAGATCAGATTTTCTAAAGTTTGCTGTCAGGCTGCGTGTGCTATTGAGGAAGAAATGGCAACATACTCAACAGGTCTTTCTGTTTTACAATTGATAAGCATGGCTCACCTTTCAGATGATGTATAGTGTTGCATACATCAGCCAAGATCTTTCCTATTTTGAATACACTGACTTTTCCCTTCTTCTGTTTCATGACAAGAATTTTTAATAGCTATTTGAATATGAGACACTTGATCATGCTGCATTTGGAAGACTTACACGCCTGTATCCCAACAATGTTTTACCACCATCTTTAAAATAAAGAAGTCAGTTTTATGCATTGGAATTACAAGGAAGGAGTTCATAGCTTTTACTGCCACAACAATCTTGTGAAATCTTGTAGAAAAAAGGTCTTGCTTAACTTTCTTCACCTCTCTATAACTGCAAAGTCTCTATCACAGCTCAAAAAATTGTGCCCACTGCCAGAACGTGTGTGTTGTTTCTTAAAACCATCCCGAGCCTAATGGAGGAGACCTTGACACATGGTATTTGTAACTCTAGACTGAAGCACTGCTTGACACGAAGTCCACCATCTGTTAATGAATGTTTGAAACATTTTCTCCAAGATTTGACATGTAGATCATGAATAGAGATAAGCAACAGAGTACTGAGAACACAACAACAATGAAAATCCCATTTGTGAAGGAACATCACCTAATATATTTTCCATTTACACTCTTCAGTTGCTCTCCCATGAAGCAGCTTTAACAATGTCTCCATTTATAATTACTATATGAACTAAAAATTAATACTGACTGTCCTTCAAGTCTCTCTCATGGCCCCTGTCCTCCTCCCTCTGTAACTTTTTAACTGAATAACTGATGTATGAATTGTAGATTTGTGACATTTATTTACATTCCTTTTCTTTCTTTTGTGTTATATAAAGTTCACTATATGTGGGTTCAGAGCCTCTTAAAGGTATTGCTGCCTTGTTCCTTGTTGAAGGCTGTTTGTTAGGTGGCCATCCAAACTGGAACAAGTCAGAGGCTGTGAGACTGACTAAGAAAGATTCTCTGGCCCTCAACGTTGAGGTTTACGTGACAGTCTGGCAATATTACACATGTAAAAATGGTTTTATTGTTAAACCTGAATAGACAGTTGATTCAGGGATTCCTGGCCACCTTAACAGTTTAACATACAATATTATTTTATGAAACTTCATTTGTCTATTACAAAGTTTTTATTCTGCTGTTCTAACACAAACATTAGTTTTATTTTTAGCTTATATTTTAAAATTTTCTTCTTATCTAATTTTTGTTTTCAGATAGATCCTGCTGGTTTTGGTAAAGCTATGGTCACTATTTGTGAGATGGTATGTGATGTTTTCAGACAGGAACCACGGTTGTTGGAACTAACCTCTCCTGTCTTCGTGCTGGGTAACATTTTAATCTCTCTGTAGTAGACATGTAGTCAACTTAATAGATTGTACATGTGATTCAAGTAGGACAACAATGACTGTGTACAATACTTCATTCAGTCAGCAACTATGTTGTATAGATCTGCATACACATACTTCTCAGATCACTGTATAATGCACATCTCTAGTGAAGCTCCACATTAAAAGTAACACTGTTCTATTCTATTTATCCATTTATTTTCTTTTTTCCATTTTATTTTGACTGAAATGTATTTCAAATAGTTTTTTCTTCTGTTGTTCAATATCTTCCCTTGTAGTAAAGTGTATTTTCCATGTCAGATTATATATTTCTAACTACTTTACAATCCTTCGTGACATCTTTTCTGTATCAGCATCACCTTACATATATAATAACTTTTCAGGTTATTCTGACAACATTCCTCCATCTTTTTTAT
The DNA here is from genome assembly GCF_021461395.2 of Schistocerca americana. Taxonomy (NCBI): domain Eukaryota; kingdom Metazoa; phylum Arthropoda; class Insecta; order Orthoptera; family Acrididae; genus Schistocerca; species Schistocerca americana. Next base: position 875,859,979 of record NC_060119.1, read on the forward strand.
TTTATTTTTTCCCCCTATCACACATGCTTACATATATAAACTTGCTATTTATATAGTAATTACAGTGGTCTAGTAAGATTTATTTTTCCTGATATTGCCTGATGCTCTTCTACCTCATCTACTCTCTGTCTTTCTCCCTCTCTCATGCGCACACACTCACACACACACACACACAAACACACACACACACACACACACACACACACACACACACACACACACACACACACACACACACACAGTTTTCAATGTTCAGCTTTAATGATTTGTAATGTGTTCCCTTCACATTTATTTACTATTTGCCTTAATTATTCTCCATTATGGTACAATTTAACAGTCATATATGACATATACTCTGCTTTTGTAACTCACTCTCTATAGCTAATATCTTTTCGGTGTTTCTCATCGGCCAGCCGTGGTGGCCGAGGGGTTCTAGGCGCTTCAGTCCAGAACCATGCGGCTGCTACGATTGCAGGTTCGAATCCTGCCTCGAGCATGGATGTGTGTGATGTCTTTAGGTTAGTTAGGTTTAAGTAGTTCTAAGTTCTAGGGGACTGATGACCTCAGATGTTAAGTCCCATAGTGCTCAGAGCCATTTGAACCATTTGTTTCTCATCAGTACTGTACCCTTTTTGATGATCATTGTCTGATGATGAACTTGTAATTTGACAACCATTTATCTAAATAAATTAATGCTGAATAGCATCCATGTTTTTTTAATTTTCATTCATAAAAATAAATACTGGTATGGTAAGAAGAAACTAAAATGTGTCTACACTACATGCAAAAAAACTAGATAATATTTCATTTCTGTTAAGAGTTTCAATGCAAATTCTTCCTTGACATAGCACCAGTAAATAATAATAATTTATTAATTGTAATTGAAGTTAGTGATCCCATGATCAGTTTCACAAGATGTGACTCCACGTCACTGGTACATGAAGTGTTGACATTCCTACATAAACCAGCCATTACACTGTACATGCCTTAGCAGACATTGTAAGTTGTGATGTTGGAATATGTGTGAATCAGGGAATGGACATCTTTGCTTGATTTCTGAGAGGGATATAAAACCCCTACTTGAAAAGGTGTTGAAAGTGAATCACTTGTCAAGGAGATGAATGACAGTTAAAGAAAAAAAATCATTGAAATGCAACCAATTTGTTGAAACACCACTTATTTACATCTGAGTGGCACACACAAAACCAAATGAAAAACTGCTGTTTCTTCAGTTTCTCACAGAGTTTAAATATTATCTAACAATTTTTAAACAATATTTTAAATGTTTTCTATGAACTGTGATCAACCAACATAAAACAGCTATCATGAAGTGTAGACAAATTACCAACATTACGAAAAGGATAGCTTGCTACTTACTGTAAAGTAGACACATTTAGTTGTAAAGTAGACACATTTAGTTGTGAACAGTCACATATAAGCTTTCAACCAAAGACTTCTTCAGAAAAAAAAGAAGCCACAAGCACACCTCCCACACACACACACACACGTCCACTACCTCTGGCCACTCTGGCCAGACTGGAACAGAAACAAGGTGAATGGAGGCAACTATCTGGAGCAGCGCTGAGAAGAGGCAGGGATAGCAGTGAACAGGTGAGGGAAGAGGAATTATAGTTGCCTGTTGGGGCAAACAGGGGCTAGATAGTGACAGGACAAGTCTGACAAGTACAGTGTCAGTAGGCTGTGGGGAACCTATCTATTGTTAGCCACTCGCCTCCTACCTCTATCACATACAATTCACTTAGTTTTTCACTGCCATTAATTTGTGCATGATATTTTGACAGTAATATCTGACTTGTGTATTAGGGTATCTTCCACCATTAAGCTCTCAGGTTTTCAAATCTCATCCAGTGCAGTTCCCAGTAATCAGTCTTTTCATCTTACCCCATCTGGTAAGTATCCGCTGACCTGGGGTTCTGGGCAACCTTTTTCTAAACGTCCTGGTCCTTTCCCTTCACCCCTCTTCCTTCCTTTTCAACCCGTCTGCCAGAAGAAGGAGCCAGTGGCTCTGTAAGCTTGCATATGTATGTTCCGTCACTGCATGGTGAGTAATTTTTTTATCTATCCAGTTACATTATATTTTAAAAAAATGATTATTTTTGTTGATATATGTGCATGTGTTGTATCAAAATCTGCATTAAGATCTCCATCTATTACAACATCATAATGCAACCATCTAATTCATCTAACACATCTAACAGCATGTTCAGTTTTTCTAAAAATATACTCATAATACCATAGGTGATCTAGTTCCAATTACAAAGCAACTGAGTGACTCATTAATATAGATTGCCCCACCACATTTTCTACAGTAACTACTTTCTGTGCCATATTTATCAAACTTGACAGCTAAAAATAAACTCTCAATACCCCAATGTTCACTCAAACAAAAAATATCTAATTTATTATCTATTCCAAAATTATTTACTAAAATTTCTTTATCTTTTGGTCCCTGATTATTCAGGTAGCAAATTTTGAGATCAAAACTGTTATTCCTTTTAGACTGCACATTTTGGCAAGGCTGTGTAAAATCGTGTTTCTTCTTTTTACTTCACTGTTTGTTTTTCTGCATTATATTCCATTTCATCACATGTTTTGTCAACATGATTTTTCCATCTAATAGTAGATGCTGGTACTGAGTGTGCACTGTCGTAGTGTTGGTCAATAGACTTTTCCAGGCAGTTTCCTGCTGTACTGAAAGTTTTGTTTCACATTTTTTGGGACTGTTCGCATTTAGAAAATTGTATTTAGTCATTAATGGAACTTGAAAAACATTCATATTTAACACAGGGCAAGAGATTTCTCAGGCATAATATATACACTCTATTGCTTACAGCTTTGCATCTCTGTGAAAATATCCACATACTGGATCAAACTTTCAGCATTTTAGCTTTATTTAACTTGTTTTCCAGTTCTTTTCATGTAGATGGTGTGCTATGACAGAGATGTCACATGGAAATAGAACAAGAGTTTCGTGATAGCACACTTGAAGACTTTGGTGTTCAAATCTGACAGGATACAGTTGCAACAACTACATACAGAACTCATGTCACATACTTTGCAAGACACACTGTAGATCGTAAGGATTGGCAGCAGTGATGGAGAGCATGGAGCAAAACTGTAGCACCTGAGCTTTCTTTCAAATTTACATTTTACTCAGTGTACTGAAACTCACTGCGCTCATAAGCTTGTAATGTCAACTGGGAAAGTAAACTCATTTTTTCACATATTTCTCTCACCAAGCCTAAAATAACACTTAAATAGTTGTGAGCATATGAAATGTGGCTCATAAGAAAAGTGTTAAACAATAAGAGCAGTGGTAACAAAGTATGTCTGCATTTATCCTTAAGGTTTAACCACTTAGCTGCTGTGATTTTTTGGTTTAATTCAACATGCCTGTGATTTTTTAAGAACTGATGAAATTCATTACCAGAAATTATAGTATAAAATTGTGTTGTATATTTAATTTCCTTCATTTAAACAGATTTTATATAAAATATTGGAGAGGACTCCAAATTTTAATCATATATGCCAATTACTTGTGTTTTTGCTGATAATTTTAGTGCTTTTAACATTTTCCTCAAATTTGTGTCAATGTAAAATAAGGGTTTCACTGTATTAGCATCTGTAAGTATTGTTCTCATTTTTGACTTATTTCTTATCCATGCAATTCTGTAGTATACTGGGTCAATGGAACACAAATTAATAAATAAATAGATAAATAGAAATGAAATTTCTGTAAAATCCTGTTAGGCTGAAAAATTTGCAGTGGAACAGGAAAATTTGCAGTGGAATCAATTTTATCTTTAATCTGGCAAGATCCACTTTTCAGGATTTTCTCTGTTAAGGATATCAGAAAAACAGACCTAGAGTGATGGACTTTAATGTCAGTTTCACCTTTCATTATTTGTAGAACAAGCCACACCCCTGCACTTTGAGATGGTCTGCTGCTTCCAAGTACTGTATGACCTGCTGCCTCCACACTTATCTGGTGCATTGCCTGCCCAAGCCAAACAACAGGAAGACAATCATAAGTCCATTGACACACTCTTGCTGTGTTCCTCTTTGGTTGATGAATTCTTGGTAATTCACCAACACTATGCCAAAAAAACACGTTGATTCCACAACCTAATAATAACACATTCATTGCCCTCGCCATGGTGTGCGAGCAGGTCACAGCCTCATCACACAACCACCCTGATGATGAATGTGGAGTGTACGTGGCATCTCAGTCTCACTGACCATTCACACTTACACAATGTCCTACCATACCCACTCCCGGCTACACCCAACATCTACACTGTCACCAATCCGACATACAATGAAACACACATAATGGTACATTGTGGCTCTCCTCACCACCTGGCTACCCTACTGCTGGCATCTTCAGGCATGTGTCCTCTGGCTGTTCAGCACACTGTCACAACATCTCTTCTGCATGACCCACTGGAACATACCTCTATCTCTATCACCATCTGCTGACAATCTTCACGTGATTTCATTGACCCTACTGATTACACTTACCAGGTTTCACATTTGATTACCGCACACCAACCAAGAGTTGACGATGCCACATTCAGGGCACATCAAAGCGATAGAACATAACATGATGTCATTTTGAATATTGACAATTGCACTATTCACCTCCAGCTGTCACCATAAACTTCGGTGCCTCTTCCTGACATGCATCCAGTATGATAATGCAAGACTTTAAAACAGCTTCTCCACCTATTCTGACTTCAGCCATGACCCAAAATACATTGGTACCCAGCATTCCTGACCCCTCTCAGCCTCCAGCCCATCACAGACTATCATTGCACAGCCCACACCCATCAAAGTTCACACTGGAAAATAAATTAACAAGTCACGCCAAGCCCACTGCCCACTCAACATACGCTCTTACTTTTACCAGATTAAAGCCTGTCTGGTGCATGTGGTCACCACATGCCACCAACATCCTCAACACTGATGCACTGCCCCCATCTCTGGTTGCACCACTGGCATCCTGTTCACACACCAAATGTTTCCCTTCAGGCCAGCCACAACATGGCTGGTCAGGCAAACTTGCCACACATGACGTCCAACACCAAACGACCACCATATTGCCTTGTTCAACTTCATGCCATTTATTCGTTTCCTCCCTTGTGCTCTACAGTGGCAGAGAGTTGGGAGGGAGGGGGCCTCTGTGGTGGCTGACAACCACAACAACATCACTGACCAGCAAGAGTAACTTATTTGACCCTCTCTGACTGTTCAGAAAGCACTGTGCTCTGTCCATGTGCTAATGTCTTATCTAACTGTCTTCAACAGAAGTGTGTTACTCTACATATGGATCATGTATTTGATATTCAACACCCACTGTAGTGTTAATTCTGGGATGACTTTAATGATCTATCTTCAGTTTGCGTATGTCGTATTTTCACATGCTGTCGCGGGACAGACATTCTACCATTATTTAGCGTGGCATTTGATGGACATTATCATCAAATTATGGCGAGCATTCACTTAAACAGTTAATTTGAACAGTTATAGTTGCATCAGCGCATTAGACTCTGAACTGCTCTGTTAGTTGGATTGTGTGGATTCTTTTTGGCCTGTGACTTTCAAAATATAGTGAACATTTTAGAGAGAATCGTTTTTGATTATGGATCCCAGACAATCTCCTAATTCCTCAGAGCTATAAGCTGTAGCTCTAAGTGTATTTCTCAGATGAAGTGGGCACTAGGAGTTCTAATTACAGGCTTCACGTTTTGCTAATCACTTTCTGGTTGCCAATATTGTAGTTAGAGAGCCAGTGTTGAGAACGGCAAACCACAGCATAAATAATAGGAACATTTAACAACAATAATTCCACCCACCACCACACATATGGTGAATCGGCCAGGAAATGCATCTTTTCTACTTTACATTCTACATTTATAAACCAATAATTTCCACCTGCCACCCCACATATGGTGCATCGGCTGGGAAAAAAACTGAGTAAAAGTGAAAGTGATTTTTAAATTTTCGGATTCGGGAGTGAAATGCGACACGCAACTGAGTAATAAAACAGTGATAGTGTTACGTGTGCATGTGGACGATGCAATTGGATTAATAATGCATCTGGATTGACGGAGCTGGCACTGAGTCTAGCGGCACTGCCGGCATCACGAGAAGCCAGTTTCGCCTCACCGCAGCAACCGGAGCCGAGCTTGCAGTTGCGGGCCACGCAAACACACAGCAGCCGTCGAAGTGCCGTCTGCAGTTCAACGCGCCGCCTCGCATCAGTAATCCTGGTATGCCGCACCGGCAACGCCATACGTCGTGCAGGAGGAACTAAGTTAAGTGAAAAGCTGTTAAAAATTTTACTAACATACACTAAAAGACTGTCAGCGATGGAACTGCCAGAAGAAACCGAGGTTAAACTTAAATCAGAACCTATGTCTGTTGAGGGAACTGTAAATCCAGACAACGATTCAAGTGTAAATATGCATGAAAATAGTAATGTTAAAGTGAAATATGAAGTATTGTCTCCTGACAGTAGTGTGAAAAGAGGCAATGATTCAATAATAGAGACCCCTGTAGTAAAGCAGAAATCAGAAATTGTTAATTTATTGGATGATAGTTTATCTGATGAGTTAAAAATGAAACAGTCATCAGAGGTGGTAGAGTTTAAAAATGATAAGTTAGATATGACTGATCAATCAGATGTTTCATTTCGTTTTGATGATTCTGGTATTGGAGCTAGTTTTTCGTCACCTGAGTATGATAAAAAAACCAGCTAGTGAGCAACCCAAAGATACTGGGGCTATTGATTTAAATGTTATATTACAAGCAATAGCTACTAGTAATGCTGAATTAAAGTCTGAAATAACTGAGGTCAAAAGCAGTAATGCAAAACTGTCAGCCAGTGATGCTAGAATGACAGCTGAGCTAAAATCTGGTATAATTGAGGTAAATAACAGGATTGTGGCCAGCCAAACTAATTTTAATAAACGATTGGAGGTAATGGACAATACCTTCAAGGCTGGTTGCAATAAGTTGAAAGAGGATTTGGATAGTTTAAATTATAAAATTGATTACAACCATGAGGATATTAAGAAAAAGGTTGCTCAACAGTTATCTGAAATGTATAAAACAGTAAAATCCGAAGTGGCTGAGGTTCGCAAAGACTTCCAAATGGAAGATGCGAAGCTGGAGCACAAGTTAACAGAAAAGATTGAGGCAGAATCTGAACTGTGCTCAGATAGGTTTAAAGATGTTAATATAAAAGTAAACATATGTCAAACAGAAGTAGACGCAATCAAAACTGATACTACTCATATTGTGCAAAGAGTAGATAATGTTGAAATGAGAGTAGAAAATATTAGTACTAACATTGCTAACATTGAGAGTAAAGTAGCTTCAGTAACTTCTGGTAATGGTAGTACGCAACAGATTGTAGCTGCAAATGCCGCTTTTATCGGATGTCGGCAGTTCTTGCGGTTTGATCCAGATAATGCAGCTTTCATTAATGAGTATTAGTCTAGTAATAAGCAAAATGAAGTGTTGAGAGAATTTTGGAGTAGAAAACACTTCAATGTAGGCAAGGAATCTGTTAAAGAGTTTGCTAGGTCATGGATCTCACGTTTGTCACATTTGGCCGAAAAGCTAAAACCTGAAATGATAATACTAGGTCTTGAAGCCAAACTGCCATGGTATTGGCAAACTAGAATTATATCTGCCCCTAGAGACAATCTTGATCGTTTCATTGAATATTTGGAATGTGTAGAGCGTGTTGCTGCCAATGAGTAGCAAGCACGTAATAACAGAAATGCTAATAACACTAGTAGTACTTTTAAGAACGAGCAAGATGGCAATGTAAACATCAGAACAGTAGGTGTTCACCATCCTAAGAAAGGTAGGAATTGGAGAAATAATTATCAGAACCAACAATGGCATCCAAATGATAGTAATTTTGTTCCGAACAAAATTATGCAGGTAAACAACAGTGCGGAAAGCAATGCTGTGCCAGTTAACTACAATGCAAATAAAGGAAACAGTAGTAGGCCGAGGCAGGAAAACTAGTTCCCGTCTATGAGGACACTGGCACTCACCAGGTAGTTATTTTTCCTAAGCCAGTAATTACAGTAATTGGTAAGACAGATCAGAATACTCAGACTGAACATGTGGATGAGGGGTCGGTAGCATCTAAGGATACAGCAGAAATATTAGATCACTCACAGTATTTGATAGATGCCATGTTAGAGATGCTTTCCAAGTGGGAAGAGAAAGAGAAGGCACAGCAGTGTAACAGTAGGGAAGAGCTACAAAATACTGCATTGTCAGGTAAAGAAGCAGAAGAAATTCATGCTTATATTTACGAAGAGGATGATGTGCTCTTATCTAAAGTGCCTGTGCAGGATGTTGATTCTGTACTAATAGATTTAGGACAGGAGGTAAGTGAGAATGTAGAGGATAGCCTGTTGGGGTTCGATGAACCCAGTAGCTGTGACCAGTTGTCACTGGAGAAGGAACCCGACGATAATAGTGAAAGTGGTTTAGCTGTAACTAGTATTATGCCCGGTCTGGAGGCGCAGAATTGCTCAGACTACAGTAATTTGGGTCATGTTCAGCAAACTAAATGTAATGAAGTCGTGCGGTGTTTCAATTTAAAATTAATAGACCGACTGGAAAAGGCAGCTGAAAATGTAATTCAGGAAACCCCTACACACCTTGACCTAAATGTAATGAAGAGAGATGTCGATCACTTTAGTTGGAGACAAATCAAAAAGGAACTATTGGATGAGTTTGAGGAACCACCTGTACAACCTAGAATAAGCCACCTTATAATAATAGTGAATATGTTGGGTAGCAATGTACGTTTTCTCTTAGACAGTGGAAGTGAGGTGAGTGCAATACCTCAGTCCTTCTTTGATGCATTACCTAGTAAAGACAAATTACCGTAATGAGGATGTCAAGACTAAGAATAATTGGTGCTACTGGCAAGGTGTCAAAAATGGTAAAGCAAGAAGCTTTGCTGCCCTTTAACATTAATGGTAATTTAATTGATCATCCATGCTTAATTGTAAACAATCTCAGTATTGAGGTTTTAATTGGCATAGATTTCTTGTCAAAATATCAGAGTGTTGTTGACTTTGAAAGAAGCCAGTTAAAAATGGTCTTGCCGATAACCGGAGTAATTATGGTACCTTTTATTGATAAACATGTAGTAACTAATGATGAAACTTGGGAGCTGCCTATACGAGTTCTGAAAAATAGGAGACATTGGGACGAAGGTGTTAATCTTAGTAAATACCAAGGACCTTTCAGGATCATAGGAAAACCACATGCCAATGCATATAGGCTAGAGTACCCTAAGAGTAAAAAGCTATTAGGTCTCAGGAACATGATCGACCTAAAGAAGTTCATAGGTAGTGAATGGATTCTGTAGGGAGGAGGTTGTTCTGTAACCTCTACACAGTGTGGCAGCTGTGCAGTCCCAGCTGTGTGAGATCTTCTTTCCTTTTCAGGTCTCACTCACTCTTCATCTTTTCTATCCACCTAAAATTTCGACCTCTTCTTTCCAAATACTAAAATCTTCCGGTATGACTATCAAGCCAGCATTAAGCTAATGAATTCTGTAGGGAGGAGGTTGTTCTGTAACCTCTACACAGTGTGGCAGCTGTGCAGTCCCAGCTGTGTGAGATCTTCTTTCCCATTTCAGGTCTCACTCATTCTTCATCTTTCCTATCTACAAAAATTTTGACCCCTTCTTTCCAATACGAAAATTTTCTGAAACTAATGAATTCTGTAGGGAGGAGGTTGTTCTGTAACCTCTACACAGTGTGGCAGCTGTGCAGTCCCAGCTGTGTGAGATGTTCTTTCCATTTCAGATCTCACTCTCTCTTCATCTTTCCTATCCACCTAAAATTTCGACCTCTTCTTTTCAACACATTAAATTTTCCGTTATGGTTATCGAGCAATAGTAAACTAGTGAGTTCTGTATGGAGGAGGTTGTTCTGTAACCTCTATACAGTGTGGCAGCTATGCAGTCCCAGCTGTGTGAGATCTTCTTTCCCATTTCAGATCTCACTCTCTCTTCATCTTTTCTATCCACCTAAAATTTTGACTCCTTCTTTGCAATACTAAAATTTTCTGTCATGGCTATCAAACCATGAGTTCTGTAACCATTCTATCCACCGATTAGTGGAAAAAAAAAAAAAAAAAAAAAAAAAAAAACCTACTGTGACAAACCTAACTGTGACATAAACAACAGAGAAGTATGAGGTAATTAATATACAAATGTATTTGTGTAACAAGTATGTATAGAACCATGGTAATATTGTAAGTACAAAGTGTCGTTTTAATGGAAATGGTCCCACAATAATATTTTTTTAAAAAAAGATATACAAATTCGTGTACAAGCGGGATCTGAAGTGGCAGTGAAACCTATTATATGCTGTAGAGCTAACTAATTAATAGTAAAAGAGATTGCTTAGTGTTATGAAAAATATGCAGATAAGTTGTAAGAATGAACTCACCTTGTGTAGTAAGGAATGGCAGTGTAATAGAATTGAACAGTGTTTGTGGTTGAGACGTGAAGAACACGTCCTTGAAATATTTATAAGGTTGGAGCTGGCCGTTATTTGGTGTAGTGTGTGACAGGACACACCTACACGTATTGAGGTTATGAGTGGAGGCGTGAATGCGACCATAGGTACCCTTATGTTAGATTAGACAGAGCAGCTCGTGGTGTCCTATAGGTTTAAGGAATTTAGCATTACGCTCGTCCATAATTACTTAATGAACTTTAGAGGTAGGTCAAGAGAGACTACCTGTGGTTTCAGCATCTGATCGAGTGGAAATGGATTGCCACGTGAGCAAACTGATCAGCTGCTGTACACTATAGATATGAAATAAATGTGCTATCCTGTGCTTTAAATTTTAATGGAGTGAGTATTACTTAAGTTCATACACTAGCAAAGTAAGTAGGTACATAATGGCAGATGTGAAACATTATTTATAGCTCAGCATAAATACACTTTGATGAAGTAAGTACATAATTGCAGATGTGGAATTGACACAGCAGCAGAGGACCAATAAATGGATTTAGTAGTCAACTAAACGTAGTGTGTTTTGAACACTCAGAACTATACTATTACCACAAGTTACTCACATGTACAACAAAGCTGAGAAGACAACTACTAATCAAATATATTCATACTATCTCTAAGAATAAGGTAATCAAAGATGAGTCAGCTAAGTAAATAAAATACAAATGTCTCAGGAATGTACCGAGCATTGGTTCAGTGTTCCGGCCCAGAAATAATAAATTGAAATTTAAATAGGATTTATGATTGTATGCCTTGAGCATCAATTTTCTCTAGTATGTGACTAACGGCGTTTTGAGCCATTTGTCTACCGATTTTATGACAATTAAGTAACCACGAGAGTAAAATTGAAAAAGCTCTGTTAACTTTGTTCCAGTAACATATTGAAAGATAAAATGTATATACCCTCATTTCATTGTGACCCACCCTTAGATATTAAGTGAACAGAAACTGAGGCACCCTTTTTGTTTGTTCTACAGGACAAGCCAGAAAATGGCAGCCTGGTAGCTGCCTGAAAGCATGGAGTGACTTGGACACAACTAAGTGACCCCTCCCCTTTCATCATGTAATTTAGAGTGAATGTGAAGGACGCACACCATAGCAACTTCCCCTCCTCTACCCTTGTGAATGGAAGTGTAGAACACCAGTCAAAGCGGCTACAACCACGTGTGTAAAAATGAAATATTGTCATGATTTATGAAATTTTCTTTCAGGTTTAGAAAAGACTGCTAAGATATAATTATCTGTTTATGTATCACAAATAACTGTGTTATTTTCTTTGAATTTGTGCATGTAAAAATGTATTTAATGGATTTAAGATTTTCATAATTTTATATATTTTATATGTTTGTCTGTCTAAGGCAATATTTATGCCAAAGTGTTTCATTGGTTCTGCTTAAATTTTAAGTGATAATGTTGCTTATTAAGCACTGAACATGCCAGCAATTTAAATAATTGAAGTAGGTAATCAGTTTTCTTTTTAATATTTCTATATGTTTGCATTTAAATTTTAATTTTTCATAGGGAGTTAAACTGTACTCTTGCTTCCCTTTTGTAATTAAATTTTTTTTTCTTTCCCATGTACATTCAAAAACAAAACAAAAATATTTAAGTAGAGGGTGATGTAGGGAAGCAGCCTACTCACGCCGTATAAAATTCACATCAGTCTTTCCATTGTGTGCCAGCCTAGTCCGCTGTAACTAGCTCTGACATCATAAATGTTGCGCAATACTTTAAAAATCAAGTAAATAACCTGAAACGTTTCTAGCATCTCAGGAGCAATACTAAATCAATATGTGTTGAATATCAGTTCAATAACTTTAACCATTTTCGAAATTTGGACGTTTTTCTGTAAAAATCATTGGCGCAACAGAAAAGAGCTAGAAACTTAAAAATTTATATTTGGGTTCCTTTCTCATAATAATTTAGTAGAAACAATATTCTGGATCTCACAAATTACAAATTTTTTTGAAATTCATGATTTTCTGGTTTTTGCCTTAGAAATTAAGGAAGCAAAATAGATTAAGTAGGCTAATAAATAAGGCTAGGATGTTTAGATTTAAGTAGAAGGGAGATCCGCTATAATCATAAAAATGTGAGAAGTTTCAACTGAATAATTATAAAACTATAGTGATAGCGTATCTCCAAAGAGCATGTTCAGAGCTCGTCTACTGCGTGTAGTGTAATTAAATTAATTCTCTCGCCCAAAATATTTGACTTAGCCACGTCAGACTTTTATTATGATTACTTACCAATGTGCTGAAGGCACATTTAAATTGAGAGCTTCATCGTCGTGTCGGTATCATTGCTATAAACAGCCTCGGATGCCGTAATAAGTTACTCGGGATACGAGTAACCACGAAATCGTTTTCGAGTGAAGTGTTAAATGCTTGGTCACAACTCAGCAGGCAGGGTGAACATCAGCAGCACAATCACAATGGCCCTGTAATATCAGTGTAATCACATAGTGGTGCATATCCTGTCCTGTTGTACCTGCAGCACAAACATGTAAATTAACTGAGCTGGCATGGAAACACACAACATGCAAATGATGCTGATATTACTCTACTGCACAGGCATAGTTCAGAGTCCCCAAATACATTATATACTGCAGATGCCACAAATAAATACTGGGTGATAGGTCCTAAAATACACAAATAACAAATAGCGAGCACAGTTCTGGATGAGCCAAATCCAATTATGATTGTACTTGTAGGACATGTGATTTGAATTTCTGATGTGCTGTGATAGAGCAAAACTAACAGTCACCCCAAGATGGACAAGCATTCAACCTAGAAAATATGTTAGTCATACTCTGCAGGTGTTTGGTGGCACACTATCACCTTTTGGCCCAATTAACACAAGTTATACGTGGCAAGCAGAATATCGGATTATGAGTGTTGATCGCTAAGCTTTTGATCAAGTTATGCAGTTAAAAAAGTATTAAGATGATGACATAAGATCATTTATTATAAGGAATAAGTGATGATGACAAATGCACTAAACTGGTTGCTAGCTTGCAGTATTTTTTATTTGTAAGTTAATTGAAATAAACAAAGAATCTACATCTACATACAAACTCCACAAGCCACTGTACAGTGCATGGCAGGTGGTATCCTGTACAGCTAGTCATATCCTTTCCTAGTCCACTCACAATCATAACAAGGGAAAAGGGACTATCCATATGCCTCCACATCAGCCCTAATTTCCCACAAATGATTTTTGTAGTCTGTATGTGAAATGTGTGTTGGTGGCAGTAGAATCAATCTGCAGTAAGCTTCAAATGGAAGTTCTGTATATTTTCTCAATAGCTTCCTCCAAGGATTCGCACTTGAGTTCCTTATGCAACTCTGTAGTACTTCCATGTTGTCCAAATCTACCAGTAACAAATTTAGCTGTCCACCTCTAAATTCCTTTGATCTTGTCCCTTAATCTGACCTTGTGCAGTACCAATGAATAGGTTATACTAGCGTCCCACATACTGTCATCTTTACACTTTCCCAAAATTCTCCTTATAAACCAAAGCTGACCATTTGCCTTCCCTACCACAATTTTCACATGCACATTCCATTTCATATTGCTTCACAGTGTTGTGTCAAACTGTTTAAACAATATGACTACGTCATGCAGAACACTGTTAATGCTGTATCTCAACATTATGGGTTTGCTTTTCCTACTCATCCACATTAATTTACCTTTTCCTACATTTAGAGCTAGCTACCATTCATCACACCGACTAGAAATTTTGTTTAAGTCACATTATATTGGCCTAAAGTCACTCAAATTCAGCAGCTTCCCATACAGAACTGCATAGTCATAAAACAAGTGCAGACTGCTGCCCACCCTGTCCTATAGATCATTTATGTATACAGAAAATAATAGCAGTCCTGCCAGGCTTCCTTGGAGCATTCCTGGCAACACCTTGAAGTCTGATGAACAATCACCATTGAAGACAATGTTTTGGATTCTATTACTTAAGATATCCTTGAATCACTCACATATCTGGGAACTTGCCCATATGATCATACCTTTGTTAACAGTCTACAATGAGGCATCATGTCAAATACTGTTCAGAAATCTAGCAATATGGAATCTTCCTACGGCCCTTCATCAATAATTTACAGTACACCATGTGAGTAAATGGCAAGATAAGTTTCACACAAGTGATGCTTGACAAGGGGTCATAAGCTAATCAGTCTCAAGGAAATTTATTAGAATTGAACTCAGAACACGTTCAAGAATTCTGCAGCAAACCAATGTGCATGGGACAGAGTAGAATGGAGAGCTGACTCAAATCAGTCTTCAGACTGAAGACAGCAGCAACAACAACAGGCCAGTTATGGTCAATTGAAAAAAATCAAAAATCGATATGAAGTTCCAAAAATAACAGAATGGCAGATTTCAAACAATGGAAAATCCAGGATGGACTGTAACAATACCAGAGAAGGAACGTTGCTGCTCACCATATAGCGGAGATGCTGAGTCGCCATAGGCACAATAAAAAGATTCACAAAATTAAAGCTTTCGGCCATTAAGGCCTTTGCCAGCAGTAGACACACATACAAACTCACACACACACACACACCGACTCACATAAACGCAACTTGCACACACATCTGCAGTCTCAGAGAGCTGAGACCACACTGTGAACAGCAGCACCAGTGCATGATGGGAGTGGTGACTGGGTGGGGGTAAGGAGGAGGCTGGGGTGGGTAGCGGGAGGGATAGTATGGTGGGAATGGCGGACAGTCAAGTGTTGCAGTTTAGACGGAGGGCAAGAGAGAAGGTGCAGAGGGGGGAGGGGGTAAGTAGTAGAAAGGAGAGAAAATAAAAGACTGGGTGTGGCTATGAAATGACGGCTGCGTAGTGCAGGAATGAAAACAGGGAGGGGGATGGGCAGGTGAGGACAGTGACTAACAAAGTTTGAGGCCAGGAAGATTAAGTGAACGTAGGATGTATTGCAGGGAAAGTTCCCACCTGCGCAATTCAGTAAAGCTGGTGTTGTTGGGAAGGATCCGTATGGCACAGGCTGTGAAGCAGTCATTAAGATGAGGGATATCATGTTTGGCAGCATGTTCGGCAACAGGTTGGTCCACTTGCTTCTTGGCCACAGTTTGTCGGAGGTCATTCATGCAGACCGACAGCTTGTTGGTTGTTATGCCTACATAGAATGCAGCACAGAGGTTGCAACTTAGATTGTAAATCACATGACTGGTTTCACAGGTAGCCCTGCCTTTGATGGGATAGGTGATGTTAGTGACCGGACTGGAATAGGTGGTGGTAGGACGATGTATGGGACAGGTCTTCCATCTAGGTCTATTACAGTGGTATGAGCCATGAGGTAAGTAATTGGGAGCAGGGGTTGTGTAAGGATGGACAAGTATATTGTGTCGGTTCGGTGGATGACAGAATACCATGGTAGGAGGGGTGGGAAGGATAGTGGGCAGGACATTTCTCATTTCAGGGCATGACGAGAGGTAATCAAAACCCTGGCAGAGAATGTAATTCAGTTACTGCAGTCCCAGATGGTACTGAGTTACGAGGGGAATGCTCCTCTGTGGCTGGACTGTGGGACTTTGGGAGGTGGTGGGAGACTGGAAAGATTAGGCACTGAAGATTTGTTTTTGTACGAGGATGGGAAGATAATTATGGTCAGTGAAGGCTTCAGTGAGACCCTCAGTATATTGTGAGAGGGACTGCTCGTCAGTGCAGATGCGACGACCACGGGTGGCTAGGCTGTACGGAAGGGACTTCTTGGTATGGAATAGGTGGCAGCTGTTGAAGTGGAGGTATTGTTGGTGGTTATTAGATTTGATATGGATGGAGGTACTGATGTAGCCATCTCTGAGGCGATTGTCAACATCTAGGAAGGTGGCTTGTTGAGTTGAGTAGGACCAGGTGAAGCAAATGGGGGAGAAGTTGTTGAGGTTCTGGAGGAAGGTGAATAAGGTGGCCTCACCTTCAATCCAGATAGCAAAGATGTCATCAATTAATCTGAACCAGGTGAGGGGTTTAGGATTTTGGGTTTTTAGGAAGGATTTCTCTAAGTAGCCCATGAATAGTTTAGCATAGGATGGTGCCATGTGGGTGCCCATAGCTGTACCACAGTTTTGTTTGTACATAATTCCTTCAAAGGAGAAGTAATAGTGGGCGAGTATACAGTTGGTCATGGGGACTGGAAGGAGATTTTTGGTTTGGAATCTACAGTGCATCTGGAAAGGTAGTGTATGACAGCAGTAAGGCCATGGGCATTAGGAATGTTAGTGTACAGGGAGGTGGCATCAATAGTGAGGAAAGTGACAGGAACTGTGGAGAGTTGGTCAAGGAAATGGTTGGTATCTTTTATATAGGAGGGTAGGTTCCGGGTAATAGGTTGAAGGTGCTGGTCCACGAGAGCAGAGATTCTCTCAGTGGAGGCACAATAGTGCGTCCTGTGTGGTTGGGTTTATGGACTTTAGGAAGCATGTGGGAGCAAGGTGGGAGTGCAGGGAGTGGTAAGGGTAAGTAGAGAGATGGACTCTGCAGAGAGGTTCTGGGATGGGTGTAAGGATTTGAGTAGTGACTAGAGATCCTGCTGGATTACTGGAATGGGATCACTGTGGCATGGTTTGTAGGTGGAAGTATCTGACAGCTGACGGAGTCCTTCTGCCACATAATCCTTGCGGTTCAGAACAACTGTGGTGGAGCCTTTGTCAGCAGGTAGGATTATAAGGTCGGGATCAGTTTTTAGATGATGGACTGCGGTTCTTTCTGCAGATGTAAGGTTAGTTTGCATGTTTAGGGATTTGAGGAATGATGTTGAGGCAAGGTTTGCGGTTACGAAATTCTGGAAAGTTAACAGGGGGTGGTTTGGAGGCAGTGGGGGTGGTTTGTGGTTGGATGGAGGAGTGAACTGAGTTAGGCAAGGTTCAATAGTGGTTTTTGTTTGAGTCTGATTGGTCGGGTTGGTAGCGAAAAAGTGTTTCCACTGTAGGGACCAGGAGAAGGAGAGAAGGTCTTTAACTAGTTCAGCATCGTTGAATTTGGGAGTGGGGCAGAAGGTGAGGCCTTTGGAAAGGACTGATATTTCTGTGGAACTAAGTCCTCTGGAGCAAAGGTTCATAACTGTGTTGCGGGTCTGTTTAGGTTCTGGGTTCTGTGTGGTGGTGGGAGGGAGTTTTGGCGGGTGGGGTAAATGTAGTAGGTCTGTGAGACAGGATTTGTCACCTATGAGGGGGCGTGGGGGAGGTTTGGGGGTGGTTGTAGAAGTGGTGAACAGTGGTACTCAGAGGCGGGAGTAGGAAGTGAGTAGGATGGAGAGCTCTTTGAGGTGGCATTGTGCATGTTGCTCAAGTTCCTGCCGGGCAAGGGTTTCAATGTGTGTTATGGGTTCCAGGAATTTGGGATTGCATAGCAGGAGAATTTTGTGGATGGAGAGAAGGTACTGCAAGGAGGATTGGGCTTGGTTGATACGGTTTTGCAGGACTATGTTGGTGAGAGCTAAGGATTGGCAGAATCTGAACAGGTGGAGGTCATTGTGGAAGGACAGGTGGCAACCAGAGGTGGGTAATTTGATGGCAAGGCCATTAGGGGGGATATCATGAGCCAAGCAACAATGCAGGAAGAGTATGTGGGACTGGGATCTGGCTAGGGATAAGGAATCTTTTCTGTATTGACGCAGATGGAAGGAGCATGGATCCATGGTGGTGCAAAAAATACGAAAAATTACGTGAGAAAGTAGAATTACGTCAGAAAAATTACGCAAAAATAAAACCAAATACGTGTGAAAAGTACGAAAACGACGAAATGGATGCACAAGGGGGAAAAAACGAGATGAAATCTGAGGAAGACGACGATAGTGGAAGGCGAAAACTCACTAAAATTTGTGAGAAGTCACGAGGGTCAAATTAGAAAATAACTAATCAAAATAAATATATGTATATTACTTTTGATAGCAGGTTTAATGGTGGATAGGTGTAAGGGGGCTGACAGATGTGACTGGAAGAGATGATTTAATAAGTGCGAACAGGCATAGAATGGGGAAAGTTTGGGGGGGTGGGGAGAGGTTCATAGTTAGAGATGTAACATTGTGTGGCACCGGAAAAGTGCGGGAGATAAAACGCAAAAATCTGGGAATTGACACAGGGAGGGTGTTCAGTTTGAAAGTATAGGCTCCATTATATTAGCAGGAGTAATGTGGGACGTAAAATGCTCCACTAACAATCAGCGTAGTTTTGAGACTGTCTGTTGCGTGCAGCCGAGACGGTTGATACAGTGTGGCTCATAAGTAGAGCGTGATGTGTGGTTCGTAAGGCAACAAGAGAAACACAGGAAAGAAGAGAAAGAAGGAATGACATTGAGTATAGCGGATGCAAAAGAATGTAGTTACAAAGGAAAACAGCACAGGGTTAGGTTCAAAGAAAAGCCATCAGGCAAAAATCAAACAATGGAAAATTCAGGATGGAATGTAACAATACCAGAGAAGGAAAGTTGCTACTCACCATATGGCAGAGGTGCTGTGCCGCTCAGAGAGCTGAGACCACACTGCGAACAGCAGCACCAGTGCATGATGGGAGTGGTGACTGGGTGGGGGTAAGGAGGAGGCTGGGGCGGGGAGGGGGAGGGATAGTATGGTGGGTTGGCTCAAATGGCTCTGAGCACTATGGGACTTAACATCTGTGGTCATCAGTCCCCTAGAACTTAGAACTACTTAAACCTAACTAACCTGAGGACATCACACACATCCACGCCCGAGGCAGGATTCGAAACTGCGACCGTAGCGGTCACGCGGTTCCAGACTGAAGCGCCTAGAACCGCACATCCACACCGGCCAGCATAGTATGGTGGGATTGGCAGACAGTCAAGTATTGCCGTTTAGACGGTGGTCAGATGAGAAGGTGCGGAGGGGGAGGGAGTAAGTAGCAGAAAGGAGAGAAAATCAAAGACTCAGTGTGGCAGTTAAGTAACAGCTGTGTAGTGCTGGAATGGGAACAGGGAGGGGGATGGATGGGTGAGGACAGTGACTGATGAAGGTTGAGGCCAGGAGGGTTGTGGGATCATAGGATGTATTGCAGGGAAAGTTCCCACCTGCGCAATTCAGAAAAGCTGGTGTTGGTGGGAAGGATCCGTATGGCACAGGCTGTGAAGCAGTCATTGAGATGAGGGATATCATGTTTGGCAGCGTGTTCAGCAACAGGGTGGTCCACTTGTTTCATATGGACAGACAGCTTTTTGGTTGTTATGCCTACATAGAATGCAGCACAGAGGTTGCAGCTTACATTGTAAATTACACGACTGGTTTCACAGGTAGCCCTGCCTTTGATGGGTTAGGTGATGTTAGTGACCAGACTGGAATAGGTGGTGATAGGAGGATGTATGGGACAGGTCTTGCATCTAGGTCTATTACAGGGGTATAAGCCATGAAGTAAGGGATTGGGAGGAGGGAATGTGTAAGGATGGACGAGTACATTGTGTAGGTTCGGTGGATGGCGGAATAACATGGTAGTAGGGGTAGGAAGGATAGTGGGCAGGACATTTCTCATTTCAGGGCATGACGAGAGGTAATCGAAACCCTTGTGCAGAATGTAATTCAGTTGCTGCATTCCTGGATGGTACTGTGTTACGAGGGGAATGCTCCTCTGTGGCCGGCCTGTGGAACTTTGGGAGATGGTGGGAAACTGGAAAAATAAGGCACTGAAGATTTGTTTTGGTACAAGCATGGGAGCATGATTATGGTCAGTGAAGGCTTCAGTGAGACCCTCAGTATACTTTGAGAGGGACTGCTCATCACTGCAGATGTGACGACCACGGGTGGCTGGGCTGTACGGAAGGGACTTCTTTGTATGGAACAGGTGGCAGCTGTCGAAGTGGAGGTATTGCTGGTTATTAGTAGGTTTGATATGGATGGAGGTATTGATGTGGCCATCTCTGAGGTGAAGGTCAACATCTAGGAAGGTGGCTTGTTGGGTTGAGTAAGACCAGGTGAAGCAAATGGGGGAGAAGTTGTTGAGGTTCTGGAGGAATGTGAATAAGGTGTCCTCACCTTCAATCCAGATCATCTTCCTCAGATTTCATTTCGTTTTTTCCCACTTGTGCATCCATTTTGTAATTTTCGAACTTTTCACACTTATTTGGGTGTGTTTTTGCGTAATTTTTCGGACGTAATTCTACTTTCTCACGTAATGTTTCACGTTTTGTGCACCACCATGGATCCATGCTCATTCTATCTGCATCAATACAGAAAAGTTTCTTTGTTTCTAGCCAGATCCCAGTCCCACATACTCTTCCTGCGTTGTTGCTTGACTCATGAAATCCCCCCTAATGGCCTTACCGTCAAATTACCCATCTCTGATTGCCACCCCTCCTTACACAATGACCCCCCCCCCCCTCCCCCTGTTCAGATTCCGCCAATCCTTAGCCCTCACCAAACTTGGTCCTGCAAAACCATATCAACCAAGCCCAATCCTCCTTGTAGTACTTTCTCTCCATCCGCAAAATTCTCCTACTATGCAATTCCAAATTCCTGGAAGCCATGACACACATTGAAACTCTTGCCCTGCAGGAACTTGAGCAACATGCACAACGCCACCTCAAATAGCTCTCCATCCTACTCACGATATCCCTCATTTTAATGACTGCTTCGCAGCCTGTGCCATATGGATCCTTCCCACCAACACCAGCTTTTCTGAATTGCGCAGGTGGGAACTTTCCCTGCAATACATCCTACGTTCCTTTAACCCTCCTGGCCTCAACCTTCGTTTGTCACTGTCCTCACCCATCCATCCCCTTCCCTGTTCCCATTCCAGCACTACACAGCCGTCATTTCACCGCCACACCCAGTCTATGATTTTCTCTCCTTTCTGCTATTTACCACCTCCCCCCTCTGCACCTTCTCTCCTGCCCTCCGTCTAAACTGCAACACTTGTCTGTCCACCACTCCCACCATACTATCTCTCCTCCTACCCGCACCAGCCTCCTCCTTACCCCCACCCAGTTGCCACTCCCATCATGCACTGGTGCTGCTGTTCGCAGTGTTGTCTCAACTCTCTGAGACTGCAGATGTGTGTGCAAGTTGCGTTTATGTGAGTGTGTGTGTGTGTGTGTGTGTGTGTGTGTGTGTGTGTGTGTGTGTGCGTGTGTCTACTGCTGACAAAGGCCTTAATGGCTGAAAGCTTTAGTTGTGTGAATCTTTTTCTTGTGCCTATCGTAACTCAGCATCTCCACTATAGAATGACAGATTTTCAATTTTAGATTAAGTATAACTGAAAAGAAAGTTGAATGACAGATTTCATGAGTTAGGATAGGCATTGCAATCTACTGTTGATCAAAGGTCCCTGTAACATAGAGGGCAATGGGAGGCATTACATCTGCAGAGTGTGAATAAATTGAGAGTGTGGGTCTGACAGGAGGTGTTCTAGGGTAGTCAATGCAGTTGTGATGACTGCTGCATCTGGATGGCTTTGTGTTTAGCACATCTGCTTAGTACTCAGGAGACCTTGTTCTGGGTTGGTTTGGGTTGTTTTGGGTGAGGAGACCAGACAGCGAAGCCATCGGTCTCATTGGATTAGTGAAGGACAGGGAAGGAAGTCGACTGTGTCCTTTCAAAGGAACCATGCCAGCATTTGCCTGGAGAGATTTAGGGAAATTATGGAAAACCTAAAACAGGATGGCCAGACATGGGATTCAACCATCATCCTCCTCAATGCGAGTCCAGTGTGCTAATCACTGCACCACTTCACTTGGTGACCTTGGTTTGAATTCTGATCCAATACCAAATTGTAAACTTTCCCCTTTGATTTAGATCAATGCCTACTGGTTGCTAATGTCTTTAATTCTTTTGTGTCGTGATTCATAGTGGCTGCAGGGTGAAAAGCATCACATATGGAAGAATAACATATTATCCCTTCATCCCAGCATACAAATTCTCAAGGAATACATTTGTTTGCAATCACATACCATATATACCTCAAACAGCCTATGTACTGTGGCACAGATGCCAAGTTTTTGAGAAATTATTGTCCTTTCAATGTCTCTGGCTGATGATGATCTTAGTTCTTAGTGCTCTTTCAGTATGCACCCAATTTTTCCTGATAGTATGCTGGCATATGGTGAAAAGGTAGTGGCTGCTTCTTTCTCCAACTATTTATTTCTCTCTACAGATTGCACTGTTGTGAAGGGGTGCAGAGTGCACCAAATCTGTCATTCCTAGTAACATTTTTTTTACATTTTTTAGTTACAAGGTGTTTCAGTTCTTGATGAAGGCTATCTGCATCTTAGATGTTTCATGCTCTGTATACTAGTGTTTTCAGTACCCAATTCCTCTGTTGGCAGCTGTATTTTAGCACAAACTTCAAAATATTGGGACAGAATTGTTAGGGATATCATCAAAAAAAAGCACCAGGGACAATCTCATCAACAAGACTGTAACTACAAACTCAGTAAGATTTGGAAAATACCAATGGGCCTGATGAAAAAGACACTCTGAAAACATAATATTCTGGGAGCCAGGATGTACAGAGTAACTAGACCCATGCTACAGAAATCTGGGCATCCTGCCAGGTGTCGCTGACTGCAGATGCTACGCAATCATCTCTATGGTCATGACCACATGTGCACTCACATGCAGACTTTGTATAAAATTTCCCATGAGGGGACAGGGTATAAATTAGTCATGCACCACCCTGAGGTCACTATATCAGTGCACCTGATGATGGCAACATGTCTGCCATGCGGGATTAGCTGAGTGGTTTAGGCGCTGCAGTCATGGACTGTGCGGCTGGTCCCGGCAGATGTTCGAGTCCTCCCTCAGGCATGGGTGTGTGTGTTTGTCCTTAGCATAATTTAGGTTAAGTAGTGTGTAAGCTTAGGGACTGATGACCTTAGCAGTTAAGTCCCGTAAGATTTCACACACATGGCAACATGTCTGATTGTCGAAATATTGTACCCATTGGACACTATGAACTCGCTGTACACCCATGGACTATTTGGTCAAAAATACACTAGGAGAAGCTGAAGGGTTGCATTATAGATATTGGCTGGCATGACAAGTAAGGATTGTAAACAGACCTCTCTTCTTACAGTATGTTGATAACCATCATTTTTTGACAGTCATCAGTATAATCATGTGAATGTGAAGAAGTCTGTAGAAGGTAAACAAGATCTACTTAAAATAACTGACAAACAGCATTTTTTGTTGATGTAACAGCATTCCTGTAGTTTTAACACATTTATTTATTTTCTCTGAAAACACAGCAACATGTAATTAGTGGTGTTTATATGTTTATTTTATTCACATAACATAAAATAATCCACTATGATAAAAATATGTGTACGTATGTGTATGTGTGTCTGAAATTCACTTGTATCTACTTTTTCATTGTTATAGTTACAGTTGTTACTATTATTAATTACAACAGTCACAGGTGTGCTGGCATCTCACTGATACATACATTTTCTCATTTCCGTAATGTTTTTGGGAAACTGTTTGTCAAATAACCTGTTTTAGCTATTAATTTGTACAGTACTATTGCTCACCATTCAGTATCTTTATTTTTGGTGGAACTTTTTGTACAGCATGTAAACTATGACTTTGTCATTGTTTAAGTTCTGAACATCTGCAGTGCAGTGCATCATGATTGGTTTTCACAATTTACAGGTTAATCTTAGAAACTAATTTTCATCATGTATTAGTATTGATAATCATTTGTTTAGAGTGTATTTTCATTCATTCTATTGCCTGCATATCACACCCTCTCGTACTACATTCAGTTTACCTTTATCTTCTATTTTATTTATTTATCCATCCATTCAAAGACAATAAACATTGTATGGATGTTGTCCAAAAGTGCATGTAAATTTATGGGGCCCAATTTATGGAAAATAAACATACAAAATTTCACATTAAGTAGTACAAAGAATAATACATACAAAATTGTACAAAGAATAATGCTTGGTCATACAAGACACAGTAATACAACTTTTTATACACATATACTTACAACACTGTAACTGCTTAGTCTGTTTGCCCTAAGGCTTTACTTTTGTCTTCCCTAAACAGCAAACCCTTATATTCACTACAATAATTCAGTAAAGATTTTACAAGGAACAAAGTAAAAACTCTCAATATTAAATCTTAAAAATTATGTGTATTTTTTCACCTCTGAATCGGCCTTTTTTTTTTTTTTTTTACAGTCACTGGTAAATAGTGACTGCAGTCACGAATTGTCATAATAACCATTTATAACTTTCATTTTGTAGTAAATTCACTTTCTGTACACTGATATTTAAAAATGTACATTATTTTGTGTTTGATCACAATTGATGTAAGTATATTGAAATAAGTTTAATATTTCTGTATGGTATTGTGGAGTACTGATGTGGTCTGATTGCTTAATATCTATAGTATAATTCCGCTGATGTTGACAGACCAATTGACTCCTTGCAGAAGAATTACAGCAGCCTCCAGTGTAATACTGGACCCATTCTGTTCCTTTAATTTCTACATGGATAAATAGTGCATTCACTTACATTACACAGTTATGAAACTGATGTTTGATACATACATGTTACAGGAAGACAACAGTGGATGATTTTTTGCCACAAGGATATGCCTATATTGTGATAACATTTATTCAGTGCATTCATACCACCACTCACTTTATTTTGATGATCTACCAACACCTTCTCTACATGTTTTTATCCTTTAATAGTTTCTGTGAAACTTCTTGAGTGATTACAACTACACTGGTATTTCATTGACAGTTCTTTTGGTGATTCATTCAGAAAAATATGCTGTTAATGTGCAACAATAAGCATTGTTACTGTCTATCACTACTACATTAGTGGCTATACTTCTTACAGAATGCAGATTAGTCAGTTAGCTTTTATTTTATTGTTTACAGGAGACCTTCATGGAAATTTCCCTGATCTTATCAATTTTGAGAAGACATTATGGGGTCTTGGTCCAACACTTACACCAAGTTGTTTCTTATTTCTTGGAGACTATGTTGACAGAGGGGCTCACAGTGTTGAGGTTATAGCTTATCTTTTTGCTTATAAAGTTCAGAATCCAAAGCGGATATGGCTTCTCAGAGGAAATCATGAGATCAGAGAAGTACAATTGAGGTACACATTCCTCAAGTAAGTTAAACTCTTTCTGATAGTACTGCTTGCAAAGTCTGTGCCCAAGGTCCACTGCATTTAAAATGATTGTTGTATTTCAGAGAAGCAACAACAAAATTTGGAGAAACTTTAGGAAAACAAGTGTGGCAATCAGTAAACTTGGCATTTGATGCTTTACCATTAGCTGCTGTTATTGATGACAGGGTAAGTTGTTATATTTGTACACTCAATGGCATTTAAAAAGACACAGTATCTGTTGTAATAGCTATACTAAATTGTTCTCCAACCATAAGCAAAACTTTTCTTGTCATACAAATAATGACTATCACTTCAACAGATACATTTAGAAATATGTCATTGTGGAATGACTGTTGTAGGTCAGATTTTGTAAAAGAGATTGTTTACTGTTAGCAATACTGAACTATAACAAATTTAAGTGAAATATCTTATTTGTGTAATTTCTTTCTCAGACTCCAAGGTCTTTCATATTTCGTTCGACAAATATCATCCACAGAACTTTACAAGCAAGGCAGTTTTTTAGTTTTATTCAATATTGTTGATATTATTGGTCATCCATGCAGATTGGGGTGATAAAGGAATAATGTAAGTTAATCACTAACAGCCTTTGTTGAGGGTAAAAAGTTACAAATTGCATATTTTTGCAAAACTCAACAAATCCAATTTTTCATGCATGCTTTTTTATTTATGTTAATGACAGTGTCATCAAAAGGATAAATTGCTACTCACCATATAGAAGAGATATTAAGTCACAAACAGTCACAACAAAACAAGACAATAAGACTGTTAAACATATGAGCTGTCAGTCAAAAGGCCTTCTTATAACCTAGAAAACGCACACACACATGTCCACACAAGCACAACTTGAACACTCATGACCACTGTCTCTGGCCACTGGGGCTGGACTGCAAGCAACTGCACATGATGGGAAAAGCAATCTGGGTGGTTGGGGTAGGGAGGAAGCTGGGGTGGGGAGAAGGAAGGATAGCAGAATATGGATGGGGGAAGGTGGAGTGCTGCTTTTGTAAACATGCAGGGACACATTAAGGACAGGATAGGCTGCTACATGCAGTTGTAAGTTTTGAGAGGTGGGAAGGAGATGAGTGGAAAATGAGAGAAATAGAGGAGGGGGAAAAAAAGAGAACAGCAGGTGCATTGCTGCTGGAATGCTGGCGAGGGAGAGGGGTCAAGAAATGGGACAGGTGGGAGAAGGACAAGGACTGGAAAAGGTGGAGACCAGAATGATTCAGGAACATAGGCTATATCGCAAAGAGAATTCCCACATGCACAGTTCAGAAAAGCTGGTGGTAGTGGGGAGGATCCTGACGGCAGAGAATGTGAAGCAGTTATTGAAGTGAAGCACATTGTCTTGGGTAGCATGTTCAGCAGCTGGGGGTCCAGCTGTCTGTTGGCCACAGTATGTTGGTGGTCATTCATGTGGACGGGCAACTTGTTGGTTGTATGCCCATGTAGAACATAGCACATGCTTGCAGCTTAGTTTGTAGAACATGTGATTACTTTCACAGGTAACCCTGCCTTTGATGTGATAGGTGATGCTTGTGACTAAGCTGTAGTAGATCCTGATGGGAGATTGTATGGGACAGGTCTTACATCTAAGTCTATTACAGGGATATCAGCCCTAAGACATTAGGTTGGGTGCAGGGGTGGAGTATGAATGGACAAGGGTGTTGTGTAGGTTCGGTGGGTGGTGGAATACCACTGTGGGAGGTATTGGAAGGATAGTGGGTATGATACTCCTCATTTCTAGGGATGATGAGACATAGTCAAAACCCCATTAGAGAATGAGATTCAGTTGCTCAAACCTTGGGTGGTACTGAGTCACATGGGGAGTGGTTCTCTGTGGTTGGACAGTGGGAATGTGGAAGGTGGTAGATGACCAATGAGATAAGGCAGAGGAGATCTGTTTCTGTACAAGGTTGGGAGGGTAATTTCAGTCTATGAAGGGTTCACCCACATAGCACCACCCTATGCCAACCTATGCAGGAGCTGTCTAGAAGAATCCTTCCTGTCCTCCCAGAACCCAACACTGCTCACACGGCTCAGATTCAGTGATGATATCTTCATGATTTGGACCAAGGATGAGCACACCCTATCCACATTCCTCCATAACCTCAACACTTTTGCCCCCATCCACTTCACCAAGTTGTCCTCAACCCAACAAGCCAACTTCCACACTGAACTCTTGATCTCCACCTCAAAGATTACTACATTAGTACCTCCTTCTACATCTACATCTACATATATACTCCACTAGCCACCGAGCGGTGTGTGGTGGAGGGCATAATTTTGGCCAAAATCATATTTCCCACCTCTGTTCCACTCGCGGGTCACGCGAGGGAAAAACGACTGTCTGAACACCTCAGTACAAGTTCTTATTTCCCTTATCTTTGAATGGTGATCATTGCATGATTTGAAAGGTGGTGGTAATAATATATGCTCTACATCCTCGGTGAAGATCGGATTTCGGAATTTAGTGAGCAGCCCCTTCTGTTTAGCGTGCCTTCTATCTGTAAGTGTGTCCCACTTCAAACTTTCTATGAGATTTGTAACACTCTTGTGATGGCTAAATGTAGCAGTCATGAATCTTGCTACTCTTCTTTGGACCTTCTCAATCTCTTGAATCAGACCCAAATGGTAAGGGTCCCATACAGACAAACAATACTCCAAGACTGTATGAACTAATGTATTGTAAGCTATTTCCTTTGTTAAAGGAGTGCATCACTTCAGGATTCTACCAATAAATCGCGACCGTTACTTGTGTAATCTGATCATTCAATTTGGGAACATTTCAAATATTAACACCCAGATACTTGATGGACGTTACTGCTACCAAAGACTGGGCATTTATTTTGTACTCGTACATCAATGGGGATTTTTGCCTTGTTACATGCAGTAGGTTACACTTACTAATATTGAGAGATAACTGCCAGTCATTACACCACACATTTATTTTCTGCAAATCCTCATTGATTTGTTCACAACTTTCAAGTGATACTACTTTCCTGTAGACTACAGCATCATCGGCAAACAGTCTAAGGCCACTGTCAATACCATCAGCCGGACCGTTTATGTAAATCATAAAAAGCAGAGGACCTATCACGCTGCCCTGGGGCACACCTGATGTTACACTTGTTTCTGATGAAGTCAGCCTCAGGACGACATACTGCTTCCTGTCTGTTAGAGAACTTTCCATCCAACTGCATATGTCATCGGATAGACCATAAGCGTGCACTTTTTGTAGAAAGTGACGGTGCAGAACTGAGTCAAATGCCTTTCGAAAGTCGAGAAATATGGCATCAACCTGGGAGCCAGTGTCTAAAGCCTGTTACATATCATGCACAAAGAGGGCCAGCTGTGTCTCACATGACCACTGTTTCCTAAAACCATGCTGGTTTCTGCAGATGAGCTTCTCAGAGTCTAGAAAGGTCATTATGTCTGAACACAAAATATGTTCCATGATTCTACAACAAATCAATGTCAGTGAAATTGGCCAGTAATTATGTGCATCCGATTTTCTACCCTTTTTATAGATTATTATGACCTGGGCCTTCTTCCAGTCCCATGGAACTTTCTGATGTTCCTATGATCTGTGATAGATGATGGATAAGAATGGTGCTATATTTGTAGCATAGTCAACATAAAATCTTATGGGAATACCATCTGAGCCAGATGCATTCCTGGCGTCTAAGGATCTTAATTGTTTTTCAATCGCAGATACACTAAACACTATATCAGCCATCCTTTTGTTTGTTTGATAACTGAAAGGGGGAATGGTGCTGCAGTCCTCTACCATAAACAAGTTTTTGAAGGCTAGTTTTAGAATTTCGGTCTTCTGTTTATCATCATCAGTTACATTACCCGCACTGTCAGCAAGAGAAGGTATTGAATTATTTGTAGCATTCATAGATTTTACGTACG
Organism: Schistocerca americana; assembly: GCF_021461395.2. Classification (NCBI taxonomy): domain Eukaryota; kingdom Metazoa; phylum Arthropoda; class Insecta; order Orthoptera; family Acrididae; genus Schistocerca; species Schistocerca americana. The sequence continues at coordinate 875,889,624 of NC_060119.1, forward strand.
ACCAAAATTTTTGGGGCTATTTTTAGAATCTGCAGATAAAATATTGCTTTCAAACTCATTAAAAAAATCTCTCACTGTCCTTCTGACAGCTGCTTTCATTTCGCATAATTTCTGTTTGTCAGTGGGGCAGTGGCTACTTTTAAAACAACTATGCAAAATTATCTGCTTTCTCAGCAACTTCCTAATATGTTTGTTGTACCAAGGTGGATCCTTTCCCTCCCCTATACTTTTGCTAGGCACATACTTCTCTAGCACATGGTGGACAATACCTTTAAATTCCGACCAAAGATGCGCAATATCTTTGTGTCCCCCGGTGAGTGCTTGGAGCTGACTATGAAGGTATTCATTAATGACACTTTTATTTGCTTTCCCAAACAAGAAAACTCTATGCTGTTTCTTTGTTTTTTATTTTTGCAACTTCCACTGACATAGAAGCCACAACGACATTATGGTTGCTGATACCTTCTTCTAGATTAACTCCCTCAAAAAGATCAGGTCTGTTTGTCGCCAAGGTATCTAATGTGTTCCCACCTTGAGATGGTTTTCTAACCAATTGCTCAAGGTTGTATGTTGAGAGCACTCCTAGAATAACTTCACACGAATCTTTGCATCTTCCCCCTGTGATAAACTTGTAATTTTCCCAGTCAGTGGATGCTAGATTAGTCTCGACCTATAACTAATGGATAATTTGGATATTTACTTCCTATGTACTCAAGACTTTCCCTGAAATGTTCTACGACATTTGTTGCACATGCTGGTGGTCTATAAAAACATCCTAATACAATGGTCAATCCTTGTCTGATTGACAGCTATATCCAGACTATTTCACAGTCCAACCCAGTATCGATCTCAATTGCATTTAAACAGCTTTTAAGTGCAATGAACACACCACCTCCCATAGCATCAGTCCTATCCTCCCTAAACATTGTCCAATCTGAGTTCAAAATTTCACTGCTTTTTATGTCTGGTTTCAACCAGCTTTCGGTTCCTAGTACAATATTGGCATTGCTACTGTTTATTTCAGAGTTTAACTCAGGTGTCTTGCTACAGACACTTCGACAATTTACTAACATGATATTAAGCATCAAACCAACCAATTACCAGCAATATCTCTACTTTGATCACTGCTACCCATTCCATACCAAGAAGATGTTTCCATACAGTCTAGCAACAGAAGGCTGTCGCATCTGTAGTGATGAGCAGTTGTGTTGGTACATAGTGGAAGACCCCCAGGATATCATAAAGTTAAAATTTATTAAAAACAAAACATGAAACACTGATCGACCATAAGCATAATCAAAGACATTAATTATAAATGCATGGTAAGGTGCAGACAAATGAAAAGAAAACCATTCATTTTTCTTTGTACATTATTTTATTTTTCACTCTTTCATGTGTAGAAGGACAATTAAGATGTAGTGCTTAAAATATGAAGTATTTACATCTACATCTACATCCATACTCCGCAAGCTACTTGACATGTGGCGGAGGGTACCTTGAGTACCTCTATCGGTTCTCCCTTCTACTCCAGTCTTGTTCATGAAAAGAAAGATTGTCAGTATGCCTCTGTGCAGACTCTAATCTCTCTGATTTTAGCCTCATGGTCTCTTCGCAAGATATACATAGGAGGGAGCAATATACTGCTTGACTCCTTGGTGAAGGTATGTTCTCGGAACTTCAACAAAAGCCCATACCAAGCCACAAGCTACTGAGCGTCTCTCCTGCAGAGTCTTCCACTGGAGTTTATCTATCATCTCCGTAACACTTTAGTGATTACTAAATGATCCTGTAATGAAGCGCGCTGCTCTCTGTTGGATCTTCTCTATCTCTTCTGTCAACCCTGTCTGGTATGGATCCCATACTGGTGAGCAGTATTCAAGCAGTGGGCAAACAAGTGTACTGCAACCTGCTTCCTTTGTTTTTGGACTGCATTTTCTTAGGATTCTTCCAATGAATCTCAGTCTGACATCTGCTTTACTGATGATTAATTTTATATGGTCATTCCATTTTAAATCACTCCTAATGCCTACTCCCAGATAATTTATGGAATTAACTGCTTCCAGTTGCTGACTTGCTATATTGTAGCTAAATGATAAAGGATCCTCACACCACATTTCACTTCGTGTAATTTTTGTTTGTCTGCAAGGCTTTGGCTATGTTTCTGTTTGCTGTGAAGTTCCCCTTGTTCCGTAGCAGTTTTCTAACTCAGCTGTTGTACCATAGTGGCTCTTTTCTATCTCTTATGAGATCTTGCTTGGCACATACTCATCTAATGCATATTGTACAAAGGTTTTGAACTTTGTCCACTGACCCTCAACACTACCTGTACTTGAGATAAAACTTTTGTGTTGAGCCATCAAGTACTCTGAAATCTGCTTTTTGTCACTTTTGCTAAACAGAAAAATCTTCCTACCTTTTTTAATATCTCTATTTATGGCTGAAATCACTGATACTGTAACCACTTTATGATCACTGATTCCCTGTTCTGTGTAAACTGTTTCAAATAGTTCAGGTCTGTTTGTCACCAGAAGGTCTAATATGTTATTGCCATGAGTCGGTTCTCTGTTTAACTGCTCAAAGTAGTTTTTAGATAATGCACTTAAAAAAATTTCACTGGATTCTTTGTCCTTGCCATCTGTTATACACATTTGAGTCTCCCAGTCTATATCTGGCAAATTAAAATCTCCACCCAGAACTATAACATGGTGGGGAAATATACTCAAAATATTTTCCTAATTATCCTTCAGGTGCTCAGCCACAACAGCCGCTGAGCCAGGGGGCCCTAGAGACATCCAATTACCATGTCTGAGCCTGCTTAACTGTGACCTTGTAATCCCTGACACAGTACTCGTTAAAGCCTGTGCTATGGTAAGTGAGCCGGATTTTCGTATAGTCATCGACCGCGTGTACCTGAATGGTGGCAAATCAGACTTACTTACATTATAATGTGTACTACAAAACTTTATACCGTTTCTATTAATCTGATTAAAATCAGGCATAAGTTACCCTAGAAATTGCACTTTCGTGCCACACACAAAATGTCAATTTTGATAAAGAAAAAACACTGATAACTTTTGACTTTTATACTGACTTTAACTTTTGCTGATCAAACCAATTTAGAATATGTCAGAATTCAAATGAATGAGGGGGGACCCTGAAACTATTATGATTGCTGTATTTAAAAAATTGATTACTGAGTTTATTATGCGTTCAAGATTTCCAGTATATAAGTTACTACTCTTTTCATCTTATTTACTATTCATTTAAATGCCTTTAAATCTGTCTCAAAATAATAAACTTCATTACTACATCCATACTAAAGTTATCTTTCAACTTCATTAGACCTTCATTATTCATTTACTGGTTCATTAACAAAACAGTTCTTTAAACACCATTCTAACATAGCTAGTTCTGCAAATAATTATTATTAACACAAATTTTAATTTCCATTTCGGGTCACTCGGATTGCACAACATTTGGAAAGGACCCTGCCTAGGTTAGTTGTGAGGATAATTAAATGATGGGAAAGTTCTGGTAAAATTTATGTTATTATTGCACTAAACAAACACAGTTCACTCCCTGATCCACTCGAATACAGTACTAAAAGTTTCTACCTGTTAGTATTGATGCGGCGGTTGGCAGGCGGTAAGATAGCGAGGCACAGAGCACACTTACAACCACAGCTATGGCTCTTGATGTATCGGCACTTTAATTCTTCTTAGCGTCGCAATACTTTTCCATTTAGTGCCTATGGAATTTTCCCATGCTGTATGGACGTCGGAACAGCATACCCGAGGCTCAGTGAAGCTATATCTTCCAGGAGACCCTCATCGCTCCAGAAGGTGTTGCTCAAACCAATGCCAAACTCCAACAACTACTGAGCCCATTGTGCCGTGCAGTGCCCATGCGCATTTTCCCACGCTCGCCTGCCAACCACCTTTTACCGCTCCCTTACAGACAGGGTATTCACCCGAGGTTTTGAATTCTACATATCCCAACACATTGCCTACATATGGACCAGACACACAGTTACAATTTTAAACATCTTACAACAGTCTCAACATTTGTTACATTTCAATTCTATTACAATATTACTTGACATTCAACATAAACATTAATATTCACTTTGAACTTGTTTACAGTTTTCATAACACAATGGCATGAAACAAAAAAAAATTGAAATCAGAACATCAATTTCACAAGTTTATCGAAAAATCAGATGGAAAGAATTACTTATATGTACAATACTACAGAGTCGTTGTTGTTATAACCTTCACCCAAATTATTTCACATTTTGGATCTCCGTCAATCTCCTTCGATACTATTGCACTTCGTATCACTATAAACACGCCTCCCCCTTCACTGTCCAGCCTGTCTCTGTGGTATACATTCCAATCTGAGTTTAGAATTTCATTACTGTTTACATCTGGTTTCAGGCAACTTTCCATCCCTATTACCATGTGGGCATTGTGATTGTTTATTAATGAGAGCAGTTCTGGGACCTTTCTATAGACGCTCCTGCAGTTTAGAATTACCACATTAATTTTGTCATACCCTGTTGTGTTTTACCTACTGCTACCTTGTTGTGTCTCAGGAGGCATCTTGTCGGACCTAGGGAGGGAATTCTCTAACCTAAAAAACCCACATGTGTATGCGCACTCCACACGTACTCCGCTACCCTTTTAGCCACTTCCTGTGTGTAGTGCATGCCTGACCTATTCAGGGGGACCCTACATTTCTCGACCTGATAGCGGAGGTCGAGAAATTTGCACCCCACATCTCCACAGAATCATCTGAGCCTCTGGTTTAAGCCTTACACTCGGCACCAGAGGACCGTGATGGGTTCTGGGAACGGCATTACAAATAGTTAGCTCAGATTCCACCCTGTGAGCGAGGCTTTCTGCCTTCACCAACTCCACTAACCACCTGTATGAACTGAGGGTGACCTCTGAACCCAGACGGCAGGAGTCATTGGTGCCGACATGAGCAACAAATTGCAGTTGGGTGCACCCAGTGCCCTCTATCACCGCTGGCAGTGCCTCCTCCACATCTCGGATGAGGCACCCCGGCAAGCAAAAAAAGCGAACACTGACCTTCTTCCCCGACCTTTCTGCTATTTCCCTAAGGGGCTCCATCACCCACCTAACACTGGAGCTCCCAATCACTAAGAAACCCCCCCCCCCCCCCCCCCCCCCCTTTGTGCCTGCTCGAATTTTGCTGAAGGAGTGGCCACATGTCCACTCACAGGCAGAGCAGGTGATGCCACACAGCCAGCCTCCACAATGACCATCCGTCTTGTGCGATGCGAACCCAGTTGAACCCGCCACTCCCCTTGGGGAGAGGGTGGCCCAGTTATTAGTGTTATTAGTGTTATGTATTATAAGTGTGTATGAATAAGATAATACTTAACAACAGTATTAAGTATTTTTACTGAAGTGAAGTGGAACCAAGGAAGGAGGATGTTCTTCATTTTTTGACACCCGCTGGTCTCCTTGAAGTCGGCTGCCTGCATCTAGAGTTGAAAGTAAGAGATGAAGTCTGATTAACCTAAATTTGCATAAGCAGAACATTTCTGATAATGCAATTGTAATATACTTTAAATTTTTCCTTTCCAAAAATATATGTATGTATTTTTTTCTAATTATTATAACACAACTGGTGACCAGAAGGAGATTTTCATTCTGCAGAGGAGTGTGCACTGATATGAAACTTCCTGGCACATTAAAACTGTGTGCTGGACCGAGACTCGAACTCGGGACCTTTGCCTTTCACGGGCAAGTGCTCTACCAACTGAGCTACCCAAGCATGACTCATGCCCTGTCCTCACAGCTTTACTTCTGCCAGTACCTCGTCTCCTACCTTCCAAACTTAACAGAAGCTCTCCTGCGAACCTTGCAGAACTAGCACTCCTGAAAGAAAGGATATTGCAGAGACATGGCTTAGCCACAGCCTGGGGGATGTTTCCAGAATGAGATTTCCGCTCTGCAGCAGAGTGTGTGCTGATATGAAACTTCCTGGCAGATTAAAACTGTGTGCTGGACCTAGATTCGAACTCGGGACCTTTGCCTTTCCCGAGTTCGAGTCTCAGTCCAGCACACAGTTTTAATCTGCCAGGAAGTTTCACAACTGGTGACCATTACAGGACTTCATGGCACTGGTTGTAAGTAGGGTTTGTTAACTATTGTTACAGTAAGAAATTTGTGTGACATTGTTATTAGTCATAAAGAAATAATTGTATGTATTTTATGTTTACATGAATCATGATGGAGAGCAAGTAAAGCAAAAAGACAAAAATTGAGTAGAAAATTTTGGAAAGGAATAAGAATTGGACACAGGTTACATAAAATTTTCCATAGTAAGCTATTTTGTTCAGCTCGGTAAAGGTAGGATGGCTACTCAAGTTGCTTGCATGGTTACTCTTGGTTGCACCTCTTTTGATGTAGATAGAAACCTTTTCCTCATTATTCCCTCTCTTGAATTGTATAGTGGAAAATTTACAGAAATTTTTTACTGTGGTACGCATGATCAATAAAACATAAAGAATTACAACCAGTAGTTTGCATATCATAATAGACGTAAAACAGGCTTTGACATCACATAAAGTACAATTATCAAGTGTAATAATTAGCATATGAAATTTTAATGTTTGTTGTGAATTTTTTATTTTTGCATATTCATACAACATGGCCAAAAATATATATGTCCATTGTTGATAGCAATAGCGAAAATGCAATCAGCCAAGATGGTATAGAATTGCACAATCAAACAATTGAAGTTCAGGCGCCATGCATGCCAACTGCAGAAAGTTTAAGTATATCAGAGATGAGTGTCACAGGTGTGACAAACGATAGCGATGCTCCACAGCAGAATAACCTTGGTGACACAATGTTTACAATTGATGAGACAATGTCACCCATTTCCCTGAGTAGCATGCCACTCATGAATGAAACATTGGGGAGTGATATAATAAATTTGAATCTTGACAACACTTTACAAACACCACTTGGTCACAACACAAACATTAACTTGGAAAGTACAGCTGACAGCAACCACAGTAGCACATCTGATGCACTGCTGTGGCAGTTATTATCTAACGTAAACATAAAATTAGGTAGTATCAACACAAATTTCAATGATATGGAACAAGATACCAGTACCAAAATTGATAATTTGATACAGAATCTGAACAGCATCATGCAAGATCTAAATATAATGAAACAAGAACAAAAACAAGTATTCAAGGATTTGCAAGACATGGTCTCACAGAAATTCAATGACTTAGCCAAAAATTTTCACACTAAAATCGATGCAGAATTGAATGATATGAAAAAACAAGTAAAGCATGAACTACTTTCTAAAGTAACAATAACATTATGGAGTTAAAACAGAAGGTAGATTCTATTAACAATCATCATGATCAAGTAGAGCAACAGATAAGGAAAATCACAGATGTAAACACAAATATTGAAGCCACACAAAACCAGTTGTTTTTGACAGTAAAAAAAGTGACCACTGTCATTAACAAACTAAATAAAGACTGTGATGGTGTACCTCTAGATGTAGAATAGCTTACTTTAAGGGTAACAACATTAGAAGTTGACTCAGCATGTGCTAAGAAGGAGAGAGAAGATCAATGAAAATCTGAGTGATATCATTAGTCAAGCTGAATAAGGTGTGTTACATAAAGGTAATACCATTGCCGAGAAGTTAGTAACAGATTGGAAGTTATACACAAATGTAGTAGAAAAGGCTACTCAGAGAAAAGAAAATGAAATAGTGAACAAGGTAAACATTAACCTACAAGCAGCAGAAAATAGGATTCACAATGTTTTAGAAGAAAATATTACTGGATCTCGAAATATGCATGTAAATAATAAACAGGCTACAGTGCACAAACCACATCCTGTTGGTATTTATCCACAAATTGTCATGAGTTCCACAACAGGCACCAGTGACAGTTGTAGAGTGCAAAATGTAGACATATCCACAATTCCAATACCTGAGCAATTACCAACTGGAATTACAGGTAAGTAAAATAACAACATAAATATGACTATCATGTCTATCAACTATTTCTACAGACAAAGGTTTGCTGAGACAGTTTCTTACATTCATTACCAAAGGTAAAAGAATAAATCCAGTAGTATTTGTCAGTGCTTTTTGTCATGTATTTCCATGCAACAGGACGGAAGCACAGAAAATTAGATTTGTCGTGAGGTATACGCAAGGCGATATTCTTTTGTGGGCAACTGAAGTGGCCAACCATTGCAGCACTTATATCCAATTTGAACAAACTTTCCGCAACAAATACTGGTCTGTCTCAGATGTGAGGTTCTCAATCCCACACCATTCAATGGCAAATACGGTAGTCTACATGGATACTTTGAAAAATACCTGAACAAGATATGTTACTGTACGAACCCAATATCACAGGCAGACACGATAAAAATTCATGATAAAAATTTTGAAAAGTCATTTATTATCGCACAGTAGAGAAAAATTAGTCACAATGCCAGAACATGACACTGAATTTTTCTGTCACTGCTTGATTCTATCAACGTAATCTATGAGGAAAGACCTGGACCCAGTAGAGCAACAGAAAACCAGGCACAACAACAATGTAGCTATGTAAATCTGTCAGCAAAATGTGATCTAAACACACAGTAAGGATGGTACGCACAAAAGCAAAGTTGCATACCCAGAGGTAAGGAGTACGGTAATGGGAATAGAAAAAACAAATGATTTTAAAGAAATTTTCAAAACAACAGAAGTAATTTCAATGCATGAACAAATTACAATCCACCATCACAAGACCCTATGCTGAACATGAACAGAAATAGTCAGCCGCAGCAGTGGCCACCATGCAGGAACAATGCCATGCTTTATGCTGTACCGCAGTCAAAATTTGCGCAGCAAAATAACGGCACAGCAGCCAGTGACACAAATTGGCGAAGTACCCACACAGTGCAACTAACGGAAATTACTCCAGGTAATGAATTAAGTCACACTATGCCACCAGAAAACACCAACCAGTCGTAGTTAAGCCCCAGGCTATTGACATCTCTGGGAGTGGGGGCAAAGCAAAACTACAAACATGTTTCATAAGGTTTGACAAACAAAGTGACATCAAGGATGATCTGTATCAGCATGATACAACTAATAATATCCAGGAAGAACAAGTACAAGCAATCATTAATACTGACACACAGTTAATTTTAGATTCAGGTTCTACTACCAACCAAAATGTCAAATGCATTTTTCTGTGAATTGAAGAAGTCAGGCAAATTCCCAACATTTCCTGTCCAACATTGTAAGGTGCAAACTGCTGCAGGCAGTAACACTAAATTGATTAAACATCAGGCACTTACTCCATTAGACACTGAACATTTTACAGTGAAGTGCAATTTTGTTATAATTGACAACCGTATAGTTAAATGTCTTATTGTCATGGACACGTTTAGAACATACAAAACACAGATTGACATAGGTAATGGTAAATGCTACTGTGGCGGCAGCACCGTCCAACGCACGAAGGGCTGAACTACGGCACTGCCGACACAAGTAGGGGCAGCTGTACCGTTACGCAGAATTTCGGCAACGGTGCGTCGCACACCGGACCGCACAGGAACAAAGCAGGCGGCCAGTGCAAGCTAGTCGACGCGACGCGACGCGACACACGTCTCCCCAGTTCTTCCGCCGCGGACCACGTGCGTCGAGTCAACGTGACTCCGCCGTAGATGTGTACGCGCGGTCGTAAACGCAGTCGCCGTTAAATTGTCTTTCGCTTCTTCGCGGACGTTACGGAGCCTCTGGTCACGCCAAGAGCAGAACATTCTGTGACAAAGGATCGGTGATCGAGCCGTGCCGCCAGCGCAACGCACCCGTATAGACGGATATTAGCGAAGAATGTTATGTGTCATTTATTGTAACGGTAAGAAAAATAAATGTGTCCTGTCCCAAAACCACTCTAGTCGTTTATTGCCACAAAGCCTCTCCCTTGAGCATAGTGCATGGGCGCGGCGATAAAGCCGGTTCACTGCACATGAGTGACTGTAAGCGGAGATACAACACGTTCCCGCTTCACTGGTGACCCCGACGTTATTTTGAAGCTAAAAAAAAAACACGTGGTGACGAACGTTCATCGGTACGAGAGACGTGGAACCGCGAGTAGGCTTGCGCGCATACGCCCGCGCCGAACAGTGCTCCGTAGTAATTTTTTTTTTTTTTTAACTAACTTTTTTTTGTATTGTTTTTGTGCGCGTATGTTTTGATCGTGGACTGCTTAGTATTTTTTTTTTTTCGTGTGTTTCCCTTGTGTTATTTTCACTGTGTACTTTCCTCTTGTACAAGGATTCGACTCTGAACTAAGATGGCGACACTAGAGAAGTTGCAAAAGACCATCGAAGAACTGCTCGCACGCAACACGAGGCTAGAGAGTGAGCTACAGTCACGGACTACACGTGTGGACACCGCGCAGCCACAGACAGCTCAGGACAATGTTGGCGCGCAAATCCCCGCCACACCGACGCCTCCTACGACCACCGGAACGCCGACAAGCGCTGGACGGGCATTGATCAGGCTGCCTCCCTTTTGGCCGCGCGACCCTGTGATGTGGTTCAGCCAGGTTGAGGCGGTATTTATGAGCAACCACGTGACCTGCGACCTGGCGAAATTTGGGCACGTAGTGAGCCAGCTGGACCAGAACTATGCGGCCGAAGTGCAGGATATAATCACCGCCCCGCCGACGCAGTCAAGCTACAAACAGCTCAAGGAAGAGCTGATCCGGCGGATTTCGTCGTCAGAGGAACAGCGAGTGGACCAACTGCTGCGGCAAGAGGAATGCGGCGATCGGAAGCCCTCGCAGTTCCTGCGCCACTTGTGGAGCCTCGCGAAGTCCGATATGGTGCCAGATTCGCTGTTACGCACTATCTGGGTGCGCAGCCTCCCAGCTCAGGTGCAGGCAGTGATAGCCGCACAGACGGAGATGCAGCTGGACGCCGTCGCTAACTTGGCCGACAGGGTGCACGACGCGCTGACAACGGCGCCTAGCACCGCAGCTTACGACTCCGTCCCCCCATCTCCATGGCGGCAAGCGCCTCCCGCACCCGCATTGGATGCCGACCTGCACCAGCTAGTGCAAAACTTGACTGCACAGGTGGCAGCTCTCTCGACGCAAGTCAACCGGTTGGCGCGCTCGCAGCAAGAGGGCAGCATGCGCCGCAGCGGCAGCAGACCGGCCGACAGGCGGCGCGGCTCGCGCAGCCGGCAACGCAGCAACAGCCGCTCCAATGGTACCCCGCCGACGTCACAGCACGCACAAAGCGGCTACTACTGGTACCACGCCCGCTTCGGCAACGAAGCAACCAAGTGCTGCACTCCTTGCCCGCACCCAAACGCCAGCTGCGACCGGACCTAGGCGCACCCGGCTGCAATATGATATCGAAGCATCTGTTTGTTGCGGAACGGGGGGCAGGCGTGAGGTACCTCGTCGACACAGATTCGGACCTCTCGATATTCCCTCGCTCTATGTTACGAGACCACAGGCGGGCCGAGGCACTCTGCCTTACAGCAGCGAACAATTCAACTATTAAAACTTACGGCACACACAGCCGCAATATAGATCTAGGCCTATGGCGCACGTTCTCATGGACTTTTACCGTGGCCGACATCAATGAGCCGATCCTGGGCACAGACTTTCTCGGCCACTACGGGCTGCTAGCCGAAATCGCAAACGGCCAGCTCATCAACGCCACAACTAATTTAAAGATAGCAGGACAGCGCCGGCAGGCTGCATACTACAGCGTTAAACCCGTGAAGTGCCTCGGACCGTACGCTGACATTCTTGAACAATTCCCCAACCTCACCCGCCCAGCCGGTGCACCGAGAGACATCAAACATTCGACGGTGCAACACATAATAACCACACCTGGACCCCCCACATCGTGTCACCCACGTCGACTCGCGCCGGACAGACTCGCAGCAGCAAAGGCAGAGTTCGAGGCCATGCTGCGGCAAGGCGTCGTGCGACCATCGAGCAGCCCATGGTCATCGGCGTTGCATTCAGTGCCCAAAAAAGACAATTCGTGGCGCCCGTGTGGGGATTATCGCGCCCTTAATTCACGAACGGTGCCGGACCGATACCCAGTCCCACACCTTCAAGACTTCAGCTATGCCTTGGCAGGCTGCGCGGTGTTCAGCAAGATTGACTGCGCAAAAGCGTACACCCAAATTCCGGTGGCGCCCGAAGACATCGAAAAAACAGCCATCGTAATGCCCTTTGGGCTTTTCGAAAGCCTGTTTATGACTTTCGATCTTCGGAATGCTGCCCAGACTTGGCAGCGGTTCCTGGACGGCGTCTTGCGAGGCTTGCCATTTTGCTTCGCGTGCCTCGACGACATCCTGGTGTATTCCAAGTCGCCCGAACTCCACCGCCGCCACTTAACGACCGTCTTTCAGCGCCTGAGTGAAGCCGACATCGTTATTAACCCCACTAAATGCGAGTTTGGCGTGACGGAAATTGAGTTCCTCGGCCATTTAATTACGCCCACCGGATCGACACCGCTACTGGAGAAAGTGAAGGCAATACTGAACATGCCGCGTCCGCAGACGCACAAAGAATTACGACGTTACCTCGGCATGTTGAACTTTTATCGTCGACACCTGCCAAACGCCGCAGCCATACAAGAGCCGCTGACTAAGGCGTTACAAGGTCCTACCTCAAAAGGAAAGACCCTCGTGAATTGGACAGATGTGATGGAGCAGAGCTTCACGGACTCAAAAAGGAATCTCGTGGAAGCGACGCTGCTCGCGCACCCGGTACATGACGCGGACTTAGCTGTAGTCGTGGACGCCAGCCAGGCCGCCATCGGCGCGGTGTTACAACAGCGCGTCGGCGGGAGTTGGCAGCCTCTCAGTTTTTTCTCTAAAAAGCTATCCGATTCGCAACGTGCTTGGAGTGCTTATGACCGAGAGTTGCTTGCAGTGTATGCGGCGGTGAAATACTTCCGACCGTCCATAGAAGCCCAACAGTTCATCATTTTCACCGATCACAAACCCATTACCCATGCGTTCGAGAACAACCACACTAAGTGTTCACCGCGCCAACTCCAGCAGTTAGAGTACGTGTCGCAATTCATGACTGACATTCGACACATTTCGGGGATAGACAATATCGTTGCCGATTGTTTGTCCCGAGCGTGTGCCGTTATTTCACCCCCTGTGAACTTTGAGGACGTGGCCCAAGTACAGGAGAGTGACAAAGAACTGCACCGCTTCCGTCACGACACTTCCAGCGGCCTGCAACTGGAGCTGGTGCCTGTCCCCGGCTCCGCACAGAGGATTTGGTGTGACACCTCAACCGGCATGCACCGACCCTTCCTCCTGGAGAAATTCTGGCGCAGTGCCTTCGACCGTGACCATGGGCTGTCACACCCCGGCACCAACACCACTGCGACGCTCGTGGCTGCGCATTTCGTCTGGCCCGGGCTTTGGAAGGACTGTCGCGAATGGGCGCGCACTTGCACCGCATGTCAGCGCGCCAAAGACGGGAGGCACACCCATGCACCCGTGGGCACCTTCCCTGACGTGACACGCCGATTTGCGCACGTTCACGCGGACCTCGTCGGCCCGCTTCCTCTCTCACAAGGCAAGCGGTACCTCCTAACTATGGTGGACCGCTTCACTCGCTGGCCGGAAGCAACGCCCGTCGCAGACGTCACAGCTGAGACCGTCGCCACCGCATTCGTCGACACCTGGGTGGCACGCTTCGGATGTCCCAGTCACGTGACAACTGACCGCGGCCGCCAGTTTGACTGCGCGTTGTTTACGCACATCACCAGACTGTGTGGCACCCGGTTACACAGGACAACCAGCTACCATCCGGCGTTGAATGGCATGGTCGAATGGTTATACAGGACTCTCAAAGCCACTCTAACCTGCCACGACACCTCATGGCCAGAGGCGCTCCCACTGGTGCTGCTCGGCCTGCGTGTCACGCCAAAGGAGGAGATCGGCGCGTCACCTGCCGACCTCGTTTACGGGCAATCTCTGACAATCCCGGGCGATTTTGTCGAAGATGTAAGACCCCCACGTGACACCGTGGCATCCACTCTGGCGGAACATCTGCGCAGTCACATGGCCGGCCTCCGAGCGCACGCACCGACGCAGCACGGCACCGGGAAGATATTCGTCCACGCCGACCTGCAGCACTGCACGCACGTCGTGTTGCATACCGACGCAGTACAGCCACCTCTCCGACCACCCTACAGTGGACCGCACCGCGTGATCGCCCGAGGAGACAAAACGCTGGTCATCGAGTGCAACGGAAAGCCGCCGACGGTGTCAGTCGACCGCGTCAAACCAGCCTACGTCTTGCCCGCTCCATCAGCCACGCATTTCTTCGACCCGGCAGAAGATCTGATCACAGACGACACTCCCTCTGCCAGTGGTCAGACGGAACCTGCACCCGTAGCCGCCGGTGATGCACAGCTGCAGCCTGTTGTCATCGCGCCGCTATGTGCACCTCCACCACCACGCCCAGGCAGCTGGTACGGCCGCCCGGACCGCGCCTACTACAGGCGCGCCGGTCACCCCCACCACAGCCGCCAGTGGACTACGTCACGCGCGCCGGCCGCCGCGTCCGATTCAAACGGCTGTGCTGCGTTGCCAGCGTGCCACGACACCCAAACCGGCAAACACACGCGCGCCACCGAACGATCGCCGTGTTTTCGCAGCTACGGAGCTCCGCTCTCCAAGGGGGGATCTGTGTGGCGGCAGCACCGTCCAACGCACGAAGGGCTGAACTACAGCACTGCTGACACAAGTAGGGGTAGCTGTACCGTTATGCAGAATTTCGGCAACGGTGCGTCGCACGGGAACAAAGCAGGTGGGCAGTGCGAGCTAGTCGACGCGACGTGACGCGATACACGTCTCCCCAGTTCTTCCGCCGCGGACCACGTGCGTCGAGTCAACGTGACTCCGCCGTAGATGCGTATGCACGGTCATAAACGCAATTGCCGTTAAATTGTCTTTCGCTTCTTCGCGGCCGTTACGGCGCCTCCGGTCTCACCAAGAGCAGAACATTCCGTGACACGGCCTTTTGTCTCTCTCGGTCCACGCGATCGCGCCACGGCTCGGCACTGGAGTGTACACCCTCCGGGATCAGTGATCGAGCCGTGCCGCCAGTGCAACGCACCCGTATAGACAGACATTAGCGAAGAATGTTATGTGTCATTTATTGTAACGGTAAGAAAAATAAATGTGTCCTGTCCAAAAACCGCTCTAGTTGTTTATTGCCACAAAGCCTCTCCCTTGAGCATAGTGTGTGGGCGTGGCGATATAGCTGGTTCACTGCACATGAGCGACTGTAAGCGGAGATACAACACGTTCCCGCTTCACTACTTTTACGTAAAGGATCAGATTTTTTGTATTTATTTAGTCAAACACCTGATGAAAGTAATAAAAACAAACTAGAGTCAAATGTAATAGTACAATATTCCTTTCCAACTGTATTTTTCACAAACAAATTGGATACTGAACAAGAACCAAACACTGGGGTTAGTTACGAAATGGTAGAGCAGAAACTAAGTCAATCACAGATACTAAATGATGTGCAATGACAAGAACTTTCTAACTTGTTATTTATATAATGGAAGGAAACATTCCACGTGGGAAAAATTATATATAAAGACAAAGATGAGGTGACTTACCGAACAAAAGCGCTGGCAGGTCGATAGACACACAAACAAACACAAACATACACACAAAATTCAAGCTTTCGCAACAAACTGTTGCCTCATCAGGAAAGAGGGAAGGAGAGGGGAAGACGAAAGGAAGTGGGTTTTAAGGGAGAGGGTAAGGAGTCATTCCAATCCCGGGAGCGGAAAGACTTACCTTAGGGGGAAAAAAGGACAGGTATACACTCGCACACACGCACATATCCATCCACACATACAGACACAAGCAGACATAT
This sequence comes from Schistocerca americana, assembly GCF_021461395.2. Taxonomy (NCBI): domain Eukaryota; kingdom Metazoa; phylum Arthropoda; class Insecta; order Orthoptera; family Acrididae; genus Schistocerca; species Schistocerca americana. The sequence continues at coordinate 875,905,594 of NC_060119.1, forward strand.
TTAAAGACCTTAATGGGGTCATTGTGGGGGTGTTGTGAGGGTGACATGGTATTAGAAGGTGGAAAGTGTAACATGAGGTGAAATGAAAATGAAAATAAAAATATATGGGGAGAGATAAAGGTGAACCGGAAAGAAACTGGAGATCTGGAATGAAAAAAGGCGAAAAGGTGTTGGTTACAGCTGGGCTATGTTGGACTTGGGTTGGTAGACAACGATGTGCATAAAGGTTAGTTGGTTGTGTTGCCGCCAAAACACGTTATAGGACGGAGAAATTCGGGAAAATTTCGAAAAAACTGCGTGTAGTATATTAAAAGGAGTGGTATTGTGGTGGCAGATTATGAAAATGAGGCTAACAATTGTCTGACGAAGAAATAATGGCGTTAAAACCTGTGGGAAGCGGCTAAAAATGATCAGTGATGTGGGAAAAACGGAAATGGAAATAAAGCGAAAGTTATTAGAACTGGCCGAAATGGTTGTTTAAAAGGTGAAAGGAGCTGTTTGTGAACTAGAAACGGTGGATATTATAGCGGCGGTAGTGCTGAAAGCGGCAAAAAAAATTTTTTTGGTTATGGTTTGGAAGTGGGCTACGTATTATTGAGCATATATATAGGCGGGATAAAATAGCATAGCAGATTACGGTAAAAAGGAGAAGGTGAATACAAAGTGAAACTACTGGCAAAAACAGAAAGAGGAAAATAAGACGACAGAAAAGATTTCGAAATGTAACAGTGACAATAACAAACGTAGTTGTTGGATTCAAATTAATGATATCAATATAATGGAAGGAAACATTCCACGTGGGAAAAATTATATATAAAAACAAAGATGAGGTGACTTACCGAACAAAAGCGCTGGCAGGTCGATAGACACACAAACAAACACAAACATACACACAAAATTCAAGCTTTCGCAACAAACTGTTGCCTCATCAGGAAAGAGGGAAGGAGAGGGGAAGACGAAAGGAAGTGGGTTTTAAGGGAGAGGGTAAGGAGTCATTCCAATCCCGGGAGCGGAAAGACTTACCTTAGGGGGAAAAAAGGACAGGTATACACTCGCACACACGCACATATCCATCCACACATACAGACACAAGCAGACATATTTAAAGACCAATATGTCTGCTTGTGTCTGTATGTGTGGATGGATATGTGCGTGTGTGCGAGTGTATACCTGTCCTTTTTTCCCCCTAAGGTAAGTCTTTCCGCTCCCGGGATTGGAATGACTCCTTACCCTCTCCCTTAAAACCCACTTCCTTTCGTCTTCCCCTCTCCTTCCCTCTTTCCTGATGAGGCAACAGTTTGTTGCGAAAGCTTGAATTTTGTGTGTATGTTTGTGTTTGTTTGTGTGTCTATCAACCTGCCAGCGCTTTTGTTCGGTAAGTCACCTCATCTTTGTTTTTATATATAACTTGTTATTTAAGTATACAAATGTTTTCAGTAAGGAACCAGGAGTAATCAAGGACTACGAATGTAAATTTGAAATCTATCGACATGAAACATTTTGTGTAATGCCATATCCTATTCCATGGGCAAAATGAGAGGCAGTAACAGAAGAGATCAATCATATGATTAAATGGGGAATTATACAACCTTCATTTTCATCCTGTTGCAGTCCTCTATTACCAGTAAGAAAACCAGTTGGGTCTGTAAGATTATATCTCCATGCTAGAGGTATCAATAATATTTTTGTACCAGTTTGCATAAGACCAGACAACTTGTACAAACAGCTTCTAAAGTTTTACAGTACAAAATGTTTCAGTATACTCTATCTTAAGGCATCCTACTGGCAAATAAAGCTTCATGAAGAAAGTCGAAAATATACAGCATTTGTCTGTGGTGGCAGAAGTTATGAATTCCATGTTCTACCTTTTCGATTAAACATTAGGGTGGGCGTGTTTATATCTGCACTGGACAAGGTTTTAGGACCAGAATTGCTTAGCAAACTCACTGTTTATGTAGATGACATGCTAATAGCCACACCCACTTGGTTAGACCATATCAGGCTGATTAAACAGGTACTTCAACAATTTGCAGATTTAAATAAATAAATAAATAGTGACAGCCAATATAAAAAAATCTAGTTTTGGTAAGGAGCAAGTGAAATTTTTAGCGTATGTTGTGTCACAACAAGGTGTATTACCTCATCCAAAAAAAGTTAATGCCATATGCAATTGTCCAGCTCCAAGGAATAAAAAACAACTAAAAGCTTTTTTAGGACTAGCATCCTTTGTTTTTCTTGTAAATTCATACCACAGCAACTGATGAACAGTACTGTAGTGCTCAACTTGTAATTAAAAAATAGGCTTTGGTCATGGGATTATAAGTGTTAAGTTAATAACATTAAGCAGGCATTAGTCAATGCAAACATTCTTAGCCACCCTCATATGTCCAAGGAGTTTTGTCTATGTACAGGTGCCGCATCTCAGGGGTGGGGGTATGCTTGTTCCAGATGTGAGAAGAAGAAGGTAAAGAAGTACCCAAGGTCATCACTTTTGCTAGTTGCACATTATCAGAAGCAGAAGATCTTACTGTGTCAGAATTGGAAAGTTTAGCTGTAATATGGCCATTTAAAAAGTTTGAATATTTTTTGCGGGGTAAGAATACCAAAGTTAACTGTCACCATCATTCACTGTCATTTATTTTAACATGTAAACTATTGCACCATAGATTAGCTAGGTAGTGTCTATATTTACAAGAATTCAGTTTTGAAATCATTTATATTAAAGGAAGTCAGAATGTTATTTCAGATGTCTTATCTAGATTACCACGAGGTTTAGAGAATTTAGTGAATTAACAGAGCGAGATACAGAAATCAAAACATTATTAATGCAAGGTACAACACAACAGTCTGATTACCATAAGTTTTGTAAGCAAATGAAAATTATACAACAGCAAGATTGCAGATGGAGTAAAGTCATGCAAACCCTTAAGCAATATGAAGATAGAAAGGTCAGTAAATGGTATCAGGAGTACAAGGACGTTTTTGTTTCGTAGGAAACATGAAAATTCTGATCAGTGGTGTGTGTGTATTCCTGAAGATTACATCGATGAATTTATAAGACACACACATGAAGTATGGGGACAATTATGCAGTAGGCAAATGTACCGAAACAATTGCAACACTTTGTTATTTGCCAAAATTGAGATGGCGAGTCCCACAGGTATTAAGAAAGTGTGCAATATATCAAAAATCAAAACAGTCCTATGGTCAAAATATACTGAGCTACTCCCAATACTCACAAAAAACCCTCTAGATATAGTATCCTTGGACACAGCTGGCCCATATCCAAGAAGTAAAGGAGGAGTAATATACGTAGTAGCACTATATGATGTTCTCAAAACATATCAAAATATATGCCAGTATAAATGCAACAGCCACAAATATCAGAAAAAGAATTGAGGGAGATTATTTGAGAAAAGTTGATAGACCAAAGGTCTCTACTAACTGATAATGCTTCATATTTCATTGGCAAAAGTGGAAACAATTTATGACCTCAGGGCATAAAAGATGTATTAGTAAGTTTTTTCACCCAGAAGCAAGCCCAGTAGAATGAGTCTTTAAAGAATTTCATCAAGTTTATTAGGACATACACCCATCACAAACACATCCAGTGGGTAGAATTTGTAACTCCTTTCATGCAAGTTGTCAATAACCTTCCACATTCTTCAACAGGTTTCATACCTAACAATGTTCTGGACAAAACAAATAAGCTACTGGGAGTCACCCATACCAAATGTACCCACTACAGAAATGACACTACAAGACAAAATCAAACAAGCCATGGCTACACTAGAAAACAGGGCTGAGTATAGAAAGAAAATTTATAATAAGAAACTGAAACGTGTTACACAGTTTTTTGAAGGACAAGGAGTCCTCTTAAGGATGCACCCCAAATCAACAAAATTTGGCAAACTGAATAAGAAGTGGCAATTACTCTATTCTGGGCCATTTATATAATTTCCAAAACACCATACCCTGGGACTTCCAGATTAGCCTATGAGAAAACAGGGAGAGACAAGGGTCTCCACCCTCACAAAAATATAAAAGCTTCTATAGAATGATGAAGCTAGTTAACATTTTTTCTTTATATCACAAGGTAATTGTGTGTATTTTAAGATAATGTGTATAGGCATAGTAATTCTTTTGAGTTGTACATGTAAGAATAAACTCAGCAGCGATGAGAAGTAATACATAGCCTCATGCAAAGCAAAAGTATAAACAAAATTAGCTTATGGCTCAGCTGTCCACACTCAATAATACATGCTGATGTCAGTAGTAGGGAGGAAGCATTGACCTGTGCGAATGCATGACAGACTGGCAGAAGGTGCAACCAAATAGGAATGTGATATGTACAAGTACCTAACTTAATACAAAGTGAATGGAAATACTAAGCAATTGCATCTACTGTCTAAGAACTAAGGAACCTATTGATACATGTACACAGAGATTTAATTAAATGCTAAGCAATATACAACATATTTACAAGCAAAAGGAAACATAATAGAAAAATATATAAGATGTGTAAGCTAAGGAGAAATAACAAAATACCGTAAAAAAATTTCTTTTCAGAGTAAATGGTCATAAAGGATAACAGAATAAATGAATGTCTATGAAATTAAATGCAGTATGGAAAAATATATATATATATATATATATATATATATATATATATATATATATATATATATATATATATATATATATATATATATATATATATATATATTTATTTATTTATTTATTTATTTATTGGCCACGACATCTTAGTAGATGATTGTTGCAGTATCTGTGTGTTTATGGGTTACATTTTTTCATATTACTTGTCAAGCCAATGGCAGCATGGCTCTATTGCCGCGATTGTCACAAGTGTCTCAAGCCTTCATCATGCTTCGACATTCCAGATGGACGTGTCCCAGCCAGCGGAGCCATCTCTGCTTCAAAATAGCTGAAATACTGTTGCAGTTAGTTTTAGATAGCACTGCTTCATTGGTCTCTCGGTCCTTCCACGTTACTCTGAGGATGGATCTCAGGCACCGCATGTGGAAAGCATTAAGGCAACGTTCTTGTTTGCCATAGGTAGTCCATGGTTCCGATGCATACAAAAGGATGCTTAGGACGCAAGTTTGATATACAAGAATTTTGGTGGTCAAAGAGAGTTTGCCAAAACTTTGGAAATATCTGCAGATGGATGTAATCACCAAACGTATCAGTGGCCTCTGAGCTATATAATGCAATTAGTTTTAAGTTAGTTTTAAGTTTTTTTTTTCTTTCAGCAGCCAGTGCATCACCACAGCACATAAGAAGAGAATTACATCGGGAGTAGCAGATACCAAATGAAAAAAAAAATGGGATATTTATACAAAGGTCATAAGGCAAATGAAAAATGAAAATATGCACTGTCGCAGTATGTCCCCGTGACATTTATCAATACCTGTTCAGTGCAGAGTACACATAAACATTCAAGCATGTGATTTTACAAAAACCAATTAATTTTTATTGTGTCACATGAAAGCATAAATAATGACATTTATAAATAATGACATTTCCAGCTATTCGAGAAAGATAAGTCTATGATGGTTAAAACTTCATATTTCTCAAAAACCTACATGTGAATTGAAGTAAACTGCACTAGCACATGAAGAAGTAACATGATACTATGTTACTGATTAGTCAGTACACAATATGAATTAAAATTTCCTTGGCAACTAGTCCATGACCGTATGAGTAACATTTCCTCATAAAGCCTTGAACCAGTAGATGAGTAGTTCCTTTCTTTCCTCGCAAACAAAGGAGACAGTGTCAAGCAAAGTTAGGCCAGCAATGCATAATGCTTTAGTCCTATTTCGAATGTTTTTCTCCTTCCTGTACCTAAGGAAGAAATGAGCTCCCATAAGTGATAAAAGCCCATCTATAAAATGAAATGTGAATGTATCATGTGCTTGTATTGTATCATGATAATGTGATATGTAATTAATGTGTACATGTGGTGTGAATGAAGATAAGTTAAAACTAACAAACAAACTGTGGTAACAAAACCCAGTCCACCTAAGGAAGAAATGAGCTCCCATAAATGATAAAAGCCTATCTATAAAATGAAGCATAAATATATCATATGCATGTATTGTACCATAACAATGTGTTACGTAGTTAATTTGCATATGTGATGTGAATGAAGATAAGTTAAAACTAACAAACAACTGTAGTAACAGAACCCAGTTAATGAAAAATTTATGGCATTTTAAAACTTGAGAAATTTATGTTCATAGTATAAGCAATGGATGGAATGTCAGCCATAGGTATAAGCTGTCATGTTATGTACATTGTTGTAAGTCAATTCTTGTATGAATTTTCATTGAAAACCAAACTCGATGTGAAGGAATGAACTTTGAAGACAAATATTTTTACAATGTTTTGGATGGCTATATGTGTCTTACAACAAATAGGTGGTCAAGTGTGGCGACATTAACATATGAGTGCAATGATATAATTTCTGAGTATCATGGCTTGCAACACTTGATACATTAATAAGTGAACTATAGTTTTTCGAGCCGGTACTTACCTCGCAACGGATGCTGTTGGCCAGGGTTCTCTCTGCTGAAAATGCGAGTATGACGGGTAATAATAATGCCCGGGCCATAAAAATGAAAGTCTTGTGCCACAGAATTGGATTTTGAACAAAAAGCGCACACCCACTGCACCCAGAATGAAGACAAACACCACTGCAAATCTTTAATATGTGTTACTCAGGCGAAAATGTGATGCTCAGTCTGAAATCAACACTAAGAAAATGAGTGCATGCATGTGCGACAGTAACAACTAACATGTTGGTCCTTAGTAACTAGTTCTTAGCCGCCAAACCTGCCAGTGCACAAGCATGAATCCCGGCAGTGAGGCCAAAGCAAACTAAACATTATTATCAGTGCACTAAATTCAAATATGTAATGGTTTATTATATTATGTATATAATCATTCAGTTTCTTGTAGAACTTTAACATACACAGGACAGATAATCTGGCATATCCATTCCATTAAATAAATGAGAAGCTGACAAATAAAGGGCAAATGTTAGTACGTACATGCAAAAAACATTGTACATCTCCTTACCGTGTCAACATACAGTGTGGGGGCAGCTGCGTAGGTACATGGTGAAAGACTCCCAGGATACTGTAAAGTTAAAATTTATTAAAACCAAAGAATGAAACAGCGATCAACCACAAGCCTTGGCAAAGACGTAATTATGAGTATGAATAAGATAATGCTTAACAACAGTATTAAGTATTTTTATTGAAGTGGAACCAAGTAAGGAGGATTTTCTTCATTTTTTGACAGGCATTGGTGTCTTTGAAGTTAGCTGCCAGCATCTACAATTGAATGTAAAAGAGGAAGTCTGATTAGCCTAAATTCGTACAAGCAGAACATTCTTTCCAAAAATGTATGTATGTATTTTTTATGATTATAACACACAGTCCATCTTCATTATAGACCAAGCGTCCTACTGAGGCCTTCATGGACTAAAATTATCCTCCCACCATTGTACAGAAACGATCTCCTATGCCTTGTCTCTGCATTCACCTGCCACCTTCCACATTCACACTGTCCAATTACAAAGAAGCATTAGCATTTCCTTCATGACTCACTACCACCCCGGGCTGAAGCAACTGAATCACATTCACTAACAGGATTTTGACAACTTCTCATCATGCCCTGAAATGAGTACCCTACCTACTATCCTTCCCACCCCTCCTGGACTTGTATTCCACTGCACACTGAACCAATGCATTAGCCGAGTCCATCTCTACTCCACCCTTGCTCTCAATCAGTTGTCTCAGGGCTCATATCCCTGTAATAGGCAAAGATGCAAGAACTGTCTCATACAACTTCCCACCACCATCTTCCTCTATTCTGGTCACAAGTATTACCAATCCCATCAATGGCAGGCCTACTTCTGAAAACAGTCATATGATCTACAAACTAAGCTACAACCGTTGTGCTGCATTCTGTCTTTCACCCATCTGTCCCATTCCCTGCTCCTATTCTAGCTCTACATAGCCTTCTATTCTATCAACATACCAAGTTTTTTTCTCTTTCTTCCCCCATCATCAACTTCTCTCTTTTTCTAACATCCCCCCTCCCCTCCGCTCAAACCCTACAATACACCTAGCAGCCTGCCCTGTGCGCACCATGTCCCTGCATGCCCCCACGAGCCACACTACACTCTCCCCCCTGACCCCATCCCCCAAAATCCTGTTATCCCTCCCCCTCTTTGCTCCGGCCTCCTCCTTACCCCCACTACCCAGATTGCTCCTCCCAATAGGTGCAGTTGTTCACAGTCAGCCTCAGGAGACAGAGACAGTAAATGTGTATGTGTAAGTTATGCTTGCATGCGGGTGTGTGTATTTTCTAGATTAGAAGTAAGCCTTTTGGCTGACAACTAACATGAATAACAGGCTTTTTGTTGTGTGTGTCTGCAGCTCAACATCTCCTCTATATAATGAGTAGCAATCTATCCTTTTTATAATATTGTCTTTATTCTATCCTCAGTCTCCCTTATTTTATTAAGCTAGGTGTTATAAACTTACATTCTAATCATTTTAAGTCAGTGGGCTCTTAACTATATTATATTTGTAAATAATATCAGCCTAAGAGTTTAACATCATATTAGTAAATTTATAATTCTCTTGTAAGTTAACACAGAAACAGAAGATTCCACCATAAGAAAACTATATCTCACATCTTAAAACTACTGTTTAACTTAGTCATGTATTTAAATGACAAGTGAAGCAGTAGTACATATTTTAATATGATGCTTATATTTAGTGCTGTGTGAAATCCAAAACAATAATGAAATTCAGTTTTCTTTAATGTAAATATTCTTCATAATACAGAGTTTTGAAGTCAGTATCATTAGCATACCCTTTCACAACTTTTAAATTGAACTATTTACTTTCCTTTGAATCATTTTCAAAATCATCAGCTTCTTCGCCTTATTAGCCTAATTTTTGCTTAAGTGATTCACTCAGGTGAAGCACTTCTCTTTCCAGCTTTGAGCCCCTCAATATCTGTCAGTGAAGCAAAGTAAGTATTCTGAAAAAGAAATTGTGCTCTGATCTTAGATCTTCTTACATAATGCAATACTCTTGCCTCAGATATCTTAAAAGGCAATTTGGATTTCATTACATGTTTGGAGGTTGACTTCATACTTTCATCTCTGCAAACTTTCCCAAAATGTCATAATATTATATGGCAAGAACAATTGTTCTGTGTTTTCTTAGATCTTTTTCAATAAGGCCAAAAATACTGTCATGAGACAAATAACTATTTCCACATATTGGGAAATAATGCTGAATTGCTCCAAATACCTTTGAGCTTAATTTAAATAGTCTCTCACAGCAAATGACAAATGCAGTTTCATTTGCCCCCCACCCTGAATCAATCTCAAGCTGTGCGTAACTACCTACTTTGTGTGCTTTCTTTTGTGAATATTTTAAGATTGTACAGTTATACAACTCGACCTATACTTCTTCAGTAGACAGTTTGGGTAAGGACCAATTCTGCTGGCATGCAAAATGAACTCTCACACTATTGTTTTTATTTTTATTTAAGATACAAAAGAATTTTTTTGCCTTCATTTTGTGCAAACTATAATCTGTTCTTATATTATTTTTTATTCCAAACCTTGAACAACCCTACAACAAAGTGAGCACAAGCTGAGCAACTGTCAGTATGAGGATTTTTCAGAGTTTTTTGGAGAATACTTTTTCATGCTTTGAAAGAGAGCAGCCCAGCAACTCTTGTTTAAGATGAGAAACTTTGTACTTATCATGAATTTTGTAAGGTTTAATTCTACTGCAGGATACGACCACTGAACTGTATTTCCAGAGCAATGAGAAGATCTGCATTTCTACTTAAGTATATCATTCTCAATTAACTGTGTCTGCTCTTCATCCCTCTCCTGCAATTGGTGACCTTGATTCTCCTTAGGTAGTGTACCCTCTAGCTTATATCTTGTAGCAGGGCACCTGAGTCTGTCTCCAGACACTCCTGGGAAAACCCATATGAATAAATATAGCTGTTCAGACAGTTATCTTCATTCCACAAACTTGTTGTTTAGGCTATAAATAAAATCTGATTTACCTGTCACTTTTCTGAATGTTTAGGCACAAACTGGAATCTCTTGACTTTCTTCTCTTGTATACTGCAAGACTGACACAGATATTTGTTTACTTTTATTGCTCCCTTTCGTTTGCATCTCTTAGGCAAGATCACTCTTATGTATCATAGTAAGAAATTACCATGTTCAACTTTTGCCTTATTCATATCTAGCTATTTTTAAAATGAAAATTGTTTCAGTATTGCCACAGCCTATATTCAGATCTTCATTTGAAAGTGCAATCACACACTTCTTACTGTTTTGATGTTAATGACTCCTCCTTTGTCTCCCATGTTTCACCTCTGAACTGTTTCAGAATATTCTGAATCTTATAACATCTTAATAATGATGTTCCAACAACAGCCTTCGACAGCAGTTAATAACCTTACAGTAAACTGTGGCTGCATATGAAAGAGAATTATCCAGACAATATGCATTGTTCTTCAACAATCATGTAACAAACAGTTTGTTTATCCTGTACAAGGGTTGCCCAGAATGCAATACACCACATTTTTTGTCTTCAACAACTCTTTATTAAACATAATGAGAATTACATACATGAAAGAATGGTGTTTTATCTACACACCCTACTGTACCAAGTAATCTCCATCCCTTTCTATGGCCTTTCTCCAGTGTGAAACAAGGGCATGTATGCCCTGTCAGTACCAATCTTTGTCCTCTTGGTGGGGCCAGTGCTTCACTGTGTGAATCATCTTCTCATCATCCTCAACATGTCTTCCACGATTGGCATCCTTTATTGGCCCAAAACAGGGGAAGTCTGAGGATCATGTCAAGTGTGACAGCCACGAACGGTCTCCCTGACTGCTGCAAATTGCGGAACTCGGCCGAACCGCCTTCTGATTACCTCACCCTCCATACCCAGCAACTAACTGTACTTCTGTCAACACCAGATGCTCCATAGACTTTGCACACATATTTGTGAATATTCCCACAAGTTTCTTTTCTTCAGTGAGAAATTCAATGAGGGGACATTGCTTATAATGTACATCACCTTCAGATGCCATTTTGAAACTGTCCTGCAGCTACACTATCCGTCGGAAATGATGGAAACTTGGCATGCTCACTCGGGAGACTTCAGATAATACATATGTAATGTTTCACATTCATAGCATTGTCTTTGAGAAAAAAATGCAGTGCATTACTTTCTGGGCAACCCTCATCAAATGTTGTGCAATTGCCCAATAATAAACACATGTTGTGTAAACACCATTAAATTTAACTTTTAAATTTAATGTTCTAAGTTCCAACCATGAAGTACAAAAGAAGGATTATTGAGTTTTCTGGAATCCTGAAACCTGTAGATGTCAGGTTTTGTGAACATTTACTAGATTCAGATACCTTTTATGATGACAGATATTCACTGTCATCATATTTTCTGATAGCCATTGTGTGAGGATTATACAGAAGCATCAGAACCTGTTGAAAAAAACATTTTGAAAAATATGATGTCTGTTGTGCTTTGTTAAAATGGTCCTGAATCACAAAATAAATTAAAGTTAAATCACTAAAAAATGAAAATTTTCCTGTTAAACATAAATGGCCCGATAAACACAGCCACACTGAATAACAAGATGGCATGGATAGCCGTTGGAAACTCAGATTACTTTGGATGATATTTATAAAATTTGAGAAATATAGACTGAAGAAGTTCATGATAACATCATATTTCAAGGTAAACTTATTGAATATGTAACTGTATTTAATTTGGAACTCTCATTACAAATTTACTTTTAAGCTGAAAAATTCTGAGTTTTAACATTATGGTAATCTTGTTGGTGATATCACATACAGAAAAGATTCTAATATATGTTGACCACATTATAACTCCTTTTTATACCTCCATAATGGAGAACGCAGCTCTCAACTTTGGCAGTCAGGAAAAACTATCTGCAAGCTATCTGCAAAATTATATTTATTTAATTATGAACTGACTTTCACCTTCTTAGGCCATCTTCTGGTGAGAACTTAATGTCACAAACAGAAATAAAATGATGTGTGACTGTTACAGATATTATTTATTCAAAAAATTATGACATATAAGGGAAGAGGGGCAGCACCCTTTTCAGTCATTGCAGGGGCAACAGTCTAGATGATTGACTGATCTGGCCTTGCAACACTAACCAAAACGCCCTTGCTGTGCTGGTGCTGCGAATGGCTGAAATCAAGTGGAAACTACAGCCATAATTTTTCCTGAGGGCATGCAGCTTTACTGTATGGTTAAATGGTGATGGCGTCCTCTTGGGTAAAATATTCTGGAGGTGAAATAGTCCCCCATTTGGATCTCCGGGCGGGGACTACTCAAGAGGACGTCGTTATCAGGAGAAAGAAAACTGGCATTCTACAGATCAGAGCGTGGAATGTCACATCCCTTAATCAGGCAGGTAGGTTAGAAAATTTAAAAAGGGAAATGGATAGGTTGAAGTTAGATATAGTGGGAAATAGTGAAGTTCGGTGGCAGGAGGAACAAGACTTTTGGTCAGGTGAATACAGGGTTATAAATACAAAATCAAATAGGGGTAATGCAGAAGTAGGTTTAATAATAAATAAAAAAATAGGAGTGTGGGTAAGCTACTACCAACAGCATAGTAAACGCATTTTTGTGGCCAAGATAGACACGAAGCCCACACCTACTACAGTAGTACAAGTTTATATGCCAACTAGCTCTGCAGATGATGAAGAAATTGATGAAATGTATGATGAGATAAAAGAAATTATTCAGGTAGTGAAGGGAGACGAAAATTTAATAGTCATGGGTGACTGGAATTCGAGAGTAGGAAAAGGGAGAGAAGGAAACATAGTGGGTGAATATGGATTGGGGGACAGAAATGAAAGAGGAAGACGTCTGGTAGAATTTTGCACAGAGCATAATTTAATCATAGTTAACACTTGGTTCAAGAATCATAAAAGAAGGTTATATACATGGAAGAATCCTGGAGATACTAGAAGATATCAGATAGATTATATAATGGTAAGACAGAGATTTAGGAACCAGGTTTTAAATTGTAAGACATTTCCAGGGGCAGATGTGGACTCTGACCACAATCTATTGCTTATGAACTGTAGATTAAAACTGAAGAAACTGGAAAAAGGTGGGAATTTAAGGAGATGGGACCTGGATAAACTGACTAGACCAGATGTTGTTCAGAGTTTCAGGGATTGCGTAAGGGAAAAATTGACAAGAATGGGGGAAATAAATACAGTAGAAGAAGAATGGGTAGCTCTGAGGGATGAAGTAGTGAGGGCAGCAGAGGATCAAGTAGGTAAAAAGATGAGGGCTAGTAGAAATCCTTGGGTAACAGAAGAAATATTGAATTTAATTGATAAAAGGAGAAAATATAAAAACGCAGTAAATGAAGCAGGCAAAAAGGAATACAAACGTCTCAAAATTGAGATCGACCGGAAGTGCAAAATGGCTAAGCAGGGGTGGCTTGAGGACAAATGTAAGAATGTAGAGGCTTATCTCGCTAGGGGTAAGATAGATACTGCCTACAGGAAAATTAAAGAGACCTTTGGAGAAAAGAGAGCCACTTGTATGAATATCAAGAGCTCAGATGGAAACCCAGTTCTAAGCAAAGAGGGAAAGCAGAAAGGTGGAAGTAGTAAATAGAAGGTCTATACAAGGGCGATGTACTTGAGGACAATATTATGGAAATGGAAGAGGATGTAGATGAAGATGAAATGGGAGATACTGTTATAACCTTTAATCACCAATAATTGCGTGGATATTCAATCACACTCACTTAGAAACAATAGCTGGTTACATGACAACAACTCAGTATCTCTTATTCGACTGCCGTGCCATGACATGCGGCCGGCGCCGTTCGTAGCTAGGTGGCGCTCCCGTGCTCAGCCGAGTTGCGGAGCGCCTCTATCGCCGTTTGCGCGTACTCTCGTGGCGGCACTGTTAAATGTCGTGGCACTGTCACAACACTTTTCCCCCCTTGAAAAAAAACACTCACTTCCTTGGAGACATGGACAGTGCGGAGACATCCATGGCCTCTTGTGAGGGCCCGAGAAGATCCCGCGGAGAGACACGAGAGTATGTTCGAAAATGTCCAGGATGGAAGCTCGTGCGTGGAACGTGCCTCCTGGACAAGATGATGGGTGAAAACTCCGGAGCAGCATCCATAGGTGTCGTGGACCTGGAGGTGTGCTCCAGCGAGATGGGTCCCGGAGAAGGCGTCGTCACGACTGGAGCTGGTTCCAGCGTACTCGGAAACTGTAGCAACGGCGGCTGCATCAACCCGTATGGTAGATCGGCAGCAGTGACAGGACTGGCTTCTCGGGCTGGTGGAGGCGAAGGAAGGGGCGGTTGCACCGGCGTGGACATGACACCTGGGCGCATCTGGTCGTAATGGCAAAAAACCATGCCATTGTCCGCACGTATTTCACAAAGCCGGCGGCCGCGAAGAGCCTTGACCACCCCTGGAATCCATTTAGGGCAAGATCCATACCCTCATGCCCACACGTCGGCTCCCACCGAGTATTTTCCCGCACTAGGGGACACAGCACAAGGCCTGACAGGGTGAAGCAGGTGCAGTACAGTGCAAGGTTGGCGGCCGTGCAAGAGTTCAGCAGGGCTGTGATCACCCAGAGGCGTGAAGCAATGAGAACTCAGAAACTGCAGCAGAGCGTCATCTGTGGAAAAATCACTAAGGAATTTTTTCATCTGGCTTTTGAAAGTGTGGACAAGGCTCTCGACCTCCCCATTCGATTGCGGATGGAAGGGCAGTGCTGTAACATGATGAATCCCTTGTCCAGTACAAAAATCACGGAAGGCCTTGTGAAGAGAACTGAGGGCCATTGTCCGTGACGATCGTGGATGGAAGACCTTCTAGCGCAAAGATTTTGGACAAAGCCAGCGTCGTCGCCGCAGTGGTGGGCGACGGACATCGAACAACAAACGGAAACTTCGAGAAGGCATCAATCAACAGTAGCCAATAAGTACCGAGGAAGGGGCCGGCAAAGTCAGCGTGCACACGTTCCCATGGCTGTGCCAGATCAGGCCACGGAGAGGGCATTGTACGAGGTGCAGCCAGTTGTTGAGCACACTGACCACACGCAGCAACCATGTGGGCGATGTCCGAATCAATACCGGGCCAATAAACATGCCTGCGGGCCAGGGACTTAGTCCGAGAAATACCCCAATGGCCTTCATGCAACAGTTTTAGGACATCTTTGTGAAGAGAGGCTGGCACCACAACCCATGGAGATGTGCCATCTGTGGCCAGAAGAACAACACCATCACGAACAGACAGACGAAGCCGCAAGGCATGGTAGTTGCGAAGGGGATCCGTTGCCCAGCCCTGGGTCCTGTCCGGCCAACCCCGTTCAACTATACCGATCACCTGACGCAGGACTGGGTCCCGCGCAGTAGCTGACATGACCTGCAAACCTGTAAGTGGAAAACCCTCGACCGCACGACGTTCTTCCTCATCAATGTGGAAACAGAGTAGTTCATCACGGTCGAAAACGGGGTCGGGGCCCATCGGCAATCACGACAATGCGTCAGCGTTGGCGTGCTAGGCCGTGGGGCGATAGTGAATCTCATAGTGAAAACGAGACAAGTATAAGGCCCAACGTTGCAGGCGGTGAGCTGCCTTATCCGGAAGCGATGCTGATGGGCTGAACAGAGAGACCAGCGGCTTGTGGTTGGTGATGAGGTGAAACTTAGAACCATACAAAAAAACGCTGAACTTTTTTAGAGCATAAATGATAGCGAGAGTCTCCTTTTCGATTTGGGAGTAATGCCGTTGCGCATTGTTGAGGGTCTTGGAAGCATAGGCGATGGGTCGTTCCGACACATCCTCATACCGATGGGCGAGAACAGCCCTTAGGCCATACTGTGACACATCAGTTGCCAGAACCAAGTGCTGACCCGGATGGAATGTGACAAGACAAGGTGCCGACTGCAAATGTGCCTTCAGGCAGACAAAAGCCTGCTCACACTCGTCGGACTAACAGAAAGGGATGTTTTTTCATAACAGCTGTTGCAGAGGATGAGCTACCACCGCCGCAGATGGAATGAATCTGTGATAATAAGCAATCTTGCCTAGAAACGCCTCAAGTTCTTTGACAATAGACGGCTGGGGTAGAGCATTAATGGCCGCAACGTGCTGACGTAGAGGACATATACCCTCACAGGACAAGTGGAAACCAAGATACACAATGGAGGGTTGGAAGAACTGTGACTTGTCCAGATTGCACCTCAACCCAGCCGAATGCAAAACCCGAAACAGTGAATGCAAATTGCGAAGGTGCTCCTCAGTGGAGGCCCCTGTGACAACAATGTCATCCAGATAGTTTATGCAGCCGGGAACGGAAGCCGTGAGCTGTTCCAAAAACCGCTGAAAAATGGCTGCACGCTAGCGACGCCAAATGATAACCGCTGGTACTGATACAACCCATAAGGAGTGTTTATGACGAGAAGTTCCTTGGAAGAAGCATCCAACGGCAACTGATGGTACGCCTCCGATAAGTCAAGTATGGAAAAGAACTGGCCCCCAGCGAGCTTGGTAAATAACTCCTCAGGACGGGGAAGAGGATAAGTGTCAATGAGGCTCTGAGCGTTGACAGTGGCTTTAAAATCACCACACAATCGCAGACTCCCATTTGGTTTAGGAACCACCACGATTGGCGATGCCCATTCGCTGGAGGTAACAGGAAGGAGAATCCCTGAAGCTGTTAACCTGTCTATCTCAGCCTTGACAGGTGCACGCAACGCTACCGGAATAGGGCGTGCCCGGAAAAACTTAGGGTAAGCTGTAGGTTTAAGAGTAATGTGGGCTTCAAAATCCTTGGCACGACCCAGACCAGCAGAGAACACGGATGAAAATTCAGAACACAATCCATCCAGCTGTTGATACGGAATATCCTCAGATATGAGGTGCACATCATCATCAACGGAGAACCCAAACAACTGGAAAGCATCATAACCGAACAGGTTTTCAGTGCCCGCATGATCCACCACATAAAACGTGAGGGGCCTAACAACAGACTTGTAGGCCTTGGAAGCATCAAACTGGCCAATGATAGGAATTTTCTGTTTATTATAAGTTCTCAGATTTCGCGTAACTGGAGACAAGGGGGGGGGGGGGGGGGGGAGCCCAAATACGTGCAAGAATTAATGAGAGTTACTGCAGGGCCAGTGTCCACTTGCATGCGAATGTCTTTATCCAGAACACGAACAGTAACAAACAACTTATTTGTTTGAGAAAGCACACAGTCAACATCCATGTCCGATGCCCCGTCCTCGTCGACAGGAACTTTAGGGGACTGACACACAGAAGCAATGTGGCCTTTTTTCCTACATGAATTACACGTGGCCCAACGTTTTGGACACGTGGCCCTTTCATGCTGTACGAAACAACGTGGACAAGAAGGAAATGCAGAACGAACCCGCTTCTGTGGTTGCAGTTGTCGCTGCGAGCATTGCGGCCTAACGCGACGTTGTTTAAGCGAGTGAACCGCCGCCGCATCTTCGTTCTCCTGTGAAACAGGCAAATTGTCCGTGTCAAAAGTTGACTGTACAGCGCCTACATCACACCACGCATCTATTTGTGTGCCAGCAGCCTGAGACACTTCAAAGGATTGAGCGATGCTTGGAACTTCCGACAACGACGGGTTTGGCAGTTGTAGGGCACGTTGCTGAACTTCTTTATCAGGAGCAAGCCATAGAATAGCATCCCTAACCACTGAATCAGCATAAGACTCATGATGACTGTCCATGACAAACTGACATTTCCTACTCAGACCATGTAGTTCCACCGCCCAAGCCCAGTAAGATTGATGAGGCTGTTTATGACACCGGTAGAAAGCCGCGCGGGCGGTAACGACGAGGGTGTTTTTTCGGTAATAGTTAGACAATAAGTCACACATTTCTTGGATGGACAGAGAGGCAGGTTCCCGCAGAGGGTCTAACTGAGATAGCAGCTGATAGATCCGTGGGGAAATCCAAGATAGAAATAACGACTTACACATAGGAGCGTTGACAACGCCGAAAGCCAAGAAGTGTTGCCGCAAACGCTTCTCATAATCCTCCCAGTCTGCAGCGGCCTCGTCGAAAGGAGGGAATGGAGGCAGAGAAGAGGAAGACAGACGATGAGTAAGCAACGTCGACAACGCCTGAATAGCAGCCGTCAACTGTGTTTGTTGTTCAATGAGCGCTTGCATAAGCCGTTCAGTGTCTGCCCCGTCATGAACACACAAATCCACAACGCAGTGAAAATATCCGACCTCGTCACCAAAAAGTGTTATAACCTTTAATCACCAATAATTGTGTGGATATTCAAACACACTCACTCAGAAACAATAGCTGGTTACATGATAACAACTCAGTACCTCTTATTCGACTGCCGTGCCGTGACATGCCGCCGGCGCCGTTCGTAGCTAGGTGGCACACCCGCACTCAGCCGAGTTGCGGAGCGCCTCTATCGCCATTTACGCATACTGTCATCGCGGCACTGTTAAATGTCGTGGCACTGTCACAACAGATATGATACTGCGTGAAGAGTTTGACAGAGCACTGAAAGACCTGAGTCGAAACAAGGCCTCGGAAGTAGACAACATTCCATTATAACTACTGACGGCCTTGGGAGAGCCAGTCCTGACAAAACTCTACTATCTTGTGAGCAAGATGTATGAGACAGGCCTAATACCCCCAGACTTCAAGAAGAATATAATTATTCCAATCCCAAAGAAAGCAGGCGTGAACAGATGTGAAAATTACCGAACTATCAGTTTAATAAGTCGCAGCTGCAAAATACTAGCACGAATTCTTTACAGATGAATGGAAAAACTGGTAGAAGCCGACCTTGGTGAAGATCAGTTTGGATTCCACAGAAATGTTGGAACACGTGAGGCAATACTGACCTTACGACTGAGGGATTTTACTTTATTATATGAGCCTCCAACCAGTAACTTCATTTTTCCATTGCGGCCAAGCCACGGCCGGCAGTGTTAGCTGCCTGTAAATTCTTTCATCCCACGGTCTAGTAACAGGAAGTCAGCACCGAGAAAGGGCACCTTGTTCACGCGCCTCTCTCATATGCTGACGAGGTGACGCCGTCCCAGGTGTCGCTTAGCAGGCAACGCTCTGGAAAGTTCCATGCCGCCCGCACGGTTTGCTCGGTCCTGACCAATCAGGGCGGAGGAAGCCACGTGGTGCGTCGAACATACCCGGCCGCCCGTCGCCGGGCCCGCTCTCTTGTATTCTTGCTCACCCGCGAGGCGGATGCACGCCCTGTAGCATTGAACATCTCCCGCTTCTCCCGGTGCTGCGGCACTGTGGACTTAGTTTTGGCAGACAACCATTTTCGGTAGCTTCGCGAGCAATGTTCGCCAAATTGCAAGCTCTGGCTCACCCTCACCTCCCTAGGCCTATGTAGCCCCTTTCATCATGCTTTAGCCAATAAATGGCCTTCCTCTAAAAATTACACTATTATTCCATAACGCCCACCGCCTGCCCATACCCGCCATCCTGTACAATTGGTGTCAGAAGTGGGATCCGTTCCCGTAGTGACTTTGTCGCTACACTAAATTTCTCCCGGCAAGACGCCGTACACTTCGCGCATGGAATGCGCCAACCGGCCGCCACGTTTGCTGCACGTGGGCCGTGGCTGCGCCAGTGAACACGCACAGGGCCGCGCTGCAGCGGTGCAGCCCACGCTAGTCAGCCACGTGAGCCGCACGCCGCCGCGCTGCCCTCTGCCCGCTGCCTGAGTTCGTGGAGCCTACGTCAGAGAGGCGGCTGACTGCAAGGCCAAATCTCGGGCCTGCGCTGCGCGACGGGGCCGGGGCGCCGTCATCCGCCATCGCCGCACCACCCGCCGTCATCCGCCGCTGTCACCGACACGCCAGGGGCTGCCGCCATCGCCGACCGGCCGAGCCAGCGCCATCCGCCGCCAACACATTTGCCGCCGCCCACGGGTCCAGATGCCGTCGCACACGTTTCATCACGTTGTCGGTTGAACACGAGGCCACTTCCAGAGACGCGAAGAATCCCATACACGACTTATCTTAGAAGAAAGATTTAGGAAAGGCAAACCTATGTTGCTAGCATTTGTAGACTTAGAGAAAGCTTTTGACAATGTTGACTGGAATACTCTCTTTCAAATTCTAAAGGTGGCAGGGGTAAAATACAGGGAGCGAAAGGCTACTTACAATTTGTACAGAAACCAGATGGCAGTTACAAAGAGTCGAGGGGCATGAAAGGGAAGCAGCGGTTGGGAAGGGAGTGAGACAGGGTTGTAGCCTGTCCCCGATGTTATTCAATCTGTATATTGAGCAAGCAGTAAAGGAAACAAAAGAAAAATTCGGAGTAGGTATTAAAGTCCACGGAGAAGAAATAAAAACGTTGAAGTTCGCCGATGACATTGTAATTCTGTCAGAGACAGCAAAGGACTTGGAAGAGCAGTTGAACGGAATGGACAGTGTCTTGAAAGGAGGATATAAGATGAACATCATCCAAAGCAAAACGAGGATAATTGAATGTAGTCGAATTAAGTCGGGTGACTCTGAGGGAATTAGATTAGGAAATGAGACACTTAAAGTGGTAAAGGAGTTTTGCTATTTGGGGAGCAAAATAACTGATGATGGTCGAAGTAGAGAGGATATAAAATGTAGACTGGCAATGACAAGGAAAGCGTTTCTGAAGAAGAGAAATTTGTTAACATCGAGTATAGATTTAAGTGTCAGGAAGTCATTTCTGAAAGTATTTGTATGGAATGTAGCCATGTATGGAAGTGGAACATGGACGATAAATAGTTTGGACAAGAAGAGAATAGAAGCTTTCGGAATGTGGTGTTACAGAAGAATGCTGAAGATTAGATGGGTAGATCACATAACTAATGAGGAGGTATTGAATAGAATTGGGGAGAAGAGGAGTTTGTGGCACAACTTGACAAGAAGAAGGGACCGGTTGGTAGGACATGTTCTGAGGCATCAAGGGATCACAAATTTAGCATTGGGGGGCAGCTTGGAGGGTAAAAATTGTAGAGGAAGACCAAGAGATGAATACACTAAGCAGATTCAGAAGGATGTAGGTTGCAGTAAGTATGGGGAGATGAAGAAGCTTGCACAGGATAGAATAGCATGGAGAGCTGCGTCAAACCAGTCTCGGGACTGAAGACAACACCACCATCACCAAGGAGTTTACAGAGGAAAGCATTACATTTTTATCATCTAGAAATAGTTACATTAGTTGAAAAAAGGAAACATACACTTTTTAATGTGGAGATACATTTAACATCTGGTGAAAAATAAAGCTGATTTTGCAGTTTTAATCTATTATTTATAACTAAAATTTAATTCAACAGAGGGAGAAAAAGGAAATTGGGTTTGGTCATTTAATATTGATCTGGCATCCTGGCTCATATGTTTGTCAATTTCCAGTGGGGTCAGCTTTCTTCTTACAGAATGTAATACTTCACAGTTCCTGTTGAAAGATAATTGGCAAAGATTGAATCTTTCGTTCTTAATCTCCAACTTCCCTCATTTTCAGACAGCATAATTGCCGCAGCTCCACCTTGAAAGTTCTGTAAATAATTTAAATAACAATGCACTAAATAGTACAGCAATAATTTGCTTGCTGTATACTTGATGCCAAGACTGCAGATTGAGATGAGAGATTGTGTTGCAAGCATGGACAATGGGAGAAAAGAGGTGGGGAGCCAGAGGGAGGCTTGGTGAAGGGTGCCTGACAGATTGGAGAGAGGCAGAAGGTGTACAAGGTAGAAATGTACCAGGGAGAGCCAGCAGATGCACAAGATAGAAACAAGACACATGGCACCAGAACTGCTGAATTTATGTAATGCATAATGATAAAGGTATGGGCATGTGAAGTGGGAGGGGATCACAGAAAAAAAGAAGGGGATACTGTGGGGAAGAGGTTGCAGGTGCAGGGGTTGTGGAGACTGAGACTAGGAAATTACAAGAACAAAGAAAGTATGGCAGTGATATTTTCTATCTATTTAGTTCAGTGAAACTGGTGAGGGGGGAGGGGAGGAAGGATCCAGATGGCACTAGTTGTGAAGCAGCCATTTAAATCAAGTATGCTGTGCTCAGCAGTTGCCCAGCCAGTGGGTTGTCAGCTCTGCTTTTGGCCATAGTTTGGTGGTGGCCATTCATTTGAGTAGACATTTAGTTGTTGTTCAATGCCCACAGAAAGTAGAACTGGTAAATTGCATGTCTGCTTTCACAGGTGGGTCTTTAACAATATAGGGTGCCTTGCATGACAGGCATGTTGTGTGGGAACAGTATCGACCCTCCTTATCCACCTGCTTTGATGGGCTACCTACATGTCAAAACCAAGAAATGCTTTTCCCACCCCCAGTGTGTACACTGCCGAGCATGATAGGTGTGTTGTGCTGGCCTAGTATTGTCCTGCCTTCATTGATTGTTATATGTAAAAGCCTATGCACCAGGGCCAGAAAAATGGTTTTCGAGACTTAATGTGTTGGCTGTTCTATATGACAGGTTTGTATTATAACTATGTGTTGTTTATGGTTGTTCAAAGCAGAGAGCCAGCAGAAAAATACATAAAGACTTATTATACGTTAAGTGAACATTTTAGAGACTTTGACACATTAAACCACAATATTTGGAAGAGGCAGCAGTCGAACAAGGAGGCCGATGACCAGTGGAGTTTGTGCAGCAGCACTCAGCACTTCAAGAAATCAATGACTGAGCTGATAGGCAATGATTCCAATGAGAACAATGACCAGTAGAGTTTACATAGCAGCAGTCAGCACTTCAACAGATCAATGACTGAGCCAATGGGAAATGCTTCCAAGGTGAACATCGACTAGCTCAGTTCCCACATCAGTGGTCAATGCTCCAGGAACTATCATCATACTGAACTCATGTGTGATGTATCTGGTGAGGTGGAGGTGTACAACAGTGCAATGCCTGACCACGCCAGCATACAGGTAAAACAAGGAAACCCAGACATGTGTCAACATTGGCCACATTTCTGCCCAATGTGAGAAGCATAGACCAATGGCAAGAGTCAGTCGATGCCCTAGAAAGTTTGTGACATTGGCAAAAACACCGAATAAATACCTCCAACAAATGAGCATGAGGTGGTCCTTTAAGAGGAGAAAGAAGAGAATAAAAAACATCGCCTGTACGAATGGACCAATGGTTAGTAAGCAGACATTGTATTTCACTGCAATTGCTACTTGACAGAAGAAGATGTCCGTACGTTGCCAATAGCTCAATGCAGAAGATGCCATCAAAGATGTTGCCAGAAAGAAGTTTGTGTGGTACTTACCCAGGTGGCTGGCAAGGGCAAAGGGGCTGCAGTCTCACCTAATGGGTCAAGTGTGAACCTAGAGGTTGATGAACTCTGCCAGAAGATGCCAAACCTGAGGTTTGCTGGTCTGATTCCGGGACAGAGCACTCAGCACCATGCCATAGCCACTTGTTACCAATTCAACAAGTGAATTCACATGGAGACGGTAGTGCCACTGTCACAGTGGCTCATGGGTATGCCACTGAATGGAAGAACGTGCCACCTGGCACTATGCTTCAACATGAGCTGTCATTGCATCAGTGGTCACCAGTATCTGCATGCTACAACTCCACACCGCACTGCTGCCACAAAGAAGGGCTGTTTGTTTTAAGGATTTTATGTGTCAGTAAATGACTGATAGTGGAACCACTAGTTTTTCACTCACACCCCACCCACTGAGACAGGGGAAGAACCCATTTCACCACCCACAAAGCATTGCTTTCCCTCCTGCCATCCCTGAGAAAATAATCTTTATTCACCTCTGTCACTGATGCTCAATATCTAGTGTCACAAAACCCCGACCCACTACATTTCGTGTTACATAACCTTGGCTCTACTTTGAGGGGTACATGTTAGATTCATGACACCATCACCAGCATTAGGCTGCAAACAACCCACAGACAGCAGACAACTGTAGTTCAGTACATTGGTGAGTGCAAATTGGTCCCAGGTGTTTTCCTTTTCAAGTAACGCTTCCATGGTGTAAAACGCAAATAACGTGAAGCTCTCATTCTCTCGAAGAAACTTTACACTAGAAAATTTCTTTTCAGATGATGTCAGATGTTCTAGCTATTTTAACTTTGACATATTAAGCCACAATATTTGGAAGCCACAGCAGTCAGACAAGGAGGCCGATGACCAGTGGAGTTGCGCAGCAGCAGTCAGCACTTTGATAGACAAGTGACAGAGCTGATGGGCAATGCTTCCAAGTTGAACAACGACCAGCACAGTTCAAACATCAGCAGCCAATGCTCTAGGAACTGTCATCAAACTGAACTTACATGTGTGATACTGAACTTACATGTGTGATGTATCTGGTGATTTGGAGGAGGATGACAGGGCAATGCCTGACCACGCCAGCATACAGGTAAAACAAGGTAACGCTGATGTGTGAGAAGCATAGATCAATGACTGAAGAGTCAGTTGCTGCACTAGAAACTTTGCGACATTGCCAAAAGCACCGAATAAACACCTCCAACAAATGGGCATGAGGTGGTCCATTGAGGGGAGAAAGAAGAGACAAGAAAACATCGCCTGGACAAACGGACCAACGGTTAGTCAGTGGATGTCATACTTCATTGCAACAACTTAGCCATTACACTGCTCAGCAGAAGAAGATGTCAGTACCGTGCCAATAGTTCAACACAGAAGACACCATCAAAGATGTTACCAGAATTGCCAGAAAGAAGTTTGTGTGGTACTTAACCAGGTGGCTATTGCGGGTGAAGGGATGGCGGTCTCACCAGGTGGGTCACCTGTGAACCTAAAAGTTGGTGAACTCCACCAGAAGATGCCAGATCTAAGGGTTGCTGGTTCAATTCAGGGACAGAGCATTCTGCTCCACACCACAGCCACTTGTTAATAACGCAATGAGTGAATTTGCAAGGAGAAGGTTGTGCTGCCACCATAGTGGGTCATGGGTATGGTGCTGAATGGAAGAATAGACAATCTGGCATTCTGCTGCAACATTGAGCCGTTGCCGCATCAGGGGTCACTGGAATCTGCAAGCTGTGACTCCACACTGCACCTCAGCTGCAAGGAATTGAGCGAGTTACAACACAACATATTACTCTGTTTGTTTTAAGAGTTTATGTGTCAATAAATGACTGATAGTGGAATCACAATGTTTCACTTACATTTCACCCACTGAGCCAAAAGAAGAACCCTTTCACTGCCCACAAAGTGTCACCTTTACCAGTAGAACCATTCAGTCCATTACCACAAACAATCATGGCTGGCAGATCATTCAAGACTGTCTGTCATAAGTGTTGGAACTGCAAAAGCTGCCTTGACATCAAACAAGGAACACTTCACTTACATGAAGAGAACAACACTATACTTGACAAAATTTGCATGTCTAGGGATGAGCTCACCACTGTGTGTTCATGCTTGAAACATCTTACCCAATAACAGCCTATTCATTCTGACATTATCACCATGGACAGGACAGCAGGCATGGAACAGCCCATTACAGACATATGCACACCATTGGAGCAGCCTGCAACCCCAATACCAATACTGACACATTAATACAATGCAGCCTTCTCCCAGTGCCCACTAATTGCCATGTGTATTTCTCCCACCCCTCTGGATTCATGTGTGCTCTTTAGATGGAGTGCTATCTGTGATGGAAATTTTCATAAAATTAATACCACACCAAGCCCCCTAGACTGGCAAAATGCATGCTGATTGACCCCTGATAAACTGCACAGGAATGAGTTTGGTATAGATGAATTATTACAAGCAAGTATTGTCAAATGATTTGATAGTCCTTGGACCTCATTCATTCATCTCATACCCAAAAAGGATGGTGACTATCAGACTCTCAACTTCTGTACTTTCCCAAGTAGTTACTTATTTTCAAGTATTCATGACCTTATTCACAATTTAGCAGGCACCTCTGTGTTCAGTGTTTTGAACTGTAAAAAGACTTATGTTGAGATTCCCCTGAATCACATGGACATACCAAAGACAGCTATTATCATCCCTTTTAGACTTTATGAATTCTGTTACCTGCCATATGGGCTCAGAAATGTGTGAAAGAGGCAGAGGTTTGTAGACAGTATTCTATTCAAGTTTTCCTTTTGATATGCTTACTTACATTTTAGTCTTCTCTACCTTTCAGCATAAACAAGAAGAGCATCTCAAACTAGTTTTTGATCTGTTAACAAGCTTGGTATCAACCAAACGAAAGCGCTGGCAGGTCGAAAGACACACAAACAAACACAAACATACACACAAAATTCAAGCTTTCGCAACCAATGGTTGCTTCATCAGGAAAGAGGGAAGGAGAGGGAAAGACGAAAGGATGTGGGTTTTAAGGGAGAGGGTAAGGAGTCATTCCAATCCCGGGAGCGGAAAGACTTACCTTAGGGGGAAAAAAGGACAGGTATACACTCACACACACACACACCCATATCCAATCGCAATGGTGTCTGTGTATGTGCGGTTGGATATGGGTGTGTGTGTGAGTGTATACCTGTCCTTTTTTCCCCCTAAGGTAAGTCTTTCTGCTCCTGGGATTGGAATGACTCCTTACCCTCTCCCTTAAAACCCACATCCTTTCGTCATTCCCTCTCCTTCCCTCTTTCCTGATGAAGCAACCATTGGTTGCGAAAGCTTGAATTTTGTGTGTATGTTTATGTTTGTTTGTGTGTCTATCGACCTGCCAGTGCTTTCATTTGGTAAGTCACATCGTCTTTGCATATATATATATATATATATATATATATATATATATATATATATATATATATATATGAAATCCCCAAACCACCTTCCCTACCCTCTGGCTCCTACCCTTGTAACCGCGCCCGGTGTAAAACCTGTCCCATGCACCCTCCCACCACCACCTACTCCAGTTCTGTAACCCGGAAGGTGTACACGATCAAAGGCAGAGCCACGTGTGAAAGCACCCACATGATCTACCAACTGACCTGCCTACACTGTGACGCATTCTATGTGGGAATGACCAGCAACAAACTGTCCATTCGCATGAATGGACACAGGCAGACAGTGTTTGTTGGTAATGAGGATCACCCTGTGGCTAAACATGCCTTGGTGCACGGCCAGCACATCTTGACACAGTGTTACACCGTCCGGGTTATCTGGATACTTCCCACTAACACCAACCTATCCGAACTCCGGAGATGGGAACTTGCTCTTCAATATATCCTCTCTTCCCGTTATCCACCAGGCCTCAATCTCCGCTAATTTCAAGTTGCCGCCACTCATACCTCACCTGTCATTCAACAACATCTTTGCCCCTGCACTTCTGCCTCGACTGACATCTCTGCCCAAACTCTTTGTCTTTAAATATGTCTGCTTGTGTCTGTATATGTGTGGATGGATATGTGTGTGTGTGCGAGTGTATACCCCTCCTTTTTTCCCCCTAAGGTAAGTCTTTCCGCTCCCGGGATTGGAATGACTCCTTACCCTCTCCCTTAAAACCCACATCCTTTCGTCTTTCCTCTCCTTCCCTCTTTCCTGATGAGGCAACAGTTTGTTGCGAAAGCTTGAATTTTGTGTGTATGTTTGTGTTTGTTTGTGTGTCTGTCGACCTGCCAGCACTTTCATTTGGTAAGTCACATCATCTTTGTTTTTAGATATATATTTCCTACGTGGAATGTTTCCCTCTATTATAACTATATATATATATATATATATATATATATATATATATATATATATATACACTCCTGGAAATTGAAATAAGAACACCGTGAATTCATTGTCCCAGGAAGGGGAAACTTTATTGACACATTCCTGGGGTCAGATACATCACATGATCACACTGACAGAACCACAGGCACATAGACACAGGCAACAGAGCATGCACAATGTCGGCACTAGTACAGTGTATATCCACCTTTCGCAGCAATGCAGGCTGCTATTCTCCCATGGAGACGATCGTAGAGATGTTGGATGTAGTCCTGTGGAACGGCTTGCCATGCCATTTCCACCTGGCGCCTCAGCTGGACCAGCGTTCGTGCTGGACGTGCAGACCGCGTGAGACGACACTTCATCCAGTCCCAAACATGCTCAATGGGGGACAAATCCAGAGATCTTGCTGGCCAGGGTAGTTGACGTACACCTTCTAGAGCACGTTGGGTGGCACGGGATACATGCGGACGTGCATTGTCCTGTTGGAACAGCAAGTTCCCTTGCCGGTCTAGGAATGGTAGAACGATGGGTTTGATGACGGTTTGGATGTACCGTGCACTATTCAGTGTCCCCTCGACGATCACCAGTGGTGTACGGCCAGTGTAGGAGACCGCTCCCCACACCATGATGCCGGGTGTTGGCCCTGTGTGCCTCGGTCGTATGCAGTCCTGATTGTGGCGCTCACCTGCACGGCGCCAAACACGCATACGACCATCATTGGCACCAAGGCAGAAGCGACTCTCATCGCTGAAGACGACACGTCTCCATTCGTCCCTCCATTCACGCCTGTCGCGACACCACTGGAGGCAGGCTGCACGATGTTGGGGCATGAGCGGAAGACGGCCTAACGGTGTGCGGGACCGTAGCCCAGCTTCATGGAGACGGTTGCGAATGGTCCTCGCCGATACCCCAGGAGCAACAGTGTCCCTAATTTGCTGGGAAGTGGCGGTGCGGTCCCCTACGGCACTGCGTAGGATCCTACGGTCTTGGCGTGCATCCGTGCGTCGCTGCGGTCCGGTCCCAGGTCGACGGGCACGTCCACCTTCCGCCGACCACTGGCGACAACATCGATGTACTGTGGAGACCTCACGCCCCACGTGTTGAGCAATTCGGGGGTACGTCCACCTGGCCTCCCGCATGCCCACTATACGCCCTCGCTCAAAGTCCGTCAACTGCACATACGGTTCACGTCCACGCTGTCGCGGCATGCTACCAGTGTTAAAGACTGCGATGGAGCTCCATATGCCACGGCAAACTGGCTGACACTGACGGCGGCGGTGCACAAATGCTGCGCAGCTAGCGCCATTCGATGGCCAACACCGCGGTTCCTGGTGTGTCCGCTGTGCCGTGCATGTGATCATTGCTTGTACAGCCCTCTCGCAGTGTCCGGAGCAAGTATGGTGGCTCTGACACACCGGTGTCAATGTGTTCTTTTTTCCATTTCCAGGAGTGTGTGTATATATATATATATATATATATATATATATATATATATATATATATATATATATACACACACACAACACACACACACACACACACACACAGTGCCTACAGTGTCATGTTTTTCAGTGTCACACAAATTTTGGTTTTTAAAGGGGATCACTTAAGACTATTTCCATGGGTTCGCTCCTCAAATTTCTCCCTCATATCACAAAATTGACATCTGATGTAGCACAAACTGAAAAAATAAATTCCTTTTAAAGCACAGTTTCGTATACAATTTATATTCAAAACCTTACACCTGTGTCACAGAACAAATCCTACATCGAGAATACTTTACACAACTTTAAGGGAAGAAATGCTTCCGATAGTTATTATAGTATTTAAAGAACAGCAAAATATGAATAGGCTGAAATGAACAAGCAGTACATGAGGCTATGTTAATCAATTCAACTGTAAAAAGCTAAGGAGTATATTATTAGCAAAGTGAGAAATATTCAAAAGTGAAATGCCAAAATGAGCACTTCTCAATTGGGAGTAAATCAAAACAATCAGAATGGCTGAAAGAGAGCACAATAACATGAACCATAAGCGAATAAGAGCTAAGCAACTAAGCAAATAAGAGAATAGGCAAAAATGAGATGCTAACAAAATGAGAGCTGGTTGAACTCTGTCGGCACTTATATACGGTTGCGCTCGTGGCGGCACCTCGCGGCCTGTATGGAACACACGTGCCTGCGATCACAATGCACTCTTAGCGCTTGCGGCGACATCTAGTGGCCCGTACGCAAGTTGTGCAACTGCTGTCGCAGGTCGACCCTTAATCTATGATGTTACAAACACAATTGACTGAGCTCATTAGTCAGCTGCTGCATCCACTGAACTTTCAGGAATTATGTTGATTTCTAAGGCTTGGTTAATTTTTATTGTAGATGCCTTTCTGACACAGCTGCCGCCAAGGCACTACTGATGAATACTTTAGCAGGCAAGCAAGGGGTATTGAATGAATCATGCAAATCCAACAGGCATTTGTGCAAATCAGAAACTGACTTTTGTGGCTATAATGTTGGAACACCTACTACATGCCACAAACTTGTCAATCACTTGCAATTCAAGCACTTCTGTGATCAGAGCAGTTCTCCAATAGTCAATAGCAGGAATACAACAACCACTATGCTTCTTTTCAAGAAGTTAAACAACTCCCAGTGCAGTTGTTCTGCATATGATGAGGAGTTGTTGGCTATGTATGAAGCAGTATGTCAGCTCAAAGATGATGATGAAGACAGGCCTCAGACCATCTACATAGATCTTCAGCCCATGGCAGCTTCCATCCGTAATCCATCAAAAGATTGTTGCCCATGGTGTTTTCATCATTTAGATTATATTACTCAACTCAAATCCAATGTTCAGCATCTCCATGGTGCAGACAAGTTCATGGCAGACTACCTCTCCCACAGATCAATGCACACTTAGTGGATACTGATTATGACAGACCAGTAGAAGCACAACTACAGGAAATGCAGTTACTTGAACTCCTATATAACACCACAACTGGTTTGCACATATAGTACCACACCATTATCAGTTCATCAACACAAGTATTGTGTAATGTTTGACCCAGCATACTCCACAGCATGAGGAGAGTCATCTTCGATAAACTACATGGGCTGCCCCATCGAGGGGGCCATCCAACAATAAGACTTGTCACGGACCACTTCATGTGGCCAAATGTCAAAAGAGATTGTAAAACTTGGACCTAAGTATGTGCTGCCAGCCAACACTGTAAGATAGACATATGACATGAGTACAAACTGTCTGTAGTCTCTCCCATGTATGGTAAGTGTGAGCACATTCATACAGGTAATAAAGAAAACAGCAATAGTTGGACATGAACTGAATTATATTACTGGTGTTCCTGAATGTATTCATAATATAATAGCAATCATGTCTCCAAGCCAGCATGGTATGATTTAACTTACATCAATAATGTGTCACTTCCAGGATTTGGGGAGGTGATCTTATCCATCTTGTGAATTAACAATGAGGGTTTGCAGGCCAACCTACTTCAATATGGATTTGAGGCAGCTTCCCACCTCCTACTAAGTAAATCCTGGAATGGTACACACATTCCACCTCAGATTTACATTAAGCAAACATTTATGAAACATACACTTTAACATGAGATTTACTCTAGATGCAGACAGGTGTGGAATACAGATACCACCTGGAGGATTGGTGAGGTCAGGAAGGGTAACCACCACTAACTTTCACTAACACTTTCAATGCTACATTTAATGCTATGTAAAATTAATGTTTCAGAAATGACATAATGTTAATTTTGTTTTATAATGTGCTAGCCTTTGTCCATAGCTTCCCCTGCATTTATGTTCAACACATACATTGCACACATCTCCTTCTCCCCATTTCAGTGTTCACACATCTTCCTCCCATAGTGTGTCCATCCACCTCATCCTCCCACCTCTGCTTATCTATCTCCTCGTCTCCACTCTCACTCTCTCTCTCTTCATCTCCCTGTCCCCCTCTCTTTGACCATCCCCACTGCCCCCTCTGTCTGATCATATCTTCCTCCCACCTCCCTCTGTCCACATCCTCCCATCTCTCTATTCATCTCCTCCTCCCCTCTTCTGTTTCTACCTGCACCCTATCCCATTACAAGTTCCAGTTTCCTCCTGCATCTCAAACTCCTCCTGCTTCTTTCTGTCCACTTCCTCCTACTGTACACTCTTCATCTTCTCCTCCCATCTATCCATACCCATCTCCTTCTCCCTCTCTCTCTGTCCCTCCCCTCCTTTCTCCCTCTCCCTGTCCATTAACCGCTTATCCGCTCCCTCCCATCCCTCTCTCCCTATCCATCCTCTCTGCTATACATGTCAACCTTCTCCCAGCCATTCCCATCTGCATGTGTAGCTCCTGCAAAACAACTTGATAAAGCAGGCTGATATTACCCTCACAACACACTTGTCATGCAGGGGTTTGAGAACCATTTTTTTTCCCCTGACGTATAGGTTGCCATGCAAAGTAGGTTGATAAAGCAGGCTGATACTACCCCAACACAACACATCTGCTGTGCAGGACACCCTATAGCCAGGGGCTGAAAAAACACATTATTTAATCCCAAAGGGCTGCTTTCAGCCTAGATCTCATCAGGCCACTCCCTAGATCAGGTGGTTTTTGTTGCATCCGCTGAGCAATTGACAGGGTAACTCACTGGTTTGAGGCTACACCAATACCTGACATCATGGCAGAAGCTACATAAAGGCATGTGTCCATTAATCAATTTTCTGATTTGGCTTCACTGCCTCCATAAACACTGATCAAGGCAGACAATTTTAATCAGCACTTTATACTGAACTCTGTCACTTATGGGGTGTTTAGCACTTCCAAACCACAACATACCTCCCTCAAAGTAATGTCCTCATGGAGCTTTGGCACCACCCACTCAAAACATCCCACATGTGCCTGGTGGGGAGTGGACAGAGGCCCTACTGTGGATACTTTTAGGTGTGTATTCAGCATATAAGGAAGACCTCCACATGTCCCCAGCAGAAATCCTTTACAGGAAAACTTTCAGATGTGTATTCAGACTGCCATACGTACATAGCAGAAATCTTTTACAGTTGAACCACTAACTCTGTCACCAGACTTGACAGAGGCATCACAAACATCAATAGGTAAAAGACTTCCTACACTTATATGCAAGGTGAAGCGGCACATTATTCATCTCAATATACCATCTACTCGACCACTGGTTCCCATAAGGACTCCTTCCTCCACTCACACATTATTATCTATGCTGACCAGTAGCAATCACACTCCACTCCATCCAACTGATACACTGAGAAATGGTCCTTCTGTGACCTCCTTAAGCAGTCAGTTGCGGCAAGTTGGTCGTATGCACCTGCATGAACAGGAATTTAATAACAGCATTATTTGTACCTAAGTGAAATAATTGCCTATAAATTATTCAGTCATAACAAAGAAAACCAAAATTTATATGATTTATGAAGTATTTTTGTGTATTAGGTAATTCGGTCTTTTGAGTGTATCAGGTACTCCAAGTGTCTACAAGTACTGAGCGGCCCAGTTTGTGGTGACAAGAGGTTTAGTCACCACTTCCATTACTGCCTGTATCCCTGATATGTGTCAAATGTCTCACAACACAAAGTGATTTGCTCTTATCACTATTACCAAATTTTGTAAGTATATTTTCTCATGATCATAAATTGTTGAAAATTCTGAGTGCCATTTTAAGTTCTGTTTTCAGATACTTTTCTGTAGCGAATTTTTGTATGTTGACACAGCTGTTGAATCTTGTTGTTCACTTTCCTTGCTTACTGTTGTACCATGTGCCTTATAACTTAAACAACACATGTACTTAGCCCTTCATCATCTTGTTAACTCCAACACTTTGCTTTCTTTTATTGAATGAAGATGTTTCTGATCACCAAAAGAAACCTCTTTTTTAATCTGTGTCTGTTGTTATCTGGAAAGAAAAGTTTTTCTGGTGCATTTACATGCAATATTATCTTCAAAATTATTTATTTTATGACAGTTTATAAGCTGCAGCAATTAACTAATGACCATAATGAAATGCCAGTCACTGAAACTATTATTCAGATCTTCAGGTCATTCATGATGCACAAAGTAAAACTGGTTGATAATGTACTGGATTTTAACTATTGTACACAGATTTTTAGTATTGTATATTCATTATTGATTTATAAATATTGTCTTTTGCTATCAATGGAATATAGTTGTGTGTGTATGTGTGTGTTTGTAAACCTTAACTTATCTGACATGACAGATATTTGACTGTGTTTTAATGTGATTAAAAATACTCATAATGGTGCTGTATTTCTAATTTCTCTACACCACTACTTTAAACATTTCTTGCATTTTCTTTTATGTCAGAATTTTTGCAAAAATAATGAACTACTGTCTGCAGATTTTCTGTGCTCATGGAGGCATCCCTCCACCCTGGTCATGTCCTGTGGTCTCAGCCATCAACAGCATCCCTTGTCCTCTTCCCAGGCCAGATGAACAAAGTCTGTTAGCCTGGGAACTTATGTGGAATGACCCTATAGGGTAAGATTATTAATATTGTATACCTATTTTATTTTTCTAATGTTTTCTGAGTTATGAAAACCACAATGGTGAGGAAAATAAGTTCCTAATATAAAGTACATATGATAGTTTCGAATATATTAAAAAATACCATCATGAGGCAAGTAATTAGAAGCGGAACACCAAGGAACATCAGTGAAGGAGAGAAGATTAAGCAGTGATCTTATTTGAGGAACTGTATTCGTACACACTTGGCTTACAAAATGAAAATCAAATCCACCGATTATTTCTTAGCCTATTAACTGAAAAGCAGCACTGCCTCGTAACGCTCTGTAATTGTTGTATTCACCATAATGTTGAAGAGGTGTGTGTGTGTGTGTGTGTGTGTGTGTGTGTGTGTGTGTGTAGTAATGATACCATAGCATTTCTGTTACTTATCAGAAATTCTGTGGCATTGATACTCGGTGAGAAAACATGTTTCCTTATAATATAATACCTGATCTTCCCAGTATATTATCTCCTTTATACTCTCCATTATAATAACAAAAATCAGTTTAATAAAAACTGTGATTTACATAGCCATGATAAAATTGCAAAAGTAGTTTTCTTATACATATTCTACCTATTTCAGTCATTAATTCATTGTGTTCCAGAGATGTTATTAGGAAGGACATTCTTAGGAAGATGGATGAGTGATGTTAAATATTAACAAAGTGAACCATCTGTTAGAACTACATTAAATATTTAAATATTGTTTAAGAAGTATAAATTACTTTTTTTTACTTGCACTATACCGAATCAGAGTACTGGCTGACAGGAAATCCAGTACTCCGATTAAAAATATGCTGCTTATTCAATTACAGTAAATAGCTGTTTATCTCCTGTTGTTAGCTTAATATCTACATGGCCATGCTCATATTTATCATAGAATAACAGTTACCTATGTGCCATAAAAAATAGAGGCATTTTTGCATTGAAGACTCCTGCTCCAGAACACAGGACCCCATTCATCTCTAGACAAACAGACAAAGTTAGCATGTCAATAGATGTATGCCTTGTATTGCGGTTGCATAAATCACAATTCATCCAGTCATTACCTTGCTTTCTTCTCCAACACATGAACACATTAAGCAATTATGTAAGTGCACTTTTACTTCAGTCTGAAGAGAAAAAGTAGATAGTACAAAACTTGCAGTGGCTTAGTTGGATGAGAATTAAGTGCTCTAATGGTTGACATTAATAATGTCTTCATGGGCTCCAGATTTTTTATATTCATCTGAAAATACTGGTATTTAATTTTCCAAAATAAAATGTGCTCATCTTCGTGTACAGGGTGTCTTGTTTATCTTGACCCCCCCCCCCCCCCCCCCCCCCGGTCCCCCCAATAACTGTTTTTCCATAGAAAAACTGAAAAATATGTCAAGGAAATAATATTTGGCTACCAGGGAGACATTACAAAATTCCTGAAATTGGTCATCATGTATGGTGATACACTGGTCCACGTGTTGGATGAAAGAATTGATCACTGCTACAATATTGCCTGATGAAGTGAAGTACAAGCAAGCATGATATGTTTCTGCATGTTCTATGGAGTTGTTGAAATACTGTGGTAGACAACATCTACTATGCATCCCCAAAGGAAAAAAAAGAGAAGTTAAGTCATTAGAACGAGCAGGCCAATTCACTGTTCCTTCACGACCAGTCAGTCTGACAGGATACCTTGAGTTCAGAACACGACATACATGGAAGGCATTGTGTGCTTGATGCCCATCCTGTAACAACCACATAAACATTCTGGTTGTTAGTGGAACTTAATCCAAAGACAAGGAAGAATTCATGTGAGAAAGTTGGCAATGCCCTGCTGTTTAGGTTACTATAGACGAAATAAGGACCAATAATTGCAGTACCAAGGGTCCCACACCAGAATTAACTCTCCATTGACACTGATGTCATGGATTTTCACTGGAACAGAATATTCATTGGTGCAAAGAATATTGGAGAACAAGTTGTAGCTGCAAGGGTTTGTTGCTGTTATAATGTACCATAGTGCACATTGTGTAAATTCGTTCCAACGGAAGGGAGAACAGTCCCTTGAGTCGCTTCATCTGTGTGAGTTCTATGATGATTGTGTTACATTGGTTGGAAACTTCTCATTTTCTGTTGGGAAGGTGGGTTCTTGTCAGCATATTGCTCTCTGTAGATTTCCTCTACCTGAGTAGCTTCATGCCTACCTTCAACCATGATAATATGAAAGTAATAATGATGCAGTCTATAGTGAAGGACTGCCTGTAATGTACACAACATATGTTTTAAAAGTACTGCAGTACCATATTACATGTATCCATATTGTAAATAAGAAAACATTATTGCAATTATTTCTGTCAACTTTCATTCCCCATGGATGGGCAGCATTTCTACCTACTCTTCATTGGTATACATTGAACTCACACAAAAATTGAACTGAAAATGCTTGACTGAATGGCCGGTGTGTGTTTTCCATGTGTTTCTATTTGTTTACTGTCAACTAAAATAAGTGGATAAGTTATGTTGCCTTTACCAGTATCTGAACTTATGCTAGTACAAGACAGTCAAAGTCAATTTTGCATTATCTTTTTGAATAACATCACATTTACATCAAAGATAGACCATGATACGTTTTTGAATAGGTTGTGACAAGGAAAGTGGATCACAAAATAAAAAATAAGGGGTGCTGTTTAAAAAAGGTATACTCTCTCTCATATCTTCATAAAGAACAAAGTTACAGAAAAGGCAGTCATGCCAGTTAATGTCCCACTTGATACATTTTTTTTTAAATTTTTCTTCTGCACAAAAAGTTTATAGGGTGGTCAAGATAAATGGGACATTATGTATGTTGTTTACTATGGAATAATGGCTTTATAAATTTAGTGATGAAGTTACAAAACGTTTCTCAACAAAAGTTAAATGGAGATGAACTATATTAATATTTTGAGTTGATTTCTTTTAATGGTCAAGTTTTATCATTCAACACAAATTGTACAAGTGACATTAGACAGTTTAAAATAAGAATACTGATTTGTTTAGTATCACCAAAAAGGAAGCTAAACTAAAGAGGTATATTTCTTATAATCTAAGCTTAGCAGTATCTATCTAAGGACAGGTCAAAATGAGAATACAGTTTCACTTTAAATATCAGATATATAGAAGTTTTATTTCCTATTATGTAGTATGAAACCAATGTTAATTATGCTCCTGGGATAGGATCATATTATGTAATATGTATATCTGATTGCCCTCTGGTACAGTAGCTGTTCTACAATAAATTGCCTTCTTTCAAGAGGTAGTCTGCAATAAATAAGTCAGTTTCATAGATGATTAAGCATGCAACACTCAGAGCACCAAGCTCAGTAAAGTGAATCTTAAAGAATTCTATTTCTTTAAAGCCAAAAATTATTTTAGATTTCTTTTTTGGAAACTCTAACAATAGTTATTTACAAGTCAAGTGTACCCAGAAAATGATCCCATATTCAAGCAGTGAGTAGATCTGTGCATAGAATATTTGTGGTACTGCTGTAAACTTTAATATTCTTAGATCATAGTATACAGATGTAAGTTTCTTTTGCAAGTTATTTACAGGCATATCCCAATTAAAATCCTGATGAACCCACAGACCCAAAAGTTTTGTCAAGATTAAATTTTCTAGTGGAACATTTCTTTTAAAATTGTGCTTGAATAGACATTTGGCTAGATGGTGGAAATAAATGGAAGTTGACAGATACAGTTATTTCAGTATTAGTGCACCACTTTGTGAGTCTTTTGATGTAAGTTTCTACTGTTGACTGCAAGCTTTCTGGACTGGATCCAGTGAGAAATATGCTGTATCATTAACAAATAGGATAGTTTTTTGGGGACTCATATGTTCAACCAAGGTTATCCACACAAATCCAGAAGAATTACAGGTCCAGTATTGAATGCTGAGGACACCATATTTTATTGGTAAATCATGAAAAAAGAAAGTGTTGTTTATTATTTAGTTCAGTGTGGTGAACTCCAACCGGAATTGATACCTTCTGCTTGTTATGTTTTAGTTATGAACACAACGAGCTACAGTTCTTACCTATTTTTTGAACAGGATTTTCAGATCCCTGGCATTAAAGGCTTTTGAAAGGTAATGGAAAAACCTACACCTGTTTTGTTTTGATTGATGGATTTTAGAATATATCTAAGGATTCAGAAATCACTGTTTGTGGCAGATGAAATATTAACTTTTTCACAAGGTGAGTCTGCGAAATTTGCAGTGTCATATACACTTGACTGTGTGAACAATGTACATGAGGAGTACTATGAACATCATATGTGCTTAACAAGTGAAACTGGTATTGAAACAGGTGTTCAGCTATGTAGTTCATCATCCTTGTTGGACAGAGAACCACAAATCCCATCTCCAGTGAAACATAGTAAAGGACAGTCATTGTCCACAGAACAGGTGCTA
Source organism: Schistocerca americana (assembly GCF_021461395.2). Taxonomy (NCBI): domain Eukaryota; kingdom Metazoa; phylum Arthropoda; class Insecta; order Orthoptera; family Acrididae; genus Schistocerca; species Schistocerca americana. The sequence continues at coordinate 875,944,438 of NC_060119.1, forward strand.
AACATAATTACACATGTGGGAACTCACTCACAGCATAGTAAAATAATAACAATAATAATAATAATATTGAATAAGTCCACAGCATGTCCATGTAGTGCATGAGAAAAATGTGGATATTCAAGGAAGGACAAGGTGCACTTTTTACAGAAACTGGTGTCTTCACATTTCAAGGGTGCTTGATACAATTTACAGGACCTGCATGATAGTGACCTACTACATTATGCACATAAAGTTGCATATGGCATAGATTACAGTGATTTCAAGAAAAGCAATGGATGGTTGTATAGCTTCAAACATTGCTACAGAATTGGAAGCTGTAAGATAACAAAATTTCAAACAAAGAGTCAACTTGATGATGCACAGCAAATTACAGAATTGGCCTGAAAATTTGTAGATGAGATAGACAAACATATCCAATCATTCAGTAAGGAATTTGTTTTCAACTCCACCAATCAGGATTTGAAAAGGACATGTACATGAAAGGAACCCTGGAAATTAGAGGTTGTAAGAGAGTTGTATCAAGATCAACCAAATCAGTGCCTTAATGCACTGGTATACAATTATCTTGACTGTTAATCTGTATGGTAAATTGGCTGGAAAGTTATTTATTGTGTTGCAAGAAGTTGGAGGTGGCCTGCCCCATGTGATTCATTCTTGGATGTGAAATCTTGCAAGAGCAGTAGGAAATTTTTAAATCATCGCAAGCAAGAGTGGGAAAATGGGTAATAGAGAACTACAGCTATGATATGAGTGCTGCTTTTGGCCAATAGATGGTCAAAATAACTTTCTTTTGCTTGGTTCCTGGTCTGTATATAAAAATCATACTCTTTTAGAGCAAACTATCCCTTCTGAAAAGAGTGTGACATTGTAATTAGCACCACCTGGAACCAATGAATAATTTTAGCCTCTGGATGTTTGTTTTTCCTGTACCTACGAAACATACTATCACACTAGTTGCAGCTACACCTTAAAGGGTAGCCATTTTCATGACAAGATCTATTACAGATTATTCACATTTGGTTGCATGCCATTACATTCCAACAGTTCTCCTGACTCCATTACAGCAATATGATTCTATATGCATTCTTTAAGAGTAGATATCTAGCTGAATGTCCTGCATTGTTTGTAACTCCCAAGGAGTTCACCTTTGATCTTGATGGTGCAAACCCTTTGTGATCACTGAGGTAAACCATTTTTCATTTGGTGTTCATGGTGATAGTTAATGGTTTGTTTTGAACATTCTTTGAATGTTGACATTATCCATTCTATGAAGTGCAACACGCACATCCCATCGATGTTTGAACCTGCAGCTACCAGACACTCATTTTCTGTCACCCTCCTGAGGCACATGGTGAATTGCTAGCAACTAATAATTTCCTGTCATAATTGTTAACACAACACTTTCAAATGAGCCTTACTGAAGGTTGACCTTGCGACCTTTTGCTCAATAGGTTCCTTGTGAGTTTATATCAGAAGAAACTTATTTTATCACTGGTGAATATTTACTATTTTCAGAACATCTGGAAAGACAGCTGTTTCTAAATAGAGGTCGAAAATTTTTGCTAATGGCATTGCTTTTAATATGAAGCAAGGTACTTCAGCTAGACCAATTGACATTTTATTGCTTAATGATTTACTTTTATTTATTATTTTATCAGGATCCATTTCATGAACATATGTAGAAGCATTGAAGATCACCAACTTACTGGGACAGCATGGGACTGGTCCTTCACAGTTTACTTGAATAAAGTTTTCAGCTAGTGAAGTGAAGTACTCATTGCATTTTTTCACAACTGATTTTGGATCTGTGACTTTGGAGCACTGTGGAGTGAAAGATACATCTTTCTTTTTGGTATTGAGCTACAAGTATCTTCCTTAATAACATCCATGTGGATTTCATTTTGTTTGATGAGGATCCCATCAAATTCTCATTCTACATAATTATAGCCTGTCTGGTTACTCTATCATAGATTCTTTTGTGGGCTTTAGATTAATCAGCAAATTCTTGGATAATTTTGCATCTACATCTATGTCCATGGCCTGCAAACCAGTGGGTAGTGCATGGCAGAGGATAAATCCCACTGTACCAGTTATTAGGATCGCTTCCCATTCCATTCATGTATGAAGCACACGAATAATGACAGTTTAAATACCTCCATGTGTGCTGTAATTAATCTAATCTTGTCCTCATGGTCTTTATGGGGGTTATTATATGTAGGGTTCTGTAATACCTTCCTAGGGTCATCATTTAAAGCCAGGTCTTCAAACCTTGGAGGCTTTCTCAGGATAGTTGACTTCTATCTTCAAGAGTCTGCCAGTACATTTCATTCATTGTCTATATGACTTTTTCCTGTGGGTCAAAAAAACTGTGAGCATTCATGCTGCCCTTCTCGGTATATGTTCAATATGGTCTGTCAATCTTATTTTGCATGGGTCCCACACATTTGAACAATATTCTACTGTGGGTCACATGAGGGATATGTAACCAATCCTCTCTGTAGACTGATTGAATTTCCCTAGCATTCTACCTGTCTTACCCTGAACTCAGCCTATGTGATTGTCCCATTTCATGTCCCAAAGAAGTTTTACACCCAGGTATTTGTATGAGTTGGCTGATTCCATGAGTGATTCATCCATGAGTGATTCATTGATATTATGGTCAAAGCATACTACATTTTTTAGTTTTGTGAAGCAAGCAATTTTACATTCCTGAACATTTACCAAATGTTGCCAGTCTTTGCACCACTTTGAAAGCTTATCAAGATCAGACTGAATATTTGTGCAGCTTCTCTCAGATAGAACTTCATTATAGGTAATTGTATCATCTGCAAAAAGCCTGAGTTTACTATTAATATTGTCTGTGAGGCCATTAATACACAACATGGAGAGCAAGGGAACCAACACACTTCCCTGGGGCACACCCAAGTTTACTTCTACATCTGATGATGACTCTCCACCCAAGATAACATGCTGTGTCCTCCTAACCAAAAAGTCCTTAATCCAGTAACAAATTTCACTGGATACCTCAACTAATTGTACTTTTGACAATAAATGCAGGTATGGCACTGAATCAAATGCATTTCACCAATCAAGAAATACTGCAGCTATCTGACAGCCAAAGCTTTCGGTATGTCTTGTGAGAAAAGTGGTGTGTTGGGTTCCACATGATCTATATTTTCAGAATCCCTGCTGGCTGGCATGGAGGAAATCATTCTATTCAAGATATCTTATTATGTTTGAGCTCAGAATATGATCTAAGATTCTACAACAAGTGGATGTCAAGGTCATTGGATAGTAAGTTTATGGATCATTTCTGCTACCCTCTTGTAGGCAGGTATGACCTGTGTTTTCTTCCAACCACTGGGCACAGGTTTTTGTTCCGATGACCTGATAATGGTATGAGAGATTATAGTTAACAGAGGGGAGTGTAATACTGCCACAGAAGAGGGCAAAGATAGGATTTTAAAATTATCTTTGTAACAAAAGAACAATATCTGGGGAATATTCAATTTCTTTAACAACTTTTGTTTCAATCTTGCTCGAGAGTACTTATGTTTTAGATCTCACACAAAAAGGACATGTAATTTTTACTCATATACATATGTATTAAGATTTATCATAGACACAAGAATATTTTTATTCACAAGCGTGACTTTTACCTGCAGTTATCAGAAGAGGCAGTAATTTCTTCCATCCTGTAAGACGTCTAAAAATATACATGTGCTAATCATCAAGATTAAGAGGATGGACTGTATGATCACCAGTACTGCAAGTAGTAATTATCTCTCATTACATAAATTTCATGGCGATTCATACTCTTTGTGTTAGCTGTTGGGCTGCCTCCCTGCACAGTTATTCCAAAATCTACCAACAGACCTAACACAATTGGGGACCGTGACAAGACAAAGTCATATCTAAACATGAACAGATTTTTTCTAGTGAATGTTAAATGAACATACGCAAAAATTTTGTGATTATTATGTAAAAGAAAAACTAATTTTTGTCTATTTTCTTGTTGCATGAATATGAGTGCAACAAAAGCTATATTATATGGAAACAAGGAGAATAATATAAAAAATGAGGAGCACAGAATTAAAAGGACCAATTTATCCACCAATGGGAGATGTAAGTAAACTCTAATAACTGGCACATGCACTTCACAGTGGTTCACAGTGTTAGATGCAAATGTAAATGTAAATTTAGATGCCATCATGCTGAGGAAAAACTGTGTGCAGGGGTGGACATAATCCCCAAGTATAGATACATACTTGTATTTATCCATTGTGCCTTCCAGAATTGCAAGATCAGCCAGAGAATGCTTCCAGCCAAGACCCTTCCAATGATTGTTGCAGGGTCTGTGCTTTCAGATGTTTCACACTGTACATGCTAACAGCTATCTGTCCAGTGACGGTAAAATGTGATTCATCTGAAAAGGCCATCTGCTGCCACTCAATGGATTCAGCTGCAGTTTTCATCACCAATGAACAGCAGCCAGCCTAGGTGCATGAAAAAGGCACCTGCTGCAGAGGCCATTATGCAGAAACGTTCGCTGAGAAGTCATTGAGGAGACAATGTTGGTAGCCCCTTGGTTCATCTGGGCAGTCAGTTGCTCAACAGTTGCACATCTGTTCATCCATACACATCTCTCCAGCCATCATTCACACCTGATGCATCACAGTTGCCTTGGCATCAGTTTTGGATAGCACCATTTTGACATGTACAGTATATTTGAACCATGGTAGCACACGAACAGTTTACAAACTGAGCCATTTTGAGAATGCATCCATCCACCCTTGGCCTAAAAGCCAATGAGCATTCCCTTTTGCATAATGACAATGACTGCTGTGTACTTCATGCCTCCTCAACACATTTCATACACTCTCCACTGCTAATCCTACCACCTGCCATTAGCAAGTGATTATTGCATGTTGACATCAAATGTGGGCAGTAATCAGTTTAATGTGATTGCACCATTTAATATTATACTAGTGAATAGTAGAACTGATAGCAGTAACTGAGTTACCTTGATCCTTTAGTGAGTTTTAGTGGAACTTTTGTGAACATTGCAAATTATTAGAGTAATGTCCATTAAATTTTGGGCATGCAGCCGCGCAAATAAAATTTCTTCCACTGATATTTTGGCCGCATATTGTCTGTTCATTCTCAGAGTGAGTCACAAGACTGACAACAAGATGCCAAGCGTGGCCTTATATGCTCCACCGTGGCGGTACCACGCATGCGGGTCACAGATGCTGGTTGGCGGCAGAGAAATATGCTTACACATGCGCCGCCTGTGGCGAAGGCATACAGACATTCGATTTGCTTATCGATGTATGGTCGGCGGCGGTGACACCATGATGACTTCTTTGCAGTTTAATTACCCAAAGAGCGGGATTCCATACTTTGTCCAAATTAAAACCATTATCTCTATTTATTAAATTATTAGCTAATCTAATCTCTATAGCTTCCTTGAAGACAGACTCCCAAAAAAAGTAGATATGAAAATCTTCACATCACTGTAATTCATGGAATGCTCTGTATCAATACAATGTTCGGCCACAGCTGACTTGTCTGGCTGAAATAAGCGTGTGTGTCTTTGATGCTCCACACACATCTCATGAACGGTGTGCGTTGTTTGACCTATGTACGATTTCTCACAATTTCCGCAAGGAATCTGATAGACACCCACTTTACGAAGCTGTAAATCGTCTTCACAGAGCCAAGTAAAGCTGCAATCTTCGTGGGGGGCCGGAAAATCACCTTAACACAATGTTTCTCAAGAATACATACTATCTTCGAGGAAAGAGCATCCACATATGGCAAAAACGCACTAGATCTGAAGGAATTACTATCTTCTTCCCCAACACATACCTGCATTTTAGGTTTTGCATTGAATGTGATCTTCCAGCCCCCTCACGAAGATTGCAGCTTTACTTGGCTCTGCAATGTAGTCACACGGCAGACTGTCATAAACTGCTTTGCAAATGCTGGCTGTTGTGCAACATCGTTTGTGGAGGACGATATCCCTGAAGAAGATTGGAATGTTATAGATGTTCCTGATACTGTGACATTCCAAGATTTTATTTTGTGTGATGATAATGTACTTACTTCTACACCCACTATGGACATGAGTGAGCTGTTTGCTGCTGATATTGGTGAAAAAACTGAAATTGGTGGTGACAATGGTGGTGACGAGGATGATGATGATGATGATGAAAATGTGGACTCACCAACACCAAGTTTTTCTGCAGCTGTGGAAGGACTTGAGAGTATTAGAAGGTATTTCTCATCCTTCATTGTGGATGAGTCAGTTCTTAACAGTATTAACCAGCTGGAATGACAACTTCTAGGAGTATGCTGTGCTGGAAGGAAGCAGCAGACTACTCTCCTAGATTTTTTTTTTCAGAAATAAAGACAGTATAGCAGTTTTATTCATTATTGTGATACCTAATTCATTGAGTGCCATTAGCTAAATGAAATTTTCTCCTTTTAAATCAAGATACCAGTTGATGACTTTTGATGTGACCTAACATCCAAAATATCTTGAAATTAAAAAAAAAAAAAGTATTATTAATATATCGAGTAGTTTTAAATTTGCCAAGAAACATTTTCATGTTCACTGTATTTTTGTATGCAGCACAAGGTGAGTTTGTGATTATGGAGTATTTATATGGCCTAAATAGCCTAGGTTCCAATTTTGATTCTGGAACACTTATTTAGTGCATTTTGACATAAACCCTTATTTAAGGAAAACCCTCTTTTAAGGAACAAATTTTTTGGTACCCTGAGATTCATTAAAAAGGGGTTTTACTGTATAATAAAGAAATTGCCTTTTATTACTTACACGTGCACATTTTTCTTACGTACTTTAATTCATTTTCTTACAGAAGAAATAAGTCTTCTGTGCTGCATTGTAGTATTATTGAGTTGATGTTGTCTGGAATTGTGGATCAGTGGCAAGAATGTTGTTACTGAAAATTTCCCTGAGGACCAAATTGAAATCCATGTTTTCTTTAATGATGAGCGTGCTGTTCTGGATGATAATGTTAATTGCAATTGGTTAGAAAAACAGGAGGCTAGCTAGGACTTAGCTGATTGGATAGTCAATACAAAAATACATAAAGCTTTATTGCCAAAGGATTGGAGTAAATTAAAATTTAGAGTTGCCAGAAAAGTAGAATAATGAAGTGGGAAACAGGATGTTAGGGATGTATTGAAAGATTTGTTTGAAGAGGATACTGATGTGGAATACAGGACTGAAGGAGGATTAGATTAGTTTTAATGTCCTGTAGACAATAAGGTGATTAAGACAGAACACAAATTCAGATTAGGGAAAGATAGAGAAGGGAAGTAGCTGTGCCCTTTCGAAGGAACAATCTTAGCATTTGCCTTAAGCAATTCAGGGAATTTACAGAAAATCTAAATCAGGATGGTCAGATGTGGGTTTGAACTGTTTTCCTCCGGAATGCGAGTCCAGTGTGCTTACCACTGCATTATCCCACTCAGTATGGGGTTGAAGATAGGGGAATATGTATAGTGCAGGAGGGAAGCAGAAGGGAAATAGAAAATGATTTATTAAAAGAAACAGGGTTGAAATGAGTTGATGCTGAGATTCAAACTATTGTTGATATCAGTGTGGGTGAAATTGATGATACAGTATTATCAGATTCAGGCTCAAGTTTGTCTGCAATTTTTGAATGTTTCTGGCAACAAATTAAATGTTTGGACATGTAGTAAGCTCATCAAAAGAGAGATATTGTTGGAGTTTTAACATTAGAAAACATAGTTTTAGTGTAAGTTGCTTTGTGATATCATGTGTGGCTGTGTATATTATCCTGTGAATTGATTTCTTGTAGTGAATGTGATGGGTGTAGAAAATGTACTAAAAAAGATGGGTAAGATCATTTACTTAAGTGAGAAACAGAAATTACAACTTACTGTTTTATTATGTAAATGTAAACAGGTATTCTGAAACAGATCTGGGAGATTGAAAACTTTGCGTGGCTGATTTGGAGTAGATGAGGTAAAATCTTTCCCTATTGCAATGGCAGATAAAAAGCAGTGAATACCACAACACAAAAGATGTTTGAATGAGGTGTGATAGAGATAGGCAGAAGTTAATATTGCAACTAAGAATGAGTTACTGCAGTATTTTTGTAATGTAAAGATTATTTCCAGTGTGGACTTTACATATGGGATATGGGATTTTGGCAAGTGCAACTGGCAGAGGAAAATATGAAGTGCACTTGTAACGTACCGGGCTGAATCCTTGTATTAGTGCCACTTAAAGTTCACGCCACAACCAGATGTAGTGAAACATTTCCTCTCCCAGTAAATAGTGCACAGTGTCCCCGAGCAACGTTGCTTTGCTTATTCAATGTTGTCTTCTCGGTAGCTGCGTCCATCTCACCTAAATCACACTGTAATTAAGAAGCCAGGATCCTAGATTATGTTTTCCAAAATCAAAAGTCAAGACCTTATTCATTGTTGAACACTTATGACAACCACAGTGTGATTTATTTGTTATCACTCACACACACAATATTCATGTGACCAGGCCTCTTACACTTAATAATCATCACATTAGGTAGGTCAAAAACTTCCAGTCTTTAACAATGTTCACAATACGCATTAAATGTTCAAAGCCGAATACAATTACACTTTTTTGGTAATGACCGGAAAGGTTAAGCTTCTGTTTCAAGTATTATCACATCACATTCCAGCACCAACTTGCCACACTTTTGCTCCATGAGAATCTGACCAAGAACTAACCGAGAACTGCACCAGCTCGGACCTTATATAGACGAGTGCTTGAATATTTGACTATTTCTGTTAATATATTGTAGTTTATAATTTCCCAGGGTTAAAATGATCCTTTCTAATTGGTTTTGAAGTTAACTATTGGGTTTTATTACTTAAATAAGATGAGTGAGCTGTATAAATTTAAATATGCAGAACTAACTTATGCATTCGCAGTGGGAATTCCCGACTTATAACCATGGCAGCCCTCTTGAACAATAATTTTTACTTATTCAAATTTACTTAATTCTTAATTAATGCACTTAAAAAGTTGAGACTGGAGTCATTTTACATATAAAAATATAGGTAGCAAAAGTATCAAAACAGATCTCGGAATTATTCAGTAATTTGGTCACAATTGGCACTGAAAGTCATACAGGCTACAGATTTCATGTCTTAATATCTATTTAACTAATAGTCTTTAGGTTAATTTAAACACTTTGCTGGAATCAGTAAAATTTAGGCTTTCTTTTGGATGCAGTCTTATAGCTGAATTTGATCTATTAGCTCAATCGAAAATTTATTTAATATGTATAGCACAATATACGTCATTGTTCATAACTTTTAATAGGATGCATTCCAATAAAACTAATTAGCCCATTACTTTCAGAATAGACATTAGAATGTACTGAAATAATAGATTTTACTAGGGGAATTTTATTTAAACTATTTCTGAATTCTGTGCTATGAGGCTGAAGGCCACAGAATCTGTAGTCGGAATCTGGGTAGTGAAAAAAAAAAAAAAAAAAAAAAAAAAAAAAAAAAAAAAAAAAAAAAAATAGTAAAGGTCATTGCTCAACTAAGTTACTGAAGGAGTATAAAGCCAAAACAGGAGAGCAGTGGTCAACCCTGCTTCATTACACACTGACCTTTCTTTTTTTTTTAAAAAAAAAAAAGTTATATTTTAGAAATGGGTCTTTTGCTTTATCTATATCTGTAGCTATTTTTGTGAGAGCGTTATATCACTTACTAGGTAGTGAATTAATGAGAAGTTAATGCTTTGGGCTATTTGAGGATGTGTTCAAGGCAGTTTATGATTTGGGAGGAAGGGGGGAGGGGTGACACTTAAGCCGAGCAAGTAAATTTGTGCAAGCATAACTGCTGGGTCATCATCTGACTCATAAAAGCATAGCACCCAATAGAGGGGGCTGTTACTGTATGTAGGGTGCCAAAGAGCAGAAAATAATTGAAGTAACTCATTGGTTACATTCATTCTATAGAAAGTATATAAGTGATTTTAGTCTAAATTCACCTAACTTGTGTAGATTATTGAAGAAGAGTTTAATATGGTGCTAAACAGCTGATTGTGACCGTGAACTTGAAGCCATTAATAACAGTCTCTACAGCAGTAAGATACCCTGATATGTGCTGGACTTTCTGTGTTAAGGGAGGAAGCTCACATTATGGAGTGGAAGCAGTTTTCTTGCAGGAGAGGATGACGGGTGGGAAGACTCAACATAGAAAAATTGCTTTTGGAAGCAGACTGTTGCCCAGATTTGAACTGGTGAACTGTGTCTCTGAAAAGGAACTATTAACCATGTTTGGGTTCCAGAAATTTAGAATATATCTGAAAGGCAGAAAATTTATTGTCTACATATATTATCGTCACAAAAATCATATTCTCTTCTGAGTTACAGTCAATCTCAATAAAAAAAATGGACCTTTATCACCGAAACAAGGGATAGTGATAAACATAAAAGTGTGGAGTGTGGTGGCAACGAGCTTTGTAAACAACACAGCGTCGGAACAAACAAAACTACAGCCAGTGACAACAGAATCAAGAATACACTGGATAAGAGGTACAGTGTTCTTTTTCTAATGGACAGCCATGGTAGAAACCTGGCAAGAGCTTTACAAGACAATAACAAAGACTTCCAAGCAATGGGATTATTGAAACCTTGTGCAAGCATGAAAAACGTTACCGATGTTAACATGCAGGGAAAAATGGAAGACAAAAATGAATATGTTGTGTGCATAATTGGTACTAACGACATCGCAAGAAATGAGGAGCAAAATTGCTTAGCAAGCCTGAAAAACTTCTTAGAAGTTAATAAATCTTGCAACACAATAGTTAACAACACTACCTCATAGGTATGACCTAATGTATAATTTGTGTGTCAACAAGGAGAGTCAAAAAATGAAAATCAAAACAAAATGGTTGTGTGCTTCATTTGGAAAATGTAGAGCAGTTGATATCGGTAAATTGTACAGATGCCTTCATACCAAACATGGGTTGCATTAAAATGTCTAAGGCAAAAAACTTTTGTGTGACAAAATAAGCGAAACTGTTGCAGAAAAAGATGACTTAAACAAAATTTTATAAATATCAGAGGTATTAGGAATGCTTGTTTAGAGTAAATGGTAGCGTAGAACAACATCCAAGCAGCCCTGAAAAAAAAAAAACTGACTTAGCAGCTAATGGTCTTATGCAAATAATGTAGCTGATACTTCTAGCAGCTTAAGCTTAAACAATGCATTGGTGTCTAGTGATAACTGCAGTGAAGCACTTCACATAAGTAGCTGTGCTTTAAAAAAAAAATAAAATAAATAAAAAAAAAATCAACAATACAAACACAATTAATGTCTAACAGTGTTCCACCAATACATTCAGTGTATCAAGAACAAAGTGCAGAAGCTTGAAGTCGATTTGCAAACCCTAAATAGCCCTGTTATGTGCATCACTGAGCACTGGTGCAATGAAAGTGAAATAGCCTACGTAACTTTACCCTCATGTATACTAGCATCTTCTTATTGTAGAGTTTCAATTAAAGGGGGAGGGTCATGTATTTATATTAAGAATGAGGTCCAGTATAAGGTAAGAAGTGACATTGTCTCTCTTGGTGAAGAAAAACACTTCGAGGTGTCAGCAATACAGCTATCATCTCAAAATGTTTCCAAATAACTTGTCATATTGTGCGCATATCATTCTCCTAGTGGTGACTGTGACATATTCTGTGCAAAACTAATACAGATTCTAGAACAGGCATCAAACACTAAAAGTAACATCCCGCTATGTGGAAATCTTAACATAAGCACAGCAAAAATAATGTTACTAATGCTTTTCTGAGTGTTTTATGTAGTTTTGGAATGACATCACAAGTCACCTGTGCAACAAGAATAATGACACACTCAGCCTGTACTACTGATCATACAGCCACTGATAGTGGCACAGAAAACTGTGACTTATTATTAAAAAATTTGGGACTTTCAGGTCATCTTCGTCAAATTGCACAAATATATGTTCCTATGGGAAAAGCAACCAAGCTACATACATGCCATAGAATCCACTCCAAATTAGCCATGCAAAATTTTACTGTGCAGTTACGTTGCAAAACCTGAGACAACATATATGCACAAACAGATGCCAACAAAAAGTTCTGTCATTTCATGTCATTGTTTAAGTTCAGATTTGAAGAATAATTTCCCAAAGTCATACTTCCTGTTGGACCACAGAGCAAAACAAAATGGATTACCAGTGGGATTACAAAATCTGCCCCTAACCTTCAGACAAATCAGCTATATAAAGAATACATACAGTGACTCTGCTTTTATAAGCTATTACAAAAACTATAAAAAATCTACAGAAAGGTACTTCAGGCAACTAAAAAGTCGGCTAACAACAAACTGATAAAAATGCAAATAACAAAAGTACAGCTGCTTAGACTTTAGTTAAACGTGAGACTGGAAATAAAAAAATGGGCACTCAAGCACTAAAATCAAGAAATCAGGCAATACACTCAATGATCGAAAAGAGCTGGCTAACTTATAATCTCATGCTTCAAAAGTGTTGCAAAACACATGCAGTGCAAATTGCCAAAAATATCTGATATTCAGTGCAAAATTACATAAAAGAGAGAAGTAAGCAGTACCATAAAACAATTAAAAAACAAATCCTCAAACAGGACTGCACGATGACCCAGTTTGTGTGTTAAAAGAGTGCATAGCCAGAATTGAAGCCCCTTTAACTGACATCATTAACCAGTCTTTCAAGACTGTCTGCTTCCCAGACTACCTGAAACTAGCAAAAATCATACCTCTTCACAAAAATTAGTGATGTTGAAAATATAGAAAATTACAGGCCAATTGCTTTACTTCCAGTACTTTCCAAAATATTGGAGACTTTAATGAAATATATACTTATGAGCTACTTAAATAAATATAACCTTCTCTGCTCTGCCCTCCCCCCATGAACCATGGACCTTGCCATTGGTGGGGAGGCTTGCGTGCCTCATCGATACGGATAGCTGTACCGTAGGTGCAACCACAACGGAGGGGTACCTGTTGAGAGGTCAGACAAACGTGTAGTTCCTGAAGAGGGGCAGCAGCCTTTTCAGTAGGTGCAGGGGCAACAGTCTGGATGATTGACTGATCTGGCCTTGTAACACTAACCAAAACGGCCTTGCTGTGCTGGTACTGCGAACGGCTGAAAGGAAGGGGAAACTACGGCCGTAATTTTTCCCGAGGGCATGCAGCTTTACTGTATGGTTAAATGATGATGGTGTCCTCTTGGATTCAGGAGGTAAAATAGTCCCCCATTCGGATCACCGGGTGGGGACTACTCAAGAGAATGTCGTTATCAGGAGAAAGAAATCAGGCATTCTACGGATCGGAGCGTGGAATGTCAGATCCCTTAATCGGGCAGGTAGGTTAGAAAATTTAAAAAGGGAAATGGATAGGTTAAAGTTAGATATGGTGGGAATTAGTGAAGATCGGTGGCAGGAGGAACAAGACTTCTGGTCAGGTGACTAAAGGGTTATAAACACAAAATCAAATAGGGGTAATGCAGGAGTAGGTTTAATAATGAATAGGAATGCGGGTAAGCTACTACAAACAGCATAGTGAATGCATTATTGTGGCCAAGATAGACACGAAGCCCACCGCTACCACAGTAGTACAAGTTTATATGCCAACTAGCTCTGCAGATGACGAAGAAATTGAAGAAATGTATGATGAAATAAGAGAAATTATTCCGATAGTGAAGGGAGACGAAAATTTAATTGTCATGGGTAACTGGAATTCAGCAGTAGGAAAAGGGAGAGAAGGAAACGTAGTAGGTGAAATATGGATTGGGGGTAACAAACGAAAGAGGAAGCCACCTGGTAGAATTTTGCACAGAGCACAACTTAATCATAGCTAACACTTGGTTCAAGAATCAAAAGAAGGTTGTATACATGGAAGAATCCTGGAGATACTAGAAGGTTTCTGATAGATTATATAATGGTAAGACAGAGATTTAGGAACCAGGTTTTAAATTGTAAGACATTTCCAGGGGCATATGTGGACTCTGACCACAATCTATTGCTTATGAACTGTAGATTAAAACTGAAGAAACTGGAAAAAGGTGGGAATTTAAGGAGATGGGACCTGGATAAACTGACTAGACCAGATGATGTTCAGAGTTTCAGGGATTGCATAAGGGAAAAATTGACAGGAATGGGGGAAAGAAATACAGTAGAAGAAGAAGAATGGGTAGCTCTGAGGGATGAAGTAGTGAAGGCAGCAGAGGATCAAGTAGGTAAAAAGATGAGGGCTAGTAGAAATCCTTGGGTAATAGAAGATATATTGAATTTAATTGATAAAAGGAGAAAATATAAAAATGCAGTAAATGAAGCAGGCAAAAAGGAATACAAACGTGTCAAAAATGAGATCGACAGGAAGTGCAAAATGGCTAAGCAGGGATGGCTAAAGGACAAATGTACAGATGTAGAGGCTTATCTCACTAGGGGTAAGATAGATACTGCCCACAGGAAAATTAAAGAGACCCTTGGAGAAAAGAGAACCACTTGTACGAACATCAAAAGCTCTGATGGAAACACAGTTCTTGGCAAAGAATGGAAAGCAGAAAGGTGGAAGGAGTATATAGAGGGTCTATACATGAGCGATGTACTTGAGGACAACATTATGGAAATGGAAGAGGATGTAGATCAAGATGAAATGGGAGATATAATACTGTGTGAAGAGTTTGACAGAGCACTGAAAGACCTGAGTCGAAACAAGGCCCCGGGATTAGACCACATTCCATTAGAACTACTGACAGCCTTGAGAGAGCCAGTCCCGACAAAACTCTACCATATGGTGAGCAAGATGTATGAGACAGGCGAAATACCCTCAGACTTGAAGAAGAATATAATAATTCCAATCCCAAAGAAAGCAGGTGTTGACAAGTGTGAAAATTACTGAACTATCAGTTTAATAAGTCACGGCTGCAAAATACTAACGCAAATTCTTTACAGACGAATGGAAAAACTAGTAGAAGCCGACCTCGGGGAAGATCAGTTTGGATTCTGTAGAAATATGGGGACACGTGAGGCAATACTGACCCTACGACTTATCTTAGGAAAAAGATTAAGGAAAGGCAAACCTATGTTGCTAGCATTTGTAGACTTAGAGACAGTTTTTGACAATGGTGACTGGTATACTCTCTTTCAAATTCTGAAGGTGGCAGGGGTAAAATACAGGGAGCGAAAGGCTATTTACAATTTGTACAAAAACCAGATGGCAGTTATAACAGTCGAGAGGCATGAAAGGGAAGCAGCGGTTGGGAAGAGAGTGAGACAGGGTTGTAGTTTCTCCCCAATGTTATTCAATCTGTATATTGAGCAAGCAGTGAAGGAAACAAAAGAAAAATTCGGAGTAGGTATTAAAATCCATGGAGAAGAAATAAAAACTTTTAGGTTCACCGATGACATTGTGATTCTGTCAGAGACAGCAAAGGACTTGGAAGAGCAGTTGAACGGAATGGATAGTGTCTTGAAAGGAGGGTATACGATGAACATCAACAAAAGCAAAATGAGGATAATGGAATGTAGTTGAATTAAGTCGGGCTATGGTGAGGGAATTAGATTACGAAATGAGACACTTAAAGTAGTAAAGGAGTTTTGCTATTTGGGGAGCAAAATAACTGATGATGGTCGAAGTAGAGAGGACATAAAATGTAGACTGGCAATGGCAAGGAAAGCGTTTCTGAAGAAGAGAAATTTGTTAACATCGAGTATAGATTTAAGTGTCAGGAAGTCATTTCTGATAGAATTGTATGGAGTGTAGCCATGTATGGAAGTGGAACACGGACGATAAATAGTTTTGACAAGAAGAGAATAGAAGCTTTCGAAATGTGGTGCTACAGAAGAATGCTGAAGATTAGATGGGTAGATCACATAACTAATGAGGAAGTATTGAATAGGATTGGGGAGAAGAGAAGTTTGTGGCATAACTTGACTAGAAGAAGGGATCGGTTGGTAGGACATGTGTTGAGGCATCAAGGGATCACCAATTTAGTATTGGAGGGCAGCGTGGAGGGTAAAAATCGTAGAGGAAGACCAAGAGATGAATACAGTAAGCACATTCAGAAGGATGTAGGCTGTGGTATGTACTGGGAGATGAAGAAGCTTGCACAGGAAAGAGTAGCATGGAGAGCATCATCAAACGTCTCAAGACTCAAGACCACAACAACAACAACAACAACAACCCTCTCTGCAAGGAACTGCATGGCTTCAGACAGGGCAGAAGCACTGAAACTGCAATAGCTCAGTTTACAAAAATTGTTCTTGAATCACTAGACAAGGATCGTTATATAACTGGAATTTTCCTAGATCTATCAAAGGCCTTCAATACCATTGATCACAACATTCATCTACACAGTCTCTGGGAATTACGGGAGTGCTAAATAAATGGTTCCACTTGTACTTAAATAACAGAGTGCTGAGAGTAGAAATTTCACATAGCACATCCAACTATGTGGTAAATTACCTATCCGACCCACAGTATGTTAATATAGGAGTCCCACAAGGAAGTGT
Organism: Schistocerca americana; assembly: GCF_021461395.2. Lineage (NCBI taxonomy): Eukaryota > Metazoa > Arthropoda > Insecta > Orthoptera > Acrididae > Schistocerca > Schistocerca americana. Next base: position 875,961,030 of record NC_060119.1, read on the forward strand.
TCTGGGCCCAATATTGTTCTTCATTTATATTAATGATTTCCCAAAATGTGTGAAGCATGGAGAAAAAGTACTTTTGCTGATGACAGAAATATACTGAATACCAGCAAGACACCTGACCTTCTAATGGAAAAAGCCAATGAAGCACTCTACAGAGAACGGAGTAACTCTCAACATTAAAAAAACAAACAGCATATTCTTTAGAATAAACAGGAACCACAAGTCCATAAATTTAAAACAACACAACACTTGAATAGCAGATGTAACAAACACTAAATTCCTAGGACTGCACATCAACAGCCAACTAAAATGGAATTAACATGTCACGATTATCTCAAAGAGGATCTCCACAGCATGCTATGCACTTAAAGTTCTTGCATCAGTATGCAGTGGCATCTATGTAAGGTCAGCTTACTTTGGTTATGTGGATGCCATCCTTAGCTATGGAATAATCTTTTGGGGAAATGGTACCCAGAATCTACAAGCAGTTTTCAGATTCCAAAAGAGAGCTATAACAATAACTGCAAAGAACCGTATGAAAACCTGGGCGATCTGACTGTTCCTTGTGAATTTCTTTTTCAGACCATAACGTATAACAGAAAAAAATCTTGACAATTATAGCTTGAATAACATTATTCATGATCATAACACAAGGCTGGGTCATTGCCTCCAGCTCAGAACTGTCTTGATTATCGAGTTGTGATAATCTATAATAAGCTTCCACAGAGTATAAAAGAAATTAGCAGTATGTATTCTTTAAAAGAAATTTTTTTTCTTCAATTCGGAAGGATATCTTAAATGAAACCCAAAGAATTGTTGGGAACACCTAGCATATGTTATACCTGACATATTGTTTTCATTCATGTCTTATGTATTTATGCCTATGTATATGTGTATGCTAGTTCCATATCAACACAACTAGTGTGTGTGTGTGTGTGTATATATATATATATATATATATATATATATATATATATATATATATATATATATATATATATATATATATATATATATATATATATATATATATATATATATATAAAAATAATAGAGGGAAACATTCCACGTAGGAAAAATATATCTAAAAACAAAGATGATGTGACTTACCAAATGAAAATGCTGACAGGTCGACAGACACACAAACAAACACAAACATACACACAAAATTCAAGCTTTCGCAACAAACTGTTGCCTCATCAGGAAAGAAGGAAGGAGAGAGAAAGACAAAAGGATGTGGGTTTTAAGGGAGAAGGTAAGGAGTCATTCCAATCCCGGGAGCGGAAAGACTTACCTTAGGGGGAAAAAAGGACGGGTATACACTCGCACACACACACATATCCATCCACACACATACAGACACAAGCAGACATATTTAAAGACAAAGAGTTTGGGCAGAGATGTCAGTCGAGGCAGAAGTGCAGGGGCAAAGATGTTGTTGAATGACAGGTGAGGTATGAGTGGCGGCAACTTGAAATTAGCAGAGATTGAGGCCTGGTGGATAACGGGAAGAGAGGATATATTGAAGAGCAAGTTCCCATCTCCGGAGTTCGGATAGGTTGGTGTTAGTGGGAAGTATCCAGATAACCCGGACGGTGTAACACTGTGCCAAGATGTGCTGGCTGTGCACCAAGGCATGTTTAGCCACAGGGTGATCCTCATTACCAACAAACACTGTCTGCCTGTGTCCATTCATGCGAATGGACAGTTTGTTGCTGGTCATTCCCACATAGAATGCGTCACAGTGTAGGCAGGTCAGTTGGTAAATCACGTGGGTGCTTTCACACGTGGCTCTGCCTTTGATCGTGTACACCTTCCGGGTTACAGGACTGGAGTAGGTGGTGGTGGGAGGGTGCATGGGACAGGTTTTACACTGGGGGCGGTTACAAGGGTAGGAGCCAGAGGGTAGGGAAGGTGGTTTGGGGATTTCATAGGGATGAACTAAGAGGTTACGAAGGTTAGGTGGACGGCGGAAAGACACTCTTGGTGGAGTGGGGAGGATTTCATGAAGGATGGATCTCATTTCAGGGCAGGATTTGAGGAAGTCGTATCTCTGCTGGAGAGCCACATTCAGAATCTGATCCAGTCCCGGAAAGTATCCTGTCACAAGTGGGGCACTTTTGTGGTTCTTCTGTGGGAGGTTCTGGGTTTGAGAAGATGAGGAAGTGGCTCTGGTTATTTGCTTCTGTACCAGGTCGGGAGGGTAGTTGCGGGATGCGAAAACTGTTGTCAGGTTGTTGGTGTAATGCTTCAGGGATTCCGGACTGGAGCAGATTCGTTTGCCACGAAGACCTAGGCTGTAGGGAAGGGACCGTTTGATGTGGAATGGGTGGCAGCTATCATAATGGAGGTACTGTTGCTTGTTGGTGGGTTTGAAGTGGACGGACGTGTGAAGCTGGCCATTGGACAGGTGGAGGTCAACATCAAGGAAAGTGGCATGGGATTTGGAGTAGGACCAGGTGAATCTGATGGAACCAAAGGAGTTGAGGTTGGAGAGGAAATTCTGGAGTTCTTCTTCACTGTGAGTGCAGATCATGAAGATGTCATCAATAAATCTGTACCAAACTTTGGGTTGGCAGGCCTGGGTAAGGCAACTCACTCATCCTTCACAACCTTTCCAGCAAACCTCAACCACCTCTCATTGCACACAAACCCAGTCTCTCCCATCTACTCAGTCTCCCACTTCCAGCTCCATTCCCTCCAAAACCTCAAAATTCCAATCAACACAATCTGGCACCACAACACCCTAATTCAGTAGTTAACCTTTCCTCCAAACCTCTCTCCCAATCCGAAACCTCTGTTCTATTCAAAGGCCTCACCATCAGCCCCACTCCCAGATTCAATCAAACAGCCCTCGTCAAAGATTTACTGTCCTACACTCGTACTCTCTGCTGGAAGTATCACTTTGCCACGAAGAAAAATGATACTAATCCTACCCCTAATGATCCAATTCCCCAAGACACTATCCAAATTGAACCCTGCCTGGAACAGTTCCGTCCTCCATCACAGCGGGACCCACCTCCTCTTCCTCAAAATCACCCTCTCCAAACCTTCCAGGAATTTCTGACTTCCAGCCTTGCCTCTCAATCCTTCTTAAAAAACCTTAATCCTACACCCAACATCACCACTGCTGAAGCCCAGGCTATCCGTGATCTGAAGGCTGACCGGTCCATCGTCATTCTTCCGGCGGACAAGGGTTCCACGACCGTGGTACTTGATCGTCGGGAGTATGTGGCTGAGGGACTGCGTCAGCTTTCAGACAACACCACATACAAAGTTTGCCAAGGTAATCCCATTCCTGATGTCCAGGCGGAGCTTCAAGGAATCCTCAGAACCTTAGGCCCCCTACAAAACCTTTCACCTGACTCCATCAACCTCCTGACCCCACCGACACCCCGCACCCCTACCTTCTACCTTCTTCCTAAAATTCACAAACCCAATCATCCCGGCCGCCCCATTGTAGCTGGTTACCAAGCCCCCACAGAACGTATCTCTGCCTACGTAGATCAACACCTTCAACCCATTACGTGCAGTCTCCCATCCTTCATCAAAGACACCAACCACTTTCTCGAACGCCTGGAATCCTTACCCAATCTGTTACCCCCAGAAACCATCCTTGTAACCATTGATGCCACTTCCTTATACACAAATATCCCGCACGTCCAGGGCCTCGCTGTGATGGAGCACTTCCTTTCACGCCGATCACCTGCCACCCTACCTAAAACCTCTTTCCTCATTACCTTAGCCAGCTTCATCCTGACCCACAACTTCTTCACTTTTGAAGGCCAGACATACCAACAATTAAAGGGAACAGCCATGGGTACCAGGATGGCCCCTTTGTACGCCAACCTATTCATGGGTCGCTTAGAGGAAGCCTTCTTGGTTACCCAGGCCTGCCAACCCAAAGTTTGGAACAGATTTATTGATGACATCTTCATGATCTGGACTCACAGTGAAGAAGAACTCCAGAATTTCCTCTCCAACCTCAACTCCTTTGGTTCCATCAGATTCACCTGGTCCTACTCCAAATCCCATGCCACTTTCCTTCCTGTCTAATGGCCAGCTTCACACGTCCGTCCACATCAAACCCACCAACAAGCAACAGTACCTCCATTACGACAGCTGCCACCCATTCCACATCAAACGGTCCCTTCCCTACAGCCTAGGTCTTCATGGCAAACGAATCTGCTCCAGTCCGGAATCCCTGAAGCATTACACCAACAACCTGACAACAGCTTTCGCATCCCGCAACTACCCACCCGACCTGGTACAGAAGCAAATAACCAGAGCCACTTCCTCATCCTCTCAAACCCAGAACCTCCCACAGAAGAACCACAAAAGTGCCCCACTTGTGACAGGATACTTTCCGGGACTGGATCAGATTCTGAATGTGGCTCTCCAGCAGGGATACGACTTCCTCAAATCCTGCCCTGAAATGAGATCCATCCTTCATGAAATCCTCCCCACTCCACCAAGAGTGTCTTTCCGCCGTCCACCTAACCTTCGTAACCTCTTAGTTCATCCCTATGAAATCCCCAAACCACCTTCCCTACCCTCTGGCTCCTACCCTTGTAACCACCCCCAGTGTAAAACCTGTCCCATGCACCCTCCCACCACCACCTACTCCAGTCCTGTAACCCGGAAGGTGTACACGATCAAAGGCAGAGCCACGTGTGAAAGCACCCACATGATCTACCAACTGACCTGCCTACACTGTGACGCATTCTATGTGGGAATGACCAGCAACAAACTGTCCATTCGCATGAATGGACACAGGCAGACAGTGTTTGTTGGTAATGAGGATCACCCTGTGGCTAAACATGCCTTGGTGCACAGCCAGCACATCTTGGCACAGTGTTACACCGTCCGGGTTATCTGGATACTTCCCACTAACACCAACCTATCCGAACTCCGGAGATGGGAACTTGCTCTTCAATATATCCTCTCTTCCCGTTATCCACCAGGCCTCAATCTCCGCTAATTTCAAGTTGCCGCCACTCATACCTCACCTGTCATTCAACAACATCTTTGCCCCTGCACTTCTGCCTTGACTGACATCTCTGCCCAAACTCTTTGTCTTTAAATATGTCTGCTTGTGTCTGTATGTGTGTGGATGGATATGTGTGTGTGTGCGAGTGTATACCCGTCCTTTTTTCCCCCTAAGGTAAGTCTTTCCGCTCCCGGGATTGGAATGACTCCTTACCCTCTCCCTTAAAACCCACATCCTTTTGTCTTTCCCTCTCCTTCCTTCTTTCCTGATGAGGCAACAGTTTGTTGCGAGAGCTTGAATTTTGTGTGTATGTTTGTGTTTGTTTGTGTGTCTGTCGACCTGTCAGCATTTTCATTTGGTAAGTCACATCATCTTTGTTTTTAGATATATTTTTCCTACGTGGAATGTTTCCCTCTATTATATATATATATATATATATATGACACGTATGCAGGACTTTGTATTTAAGGGGGTTAGGACGTCAAACAGGCCGACTTGGAGCAGGTGAGTCACCACAGGACATTTTAATTTCTACTGTCTGTACTTTTACAAATAAATTCATAAAACTTTGTCAACATGACCAGGAAGGATTGAGGACTCACACTAATCGCAGTGGAAGTTCAAAAACGTAGCAAAACACCTTTTTTTAGATGTGAAGGTTCGTCATTACTGGCTGCATTTGTTGCTATAGGTACACTTTTCTTCCTAAGTAACAGAGATTCTTCGATGAATTTTTCATAGAAGTAGTTACAGGTGTATGAAACTCTAGAATTATCCAAATCTATTAAAAAACTGTGGAAAAAATTCAGATAATTAACTACAAAACTTGAGTTTTTTCTAAACATGAAATTTAAAATGTAACAGTTCATTCATTTTTTCATAAATTAAATAACTTATAGAGTTTCATACACCTGTAACTACGGTTTGTATGCTTGCAAAAAGTCATTGAAGAATCTCTCTTACTTAGGAAGAAAAGTGTACCGATAACAACAAATGTAGCCAGTAGTAAGTGAAAAAAAGATGAAATTTCACATGTAAAAAAAAAGTGTTTTGTTACATTTTTGAGCTTCCACTGCTATGAGAATGAATCCTGAATCCTCCCTGATCATGCTGTTCAAGTTTTATGAATTTACTTGTAAAAGTATAGACAGTGGAAATTAAAATGTCCTGTGGTACCTCTCCCGCTCCAAGTCGGCCCGTTTCTCGTCCTACCCCCCCCCCCCCCCCCCCCCTTAAGTATGTTAGTTCTACATCAAAATGCCTATGCTTATTAAACAATGTAAATTGCATTTGTTGAGAAAAGATTTAGTCTTCATACCATAATTTGTACATTCACTGACGACATCCATACAATGTACAGTATATTGTCTATGGATGGATAAATAAATAAATAAATAAACATATCACAAGGCTTTAAGTTAACTGCAGCTGAACCATGTTCTTATAGCAGTTTAATTATGATACAAAATATGTTAATGGAACAAATAATAATGTAGCTGATGCTTTGCCAAGAATACCCTTTCAGTTCGGGATGAATGTGAAGGAAATGTGGACTATAATTTTGGACATTGTACATGAAAAGTGGAGGGAGGGGAGGGGGAGACAAAAGGAGGTCAAATCACGCTACAAGGGCATGAGGAAACAATAGAATGGAGACTAGACATTGAAATTCATTGAAGTCAACTTAGAGTAAAAAGTATGTGAAAAAAAACTGAGAAATATTGTAAAATTTATAAGGGGATTCTACTTATACACAGATCATTAGACAAAGAGAAGTGGAGAGTACATGTCCAACGTGAGCATGTGGATTTTTTAATTGTGTTTTATTCAGCTCATGATGCACAGTTGCAATCTGTTTGGTTTGCATACTGGAGACATCTCAGAATTTATAATATAGTTACAATGATTTTTACATTAATGAATAATAGCACTACAATAAATAATAACATGCTACAAGGATATTTCTTGGAATATGTAACACATTGTATCCAGCTCAGATTTCCAGTTTGTCCTGCATGAATTCATCCACTGAGTAATAACACTTCAGTATCAGTACCTCATATAGCTTCTTTTAAGTGAACCTAAATTCATCTGCATTAACTTGCTCCCTTTTAATTTATTACAAATTTTAATTCCCGTGTACTGAGGTCCCTGGGCATATGGCCTGAGGTGGTGGGGGGGAGCATAAAAGTTTCTTTGTTTGTAGTATTATGTGAATGGACAAAATAGTTTTCCTCAAATAATACATGTCCAGTGTACAAAAATATAATAATATCATATAGTATAAGGATGATAGAGTTTTCTAAATAATGATTAATGTGGTTCTTTGTGATTTTCAGTGCACATGTTTTGAATGATTTCTTTTTTTCTGTATTTCTAGTATCTGTACTATGTTTGTTGAGTTACCCCAAAAAACAATACCATACCTAATAATGGATTCGAAGTAGCTTGTATATGCTACTTTTCATGTGTCTCACTGAGTCAACTTCTGCTATATCTTGATTATTGTGTACAATCTTAAACTGCTCACATTTGGGCTGTTTGGTTTTGAACTGCATCATCTGAGTCTTAGATAGATTCAACTGATTTAGGTGGAACCAAGTTTCTAAGTTGCTGATCACAGATTTGGAAATTTTTTTCGAATCCTGGTATTCAACTAAGACAGAAGTATCATCTGCAAACAGAACTGATGAGGAGATGATATTTAATGGTAAGTCATTAACATAGAAGAGAAATAGGACTGGGCCTAATATGGATCCTTGTGGGACACCCTGAGGTATTTTTTCCAGTCAGAAAAATAGTATGTGCCATTTGAAGAGATGCTAACTCTTTGCTTTCTGTTTCATAAGCAGGATTTAAGCCATTGTAGGGCGTTCTTTAAACACAAACTTCACTGAACTACATAAATTAATTATTTATGGTTTTAAAAATTTAAATATAACACAGTTACTTTCAACAACTGTTAATTCAGTAGTGGAGGAGAATAATTATAATGCAAAGTCTTCACTCTGTTTTAGGATTCATCAGGAAATACTCCAGTTTTGCTAAACTGATCGGAAGTAGCTTGTCTACAAACCTAAATCAGGTGCCTAGCAACAGCATCTCACAGTATATTATCTCTCAGTAGTGCTCTAGATCTGCCATATTGTTTATACCCATCCTTGGAAACGATTTCATGCTACTCATATTAGTATTCTACAAAAGTACAGTTACTGGAGACCAATATAGTCAGTGGTTGGAACTGACTACATTCATGTGATAGCAGCCTCAATGTTCTGCTTCCACCCATCCCACTGAACTGTTAAATAAGGCCTTTTACTGTTACCTCTAATGAAATTCACAAATGATAGATCACATTTGTGACAAACAGTTCTAAGATTTACTCATACTCAGTTCACACTGACTTCTCCTTCTACATAAGCAGTATTGCATAATAACTTGTTTATTAGATTTTCTTTTACTCTGTGAGTACCATTACAAGACCATATTTTGCCACTGTATTTTGAATCAAGAAATTTTGAAGAGCAGGTGCTTGTTTAAAACTTCTGCACATACCAGTGCATGCAATGTACATGCAGGGACCTCGTCTTCAATGATGGTAAGATTAGACTGCTGCAGGGTGAATATCTTTAGTCATTCAGTTTGTTGTGAACTACTCTTATTCTTTCTATGTCCACATATAGTAATAAAGTGTGTGTTAATAGAATTTACTAGTGTTGTGCTTCTTCCTGCCAGTATTCCATGCTGGAACTCACACATTGGTGACCTCACAACGAACAGTAGCAGCTACTTCAACATAATAAGTGTATTTTGTCAAACTGTGTTTACTTTGACAATGGAGCCATCCCATAATTGCTGCCTTAACAAACAACTTGGTCCAAATAGTATTTCCCATGGTCATTTGTGCAATGTTTTCTATTAACCTAATCAGGCTATATTATGAGTGAAAGATGAAAGTAACATGCTGCTGTGTAATACGATTGGCTACAACAATTTATGAACGTGTCCATGAATGATGTGTAACAACCTTCGACCTCCTTTGTGATTTCACTGAAGAGTTCAATCTCTCCTCACAAGACACCAGCTACTTCATGTCTACACAGCATCACCTTATGTGATTTTACTGGTCTATCTGTGTTAGGCATGACTCTGCCAAATCCATTCATAACCTCATGTGGGGTCCAGCCAGCTGGACCACACAAGAACATTCTTTGGTTGCCACCCACACTGCATGTGATCCAAGGGATCTCATCTTCCCTTGTCTTTGAACCACACACCCCACTTGTTCTTGAACCACACACCTCAGCAGATCAATATCAAAATTTTCATGAAGCATTGTGACAACGTTCCCTGCTTTCTTTATTTCTTCATTTGTTTGTCCTCGGTGTTGATGTGCAGCCCCCAATAATACACAGTTATATGGCCAATGCATTATTGTTTAACTTTTGATAACCCTCATTAATAGACTGCACGCAAACATCCACATACTGCTACATTGGTTTACTATTGAACATCTATGAGTAGTAAAAAACTATAAGCACATAATTCACAGTTCTTTAGGAATAATCAGGTATGTATGGAACAGACACTGTCATTGTTTTAACACACGACCTAATTGTGTAACACTTATTACACTGTTAAGCTGATGCATTGCTGTCATTCTAACCAACACAGGTTCCTCCTCTGAAACTTGGCCTTGGACTGACTGTCTCGTGACTAAAACTCGTACCCTCATGTATCATCACAATAATAGGTGCCGAAACTACACACGGTTTGAAGTTAAATTTACATAAATTACAATTACAACTTTACTCATTAAATTTACTGGATACATACGAAAATCCCCATACAAAAAATTTACATGCAATGCATTGTACAATGTCACAAAAGATCCTCAAGTTATACTTTGAACCAAAATTATGCAGCTTCATCATAAGTGACATCCTTTTTTGTTAAGCGAAGATTACATTTTAAAATATATATCACTTGATACAAGTCCTTTCTTGCTTCAAATAATAAATCCTCATATGTTGTACAAAAATAATTTACACTGTGCATTGCAGTTCACCTGTTAGAAAATTTCACTTGCTTGATGTTTAGTATTTTCCACAGGCACTTTCACTTTTTCAATGAGCTTCTTCACACTGTCTCACCAAGCTGTCCACACTCTCAACAGGTCCAAGTGGCAGTTAGCAAGGAAATGCACTGCTATCAGTTCTCTTGGAGGTGGTTCTCCTCCGCCACAGTACATTAAAAATTAGAAAAAATACCCTGCTTTAGTACACTTACTTTTACTTCTAACTTAAGTATAAGACAAAAATGTTTCACACTAAAATTGATCATCATTACTTCATAAATATATATGTTACATAGTTCTCATAACATTACAATATTAGCAGTTAAATTGACTACAGTACGAAAGTTGTGGACTAGAAAAAATTTAAAATCAAGTACACATTACACTACCAAACATTACTCTAAGTCATAACTCTGTCAGAAACTGGTTAAAATTGAAAGATTTAGTTTTTTTTTTTTCATTTGCAAAAATAGCAAAAACTCAAGGTGTGCAGTAGCATAGATTTACTAATCATTATGTTATGAAAAAAGAATAGAGTCACCATTACATAACTTAATTACTACCCAAATCAAATTTTGGGGATGGAAGTTGTACCAAATCATTGCACCACTTCTCTACTCAACTCCAAGCACTACTCTCATTCAAACAGAAAATTAAATTCTCACAAAATGTTACCAAATAGTTGACCTGTCAGAATATTTACATCAGTCTAGTACCACAGTTATCAGTTAATCAACAAAATTAATTTTCATTGTTTCAGCATTACCACTTTAAGCTCATAATTCTTCAGAATACAAATAAAAGTTTTCAGATACTCTATAGGTCCAATAATGCAGCATTATATGACTTGTAAATGTTGCTCTTAGTGTTAATGATCATTCCAGCTGCAGGGTCACGGATTGCACAATATAAACAGTACCCAATTTAGCCTAGTTTGCAATTAGATCATCAATACAATTACATCACGTTTGTTTGTACACCATCATCTTTTTCATTACCCAAGCATATCTGGCAACTCGATTATTTTACTTATATTTCTCACCTTGTTAACTAGTGGAGTACATTCTCAAAAAATATCCTTATTGCTGAGACAGGCTCCCTAACCATTAAGACCCTAAGGTTATTCATTATTTCATTGTTGTTTCTTTATTGCTTCATTATCTAATAAATAAACACCGGCCGGCCGGAGTGGCCGTGCGGTTCTAGGCGCTACAATCTGGAACCGAGCGACTGCTACGGTTGCAGGTTCGAATCCTGCCTCGGGCATGGATGTGTGTGATGTCCTTAGGTTAGTTAGGTTTAATTAGTTCTAAGTTCTAGAAGACTGATGACCTCAGAAGTTAAGTCGCATGGTCCTCAGAGCCATATTTAAATAAACACCTGCTCTGCTTATCTAATGCAAAATTGATTCTACAGAAAAAACACTCCACAGTAACAGATTCTTATGCTAAGGCAAACTTATTTATTTATTTATTGGTCCAAGAATCAGTGTCATACATTGTTTGTACATGTGATATAGGACAGTGGTAAACCTAGTTAGTTTACAATACAGTAGTCATTTTGACTACATTGTTGACATAATAAAAAGGCATAATAATGTAGGTTGGTGTACTACATTGCTTCTACATGTGATAAAAGCAGTTATTAAGTGAGATGACATGATAAGCACAATGTAAACTATATTATGAATTGACAATTAGTGAAATTTGGTAAATGAAGTTTACTTATTATGACGTTCCATAAACTCAGACTCAGGCTTTTCTTAGTGTCCAGATAAAATTATTACTTAGGAAAACTATTATCCCACTGTAGAGAATCAAATTTCTTGATTTTCCAGCCTGAAGGGCAATATGCGTATAAACCTTGCTTATACTTTTTGCATGTTACATGGTTAAAATTGTAACTCCTTAATGTTAGAAAAGGCTGTGGCATAACACACTCCTATACATACATATTTATCTCTATATACAGATTGCATTGAACACAAACATATCTATTATACCGCAATTAATATTAATATCTAGAATTTAAGATGGTTTATACTGCATATTGCTGCTGCTGCTGCTGCACGCATGAGATGATTACTTCAGATTTTAATTATCCTCCACATAGGCTGACACCTTTCATTTTCTGTTTACCTTACCTCTTTGTTTGACATAAATTCTTTAACCACAGTACCAATTTACTTTCTTTTATCCTCTTACGATTGCATTACTTATAACTAACACAGCATAATATATACATACAACACTGGAGAAACTTTTCTAACATATCCACACACTAAAGCATCCTATGGTACAAAATTACATGAAAGCCGAAGATAGAATGGTTCTGATTTACTTATGAACTACAGGTGGGATAGGAGAAGAGTTTGACTGCCTCAGGAAACATGAAAAATGAGACAGACTGCTGGGGTAAGCATTATCGCCACATGATGAATCCAACACAGAATGCTGGACCCCCTACTTGCTAATTGTGCAATAAATTAGTCCCAGTTATTTCATCAATGTTGAGATTTTGAATTGTCAACAAATTGCACTCCAACAGCTGTCCTGCCAATTTTATAGTCAATAGTACCTTTTGATTGACACTCTTTGATAGGTTACCAGTAGCACCAATAATTTTTATTCCAGAAACATGCATCACTACTATACCCTCTACGTTCTTAATACATTCAAAAAATGCCAGTCAATTGCCATTCAAATCACAACCACTGTCCAGTAAACACTTAACATGTATATATATCTCATACCCTTACTGTTATTACAGGGTGCCACACTTCCTTTAACTTACCATATAATCTTCTTCATGCAACAAGTGCTCATTAATCCTTTCCCTGAAAAAACTATCATCCTGCTTACCAAACTGATTACCAGACACAATCAAATGACAGGTAGTATGGTCCTCTTCCTCATTACCCCTCTCAAACTCTAACTCTTCATTAGGTTTAATATTATCCTCCTTTACTCTCTCTTTACTTACCACATGGCCATCATTATCTATTATAAATTCAAATACCTCATCCTCATCACTACTGGATTAATCATTGCTATCATCATTACAACTACAGTCAGAATCTGACCCACTGTCACTTACGCTATGCTTTAGATTTTGTACCTCTTGCACTTTTTTCTCTATTTCAGTCGATTTTGAATTTACATTTTCATTTACCTTTACCAGTTTTTCCTCTACCACTACAGCACACTTGGTTTCTACCTCAGTTTCTGAATCATTTTCAATCTGATCGATTTGGTTCTCAAGTTTAACCCTATTTTCAGCACACTGTTTCTCTGAAATCTCCACCTTCCTATTATTGTCATCACAAAGCTTCTTTCTCTCTTCCACACATTTACAACTCAATGTTAATTTTTCATTAGTGTTATCATTTCATCACAATCTTTAACTACCACTTCAACCTTCTTATTTAATTCTAAAAGATTAGAGCTGACTACCTTAATCTCCTTTTTAATTTCTTTCTTCAGTTCAACCTTTAAATTAACCATGTCGATGCTAATGCAATCAGTTTTCTTTTCCACCCTACTATTGTCTTCTTTCATGCTACTTTCCATCCTATTCATGTGTTCTTTTGTACTGGTATTACTCAGGTGCATGGCAGAGAATGCATCTCATTGTACCAGTTACTAGGATTTCTTCCTTTTCCATTCACGTGTGGAGCATGGGAAGAATGATTGTTTGAATGCCCCTACCACAACTAAGGTAAAAAATTAATTATGACTGTAGTGTTGCTCACGCTGCTAAATATTGCATTTTTGGGCAACAACAAAGTTATATTATGTGGCAGGTGTCATTAGAGCACAGTTAATAAATACATTTCTTGAAATAATGGATAAACTAGGCACTCATCTTTTCGTGTTTCCCATGCTGGTCTCGTTGTGAACTCATGGCTCAAACATCGAAAATCTAGGTAGTGATGATTCCAAGCTCGGATTCAAAGAGACCTAGGTGTTATTCTGCAATATTCAAAATTTTTAGAGATGTGTTTCATAAACCATTCTTGAAGATGAAACTTTTGCAAGTTAGGACATTGGTGATGTAAAAAAGTAATCAGCACTCCGAATATAAGTTACACTTCTTTTTTTTATTATTTTTGTTGCAATATCACGTAACTTGTTCCAAAAAACCACTTCACAATATAAAACATACTTGAAAATATCTTCCTCACTGTTAAAGTTCACATTTCATAAACTGACTACAATTTGTGTTTTTTTAACATGACGAGCAAAGCTTGACTCTCTAATAACCGCTTACACACCCAAAAAATACAGTTACAAGTATGTCAAAGATCATAGTGACAAAAGAAAGAATACACATAAGAATAATATCATTGCAATATATACATATTGATGTATCGAAGTACCTCTACATTAATCAAATCAAATCTGAATGTTGTCACAGAAATATGTTAATTATTTTACAGAAAAACAGTAAAATATTGCTGGTATCGAGAGCTTGAGGTGAGGTGCCATAATGGTTACGTAATGCAAGTACCATTAAAGTGTGCAGTAATTATTCTAATCTTATCCTCACAATCCCTATGCCAGAGATACATAGGAGGTTGTAGTACATCCCTAGAGTAATCATTTAAAAATGGTTCTTGAAATTTTGTTAATAGACTTTCCCAGATAGTTTATATGTCTGTCTTCAAGACTCTGCAGTTTAGTTCCTTCAGTATTTCTGTGACAATCTCCCATGAATTAAACAAACCTGTGACCATATGTGCTAACTTTCTCTGTACACATTCAATATCCCCTGTTAGTCTTATCTGGTACAGGTCCAAACACTTGAGAAATATTCTAGAACCAGTCACGTGAGTGATTTATAAGCAATCTCTTTTGTAGACTGTTTGTGTGGTGTCACCGCCAGACACCACACTTGCTAGGTGGTAGCCTTTAAATCGGCCGCGGTCCGTTAGTATACGTCGGACCCGCGTGTCGCCACTATCAGTGATTGCAGACCGAGCGCCGCCACACGGCAGGTCTAGAGAGACGTCCTAGCACTCGCCCCAGTTGTACAGCCGACTTTGCTAGCGATGGTTCACTGACAAATTACGCTCTCAATTGCCGAGACGATAGTTAGCATAGCCTTCAGCTACGTCATTTGCTACGACCTAGCAAGGCGCCATTATCAATTGCTATATATCTTGTGATGCATGTACCATCAGACCGATATTCACCAATTATGGATTAAAGTTAAGTATTCCAACAGCTACGTACTTTATTTGCTAGACTCAAATCTTTTAACTGTTCCAGACCTCACGCCAGCCTGTGTGAGTGTAAACGCGTGCCTTTCGGCTACCCGTCATTGTGGATTGGCTGTCTTGCCAGTCCACAACAGTTTGAACTTCGCCAGTATTCTATCAATAAACCGTAGTCTATCACCTGCTCTACCCACGACTGACCTATGTGATCATTTCATTTTATATCCTTACAAAATGTTACACACAGGTATTTGTATGAGATGACCAATTCCAACACTGACTTATTGCTATTATAGTCATAGGATACTACGTTTTGTTTTTTTTTGTTTTGTAAAGCGCAAAATTTTACATTTCTGAACATTTAGAGCATGCTGCCAATCTCTGCACCATGTTGAAATCTTATCAAGATCTGACTGAATATTTATGCAGATTCTTTCAGATGGTACTTCATCACAGATGACTGCATCATCTGCAAAGAGCATGATTTTACTATTAATATTTTCTGCAAGGTCATTAATATGCAGCATAAACAGCAAGGGTCCCAACACACTTCCCTGGGGCACACCCAAAGTTACTCCTACATCTGGTGATGACTCTCCAGCCAAGATAACAAGCTGCATCCTCCCTATCAAAAAGTCCTCAATCCAGTCACAAATTTCACTTGATACCCCATATGATCATACTTTTCACATAAAGCATCAGTGTGGTACTGAGTCAAAAGCTTTTCAGAAATCAAGGAACACTGCATCTCCATGGCGGCCTTGATCCAAAGCATTCACTATGTCATGTGAGAAAAGTGCCAGTTGGTTTTCAGATGACGGATGTTTTCAAAATCCATGCTGTTTGGCACTGAGGAGGTCATTCTGTTCAAGATATTATGTTTGAGCACAGAATATGTTCTAAGACTCTACAACAAGTCAGTGGCAAGGATATTGGACAGTAGTTTTACGATCACTTCTACTATCCTTCTTATAGATGTGCGTGACCTGTGCCCATTTCCAAGAACTGGGCACAGTTTTTTGTTCGAGGCATCTATGATAGATTATAGTTAGAAGAAGGACTAACTCAGCCACAAATTCAGCATAGAATCTGACAGGGCTCCATTGGGGTCTGGACCTTTGTACAATTTTAATGATTTCAGCTGTTTCTCAAAACCAATGTCACTAATACTTATTTCATTCATTTTTCCACTGGTATGAGGATTAAATTGGAGCAATTCTCATGGTTAGAAGAACATGTGAGACTGGAATTAAGCATTTCAGCTTTTGCTTTGCTACTCTCTCAGTTCCTGTCTCACTCACAAGGGTCTGGACACTAAGTTTGATGCCACTAACAGCCTTAACATACAGCCAGAATTTATTTGGGTTCTGCAAAAGGTCACTGATCAATATTCTGCTATGGTAGTCATTGAAGGGATCATTCATTGCTCTCTTGACAGCCAGATGAGTTTCATTCGGCTCCCTCTATCTGTCTGCAGTCTCCTACAAAATACTGTGATTGGTTTGAAGCTTGAGTGGCACACTATCCCTGGTTCCTCCATGCAAGTCTGGTGTTATATGCCACAAAACTGTCTCCACCCACTAGTCCTGCTCACTGTCAGAAAGCTTATTTTTGATAGATTGCTTAGACTGTCACATCTGGAAATATGTCCCACCACTAGTCATGGACCAATTTGTCTGTTTGTATGTGAAGCAAGACTGAAAACTTTGGACTCAAACCAACACGGCTTGCCAGCACTGTAAGACTGGGCAACATGACACATTTGAAGCATGGCCAATATGAAATACCCAAAGACTAGTTATATGCTCATCTTGATCCAGTTGGCCTCCTACCAGAGTTGGAAATTTGTTGGTATATTCTTTCTGCAATTGATTGCACCACCTACTAGGTTAAGGCAAAAGACTTGCCAGACATAATGGCAGAAAGGATGGTGAGGGAGCTTGCACAGTTGTGAATATTGTGTTTCAGCTTTTCAGCATCCATCAGTACTGACCAAAACAGCCAATCTGAGTTCGCATTATTCTCCGAACTATGTAACTTTGTAGCATCCAGAGCTACTGCATCACAGCCTACCATCCAGGGGACAATAGTTTGGTGGAATGATGACATAGAACACTTGAAGTAGCACTTATGTGTCATGGGGCCAGTGGACAGAGTCATTTCTCTTAAGTGAGCATTCCACAGTTGCAGAAGACCTCGATGCCTTTGTGGCAGAGATATTATGCAGCAAGCTCCTCAGTCTACTGGCAGATTTCCTCTCCCCAGTACAACCACCAATGATCATGGTGCTACCAGTTGTGGTCTGGTGAGGGAAACAACATGCCATGCAACAAAGAGTACTGCAGGCCCAGCCCTACAGCTCATCAAAAATTTTTGTGCTCAAGGCTTTAACGGACTGCGAGTGCATCATGTTGTGGGACAATGTGATCAAACCAGCATTTCAGCCACTGTATTCTCACCCACACCAAGTTCTGAAATGGGGAGTCAACACTTTCAATATTTTATTACATAGGAAGTCAGTCAAAATCTCAGTGCATCACTTCAAACCAGCAAAGTTGACACAGAGACTGCTCACACTAACATCAACATTCACATCACTTGAGAGTATGGCAGAACATCAGACATTGAGAATACTGATGACATGTTCAAGATGACAGCCAAATGACATAAATGTGAAACATATAGATGACTTTGTTGTGATTGTAGGATAATATGAGGAATGACAAATTACGAACAGTTTTATTTCCAGACAGTTCAGTCACCACTACAAATTATGCTACTGCATTAAATGTGTAGTGATGACAGCACAGTTATTAGTCAACAGTCTCCTAATGATCATGGCTCCTAGGGAACAATAGCTGCCAGCAAGCACACAAGCAGAGATGGATAAAAGCACACGTACTCTCTGGTCACTTCCACAGATGAGCACTCCCCACCACATCTTGGTAATCTCAACACCAACTGAGAATATCACTCCCCAGTTATCTCTGATGACCCTCCCCCTCCCCCCCTGCTACCTTAGCCTATCAAAGCCAGCTGCAGGTTTCAAGTCCATTATTACCTTACCAGCTGTGAAGCAGGCCGAGCAGCCATAGCTTCTTCTTAGTGTCTCTTATTTTCTGTCAGTAGGTAGCCTGACATTTCATATACCATTGGAAAGCTGATAAATCAGTCTATTTAGTGATGGATATCACACTCAATTTCTTTTGATATCTTGCAACTGATAAGCAATCATCTTCACCAGCTATGTAGTAGCAAGCAAAGATGTACCAAAAAAAGTTTCTCACAGATGAGAAAATCAAAAGTCTATTGAATAAAAGTGCAGTGATTTTTCTGAAAGTGGTATTTCTGATAGTTCGATAAAGAAGATGGTGAGGTAAATGATACTAGTGATGACAATGAGGTAAATGGAACAGATGTCCTACTTTGAAATCAAACAGTGCTTGGTTTCTTGCTTCATCTGATGAAATTCAAGCTTATTTTGCTTTATGTATTCTTATCGCACAGGTGAAGAAGCCAACACTTCCGTCACACTGGTCCATAAAAAAATCAAATCGTACTCCTTTCTCATCTGATGTCATGCCACATAGAAGATTTTTACAAACACTATCAGAAAAAAAAATAGAATACCAGGAAGGATGACGTTGATTTTAATCCAACAATGGCATATGCTATCTGGGGGATAGTAGATTTACTGATGATGGTTTCAGTGTCATCTGCCAACAGATAGCATGCTGGCATAGCTACCAGAGTGCCATCTGTGTCTACTCATGCTCACAGCCAGAAGGCTCAGTGTGGCAAAAACTTGCAAAGCAAGGAAGCAACCATGGCATGGAGATGCACTTGTACTTCCTACAGCCAAGTGAGTGAGTTTTTAAGGGGTCAAACTGTGGCGTTCTGAGTGGTACAGTGGTCCTTTTGGAAAATTGTGACACAAGTTGGACATGCTTCATCAGTTGCACAATGATGCAGGTGTCACTTGTCATGTGAACATTCTCACACCTGTAGACAAGGTTCTGGATGTCCACACAGCACAGACACCCGCCAATATCATTGTATTGTAAGGGCAGCTGAAACAGATCATACGGCTACCACAGTACAGACAAGAGGGCTTCTGAGCCCAGACACGTCAACACGAACTGTTGTGAACCTGTTATTAGCAGTGTGACTGAGGGTACACACACCACTAGCCCTTCTTCCATTCACATCACAGCATTGATGTGCGCGGCTTGACTGGCGCCATCAGAGAATTACTTGGGAGATGGAATGGCTCACTGTGGTCTTCAGCGATGAAAGCACGTACTGCCTGCATGCAGGTGGTGGTAGTTCACATGTACAATGTAAACCTGGTGAGTGCTGTCTTGCAGAGTGTATTTTTCCAAGACATAATGCTGCCACCCCAGGTATCTTCGGTGTTTCTGGAG
The DNA here is from genome assembly GCF_021461395.2 of Schistocerca americana. NCBI lineage: Eukaryota > Metazoa > Arthropoda > Insecta > Orthoptera > Acrididae > Schistocerca > Schistocerca americana. The sequence goes on from NC_060119.1 coordinate 875,980,736, forward strand.
GGGATGCTAACCAGCACTCGATAAGTGCAGAATACTGTTAGTCATGTTCTTTTGCCATCCTTGCCACAGGAAGATGATGTGCTGCTCAAACAGGATAATGCTCACCAGTATACCGCTCACGAAACACAATGTGCTCTGCAATATGTACAGCAACTTCCTTGGCCAAAATGATCTCCAGACATGTCTCCAATTGAGCACATGTGGGATTTGACTGAACAAGAAATGACTCGTGCGACTCGACAACCAACAATTCATAGATAACTACATGAACATGTCAAGTAGGCATGGCATAATGTATCCCACAACAGTATTTGCCATCTGTATGATTGCTGAATGCCAGACCCAGTGCCTGCATTGACACCTGTGGAGCCTACACAGCATACTAATATGGATGTTGCAGCTTGGATTTATAACTGGTTCATCGAAACTACTTGCACTATTAATCTGTAAATGTAATCATTTCATTTATTCCATATCCACTGTTGTATGCACTGTTGCAACAATAAATCTCAAGTGAAGTGGAAACCTCTAAAAGGGTGTACCAACTTTTTTTTTTTACCAGCAGTGTATTTGTAAGTTCCTTTATGTTGTAAATAATGAAAATGGTGACCCTGCAATCCATCAGAACAAATGGCAACATGTTATTGACAATCTCAAATACAATTTCCATGGTGTTTATCATCCTGAAGAAGATACTGGAATGGATTAAAGCCTCAAGAAATTCAGAAGTAGACTCTGCTACATCCAATTCAATCCCTCAAAAAAGGTATGTTTCAGAATAAAGTTCTTCAAAATTTGTGAGTCAAATAGTAGCTACTGTTCAGGATTTCATATTTATACAGGAAAAAAGCTGAGCCAAGCAACAGAGAAATCCTGATTAGTGAAGCTGTTGCTATGGACCTCTCGCAACTGTATCTGCACAATGGTCATACTGTACATGTTGACAATTGGTGCACTTCTCTGTCATTGTTTGTAAAGCTCACTGAAAAGGGCCCAGTTAGATCTACAAGGTAAAATATGCCATACCAGTTCAAGAAATCTAAACTAAAAAAATGAAGAGACTCCTGTGTTATTTTCACACAAGCTCATGGCCATGAATGGTTGCATATTCTATCCACTATCCATACAATGCATACAGAGGACAATATGGCAGTGACAGATAAAAACTGATAGAAAACCAAAACACCTGTCCAGATGTCCCAAGCAATTACACAATACAACAATTCAATAAAAGCAGTTGACAGACAGCACCAGCAGCCTCATCCTTCACTCTCATGAGAAGATGGCAAAGGCTACAAGAAAATCTTCTTTTACCTGGTGGGCATTGGGATTTTCAATTCATATGCCCTACGAATCAAAGTGATATGAAAAATATCTTGTTTCAGTCAGTTTAATATTCAGTTGGCTGAGGAAATAATAGAGCAGATCACTGTACCAGACTATGTTAGATGTGAATGGCCCCAATCTGGAATTTCCCCTTTAGACCGCAAGCATTAAGTTGGGCACATTATGTTAGTTTTATATCTACTGCCTGGCAGTCCAAAAAAAAAAAGTGACATATGATACGAGTGTGAAATATGTCTAGTGGCATGTGCAACGCAAATGCATTTGAGTATGCTACGAAACAAAAACATCTAAAACAGTATTATCTTCACTCCCCATCATTTCAATAAGTAGTAAAATGAAATTTATAAAGAATTCCTATCAAAAAATTATATAATTTTGAGAAAAGTATGTGAGATAAAATATGCTGATTTTCATAAATTTTAATGATAAATATAGGGTCAACTATGGGGAAATACATTAGTTAAGTCAATAGATTAAGAGGAGCAAGAACACCAACACTACATCTTTCTTCTTACCAGCAAATAGTCCAGCCATCTAACGAATTGTAGTCAATCGTGGAATGACTGGTCATGCACAACTGTGCAAAGGTGATGCCAACAGCTGCAATTTTCAGTGATTTCCTGCTGCCAATACTCCACAGTCTAGCCTCCCACAAGGAGAATATCTTTGACTCATTCAGTTCATTCTGAACCTCTTTGTAGTGTGCAGACATTTCTTCGTACATCTCCATTTAGTAATAAAAGTGTATGTTACTCCATTTATTTGGATTCTACTTCTTCATTTAAGCATTCCAAGCAGGAACTCCCACATACACTGTATATGTATGCTGGTAGTTTTGTGAGGTTTTTTAAAGTGTCCGAACAATTTAATTCTCATATGCATTTTACAGCATAATGTGGTTGTGAGTCCAAGCATTTTTACAAGAGGCTTTCTTTGTAAACTTCAGTAGTTTGTTTTAAGACAGATCTGCAGTGTAACTTTTTTAAGTCAAAGAAGTAAAATAATATGTTTTATCCAGGAAAGAGGTAATGGATGAGGAACTTTCAATGGAGCTGCTGGCAAATAGTGGATTTGCAGCTAATCGCAAAAGAGGAACAGCCCACATATTTGACGTTCATGCACTGGAGAAATTCCTTCTTGTAAATGGATTTACACATGTCATTAGAGCCCATGAAGTTCAGCAGTCAGGATTCAAGGTATGTTACTGTAATTGTAATCAAGATACTGCCTCTGTATGATTTATCTCCAAAAGCCCAAACAAGAAGTAAATATAATGGCAGAGTCATCTACATAATTTAGGATTCTGGTGGATAAATGTTCTATTGAACTAGAAATTTATTTATTTACTCATGCAAGGGCCATCTCACAATGGTATATGGGTTGGCAAAGTATACAGTATAGATCAGTAAGTCAAAATATACAACATACACCATATATAACATGTTTTATGAAAACAGGGCAGGTAGCCTAAGGGGATAGGTAATGTAGTCAGCCATGGCCTTGATTAAGGAACCATCCCAGCATTTGCCTTAGTGATCCAGTAAAACCACAGAAAATTCAGATCAGGATGACCAGGTGGAGGAATCAGGATGACCAGACAGAGGAACTCCATCCTCCCAAATATGAGGCAGTGTATTAACAGCAGCATTGCCCTATTCGGTAGGTCCCTATTATATAATGTTCCTTGATTCATACACAGTTTATTTCAGGTAACCTGCAAATAAGACGTTAACTTTTTTCTCTGTTGCCATTCATACTGAAGACATCCCCTGATGGACTCCTGGTCTGTTTCTGTTTACTTGCTATGTGAAATATAGTTCTACTCTTAACTGCTGTACACAGTAAGACACCCTTTGATGACTCTGAAGTTGCTGTTGTGCCCCTTGCATCAACTACAGACTCCATATTCAACTATGTGCCACAGTTCACCTGAAAAACTAAGCCAACAGAGGTTACTATCATTTATTTTATATCTTGAGACATGATTTCCTTGTGAAAGCAGAAATCATAATCATGAACTGAAATGTGACAAGGTGCTGTAGATACCCCCTTACATTACCATCCACTTATCTGAATTCTCTAAGTAACTTTAATTGTGTAATATACTTTACTTTTGAGGAACGTTTTAGCTGCCTTTTTAAACAGATGTAGTTTAGAAATCTTTTTCACTTCCTTTGGCAATTTATTACCCAATTTTATCACCTGATATAAAATGCTGTTTTGAATTTTTGTTTGCTTTTCCTGGGTAAATGTAACTCCAAACTGGCTCTTGGTCCATGATTATGTATACAGATGATGTGAAACCATCCAAAATTCTGAACTGACTTGCGATCAGTTTGGGGACAACACCCTGAGAAAGACACAAGTGTACACATGGCACAAACAGTTTTCACAAGGACAAGAAACAGTTGTGAATCTAGCTCACTAAAATTGCCTGAGGACCAACATGACTGAGGATAATATTTATGTTGTTAGCCAGGTTATTGAAGATAATCACCAAATAACAGTTGCTGAAATTGCTACTGAGGTTGGAAAAGCTACAGTAGTGTTCAGGTGATCATTACTGACAACCCTGGGTTTCAGAAAGTGTCTACAAGGTGGGTGCCTCATCTTCTCACAATGGTCAACCCTACACAGCTGTCCAGAGTCAACAAAAAATTCAGGAATTATTCTGGACCATACTACAACATCCTCCTATAGTCTGGACTTATCACTCAGCAGTTTTCATTTTTTTGGACCACCAAAGAAAACATTTGGAGGACACAGATTTGATGATAATGGCACTGTCGAAAAGTTCATGCCAACTGGCTTCTGTCACAGTCACATTCATTTTATGAAAATGGGATCAAGAAACTCCCCACCCATTGGAAAAAATGTGTTTTCCATACAGGACCATATAGAAAAAAAGTTCATGTGTCTGAATTCTTCTGAAGCTTAAACAAACTAATAAAAAATTACAGTTCATATTTATTCACCTTTTGTTTCTCTTTACATGAGCCCAATTACTACTTACAGTTATTATTTTTATCGGCTCTTGCTGCAGTTTGAAAATTGTGTGCACCTTTTGTGCCTTTGACTCCAAAATACAAGTTCTGGTGTTTTATCAGCGACTGCGATGTTACTGTCATCAGCGAGAGAACATTTTCTTCATGTCTTAAACTGCCTGGAAAATCATTTATATAGGATATTAAGAACAGAATTGGAGCCAATACACTACCCTGAGGAGCAACTGCATTTCTTGACTGACAATTGTTTTAATAAAAATTTATTAGCAGCAGGCATGTGAATACATATTGTTTGTGAGAGCCAAGATTGTTCAAATTTTAAGACCTTTATTCCAATTACTACAGAAACGTGCTGTCATCTTCAGATTGGCATTCCACTGTTTGAAATGAAAATAGGTAAATGGTAATCTGCACAAGATACAGCCACTTTTTGAGATGACTCATACATTACAGAAGCTTTTACTCCCAGATGGGTTGCGAAGGAATAAAAGGTAAAAGTACAAGATCTATAGCACCAATGGAGTTAAAACTATACACCATGTTGACGACCTCACATGGACTAAACAGAGAGGCCGCAGAACTCTTGTGACTTGCTGTGTAGATGTCAGGTGGCACCATCTTATTAACCATGATATATTGAAATATTTTGAAATTAATCTCATGAAAATTTGTACACAATTTAAAATCATACACACATCAAAAAAGTTTTGCATCACCTCAGTTCTGAAAGTTCTGGAACCTGTACAGAAAACTGGAAGAGAGACCAAAATAAACATCATTTCTGTGCTTTTTATTGCTCATGAAAACCACGCATTGCATGTTGTACTACCATACAGTGAGACCTTCAGAGGTGGTGGTCCAGATTGCTGTACATACCGGTACCTCTAATACCCAGTAGCATGTCTCCTTGCATTGTATTCATCATGGCATACTATCCACAAGTTCATCAAGACATTGTTGGTCCAGATTGTCCCACTCCTCAATGGCAATTCAGCGCAGATCACTCAGAGTGGTTGATGGGTCATGTCGCCCATAAACAGCCATCTATCCCAGGCATGTTCGGTAGGGCTCATGTCTGGAGAACATGCTGGCCACTCTAGACAAGCTATGTCATTATCCTGAAAGAAGTCATTCAGAAGATGTCCATGACTGGGTCATGAATTGTTGTCCATGAAGACCTCACCAATATGCTGCTGATATGGTTGCACCATTGATCGGATGATGGCATTCACATCTTGTGCAGCCATTACGGTGCCTTCCATGATCACCAGTGATGTACATCAGTCCCACATAATGCTGCCCCTAAATTTCAGGGAACCTCCATCTTGCTGCACTTGCTGGACAATGTGTCTAAGGTATTCAGCCTGACCGGGTTGCCTCCAAACATGTTTCCTATGTTTGTCTGGTTGAAGGCATATGCAACACTCATTGGTGAAGAGAACGTGATGCCAACCCTAAGCTGTCCATTTGGCATGTTGTTGGGCCCATCTGTACTACACTGCATGGTGTCATGTTTGCAAAGATGGGCCTCGCCATGGAAGTCGGGAGTGAAGTTGCGCATCATGCTGCCTGTTGCACACACTTTGAGTCATAACACGACGTCCTGTGGCTGCACAAAAAGCGTTATTCAACATATTGGCATTGCTGTCAGGGTCCCTCCAAAGCATAATCCATAGGTAACAGTCACCCTCTGTAGTAGTAGCCTTTGGGGAGCCTGAGCGAGGTATGGCATCGACAGTTCCTGTCTTCTGTATCTCCTCCATGTATGAACAACATTGCTTTGATTCACTGCGAGATGCCTAGACTCTTCCCTTCTTGAGAGCCCTTCCTGGCACAAGGTAACAATGCTGATGCAATAGAACCATGGTATTGACCATCTTGGCATGGTTGAACTACAGACAACATGAGCCATGTACCTCCTTCCTGGTGGAATGACTGGAACTGATCAACTGTCGAACCCCTCCGTCTACTTATGCAATAAGGGTCATTGCAAATTTTGGTGATAAACATCTTAGTAAATTAGCTTACTACGCCTATTTTCACTCATTGCTTTCATATGGCATCATATTTTGGGGTAATTCATCACTGAGGAATAAAGTATTTATTGCACAGAAGCATGTAATCAGAATAATAGCTGGAGTCCACCCAAGATCATCCTGCAGACATTTATTTAAGGATCTAGGGATATTCACAGTAGCTTCTCAGTATATATACTCTCTTATGAAATTTATTATTAACAACCAAACCCAATTCAAAAGTAATAGCAGTGTGCATAACTACAATACTAGGAGAAAGGACGATCTTCACTATTCAAGATTAAATCTAACTTTGGCACAGAAAGGGGTGAATTATACTGGCACTTAAGTCTTTGGTCACTTACCAAATAGTATCAAAAGTCTGACAGATAACCAACAAGTATTTAAGAAGAAATTAAAAGAATTTCTGAATGACAACTCCTTCTACTCCATAGAGGAATTTTTAGATATAAATTAAGAAAAAAAATATTAAAAAAATAAATAAAATAAAAAAATAAAAATAAAAAAACACAAAAAAATAAAGTTGTTATATTAACTTAAGTATGTTGTTAAATTAACCTAATTATGTCATGTATTGGAAAATTCGACTCATTCCACATCATTACGAAATATCGTATTCATGATCCATGGAACTAGTATTAATCTAATCTAATCTAATCTAATAGGCGCTGCTCATGCTTGGTTGTTTACATCTTTGGGCAGGTTTAGTGACATCTCTGAATAGTCAAAGGAACTGTGTCTGTGATACAATATCCACAGTCAACATCTATATTCAGGAGTTCTGGGAACCAGGGTAATGCAAAACTTTTTTTGATGTATGTATTATATACTATAAGAATCACAAAGGTAAATCTTTACATCTGACTCATAAACAAGTATATGGCCCACTTCACCATTACAAATTACATGTCTGGAGAAACATAAGGGTAACAAAAATTTGTAATCCCTATTGACTGTCACTATCTGCTACAAGGCACTCAGTACATCATAACAGCTGATGAGCTCATTTTCTGTACACTGCATCCTTTTTATTTATACCCTATGCTTACCATTCACCAGGCCACCCAAGCCAAGTTATACAAAAAATATTGTACACACCATAGAACAATAAATCCAAAAACCAGAGGGAGGGAAAGGATGGTCGGGGGTGGGGGGAGGGGAGGGAAAGGGGGAAGGGAATAATCGGTGAAGAGGGGGGTGGGAAGGGGAAGGAATCCTAGAACGTTAATGAAACATCAAGGGAAAGGGGGCAGAAAAGAGGCAGGGGGGTCAGGAAAAGGGAGGAGGAGGGGTGGAACATGGTTAAAAGTTATTTATAATGACAAGTACATAACATGCTTTTTAAATTGATCAAAAATTTTTCATGCGACTAATTTCAAAATATTTCAGTATATCACTGGTTAATATGATGGCCCCACCTGACATCCACATGGCTAGTCACAAGGGCTCTGCAGCACCTCGTTTCGTCCATGTGAGGTCATCAACATGGCATGCAGTTTTAACTCTATCGGTGCTATGAATGTTGTACTTTTACCTTTTATTCATTTGACAACCCATCTGGAAGCACTCTATTTTATAAATGACAAACCATGTGGAGTTTTTTAATGCATTTACACTTTGTTCTCAAAATGTGATAATATATGCAAAGGAATGTAAAATCTTTTGTAAAATTTGGGTCATTTCAAAAAATGGTTTTGTCTTGTGCAGATTACTGATTACCTATTTTCTTTTCATACAGTATAACACCAATCTGATGATGACAGCACGATTCTTCAAAACTAGTAATTGGAATAAAGGTCTTAAAATCAAGCAATCTTGGCTATCACAAAAAATATATATAAACAGAGATAACCCCAACAACATGTGTAAGTTACTTAGACATGTAAATATCTCCACCTTCTACACCATGTTTTCCAAGTAAGATGGAAATCACTCATTCATTGTTCATCTTGTGCCTAGCACTTCTAGGTTGCTCAATACTGTTTCTTAATCAAAAGTGTCAAAAGCTTTCAAAAAGTCTAAAAAATGTTTAAAATACAATCATCGCTATCCAGAGCTTCAAGTAACACTTTATGAACTCTTCAATGGTTGATTTGTATTTCTCCCTCTTCTGAAATCAAACTGTGCTTCATTAAAGAGACTGTGTTTACTCATGTAACTTATCAGTCGCCCTCTCACGATTGCTTCAATAATTTTTGAGAATGAAAACAGCAGTGTAACTGGCCTATACTTTTCAGTTCTTTCCACATTACCTTTCCTTAGTAAGAGCACCACTTGTGCATTCCTTAGGTTATCTGGGAAATGCTAATTTCACTAACAAAATTACTTTGGTATATTGCACTGTGTCTACCATGCATTTCAGAGACAGTCAGATATCTTTCCTCATCTCTAGTACACTATATTTTATTACTTGTTTCATTCGTCTTAATAGATTTAGACCAATTATGTGCTGAAAATAGAAATGCAAGAAACAGTTCCACAAAGTGTCTCTTAGACTTCATGCTTCAGCATTAATAATTATACAAAACTTACTGACCTCTTCATTTTGAATTTGTTGAATCAAATCTGAACATAAAATTGTTGTCAAATTTCATCCAGCCAGCCTGATAATATATAAAATCTGAGGGCAAAATACTTCTCTGATGCATAAAGAAAAACTCCACTGCCCCATCAGATCATTATTGTCCAGAGCCCTGTGAAATAGTAAGTTGGATAATATTGAACTCTAATATACTGAGCCCCCCATGAACCATGAACCTTGCTGTTGGTGGGGACGCGTGCGTGCTTCAGCGATACAGATGGCCGTACCGTAGGTGCAACCACAACGGAGGGGTATCTGTTGAGAGGCCAGACAAACGTGTTGTTCCTGAAGAGGGGCAGCAGCCTTTTCAATAGTTGCAGGGGCAACAGTCTGGATGATTGTCTGATCTGGACTTGTAACACTAACCAAAACGGCCTTGCTGTGCTGGTACTGCGAACGGCTGAAAGCAAGGGGAAACTACAGCTGTTATTTTTCCCGAGGGCATGCAGCTTTACTGTATGGTTAAATGATGATGGTGTCCTCTTGGGTAAAATATTCCAGAGGTAAAATAGTCCCCCATTCAGATCTCCGGGCGGGGACTACTCAAGAGGACGTCGTTATCAGGAGAAAGAAAACTGGCGTTCTCCGGATCGGAGCGTGGAATGTCAGATCCCTTAATCAGGCAGGTAGGTTAGACAATTTAAAAAGGGAAATGGATAGGTTAAAGTTAGATATAATGGGAATTAGTGAAGCTCGGTGGCAGAAGGCTGGCTCTGATGGCTCTGAGCACTATGGGACTTAACATCTTTGGTCATCAGTCCCCTAGAACTTAGAACTACTTAAACCTAACTAACCTAAGGACATCACACACATCCATGCCCGAAACAGGATTCGAACCTGTGACCGTAGCGGTCGCGCGGCGCCAGACTGAAGCGCCAGAACCGCACGGCCACACCGGCCGGCGTGGCAGAAGGAATAAGACTATTAGTCAGGTGAATACAGGGTTATAAATACTAAATCAAATAGGGTTAATGCAGGAGTAGGTTTAATAATGAATAAAAAAATAGGAGTGCGGGTAAGCTACTACAAACAGCATGTTGTTGTTGTCTTCAGTCCTGAGACTGGTTTGATGCAGCTCTCCATGCTACTCTATCCTGTGCAAGCTTCTTCATCTCCCAGTACTTACTGCAGCCTACATCCTTCTGAATCTGCTTAGTGTATTCATCTCTTGGTCCCCCTCTACGATTTTTACCCTCCACGCTGCCCTCCAATGCTAAATGTGTGATCCCTTGATGCCTCAGAACATGTCCTACCAACCGGTCACTTCTTCTTGTCAAGTTGTGCCACAAACTCCTCTTCTCCCAAATTCTATTCAATACCTCCTCATTAGTTATGTGATCTACCCAACTAATCTTCAGCATTCTTCTGTAGCACCACATTTCGAAAGCTTCTATTCTCTTCTTGTCAAAACTACTTATCGTCCATGTTTCACTTCCATACATGGCTATACTCCATACAAATACTTTCAGAAACGACTTCCTGACACTTAATTCTATACTCAATGTTAACAAATTTCTCTTCTTCAGAAACGCTTTCCTTGCCATTGCCAGTCTACATTTTATATCCTCTCTACTTCAACCATCATCAGTTATTTTGCTCCCCAAATAGCAAAACTCCCTTTCTACTTTAAGTATCTCATTTCCTAATCTAATTCCCTCAGCATCACCCGACTTAATTCGACAACATTCCATTATCCTCGTTTTGCTTTTGTTGATGTTCATCTTATATCCTGCTTTCAAGACACTGTCCATTCCATTCAACTGCGCTTCCAAGTCCTTTGCTGTCTCTGACAGAATTACAATGTCATCGGCGAACCTCAACGTTTTTATTTCTTCTCCATGGACTTTAATACCTACTCCGAATTTTTCTTTTGTTTCCTTTACTGCTTGCTCAATATACAGATTGAATAACATCAGGGACAGGCTATAACCCTGTCTCACTCCCTTCCCAACCGCTGCTTCCCTTTCATGCCCCTCGACTCTGATAACTGCCATCTGGTTTCTGCACAAATTGTAAATAGCTTTTCGCTCCCTGTATTTTACCCTTGCCACCTTTAGAATTTGAAAGAGAGTATTCCAGTCAACATTGTCAAAAGCTTTCTCTAAGTCTACAAATGCTAGAAATGTAGGTTTACCTTTCCTTAATCTATTTTCTAAGATAAGTCGTAGGGTCAGTATTGCCTCACGTGTTCCAACATTTCTGCAGAATCCAAACTGATCTTCGCCGATGTCCGCTTCTACTAGTTTTTCCATTCATCTGTAAAGAATTCACGTTAGTATTTTGCAGCTGTGACTTATTAAACTGCTGGTTCGGTAATTTTTACACCTGTCAACACCTGCTTTCTTTGCGATTGGAATTATTATATTCTTCTTGAAGTCTGAGGGTATTTCGCCTGTCTCATACATCTTGCTCACCAGATGGAAGAGTTTTGTCAGGACTGGCTCTCCCAAGGCCGTCAGTAGTTCTAATGGAATGTTGTCTACTCCCAGGGCCTTGTTTCGACTCAGATCTTTCAGTGCTCTGTCAAACTCTTCACACAGTATTCTATCTCCCATTTCATCTTCATCTACATCCTCTTCCATTTCCATAATATTGTACGCAAGTATATCACCCACGTATAGACCCTCTATATACTCCTTCCACCTTTCTGCTTTCCCTTCTTTGCTTAGAACTGGGTTTCCATCTGAGCTCTTGATATTCATTCAAGTGGCTCTCTTTTCTCCAAAGGTCTCTTTAATTTTCCTGTAGGCAGTATCTATCTTACCCCTAGTGAGATAAGCCTCTACATCCTTACATTTGTCCTCTAGCCATCTCTGCTTAGCCATTTTGCACTTCTTGTCTATCTCATTTTTGAGATGTTCGTATTCCCTTTTGCCTGCTTCATTTACTGTGTTTTTATATTTTCTCCTTTCATCAATTAAATTCAATATTTCTTCTGTTACCCAAGGATTTCTACGAGCCCTCGTCTTTTTACCTTCTTGACCCTCTGCTGCCTTCACTACTTCACCCCTCAGAGCTACCCATTCTTCTTCTACTGTATTTCTTTCCCCCATTCCTGTCAATTGTTCCCTTATGCTCTCCCTGAAGCTCTGTACAACCTCTGGTTTAGTCAGTTTATCCAGGTCCCATCTCCTTAAATTCCCACTTTTTTGCAGTTTCTTCAGTTTAAAACTACAGTTCATAACCAATAGATTGTGGTCAGAGTCCACATCTGCCCCTGGAAATGTCTTACAATTTAAAACCTGGTTCCTAAATCTCTGTCTTACCATTATATAATCTATCAGAAACCTTCTAGTATCTCCAGGATTCTTCCATGTATACAACCTTCTTTTGATTCTTTAACCAAGTGTTAGCTATGATTAAGTTATGCTCTGTGCAAAATTCTACCAGGTGGCTTCCTCTTTCGTTTGTTACCCCCAATCCATATTTCACCTACTACGTTTCCTTTTCTCCCTTTTCCTACTGCTGAATTCCAGTTACCCATGACTGTTAAATTTTCGTCTCCCTTCACTACCTGAATAATTTCTTTTATCTCATCATACATTTCATCAATTTCTTCATCATCTGCAGATCTAGTTGGCATATAAACTTGTACTACTGTAGTAGACATGGGCTTCGTGTCTATCTTGGCCACAATAATGTGTTCACTATGCTGTTTGTAGTAGCTTACCCACACTCCTATTTTTTTATTCATTATTAAACCTACTCCTGCATTACCCCTATTTGATTTTGTACTTATAACCCTGTATTCACCTGACCAAAAATCTTGTTCCTCCTGCCACTGAACTTCACTAATCCCCACTATATCTAACTTTAACCTATCCATTTCCCTTTATAAATTTTCTAACCTACCTACCCAATTAAGGGATCTGACATTCCACTCTCCGATCCGTAGAATGCCAGTTTTCTTTCTCCTGATAACGACGTTCTCTTGAGTAGTCCCCGCCCGGGGATCTGAATGGGGGACTATTTTACCTCCGGAATATTTTACCCAAGAGGACGCCATCATCTTTTAACCATACAGTAAAGCTGCATGCCCTCGGGAAAAATAACGGCTGTAGTTTCCCCTTGCTTTCAGCCGTTCGCAGTACCAGCACAGCAAGGCCGTTTTGGTTAGTGTTGCAAGGCCAGATAAGTCAATCATCCAGATTGTTGCCCCTGCAACTACTGAAAAGGCTGCTGCCCCTCTTCAGGAACCACACATTTGTCTGGCCTCTCAACAGATACCCCTCCGTTGTGGTTGCACCTACAGTACGGCCATCTGTATCGCTGAGGCATGCAAGCCTCCCCACCAATGGCAAGGTCCATGGTTCATGGGGGTAGGACAAACAGCATAGTGAATGCATTATTGTGGCCAAGATAGACACAAAGCCCATTCCTACTACAGTAGTACAAGTTTATATGCCAACTAGCTCTGCAGATGATGAAGAAATTGATGAAATGTATGATGAGATAAAAGAAATTATTCAGGTAGTGAAGGAGGACGAAAATTTAATAGTCATGGGTGACTGGAATTCGAGAGTAGGAAACGGGAGAGGAGGAAACATAGTAGGTGAATATGGATTGGGGGTAAGAAATGAAAGAGGAAGCCGTCTGGTAGAATTTTGCACAGAGCATAACTTAATCATAGATAACACTTTGTTCAAGAATCATAAAAGAAGGTTGTACACATGGAAGAATCCTGGAGATACTAGAAGGTATCAGATAGATTATATAATGGTAAGACAGAGATTTAGTAATCAGGTTTTAAATTCTAAGACAGTTCCAAGGGCAGATGTGGACTCTGACCACAATTTATTGCTTGTGAACTGTAGATTAAAACTGAAGAAACTGCAAAAAGGTGGGAATTTAAGAAGATGGGACCTGGATAAACTGACTAAAACAGAGGTTGTACAGAGTTTTAGGGAGAGCATAAGGGAAAAATTATCAGGAATGGGGGAAAGAAATACAGTAGAAGAAGAATGGGTAGCTCTGAGGGATGAAGTAGTGAAGGCAGCCGAGGATCAAATAAGTAATAAGACGAGGGCTAGTAGAAATCCTTGGGTAACAGAAGAAGTATTGAATTTAATTGATGAAAGGAGAAAATATAAAAATTCAGTAAATGAAGCAGGCAAAAAGGAATACAAACGTCTCAAAAATGAGATCGACACGAAGTACAAAATTGCTAAGCAGGGATGGCTAGAGGACAAATGTAAGGATGTAGAGGCTTATCTCACTAGGGGTAAGATAGATACTGCCTACAGGAAAATTAAAGAGACCTTTGGAGAAAAGAGAGCCACTTGAATGAATATCAAGAGCTCAGATGGAAACCCAGTTCTAAGCAAAGAAGGGAAAGCAGAAAGGTGGAAGGAGTATATAGAGGGTCTATACATGGGCGATGTACTTGCGTACAATATTATGGAAATGGAAGAGGATGTAGATGAAGATGAAATGGGAGATATAATACTGTGTGAAGACTTTGACAGAGCACTGAAACACCTGAGTCAAAACAAGGCCCCGGGAGTAGACAACATTCCATTAGAACTACTGACGGCCTTGGGAGAGCCAGTCCTGACAAAACTCTACCATCTGGTGAGCAAGATGTATGAGAAATACCCTCAGACTTCAAGAAGAATATAATAACTATCAGTTTAATAAGTCACAGCTGCAAAATACTAACACGAATTCTTTACAGACAAGTGAAAAAACTGGTAGAAGCCGACCTCAGGGAAGATCAGTTTGGATTCCGTAGAAATATTGGAACACGTGAGGCAATACTGACCCTACGACTTATCTTAGAAGAAAGATTAAGGAAAGGCAAACCTACATTTCTAGCATTTGTAGACTTAGAGAAAGCTTTTGACAATGTTGACTGGAATACTCTCCTTCAAATTCTGAAGGTGGCAGGGGTAAAATACAGGGAGCGAAAGGCTATTCACAATTTGTACAGAAACCAGATGGCAGTTATAAGAGTTGAGGGGCATGAAAGGGAAGCAGTGGTTGGCAAGGAAGTGAGACAGGGTTGTAGCCTGTCCCTGATGTTATTCAATCTGTATATTGAGCAAGCAGTAAAGGAAACAAAAGAAAACTTCGGAGTAAGTATTAAAATCCATGGAGAAGAAATTAAAAATTTGAGGTTCGCCGATGACATTGTTATTCTGTCAGAGACAGCAAAGGACTTGGAAGAGCAGTTGAACAGAATGGACAGTGTCTTGAAAGGAGGATATAAAATAACATCAACAAAAGCAAAACGAGGATAATGGAATGTAGTCGAATTAAGTCGGGTGATGCTGAGGGAATTACATTAGGAAATGAGACATTTAAAGTAGTAAAGGTGTTTTGCTATTTGGGGAGCAAAATAACTGATGATGGTCATAGTAGAGAGGATATAAAATGTAGACTGGCAATGGCAAGGAAAGCGTTTCTGAAGAAGAGAAATTTGTTAACATTGAGTATAGAATTAAGTGTCAGGAAGTCGTTTCTGAAAGTATTTGTATGGAGTATAGCCATGTATGGAAGTGAAACATGGACGATAAATAGTTTTGACAAGAAGAGAATAGAAGCTTTCGAAATGTGGTGCTACAGAAGAATGCTGAAGATTAGATGGGTAGATCACATAACTAATGAGGAGGTATTGAATAGAATTTGGGAGAAGAGGAGTTTGTGGCACAACTTGACAAGAAGAAGTGACCGGTTGGTAGGACATGTTCTGAGGCATCAAGGGATCACAAATTTAGCATTGGAGGGCAGCGTGGAGGGTAAAAATTGTAGAGGGAGACCAAGAGATGAATACACTAAGCAGATTCAGAAGGATGTAGGCTGCAGTAAGTACTGGGAGATGAAGAAGCTCGCACAGGATAGAGTAGCATGGAGAGCTGCATCAAACAAGTCTCAGGACTGAAGACCGCAACAACAACAACAACGTACTGAGGTCCTGTCACACATTTCTGTCTGTACTATTGTACCATCAGTTGTTGCATATTTGTGTCACAGGATATGTTCACACTAAAATAGGTGTTGCCCTGTCTCTCATTCTGCAAACTGAAATTAACTCAAGTAATGTGCATTTCATAGCTGCATCATTGCAATACTGTGATAAGTTCAGTAATAAAATGCTGTCTTACATCAAAACACTTGTGAATCAAAATAAAGACTTATATGTTATATAGTTGTTGCTGTCAACTTCTATAAAGTAAGAAATGTTTGTTATCACAATTTGTTACACAAGTGTTGTGGTATATATGAGGCTAGTGAAGTATTCCCAAACATAAAAAAGAATATAATAAACCCAGTACCAACCAAGATAGGTTTTGACAAGTGTCTTACCTAATCATCAGATTAATAAATCATAGTTGAAACCTAATAACCCAAATTATGTCTAGAAGAGTCAGGTATAGAAGAATGGAATGACCATCTGTAGAAGAATAGTATGATGAATGGAAACTGACCTGAGGGAAGATATATTTAGATTGAGGATAAATTTCAGATCATGTGAAGTAATACTGACCTCATGACTTCAATTAGAAAATAGGTTGATGAAAGGCAATCCTGTATATACATCATTAGCAGATTCAGAAAACTGTTTTCACAATGTTGAGTAGAATATATTCTGTGAAGTTCTAAGTAATAAAGGATCAAATACAGAGAGGGAAAGTCTACCTATAGAAACCAGGACGTACCTCTCTCAGTCAAAGAACACAAAAAAGTAAGTAATTAACTCTTTTACTGCTATGGACAAGTTAACTCATCATGTTCTGCTGCTCCCCAGGTGCTGAGGATGTACTTCAACTCAACCTCTGGGTTGTCCTTAAGCACTATTTATGTGATTATGTGTCCTGTACTGATGATGGTCTCACTGCTGCAGGAGAGTTACTTCTATATCTCAGTGAATAAAAAAGTTTTAGGTATTTATCATGCAACAAGCACAAGATGTCATCTTGGTCAAACTCAATGTTGAGGCTCATCAGGAGACAGGACAGGACATCCACAATGACATGTTGACCAGTATTGTGAAAGTGAATTTTGTTATTATACCTCCTGATCTTTTTTTATCTGAAACTCTTTTCTATGGCACTGAGTGCCTTTGATGCAAGTATGATCAGATGTTCAAAGCCATCTGTGACTCTTTGTGCCAGGGGAGCCCTCAGGATCCATTCAGATGCAGCTGCCACCACCACTAGCTGTTTGTCCAGTTGAATGTGGCAAGACATGTTGCCAATAGGAGGGCCTGCTTCAAGGTCATGAATGCCACTTCACATTCCACAACAACACAAAAGGCACAGCCTTCTTCCACATGTTACTGAGAAGGTGTGCAGTCAATGGTATACCCGGTATAGCTTTTCTGTAATAAATTACTTTTCCTAGGAAGGAATGGCGTTCCTTTACATCTGTGGGGCGATAAAGCACAATGACACCTTCAACCAGATTGTGTTTGACCTTAATAACTCCATGAGATGATGTGTTCTAGGTATTCAACCAACAGTTGAAAAAAGAGAGATGTTCGGAGATCAATTTTGTGGCCTGAGGACTGGAGGGTGTGGAACAACCACTACAAGTTTCCTGTGTGTTCTTCCATTGTGTCCACCATCACCACAATGCCCTCTAGATAATTTATGCACCCTGGAACATCTTGTAGCAGTTGCTCAACAAATGTTTGAAAGGTTGCTGGGGCACTGGCCACCTCAAAAACTAAATGTTTGGAACAACTATATTCCATGTTTTATGTTGACTACCTTCACTTCCTGTGATTCATCATCCTGAGTTAGTTATAAGTAAGCTTCAGAGAGATCAGCCTTAAAAAAATACTGGTTTCCCACAAGTGCAGAGAAAAGCTTGTCTGGGTTTGGAGTGGGATACATATTGATCTCTGACTATGAATTGACTGAAACCTTAATGAAACCTTAAAGTCTCCACATGGGCATGTAATCTCCCCCCCCCCCCCCCCCCCTCCTTCCTAATACCATCTATTGTCCACATTAATCTTTTAAGAAGATATGAGAGGAGGGAAGATTACAATAAACTTTCTAGTTTATTTAACTTCTCATATAAGTTGGCTCCAGTTCTTCTTTAGTGGTCTGATCTTGAAGCTGAAAATGTCACATTTTAGGTCCTCTCAGCTGGATTGACCTAAATAAATTTGAAGATTGTTGTTGCAGAATTTTTGTTTTTATGTAGATATATTTTCTCACATTTTAGTATATTATACAGTCTCTTGATTTTTCACATTAACAAAGCTGAAATTACATTGTTCACACAAAATACAAAAATACGTCTGGTCACATCAGAGGCATGCTTAGGACTTCCCTAGTCTGCAGAAAAAAACATATTCCAAAGGTTTACAATCATTCTTAATAAATGAATTTCTACTAGTTTCCGTTACATTATTACTTTCGATTATTATTTTATAAATGAATTCAGAAATAAACATAGTAACCGGTACAGAATTGCATAATTAATGATAGAAATTTTAAGTGTGCCAATAATTCATAATTTCAAACGCTTCTGAAAAAAATAATTTTAACTGTACATTCAGAATTAGTACTTACTGAAACTTCCTGGCAGATTAAAACTGTGTGCCGGACCAAGACTCGAACTTGGGCCCTTTGCCTTTCACGGGCAAGTGCTCTACCAACTGAGCTAGCCAAGCACAACTCACGCCCTGTCCTCACAGCTTTAATTCTGCCAGCACTTGCCCGCCGCGAAAGGCAAAGGTCCCGAGTTCGAGTCTCAGTCCGGCACACAGTTTTAATCTGCCAGGAAGTTTCATATCAGCGCACACTCCGCTGTAGAGTGAAAATTTCATTCTAGTACTTACTGATTATAACATTGAGACTAAAACATTTTATAAAGTAAATCATTTCCCTAAATTTTAGCAAGAAATATAACACACTGTGTATAAAATTATACTATAGTTTTCAGGAAAGCAACTGGATGATATTGACCGGTCTAAAATTCGAAAAATAATACTAGTATCGACAACTTCTGTTGAGGAAAAGTAGTGCTAGAGGAGGATGTCATATAACAGGCAGAATTTCCTGACAGTTTTTTTCATGGTAACCAAAAAGCTGTTGCCCACTCACTTGCAGACACATGTTCAGAGACGCACACAGCTGTCAATTCACCTAGTTCATTCTTGATGACATCCCACAGTGCAAGAGGTATGTGTTGTGCATGGATGAAGTGAGTGTGCATTTAATGTAATGTGTGCCATAAAGTTATTCCCTTTTCTCACCCCCAGAGAAAATGTCAGGGTATTCCTTACTCAGGGTTTCCAATTCTCAAAATGGTACTTATTCCAAAACCAGGTGGACCAGGTCATTAATGACAAATCTGAAAGTTGAAAGAGCACTAAGGCTGAACAGATTCTCTATATCTGTGCTGTGAACCACAAGGAAGGGCAGGTGTCACACAATGTTTTTGTACATCATCACATTTCCTTTGAGTGGAATTTGTTGTTTGTTATATGCCACTAAGCAGTGAGCTGTGGACTGAAGGGGCAGCACTCCCAGATAGAGATATGTTTGAGTGTTTAACAAAAATGCTGAGACACTGGAGCAAATGTGTAGCTGAAATTGTTTTTTGTGCAATGTGAGCATGATGAACAGTTTCTTAGGTGATGCCACTGTGCTGTGAGACTCCAACGAAATCGCATTAATACTGATTAGTTACTGTCAAGGTGAATGTTTTTTGTCCAGAGCTCAGCAGAGACATGAGATGTCCTTCCTTCTGGCATACTTCACACTATGCCCTGCTGTCAGGGTAGTCATCTCTGACGAGTTCAAAAACAGTCCAGGCACAATGTGAGTACTGGTCAAAGAGCCAAGACTCCTTCCCTGGTTTATGAGATAGAGATGGAGTGCGGCAGTGTTTGTGTTCTACTGTTGCCACATTTGCTGTGTCGGCAAAGTTGTCTCCCTCTCCCAGAACTGATGCAATGGTCACCACCTCACCCCAGAATACTTATTGATGGCCCATGACATGGGGAACTTCGAAAAATTGGTCCCTTTTTGAAATGTCCACCAAAGTAGGGTCATAAAATTGTAAAGCTTCCTCACGCAACTTCTTATCTGGAGCACCAGAATGATCAAGTCCCTAATTATCGTCTCTGCACACATTCCCTGATTGACTGGAGTAAAAAAATGGTATTCCCTACTAAATCCCTGCTGTTCAGCTGTCCATTTGCAGTGTGAGTGAAAGGCTGTTTATGATACTGATAAAATTCAACACAGGATGCAACGACTTGGCACTGTGAGTGAAAGTAGGTAGTTAAGAGATCATATATTTTTTAAAGGTCTGGTGTGCTGATTCCATGAGAGGGACAAGTTTGTACAAAAGCTGGTACATACTGGGTGAAATCTACAACAGAAGAGTGAATTCACAGTGGCTGGATCCCTTACCTGGAATATGGCACAGTGCTGCCAAGGCACTCCTCATATGCTTACAGCTCTTCAGCCGTCTTTTTGTAAGGTGGAAACAGTTGTAGATATGTAGCCGACCGCCAAGAGAGCAATGAAGACAACAAGGTTTCTTCACATTTTTGTCTCTCTGACTGCTGCTGCAGAAAGTGAAGCAGCATGACTTCCATCGACACATCCAGTTACACAGCTTGTTGTGCAAGGTCCTCGGTTACATAACAAACATGAAAAATGCACACAATCATCAGCAATTATGTTGAAACTCACAACATAAAAAAACAAGAGACAATCCCCCAGAACAAGTATATTTAACAAACTCATAGGCCAGTAGTCCACAATGGATATAATGTATGGAATAGCCACAGGGGCAGCTGCTGTGTAAGAGCACAAGAGCATGTGAACACCCTAACTTTTGATACCTTGTGGATTTGTTGGTTATTTTTCTTTGAATGCTGTTGACTATAATGTATATGCGGTAATCTGAAATACAGGGCACTAAATTTGCTATGTAGTGCTCCATTAGACTGGAGAAACTTGGCATCAGGGTCATGAGCACACCTTCACTTGTGCATGTTTTAAGGAGGATCTGTGCATGCACAACTGGCAAGATATAATTGCCTTACGGGCCAAATAGATACAGATTTAATAAACAATTTGCACAGTTCATGGTGTGCATTGATAGCCCCTTATCAATCAACTACTAGTTTATGTCAGTGATACCAGATGATACCACAATGCAGCAGACTTTTATCTATGTTTGCCATATATTCTGCTAGGTGGTAGCACACCCCATAAATATGTGAATTCACACACTAAATACTAAAATTAGATTGGACATCAGTATATGTTATAGTTATACTGAGGAAAAAACCTGTTTTGTGGTATTCTGATTGAGATGTGGTACATAATGTTTTGGATTTTATCATAGAGTAATCCATTTGAGGTGCTGAGAACCATAAAACATGTCATCATTGACTGTGGGACTGTAGTATTTATTCATGCTTTTGATATCTGTTGATCTTAAGGTTTATCTGTTCTGTAGGCCCACATTGTACATGTATTTCAACATTCACAAAAAGCTGATCACCGGTTACTCTGATATTCATTAAGTAGGGGAGAGGGGGGGGGGGGGGGGGAGGTCAAAGACAGTGTGCTTGTGCTTTTGCCTCTTATAGCTCTCAGTGCCTCGTTTGTATTCTCGTCAAGTGACCTTGTTGGTAGATAGTACTACTACTGCATTTTTGCAAACAGCAGTTTGTGTTTGGAGTTGGTTGTCTATTGTGCAGCAATTGGCTTTCCTGTGGAGTGTCAACATGAACTGGGTATTAAGCACTAAAAGAAATGAAAATTACCAGGAATAGTTAGCCACAAAGAAACTAGGGCATCTCAGACCAGATTTGTTGTCTGAGAAAGTGACAAAATCAAATAAGAGCAACTACAAGCAAACATTTAACAAATAAGTGAATATAACCATAAGTCATTATGTGGGTGTAATGTAAGAATGCCAGATTTTCAGCCCAGAAGTTAATTCATTAACTAATACATGAATTAGGAATCTCATAGATTTGTCCGAAAAAATAAAACAGAGTGAAAACTCCCACTTTCATAAAAATGCAGAATGGAGAGTAGCAAAAGCTTAAACACTATTTCATTCTTGCCATAAACTGTACTGAATTATGTACAAAACAACAAAATTTTACAAAAGCAATTCTTCCTTTTGCCAGACAATATTATTATTATTATTATTATTATTACTATTGAGAGTGGCTGAAGTTGTATAAATATGTCGATGAGCATAACTGTTATATAGCAGATGCTATTAATTTCGCACTGTCATATTTATCTGAATTTAAAAATTTGGGAACCCCCAGAATGTGTATCTACGAGCTGCCACTTGCTAGCCACATGGCAAGACAGGTATATAGCTAACATAGTAAATAGCATGATGAGCATGAGAGCAGACTGAGGGCAATCACAGGGTGGCAATTGCATATGTAGATGGCATGTCGCAGGTGGCACTAAGAGGCACCTGCGTACTCAATGTGCAGATGCTCAGACACAGTGTCTCAGCTTAGTGGCCACATTTCCCGATAGTGGACGCAGAGTGACTGCCATAGGATATGTGCCAGTTGTGCAATGACAGCTGATGTTAGACATGTCAGCTGGTGCTTGATGTCTATCCCAGTGGGTTACCACAACATTCCACACTTTTCTTTGTCAGAAATCATTTCTCTATTGATAAGATTGGCATCATCTAAATATTCATCAGTTCCTTTACAACACAATCGCAAATGGAGAATTTTAATCTTAGCATTTACACCTATAAAACTAATATGCTCTATCATAACAGCACAGTTCTCTGCAAAAGTAAACCTCATAGACTCTTATAGACTGTTGCAACACTATTCTCTTTAATTTTCTGTACACAGCCTATCAACTGTCTCAAGACTTTGGGCAGTATATGCTGTTCCCTCAAAAGTTATGCCCACTTTGACAAAGGACTCATCAGATAACAAATTTATGGAGTATCATAGCACTCTTTAGAAATAAATTTGCTTCCCAGTTTGTAGATTATGACACTAGTATCATGTCCATAGTGGAAAAGAATGCACATTTCTTAAGCAGTTACATTATACTGGAAAGTCTCCTATTAAACTATAAAATTACAATGAAACAGATTAGCTGGCCCTCACATACCTTCATGAGACAAAATTCTACATACAGCTGACAGACACACACAAAACTAGAAAAAAAACTAGCTTACCTTTTGGAAGTGTTTGTCCCTTCCTAAGGAATGACAGAGGAATAGGTTGGGATAGGTTAGAGAAAAAGGGCAGGTCTCTCACATCCTGACTGAGAGCAACCCATCCATTGCAAATGTGATGGGAGACAATGATGAAGGAAGAGGCATAAGGCTGAGGTGAAGATCCTACTAATCCTGGTACCTTGCCTTTCAATCTTCATCTTCTCTTATATTCATAACAGGCTGGTCCCTCCTAACCTGGAATCTGAGTAACCAGACCCTTCCTGTCTGTACTTCCCCAATCTAGCACTCATTTTTTCATTAGACAAAAATTCTTTGTGATACATATTGCCAAATATCTTGACATGGCCGCCAAGCTGTTTGAAGGTATGATAAACCACAAATACTCTGTGTACCTAGAGGAAGCAAGAGGAGCAGACAGGGACACAAACAAAGTCTTGAGATGTGCACTTCAACTTTTACATGTCAGAGTACATTCACAACCTGAGCCTGAGAATATTAGATTCTAGTGCGAGTGTAAGCATATGTGTGTGTGTGTGTGTGTGTGTGTGTGTGTGTGTGTGCGCGCGCGCGGCGCGCATGTGCAGGGGTTATCTGAAAGTGAGTGAGTGAGAGAGAGAGAGAGAGAGAGAGAGAGAGAGAGAGAGAGAAAGCTTGTACAAAAGGTAGTCAGTAGTCATAAACTTTTAATTATTATCTTGAAAAAATTAAGCTGTGATTATGAAATTTGGCGATGATTGTAGTTCATCTCTGTATATAGGCTTATTCAAAATGAATGAGCAGATTTCAAGAATTTACCTGTCTCAAACAATAAAAAACATAAATATCACTTCAACACACATAGACAAAAAAAAATTGAAAGTTTTGAGTAGTCCACATGGAAGTTAAATTAGGGCCTCAGTGGCACTGTTGCTTATTTGTAGGAAAATGGGTACAGCAGAGAAATGATTATTGTGTGTGCTTCAGTTACCAAAATTAGAGCCCATTGTTAATCTGCACTGTGCATTTTAGTGACAATGTTGCACACAGAGTCACATCATTGCACATAAATTTATGAATGGCATCAAAAATACATGCAAGATGTTTTCATCTGCAAATGGAAAAGCATGGATGAAAGTGTCAGTTGTATGCAAGCAGCATGTGAATGGAGCCCTAAAAAATATCTATAACATGAATAAATAATGAATTAAAAATACTTCATCCAAAGATATGGTGAGTTCTGAAACACTGCCTGCATCAAAAACCATAAAAACTGTAGTTATTCCAAAGCATTGCATCCTGATGACCACACTAAAGGCTAAAAATTTTGTAGCAGAGTTCTAAAGGACATAGAAGAGGACAGTTTTTCTAAATCATCTTTTTGTTTTCAGATTAATCCATTTTTCATCTTTAGCATACAGTTAAGCCCCTTAGTGATAGATTTTGCATGAGTGAGAATCTTATGACAGTTATTCAACATGCAAGAGACCCACCCAATGTTAACAGCTTCTGTGCCATTTCCATAAACAGTTAATGGACCTTTTTTTAAAATTGGGAACACTGTCACAGTAATCTCATATCTACACAGAACATTTCTAGAAACTGGCTGTTTCTCCAATTTCAAAGTGACTCATGGAACTTCACCTTCATAGAAGGTGACATTATCTTAATAGCACCATTCCAAGACGTTGGATTGGAAGAGCAGATAACAGTAGTTTCATTATCAGTTGTTATCTGCGCAGGTACATAAAAGACTGTTTTTTCCGATCTATGCCTGCTACTCTTCATGATCTGTGATGCACAATTGTTCTAGCTGTGAATTTGATAGCTAGAGACCAGCTGATTTATATGTGGCAAAGTATGAGCTAACATTTTCATTTTGTTGCATAGGAAATGGTGCTTGCATTACATATGCAACTATGTGAATCTTGAAATCTGAATTTTTCTCTGTCAAAGACCATTGGAATTGTGATTCTACCCTTTACACTTTTTGATAAATAAATTTTTGAAATCTGATCCCTTTATTCTCCTTTTAGTGCAAGGCATTACAATAACTTCATCATCATTTCTGAAATGACTATCATACAATGATTTACTCATCTCAGAAGAGAGGAAGAAGTGACTTAGATTCATGTCAGGAGGATACAGGAGTTGAGGCAAACTCTGATAGCCCAAGGAAAATAAGCTGTGGTGTTGTTCTTGGAGCAAAAAGGCCACTAGCACAGCTTTCTACAATGCTTCATCTTGACAGCTGCCCATAATCTCATCAGGAGACTTCAGCAGCATATCCTTATAATGGTTTGCCCCTTTTGAGTGTAATTTACTAACACCATACCATGGCAGCCCCAAAAATAATCTTGCCTCGTGATTGTTGCCTGTATGTCTCTTTTTAAGTTGGTGAATTCATACGTCTCCACTGATTGTTTTTCTCTTTAGTCTTGTGGCCACAGTGTCACTCCCAACATCTGTGGTGATAAGTTGGCTATAGAATGAATGTGGATTTGCTGGAAACAGCTACAACATGTCTGCTACTGCCTTGTTTTGAGAGGATTTTTGAGTGGATCTGAGATTCACAGAATCCAGTGAATGGTGACCTTTGCCATATTCATAATGTTATGCAAGATGTTGAAGACTGATCCATGAATGATTTTCACTTTTTCCTCCGTTTTCTTGATTATTATAAGCAGATCTTTGAACATGAGAGCCTCCACTTCTCTTGCAGTTTGTAGTGAGATAGTCTGCCACTTTGTTCTACATCATTCACAATTGTTTGGCCACACTGGAAGCATCTACACCACCTAACCAGTGTGTCATAATCCCAAGTGCCAAAAAACTGGCGTAGGCATGTGTATTCAAATACAGAGATATGCAAATACACAACCTACTGCACTGAAAACAGTAACACCTACATAAAACAAAAAGTGTCTGGCACAGTCAGTAGAGCTGTTGATCTGTTACTCATGCTTCAATGGCAAGTTATCAATATTTAAGTGAGTTTGAATGTGGCATTATAGTCGGTGCATGAGTAATGGGACACAGCATCTCCAAAATAGTTATGAAGCGGAGATTTTCCCACATGACCATTTCATGAGTCTACTGCGAATATGAGGAACCCAGCAAAACATCAAATCTCTGACATTGCTGTGGTTGGAAAAGATCCTGCAAGAACAGGATCCACAACACTGAAGAGAATCGTTCAGCATGACAGAACTGCAACCCTTCCGCAAATTGTTGCAGATTTCAATGCTGAGCCATCAACAAGCGAAAGCATGTTAGCCATTCAATGAAACATCATTGATATGGGCTTTAGGAGCTGAAGGCCCACTCGTGTGCCTTTGATGATTGCTGACAGAAAGCTTTACATCTTGCATGGGCCCATCAAATCCAACATTGAACTGTTGATGACTGGAAACATGTTGCCTGGTCACACAAGTCACGTTTCAAATTGTATCGAGCAGTTGGACATGTGCGGGTATGGAGACAGCCTCAGGAATTCGTGGACCCTGCATATCAGCAGGGGTTTTTCAAGCTGACTGAGGCTCTGTAATGGTGTGGGGCATGTGCAGTTGGAGTTATATGGGATCCCTGATACTTCTAGATACCACTCTGACAGGTGACATGTGTATAAGCATCCTGTCTGATCATCTGCATCCATTCTTGTTCATTGTGCATTCTGACAGGCTTCGGCAATTCCAGCAGTACAATGCGACACCCCACACATCCAGAACTGCTACAGAATGGCTCCAGGAAAACTCTTCTGAGTTTAAACACTTCCACTGACCACTGAACTTGCCAAACATGAACATTATTGAGCATATCTGGGATGCCTTGCAATGTGCTGTTCAGAAGAAATCTCCATCCACCTCGTACTCTTACAGATTTACAGACAACCCTGCAGGTTTCATGGTATCAATTCCCTCCAGCACTAATTCAGATATTACTTGAGTCCATACCACGTAATGTTGCAGCACTTCTGCATGCTCGTGGGGACCCTACATGATATTAGGCAGGTGTACCAGTTTCTTTGGCTCTTCAGTGTATAATGGTGCATTGTTGCCATCCGCTTCTTCCAATTCAGCATTTTTCCCAGTCAAACGCAGAAAATGGATTACTACACAGTACTGCAGTTTTGCTTTGGCTGCTCTAGCAGTGTGCTAGAGTACTTTGGATTAGGAATTTCAGTGTATAGCAAGACTTCAAATGTGCACCCACAAATAAACCAAAAATTAATTATGCAACTTTATTTTTTTGAGTTGATAATGAAAACTATATGAGTATCCCTCATACATGTGCGGTATAACAAAAAAATACAAGTTTGAAATTTGAGCTACATATTTCAGCACCATGTTTATATGTTTATCTGCTAATCAGTACCTCCTCCTGTGTAAAGATACTGTACCATATGTTTCATGCAATGGTTTGGAGGCTACATCTTGTCATATGATTGTGTATCTTGAATATTCTTTTACAGAGCAAATACACAAAGAACTCAGAAAACCATTTTGTGTAATATGTACAAAATCCCTCCTTTAAATAACCATATTAAACACTCATATTTACTTTCTATCAAATTAGTTTTTTAATGGTGTAATCCTGATTATACCTAAATATAGAACTTTTTCCTTGCAAGATCACCTTAAGGCCACTTCACACATAACAGTGACATGACAGTGCCATGACCATCTTGTTATATCGGTATTTGAAGGACAGTGTTCACACTTGGCAATGGTGTGACTCTGACAGTGTGAACTGTACTCCCATCAATGGCTCTTTATACGAGCTGATTAATACACTCTGGAATGAAACAGGAGCAGAAATAAAAACAGCTGGTAAATAATTAAATGTATATTTCTGATTTTACATCAACGAATGCAACCAGCTAGGTAAAAGACTAAGACTATTGTCTGAGAGTGTTAGCTATAACTGTAACATTATCTTTCCATGTGCCCTGACACTGAGCACCTACAATAGGCAACAAAGTTATAGAGAATGTCTTTTTGCAATTGAACAATAGTGATCAAGTTTTTGAAGGAGCCTTATTGGAAATGTGTTTCCCATCCATAGCTCCTATGAAGTTCAGAAAAATGCCACATTTTATAAAAAGCATTAGCAATGTCCTTCCACATTCCTTCTGTCAGAGCAGGCATCAATTGATTCATCATTGTCTGTAATTATCTTGCAGGTTTCCCATATGGTCTTATCAACCATACTATGTACCTTATGATAGCTAAATGATATCATATTCAGCACATCTCCAACAGCCAAGTATCTGAAAAAAGGTAGACAATAGGGATGTAACAAACAACAATTTCACAAGTGGTCTTAGCGGTAATGAATCAGTATCACACTAACCAGAAGAAAACATTTAAGACTACACAACAGAAGCCAAAAATGATGAATGTTGATTTCATGCATGAGGGACATTCAATAAGTAATACAACACTTTTTTTCCCTCAGCCAGTTTTGGATGAAAAAATGTATTTGCTGCGCGACATCATGGAACATTCCCACTTTAGCCCCTAAATTTCCAACAGGTGGTGGCACTATTAGTAGCCTACAAAATGGTCTCTGTAATGGAGGTGTATTCCAAGCACAGAGCTGTCATTGAGTTTCTTTGGTGGAAAACCAGAGCATCACAGATATTCACAGGCACCACAGATATTCATAGGCACTTGCAGAGTGTCTATAGAGACCTGCAGTGAACAAAAGCACTATGAGTCATTGGGCAAGCTGTCTGTCATCATCACAAGATGCTCATGCAAACCTGTCCAATCTCATGTGTGCCACAACAGCCTGAGGAAATCAAAGAAACAACTTCAGTATGTTTGTAATCACAAAAATACAAAAGAACTTCTCATTCTCCAATGACAACACTAGGCCTCACATAAGTCTGCATACCTTAGAATCACTCACAAAATTTCACCGGATTGTTCTTCCTCATTCACCCTACAACCCTAATATTGCACCTTCCAATGCCCACCTTTCTGGCCCAATGAAGGATGTAGTCCATGGGAAGCAGTATGTCGGTGATGGGGAGGTTATTGATGCATCAAGACACTGGCTCTGATGTCAACCAGTACAGTAGTACCATGCAGACATACAGATTCTCCCAGTATGCTGGCTTAAGGCTGTTGCACTGAAAGGAGGTAATGTTGAAGAAAAAAAGGGATTTTTTGGGGGGGGGGGGGGGGGGTTGTAGTCATAAGAGTGAGGAATAAAATGGTGTATTGAAATTCTGAATAAAACCAATCTGCTTTACAATGAAAATGTGTTGCATTGCTTATTAAATGCCCCTAGTATTTAATTCCCAATAAACTGCCAAAGTGTGTGTTAATTATGCTATATACAACTAACATCAGGCAAATGGTAATCCATTGTCTTGGTGTGATGGCTCTTCTCCAGTGTGTGTTTTACTTTTCCAGATGAACTTCCAACTTGTTCAACTGTAAGTTGAATGTATTTTCTGACATTCTGAAATATTCATAAAACTTTGTTCCATTGTACAGGGTGACAATTATTGAACTATATGAAAAATAAATGTAAATTAGTTACAAACTATGGCATACACACACTTTATTCAATATGTAAACAACATTACAGGTATTTGGATTTAGGTTATTACATGTTTGACATGCCTGCCATCATTGGCGATGATGTGGCACAGACAAATAGTGAAATTCTGCATGACCTGCTGAAGTGTTGGAACATCGATGCTGTCAGTGACCTCCTAAACGGCTGTTTTCAGCTTATCAATTATTTTGGGATTATTGCTGTACACCTCACCTTTAATATAGTGTGACAAAAGAAGGCACATGTGTTCATATCCAGAGAATATGGCAGCCAATCAAGGCCCATGCCAGTGGCCTTTGGGTATTCCAAAGCCAGAATGCAGTCACCAAAGTGCTCCTCCAGGACATCAAACATTCTCTTGCTTTGATGGGGTCAAGTTCTGTCTTGTGTGAACCACATCTTGTTGAAATCAAGGTCACTCTGGATAATGGGGGTGAAATCGTCTTCCAAAACTTTCATGTACAGTTTGGTAGTCATCATGCCATTAAGAAATATCACACCAATTATTCCATGACTGGACATTGCACGCCACAGTTAACCATTGAGGGTGAAGAGACTTCTCAGTCATGAAATACAGATTCTCAGTCCCCCAAAGGCACCAAGGTTGCTTATTGATGAGCCCATCCAAATGAAAGTGGGCTTCATGTGCGCATGTGCATACTAATTCCCGTCATGCCCGTCAGCTAACCGTGCAGTGTGAACATCCTAATGCAAACCATTCATTTCATACAGGTCAATAATTGTCACCCTGTACATTAATTCACTTAACAGAGTGGCAAATTCTCCTTCTGTTGCTTTATTTTCCCACACCTTATAAAACCACTTCCATTTCTCACTTGTTTTTCCTGTTTTTCATCCAAAATCACAGTAATCAACATGAGATCATATCCTGAGAACTTCGCCATCCAGCTGCTCAAGTGCACTGCCACACACCAAAGAAACACTGACCACTATGAACTGATGTCACTCTGGCATCACAGCCAGTGCAGTTGTGGGTACTGCGACATCGCTGAAGTGTGTGTAGCAACTTTAATGTTTATCTGTCTCAGTCTAGGATTTTTATACTGCATCAGTCTTTCCTTCTAATCCTGTCCAGTAAGTCCCCCTGATCCAGGCTTCTGGTTGACTTTTCGCATTTCCTAAACCTCATTAGTCCTCTTCCTTCATACTGATTCCTTTCCCTTTGACACTTCTGTCAGTAAAAGGAGCCACTGGCTCTGAAAGCTCATGTGTTTCCATATCTCTTTAAGATGATCCCTCCTTCCACCACTTGGTGAGTACATTTTTTATCTATCCATATTATATTTTCAAACACTGGTTATTTTTGTTGATATATTAACACAGTTATTAAGAATTTTGCAGCCTCAACTTATGAATCCTTGCAAAGTTTTTCATTTGTCAGTATTTCATTTTGCAAAGCAGTTACACTAGTGAAAGATTTTTCTTTATTAGAATGAATTTCAGAGATGTTGAATGAAAAGAATAATCTTCACTTAAGAAAATATCTCCTACTTATCACACACTAATTCATCCTAAAAATTTAACATCTATCATCAATTTTCAGATTGAACAAAATGGCAAATTGGTGACTGTCTTTTCTTCATCACACTACTGTGGAGCTTCAAATTCAGCAGCCTGTGCTCTCTGTTATCACTCAGTAATACGATTTTTTCTACTTGATTCAGCTGACTTATGAATTAAATCATCTCACTTGATTTCTTTCTGCAGTTACTTGAAATGGAGCGGTAAGTTCATAATCTAAGTTTTACAGATGTACGACTCCTAATAGATAGTTGTCACTCACATGTAATACAATAAACATTGAATTAAATCCCCAGTATGAATACCAGGTAGTACCACTAAGGTGTCTAACATCACAACAAGTACTACAGAAAGATTATTCTACATGGAGCAACACAGCAGTAATTCTTCTGTTATTACAGCAATTTTATTCATATATGATCTTTCTCTCATGAAATATCATAATTTCACAACAGATCAGTGCAAAGAATAGACTCACTATTTTCAGATTACTGAAGAGGAGTTTAAAGACAATAACAGAATTGCTGAAGAGATTCAGTTTTAAACTGCTCAAAATTCTGATAGTTTGGATTTATCCATAGATGCTCACAAGGTTGGTGGGAAATAAGGCACAAAGGGGTCATTTGCCCTTCATGGACTCTGGTGTGCAGACTTCAAATTCACTGCAAAATATCACATTTTCTTATAGAGATTATGTTTTCTCTCTTACTGAATTGTGCATTTAACAATGAAAATAATTAGTTACTGACAATATAATGTAAATGGATGGACAAAAAATCTACTCACCAAGCGGCGGCAGGAGAACACACACACAAAAAGGTTTAACTTTTGTGAGATTTTGGAGCTAGTGGCACCTTCTTACAAGAAGTTAAACCTTTTTGAGTGAATGTTCTCCTACTGTTGCTTGGTGAGTAGACTTTTTAGCTGCCCATTTATATTTAGCATTTCTGTTACAGTAAATACTGTGACTTCAATAATTCCTATATAACATAGGCTTGTTTGGTTCTCATGCTCTTGATAGGAAATAATCTTGGTACCCTTGCTCTATGAAATGCAGTTTCAGCAGTATCAAGTAATGAAGGCAAATGCAAACATTTACAGAATATTGAAGGTTCCGAAAACTTGCTTTTGCAATTTGAGCCTTAAATAAAAAGCAGTTGAGGTTTGAAATTAAATTTAGCACTTTATTTTCATGCAGAATGAGTGTAAAGCTCAACATGAACGACTACAAACTGAAAAGACAAAGGACATGTATGAAGTAGTGTCCATTGCAGTAACACCAAAGCTGATTTCCTAGTAAAGGTATGAATTTGATATGATAACTTCCAACAATCCCACTAAAAGTAATAGTTCTAAATACTTTAGACTGATTGCACCAACATCAAATAAAAGTTAACCACAATTAAGTTGGCATTTAACCATGGTCAACTGCACCAACCTTGGTTAAAGTTAAATGAAGGAGTTGATCACAGTTAAAGTTGACTTAGGTCGGATGCTCATTTATCTTCAACTGATCATGGTTAAAATAAAGTAGACACATATCACAGCAAGATGATGGTGGATTTTGATGTTTTAGATAGTGTAGAAGATGAAAAATGTTATGTCCTCAGCATGTAAATTGTCGCCACAAACATGTTGGTGTACTTGTGGAAAGGGAAAATCCTTTTGAAGATTACAGGGACAGGAAATTTCACAAGAGTTTCCATCCTTCAAAAGAAACAGTGTATTGGTTATTAGGTCAAATCAAGCAGAAGTTGAAATTTCCTATGTATTTGAATAACCCTGTCTTCCCAATAAGCAGGGTTCTAATGACATTAAGAGCATTGTAACTTGTGCATTTAAAATAATTATTGGTGACAGTTCTAATGTACATAGCACAGCAGCACAAAGAACCATCAGTGATGTATCGGGGATCGTAGCAGCAGTGTCTCCACAATACATTAAGTTTTATTCTTGAGTGGAAATACACTCCATGCTGGATGGTTTCAGTGTGCTAGATGGATTTCCTGAAGTAACTGGTACAGTGAATTTCAATGCTATGACACAATGATGACCTATCAAAAGTGCACCATTCTGATACAATTCAGTATTGTTAAATATCAAGTAATGGCAGTTGTAGACACAGTCTTTACAAGGTATATAACAATACAGAGACCAGTCCAGTTGTGTTGAAGCTGTAGTTTAATTGATAACGTCATGAGCTGCAAAGAGGAAGCTGCCAGGTATGCGTCCATCTCATTCCAAAAATCTTTTTCCTTTTCATCTTTTTTTCTCAATTTAATAAAAGTATTACCTGCAGTGTCAATCTTATTTATTATAAATAATGTATTTGCTGCAATTCTTGTTGCAAAGACCAATGACTGAAAAGTTAGCCCAGTGGCCAGAAATCTTAACGTAACTGTCAGTTTGTGTCAGAAAGTAAAAACAAGTTACAACCTGGAAGTTTAATACTATGAAGCATCATGTAAAACCTGTAACAACTATCTCTTGATTTTATGGACTGCCTCAAGTTTGTATCTTGTTGAAAAATATCTTTTTCAGTGATGACAAGTAACTTTGAAAAAACTCCTCTTCCATTCAAACAAAATTATGAAACAAATCTCAGTTTTGCAATTTGTGATAAAGTACGTTACGGGTACTTGATGGTAGCCATTGCAGCATCAGGAATATTTTATTTTGAAAAATTTTTAAAGCTACTGAGGAAGCTAGAACAAGGCAGCTTGTATCCCACTTTCCATTCAGAGTCTTTTAAGCAGGGTCATATCTCCTTTTCTGTGCTCCAATAGAAGCATTTTCTGCTGATAGATATTATGCCAGTACAAACAGACATTAGGCACTATACTTAAACTATAATCAGTTTAAAAGCGAAAATGGGATGAGAATTTAACTGAGTTAATGAAAATCTTCTACTAGCATGTATGTAAGATCATTATACAGCACGATTAGCCTGTAATGTGAATCGATGAGTCCAGATTCTTCTTAACCCTACACTCGCCTGTTTTTCTTAGCATCATTTTTGCATGCGTTTAGGTGCCCTCCTTTGTACCACATGGAGTTAACTGCAGTCAAATTACCAGTTAGCTGAACATGTTTTGCTAACTGTCATTTAATATTGGTGCAACGCAACGACAACTTTTGATTTGATCTGATTTATTTAGCTTCCTTGTATCTCATCATTAAAAAAGGATATAGAAAATGATATAGGATTTGACATACATGATCTTATATAGATAAGAGGGTGCGAAATATTTACCATTTTATGTTGGCTAATATAATATTCTCATGTATAACATGAAACCATACCATAAGAACGGTCACAATATATTAAATTACAATAATAAATGAATACAATTTATTTTCCAAATGACCACTTTTGAGCACTATGATGAAGGAAATAAACTGTTCTATCTTGAACGTTGATGAGTCAAGTATTCCTTGACACTATCAAAGCTCTTGCTATTAGCATGTTTTTGAGTTCTTTAATCATAAATAAGATTTAAACATGACCATGGGACCCTCGGTTATGTAGGTTTTTAAATCAACGTTGATGCAGTCAGCCAGTAGTCCATGTTTTTGGTCAGTTTATGATGTCTGGTTCTTGGCAGAGGCCTATTATCACGTCTGTGAACATTCCATTTGTCAAAATTTTCTCCACTGTTATTTCTCCTGTATCTATTCTTCCCTGATGAAAGGATGTTGTGGCTATCAATTTACACTCTACATTACAAGTGTGACAGTCTCTATCATCAAAAATGACTACGTCACCCCGTTCCACTATTACATAATTTATATTTGTACTCGATTGAGGTACTTAGAGTACATATGTCACACTAGCACTTGTCTTCTCTCTGCCTACTAGTGTTTCAACATGCCTGCAATCTCTCTCTTTAATGGGTAAGTTCCACTTCTTGTGAACTGTGCTCTGACTCTGTGGAATTCAAATCAGATGGGCACTTTGGCATATGTCTGCTGATAAACCAGAATATACGTACCAGTCTTTGTGTCTATCAGAGGTGACACTGGTAATGTTAAGACTGTCTTCTAAATTGCTTCTTTGATGGCAAATTTTCTATTTGTCTTCACTGTAACAGTCATTTGTTGCAGTTGTGACATCTCAGACCTCTGGGAATTTAGTGAGAGTTATTCTGGTTGTCCTTTTTTTTTTTTTGCTTGATGAGCTCTCTCATGAAAACTTGAATTTCCACATCCATCAACCTTTACTTCCTGTAGCAATTTTTTAAATTGAATCCCCAATTATTAGCATAATGGAGTTCTCTAAATTTGTTTAGTGTTGAAATTGTTCTCAACGAATATTCTTCCACATATGAACAGTTCTGCAAGCTAGTTGTCAAAATATTGTCAATAATCCTATCCTCTGATAAAGTCTAAAGTCCTCATACATTTGTTGTAATTTATGCTATGCTTCTTTCTAGGTTGCTGTATTCTATAGATGCAAATAAACAACCTGGGTCAGCTGACAAGATATTTTAGCTCTTGCAGTACATGTTTCAGTTTCATATTTGATCTCCTCACTTATGCGTTTTCACAATTCTTGCAACTAAGTTTTCACTACGAACTGCCTTCTGTTGCATTTTTTTGTCTCTCGATGGAAATGAATGAACATTGATCAAAATCATGATGTCAGCATTCTGTATTTGTATCTTAAAGTGAACTTTCTTGATCTAATACATAAATATGTAGTTTTCTTTGCTTCCAATAAAATTCTGTTGATGTGATACTGGTGTACTGTGTGGACTTACCCCATAACCTGTTGTAATTTGATCCTTAAGTAAGAAGTGGCTCTGGTTTTGAAACTAAATACCGCACACGGACTACTAAAATGTAAAGAACATATACAAAAAGGCATACATAGCAACAACACCAAAGATGATTTTCTAGTACTGGTACAATGCATAGGTTCTAAATGAGAAGTTCCAACACTTTTCTTTAACACTTTCTTATTCAAACCGTTATCAAGTTGCAAGAAAAGGTCAATTAGCATCTATGTATATAGATGCCAGTTCCCACTTTACCACTCTGCTCCCTCCTCAGGACCTTAAACATGACTGTAGCATACTGGCTTACATCCATCAATAACTGCTACAAGGCACCCTCGTCCCTCACTGCGCAAATAACTCACTGCAGTAGTAGTCATTTTTACACAAACACAAACTATACTTTAGACAGTACACAGTCGTGCTATACTGCAAGTGCATTCAACTATGCTTCCGTACAGAGTTGCCGGTACACACTTCCCCCATGGACCTGTATGGAAGAACGGGAAGATATCATTTTCTGGGCCAAATAGAAAGAACGAAAAAGTGTCGAATTTAAAGTTCGAAAAATATGTCCTCACAATAAATTGGCACTCCTCACAAGAAATTCACACCCTCTCCATCTCCACAGTATGCAACACAGCACCACAACAATCACACAGTTAAAAACATTGCATTGTAGTAGCACACTTGCACAATAATATTTTTAACTAAGTAGACACGGATTTCCCATCTATCTAGTTAAATGTTGGGCCTGAAGTTCACCTTAAACAAGCCGCCAAAAAATAGTAGTTTTAAAAGCACAGACGCTCAACTTCAATTGCGCCAGTTACCAGTAACAAACAGAAGACATGAAAACACTGTAGCACATCGACTAACCTGGTCAGATGTGAAGCTTTGTATTCCAAATGTTACAAATTGTATCAAATTTGGATAACAAATTTTTAAATTTTATTTCATGTTTCTTCAGTGATAAGTACGATCAATGGCATTTCTTACAGGTTACTTTTGTTGATACCTGCTGGTATGTTCGCATTTCTTCTGATTTTATTTTAATTTCAGAACGTAAATTGTCAGTGTCAACCTAGCATGATCAATATACGATTTAACATATCTCTGAGCTGTGCGGGGGAGAGCATCATTAACAGTGAAAACTGACAAAAATGAAAATGTATGATGACAGAAACAAACATATTCTAGTAAAGATGGGTTTGAAAACAAGCCACTTGCAAAATAATTGAATCGGTCGGAGCTGAAAGGTATCAAGTCGAAATGTGCGTATTTTGTTTTATTGAACATCGTGAATTACTTGGACAAGACGATTTAAACAGCAGTGAAAAGCATTAAGTTAGCCTTCCGTTTCTGTGTTAAACTTGTACTGCGGGTCAGATATGCGGAGCAGAAAAGTGGTTAAGTGCTACTTCCCGCGCAAATCTTCCCGCGTGATTTGATATTCATTCAGTTGTTGTTTGATTGTCGTGCCGAAGTCAGTCTTACGCAACATCGCTCAGAAGAAAGAGTAATGATTTCACTCATATGAAAAACAGAATAAACCAAGCCATAACCAAAGATAATCAACCACAGCGGAAAACACGTTGCAAAAAAGAAAACAGGATAGGACTGCTGGATAGTCAAATTTTTACTAAATCAATACTGACGATAATAAGCTTCGTTTCCACTCTGTGTTTTTCCGATGCCGAAGTTGCTATACTGGTGTAACCTGTATTCTTAACCAATATCGATCGTAGAAGACTTGATTAAGTGACACATTGTTAAACAATTGTATTGATTGTAGATGCCGGAGAGGCTGTTTCGAGAGAATAGCTGAAAATGAGAAAATTGACATCCTTTCGAAATTTCGTGATCTCCCAAACAAAGATGCTCAAGATTTGTACCTGATGGGCCTTATTGAATCTTATGATGTCAAGAGGCGCCGACCTCGGAAATTAGATGGTGATGGAAAAAATAAGCGTTGTTTCAGTTTTCGATGTTTTGTAATGTGTGGCTCACGTAGAGTGCAAGTGCAAAAAAAAGCATTTCGCAGTTTCGACTCCATTGAAATGAAGCAGGTTCACACATTAATAAATGGGAAACTGCCACAAGATAAACGTGGGAAGAATGCGAAAGCAAATAAAATTCCTGAAAGTATCGTGAAAACAATAAATGAACATAGGGTCTATACATTCTTTTCTTCTGAAGTCCTCACATTATGGTGGAAAGGAAATTAGATTCTCGACCGTGTGTGAAAACAACATATCAGATGTACTGTACCTCATATCCAGACACAGCTGTGAAATATGACTTCTACAGGCAGCATTTTAGCGAAAATTGCGATTATAACTTCGGCAGACCACAGATAGATGTTTGTTCTCTTTGTGAGAAGCTTAATACGAAATTAAAAAGTTGCCATCTCTGAGAAGCTTCTAAATTTGCAGCCAAGGCAGATTTGCAGATTCACCTCTTAAGGAGTTGAAAGTTTTACGAGTCCCTGAAAAAAAAAGCCAGGGTCTTCAAAATGAAGAAAGAGGTGCCATTGCCTTTGACTATGCAGAATTTACCCTTACCAGAAATTATTGGGCAAGCAGTATTTTATGTGCGGCAATTATGGGTGAATGTGTTTAATGTCCACAATTTAACCCTTTAATGACCAGAAATAGCTGCTGCAACATTTTCTTCTAGTGATTCCTGTGTTCGTATGAGGGCTGAGTTGGCATCCCTTCGTTCACAGCTGCAGGCAGCTCTGACTTCGGTCGTGCAACTTGAGGCTGTTGCCAATTGGCACCACCGTGGGGAGCCGGACTTGGGTATCGGGGGGATGTCAACCTTGTCCAGTCTGTCCCCAGATCGGTTTGCCGCTGTGGTTGCCCCGGTTGCTGCCTGCAGTGGGGCTGAGCCCTCGCCTGAGGTTGATTGGGAGGTCGTTTCAAGGCATGGCAGGCAGCGAAAGACGTCCCCAGAGGCTGATCAGAAAGTCTCCCCGGTGCGTCTGACAAACAGGTTTCAGGTACTGTCTCTGGCTGAGCCAAATGCAGCTGCCTGCCCTGTTTCAGAAGATGATTCTCAGCCTTCAAGGTCCGGGCAATCGCAGAGGGTGGGCTTATTGGTAGTTGGGAGCTCCAATGTTAGGCGCGTAATGGGGCCCGTTAGGGATATGGCGGCTAAGGAAGGGAAGAAATCCAGTGTGCACTCCATGTGCATTCCGGGCGGAGTCATTCCTGATGTGGAAAGGGTCCTTCCGGATGCCATGAAGAGCACAGGGTGTAGCCAGATGCAGGTGGTGGCACATGTCGGCACTAATGACGAGTGTCGCTTTGGATCTGAGGAAATTCTCTCTGGATTCCAGCAGTTATCTGATTTGGTGAAGGCTGCTGGTCTTGCTTACAAGATGAAGCAGAGCTCACTATCTGCAGCATCGTTGACAGAACTGACTGCGGACCTTTTGTGCAGAGCCGGGTGGAGGGTCTGAATCAGAGGCTCAGACGGTTTTGCAACCGTGTTGACTGCAGATTCCTTGACTTGCGCCATAGGGTGGTGGGGTTTCGGGTTCCACTGAATAGGTCAGGAGTTCACTACACTCAGCTGGCCGCTACACGGGTAGCGGAGGCTGTGTGGCGTGGACTGGGCGGTTTTTTGGGTTAGAAGGCCTCAGGAAAGTACGGGGTGGGCTGCAATCTCAAAGGGTGCATGGCAAATACAGGACGTGCTTGGATCAAGGAACAGTCGGAATTGTAGTCGTAAATTTTTGTAGTTGTGCTGGGAAAGTCCCTGAGCTTCAAGCGCTAATAGAAAGCACAGAAGCTGAAATCGTTATAGGTACAGAAAGCTGGCTAAAGCCTGAAATAAGTTCTGCAGAAATTTTTACAAAGTCCCAGACGGTGTTCAGGAAAGATAGATTAGGCAGAATTGGTGGTGGAGTGTTTGTGTCTGTCATTAGAGGTTTATCTTGTAGTGAAGTCGAAGTAGATATTCCCTGTGAATTGATATGGGTGGAGGTTATACTTAACAGCCAAACTAAGTTAATAATTGGCTCCTTCTACCGACCCCCAGACTCCGGTGATATAGTTGCTGAACAGTTCAGAGAAAATTTGAGTCTCGTAACAAATAAATACCCCACTCATACGGTTATAGTTGGTGGGGACTTCAACCTTCCCTCGATATGTTGGCAAAAATATTTCTTCAAAACCGGTGGTAGGCAGAAAACATCTTTCGAGATTGTCCTAAATGCTTTCTCCGAAAATTATTTCGAGCAGTTAGTCCACGATCCCACGCGAATTGTAAATGGTTGTGAAAACACACTTAACCTCTTAGCCACAAACAATCCAGAGCTAATAGAGAGCATCATGACTGATACAGGGATTAGTGATCACAAGGTCGTTGTAGCTAGGCTCAATACCGTTTCTTCCAAATCCACCAGAAACAAACTCAAAATAATTTTGTTTAAAAAAGCGGATAAAGTGTCACTAGAAGCCTTCCTAAGAGACAATCTCCATTCCTTCCGAACTGACTATGCAAATGTAGACGAGATGTGGCTCAAATTCAAAGATATAGTAGCAACAGCAATTGAGAGATTCGTACCTCATAAATTGGTAAGAGATGGAACTGATCCCCCATGGTACACAAAACAGGTCCGAACGCTGTTGCAGAGGCAACGGAAAAAGCATGCAAAGTTCAGAAGAATGCGAAATCCCGAAGATTGGCTAAAATTTTCAGACGCGCGAAATTTGGCACGGACTTCAATGCGAGATCCCTTTAATAGGTTCCACAACGAAACATTGTCTCGAAATTTGGTAGAAAATCCGAAGAAATTCTGGTCGTATGTTAAGTACACAAGCGGCAAGACACAGTCAATACCTTCGCTGCGCAGTGCTTGGTACTGTTACCGACGACTGTGCCGCTAAAGCGGAGTTATTGAACGCAGTTTTCCGAAATTCCTTCACCAGGGAAGACGAATGGAATATTCCAGAATTTGAAACACGAACAGCTGCTAGCATGAGTTTCTTAGAAGCAGATACCTTAGGGGTTGCGAAGCAACTCAAATCGCTTTATACAGGCAAGTTTTCAGGTCGAGATTGTATACCGATTAGGTTCCTTTCAGATTACACTGATACAATAGCTCCCTACTTAGCAGTCATATACAACTGCTCGCTCACCAATAGATCTGTACCTACAGATTGGAAAATTGCGCAGGTCGCACCAGTGTTTAAGAAGGGTAGTAGGAGTAATCCATCGAACTACAGACCTATATCATTGACGTCGGTTTGCATTAGGGTTTTGGAGCATATAGTGTATTCAAACATTATGAATCACCTCGAAGGGAACGATCTATTGATAAGTAATCGGTATGGTTTCAGAAAACATCGTTCTTGTGCAACGCAGCTAGCTCTTTATTTGCACGAAGTAATGGCCGCTATCAACAGGGGATCTCAAGTTGATTCCGTATTTCTAGATTTCCAGAAAGCTTTTGGCACCATTCCTCACAAGCGACTTCTAATCAAGCAGCGGGCCTATGGGGTATCGTCTCAGTTGTGCGACTGGATTCGTGATTTCCTGTCAGGAATGTCGCAGTTCATAGTAACAGACAGCAAATCATTGAGTAAAATTGAAGTGATATCAGGTGTTCCCCAGGGAAGCGTCCTGGGACCTCTGCTGCTCCTGATCTATATAAATGACCTGGGTGACAATCTGAGCAGTTCTCTTAGGTTGTTCGCAGATGATGCTGTAATTTACCATCTAGTAAGGTCATCCGAAGACCAGTGCCAGTTGCAAAGCGATTTAGAAAAGTTGCTGTATGGTGTGGCAGGTGGTAGTTGACGCTAAATAACGAAAAGTGTGAGGTGATCCACATGAGTTCCAAAAGAAATCAGTTGGAATTCGATTACTCGATAAATAATACAATTCTCAAGGCTGTCAATTCAACTAAGTACCTGGGTGTTAAAATTACGAACAACTTCAGTTGGAAAGACCACATAGATAATATTGTGGGGAAGGCGAGCTAAGGTTGCGTTTCATTGGCAGGACACTTAGAAGATGCAACAAGTCCACTAAAAAGACAGCTTACACTACACTCGTTCGTCCTCTATTAGAATACTGCTGCGCGGTGTGGGATCCTTACCAGGTGGGATTGACGGAGGACACCGAAAGGGTGCAAAAAAGGGCAGCTCGTATTATCACGTAAAAGGGGAGAGAGTGTGGCAGATATGAAATGCGAGTTGGGGTAGAAGTCATTAAAGCAAAGACGTTTTTCGTCGCGGCGAGATCTATTTACGAAATTTCAGTCACCAACTTTCTCTTTCGAATACGAAAATATTTTGTTGAGCCCAACCTAAATAGGTAGGAATTATCATCAAAATAAAATAAGAGAAATCAGAGCTCGAACAGAAAGGTTTAGGTGTTCGTTTTTCCCGCGCACTGTTCGGGAGTGGAATGGTAGAGAGATAGTATGATTGTGGTTCAATGAACCATCTGCCAAGCACTTAAATGTGAATTGCAGAGTAATCGTGTAGATGTAGATGATAAAACATGGAATGAGAATATTTCTTACTTTGAAAATCTTCCACTGAAATTAGAATAAAGCACAGAAAAACTTGCAAATTACTCAAAGTCTAATAATGCAATAAAATATCTCCAGTCTATATTTACAGAAGATCTGTTGCTTCACATTTGCAATCAGACGAGCTTATATGCAAGGCAGGAAAGTCAGCGAAGCAAAGAACGAAAATAACTTTAGTAATAGAAGTAGTAGTAGTAGCACTTGCAGCTTCATTCATCTGTAGACCTCATTTTACAAGGATATATGAGATATCAAAGTATTTAAAAATTTAGGTCAATTTAAAATAAGCTAATTCGTATACACATATATTTACAGACTTCTTGTTAGAGACAGTCATTAGATTTACCCCTGATGTACAATACTTCTTTTACAAATAACTTATTAAAGAATGTAATGCCACACTGCTCACTCATATCTCACTATCAGTCACTGCACACACTATACACACATCGTTTCATAACTTCCAATTGGCAAGACATTACTGTTCCTGAGATAAAAGATTTTTTTGGAATGCTTATTTTGATACACGTTTATTAGTTTCCACAAATCGGAAATTATTGGAGCAGTGGTCCCATTCTTGGAGTAACTACTATCTCATCAGTCACGACAAAGCGTCAACACAAAAAAAATTCTTGAGGTCTGCATTACAACGATAACAGAACGTGTGTCAAAAAAGGAAAACCAGTTTATGACAAGTTACACAGGATTCGACCTGTCATCAGTACAATATCAAACAAGCTTTGTGATGTGTACAAACCATCTTATGTTTTAGCAGCTGACGAATGTATGGCAGCCTTTAAAGGATGTCAACACTCAAACAATATATGCCAATGAAACCAGTGAAGTGTAGATATAAAGTGCCGTGTGGTGCCTAGCTGATGCTAGTACTGGGTTCATCATAAATTTCGACATCTACACTGGAAAAAGAGATATAAATGATATGTCTGAATTTACTTTGGATGAAGAAGTTGTGCTTACTCTAACAAATGCAATGGCTGGCAGAAAAATGCTGGTGGCATTTGTCAATTATTTTACAACAGTACAAATAATGGAAGAGTTACAGTCTTGTGGACTTTATAGCACTGGAACTGTTCATTCAAACGGGAAGGATTTGCCTGATATACTGTAAAAAAATTCTAGATGTAGCAGGGGAGAATTCGAATTTGCTGTCAGGTCACATGTTGCAGCAGTGAAGTAGCAGGATAGTAAACCTGTTTCTATAGTATCAAATTACCACAATCCCGAACACCTTGCAACTGTTTTGAGAAGAAACAAAGATGGAAGCAGAAGTGAAGTATTTTGCCCATTGGCTGTAGCAAAGTACAATAAAATAATGGGAGGAGTGGACAAATTTGTAGAAACTGTTGTATACCTTTGTGTGGAGCACCATGCTTCTCTAAGTTCCATAGTATATCACCTTAGTGAACTCAAAGGACAATATGGACTAATACAAATACAAATGTAATATTTAATATGTTTTTGTACTAAAAAATAATGGATACACTTTTTTAAAAAAATTACCAAGTTACTCCAGAGTTCAGAAGGAACAGTAGTTTCCACAAATTTATTCTACCCATAGGCTAAATTTTCGCTTTCAAGATTTAAACTATGGTATTATGTATGGTTCCTTAGTCCAATAAAGTGTTCATAAAAGTCTACAACTTCTGAAAATAATTTGGTCACCAAAGGATTAAACCATGACAGCACTGTGGTATATCTTTATCATGGGGGTGATGGAAGAAAAGATGCAAATGAGGTCTGCAGTTTTCTATACCACTACATTAAAAACTACATTCCAGACACAATCAAGCATCTCAGCTTGTTCTCAGACAGAGGTACTGGACAAAACCGAAATCACACAATGGTGATAATATGTATAGGACTGACTACAGTTGGCAAATTTGAGTCAATTACCCACAT
This sequence comes from Schistocerca americana, assembly GCF_021461395.2. Lineage (NCBI taxonomy): Eukaryota > Metazoa > Arthropoda > Insecta > Orthoptera > Acrididae > Schistocerca > Schistocerca americana. The sequence goes on from NC_060119.1 coordinate 876,025,198, forward strand.
GATTCATGAACGAGTTCATTCATACCTACCATGTGATAGGAATTTTGGGGTATTCAAAACTAAAAAAAAATTGTGTTTATAAGGGGGCTTTTGTGTTGTTGCCCCAGATGGTAATTAGATGAAATATTTGTCAGGATTTGTAAGCGGTTGGTCTTTGAGGTACAGCAATACGTGAACACCAAAAGTAAGTTTAAACAGTTTTATTAACAAGGGCTGATTATGAAACACGCATGCTACGCGCTCCCATCATCACTGTGTCTGACATCCCACTTACGATCATATCAAAAGGCTCCATGGTGAGCCAAGAAAAGAGGCATATTCACACCCGAGGCCATGCTGGTAAATATGGCGCCCTGCGTACGGTGGCCAGTGTCTTACTGCCTGTGTTGCACTGCTGCCAGACGCACATGTATTGACCAAGCAGATTGTTAGCATTCCAGATAGGCCGGCTGGTGAACATGTGTTATGAACTATATGGCTGCATGCAACCTGTAGACCCTTGTATGTTAGTGTTTATGTCTCAAGAGAATACATTCAATTAACAGCAAACAGCAGAAAAAATGTGGAAGTTCATGTTGCAGATTATGATGAAATCATTGATTTTGATGAATGGTGGACATCCTACTTTAAGAAGACTCTTACATCAAGGGAAACTGAAGGATTTCCGAGAGATAAGAAGCAGGCATTTTCTCCCTTAAAACTTAAGCAATTCATGCACAAGATTGGAGAGGTTGAAGCGTCTGTTTACATCAACTCTCCTGTTACTCACAGATTCTTTCTGGAAATTCAAGGTCTCTACCTTATCCTACCATGCCATCTGAAAAGGTATACAAGGATAAAGTTCCCATAAACTTCAGAATGTTTCAGGTCATTGGAAAGTTAGTGAAATATGTTTCTCAGGATGTGATGGAATTTTATGAGAACATTCCAAAATGGCCAACAATGGGCACTGTAAGTGAATCTTTCCATTCCTAATAAATCACAAGTGCTTATCTGTTTCTTCATGAATTTAAATTGTGTTCAGTCACAGTAACGATACAATTTGTAATTAACATTACTGTTGTCCTTTAATATGTATTCAGTAAATACATATGATTAATACACCATATTAAATTTATTAATCAATGCAGGTCATGAATTTACTAGTAACCACACGGCTGAAAAACATTAAGCCTATTTTTGAAAATCAAAAATAAATGTGGATTAAATGTTCAAATTGTATTTTCACTGACAAAAATTACATTCTAAGAAATTATTTTATAGATAATAGGAATTATAATCAATATTTATTTGGCTTAGATAATCTATACAATTTTTTCCTTCTCCTGAAAAGTTGCGATAATGGACTTAGCACCTTTCAGCTCCATCTGACTCAACTGTGAAAGTATGGTTTTGAGTGACCACTATCTTTAGTATGAAATACTTAATGTATTTGAAGCTTTTTTAAAATAGCTAAATTTCACCCACAGTATACCCTAACAAGAAATACAATACTGGTCCAGAATACTACAATTTACTGTACACTTTTAATTACACGAGGATGTAATTTCAGACATTATCTTTAAAAAGGAGGTATCCATAATCATATTAATAATACAGAAGTATTTACTTTGTGAAGGAATAGCAATTCCATGTGTTACTCATTATTACATCTTTGATATATTATTAATCTTTGGCTATGAAGTTTCTTTGATTTATGCCTTCTCTCTTGTACAGTATGCTTGTAAATACATTAGGTTCATCCACACAGTTGCCAACCGGCTCATGTACAGGCATGGAGCCAAAATCAAGTATGAGTAGCGCCTTCTCCTGCTTCTGGCTATTTGAAATGTGGCTGCTTGCTGTATTAGCAGCAGCAGCAAGCAGTCAGATGCTACCTGGAAATTTTTTCCTGGTGCACCAAAGCAGACACAGTCACACACGCATGCATGTAACACTGAGTGGTAGTGAGGCAGAGAGGGCGAGAGAGTGGGGTAGTCTCTATGTGACCAATGTTTGTAGTTCATGATTTTGTTGTTTTCTCTTTGTTTACAGTTCTCATGTCAAATGAAAACAAAATTAACTTCTGGGGCTGAGAGCTGTCAAGTGAATTAAAATACTTTCACATAATCACAGAAGACAAAAATATGTTATTAGTTTCAGTTTATGATTTTGTTTTATTCTCACATTATTAGCAATCAGGATTTGACAGAACAATGAAGCAATTTTTGTCGATTTGCTAAGGAAATTTGCCTTTTACAAATCTTTCCACAGAGACACTCAGTTTATATGAAACGAAGTGTTTCATTCTATACTCTTGTCTAGTTTCAACTGTTTGCTCAATTTCAAGTGTAGATTTTCATTTTCTGGCACATATGGCATTATGCCATAATAAAGATGCATATGTGAGATAACACAGTCTGGTACTCCAAGAAAATTAGCATCCAGGAAACAACTCTGAAAAGCGTTATACTAGGTACTTCAGTGTGAATCTGGACATACACATCTGCACTCTCAGCCAAATTATGCATTTTAGTATGGTTTACAATTTCCAATGCTCTTGGAGTATTCTCTGATGCCCTGTTTCTTTTATAACATGATGTAAACTCTCATAATGCTCTATGGTACGAACATATGTAAATATTCTACACCCACAGCTTTACTCTGCAAACCTCTATGAGGTGAATGGCAGAGGGTACATCCCACTGCACCAGTTATTTGGGTTTCTTCCTGTTCCATTTACGTATGGAGTGTGGGAATATTCAGTTATAGATGACTAGCTAGGCAAATCTGGTCAGCAGTATACAGAATAAAATATTTTGTTTCAAATATATTGACAGCTTTGGCAGAATTTTACAAATCTGCCTTCTGTGAAACACAATGTTTTTCGATCACAAGACATGTTTCACTACTTGTGTAGTACTTCCTCTAGGCTTGACATTATTTCTTAACTTATCTTGTTTATGTCTTAAATTGCAAAATACCATTCTTGGTAAATTATGGACTGGCACCACACCACGTTTTATCTTGCAACTCCCCACATGGTTCTATACTGATTCCTAGAGCAGACTATAAACTGCCAGTTGTACAGTTTCTTGGCTTCACAGATAACCTTATTAGTTTTTTATATGATTTGAAATAGTCATGAAATAACTTAATTTCTTTAGTTCTGCTATACACAAAGCAACTACGTTTTCTATCTTTTGCAAGGAATTTGCATTCAATCTGATTTGATTTGAATACAGATTTCTCACAAAAAATAAAATAGCTGCATGTGTGGTACCTCCTCAAGGCTTGAGGTTATATTTTAATTTATGTTAGTTGCAATGGCAAATTATATTCCTTCAAACTAGCTGTGTGCACTACATAGCAGTAGTGAACAGTGCGAATAAAGAATAAATCTATGATAGAGTCCCCACATAGCAAAATATTAGGGCAGAGCTATAAAGTCTACTTTTGAAATGAATATTATGCCAAGATCTGCTCCCTTATTTTATGTTCCTTATCTGGATAGGATATGATACAACAATTGTCCTCAAGTACAATAGCTCTGCATCCTCCTTTGAACAACATCTCACAGTGCTGCACATGATCTCATGGTGCCCCAGTATGCACGTATTCCAAACAGAAATTCGACTAAATTTGTTCGCACAGAGAAAGCACTGAGCACGGCCCTCCTATATCACTGTAGCTGCGAATGCACAGTAAAGCCTATTTTCTGGCACTCTCTGGCAACTATTGGAGCGAACCACTGTTGTTATGCATGTCAGATATTGTGTTCTTAATTTTCATTCAGTCAATAAATCAATTCAAAAGAAAGGTATCTTGCTTGCAACCGCATTGCGCAAACAGTTTTCTCAACAGGCTATGGGCCAAGTGACAGAGAACAGATGGAAGTTTAGTTTAAAACGTAACTGTTGCTCAAGCAGTTTTGTGTTTCTGGTTCGTGAGTGTCGGAAGAATAGGAAGGCAAATATCGTCTTGTTCCACTAATTCATGGAAGCAACTTAGGAAACTGAAAATTCGAATGCAAGGTATGTTAGACGAATTATAGTTTATGAATCTCAGTGAAGAAGAATACACAAAAAAAGTTAAGCTTCCGATAGTGGCTTGGAAAAAGAACAAGCTAAGAAAGACAAAGAGCTCAAAAATCTCATGAAGCGTGGTAAAAAGTGTCATGTCAGAATTAAAGAATCGACTGTGAACAGCCATTTAGATTACGTGAAAGAAACGGTGTGTTTCGAATGCGTAAGAAATTGTGTGACACATATGAACTAAAAAGCATTGCTAGTCTGTTACTTCTACGTAAACAGTTACTGCAACTGAAGTTCAATCAATAAAAATTACATTGACGAGCATTCCTTAGAAATTGACAAGTTGATATGCGATCTTCAGCCGACTGATGTGACACCTGACGAAACTGATGCGGTGTGTCACCTTTTGTTGACAATGTCACAAGTATATGGTAAAACTGTAACTGCTCTCGAGACGTTATCCAAAGAAAGACTGTAGTGAAGCGTCCTGAAAAACGGGCTCATATATCACGAAAATAAACACGCAAACAATCAGAGGAAACCTGCAGTACACTAAACACGGGTCAACAGAAGCGTCCGATCTTACCCGTCGGCTTTGACCCGTGACGTAAGCGTGTTGTGGTGTGTGACGTCATTACGGCGCGGAGTTTGATTTGCGATTGTGGCGTGTTTGTAGATGTCTTGTTTTTGTTTGTCGTGCTCTCTGGTGGTGTGTTCATGGTTTTCGTTGGGAGTTTTTTTTTGGAATGCGGCCGCGGCAGCGGCCGCCTATGATTCGAAAATATTGATTTGACACTAATGAACATGTATACGTAATATGAAGCAATTTGATGAACATATTGATCTGTAGCGTAGCCCACTTGAGGTTAGGTTGGGAGTTTTTTTTTTGGAATGCGGCCGCGGCAGCGGCCGCCTATGATTCGAAAATATTGATTTGACACTAATGAACATGTATACGTAATATGAAGCAATTTGATGAACATATTGATCTGTAGCGTAGCCCACTTGAGGTTAGGTTGGGAGTTTTTTTTTGGAATGCGGCCGCGGCAGCGGCCGCCTATGATTCGAAAATATTGATTTGACACTAATGAAGCCTGTGGGGGGATGGGGGGGCACTGCAGACTCCCCCCACCGCATAACGACACATGATGATCAAATTTTGAAAAAAAATGAAAAATTTTTTCCGTACCTGCTAAACTGCATAAGTGCCGATGTATGTAGGTGTAAGGGAAGCTTTCGTTTCTTAGTTTTCTATTGGGGGATGTGATCGGTAGGTTCTGTTGAGCTATATAGGTTAAGGGAAGTGTCCGATTATGGATAGGAATGTGTTTTTTGGTATTTGGTCAGTTTTGTGATGTTGATTTATTTCGTTGTTTTGCGTGGTTTTGAATGGCGGTCGGTGGCTACATTTCTGTATATTTAGTTTCTCCGCACCCAAAAACCCCTAATTTCCCACGCTTGTCCCGTTACAGTCATTAGGCTTTTTGTGAAACTTGTGTATTTCAGTGTTTACAATACGTATGCGATGTTTTTATATCCGCCATATTGGAATTGTTTATAGTCGTTTCCGCGGTATTTGTGACGTCATGGGTCAAAGCCGACGGGTAAGATCGGACGCTTCTGTATTTCCCTAAACACTATGTTTAATACATACAGGGTTGGTTTCAGTCAAGGAAAAACTAAATGGAGAAACAAATTCGCGAATGTGTCAAGCACAATTAAGGCAGAGAAAAACAAGTTAGAATCATATGTCATAACTGCGGTGAATTTGGACGCGAAAGAACTGACTGTAAAAAGAGAAGCAAACCAAGAAAGGCTGTGAAAACTGAATACAAACTGTGACTCTCAAGAAGTTTCTGTGAGATCGGATGTGTATTGTAATTTTAATGAATTGGTTTCATGGTATTTTGACTCTGGTGCGAGTGAGCACTTAGTGAACAACTTATAAGACGTTGATAATGTGGAAACACTTGAAAGACTGCTGGTGATAAACGTTGCAAAATCTGGATCTGTTTTGAAGATGACACATTTTGTTGAAATGGGTGAATGAATGAATCAAAGCAAAAGTAGTTCGAATTTCGATTAAAATTATTTTATTTGTTTCTGGACCGGCTAGCAATTTGCTGTCCGTCCACAGACTGGAAACATATGTCTGTTAACAGAAGCACAATTATTCATAAAGGAAAGGATATTGTTGCCATGACAAAGAAAAATGAGGTGAATATGCATGCTCTGAAATTCGCCAATCTTGTCGAAATACTGAAAATCTGGCATCAAATGTTAGGACCCTTAAATTATACCGATCTGAAGGTGCTTGGAAAATATATTGAAGGAATGAATATTAGAGATGTTAAGATATCAGTAGACCTCAATGTATAATCAAGTACTGTAGGTAAGCTATACAAAGCAATTTATGGTTTAAAGCAGACTTCAAGATATTGGAGTTTAATGTTTGACAAGTTTGTTAAAGATTCAGGCTTTGTTAAAAGCAGTGCTGATGGGTGTCTATACACTTACAGGAATTTAAACCCAAGCTTCATGTTTTGTTATATGTGTAAGAAATTATGGTTTTAGTTAATGATAAGATGATAATTGAAGAATTCAAATTAGCTTTAAGAAGTGAATTGAAAATGAAAGGTTTGTGCAATCTGAAGATGTTCTTGAGAATTAAGGAGAAGGAGAGTAGAATAATTTTGAATGAGGAAACTTATTTGGAAAATCTGTTGATGGACACTCATGAACAACAAGTGTTTTTGGGAATCTGAAGACTCTTCAAGAAGCGTGAAGGGATTTCATTAGCGACAAGTATTTGAATATAGCAGGAATAACATGAAAGAAAGCTTATTGTTAGATGATTTAATATACTATATGTGAGTTACGGCAATGCAAGATTCATAGGTGAAAAGGTATAAAACTATGAATCATAAAACATATGTTTGTAATAACAGTGTAAAGTTGGTATCTTATGGGGCAAAGCTGTGCGCACTCTTAAAGATTTAAGAAGGAGTGTACATGATGTTAGGTAGGTGCTGGGGAGGAGAAGGACAGGTGGATACAGGGAAGGGACAGTGTAATCCTGGATCAGGTGAATGAATGGACGGAATGACCTGAAGTCTTTTGTGCGGTGAAATTAAAAAAAGTTACATTCACATTGAAAAGATAAAAAGATAAATACACAGTATCTGCCCATAGGAGAAGGTGTAAGTGCAGCCCTTACAGAATTAGGAAGGTGTACAGTGTATATAATACATAAGTCACAATGTTGAAGTGTTCTCCAAAATCGTTAAAGGATAATAGACTTACCTGGGCACTGGTGATTCTTTGCATTTACATTTGCAGTCACATTTGACTTACCACAGAACTGAGATTTAAATTTGCAAAGAGTGGGGTAAAAGAAAATGTCAGCGTGTAGCTCCTTATGGTAAAGATGAACTAAAACATTTTCTATCTCAATGAATTTTAGAAACTTATGCTATTATGATCAATGATTTTGAAGTGAAATTAATACAGTTACTTTCGAGTAAGAGTAGAATAAAATTAGTATAGCTTCATCAAACAGGGCATGTATCTCTCATTTTCTTATCTATGAAAAGGAAACATGTACAAATGAAATAATTAGATGACAGTACACAGGTAAATCCAAAACAAATATAATAATAAAGTGTTGAACAGGAAAGTAACTTCCTAGATTACAGAATGTATACATACAACAGAATTTTGAACATTATATATCAAATCTAACTCCATCTTTTATCAAAGCAAGCTGATTTAATTGATGGATATTTTCCAAAAATGAAAAACAGTTTCTTCTTACTTGTTAGCTGAAGGTGTAGAAAGGGCACAACAAGCTTTCAAGGACTAGAAAAAGGTAGGGAAATCTGTAAAGAGAAAGAAAGTTCTGTTATTAGGTAGTTTCCATGGTAGAGGTGTTGGCCAACTACTGCAGGAAAATCTAGGTCCAGAGTACCAGGTCACAAACTTTTTCAAGCCTATTGCAGATCTGGGTCAGGTAACAGAGGGTGTAGGATCTTTATGCAAGGATTTCACAAAGGAGGATGCCATGGTTATAGTGGGTGGTCCGAGAAATACCATTGACCGAGACTCTGAATATTCCATAGAGAGTGACCTGGTGAAGATAGCGTCAGCAACTAAGCATACGAGTGTGGGATTTGTGTCTGTGTTGAGATGCTATGATCGGCCTCATTTGAACTCTTCCGAAGGGAGGGTAAACTTGGAGTTGGAGTGGCTGCTTAGGACGGATATAGGGTCCCATATTGGTTTGATTCCTGTGGATGCTACTGATAGGTTGGACTACACTAGGAATGGCCCTTAAGGGGGGACACTGTCACAAGTGGTAAAATACCAGTGGTCACAGGTGCTAGAGGGATGCCTTTTTTTAGGATAGGGAAGGGGGAAAGAAAACGAGTTTTAAGAGAGATTGGCACACATACTCAGTTTGAGAAAACAGATGAACAGGAGTCAGATTTTAGCATACAGCCTCCATTTAAACAATGTTTAACAGAAAGTAATCAGAAACTGCCAGTTCATCTTCGCCAAAACAGTTATAATCCCATTAGTATGCTATATCAGTTATCTTTATTACACCAGAACATTCCAGGACTCAGAAATAAAGTTGATGAACTACTAATTTGTATCGATGAAATGAATTCATCTAACCAAATTGACATAATCTGCCTCTCCGAACATCAAGTGACCACTGGTATAGATACGTTAGACATTTCAGGATTTAAGCTAGCTTCCTACTTCTGCAGAGTAGATATGGATGAAGGAGGAGCAGCCACATTCATTAAAAACTGCCATAAATTCAAGAACATTGACATTAATAAATTCTGTTTAGAGCAGCATCTAGAAGCATGTGCAACAGAAGTAGAGTTCCATAACAGATCCTATTTACCGAGCACCTGCAGGAAATTATAATCTATTCATAAATCATCTAGAAGCGCTTTTGGGTTATTTAACAGGAAGAAACAAAGAAATTTTGATTGCTGGTGACTTTAATACAGATTTTCTAATGCAATCTTCCAGTAAACATTTACTGCGGTTAGTAATGTTGTCTTTCAATCTAACTCACACTGTAAACTTTCCAACTAGGATCACTAAATCCTCAAGGACAGCCACTGATAACATTTTTATAGACAAATTAAAGGAACAAATTCATATCATAAAACCTGTTATAAATTGACTATCAGATCATGACATGCAGCTCCTTGTTTTAGATGTAGGCCCGCATCTCGTGGTCGTGCGGTAGCGTTCTCGCTTCCCACGCCCGGGTTCCCGGGTTTGATTCCCGGTGGGGTCAGGGATTTTCTCTGCCTCGTGATGGCTGGGTGTTGTGTGCTGTCTGTAGGTTAGTTAGGTTTAAGTAGTTCTAAGTTCTAGGGGACTGATGACCATAGATGTTAAGTCCCATAGTGCTCAGAGCCATTTGAACCATTTTTTTAGATGTAAATTCTAAGCAGATTATCAAGACTGTTAAATCTGAGTACAGGAGAATAGTCAATCAACCAAAAATTGAGTGTTTTAGAAAACCGCTCAAAGATATGAACTGGAAAGATGTTTATAGTGCTCACGATATGAATGAAAAATATAACATTCATGAACAATGTCAGTACCATGTTTGAAAACTGTTTTCCTCTAAAAGTTACTCAAATTAAACAGTAGTCTATAATGAAACCATGGATTACACAAGGAATAAAGATTTCCTGTAAGACAAAAAGGAAAATGTATCTGTCGACCAAGAATAGCTCCAGTGCTAATGATTTAGCTAAATACAAGGAATACAGTAAAATATTAAAAAAAGTAATTCAGACATCTAAACAAATGTACTACGAGAAGAAGATAGCAATGTCAGGGAACAAAATAAAAACAATATGGGATGTAGTGAAAGAGGAGACTGGTAGAACCAGAAAGGGACAGGAGCAAATAGCACTAAGGGTAGATGACACATTAGGAACTGATGGGCATAGTGTGGCAAATCTATTTAACAAGTACTTTATATCCGTTACTGATAGAATGGGATTGTCAGGATCAGTAAATAATGCCCTTGAATATCTGAAACTAGCCTTTACAATTAGCTTCAGGTACATGAATATGTCACTCACTTAACCAAAAGAAATAACTTCCATAATAAAATCTTTAAAAACAAAGCATTCTAGTGGTTACGATGAAATATCAACACGTTAATTAAGGCATGTTCGTGTGAGTTTAGTACAATTCTGAGTTACATGTGTAACCAGTCAATTATAACTGGGACATTTCCTGGCTGGCGAAAATATGCAGATGTTAAGCCTCTATTCAAGAAGGGGGATAAAGAGATACCATCAAACCACAGACCGATTTCACTTTTGCCAGCATTCTCAAAAATTTTAGAAAAAATAATGCACAGGCAGCTTCTCAAGCACCTGACCACAAATAACATATCAAGAACACAGTTTGGATTTCTGAAGGGTTCTGATATCGAGAAGGCTATTTACACCTACAGTGAAAATGTACTTAATTCATTAAATTACAAGTTACAAGCAGCAGGTATTTTCGGTATTTGTCAAGGCATTCAGTTGTGCGAACCACAACACCCTTTTAAGTAAATTAGAATTCTATGGTGTCACGGGCAGTGCTGCAAAATCATTCAAGTCATACCTCGCTAACAGGAAACAAAGGGTGTCAGTGCAAGGGACTAGTGAATTAAGTCATCAGTCATCATCAGAATGGGAAGAAATTACATGTGGTGTCCCACAAGGATCCATCTTAGGGCCATTGCTTTTTCTTGTGTATATTAAGGATCTCTCATCAGTTACACTGCCAGAAGCAAAGTTCGTTTTGTTTGCAGATGACACAAGTATTGCAATAAATAGTAGGTCGAGTGTAGTTCTAGAAAGAACTGTTGCAATAAATAGTATGTTGAGTGTAGTTCCAGAAAGATCTGCTAATGATATTTTCGTGGGTATTACTAAATGGTTTAAAGCCAACTCACTGACATTAAATTTCGAAAAGACTCACTATATGCAATTCAGAACTTGTAAGAGGTTTCCACCCAGCATATGCATAAAGTATGAAGAAGAAGTTGACAGTCTTAAATTCCTGGGATTACAACTTGATAATAAATTCAGTTGGGAGAAGCACACCACAGAACTGCAGAAACACCTTAACAAATGTGTATTTGCAATTCGAGTGTTAGCAGACATAGACGACATAAAAATGAAAAAGAGTGCATACTTTGCCTACTTTCATTCCATAATGTCATATGGTATAATATTTTGGGGTAACTCTTCAAGTCAAAAAAAAGTTTTCAGAGTCCAAAAGCGTGTAAAACATATTATTCGTGGAGTAAATTCACAGACGTCCTGTAGAAGCCTCTTCAAAGAACTGGGTATACTAACTACTGCCCCTCAGTATATTTAATCCTTAATGAAATTCGTCCTAAATAACATATCTCTTTTTCCAACAAACAGCTCAGTTCATACATACAATACCAGGAACAAAAATGATCTGGACGAGGACTTAAAAGCACTTACTTTAGTTCAAAAAGGGGTCCATTACTCAGTAACACTCATCATCAATAATTTGCCAGCAAACATAAAAAATTTAGTTACAAATAAAAATCATTTAAAAAGGAGCCTGGATGACTTACTATGGCCAACACCTTCGACTCCATTGACGAATTTTTAATAGAAACAAATGATGTATTGTATATACATTCATACTGTTAGTATTGTTATTTCAGCTTTTTATAAAAAAAAGATCATGTTCCACATCCATGAGGATCTCCTCAGCACAAATCTATGGAACGAAAAACTAGTCTAATCTAATCTCATCTAGTCTAAAACGTAGTACAAGTTGGAATGGTAACTGAATGAATGTGAAAGTTATTTTTTTTGTTATAAAGTTTAGATAGAAATGAGAACTGAATAAAAGTAAAACCTCTTGTTATTTAGTGAACAATTTTTAATGTTATGTGATGTAATTTGTCAAGTAAGTTAGATTACACATCTTTTGTCTTGGGGGAGGCATTAGTGGCGTCACATATCGATTCTGAGGAATAAATTGTTCCACTTCTATCCACTATGACTGATGAAAGATGTTCGTGGAAACCAAGCAGGTTGCCTACCTATTTGTTAAATGTGGAACATCCCACTATGCATGCTTTGGTTTGCTATATGTGCAGATGGGTGTAAAAGTACACTGACAAGGCGTGATGGCAAGTGTGTATCTCCACCTACTATGAAAGCCTGCTTGTGCTTTGGCACTGCAGCTTGGTGGTACCATTGAAGCTACGGAGCAAAGGGTGTGGATGGTAATGTCAGTGCAGAACAACTGAAAGTCTTAAATGAGAACTGTCATTATATTGTAGTCTTTCTCTGTTTCACAGCAGTACAGCAACATATGCTGTTATCTCTTTGGAGCCACTAATTAAGAGAGATCTGTTCACAAAGCACTATAACACAAGATGTACACTGAAACATTTTACATAAAATGCAGAGGAGTTACCGCAAAATTATGTACGTCATTTAATAACCTGAATAGATTGGAGCTCTCTTTCAGCATCCATCCCTGCAGATAATGAAGACGACATGTCACAGTCTGGTGCCACTGCCTAGTAGGTCCACTACAGAAAATAACCTCAAAAATGACGACTGCAAGATATTGTTAAGGCAGAAGTTGAAATACATAAAAACTGGGTGACAGATCGTGCATGGATTGAAGCACAGCATAACCAAAGCCCAATTGATACAATTCATGGCATTTTATTCTGCATACTCACTGCTATGGAGTTCTCATAACTTTGCCAAAAGCATATTCTAAACATTGTTCTAGTGTGTCCAATACCAGTTGGTTTCACTTGCTCTCAATTTAGTTTAATGTAAAATTTGAATTTGTGTGTGTGTGTGTGTGTGTGTGTGTGTGTGTGTGTGTGTGTGTGTGTGCGAGTGTGTGTGTGTGAGAGAGAGAGAGAGAGAGATGTCAACTTTTTAAAGATACAGGAAACACTCACAGATAAATTCAACTCTTCTTCTTGAACTTCTAGGCAGCATTTGACTGTCAGTATAAACAGGACAAACATGGAGGAACTTCAGTACTCAGAACACTTGAGAGATCTAAAAAGTAACAGCTGCCATTGCACATCATACGAAAACCTTTGCACAGCCTATACTGTAAACTTACAACAGAAGAAAACTTCCACCAGTAGCAGAGGGAAAACAGATTATACAAGACTACACCACACTGTATTTAACACATCATAGGAACTTTGCAGAAAAGACTTCACAAATAGCTAAAAAGCACACACACACACACACACACACACAGAGAGAGAGAGAGAGAGAGAGAGAATATACAAAATTGGTACAGAAGTCACCTGAGAACAAGTGAACGCCGACTGAACCAGACACACTAACAACATTTACATTGTGCTTTGGCAAAGTGAAATGTACTTTTCACAAATGAAGTTTTACAAAATATGTGTAGTACTGGATTTAGAGGAATGTCTGATATCAGTTGTCAGCTTTGATCAGTGACATAGGAAAAATATGAGAAGCAATGGAAACAGCATGGCGAAGATAACGATGTTAACAGTGATTTTCTCAAACAGGGCTGAGCTACAGATCAGTGTGTCAATACGAACAGGTTTTTTAGTGTCATTTTCATTGGCTTCGCCAACTCACTACCAGACTGCCACCTTCCAACCCAACCTAGACCTCAAGCAAAGCTACAGATTAGTCTACCTCACAACCGACAACCAGGTTTAATTAGTTTCACATCTGTTGATGAAGGTTTCTCGGGTCTCCAGCCGGGTGGTAGCGTTGATATCTCGCAACGTTTCGGGAAGTGTCATACTACCCATCTTCTGGCGAAGTTGCCTTCAACAACTCACGACCAAAGTGTCACCTTCCAGCCTAAGCGATGCTTTGGGTTAAACTACAGATCAACATGTCACCAGTTTTTCCTGCTTTCACATTAGTTGGCTGGCCAACTAACAACAGAACTATGAATATATGCTCCAAAAGGTGAGAGGAGAGCAATCATTAACATTATCTCACTGGCCAAAGCTGATGATTTGTATCGGATATTCCTGTTTGTCCATAGTTTTTGTGTGTGGTGCTCAATATCTCATGGGAATGAAAATGAAAAAGGTTTTGCCAAAGGTGAAATTAAGTAATCCCAAGTATAGGTGTGAAATATCCTTACACCACAAAATTAGCTATGTTTGAATATAAAGTGATGTCTCAACACGCCAAACAATTGTTCTTTAACATAATTTATTTGCAGATGACAAGCTACCCATACCTGATAATTTACAGAGGTTCCTGCATAATCCTATAATGTAAAAATAAATTAATGACAACAACAAACAAACACTGTTTTTAGACTAATTTTCATAGATTAGATATAACTTAAACATATTCACAGACTCGAATAATGGAAAGCCACTGATGATGAGGCAGTAGTGCTGAAATTTGTTTGCGTCTATAGAAAAAAACAGCACTTTGCATATGAGGCAGACCTCAGATCCAGCAATGAATGATACTTTCTGTTTGATAATGTTTAACATAGTTTATGAAAATATTTTTGTTTGGGGTATGAAAACGCTTCATTATTTTGCTATTAATTTTATTCTTTCTGATATGAAGTAGTCAACAATCATATTAGCATGATCATTTATTATATAACACTCTAGACAATATTTTCACCCAAAGAAAATAGCATGTAAGAAAATTCATGTGGATGAAACCACAGACATTTGCAAACATTTATCCATGAGGGGCAAAGTTCTATATTGTTGAACTTGAAGGTACGTCATGATTGTCAAGCCCAGCATTGTATGGTCATCTGGCACAATGTAGTTGCACAGGTGTGTGTGTGTGTGTGTGTGTGTGTGTGTGTGTGTGATTCCAGCTGCCTGAAGGATTTGTCTGAACCTTAAACAAGTTTTCATTCTTCTTTGTGTGTTTGCTGATGACCCAACACTTCTACTATTAGGTGAGTGGTCTCCTTTACTCATGAGTAGATAAACACAATTCATTAGTATATACAAAGTGTCGAGGAAACTGTTTGCAGAGCATAGTGTAAGCAAGATACATGTAAGCTGAGCATACTTCTGAATAGACGTTATATTTCACGACAATTTCATCATCATTCATCATAACTGTGCTCACAGTACCGTTACTTCATCAATTTACCTAATTAACATACTGGGTGATCAAAAAGTCAGTATAAATTTGAAAACTGAATAAATCATGGAATAATGTAGATAGAGAGGTAAAAATTGACACACATGCTTGGAATGACATGGGGTTTTATTAGAACCAAAAGAATACAAAAGTTCAAAAAATGTCCGAGAGATGGCGCTTCATCTGATCAGAATAGCAATAATTAGCATAACAAAGTAAGACAAAGTAAAGATGATGTTCTTTACAGGGGAAATGCTCAATATTTCCACCATCATTCCTCAGAAATAGCTGTCGTCGAGGAATAATGTTGTGAACAGCACTGTAAAGCATGTCCGGAGTTATGGTGAGGCATTGGAGTCGGATGTTGTCTTTCAGCATCCCTAGAGATGTCGGTCGATCATGATACACTTGCGACTTCAGGTAACCCCAAAGCCAATAATCGCACGGACTGAGGTCTGGGGACCTGGGAGGTCAAGCATGACGAAAGTGGTGGCTGAGCACACGATCATCACCAAACGACGCGCACAAGAGATCTTTCACGCGTGTAGCAATATGGGGTGGAGCGCCATCCTGCATAAACATTGTACGTTTCAACAGGTGTTTATCAGCCAGGCTGGGGATGATACGATTCTGTAACATATCGACGTACCTCTCACCCGTCACGGCAGCAGTTACAAAACCAGAATCACGCATTTCCTCGAAGAAAAAAGGCCCGGTAACGGTAGATGTGGTAAATCCAACCCATACCGTGACTTTCTCATCGTGCAATGGAGTTTCCACGACAGTTCTAGGATTTTCGGTAGCCCGAATTCTGCAGTTGTGGGCGTTGACAGATCCTCGGAGCGTGAAATGAGCTTCGTCGGTCCACAACACGTTACTCAACCAATCGTCATCTTCCGCCATCTTTTGAAACGCCCACACACAGCAAATGCTCTCCACTTCAGTAAATCGCCAGGTAACAGTTCATGATGCCTATAGATTTTGTACGGGTAGCATCGGAGGGTACGCCTCAGTGCCAACCAAACAGTAGTGTATGGAATGCCGGTGCGATGTGCGACTGCACGAGCGCTGACTTTCCCGTGCATAGGCGAACCCTCGACAGTCTCCATTTCTTCCTGAACTGTCTCAGCAGCATTACGCCTTGTGCTCCGGTGGCCACTACGGGGTCTATCGTCTAAACAACCCGTGGCTTTGAACTTCGAAATCAGTCGAAACCATTCTCGCCACAGCTGCATTTGTCAACGGAACTTTACCCGTTCGAATCCCCTTCCTAAGGCGATAGGATCGTAACGCTGAACTAGTACATTCCCCATTCTGATAATACAGCTGCACTAAAAGCGTCTTTTCAGGGAACGTCAACATGTTGCGAATGCTGGCGCATCTGATTCTCTCTCTCATTACGGCTCCTTTTATACACGATTGCCATGCGCAATAACTGACGTTTTGCTGAGCAGCGCCATCTGTCGCACATTTTGTGAACTTTGTTATTTTTTTGGTGCTAATAAAACCCCATGTCATTCCAAGTATGTGTGTCAAGTTTTACCTCTCTATCTGCATTATTCCGTGGTTAATTAAATTTTCAAGTTTATACTAACTTTTTGATCACCCAGTATTACCATGTGCAGATTTGGAACATCACATATACATTGGAAAGTGGTATGGTGTGGTTCAGTAGACCAGGGATCGCAGTTTTCGTTAACAGTCATCCAATTTTACGACTTTACACACACTCCCAAAGTATCGTGCATTAGAACTATGAGCGAGATTGCTGTAGTACACATACAACAGAACATGAGTATGTTGTACACCAATTCTGATATCTGTATGTGTTTATGTTGCGAACTGGAGGAAAGTATTATCACTAAATACACAATGCGAATATACCAAGGAGAGAACAATAGAAACAACTGTGTATATATATATATATATATATATATATATATATATATATATATATATATATACATATATATATATATATATACACACTCCTGGAAATTGAAATAAGAACACCGTGAATTCATTGTCCCAGGAAGGGGAAACTTTATTGACACATTCCTGGGGTCAGATACATCACATGATTACACTGACAGAACCACAGGCACATAGACACAGGCAACAGAGCATGCACAATGTCGGCACTAGCACAGTGTATATCCACCTTTCGCAGCAATGCAGGCTGCTATTCTCCCATGGAGACGATCGTAGAGATGCTGGATGTAGTCCTGTGGAATGGCTTGCCATGCCATTTCCACCTGGCGCCTCAGTTGGACCAGCGTTCGTGCTGGACGTGCAGACCGCGTGAGACGACGCTTCATCCAGTCCCAAACATGCTCAATGGGGGACAGATCCGGAGATCTTGCTGGCCAAGGTAGTTGACTTACACCTTCTAGAGCACGTTGGGTGGCACGGGATACATGCGGACGTGCATTGTCCTGTTGGAACAGCAAGTTCCCTTGCCGGTCTAGGAATGGTAGAACGATGGGTTCGATGACGGTTTGGATGTACCGTGCACTATTCAGTGTCCCCTCGACGATCACCAGTGGTGTATGGCCAGTGTAGGAGATCGCTCCCCACACCATGATGCCGGGTGTTGGCCCTGTGTGCCTCGGTCGTATGCAGTCCTGATTGTGGCGCTCACCTGCACGGCGCCAAACACGCATACGACCATCATTGGCACCAAGGCAGAAGCGACTCTCATCGCTGAAGACGACACGTCTCCATTCGTCCCTCCATTCACGCCTGTCGCGACACCACTGGAGGCGGGCTGCACGATGTTGGGGCGTGAGCGGAAGACGGCCTAACGGTGTGCGGGACCGTAGCCCAGCTTCATGGAGACGGTTGCGAATGGTCCTCGCCGATACCCCAGGAGCAACAGTGTCCCTAATTTGCTGGGAAGTGGCGGTGCGGTCCCCTACGGCACTGCGTAGGATCCTACAGTCTTGTCGTGCATCCGTGCGTCGCTGCGGTCCGGTCCCAGGTCGACGGGCACGTGCACCTTCCGCCGACCACTGGCCACAACATCAATGTACTGTGGAGACCTCACGCCCCACGTGTTGAGCAATTCGGCGGTACGTCCACCCAGCCTCCCGCGTGCCCACTATATGACCTCGCTCAAAGTCCGTCAACTGCACATACGGTTCACGTCCACGCTGTCGCGGCATGCTACCAGTGTTAAAGACTGCGATGGAGCTCCGTATGCCACGGCAAACTGGCTGACACTGACGGCGGCGGTGCACAAATGCTGCGCAGCTAGCGCCATTCGACGGCCAACACCGCGGTTCCTGGCGTGTCCACTGTGCCGTGCGTGTGATCATTGCTTGTACAGCCCTCTCGCAGTGTCCGGAGCAAGTATGGTGGGTCTGACACACCGGTGTCAATGTGTTCTTTTTTCCATTTCCAGGAGTGTATATATATATATATATATATATATATATATATATATATATATATATATATATTGCAATTACTGTTTTACTAACTTACATTCCCCATAGATGAGTAGCATTTCTACCTTCTCTTCGTTGGTGTACATTCTGGTGACAAAACTCTTGAACTCACGATGGATGACGAAATGACAGGTGTGCATTCTACTTATGTTTACATTTGTCCTCTGTCAACGTCAGCACGTGGATGTGTTCCATTACCCCGAGTACCTGCACTAAGCACTGAGAGCGTCAATGTCAATGTTGTGTTATATAATTAATAACGTTGTATTTCAGTGAATGGTACAATGTGCTACAACGAAGGCAATCATGCTAATTGATGTCCTCCTGAAGGGTAAAGAACATTTACTTGAAACATTTTGTAATTTGCATGTGGACAAACAGTTATATAGGGTGGTCAAGATAAATGGGACACCCTGTATATATATATATATATATATATATATATATATATATATATATAGATGTGTGTGTGTGTGTGTGTGTGTGTGTGTGTGTGTGTGTGTGTGTGTGTGTGTGTGTGTTTATGTTGCGAACTGGAGGTGAGTATTAACACTAAATATACAATGTAAGCATACTAAGTAGAGAACAATGTAAACAAGTCTATATATATACACGCACATCAAAAAGAGTTTTGCATCACCTCGGTTGAGAGTTCTGGAACCTGTACAGAAAACTGGAATATAGATCAACAGAAACATCATTTCCACGCTTTTTATTGCTCATGAAAACCACATATTGGATGTTGTACCACTGTACAGCGAGACATTCAGAGGTGGTGGTGCAAATTGCTGTACACACTGGTACTTGTAATACGCAGTAGCACGTCCTCTTGCATTGATGCATGCCTATAGTCGTCATGGCATACTATGCACAAGTTCATCAAGGCACTGTTGGTCCAGATTGTGCCACTACTCAACAGCGATTTGATGTAGATCCCTCACAGTGGTTGGTGGGTCACATTGTCCATAAACAGCCCTTTTCAATCTATCCAATGCGTGATCGTTGGGGTTCATGTCTGGAGAATATGCTGGCCACTCTACTCGAGCGATGTCGTTATCCTGAAGGAAGTAATTCACAAGATGTACACGACGGGGACGCGAATTGCCGTCCATGTAGATGAATGCCTCGCCAATATGCTGCAAAGATGGTTGCACTATCGGTCGAAGGTTAGTATTCACATATCGTACAG
This sequence comes from Schistocerca americana, assembly GCF_021461395.2. Classification (NCBI taxonomy): domain Eukaryota; kingdom Metazoa; phylum Arthropoda; class Insecta; order Orthoptera; family Acrididae; genus Schistocerca; species Schistocerca americana. The sequence continues at coordinate 876,045,035 of NC_060119.1, forward strand.
CCGTTATGGCGCCTTCCATGACCACCAGCGGCGTACATTGGCCCCACATAATGCTACACCAAAATGTCAGGGAACCTCCACCTTGCTGCACTCGCTGGACAGTGTGTCTAAGGCGTTCACCCTGACCGGGTTGCCTCCATACATGTCTCTGACGATTGTCTGGTTGAAGGCATATGCGACACTCATCAGTGAAGAGAACGTGATGGCAATTCTGAGCAGTCCATTCAGCATGTTGTTGGGCCCATCTGTACCGTGCTGGATGGTGTTTTGGTTGCAAAGATAGACCTCTCTGGGGACGTCAGGAGTGACGTTGCGCATCATGTAGCCTATTGTGCACGGTTTGAGTCGTAACACGACGTCCTGTGGCTGCACGAACAGCATTATTCAACATGGTGGCGTTGCTGTCGGGGTTTCTCCAGGCCATAATCCGTAGGTAGCGGTCATCCACTGCAGTAGTAGCCTTTGGGCGACCTGAGCGAGGCATGTCATCGATAGTTCCTGTCTCTCTGTATCTCCTCCATGTCAGAACAACTTCAGTTTGGTTCACTCCTAGACGCCTGAACATTTCCCTTGTTGCGAGCCCTTCTTGGCACAAAGTAACAATGCGGACGCGATCGAACCGCGGTATTGACCATGTAGGCATGGTTCAACTACAAGCAACACGATCCGTATACCTCCTTCCTGGTGGAATGACTGGAACTGATTGGCTGTCGGACCCCTCTATCTAATAGGCGCTGCTCAAGCATGGTTGTTTACATCCATGGGCGGGTTTAGTGACAACTCTGAACAGTCAAAGAGACTGTGTCTGTGATACAATGTCCACAGTCAACGTCTATCTTCAGGAGTTCTGAGAACCAGGGTGATACAAAACTTTTTTCATGTGTGCATATACACACACAATGTAATTACAGGTGGTACTTAAGTTGCATCATTACGAAGTTTCGTTTCCTCCATGTTCTTTTTTTCTCAATCCAAACATCATTACAGACAGATGTCGCAAAAAACACACCCTCATAAAGTCTCTCACTTCTTTTTGAGTCTTTACAAATGTTTTATCAATCTCTGAAACAGCATGCAGTCTCTATCACCAATAGCTCAGTCTCAACACAACTACAGGAGGTCAAAAGAGTTTTTAAACATCAATGTACGATTAAAATCTTAAAAATTTAGAGAGTTACAATTAAAATTCAGACACCTCAGGAAGGCACACTACCTACTAATACAGGCCTGAGGCTTTTTTTTTCTTTATTGTATTTCAATTCCCCATCGGGGCAGGCTGGCAGCAGCATATGTGCTGCTCTTCAGGCGAAAGACATAGAACAAACAATAGAAGACATTTAAAAAGAACAAAGGAGAGAATATGGTGAACATAGATATAAAAAAGGGGGAACATCATGGAAGGCAATAGACAAAAAACGGGGTGACCATAAAATGGAGATAAAAAAACTGTTAAAACTGTTTAAAAGTAGCACACACAAAAAGCCACACACTGCGACAATTAAAAGAACACAAGGCACAGTATGACTGGAGCATGAAAGGTATCGACGGATGGTGTAGCACATAACAAACGCTGACGGCGAACCTCAAGGCAGTACACAATTAAAATCACACCTCTTGACGCACAGGACAAACAGCACTAAACACAACACTGATGTGGCACACTGACGATGATCAAAACAGAGGATCTGCCAGGCGCGAGGAGATGAGGGAGACTGGAAGAAGGAAGGGAGGGGAAGAGATGAGGGAGATGAGTGGGGGGTGCGCTGAAGACGGCCAGGTAGGGAGGGATGTGGGAAGGAAAGAGGCAAGTATGGGGTGCAGGGTCTCAGGGGGGGGGAAGGAGGAAAATCCGCTCTGGGAGAAGGAGGGAAGAGGGAAAAAGGGAGCCCTGGGGAGCGGGGGGGGGGGGGGGAACAAGGCCAGGTTATAGTTGGAAGGAAGGTAGATGTCATGGCAAAGTTCGTCATCCGGGAGGGGGAGGCGTTGGAAATTTCCCTGATGAAGGAGATGGAGGGTGTGGAGGTGGAGAGAGGGAGGGATACAGCGATAGAGGCGCGGCAACGGGCGGGGGGTGGAGAGGAAGGAGGAAACCAGAGGTTGAGGGGGGGGGATCAAGCCTGTGGACAGTGTAAAGGATGCGGAGATGTTTGAGGAACAGGAGGAGGTGGGGGAAGGGGATCAGTTCAAACAGGAGCCATGTGGGGGAAGGAAGGCGGATACGGAAGGCAAGGTGGAGCGCATCGCGTTCAAGGATTTGGAGGGCCTTGTAAAAGCGGGTGGGGGCGGAGATCCAGGCAACGCTGGCATAACAGAGGATAGGACGTATGAGGGATTTGTAGGTGTGGAGGATGGTAGAAGGATGCAATCCCCAGGTCCGGCCAGACAGGAGTTTCAGAAGGCGGAGGCGGGAATGGGCTTTCTGCTGGACGGTCTGGAGATGAGGGGTCCAGGTGAGGTGTCGGTCGAGGGTGAGGCCGAGGTATTTCAGGGTGGGGGTGAGCTGGATGGGACGACCATAAAGGGTGAGGTAGAAATCATGGAGGCCAAAGGAGTGAGTGGTGCGGCCTATGATGATTGCCTGGGTTTTGGAGGGTTGAGACGGAGGAACCACTGGTTACACCAAGTGGTGAACTGGTTAAGGTGGGTTTGGAGGGTACGTTGAGACCGTTGAAGGGTAGGATAGAGAGCCAGGAAGGCGGTGTCATCAGCATACTGGAGAAGGTGGACTGGTGGGGGTGGCTTAGGCATATCAGCTGTGTACAAGAGATAAAGGAGAGGGGAGAGGACAGGACCCTGGGGGACGCCAGCCGTGGGATAAAAGATACAGGAGTTGGTGTTGTGGAGGGTGACATAGGAAGGATGGTGCGAGAGGAAGGAAGTGACCAGACGCACAAAATTGATAGGCAGGGCGTAGGTTTGGGGTTTAAAGAGGAGACTGGGATGCCATACACGGTCATAGGCATTTTGGAGGTGAGGCAGATGGGACGATAGGAAGAGGTGGCAGAAGGGGGTTTGTTGGGTTTGAGGAATAAGAGGACGTGGGAGGTCTTCCACAGGTCACACGCCTGAGGCAACGTATTTATGTTCCTAACAACTATAGTATTTGTTCTAGTAATGAGTATGAGGCACATGCACACATAAATCGAAGGTCGATTGTGAACTTACGTAGCATGTGTGCTGCACCACTATGGACCATTGTAATATCCTTGGTTCTTTGTCTAATGTTTGTGAAGTTGGGCTCTGCATAACTGTGAATAACCCTTTAGTGACCAGTAGGAACTATAGTTCCCACTTGTTTGTTTTTGCTGTAAGTTCAGTGGTAATCCGTGTTCCCACTTCTAACTTGTGCTACTATCTCTGTTAGAGTGTGCTAACTATGTGTAGATTGTCAATAGTTAGGCGAAAGCTGTTGTATTTCTACATTGTGAGTCAATCAATGCAGAAGCGCAGTTCCTGCGTGAAAACGAGCCACTATTTCGACCGCTACAGCGTTTTTTGGATAGTGTGCTTTCCTTTTGCGTGTGAAGTGACTTGTGTTGTATTTATCTACTTTTATAATTACGAGGGAGATAGTATTCGTGTATATTTGCCGGATTTCACTGAAAATTACATAAATATTACAAGGTAAGTTAGTGGAAGCAGAAGTGAAGTATTCTGCCCATTGGCTGTGGCAGAGTATAATAATATAATGGGAGGAGTGGATAGATTTGATCAGCTGTGTGAACGGTATGCTGCAGGCCGTCGTTCATGGAAGTGGTGGCACAAACTGTTTTTCTTTCTTGTGGATTTGGCAGTTGTCAATTCATACGTTATGTGGAAGCTACAGAAGACAGAAGCAGACCAGCTAACATTTAGATTGCACTTGGCAAGGCAGCTTATCTCTGGCTTCCCTTCTCAAGTCGTAAGAGAAGAGGAAGACCTGTTCATTTTCAAACACCAAAAAAAAAGAGGTGTGTCTGGAGAACCAGATGACGTTTGTCTGGAGAAAGTTGGAACTCATTTCCCTACAAAAGGTACAACAAACAGAAGACACCGCCAATGTAGCACGAAGAACAAAGAAAAGAGAACAACAATAATGTGTAGCAACTGTCGAGTACCTTTGTGTGTAGCACCATGCTTCTCTAAGTTCCATAGTACATCACCTTAGTGAAGTCAAAGGGCAGTATGAACTAATACAAATATAAATGTAATGTTTAACATGTTTTTGTACCAAAAAATAAAGGAATTAATTTTTTTTTTAAATTAGCAAGTGAAGTTATTCCAGAGTTCGGTGGGAACAATAGTTCCCGCAAATTTTTTTGTACTTGTAGGCTAAACTCTCACTTTCAAGATTTAAACAATGATTTTATGAACGATTTCTTAGGCCAATAAAGTGTTCATAAAAAGTCTACAACTTCCGTAAATAATTTGGTCACTAAAGGGATAATAAAGGTGCTCACGTCAGAAACTGTGTTTTAGAGGATCATTGAATACTAAATTGGTGCCCCATACTGAACAGATTTTTCTCATTCTCTCTGTCATGCTACACTCCTTTCGCAAATGAATCATGCCGACTTGAAGACGGAAGATCCAGTTTTGCCGTCCGAATTTGCTGTTGTACAAGTGTCTGCTGCTCCTGCATACATCGACACAACAGCACTAACGGTAACAGATTTTCAAACATTAAAATTCCGTCCTTCTGGCCCACCTGAGCGCAACCTTGGCTCAGTGGATACCATTTTCAGGCAGCATGGCATTGCGTCAGATACTGACAGATATACTTTGATTAATTCTCAACTGGATTTGTGTATTATTGAACAACTGGATGAAATTTTAACCCATCAATCGTACGCATTGTTCAGAGAAACCGTTCTGCAGCGTTTCCTTTTACCGGCAGAGGCGCGGTTGCAGTGTATTTTAGATAATGACGTTTGTGTTAGCGATTCCCCATCTCAGGTGCTCTGTTCGTTGCGCACGTTGGCGGGAAACTAACTGTTGTCTGAACGACCATTAAAACTATTCTGTCTCCACAGGTTGCCTCAAAATGTACAGGCTGTCCTTTCTGCTTTCTCTGACCTGACTCTAGATGGACTCGCGCGCAAAGCTCAAAGCTGATGCTGTGGAAATCGTTTGTTCAATTAATCATTCCTGTGCTGTGGCGAGTAAGGTTATGGACGGCGGCTCCGAACCGCGCATTGGTCTCTGTGCCCGATCCATGTATTTCACAGTGCGCATCTAATGTCGCGGTTCCAGAGACATCCATGAACAAACTGCTCAACGAATTAGTCAGGCTGACCACACAGCTTGCTAGGAAGTACAGTAACAGTAGCAACGCTCTTGACTACACCACACGCCGTAATTCTTGATGTTGGTACTACAGGTGTTCTGGAAAAGCTGCAAGACAACGCAGCCGTGCTTGCAACTACCCAAATGCTGTCGACGACTGCCAGTAGGCGCTCATGCTCAGCCGGATTACTCACAGTGCCTACATCATACACCGAATGCTACGGTGTCGGCAGTAGACAGATCTCCAAGTTTATTCATTACTGACACAACGTCAAGGGTTCATTTTCTTGTGAATTGTGGCTCGAAGTTTAGTGTTGTTCCACGAGAGGACTGCCAACAGTCCTCTGACCCACTTGCAGCTCCGATTTTGACGATGGCAAATATTTCGCACATTCCCACATTTGACAATAAGACTTTAAAGTTGACATCAGGCGACGAGTTTTCCCATAGATAGGCGTTTGGGGTTGCTGATGTCCTGGCTGTATATTAGGAGCAGACATTCTCAAGCACTTTTCTTTGGCACCTGATGTTGTACACCGCTGCCTGTTAAATATGCTGCTTGTTATATCCTCACGACCAAGTCTGGCCACAAGTAGTGGGAGAAGGATGGCGCCACTCCACCCTCCATTGTTGGTGGCGATGATGTCGTCTAAGACTTGGCAACAGTGCATGACAGCATCCAAAATGGAGGCCATGATGTCAGCTGATGACACAAGTACCGTTATCCTAGATGACAGCTTCTGGTAGGTAAGTGCCACTCCACACTGCCACACACAACGGGCTGGAAGTTAAAATTCCATCAGGACAATGCAACCTCTGCTAAAGTAAGAAAATGGCGGTAACTTAGACCATGTGGGCTACCTCCACTAACCTAAGTCACCCGACTGCCACCTCTTCCTAGGAATTGGTGAGAAGTTTGAATTTTGTAGGGTAGGTAGGTCAACTGGGCTATCTCTACTAACCTAAGAAACTGGCGGGAAAGAAAGGGCAGTTGGGCAACCTCCACGGCAACCTCCACTAACCTAAGTCATCCGACCGCCACCTCTTCCTAGGGATTGGTGGGAAAATGACTCAGCCTGCACTGGGCTGCTGGAGAGGTGAAGGAGTGTACTTTATTTATTTGGGGACACTTCATTTAGGGGTGGATTTAGAGACATAGTATATTTACGACAGTGATACAAAACACACGCTCTGACATGCTGGGGGTCATGCCACACAGCCTACAGACTTGTAAACTACTCCTAAATTACAGAAATAACCCATGAGTAATGCTCTGCAGATGCGGTTAGTAATTGTAAACTGTCAAAATAATGCATTGCACAGCCTACAGACCCGCAAATTTTGGTACACGTATTATGTTCAAGTATAATGACTTTTCTGGACACTAGAAATCTACTCTGTAGGAATCAGCATGGGTTTCGAAAAAGACGATCGTGTGAAACCCAGCTCATGCTGTTCGTCCACGAGACTCAGAGGGCCATAAACATGGGTTCCCAGGTAGATGCCGTATTTCTTGACTTCGGCAAGGCGTTCGACACAGTTCCCTACAGTCGTTTAATGAATAAAGTAAGAGCATATGGACTATCAGACCAATTGTGTGATTGGATTGAAGAGTTCCTAGATAACAGAACCCAACATGTCATTCTCAATGGAGAGAAGTCTTCCGAAGTAAGAGTGATTTCAGGTGTGACGCAGGGGAGTGTCATAGGACCGTTGCTATTCACAATATACATAAATGACCTTGTGGATGACATCAGAAGTTCACTGAGGCTTTTTGCGGATGATGCTGTGGTATATGGAGAGGTTGTAACAATGGAAAATTGTACTGAAATGCAGGAGAATCTGCAGTGAATTGGCGCATGGTGCAGGGAATGGCAATTGAATCTCAATGTAGACAAGTGTAATGTGCTGCGAATGCATAGAAATGAAGATCCCTTATCATTTAGCTACAATACAGCAGGTCAGCAACTGGAAACAGTTAATTCCATAAATTATCTGGGAGTACGCATTAGGAGTGATTGAAAATGGAATGATCATATAAAGTTGATCATCGGTAAAGCAGATGCCAGACTGAGATTCATTGGAAGAATCCTAAGGAAATGCAATCTGAAAACAAAGGAAGTAGGTTACAGTACGCTTGTTCGCCCACCGCTTGAATACTGCTCAGCAGTGTGGGATCCATACCAGATAGGGTTGATAGAAGAGATAGAGAAGATCCAATGGAGAACAGTGCGCTTCGTTACAGGATCATTTAGTAATCACGAAAGCATTACGGAGATGATAGATAAACTCCAGTGGAAGACGCTGCAGGAGAGACGCTCAGTAGCTTGGTACGGGCTTTTGTTGAAGTTTCAAGAACATACCTTCACCGAGGCATCAAGCAGTATATTGCTCCCTCCTACGTATATCTCGCGAAGAGACCATGAGGATAAAATCAGAGAGATTAGAGCCCACACAGAAGCATACCGACAATCCATCTTTCCACGAACAATACAAGACTGAAATAGAAGGGAGAACCCATAGAGGTACTCAAGGTACCCTCCGCCACACACCGTCAGGTGGCTTGCGGAGTATGGATGTAGATGTAAATAATGCAGTATATTTATGTCCAGAGAGCCAAACAACTAGTAAATTGTCAAAATAATAATCCATCTAATAGATTCTGCAAACATGCTTGCTAATTGTCAACTGTCGAAATCATGCACCAGTCTTTGTTTAAACAATTTGTAGCACTACCACTATCCAGTGTATTCACCAGGAGGTCCAGAGTCCAACTGACCTAGCACACAGAACCACCAATAGAGGGCACTGTCGTCCTTTCCGTGACGTAATCCAAGATGGCGGCTATGATGTCAGCTCATGACACAAGTACCGTTATCCAAGATGGCGGATTTGGCGGGAAATAGTGTGTTCGCCACAATGTCTGGGATTAGTATACAGTACTATTACCGCATCACGCTGTCGGCCATTCTGTGATGTAACCCAAGATATTGGGGGAACATGGTGGCAAACAGTGTGGTCGCCATGAAGTCTGGACCTGGCACACAGTGCTCTCACCAGAGGCTACTGTCATCCATTCCATGACATAGCATAAGATGACTGTCTGGAGGGGAAAATGACTCAGCCAGTGCAGGCGGCTGGAGAGAGGAAGGAGTGTACTTTACTTATTTTGGAACAGTTTATACAAAACACACACTCTGATGTGCTTGGGGTCATGCCACACACCCCACCGACCTGTAAACTACTCCCAAATAACTCTCTGCAGACGCGCAAACAACTCCTAAACTACTGAAATAATTTCAGTACACAGCACACAGACAAGCAACCTCCCCTAAATAATGCAGTACACTTATGTCTGATATGCAGACACGAAATCAACTCGTAAACTGTCCAAATAATGCATAGCACAGCCTACAGACCTCCTTGCAAAATAATGCAGCAAACACGCGAACAATGTCCACAGCACAGGCACCGCCCGCCGCCCCCTGTCCACTGGACTGCACAGGAGACTACCGCACACGCTCCCAGAAATTGGGGTGCACCAGCAACCCTGCGAAGTGATGCACAGGTGCCCATTCGGGTCCCTCAAGCATGAGATGGCGGCATTCCTAACACGTTTGCTAATCGTCAACTGTCGAAATCATGCACTGCACACCTGTTCGCAAAATAAAGCAACAAACAAAAAAACAACTCCTAAATCGTCAAAACACAATGCATGTGTAATGCTCACAACACTGAAACAGCTGAAATAATCCAGTGCACAAACACTCAGTGCACGTAAAAAACACTTCCGAACTATCATCAACTGCAACTATCAGAGGCTCCAATACACTCTGCAGGGCCGGCAGGATGCAAGCCAGTGCAGGAGCGCTGCCGAGGGCAACTCAAAAGTCACCTCTACAGTTAAAGTTCTTCATGTGTTATATTGACGTCACATGTCTATCTAAATAAGCGTCAGGTCATCGACTGGGATGTATACATGTGTGTCCGGTGTCGCTGGTGTGATCCCTCTCTCTACCGGCGGCCTGGCAAAGAGCTAATTGCTGAGCGACTCACCCTCACAGATGCTGCAAAAATCCATTCCAGAATAGTACAGGGTACATTGTTCCACGTGAGCCTAATGGAACATGCAAGATGCGTTAGCTGTGCTTAACTTCCCAGTGTAGCTAACACAGCGCTGCAAAATGCGCTTGTGCAGCTAAAAATCATAGCAAGCACATCTAACGAGGTTCTCAATCTTATACTGATATCACATGGCTACGTAAAATAAGAACCAAGTCAACTTCTCGGAAACTGTATAGTGCCCCAGAAATAGTTAACGCTCGCCTTTGTAGGAGCTTTCGCAATGTCTTGGCTAGTATGCATGGAAATTCTTGCCCTCACAGAACATGTTTACCAAAATAGTGCAGAATAACGTCGAATGCATTCTTCCTTGCGGTCCTGATGTGACATCCCATCCATCACATGTGACCCTTCCCACTTTCAACATATGCAAATCGTCTCACTGCTATGTAGAGACTCCTATATCCCAGTACAAAGGATGTCTTGTGAAATGAATGTCGATTATGATTAGCTCTTATCGAATTTACCCTCTGAATTACTGATGCCACTGGTGTGGAAGCACTGTCCACTTTTTTTTTCTTTCTGTAGCAAAAAACTATTTTACACAGATCGCCATATTGCACTAGCAGTTAAATCTTACAAACTACCTTACATATCGTCAAATACGGGAAAACTCTTACTCAATTACACTGCTCTTCCACTGAGGACAGGAGTTTGAATATTAAAATGTGACACCGATCTCCAACCCATCAATATAGCAGCACATACCGTGCCGATTTAGTAAACACACAATTTGTATCCTGCACCGTACAAAGTCAGCCCTTTTACACCATTCGTACATATACCGAGAAGGCAGACAGAACTGTAGGTATACTCTTGGCACTAGATGGGCATCCACCCCCAACGCATGAACAGAGTGCCCTCAGTGGATCAAAGTCACTCTCAGAACTGTTCTAAATATTCGGCTTCGTTTCCCCATTCGGCACAAACACGTTACTGTTTCTGGTCCAGACCTGCTTGTTCGCTTTTCTACACCCATCTCCAGACATTCGGATTACAAGAAATTATCTAATTTCGCTTGGCTTGCTAGAAAATCATACCATTTTCGCTGTACTTCTCAATATCAAGCACACAGCAGTATCCTACTGATCACTCACGTGACATAATTCTGAAGATATAGCCTAGATAATATTTCTCTACAAACTCCAAACTTTAGCTGGGGGGGGGGGGGGGGGGGGGGGGGAGACCACTGACTCACTAGAAACGTGTCACGTCTGCGAAGACATTTACACGGAAACTAGAAAAAAACTCGCGAATACTGATGTCAGTGATGTAGCAGATTCCAAATCATCCCCGTAATTTACAAGCTTAACTAAGGTGATTCTCATGTCTAGAGAACCTGCAATGCGTCTTCCACATGCTAGATGCACACACCACAATTTATCTCCTCTCATCTAAATATAGGCGCAAAATGTGCAGAAGCAGTCAACTGAACAATTTACATGGGAATAACGGTCCAGCGCAAACACACCCACATATTTAATCTTCCCAAATTTCCATATGATCATGAAAGCTATCCAATACATATTAAGTATTAGTTCGCTATTCGGTCGCCAATGGACAACATGGTTAATTCATCTACATTCCAACACCCCAATAGGCCTCTCCATTCGGACAGCTCCTACCATTAATGGGAAACGTGAATCACCCCCGCACAAGTCACCGGGGCTGCATGCCAAGCATGCACAGGTAGAATCATCATCCTAAGAAATCGGTCACACACATATTTTATCCCTGTACTTACAACTAAATGTTGCAATCACGGTCTCAGTTGAACGAAATTCGACAATGGATGAAGTATTGGAAATACATCCTGCTGACGGCTCTGGAAACAGAAATATCTCTACCTCCCTTACGATTGGACATAATCATTCCCTTTTGCACATGTCGGAACACAAACATATATTTTGTAAGCCTAATGCTCGCGGTGCTCTACTAAGTATAATACTTGGCCAATAAATGATTGAAGATGATACAAAATAATACTGAGAGAAAATCAGAGATGGGCGGACATGTCAAATAAGTTTTTCTTGTGAGTGCTACCACTGTGCCTTTGAAAGAGAGGTTTAATCGTCTTACAAACCGCCAGATGTTAAAAAAAACGATCCCTATAACTACTTTATGTTACTGTCACAAGCGGTCTTGGATCTACATGTGCACACAAGTAGCTATATCGGCTTTATATATCCACATATGGCATTACCTACGAATCATGTGGTTTTTCCAGACAAACACCGAGATGGTGATTGCTGGAGTGTATATTATCGGACCAGCAGTCCGGTTACACGTAGCCCACGATGGAATGGATTTCTGCAGCGTCTGTGAGAGTGAGTCGCTCAGCAATTAGCTCTTCACCAGACCACCGGTAGAGAGAGGGATCACACCATCAGCGGCAAAGATACACGCGCGCGTCCCAGAAGATGACCTGACGCTTATTTAGATAGACATGTGACGTCAGTATAACACTCATAGAACTTTAACTGTAGAGGTGACTTTGACCTGCCGTTGGCAGCGTTCTTGCGCTGGCTTGCGTCTGGCCAGCCCTGCAGAGCACGTTGGAGCCTCTGATAGTTGCAGTTGATGATAGTTCAGAAGCGTTTTAATGTGCACTGAATGTTTGTGCACTGGATTATTTTCGGCTATTTAAGCGTTGTGAGCGTTACACATGCATTATCTTTTGACGATTTAGAAGTTGTTTTTTTGTTTGTTGCATTATTGTGCGAATAGGTGTGCAGTGCATGATTTCGACAGTTGACGATTAGCAAACATGTTAGGGATGCCGCCACCTCATGCTTGAGGGACCCGAACGGGCACCTGTGCATCACTTCACGGGGGGTGCCGTTGTATTCCGATTTCTGGGAGCGTGTGCGGTAGTCCCCTGTGTGGTCCAGTGGACAGGCTGCGGCGGGCGGTGCCTGTGCTGTGCACTTTGTTTGCGTGTCTGTTGCATTATTTTGCGAGTGGGTCTCTAAGCTGTGATATGCATTATTTGGACAGTTTACAATTAGCAAGCGTGTCTGCAGAGCATTATGCATTGGTTATTTCGGTAATTTAGGAGTGGTTGACAATGTGGTATGACCCCCAGCATGTCAGATCGTGTGTTCTGTATCCCTGTGATAAATATACTATCTCTCAAAATCCATGCCTAAATAAATTGTCCCAAAATAAATAATGTACACTCCTTCCTCTCTCCAGCAGCCCAGCACAGGCTGAGTGATTTACCCGCCAATCCCTAACAAGAGGTGGCAGTCAGATGGCTTAGGTTAGTGGAGGTAGCCCAACTGCCCTTTCTGTCCTGCCATTTTCTTAGGTTAGTAGATATAGCCCAATTGACCTACCTTCCCTCCAAAATTCAAACTTTACGCCAATTCCTAGGAATAGGTGGTGGTCAGATTCCCACCATCTTCTTAGGTTAGTAGAGGTTGCATTGTCCTGATGGAATATGAACTGCCCACCAGGGGGGTATGGCAGGGGGGTGTGGGATTTTTCTGCCAAAAACCACCATCTTGGATAATGGTACTTGTGTCATCAGATGATGTCCAGGCTGCCATTTGGATGACGTCATGCACTGTTGCCAAGTCTGCAGGGCGCCATCTTGGATGACGTCATCACAGCCATCTTGGATTCATCTGGCAAGAATGGAGAGTGGAGTGGCGTTGCCCTTATCCCACTACTGCCACGTACTGCGCAATGCCACCGATTTATGCTGCTTGAAGACTTCCGGCTCGACTGTGTTGCATAAGATGTTACCGACCCGTTTTCGCCTGAATGTGGAGTGCACGCATGTGCACTACACGAGAAGACGCCGCCATCGCGTGACAAATCCGAGCTTACTGCATTACAGTTGGAGTGTGCGACGCTTAACGCAAAAATCCGCGAGATCAACACCTTGTGTGCCAAGGAAGTACACAATGTTCTACACGCAAAAGTCCGCGAGATCAACACTTTGTGTGCCAAGGAAGTACACAATGTTGTACACTATGTAAAGAAAACACCGATTTGAAATTAAAGGTGGTAACGTATGACCAGCAGTTAGAGAACGAGCTCGTGGAGCTATGGCGTCTGTGTGATGTAGCCACTTCCCCTTCCTCTGCGTCTCCCTCCTTGGACTCACCACCAGTGGACAACGACCTCAGTCAGCTGCTTCTGCAAAAGTTCCTGGCACTGCAGAGGCCCAGGACATAGTGAGGCACTCTATGACGCAGCACATACACACTACTCTTGGGCCACCTGTGACTAGCAGGCCTAGGCACTTACCTCCTGAAAAATTACACCCCACTAAACATGCGTTTGATGAAATGATTTATGATGGGACAGCGTCTAGATCACACACTGCTTGTGAATCACAGTTGCAATGGTAAAAAACAAAAACGGATCATAGCGCATTTGTGGAGTATACAGCGGTGTCAATGGTCACACTATCCGTGGCAGATACCCAGTTAGTTCCCAGTGTGTCTGACTTCAACAATTATTTGAGTGGAGCTAGTTTTTTAGTGTCGTTGATTGCACAGAGGCTTTCACACATATTTTGATGGCAGATCAGGACAAGCATAAGACAGCTGTGACAACGCCGTTAGGTCTTTTCCAACACAATATTATGCCTTTCGGTCTCAAAATGAAACCCAAACTTGGCAGCATTTCATGGATGCAGCATTGCATGGGCTGCCTTTTATTTTCTGTTATGTTGACGACATACTGGTATTTTCTCACGCAATGGAGGAGCACATCAAACATTCACGTGGACAAGTATGAAATCAAGATAAATATAGACAAGTGTATCTTTAGAAGACAGAAGATTGAGTTCCTTGGTTACATTATCACACAGTCTGTCATTTCTCCAAATCCAGTTATCAGATATCAGCAGATATCATGTGGATGCCACTTCCTATAAACTTTAAAGGCCTCCGCCAATTTCTTGCAATGCACACTTACTTCCACCGACATTCACTACATTTAGCTGATACACAAGTCCCTATTAATGAATTGCTTCAAGGGAAGAACATGTCAGGCAGCAGGAAGTCCCATGGAATCTGGAGGCCACTAAGGCTTACAAGGCTCTGAAAATAGCTTTAGCGGATGCCACACTGCTAGCTGACCTTGTCCCTGGGGCTTCCCATCGACTTGATGGTAGATGCGAGTCAGAGCGCCGTGAGTGCTGTGTTACGGCAAATGGTTCCGTCCACATGGCAGCCTTTGGCATATTTCTCTAAAACACATGTGTTGGAATGCTTTCGACAGGGAACTCTTGGTCATTTATTTGGTAGTTAAACACATTCAGCTATGGTTGGAGGGCCAAATCTTCACGATTTACACAGATCACAAATTCCTGGTTGCATGTTACTGAGCTCATCTCTCCCAGCCAGGTAAGCCAGACTGATTTTATCGCACAATTCTCTATGGACATCCAATACATTCCCAGACAGCAGAATGTGGTTGCTGACTGTCTGTCTCGTAACTACACAGCCACATCTGTTATTGATGGGGCAGCAGTGGCTGACGAGGAAGAGCTGACTTTCCTCCTGAACTGCTGATCAAGCGCTTCTTCGGCTGCACTGCATCTTGAGCAAGTGCTACTACAAGGGTCTGCACTTCGCATTTGGTGTGACATGTCGAGCAACAGGGCCCTTCCTTTCATCCCACCTGGTTGGCGTCATGCTGTTTTCCATGCATTCCACAAGTTATCACATCCAGGGATCAGGGCACATGCAAAGTTGATATCAGATAAAGTTGTGTGGGCAGGGGTGTAGAAAGATTGTCATCATTGGGCACCAAACTGCATTCAGTGTCAGAAGTGTAAGATCTCCCAACACATATCTGCCCCTGTAGAAGCTTTCACTACACGATCAGGGAGATTTGGTTCAAATGGCGCTGAGCACTATGGGACGTAACATCTCAGGTCATTAGTCCCCTAGAACTTAGAACTACTTAAACCTAACCAACCTATGGACATCACACACATCCATGCCCGAGGCAGGATTCGAACCTGCGTCCGTAGCGGTCGTGCGGTTCCAGACTGAAGCGCCTAGAACCGCTCGGCCACCAGCGGCCGGCTCAGGGAGATTTGCTCACCTCCATTTTGATAGTGTTAGTCCCCTACCTCCCTTAACGGGCTTTTGTTTCTTGGTTAGTATGGTGGACGGATTCTGTAGGTGACCTTAGGCAGTTCCTGCTTTCGACACGTTTCCTCTTGGTTTTCCTGTTTTGGTATTTCCCAGTTGATAACATCAGATAGAGGTCGGCAGTTCGATTGTCAGCTGTTTGAACAACTCTTGCATTTGTGCAGATGTAAGCATCTCAAAACTATGAGCTACCACCCTGCCAGTAATGGGATTGTGGAATGTATGCACCCCACTTTAAAGGTTGCTCTGTCTTGTCAGGCAGAATCCTGGACCGCTGAGATCCCATTGATGATACTGGGCTTAAGGACTGTTGCCAAGGAAGATTGGGGGTGTTCCTCCTCCCAGCTGCTGTGCGGCGAGCCTTTGGAGTACCTGATGAATTTTTTACCCCTATCCCACCTTCCCATTTATCAGTTTGAGAATATTCCGAAGTTTTGCCCCTTCCAAACTCACATGTGTACTTTCAGCATATACTTCCTATCCAACATGGTAATAAGCCAATTTTCTACCACAAGGACCTCTTTACTCTTAAATTCGTTTGGGTGGAAGATGATATAGTCAAGCCGCCACATTCCTCCCAGTACATGAATCCTTTTCGTGTGACTGATAGAAAATAAAAAACTTTCAACACTGATAGGAATAGAAAGTGGGATACATCAGTTGGCCGCCTTAAACTAGCATACGTTGAGGATGAACAGCCTTTCTTTGAGCATGAGTTTTTGTCGGCGCCTATCCATAGGGACCTCGACCGAGCATTTTGGCATTCCTTCCCCTTCACAGGCTACCCCACAAGTAGCCCAGACACGCTTCTGCGGGCCAGTGAAGCATACATTTCGGTGGATCCCGGTGTGTTTGATTTTTTACCCCAAAATTAATGGTTAAATCCATTTATGAACAAACAGTTTCTGTGTTTTCCTGCAGGCTGTAGGATATATATTACTTATGTGTCTATGTTGTTTGTTCCAGTGTTTTTTTTTCTTATGTCAACAGTTCCTTGCTCATTATGCTTTTATCTACTGTTACTTGCATTCTGCATTGTTTTGCATTCGTTGTACTTACTGCTCCACAACATTGTAATAATATGATACTGGTTTTTTTTTTTTTGCCCACCATTGTGAGCATCTAGCAAGCTACAGCCCTTCCAAAAAATGGAGGGGGGGCTTATGTGACGATGCACACATAAATCGAAGATGAATTGTAATCTTATGTAGCATGCTGGATGCACTGGTATAGACAATTGTAATCTCTTTGATTCTTTGTGTAATATTTGTTCACAAAAGCCTTGTGAAGTTGTGCTCTGCACATGTGGGTGTGGATATACATGTACAAACTGTGAATAATAAAGGTACTCACATCAGAAACTGAATCAGAGGATCATTGACTGTAGTTCCCCAAAAGGATGCATGTAGGTCATGTGAAGTCTAGTGAAGTCTTATAACATTGGGTTCCAAGAAAATTAAATGCTAATTTGAACCATTTCTCTGCTAGTTTTCACCATGATTAACTCATTTAATCGTAAGTCTTTGCAGTGTAGTGGCTAATCATATTTTTGGTATTTTCCATGGTATATATCGTTAATATGTGTTACAAGACAACAGTTTATGACAAAGCATATTTGGCCCCTGCCATCCTCCTTTGTCTTTTACATCTCTAATTACAATAGCTACTATCTACACCATTTTTTTCTTCTCTTGCTGTTATTCTCCACAAAAATTTTAATTGTAGAATCTGTTAACACATCACATGAAGTTACAAACTAACGTAAATTAATTTCCTCTGTGAAGCCTATTGATTCAAATGCACTTCACTGTTCTGAACATTTTGTATTAATTAGTTTTGCTAGATGTGAAGTTATTGCATTTCAGAGTTTTTTATCTAGAAGGCATCCATAAAAATCTGATGAACTAATAAACAGCTTCAAAAAAGTAGATTATCTCTCAAAATTTGGGGGGGGGGGCAGTTGTAATAAAAGTGGTTATGGTGAGATAAATGTATTAACCGATCGTGAATCATATGAAACGACCGATACCACATTGAAAACATCAAAACCAAATATCCATCACTACATAGCTGTGCGAAAATAGTTAAATGTCAACTTTCATGAACACTTAATGTAATTACAATGATGATCATAGACTTCTCAAAAACGATAAACAATTATTTATATTTTATTTGTGGAACATGTTCCAAAGATGATTTTGCATAAATAGATCGATAGATGATAGAAATTTCTTTGCTACATGTTGTTAGCGTTAAATCGTTCTGTTTCTCATTTCCTTTCTTTTTTTTGTACAAGTTTGAAATGGGAGAATGGAGTACAAGTTATGTGTGTTATACTGAGTTGTGCTCTGAAGTGAAATGGCTTAAAATATACGGGTTATTACCAGATAGTCCACCAGTGTTTACACGATTTCGTGAAGCAATCCAATCATACTGTAGACGATCATAAACAGTTAAACCAAAGAAAGGAAATGGATATCGAGCCTTCAGCTCACAACAAAGAAGAGCAACAAAAAACATAAGTATTATTAATAAAACAGGTTATTTAAATTCAGCCATCACTACTTCTCGCTGCAGTGCGTCACTATCTCAGCATGGCAAATGCTGTGAATATGTGACCAGCCTCATAAATTAGCAACTTACTTCTAAAATTAATGAATCAACTTTGCAGAACAAGAGGGTGGTGATGGTCAGATAGTGTATGGGTTCATAGCCGCTTTCAAATAATCCTGTCACATGACCATCAGAAGTACCCCTTTACTTCATCATGGACAGGTAAGATACACAGCGTCTCATTGATATAGTCAATGGTGTGCATATATAGATAAAAATCAATTATACTTCTATGAGTGTAATTTTTAGAGGTGTTACTTTCACATATGCATACATCAATAGTCCTGTGGGAATCGCCAGAAGAACAGCTGTGAATGCACAGTGAAGTGCAGCATTACTCTGTGGCGATGAGCGCACAGACAGTCTTAGTTATCCTTTTATTTTTGTTACTATTTTTTGTAGTGACTTAGATCGTTCAGTTCATAGTACTACAGACCAGAGCAACGCTTTGTTGCAGCACATCGAAGGTTCACGACAAGACATTGAAAACCAGGAAAACATTGTGTTGAACTTTTATATTTCATCAAGGAATGACTCTTCAGCTGATAACAGCAGCAAGATGAAAATACTCAAACTGCAGTTCATTCCTGATAAACTTGAATTATGGTTTGCAATTCTTGATCTGACTTTCCAGTACCACAGCATTGTAAACGAAGATACCAAATTTATGATCGCCATTAGGGTGCTCGAAGATAAGACAGGAACAATCAGCACAGATATAATACTCTGACAATATCTTTGACAACAGCACTATCTGGCAAGGATGCAGTGGGCATAAAACGTTTGCAGTGAACACCACAGATGCTAATGACATTCGATAAGATCAAGGTGTGTCTATGTCAGGCAGTCATGTTGGCACACCTGGTTCCGCAGTGTAATGGTAGCCTTTTCGTAGATATTGCTATAATCGCACTATTTCACTCCCATTTATGGAGCTTGTTAGCGCTTGATTGTTAGGTTGGCGCCATTAAAATGCATTGTGGTAATCGCTGCTGCTTGCTGGATCGCTGCTGTGTCTCGATGCTGATGCTGGCTCTAAATCTGGTTGTCTAGGGGTAAAAAGATGAGGCCCCGTGTTTTTGATGTGCTTTTGATGATAATTAATGAGCGAAACCAACAAATATTTAAACTTCAAATATTTATTACTCTGGTGGCCATCTTAATTCCACTGTCGACCAAAGACAATGACACAACACAAAGTAGCACTTCTTTTACATGTTCTTTGCACTCTTTATCCATCTCGAACAATAACACACATACACACTTCACCAAAGTGACATTCAGACTGCGCCCCCGACCCTTCTTGCTGCTTGTATTTATAACCTTGTCAAAGAACTACTAACAAGAGATATAGTTTATACATGTTGTGCAGAAAAGTTATTAATTTATATCAAGTGACATAATTTAACAGATTATTAAAATGACAGACAGATTTGTTGACTTGACAGAATAATTCTTTGTTACAAAAAGGCCGTTTTTTAGAAGTTTGTCAATTGGCTTCTCTAATTTGCATAAATAAGTAAATAACATGAATTATTAAGAATTACATCGGTTTTCGTCTAAAACAAGAGAGTTTACGTGAATACTGAGTGAAAACGGTCCTAGTGAATAAATAGGTTTCACTGGGTGATTTTTATTTAAGGAGATCCAAAATACGTAAGTTGGCCACTATTTTTCGTACTTCATATTAATTATTTAAGATGAACTTAGTGTTTTTACATGATGACATTTGCTGTATCAGTGATCAAGTGATATTAAGTTTTGTGTGGTCAGTTATTGAGTATAATTTAATGGGTTGACTGTTTATGGAGACATATTATGCAATCATTGTTAACATACACGATAACTTTTCTATAATCATAAATACTCTTTAAACTGGTTGCATTTGGAGGGTATCGCATACTTCGGTAAAGTAAAGCCTTTAATATGTTCCGTTACAACAGGCATGACTGATAATTTTTGTGGATACTAGCCAGCAAGTCATTGGCACACTCTATGCCAGCAAACCAAAGGCCACTGGCAACCTCTGGGATGCTTCTCCCATAAGCTTACATCATCACAGCTTAAATGGAGCACTTATGATAGGGAATAGCTAGCAATTTAGGAAGCTATCAAACCCTTCCAGCCACAAGTGGAAGCCAGACCATTCACAGTTTTCACAGACCACATGCTGATTACTTACACCTTACTTGCAAGTATGTTTCTCACCACAACAATGTAGACAGCTTGAATTCATCGCCCAATTCACGATAGATCCGCAGCACATAAAAAGAGCTGAGAAAGTTGTGGAAGATTTCCTGTCTCGGTTGGAATCGACCTCTCAGGCTATTGACTACACGGAGTTACCTGCTACGTAAGAGACAAGTCAACAACTCGCTGAATTCCATTTCAGTTGTACATCCAGGTTACGTCTGTAGCAAATGCAACCTGCTGGTGGACGTTTCACAGGGAAAACCTGAGAATTTGCAACTGCAGTTATCTGACAGCAATGGGCTGCCTCAACCGGGACTAAATGTCAGCGTCAAACGGATGATGGACAGATTTGTGTGGCCTAGCTGTAGCTGGGTAAAACTCTGCTTAGATTTTCAGGGGTCGAAGGTTTGACGACACATGCACAAAGCGGTAGGAGACTTCCCTCATATTATGCAATGTTTCACACACATACACCTGGACATCGTGGGACGTCTGTTGCCATCAGAAGGATACTGTTACCCCCTCACTGCAGTGACTGATTCATCAGATGGGCAGAGGCGATTCTATTATCGGAAATTTCCGAGGAAACTTTGGAATGGGTGTTTCATAGTGGATTGCACGTTTGGGCTGCCCTTTACATGTTACTACAGACCAGGGGGCGTCGGTTCAAATTGATGTTGTTCTCAGAACTGGCCAACCTCTGCGGTTTCAACATTATCACACCATGGCATACCACTCAAAAGCAATGGAATGCTGGCATGCTAGCAAAGGACATTAAAAGCTGCGTTTATGTGCCACATGCAGTCTTGGTTGTCAACTTTGCCACTGTTTTTCTTGGGTCTTTGTACAGTACTAAAAGCACATTTAGGAGCATCCACTGCAGAACTGATTTAAAGTGAACCCTTGCGACTGCCTGAAGAATCCTTTGCTGATCAAACCAGGGCATGACAGACAGAATTGCCGTGTGTGCTGCAAACGGTGCATGAGCTTATGTCCAGACTTTTCCTATCCGCTGTCTTGAGACATGGATTGGTAACTAAGTTCATGCATAAAGACCTACGGTCATGTTCACACATGATGCTATGGACAGAGTCGGTGCTGCAGCCTCCATATTCTGGGCCCTACAGAGTGCTCTCCATTGACGAACATACTATGCATATAGATCAAATTGGGAAGAGCCAAGTCGTATCATTGGAACGAGTCAAACATACACACGTCATCAACCAAAGAGGACATACATGACAAACACAAAGTATCATATTCCACACTACCGGACACAGACAACACCATCCTGGTACCACAAGGGGAAATGGCATCGTCACTGTCAACACCGGAGGCTGAAGAAGTTTAAGTAATGCATTCAGTACACACGAGAGCTGGATGTCGGATGAAATATAAATACCTTTATATTTCCAGAGCTCCACTCTGCTGCAGGGAGTGGGGTTGAAGGAGGGGGGCTTGTGGGAGTTGCCAGAAGAACATCTGTGAATGCACGGTGAAGTGCAGCGTTATTTGAGGGCAGTGGCCACATGGACAATCTTCTTTAGTCTTTGATTTTTATCACTATTCTTTGTATTGATTTAGATTGTTCAGTTCAGATGTTGGTTTAGCTTAAAAATAAAATTTTATTGCCTAACTACGTCATTGAATCTCCAACTTGTAGTTGGTTACAGTTCTAACAAAGTGTCTTTCTTTCTATAAGTAAAATAAGACTGTTGTATCGAAGTTCAATCTTTCACATATCTTTCATATATTCATAAATATATTCTTACACAGACTGAAATCAAATGACACTCATTCAGTAGTACAGTGATACAATTTGTTTCAAGCAAAGAAATGCGTTTGTCAGTCCACTAATATGTACAAAAGAAACAAAAATCTGTTGTATTTAGATAACTACTTATCAAACTTCGATGCTAACAGAAATAAGTTCTAAGATTTCAAAGTGCTTCAGAATATGTACAAACTTCAAGTAACACGTATTTCATGTTTGGCAAAGTGTGATTATCATAAGATGATGATGTAGCAAAACCTATACATTACTGAATTATCTTTTCAACCAAAAATATTATCTTATCTTATGACATTCCTTACAACTATGTCACAAAAACTTTAGGTATAGTCTCACAGCAGCTTCTAAGTTTCTAATAAAAAATGTGTTTCTACACAACATTGTTGAATTAAATTCATTAGTTGTTCCAAAAAATTACTATACAAGAAAATTGTATGGTGTACTATCAGACAGCGCAAAATCCCACGTCTGCTCTATATCAAAAATAGTTTTCTGATTTCATAACAGAATGAACAACCCGCACCCCCTTCAAATTCTCCTTAAGCTTTGCTCTCTTTAAATAGTTCTGGCTTTCTACATAAATAACTCAGTTACTGTAGAATACTAATCAGCAACATCACTTTGCCTCAGACATTTTCTACAACTTTCTCTATATCAATATATGTTTTACTATAAAGTCACCAGGAATGGTTAGCATATTTCTCCATATTCCTACCAGACTCACAGTAAACACAGTGCAGACCTTCGTCTGATTACCGGGTACAAGCATTTACATTACGACATAACTGATCATCACACATCACAGCAGAGGGAAAAGTGCCCTAACACATTGCAATCTAATGGTAATAGCAATCTTCAAAATACCATAATACGAGATGTGGCTCTAAAATAACGGGACTGATCTGTCATAGAGTACGTATGCGTGTGGCATAGGTGAAAGATCGATAGCTGTGAACTGTGAACATGGAGGAAATACCTCCATGAGCGTGAAGCTTCCTAAGTCATATGTGGCATATCTGGCGTCTGTAGACAAATCATTGTGCCTGTGGCCTTCGTTTGTGTAAGAGGTGTTATTTTGTTTTACTGCAAAAATGATAAGAATAATTACAGAGCAATCAACTGTCATGAAGCTGCAAATGAAACTTGGAAAAACTGCTAGTGAAAGATACCTTTTTCTAACAGAGGTGTGTCACAAAGATTGTTTATCACGTACATGAGTTCTTGAGGATTCAGGAGTTTCCAAAATGCCCGACAAAGCGCTGAAGATGACTCACTACTGGGACGAACTTAAATATCAAAATCAGATGAAATATTGAAAAAATAGGTAATCTTATCGGTTGAGTATTCGATCGACTTCTGAAACTTTAGGAATTGATAAAGAGAGCCTATTGAAAATTTTATATAACTAATTTAACATCAGAAAAGTGTGTGCAAAGTTGGCACTGAAAATGTCTATAGTGTAGGTTTCAGTACCATTTAAAATCATACTAATTTCTTGCAAAGAGTGATAAAATGTGAAACAGCTTCGTTTTTCACTTATGATCCCAAAACTTAATGCCAGTCCATCTATTTGAAGGGTCCATCTTCACTGAAAGCGAAAAAAGCTCAAACAAGCAAATCAAGATTCAAAACAATGCTGACAGTTTGTCCTGACATTATTGTACATCTTTACTGGTTTGCTGATATTCGAACTATTAATCACCATTACTAGCTTGAGGTTCTTGCTCAACTCCATGAAAAATAAGAAAAGAGTGACCCAAATTGTGGAAGGAAAAGTCATAGATTCTGCATCAATACAAAGCAACCTACTCATACCACATTGTCTGCTAAGTAGTTTCTAGAGGTGTAAAACATCCCAGTATTAGATCACCCAACTTATTCGCTTGACATAGCATCATGTGATTTTTATCTATTCCTCAAGGTGAAATCTTCATTAAAAGGAATAAGACTTCAGTCTGTTAAAGCAGTGAAATAAAAATCAGGACATGTCATCAGTGAGCTCACAGAGAAAAACTTCCAGCACTGTTTCCATCAATGGACAATTAGCATGGATCATTGAAAGGATAGAGGAGAGAATAACTAAACATTTATGTTTTTGAAAAAAGTTTCATAGCAACTATTTTACAACCACACCACATGTACCATATACTTCATTAATATTTCATCAAATCACGAAGAAAAATCCCTATATTTGATTATCATTGCATATAAATAATCTTACCATATCATATCAGTATAAGACTCACAAACAACTTCTCGTATTTCACCATAAATGCACAACATACCCTCTCCATATTATAAAATATTCTGACTGTGGATATAAATACTTTAATCATTATAATGGAGCAAATGCTCAATTCTTTCGAAAATGACGAAACTCATTTGACATATTTCAAATATTATTCCAGTTCATACATAAAGTTACTCATACAAAAGGTTAACCTCACCTATTAGAGCTCTCAAATGTCACATACGTGGTCTGATAAGTAATCTGCTCGGTCTAAACATCATTTACAGTACAGTCCACTTGAGATGATTGGCATTTGTTCTTTGGTTTGAAATCTTCAGGTTAATATTCACTTCTCATAATAATTTTTTATCAATCCTCTCACTACAATAGTTTTACTTAATTGCTAATCATACAGCTTCAAAATGACAGTAGTTAACTAAAAAGCCTGACAGCCTTCCTTTACAGATAACATTACAGTATACATGTTTTCTAAGTGCTTCCAAAATTTGTATTCATGTAACATCAATGAAACCAAACAGCACAGCATAGTAATATTGTAATAATGTTTCTCCTCAAAAACAGCCAAATCATACGTCTTTCCAAAATGTAACTCCACTATATAAGCACACATGTTAATATATCTTTTAATTAAATTAGTATAAAATACATAGACCAATGATGTAAAAGCTTTTTTGATGAAAATACCTTATTCTTATGTTTTTTGGGGATGGGAAACGCAAATATAATATTTAAAAAACTGTATCACCCACCATTTCTTCACATTGTACAGTTAAATTTATTAGATTTAGCGATTTTTTAAAGAATTAAAGAATTTAACAGCTTTTACATATTTAAAATAATTTAAAAAGGAGGTGTAATGAATGTAGATGACATTGGTAGCACTGCTGAAACACGCTTGCTGGCAAAAAAAGGTCGATTCTATTTTTGTGTTACAGATGGTGTTTTTTACTGTCAATCTGACCTCACTCTCCCTTTTCCTGTACATGAGCTCAGTAAAATGTCTCGTCGTTGTTGTAAAAACTCTGCTGCAGTTTTTGTTTTATTTGTGGTGAATTGGTGATTAAAACACACTAAAGAACATTACAGACTTCGAAAAAAGGTTTATATATCATACTTTGGATGTAAATTTGGTGATCAAGATAAATCATGGGCGCCGCATAAGGTATGTTGTGTGTGTCCTGAAGATCTGAGAAAATGGTCCAAAAAGGAGGAAAAAACCTTTAGATTTGCTGTTTCTATAATATGGAGGGAGCCAAGAAATCATTCCCATGACTGCTACTTTCGCAGTGTTGATGTTACTGGTCATAATCCAGAAAACAAGTAGGTAATAAGCTACAATAACCTTCTGTCCACCATCCAACCAGTAGGTTCCTGAACCATCACATGATTTAAATTCTATTCCAACAAAAGTATTTTCTGATGTACAATCTGATTTAGATGAACCAAATGGTGATGAATTCCACTGTAATACAGAAATTCTAGAGCCCAAATTGTATACTCAAAGCGAGCTTAACGATTTAGTTAGGGACCTGGGCTTAACGAAAGAAAAATCTGAATTGCTTGGCTCTAGATTAAAAGAAAAGAACTTATTGGCAGTTGGAACCAGCATATACATGTATAGAAAGAGAGAGCAGCAATTTTCCAATTTTTTTCATCAAGAAGGTGATTTAGGGCACTTCTCAGACATTCCCAGTCTGATGAATGAGTTGAATACAAAAGGAGACTGATAGTTCACTTTTTGAACAGTCAACTTGATTACTTCCCAGACAATATGGGAGATGTTAGTGAGGAGCAAGGAGAGCGTTTTCACCAGCACATTAAAGCGCTGGAACGCCAACATGATGGGGACTACTGCCGGTCACTTCAGTGAGAAGTTCAGCAAGCGACTCATAATAGATAAGCTACACAAGAAGCTTCAAAGAAAAAAGAGAAAGAAAATACAAACCAATTCCAGCTGACAAGTGAAACCTCTATTAACACATATCATTGTTTTAAGTAGCTTACTGTAAATATAAACCATTTATGTTCTAACAAAGCATTTCATTAACTTCCCCTTTTACTGTATAGCATAGGATTTTTATGCTGTATACTAAAAAGCATATTGCTCGAAAACGATGGGTGGTTCAGCTCATAAAAATTTATAACTATCAGTTATCAAAGTAAAAAAAGTTTTTCAAACAAAATTATCCGTTGGCCTGTGATATCGTTAGTGTAAATATGTTTCAAAACTGCACTACCATAATCAATTGGATTCTGACTTTTCTTCAAAAACGCACATGACTTTTGAACAAACAGATCTCATATACAACACAACTTATACGGCCCTGAAGTCATTATAGTGTACGCAAACTGTCTTTTTTTTAGAAATCATATGCTTTCACCTCTAACATGAATTTATTGAAAGCACTTGTTTCTGACTTGCTATTATACATACGCATTGGAAAATATAAAATTCGCTTGCAGTAATATACTTTTAATTTTTGAGCAGTTCTTAGTACTTACAAAAGCAGGATCATGTTGTGATGGTGGGTGGAGCAAGAAACAGTATTAATAGGGATCAGGGCTACAATATTGAGTGTGAACTGATAAACGTAGTATCTGCAACAAACCATACAAGTGTTGACTTTGTTCCTGCTTTCATGTAGTATAGTTGACCCCAACTGAAAAGCTCTGTCAGGAGAGTCAACATGGAGCTAGATCAGCTGCTTCGGGTGTTTACTTTGTCAGGCATAGGTTTGGTTCCTATTGATGCTATTGGTAGGTGGGGCTTCATAAGGCATGGTTTGCATCTAGGCATGGTCTGTATCTCAGTAGGAAAGGGAAAAGGAAAGTGACTGGGGTGACAGCAAAATCTTTAAGGGGGCACAGAAACACACGATAGCGCCTCTTTCTTAGGCTAAGATCCATGCCCAATGATTCAACATTGAACGAAATTAAGCTTAATGAGAAGTTCAGGTTGGCACACACTAGAGATGTTAAATAATCACAAGATTCTCGCAAAAGTGTAGTGAAAAATAGTGGTAGCATATTGCATCAAAATATTAGGGGATCAAAAAATGGAGAAGGTGTGCTTTTTGTTTGTTTAGAAGATTTAGAAACTGAGAGTAGAATAGATGTACTGTGCCTATCTGAATATCATATAGTCACAGATATGGAAGAGGTAAATGTAGGTTGATACAAGCTTTCAGCAAGTGTAAGCAGAGACACTATGGAGAGAGGAGTTGCCATATATGTTAAACTTTATCATAGTATGAAATATTTAGAAACGAAAAAATTTTGTTTAGAGCAACATAACGAAGCATGTGCATATCAGCTTAAACTAAATAATGGTACTTTTATAATTGTAGCTATGTGTAGGTCCCCACTGGGAAATTTAGAGCTTTTTTGAAAAATTTGAATTCTCTGTTGTGCTATCTGTCAGACAGAGGGAAGCAAATTAATCTTTGTGTGAATTTTGGCATAGATTTTCTGAAAGAGACTGACTGAGAGGTGACCTTGGAGTATTAATCTGTTCTTTCAGTTTGGCATCATTTATTAGTCTTCCCACTTGGATGGAACAGGAAAGTAGCACTTTGGTAAATAATGTTTGTACAGACCAAGATAAATTTAATCAAATAAAAACTCATCCTGTTAAGAATGGTCTGTCTGACCATGATGCACAGCTAGTTACAGTATGTGACATAACTCCATGCAGTAATAGAAAACAGTCCTCAAAAATAGTGCATTCAATTAACAATTTAACAATTGCAAATTTTAGAAAAGCTTGTAATAGTTACACTGGGATGTGATGTACAGGGAATCTGATGCTAATTTAAAATTTAGCCTATTAAGTGATACCTATGTGGGTACATTTGAAAATAGTTTCTCTAAGGAAGCAGTGAAACACAATTGTAGGAAAACATCAATAGGCCATAGCTTAGTAAATAGATAAAAACATCTTGTTAACAGAAAAGGGAAATGTATTTTATAGCTAGAAGGATTAATGAGCCACAAGCAGTCAAACATTATTACAACTACTGTACAGTATTAAGAAATATTATTAAAAAATCCAGAATTATTGGCATTATGAGCGTTAGCAACTCTGATAATAAAATTAAAACAACTTGGAATATTGTTAAAAGCAAAAGAGGGCAACCAAGAGCACAGGAAGACTGTATTTCCACCAAACTCAATGAAAAACGTCAGAAGTAAAAAACATTTTTAATAATCTTTTTTTAAGCTTTGTAGAAAAAATAGGATACAGCTACTGATTAGAAAATGCAAGGGCGTATATGGAAGAGACAATACGTATACAGTTTGATAAAATTGAAATTCTACCCACCTTTCTTACTGAAATTAGGAAAATAATAAATTCATTCAAAAGTAAAAGTTCACATGGGATTGATGGGATTTCCAACAGAGTTTTAAAATCTTGTTCCCAACAGATAAGTAGGATTCTCAGTCACATATGTAGTAGCTCACTGAAATGGCATTTTTCTGGGTAGAGTAAAATATGCTTTTGTTAAAACAATGCATAAAAATGGGGAGAGATCTGATATAACAACTATCGTCCAATCTCACTTCTGACTGCTTTCTCCAAAATTCTTGAAAAAGTAATGTACTCAGAGTAGCTCCACATATTGAAAAATGAAGTGCTAACAAAATGTCAGTTCGGATTTCAGAAAGGCTTTTCAACGGATCACTGATCAAATATTAAATGCTCTGAATAGCCGAACGTCACCCATTGGGATATTTTGAAAGTGTGATGCATGAAATTCTCCTAGATAAGCTTAAGTATTGTGGTATGAGTGGGACAGCGCAAAAAAAGGTTTAATTCATATTTAACTGGAAGAAAGCAGAAGGTTGATATTAACAGTACAGATATTCATGAAGATGCAGGGCTAGTTCTTTTTGCTGATTATACAAGTACAGTAACCACCCCTAACAAGCAAGAATTAGCTGAGAAAATTGTAAATATAGTCTTTCAGAAAATTATTAAGTGGTTCTCTGCAAGTGGACTCTCACAAAATTGGGAGAAAACGCAGTATATACAATTTTGTATGGCAAATGGCATGACACCATTGATAAGTATAGACTTTGAACGGAAGTCTGTTGCTAAGGCAGAATATTCAAAAATTTATGGTTGTGTGCATTGACCAAAAATTGAACTGGAAGAAACACATTGATGATCTGCTGAAGTGGTTATGTTCAGCTACTATGTTATTAGGGTTATTGCAAATTTTAGTGATAAACATATCAGTAAATTAGCCTATTGTGCTTATTTTCATTCACTGCTTTCATATGGAATCATATTTTGGGGTAATTTATCATCAAGAGAAGAAGTATTCATTGGACAAAAGCATGTAATCAGAATAGTGGCTGGAGCCCACCCAAGATCAACGTGCAGACATTTATTTAAGGAACACAGGATATTCACAGCAGCTGCTCAATATGTATATTCACTTATGAAATTTGTCATTGATAACCCATCCCAATTGAAAAACAATAGTTAAGTGCATGGCCACAACACTAGAAAAAAGATTGATCTTCAGTATTGTGGGTGAAATCTGACTTTGACAAAGAAAGGGGTGAATTATGATGCCACAAAAGTCTTTACTCATTTGCCAAATAGCATTAAAAGTCTAACAGATAGCCAACCAACATTTAAAAACAAATTAAAATAATTTCTAAAAGACAACTCCTTCCACTCAATAGATGAATTTTTAGATATGAAGTAGTAGCTGTAAAAAAAAAAGTGTAATGACAGCTTAGGTCAAACTGACACATTCCACATCATTATGAAATGTCGTATTTATGATCTATGGAACAAGTATTAATGCAATGTTATGTAATGTAATATACACAAAACAGCTAGTACAGTCATTTCCACATTATGTAAACCTATAATACTTTCGAATTACATTGGTACCATGACTACTGCTATTACTCTCTTAAACAGATAATCACTTTCATTGCTACTTGTATTTGAAATAACGTTACCTTTCGCTGTACGTTTTAGCATAACAAGTTCTGCAGTGTCTTCTGTCATAAACTGTTTTCTTAGAAATTTTCCATTTACTTTTATTTTGCGATATTTTAACTTCATTTCAGTCCTGTTATTTCTAGTTTCGGGTACAATTTGCAATTTTGCTTGTGATACGCAACGTAACAGTTTGTTGATAAACATCCACTACTGCCAACCTATATACAGGGTACTATACGATATTGCAGTGCCCGTGTTATTCCGAATTACGATGCAAAGTTCCTTTGGATATGCATGTACATCTCAAGTAACAGACACTGCGGTGATAATAGCCGTTATGAAATACGTTAAATGGATTCATAGCTGTGGATATGGATAACCATTACCTGTAATGGAATGATGAGGATTAAAATTTGTGCCTGACGGGTACTCGAACCCCAATTTGCTGCTTATCACGAGCGGTCGCCTTATCATTTGGCTATCTGAGTACGACTCACAGCCAGACCCAAACTTACATACATTTTTAAATTAGAACCCTAATATTTGATTTAAAATTTGAAAAGAGTGTCAAATTTTATGAATAAAAGATACATTATTCAAGGCTATGACAAGATTTATTGAAGGGTAAATAAGCAAATATGTTTATACTTCTAGTTTGGATTAACTTAGAAAAATAAAACTTTAGATATAAATTGGAAGGGGCATCCTGAGGAATGAGAGGTGAGGGGACTCTCTCAATGAGATCTACTTACGTTTTATTTATCTATGTTCTATCTTGAAAATGTCAAAATAGCTTTTATATATTGGAATTTATTTATTTTTGCCAATAAACACATTCATTGAAACTCTCCTTTCACCCTTTCCAAATTCGACATCACAAGCAGGGGTTTTCATGAACCAAAACTCAAGCTTTGAATGAAGTTCGATAATTACATTTAAGATCATGGTTATTAGTAATGACACGTGACCCCTTATGCCCCAATCTGTATCTAACTTTGTATTTTGTTGTAACCCTCATCTGTTCTGAGCTAATCGCTACTAGAACTATGAACATATTTAACAATAAACATATTTCTTTATTTGACCTACATTGAACCATTCCATAACCTTGGATAATGTATCATTTTACACTCCTGGAAATGGAAAAAAGAACACATTGACACCGGTGTGTCAGACCCACCATACTTGCTCCGGACACTGTGAGAGGGCTGTTCAAGCAATGATCACACGCACGGCACAGCGGACACACCAGGAACCGCGGTGTTGGCCGTCGAATGGCGCTAGCTGCGTAGCATTTGTGCACCGCCGCCGTCAGTGTCAGCCAGTTTGCCGTGGCATACGGAGCTCCATCGCAGTCTTTAACACTGGTAGCATGCCGCGACAGCGTGGATGTGAACCGTATGTGCAGTTGACGGACTTTGAGCGAGGGCGTATAGTGGGCATGCGGGAGGCCGGGTGGACGTACCGCCGAATTGCTCAACACGTGGGGCGTGAGGTCTCCACAGTACATCGATGTTGTCGCCAGTGGTCGGCGGAAGGTGCACGTGCCCGTCGACCTGGGACCGGACCGCAGCAACGCACGGATGCACGCCAAGACCGTAGGATCCTACGCAGTGACGTAGGGGACCGCACCACCACTTCCCAGCAAATTAGGGACACTGTTGCTCCTGGGGTATCGGCGAGAACCATTCGCAACCGTCTCCATGAAGCTGGGCTACGGTCCCGCACACCGTTAGGCCGTCTTCCGCTCACGCCCCAACATCGTGCAGCCCGCCTCCAGTGGTGTCGCGACAGGCGTGGATGGAGGGACGAATAGAGACGTGTCGTCTTCAGCGATGAGAGTCGCTTCTGCCTTGGTGCCAATGATGGTCGTATGCGTGTTTGGCGCCGTGCAGGTGAGCGCCACAATCAGGACTGCATACGACCGAGGCACACAGGGCCAACACCCGGCATCATGGTGTGGGGAGCGGTCTCCTACACTGGCCGTACACCACTGGTGATCGTCGAGGGGACACTGAATAGTGCACGGTACATCCAAACCGTCATCGAACCCATCGTTCTACCATTCCTAGACCGGCAAGGGAACTTGCTGTTCCAACAGGACAATGCACGTCCGCATGTATCCCGTGCCACCCAACGTGCTCTAGAAGGTGTAAGTCAACTACCCTGGCCAGCAAGATCTCCGGATCTGTCCCCCATTGAACATGTTTGGGACTGGATAAAGCGTCGTCTCCCGCGGTCTGCACGTCCAGCACGAACGCTGGTCCAACTGAGGCGCCAGGTGGAAATGGCATGGCAAGCCGTTCCACAGGACTACATCCAGCATCTCTACTACGATCGTCTCCATGGGAGAATAGCAGCCTGCATTGCTGCGAAAGGTGGATATACACTGTACTAGTGCCGACGTTGTGCATGCTCTGTTGCCTGTGTCTATGTGCCTGTGGTTCTGTCAGTGTGATCATGTGATGTATCTGACCCCAGGAATGTGTCAATAAAGTTTCCCCTTCCTGGGACAATGAATTCACGGTGTTCTTATTTCAATTTCCAGGAGTGTATATAAGGGGCGTTCAAAAAGAAACGAGCCAGAGGCACAATTACGGAAACCAGTACCTATATGTTACAAGAATTGACCCTGGATGTTGAGAAACTTGTCCCACTGTGACACAAGGTGGTGATTGGCTGTCTCATAAAATTTCTGGGTCTGCGGTGTTAAGCAGTTCCATACATACAGTTGGAGTTCGTCGTCCAAGGTGAATCGTTTGCCCCTCAGATCCTTTTTAAGGGGACCAAAAATGGCGTAATCACAGGGAGAGATGTCTCGACTGTATGGAGGGTGGCCGAGAACCTCCCATTTGAATTTCTCCAGGAATGCCGCGACTGTGTTGGTCGTATGAGGCTTTGCATTGTTGTATATCAGAATGACACTAGGGTGAGATAGATTGGTCGTTTTGATTTGATTGGTTGTAGAAGGGTGGTCAAGGTTTGCGAGTTCGGCCGCGGTGGTCTCGCGGTTCTAGGCGCTCAGTCCGGAACCGCGCGACTGCTACGGTCGCAGGTTCGAATCCCGCCTCGGGCATGGATGTGTGTGATGTCCTTAGGTTAGTTAGGTTTAAATAGTTCTAAGTTCTATGGGACTGATGACTTCTGATGTCAAGTCCCACAGTGCTCAGAGCCGTTTGCGAGTAACACTGGGCATTCACTGTTGTCCCGTGCTGCAGGAAGTGAGCCAAAAGGGAGCCATCTTGGTAAGTGAAGATCGTCAGTACAATATTTTCTGCACTCGTTTGGACGACGACGTCCAGCAGTACGTGCGGAACTGGTTAACATCGCAGACCTGAGAATTTTATGAGACAGCCATTCACTGCCTTGTGTGACAGTGGGACAAGTGTCTCAACAGCCTTCTAACATACAGGTGCTGGTTTCTGGCTCGTTTCTTTCTGAACGCCCTTTATACATAAAATCTGCCACTCTTTTCACATTTTAAATCAAATACTAGGCTTCCCATTTAAAAAAAAGGCACATTACGCATGAAATAACCTTGA
Organism: Schistocerca americana; assembly: GCF_021461395.2. Taxonomy (NCBI): domain Eukaryota; kingdom Metazoa; phylum Arthropoda; class Insecta; order Orthoptera; family Acrididae; genus Schistocerca; species Schistocerca americana. The sequence continues at coordinate 876,078,894 of NC_060119.1, forward strand.
AAATCACGTTCAAGGTCATGACCATTAGTAGCAATGTGTGACCCTCTCAGTCACCTACAACTTTTATCTGAAACATTTTTCTGTGTCTCATCTGTGTCCCGAGTTATTCCCCATTATTAAAATGATCCACCCTGTATATCGAAATTTACAGTTTCAGGGTTTTTAGACCGAACTACACTTTCCAGAGTGCAAGTGCTCCCAAGATTATTTATCTGATATAATTCTACCTTCACTATATTGTTTTCTACAGGACCTAACTGCGCATCACTTCGTTTGTGTTTTGGTTCCATCGCAAATTTCCTTTTTAGTCCTGTTATTGACTTATTGAGGTCTGTAATCTCATTTCTCACATTTTTTACTTCATTGTGCATAATATCGACATACCACCCAAACTGTTTGTTGATGCCTCAATTTACTACCTAATTTATCATTTAGTTCACTTTTGTTGCATCGATTTTATTATTTGTTGATTCAATTTTTCTCCTCTCCCCAAGTATTTATTTTCATTTTTTATTTCAGTCCATTTGATTCTCAAGTTGTTGTTTCGTAAATGTCATAAACTTTTCAAAAGTGTTTTTATAATAATTATGTAATCCTGTAGAACCTATTCCTCTAAATCTGGTATACGCACAGTCCTCCACTGCCATGCACCTATGATCATTCAAATGCCCAAAAATGGATTGAAATGCTGTGTGATGTGGTTGGTGTCTGTTAACCTACTTGTTTGTGGTATAGCCATGTTGCCTCTCGATCATTTCCACCTGTTTGGCCATACACAAACACTATCTGGCTTGTTCCCAACATGAATACCAGACCATTCTGCTGCTTGCAGTATACAGCATCAGTCACACTACTTGCAAGCAAATATATATACAGGGTGGTCCATTGATCGTGACTGAGCCAAATATCTCACGAAATAAGCGTCAAACGAAAAAACTACAAAGAACAAAACTTGTCTAGCTTGAACGGGAAAATCAGATGGCGCTATGGTTGTACCGCTAGATGGCACTGTCATAGGTCAAACCCCCATTTTTATTACATATTCGTGTAATACATAAAGAAATATGAATGTTTTAGTTGGAGCACTTTTTTCGCTTTGTGGTAGATGGCGCTGTAATAGTCACAAACCTGTGGCTCACAGTTTTTAGACGAACAGTTGGTAATGGGTAGGTTTTTTAAATTAAAATACAGAACACGGGTAAGTTTGAACATCAGCATACATTGCACCATTTAGATTGCCATCGATAAAATAGGGGCCAATTAACCTTCCTCCCATAATGCCGCACCATCATTAACCCGCCAAGGTCGCTGATGTTACACGTGTCGCAGCCATCGTGGATTTTCCGTTGCCCTATACTGCATATTATGCCGGTTTACGTTACCGCTGTTGGTGAATGACGCTTCGTCGCTAAATAGAACGCGTGCAAAATACCTGTCATCGTCCTGCAATTTCTCTTGTACCCAGTGGCAGAACTGTGCACGACGTTCAAAGTCGTCGCCATGCAATTCCTGGTGCATAGAAATGTGGTACGGGTGCAGTCGATGTTGATGTAGCATGCTCAACACCGACGTTTTTGAGATTCCCGATTCTCGCGCAATTTGTTTGCTACTGATGTGCGGATTAGCCGCGACAGCAGCTAAAACACCTACTTGGGCATCATCACTTGTTGCAGGTCGTGGTTAACGTTTCACATGTTGCTGAACACTTCCTGTTTCCTTAAATAACGTAACTATCCAGCGAACAGTCCGGACACTTTGATGATGTCGTCCAGGATACCGAGCAGCACACATAGCACACGCCCTTTGGGCATATTGATCACGATAGCCATACATCAACACGATATCGACTTTTTCCGCAATTGGTAAACGGTCCATTTTAACATGGGTAATGTATCACAAGGCAAATACCGTCCACACTGGCGGAATGTTACGTGATACCACGTACTTATACGTTTGTGATTATTACAGCGCCATCTATCACAAAGCGAAAAAAGTGCTCCAACTAAAACATTCACATTTCCTTACGTACTACACGAATATGTAATAAAAATGGGGGTTCCTATTTAAGAAAACGCAGTTGATATCCGTTTGACCTATGGCAGCGCCATCTAGCGGCCAACCATAGCGCCATCTGGTTCCCCCTTCAAGTTAGACGAGTTTTGTGCTTTGTAGTTTTTTCGTTTGATGCTTATTTCGTGAGATATTTGGCCCGGTCACGGTTAAATAATGATCTTACGTTTTAACAAAACTGTGCTTCAAGTATCTCCGATGGCGATCCATTGTGCAAAAGTGAAATATCTTTTTACAACTCTCCATAGAATAAATCACTGAAAAAATCTCAGGTTGCTGCTGTTTACAGCTCCACTTATCAGGCATAAAGATAGCTACACCATGGGCCATGCTCTACAATGTAGTCCCGTCCACCAGTTACTACCCCGACCTGTGGAAAACCTCCCGTATCCTAATGTTCCTTAAACCTGGCAAACCGCCGTCCGCCGTCTCCTCCTACCGTCCCATCAGCCTTACCTCGGTCTTCAGCGAGGTCCTGGAATCTACCCTCACCCGACGCATCCACCAGCATCTCCGCCAGCACCGCCTCCTTCCCGTTACCCAGTGTGGCTTTCGGCCGTCCTTCTCTTCCGACGACATTTTCCTTCACCTCACTCACCTCCTTTCCGACCAGGTTAATTCCCGTCGCTCCGCAATCTTCCTCTCCCTGGACCTCGAACGTGCTTATGACCGCGTATGGCATTCCGGTCTCCTCTTCAAGCTCCAAACCTTCGCCCTTCCCATTAACTACGTCCGTCTGATTGGCTCCTTTCCCTCCCGTCGTCCTTCCTATGTCACCATCCATAACACAGATTCCTACACCTTTTTCCCCTCTGCCGGTGTGCCCCAAGGCTCCGTCCTCTCCCCCTTTCTGTACCTTTTGTACACGGCGGACATGCCGCCGCCGTCACCCCCCGTCCACCTTCTCCAGTTTGCCGATGACACCGCCTTCCTTGCCCTTGCCCCCATCCTGCAACGCTCCCAACACCTTCTCCAATTCCATCTTCACCGGTTCACCGCCTGGTGCAACCAGTGGTTGCTCGAGGTCAATCCCTCCAAAACCCAGGTGATCATTGTAGGCAAAACCATCCCTTCCTTCCGCCTCCTTGATTTCTATCTCACCGTCTATGGCCGTCCTATCGCCATCACTCCCACCCTTAAGTAACTTGGCGTCAGCCTCGACTGTCGCCTCTCCTGGACTCCCCATCTCCGGACAATCCAAGACAAGGCACGCTCCCGACTCTGCCTCCTCAGGCTCCTTTCCGGCCGTACGTGGGGTCTGGACCCCTCCACCATCCTCCACACCTATAAATCCCTCATCCGCCCTATCCTTCGTTACGCCCATCCGGCCTGGATCTCTGCTCCCCCTACCTTTTATAAATCCCTACAAATCCTTGAATGCCATGCTCTCCGCCTCGCCTATCGCATCCGTCTCCCCTCCCCCATGCAGATCCTGTATGATCTCATCCCCTTCCCCCACCTCCTCCTTTTCCTTGAAAGGATACAGATCCTGTACACCTCCCACAAACTCAATCCTCCTCATCCGCTTGTCTCACCCATCCTCTCCCACCCCCGCCTGCTGCAGCACCTGTATTCCCATGTCCCACCCGGTCTCCATCTCTCCACCCTCCTTACCCTCTCCCAAGGTGGCTTCCGCCAGCTCCCCCTCCCTGATGATGTCCTCCTACCCTCCATCTACCCCTCCTATCAACTTTGATTCTCCCCCCGCCCACTTCCTGTGTCCTTTCCTTTAGGCATCCTCCCTCCCTTCTCTCTCCTTTTCCCCCCATCCCCTTCCTCCATCCCTCTTCCCCTGGGCTTCCCCTCCCCCTTCATCCCTTCCCCCTATCTCCTCTGCCCATGGCATCTCTGCTCTCCCCTCTCCCTCTTCCTCCGCCCCTCCTCCTCTCTTGGCAGGTCCCCGGACTCGCACACGCTCCGTGGACTTTCGCGCGCCGGAGATCATCGCCATCAGTGTCTCGTGTGTGTCGTCGTGTTTAGTGTTTAGTGTTCACCGTCGCACTCCATCGTTCACCTGTGCCATCGCCATCTTCAGTGTTTGTGCGTCGTATCAACAGTTTGCAGTGTGGATTATCGTCGAGTGTGAACGGCTCCGTGTTTGTCTCTATGTGTCTACTGTTTTATTGCCCACCGTTCTGTAACTTATGTGTCTTCTCACTGTTTTTTCTCATTGTGTAGTCTATGGCTGAAGAGCAGCGTAGAGTGCTGCTGACAGCCTACCTGTTGTACAGGTTTTCAAATAACAATAAAGAAAAAAGAAACTACACCATGCTGTCCATGTGTCATGCATGGTTTAAGCAATGTAGCAATGAGGCACTGCCTGGTCTCGTTATCACAGTGCAGAATTCTTTCGTGTGATTGACATAATTCATGTCAAAAGTCAGTTAATCACGTGAATATCTTTCACTTTTGACCCCTGTTGATAACATCTTTTTGTAGTTCTTTTTATAATATTTAACACCTCCTCATTCTTAGTCAAATTAAATTTATTTCTTCTTGAGTATTCAGATCAATTCAGGCAACACCACTGTATTAACCCACTACCTTTTCTCAGTAATAGATTTTGGTTGCTCTGGGGAATGTCATATTTTTTCTGTTACTTTCTTCATAATTCTTCAAAACCCTTATTATTATTAATATTATTAATTCTCTCTTCTTTGACCACCTATAATTCGTATCCTGCCTCAGGACACCAAATGATGCGTTAAAGGGGTTTGGTTGTACTTCATGCACAATCTGTCACGCTGTTTGTATATGTGTCAGCTTCTACCTTAATAATACCTTATGGTCTCCATTCTTGTAGTTGTTTTCTGCAGTGGACCTGCGAGACAGAGCTACTAGACCAAGACAAATGAAGGTGGGAGGAAAGACAATCCAGTCTACTCAGCCTACTAAATGATGTAAATAATTTTGCGGTATCTCTTCCGTATTTTACACGCATTGTATCCATGTACAGTTTCTCTCGCGACTGTGGGTGAAAAGATCTCTCTTAGCCCGCAACCCGTAGCTCCAAACAGGTAACAAAATGTGTTGCTGAACTGCTTTGACATAAGAGAGGGACTAAGAGCGACAGTTCTCATTTATGATCTTCCTTTGTTCGGGCACTGACATTACCATCAGTGCTTATCGCTCCATGACTTCAAGGCAGCGCCAAGCTGCCATGTCAAAGCACTAACAGACCTCAGTGGCAGATGGAGAGACACACCCATTGCGGCGCCTTGTTGATATTCTGAACTGCCATCTCTTACATCTATTTGCAAACACAGCAAACCAGAGGACACACAGTGGGATATTATAGACTTAAGAACTGTGTAAACAACTTACCCAGTTTCCACAAATATCTTCCATCTCCCTAAGTGTTTGTAAGTGGAGCATGCTATTCCTCAGAAGTGACGTTTTACACCACACACTTTAATAACACGAATCCACTCACAATAATATACGAACACTTTAGTCAAAGGAGTACACAGCAAGCCAATAATGAAGCAAAGGACGAAGACAATAATCCATGCAAAGAGGCACACTAATTCTTTGTGCACAATATCTGCTCTCTTGTCTCTATCGACTTCATTGGTTGATGCCACAACAGACACCCCCTCCCCCAAACACACACCACGGTGTAGCACCGAGGAGTGGATAGGAGGAACATCCTCCTGAGTGCAGACTTGCAGACATGTGGGAGGACAGAGGGGCCAACCGTAGTGAGAGTGGGTCAGATCACCGTGGGCAATACTTCAAGCAGGTGACTGGATGTCGAATTCCACCATGAAGACAGGATGATCAGCGTGAGGGTCCACATCGGTAGAGATGAACGCGGTTAAAGGATCCATTGTTAACAGTGATCAGTTGTATTCTTCCTCTGGGTTCCATACAACCCAAGCTGGCTGGCCTTAGTTGCTGGAATGCGACAAGAGTTGTGTTGTAGCGGAGCATCATGCGCACGCAGTCACTTAATACCTTATTCACGAAAACTCGCTGTACACTGTGAGCTTGAGGAACTATTTGACATCTGACTGTTTATCACTGATGGCAATTCTGAGGCTGCCACCGGCAGAAAAGGAAAGTGGAGGTCCACAGGTAATGTCAGACACTCACCAAACAATCCTTCAGCGAGAGAGGATTTCAGATCGCCCTTGTAAGCCATACCCAAGAACCCACAGTAATGCTTTGGTCCATTGCGAATCGTGACATAACAATGTAGCCTTCAGCATTTGGTGCTGCCTTCCATCTACCCCACTGATTCGTGTGGTAAGCAGTTATACTGAAACACTGCACTCCTCACAATGTGCATAATTCATCAGAGAAAAATGTTTCAAACTGCCACCCCTGATGGCTGTGATAGACAACAGGCGTCGAAAGTGAGATATCCACATACTGATGAATGACAATGACATAGACTCTACTGTCAAATACTATCAGGGAACACCTTCAATGCGCTGTATTCTATAGCTGATGGCTGACGTAATGTAAGTGAAACTGTGTAATTTAGGTCACAGCATGAACAAATCCAAGTGTACATGTTGAACACGTCCTTCAGGTACATGAAATGTTCTATGTGGTGGGAAGGTGTGGTGTCCTGTTTGGCTGCATTGGCAAGGAAGGCAGACACATGTCCACTTTCTGCAATCTGCCTTTAACCCAGGCCAGACAAACTGCTCCTTAACGAATCTTATGATGGAACGAGCAATGGGGTATGATAGATTATGCAAGAATTTGCAGAATTCTACCAGGACCAATGGGTGTGACCTACCTTGTGATGAATCACATCATAGGTGCCTGCTAGATGTAGCATGCGAGTGTTGCAACTGCAAACTTATCCTGTAGTCACCCAAGAGCAACTATAATTGTCAGTCTTGCTCCCATGACCAACTTTTGAAATCAGTCAGTGTACTAATGGCATGAATTATGTAATCTGCTACCATGTTTCCTGCCCCGTTTACAAGCAGATGTTAGTGGTAAATTGTGCAATATGGTCCAAGTGTCTGACGCAGTGGAGGACACGCCACGACTTGGTTTATGGATAGCGTGGACCAATGAGCGTTGGTCTTTAGGAAGTCTGAAGGGCCAACCCTCTACACTCTCTTTAAAAACACTTTGAGACAAAAAGAACGGAGTATCACGAAGGAATTACCCGAATGAGACGAAAGTTGGCAGATATGATGTTCGTGTACAGACAAACAAATAACTACAATTGCAAAAAAATTGAATGATTTATTCAAGAGGAAGACCTTCACAAGATGAACAAGTCAATAACTCATTGGTCAACATGTGACCCTAATGCAAGAATTTATTTGGCTTGTCATTGATTGACAGAGTTGTTGGATGCTCTTCAGAGGGATATCGTGTAAAATTCTGTCCAGTTGGCGAGTTAGATCGTCAAAATCTCGAGATAATTCGAGGATCTGGCCCACATTGCTCCAAACATTCTCAATTAGCAAGAGGTCTGGTGACGTTGCTGGTCTAGGTAGGGTTTAGCAAGTATGAAAACAAGCAGCACGACCTCTTTCCACCTGTGAATGGGAATTATCTTGCTCAAATGTAAGCCCAGCATGGCTTGCAATGAAGGGAAACAAAACAGGGCCCAGAACGTCATCGATTTACCAATGTGTTATAAGGGAACCGCAGATGACTACCAAAGGAACCCTACTTTGAAAAGAAATGGCACCCCAGACAATAAATCCTTGTTGTCAGGCTGTATGGCGAGTGACAGTCAGACTGGCATCCAACTGTTGCCTAGGAAGTATCCTGTACGCCTTCAGCCTCTAATCTAATTGACTGAAGTGATGAGTTCTGTTTCGAACTGAGCCCTGATGACCGATGAAGACGTGTCTGGAGTCGCCCCAGTCAGTGGTGGGGTACCCCACCTGACTGTCGCCTCCTATATGGCCTGACAACCAGAAGTAGAGGTCTGGGGCGCCATTTGTTTTTATGTCATGGCCTCTTTGGTTGGCATTCAAGGCATATTTACAGCATAGCGGTACATCGTCGATATTCTTCGCCCCATTTTGTTACCCTTTATGGCAAACCATCATGGGCTTAAATTTCAGTAAGGTAATGCCCACTCGCACATGACAAAGGATTTATTCTTTGTCTTTGTGCTATTGAAAATGTACCTCAGCCACCGTGGTCGCTATATCCCTCCCTAAATAAGAACGTTTGGAGTATTATGAGCAGAGCCCTCAAACCAGCTCTGGATTTTGACGAATTAACGCACCAAATGAACACAATTTCGCATGATATCACTCAGGAGGACATAGAACAAATATATCAGTCAATGCTGAGCGAATAACTGCTTGCATAAGGGCCAGAAGTGGACCAACATGTCATTAGTTAGCTCTAATTGTGAAGATCTTCCTCTTGAATAAATCATCCAGTTTTTCTGATGTTGGATAATTCCTTTGTGGTGCGTCCTCTTTTTGTCTTACAGTGCATTTCATTGCCTCAGATACTGCCAGTAATTCATAGTTGCAGGCTGACCACAACTGTTGGGTTCCCTTTAATTAACAGGAAAAGAGCCGTAGGGGTTGCCAGATACTGTATACCACTGTTCCAAACATGTGCCAATAACAGTTTCTCTGGCATCAGCTCTAATAAACAAATGTGCCATAGCATAGAGATGGGCCATGTTGTTAAGTCACATCGAAAGCATGTGTCATCTCCGTCAACCACTGTACAGTTCACTGCAGTGGCGCTTTGATTTTCGCAACCTGTGGAATATGTGGCCAATAACGTTTACCACACCTAAAAACTTTCGTAATTCTTGATAAGCTGTGTTCCTCTTCTGGTAGTTTCATCCCTGCCAGCGACATGAAATACTCCAACAATACCACTGTTTCCATAAATGACATTTTCTTTATTCGCCACCACACTTGAATCATCCAGCATATTGAAAAACTGGTGCAGGTATTCTTCGCGCTCTCTTGTGGAGGAGATGCAGTGAGGTATTGGGAAACAGAGCAAAATCAATAAAGTTCTGTAAGTGTGTGGTGCGTTTTTGAACTGAGATGGCATGTACAAAAAACTCTAAAAACCCAAAGAGGGTACTTTGAAATGTCCTCTATGACCATTGGTATCTCTAAGTAAACCTTTTTAGGTGTATAATGCTGAAGACTGAAGCACCTTATAATAACTGAATCTTCAGTACAGGATATAGGTTAGGAATGGTTTGAGTGTAAAGGGCTCTAAAATCTTCATACATCTGAAATTTATATCCTTGGGCAAGGCTATGTACTGTTGGAAGGACATATGATGCTCTTTGTTAACAATTCGACTACTGCAGCTTTCGCTATCTGTGACTTATAAGGAGATAGTTACCATAACTTGTAAAAGACAGGTTCTGGTTCTATGAATTGTATCTCACTTAATGTCATGGAGTGTAAGCGATAGGGAAGCATTAAATGTCCTAGTTTGGGAGGCTTTGTCAATATGTGTACTGTCACTAACTTGTGAGAGTGTCTTTGATGTACATAGAATATTGTTGAAGAGGGTAGGCAGTGTCATCCACTATGATTCCAGCAGAATGATGCAGTGTTGGATGGTTGGTGCTTTGAGAGCAGCACATGTTCTCATCACCTGTGGGTTCCACTGAGTAAAAATCCGCCAAAGCCTAGGTGAGCAACTCATCAATATTTAAGAACTAATTGAATATAAATCTGTGTTCTAGCTCACAATACCCAGATCGTAAAAAATCGCAAAATCCACTAAATCCAGGGTGAACAAAGATCAATATTGAAAAATTAGTAGAATATAAATGTATATTCTAACTCACTTATCCCGATTCGTCAAAAATCGCAAAATTCCACAAAGTTTCACGACTTTTTCCAATTTTTGTGAAACATTACCCAGAACATGTATTTATATTCTATTATAGCATCACAATGATAAACAAAAGTAAGTGATACATTTTCAAGTATTTTCAAAATATTTTAAGGATTTTTCATCATTTCTTCAAGTATTTTCATCAAAAATTTTAACATTCACATCATCTGTGCACAAGATTTTTCAAATATGTAGCAACTATTTCAAAGAAAAATTACAACCATAAAATGTAGATATAAAATTTTCAAATCGTTTCCAAATTTTTAGTTTAAAATTGTATATCATGAAACTCAGTATAATTTCCTTGTTCCTTCCTTCCTTTGTATCTCAGTTTAGTATCTTCAACTTCAAAACACTCAAAATTCTATCCATTTATTAGTTACAGACATAATTTAAAGTCATTATTGAGCATCATACAAATTTTTCCACCATATCTTATATTTAGGTAATTATATCCAGTAATGTTACATAAAAATATCTACCTCTAGCTCATTGATTTTTTGAACAACTTATTATTGTTTTTATTGTGGAGACATTTAAGTAGATACTCCATTTACATAGATAAAATATTTAATAAACAAAATTTAAAATTATTTATCATTGAAAATATCTCCTGAAATTGCTAAATAGCATAGAAATAAAAATATTTTATTCTGTTTAAAATTTATTTCTTGTTAATGGACTAAAAGACTACAATGAAAATGCAGAACGAAAAAAATTATACAACTGAAGGGATAGTAGATATTACATCTAATAATTCATATATTTTTCAGTTATCTGTAAATGAAGATGAAAACATAATTAACACTTTTTGATGATAAAGTTGAAGATTGCAATAGAAAAACATTAAGAGATGATGATAATTTTGAAAACATATAAATTTAAGGAAAAAAATTCTCATAGAATATTCCAGATTGTATGTTATATGATATATGCTTGTTTCAGTACATAATTATGTGCAAAAGTGTATCAGCTGGAATTATCTCATTAAAAGTGGCACACAATTTCACCATCGTTTCTAATGTTTCTACAATATTTTTCTGTGTGTCATATTCATGACATTAGTAGGGTAATCTGTAATAAAATTATATGAATTTATATCAGTATCCCCTTTCAGTTGTGTAGCTCGTTTAAAATCAAAATAACTGAAAAGCTTCCAAATCATAATTGGTGGTTCTAAATTCCACATTTGTTGTGGAAATATTTTATCCCTTCCATTTTTCAAATATGATGTAACAAATTTAACATAAACATATACTGGTAAATCAGTCAACTGATTATTAGTTTGAAACTCAACATAAATAAAATAATACATTTCAAACTCCACTGAATCATAATAATTTGTCATATCGATGTTAAAATATTTTATTGCCACTTAATCCTGCTATTTCTCCAACCAGAAATTCATAAAAAGAAATCGGTAGCCTAGAATTTTTAATATAGTTTATCATTGTCTAAGCTTATAACTGGGTTCATATTTAACAAGTGGAATTATAATTTCCTAGTTCTTAACAATAATTGTTTCGTCTTTTGGTGAAGTCTCTTTTCTTTCGGTTCCACCATGATTAAAATCGGAACAACGAAAAATAATATTATTTGAACCTGAATTAAAAATAAAAATTACAGTTAAGTCTTTTTATGACATTACTTCTTTATAATCGTTCATTTTTCTTCCCTTTTATTTTTCCATTAATGATAATATGACATTTCATGTGAATTTTATCAGTAAGAGACGAAGTAAAGTGTAAAAAAACTGCCTATAAAATAAAAGGATGTTGGAGGCTAGTCTAATTATAATTTTTTCTCTATGGTGAAAAAATCAAATAGTTTTGGTACATAGTTATCAATTAATTTTTCTGTTACATTTTCTGCTGTATGTTGGATAATCTGTTCCATTAGCTATAAAAATTTTGAAATAAATGTAAATTTAGTGTCATTTCTATGAAGCCAGTTATCATCAATATTATTCATTTGTATAGAACACGTCTTATTCATTCATTTCCAAAACAACTGTTACAGTAGCACCATTAAAGTCAATCAAACTTTTGTTTCCATAAGTGATATTTTTTGCAAAACCCTCAGTTTAGCATGAATTTGTGTAAGTAAATGATAGTTTGATTCATAAATTATTGCTGCTCAGAATTAAACATTAAGCTCAAATGAAGCAATAATATTAGTTTTATGAAGAAAATAATAGTTTTTTTGGAAAATTGTATCAGTTGAATTAAATGAACATTAATGAATTAAAGAGTTATAATTTTCTTAATATTCCTGCCAATAATGTTTCATTATCTGCTATAATATAATATTAAATGCCACCACACTTCCAATTCTATGCTTTATGTCCATATAGAATTTAATATCACTTCCAAAAAGATCTCTCTTGTAACATGTATATCAGATTTTTTGTATTAATGAATTTTTGAAAATATTGTAAGCATTTTTGACTAATAGGAATTTCTATTGTTTCACCATAACAATATGCATTTATTATTTTTTACTTAATTTTGGAGTAAAAAATGTTCTATTAAAATCAGCTAGTGCTACATTTTTTCAATCATCTCTTAGGGGTGCATGTAATCTTATTTGGGAACTGATGAACTACCTTTTAATTGAAGTCATCATTTCATTTATCACTAGTAAAAATGGTACTAATTAAATGACAAATTGAGACCCATAAACAGGAATTAAAATAATAAAAAAACGTGAAAAATATTTACACTGATCAATTTAATGCTGAGTTGTTGGTGCAAGTTGATTAGGAAAAATAATATTAATAATAGATAATTATGCTTTAGCTCCAAAGTGATTAAACTGGGATAAAATAAATAATTTATATGTTTATTCTTAAAATTTAGATCAACCAAAATTCCAAGAGTATATGGCAATGTGTAAAATGGTCAATTTGAATATTACTACTTTTATTGAAAATACTGATGGAATTAGACCATTGGATGAATTTGAAGGTAATACAGTTGTTTTATTTGATGATTCCATTCTTTAAATTCAAGATGTAGTCAGAGAATTTTTTACTAGAGCTAAAATAAAAAAATAGATTGTCTTTATAAGCTCAAACTTATTCAAAAACACCTAAGCAACTAGTCAGTGATGATCTAAATTATTTTAATACTTTTAAGCAAAATGATGCAGATTGAGCTCATATTTGCCACGTGTTTGCTGGTGGAGATTTAAATTCTGATAATTTGGAAGAAGTATGTAGTAAACATTGGTCTGAAGATCAGTTCGGATTTTGGACACTAGATATGAGAAGAAAAATTGATGACTGAAAATATCGAAATAAGATTAAGAATTTTCATATCTGTGCAAGCTTCACAATATAAACACAAACATTAAACATAAAAATAAATTAAACACAAAACATATACATTTACTGTAAGTATAAACATTAAACATAAACATAAATGTAGATGTAATCTGCAAGTTTTTAAATGTAAACACAAATGTGTAAAGATAAATTATATATGTTTTTTATCCACATAAAATGTCGGCAAAATATAATCTAAAAATTGTTAAACAAGCCCGATGAAATAAGAAAAATTTGCAGAATTAAAAGAAGAATTTAAAAAATGGAAGAAGCAACCGAGAATGGCATATGGGAAATTTAAAAAAGAAGATCTAGCTGTTATTTATTCAGTTGTAAAAGTTAAAAAAGGAATTGAAGGTTGAGTCAATGGCGTGTCAAGAGCTACTGAAGGAAATAAAGAAACTGAGTAACAACTTGTTCCGTATGAACATTTGTAAATACCTGAACATCTACCACCGACCAATTAACATTAACCAAACCAGAAATTTAACATGCATTAAAATAAATTTGAAGAAGAGAATAAAAATAGAAAAGAACAAAATGTAAGAAAGAAATGTAAATGAATCATGGAATATATTGCTTAAGTGAAGATACAGTTAAAACCTGCTAGTATGCCTAAAAGTATTGGTAGTTTTCCAGCAAAATTTGAATCTTTTAACCAAAAGACATTTCACTACACATGAGAGCTGAATCACTTTCTGCCAAATGTTCTTTTAATCTAGAGAACAGGTGATAGTCACTGGGCGACAAGTCAGGACTGTAGGGTGGATGGGTGATTGTGTTCCACTCTTCTTTCACCTCCTTGTTGGAACTGAATCGCTGGGACCACAATTAACGCTGACAGGTACTGTGAGACACTGAAAAAACTCAAACAGGCAATTCGTAACTGGAGAAGAGGAATGTTGAGCAAGGGCATACACATTCTCCATGACAACGCTCGTCCACACATCGCTCAGCAAACTGTTGCCCTCCTGCAACAGTTTCAGTGGAACATAATTACCCACTAACCCTATAGTCCTGACTTGGCACCAGTGAATATCACTTGTTCCCTTGGTTAAAAGAACATTTGGCCAGAAAACGATTCAGCTCCGACAACGAGGTGAAAGAAGAGGTTCATAACTTTCTGAGCAGCATAGCAGTGAGCTGGTATGGCATGGTCATACATAACTGCTGCAGCATCTACAAAAATGCATCGACAGAAATGGTGATTATGTCGAAAAATAGCTAAATGTTCAAACTGTAAACTGAAGTAAACCATTGTAGAAATAAACATGTCTAAGTACTTATAGAAAATAAGAGACCTTACTTTTGGGATTACCCTCTATAATCTATATAAATGAACAATCATTATCATATCTGATGTCATAAGTGCAAAAAATATATTTTGATATGTCACCCTCAAAAAACCATAACTAAAAATTGAGATGAGTGGTTGAAGGAATCTTTTCAGTATGTAAAACAAAAAAATATATTTGTTAAAAATTTTGTAAGTATTTGTGAAGAAATTATTGGTGAATTCCATGATCCATCAAGAAAAACTTTCAAGAGAAGAAATGTTGTTTGTATTAATATAGATGATTTATGGCAACCCAAATATAAGGAATTTGAAAAATAAATACATGAAATAAATATTTATCAACTGTAACCACGTTTTTCAAAAATTGGTTGCACTATTAAAGATAAACAGATAAAAACTAGAAAGAGTCTTTGGAAAATTTTTTTGACACGGACTCCAAGAATTCTTCAAACAGGTAATTTTACAAACAAAGATTTTCAAGAACTTATCAGAAATGTATCATTAACCATTACCAATATTTTACAGTCTTATATATATATATATATATATATATATATATCTGTTGCTCAAATATTTAATAGAACATAGTAGAAAAAATGAGGAAAAATTTAGCTCTTCAAGGTAATTAATTTAGCTACAGGTATGTTTACATACATAATAATACAAAACATTCTATACTAAAAAGGAAACCAAACGATGTAGAAAATTTAATTCAAATCTAACTCAAATTTTGTATATTGATATGAAAAAAATTTAAAGTTGGAGGTAAAGTAAGAATAAGTAAACTGAAAGGAATTATTGACACATGTTTGACTGCTAATGTGTTAACAGAAATTTTTGAAACTGAAGATGTTATATTTTCAGACAAATTATACACTAATTAAAAGATATAAAATGAAGTACTTATTACTAAGAACCAAAGCAAACAAAATTTTTGTGTATTATCTAGTTTTGAAAGTCATATAAAAGCAAGGTGATAAAAGATATTTCTCAGACATTTAGAATTCGATAATAGTTCAGAAAATAAATGTAAAGTTGTTTGCGACAGGTAAAGATGTCTTGACTGTACTACAAAATTACATATAAATAAAGAAATTTGTATTCTCAGTTTTTCTCCGCATTTCATTCTAGTGATGATGAACCATCTAAACTCATTAATAATTGACTAATTATTATGTCAGTTATTTATTTAATCTAAATAGTGATGAAATATGTATTGTTTATGATCATTCAAAGTGAGAAACTTATATATACACTGAGTTTTATACCCAAATTTTTGTACAGTTAAATTAAAGATTTGCTTCTTTACATTTATTTTGTACAATTATCATACAACAGTATTTTAAGATGTATTTGAAAATATACTTTTATTATTTTTTATTTCTTTCTCACTTAGATTATATAATACAATTATCTTGTTACTAACTTTATTTGTAACTTCTTCAGATATGTAAACTGTTTCTATTCTTTGAGAAGGTATTTTATCTCTTACTTCATTATGTTTTAATTTGAATTGGTTTAACAATAAATCATTCTCTATGTCTATGAAAATATAAATATAATATCTTTTATCATTAAAATTCAAGTCATATAACTCCTAATCTTCTTCTCTTGTTCATGAGTTAAAGGCTACTTTTAATAATTCCTCATGACCCTTGTAATTAACCAAATTTATCATATAGTAATATGTATCATTAATTTATAATATTTCAGATATATTTTTTCCTTCAAAATAAATCGTATTTTTTCATTATCACCACTTACACTTGTTCATGGTTACATGAAAGTTTGTCATGGATAATGTCTATGAACAATTCTATTTGTTAAGAAAACGTTTTAGTAGAAAGAATTTTCATTAATATTGCAAATGTATAGTTTCATTTAATATTTCACCTACGTTTTATTATATTTTAAATGAACAAATTTCTACAGTTGTTGATCGTGAAAATATTATTGGCAATGATAAAATTGGAGCAATGAAGTATGTAAATAATTGTAGTTGCTTAAACATACTGGGTAATTTAAATAGTCAATTAAGAGACAATGTCTTCAGAGATGTATTAACATTACTTCAGCTGACATTAAATTTTGAAGTAAATGGAGAGGTAAGTGAAGATACATTAAATTGAATGAATTTGCCTTCATGGACTGTAAAAGATTCCTTTAAAAGTTATAGAACAAGTGTGTATAAATGGAATAAAATTTTATAAAATGACATTATAATGGAACAAATAAAACTTTTTACAATTAGCAGAAACAGCATTTAATTTGCAAAAACATATTGAGATTACATAAACCAAAAGATAAAGGAAAGAGAAGGCACAATTGGTGTCAGCTGCATTGGGACTTTACGTGAAATTGGTGCAACCAGTGAAAATGTGTTTATACAGGGCTTCAAACTCAGGATCTCCTGCTAACTAGGCAGCAGTGACACGAGCTGCAGCCTTTGGACACAGTGTTTATCACGATTCTGCAGACTATCGCAGCACACCTCTTGGCCAACGCACAACTCCACATAACACTCCTACCCACAGTCCCTGTCCATGTCCTCCGTGTGCTACTTTGTGATTGATGTATTTCAGAAACAAAGCAAAGGCAAAACAGTTAATCAATATTTAGCTAATAAAGCATTTGAAAATAAGCTACAAACTATTAGCATAGAAATAATCTTAATTTATGTGATCCAAATATCTTTTTAAATGTATGTAAATAAAAAATAATTGAAACAGTGAAATAAAACTTAAAATTATGTGATGGGTTTAAAGTAACTTTTAAGCTTTTCTGTGATGACAATATGATATCATGAGATTCTGAAAAAATTACAGAATATAACTTTCAGAAACAAAATTAAACAGTCATATATGATAGATACTTAATTAAAAGTTATAAAAATGAGAAAAAAAATCACGAACGTCTGAATTTCAAGCCCAAGGTTCTGGATGCATTTTCGACCAAAATTATTGGATTACAATTAGCAACTAACAAATATATTTCTTAAACAGGTTCATCACATGGTGAATTACCAGAAAAATTTTAAAAAAAGTTTTGTTAATATAAAAAACAGATGTTAGATGTTTCCTGTGGTCTATTACATCCTTTAGACAAAAATGCAGATACAGCTACAACATATATGAATTTTGGACTAGTATCAATCAGAGTATCACAAATGTAAATTTCCTATTATACTTGCAGATATTTAAAAAACTGAGAGTAGAAGTTAATGTAGCTATTGCTTATTGATTTGACAATAAATACCTAATACACTCAATGAAAATAACTAAAAGTAAACGAGATATGCATATTAATCCATTATATTTTAAAAATGAATATGTTTGACTATCTCGTTGGGTAAAAAAATCGCTCAAGATAAGTTTCAGCTCAATTAACATGATATCCAGAAATGAAACTTTTTGTGAAATGTGTTAAATGGATTTTAATAATAAAGAAAATTAGACAATCGCATTCCAAATTGTTCAGCCAATAAACCAAAAGAAATTAATTCACCACTTAAAAAGTCATATAAAAAGTTTTAGACATTTATGCTGGTTTTGAAAGTTTATTTTTAAAAATAGATAACTGTCAACCTGTGTGGATATACAATGAAATATCATATCATGAGGGAAACGGTTTTTGTTATTCCATAAATACATGAAAAGATATTATAACAATCCAGTTGTATATAAGGCCATATTGTCATACAAAAATTGTTAAATGCATGAAGAAGTAAGTTGAAGAAATTTGTAATTTATTATCTGAAATTGAAAAAAATGAAAGTATTAACACATGAAAATGAATGAAATAATAATAAATCAAAAGCTTGTACATCATTTAGACATCATAATTCAGAAAAAAATTCGTCATTGTGACAATTTAACTGGAAAATGTATAACTCCATTATTTAATTCGCAACCAAAACATCCAAGTTTTGTCAAAACTAATTTTCATAATTTGTCATGGTATCATTCTCATTTAGTAGGAAAAGAACTTGGATGAGATGGAAAAGAAATAGATTTAATACAAAATAATGAAGACAGATTTGTTAGTATTGGTAAAAAACCAGAAAATTTGAAAATGAGATTTAGTGAGACGTTTATATTTATGGCTTCAGGTCTTGATGAACTTTCATCAGATTTGAGAGAATATCAAAGGACAAATATTAGAAAATTTTTTCTAGAAAATTTAGTAAATTTACTAATTAAAAAAGAAGTTTATCATAACGATTATATGGATCTTTCATCAAAATAAATATTTTATAATAACTTAGAAGAATGTTGTATTAGTAATGATGACTATAAAAACGAAAAGTTAATTTGGGGAAAAATTTACTATAAGAACTCTTGGTGAGCGTCTTCATTTATATCTCAACTGTTTTAGTCTTATCTTTGTGTTTCTGAAGATTTTAGAAAAACTTGTATAAAAGCCTATGATTTAGATTCATCTTGGTATTTCATAGAGTTATGTTTGAGTTGAGATTCGATATTAAAAATGATAAAATTTAAATTACAATATTTAATTATTGTAACATGATTCTAATGTTTGAAAAGAATTACAGGCACCTTATCTCAGTGTTGTAAAAGATATGTTGAAGAAAATAATAAAAATTATGATTTAATTAAGAAGCCAAATTATTTAACACTTTTAGATGGAAGTAGTTTATGTAGCTGGCCTATGAGTCAAAATTTAACACATGAAAATTTTGAATGAAATGATCCAAATGATGTCGATTCTAAAAAAAATTAGTGAAATTGCTGATGATTCATAATTGGAATATACTTTTGAAGTATATTTAGAATATCGAAAACTTTTATGTGATGAACATAAAGATTTAGCAATAGCTCCTAAAAATCTAATTGTGCATGGGGCTAAAGAAAAAAAGGTGTAGGAACCACCCGGTAACCACACAGTGGACTTTGGCGTTTATTCTGTGAAGAATGTTATTTACAGTGTGTTTATTCTTTGATTTTGTAGTAGCACTGTGCCATCTCTTTTTATATCTTTTGGCTTTGGTATTGTTCCTGTGTTCAACATCATGCAAAAATAAAGTTATATTCTTGAATGCATTACTCTCTCTCAAAAATAATTATTAATTAGTCTCAGTGGCTTTAGTGGTGACCCCAAACAATGAACATAAAGAAAACTACGATGTACAAACAAGAGAATTCAGCGACTTCAGAAAGTGCACGGAGGAATGAAGAGATGCAGACCGTGAACCTTCAAGAACAGATTCATGAACAACATGAAGGACCGAAGTTAGCATTGGAGACGCCTATTACTCCAACGTCATACACGCGTGCTGCCGTACAAACCAACAGCTCGACGGAAAACATGCAGCACGTAAAAATTCGATCTGCACAGTTTCTACCTGACAAACTGCAGCTATGGTTTGCAGTTATTCAGCTCACGTTCGCCCAAAGCAAGATCCATGATGAGCAGATGAAGTTCGGGATAACGGTGAATGCGCTGTATGCTAGAGCAGCAACTGCAGCATTAGATGGTAATACTCCGACATCCAGCAGAACGAGCGTACGCAGCATTGAATAATGTATTACTCACCAGAATGCGTAAACCGTTAAATCAACGCATACGGCAGGTGTTTAAACAAGAAGCTATAGGTGACAGGACACCGTCAGAATTTTGGAAGCATTTGCGCAGTATCGTCAACGCAGAAGAACTGTCAGATGCGATGCCCAGACACATCTGGCTGACACATATGGCTAGATCAGTTATCAAGCACGGTAAAATCCGCACTATAGCGCACGTCATTTATGTTGGCGGCCGAGTTTAGGTTCGTTCTGCGCATCTGACGTCACAAAACACAGTCAGCCAATGAACAGAGAACGACGTTGCCAGATCTCCACTGCAGTGCAGAGCATGGACGAGTGTCTTCAGTTTTAGAAACGTTCAGTCATAAATAAAGTAATAGAACAAAAGCAATGTCTTGATAGCAGACATTCTTTTATAGAAAGTTTGGAAAAGCATTCTTTATACCAATCGCTTCATATTCTATTAATTAATTAAACCAAACAAGCAATAAGACTCCTAATTCAGGCGATAGCAAGGAAAGGCGTGTGTATCAATCTCACGAACCGCTTTTTCGCATTAAAGAACAGCGTTAATTGTTTATTTCCTATTGTACTTCGACGAAGCGTGAGTAATTCATAGTCATACCAACAGTGTTTGTCAGTATTTTGTGTGACATGTTAGAGTCCTCATGGCGTTCTGTAGCCAGATGAGCTGCGTTAGCGTAACGGTTAATGTGTTGGGCTTCTACGCGAAAGGTTAACGGTTCAAAACAAAGCCAAACGTGCCCAGTGTAAATAAAATTTTTGTTACAGTCGCGAAATATTTCTCAATTTTACATACGACACCTATGCGGTACTTAAATTAAATGAGATATTGTTATACAGTAAACTTCATATGAAATTTAGGTATCTTGTCCACATTTCATTCTCAACATTGTGGCAACTAAAATCGACCATACGGAAAGTATACTCTGTGGACTTTTACCTCTCCAAACTCTTCAAAATTTCTTGCAATGGTTTACTATATTTAATGTTGCGTGATAACTGCGTTGAACATCGAAACAAAATTAAGTCATTTATGGGGGGAAGGTATCGGTCAAGAAGATGTTTAAAAATCAAATTTTTGGGCCAAATAGTTTTTGTGGAATCGAATGATAAGAGTGTCAAAGCAGTCGGAACACCATGTGTCTGCACAGGCGAGCAGTGCAGTGACAAAATCGCGCACAGCGCGGAATGCAGGGAGCATGTCTTTGTAGCAGCGAAAGGGTTAATGCGGCCGTGGTGGCTTTATTTCACGAACTGCGCGCTCCCCCTAAACGTAAGCTTGCGAACTATGCTATACTATGGCGCTGCTTCTCTTGGCGCATGCGTCATGTGCAACTGGCAACACAGCAATCTCCTGCGTCTGGGCGGGCATGCGCGAGCCGCCAAGATAAAAGAATTGAACTATAGTACGAGGTGCATTCAAGTTCTAAGCCCTCTGATTTTTTTCTCTCCGGACTGTAAAGAGATAGAAACATGCGCATTGTTTTAAAATGAGACCGCGTTCAATGTCAATACGTCCCAGAGATGGCAGCACCATACGGCAGATGGAATTTTACCGCCAGCGGCGAGAATGAGAACTGTTTTAATTACTTAAAATGGTGACGTTTTCCTTACTTGAACAGCGTGCAATCATTCTTTTTCTGAATTTGCATGGTGTGAAACCAATTGAAATACACTCCTGGAAATTGAAATAAGAACACCGTGAATTCATTGTCCCAGGAAGGGGAAACTTTATTGACACATTCCTGGGGTCAGATACATCACATGATCACACTGACAGAACCACAGGCACATAGACACAGTCAACAGAGCACGCACGATGTCGGCACTAGTACAGTGTATATCCACCTTTCGCAGCAATGCAGGCTGCTATTCTCCCATGGAGACGATAGTAGAGATGCTGGATGTAGTCCTGTGGAACGGCTTGCCATGCCATTTCCACCTAGCGCCTCAGTTGGACCAGCGTTCGCGCTGGACGTGCAGACCGCGTGAGACGACGCTTCATCCAGTCCCAAACATGCTCAATGGGGGACAGATCCGGAGATCTTGCTGGCCAGGGTAGTTGACTTACACCTTCTAGAGCACGTTGGATGGCACGGGATACACGCGGACGTGCATTGTCCTGTTGGAACAGCAAGTTCCCTTGCCGGTCTAGGAATGGTAGAACGATGGGTTCGATGACGGTTTGGATGTACCGTGCACTATTCAGTGTCCCCTCGACGATCACCAGTGGTGTACGGCCAGTGTAGGAGATCGCTCCCCACACCATGATGCCGGGTGTTGGCCCTGTGTGCCTCGGTCGTATGCAGTCCTGATTGTGGCGCTCACCTGCACGGCGCCAAACACGCATACGACCATCATTGGCACCAAGGCAGAAGCGACTCTCATCGCTGAAGACGACACGTCTCCATTCGTCCCTCCATTCACGCCTGTCGCGACACCACTGGAGGCGGGCTGCACGATGTTGGGGCGTGAGCGGAAGACGGCCTAACGGTGTGCGGGACCGTAGCCCAGCTTCATGGAGACGGTTGCGAATGGTCCTCGCCGATACCCCAGGAGCAACAGTGTCCCTAATTTGCTGGGAAGTGGCGGTGCGGTCCCCTACGGCACTGCGTAGGATCCTACGGTCTTGGCGTGCATCCGTGCGTCGCTGCGGTCCGGTCCCAGGTCGACGGGCACGTGCACCTTCCGCCGACCACTGGCGACAACATCGATGTACTGTGGAGACTTCACGCCCCACGTGTTGAGCAATTCGGCGGTACGTCCACCCGGCCTCCCGCATGCCCACTATACGCCCTCGCTCAAAGTCCGTCAACTGAACATACGGTTCACGTCCACGCTGTCGCGGCATGCTACCAGTTTAAAGACTGCGATGGAGCTCCGTATGCCACGGCAAACTGGCTGACACTGACGGCGGCGGTGCACAAATGCTGCGCAGCTAGCGCCATTCGACGGCCAACACCGCGGTTCCTGGTGTGTCAGCTGTGCCGTGCGTGTGATCATTGCTTGTACAGCCCTCTCGCAGTGTCCGGAGCAAGTATGGTGGGTCTGACACACCGGTGTCAATGTGTTCTTTTTTCCATTTCCAGGAGTGTACATCGACAGTTGAAGGAGACATGTGGTGATCGAGTTATGGATGTGTCGAAAGTGCGTTCGTGGGTGCGACAGTTTAATGAAGGCAGAACATCATGTGACAACAAACCGAAACAGCCTCAGGCTCGCACAAGCCGGTCTGACGACATGATCGAGAAAGTGGAGAGAATTGTTTTGGGGGATCGCCGAATGACTGTTGAACAGATCGCCTCCAGAGTTGGCATTTCTGTGGGTTCTGTGCACACAATCCTGCATGACGACCTGAAAATGCGAAAAGTGTCATCCAGGTGGGTGCCATGAATGCTGACGGACGACCACATGGCTGCCCGTGTGGCATGTTGCCAAGCAATGTTGACGCGCAACGACAGCATGAATGGGACTTTCTTTTCGTCGGTTGTGACAATGGATGAGACGTGGATGCCATTTTTCAATCGAGAAACAAAGCGCCAGTCAGCTCAATGGAAGCACACAGATTCACGGCCACCAAAAAAATTTCGGGTAACCGCCAGTGCTGAAAAAATGATGGTGTCCATGTTCTGGGACAGCGAGGGCGTAATCCTTACCCATTGCGTTCCAAAGGGCACTACGGTAACAGGTGCATCCTACGAAAATTTTTTGAAGAACAAATTGCTTCCTGCTCTGCAACAAAAACGTCCAGGAAGGCTGCGCGTGTGTGTTTCACCAAGAAAACGCACCTGCACATCGAGCTAACGTTACGCAACAGTTTCTTCGTGATAACAACTTTGAAGTGATTCCTCATGCTCCCTACTCACCTGACCTGGCTCCTAGCGACTTTTGGGTTTTTCGAACA
Organism: Schistocerca americana; assembly: GCF_021461395.2. NCBI lineage: Eukaryota > Metazoa > Arthropoda > Insecta > Orthoptera > Acrididae > Schistocerca > Schistocerca americana. The sequence continues at coordinate 876,102,875 of NC_060119.1, forward strand.
ATGAAAGACACTCTCCGTGGCCGCACATTCACCAGCCGTGCTGCTATTGCCTCAGCGATTTTCCAGTGGTCAAAACAGACTCCTAAAGAAGCCTTCGCCGCTGCCATGGAATCATGGCGTCAGCGTTGTGAAAAATGTGTACGTCTGCAGGGGGATTACGTCGAGACGTAACGCCAGTTTCATCGATTTCGGGTGAGTAGTTAATTAGAAAAAAATCGGAGGCCTTAGAACTTGAATGCACCTCGTAACTCGTGGAGTAAAAATAGAAAAGAAAAACATGCAAAACATCTTGACGATAGCAGACAAATTTCATGCTACCATAGGTAATCTACAGATGGCTTTCAAGGCAATCTTTAACGGGGAAGAAGCGTTAGAAGTGATAGCAGCAATACAGAAGACTCAGCAAACAGACGTCAACAAACAAATAGAAGAACTGACACGACAGATGACATTATTGCAGCAACAGGTCTCACAATTGTTACGGAACGAAAAACTGCAAGGCCAATGACAAAATTCAGCAAGGACAGGTATGTTGATGCCATCAACGCTTCGCGAATAGAGCAACAAACAACAAAGTGTTCGCAGCCATGTGTGTACTCAAACGTGGGCGACGGCCAGCAGTGGGAGAAGCGGGCCCCGGTAGCACAGAAGAGCGCCTGCAACAACGAGGTGAGATCGACGCAAACGACGGACGGGTAAGTAACGTCAATAATTTTCTTACCACCTCCGAACGGCTTTATGTCAGAGATGTCAAGTCGAACCGTTGCTATCTAATAGACTCGGGATCCGATGTGAGTGTGCTCCCCTTTACTGACTATCAAGGAACGGATAGCACTCCATTGATGCAGTTAACCGCAGTAAATAAGTCGCCCATTGTTGCTCGTGGCACACGTAAAACCGAAGTCACTTTAGGTTTCTCGCAAAGCAATCAGTTGGCCTTCATTCTGGCGAGGTGTCGGAGACGATATTGGGTGCAGACCTTCTTTGTGACATGCACATTACCACAGATCTTGCTAATGCACAGATTAAACTAAATCAAGAGACAGTAGATGGCATCACGGAACGTGACACTTACTGCTCTGGCAAGCATAACTGTGACGCGGTGTCACATGCCCTAAATGATAACACGCTCGCAGAAAAATTCGCAGTAACTCACAAAACTGTACGCTGCATTTACACCACGTCCGGTCAGCCAATACGTCAACGACCGCGCAGCTTAGCACCCGACCGGTTGGTAGCAGCAAAAGCAGAATTCGAGGCATTATTAGCATCATGTGTCATACGTAGATCAGACCCCCCCCCCCCCCCCCCCCCCCGTGGACGTCACCCATACATTTGGTAAAGAAAAAAGATGCGTCGTGGAGACCATGTGGCAATTACAGGAAGTTAAATGCATGTACTATACCAGGTCGTTACCCAGTGTCTAATATTCGCGATTTCACAAATCAATTAGCATTATTGATTGTGAAAAATCCTACCACCAGATACCGGTCGCAGAAGAAGACATACCGAAAACAGCTGTAACAACACCTTTCGGTTTATTCGAGTATGACCGAATGCCTTTGCGGTTAAGGAACGGAGCTCAAACATGGCAACGATTATTGATGAACTGTTGCGCGGGTTGAAAGGATGCTTCGTGTATCTTGATGACATATTAATCTCGTCAACGACGGCAGAAGCACACGAGAAGCAACTGTCCGCAGTGTTAGCCCGCATAAACCAGTACGGAATAATAGTCAACAAAGCAAAATGCGAACTGCGAAAACGGCAAGTGACGTTGCTAGGATATGAAGTTTCGGCAGAGGGCATACGCCTGCGGGAAGACAAGGTAGCAGTAATCGACAACATGAACTGCGCCGAGACTTACCATCAACTCAGACAATTTTTAGGTGAGGTAAATATCTATAGACAACATTTGCCGCGAGCTGCGCTAGGACAAGCGCCCTTGACAGATGCGCTCACAGGTAAAAATGCAAATGTCAAACGAGCATTGCAATGGAACGTGGACATGGAGAGAGCATTTCAACACAAAAAGGCCGACTTAACGAAAAGCAGTACTCATTACTCACCCAGTACCAAAAGCACCGCCGGCCGAAGTGGCCGTGCGGTTCTAGGCGCTGCAGTCTGGAACCGCGAGACCGCTACGGTCGCAGGTTCGAATCCTGCCTCGGGCATGGATGTGTGTGATGTTCTTAGGTTAGTTAGGTTTAACTAGTTCTAAGTTCTAGGGGTCTAATGACCTTAGAAGTTGAGTCCAATAGTGCTCAGAGCCATTTGAACCATTTTTTTTAACCAAAAGAACCTCTGCCAATAGTAGTCGAGACGCGTTGGGAGCCGCACTGCACAAGAAAGTAAACGACAAATGGCAGCCTTTGGGTTTTTTGTCACGCAAACTTGCAGACCCACAAAGGAAATGGAGCGCATACGACAGAGAACTATTAGCGATATATGAAGCTATCCGGTACTTTCGCCTGTATGTAAAGGTAAAAGCATTTACTGTATACACCGACCATATACCAACAGACCTTGCATTCAGTAAGTTAGATAACTGTTCTCCACGTCAATTTCGCCAGTTAGAATATGTCAGCCAATTTACTACAAATACCAAGCATACGAAGGGAGTCGAAAACATTGTCGCCGATTGCCTGCCGCGGGTCTCGGTTATTTCACAAACCACAGACTACGATAAATTAGCCGCAGCACAAGCTAATGACGCACAACTCCAAAAGTACTTACAGGACGTAACAACCGGACTTCAGTTGAAATTAATCCAGCCGGCGGGCGCGAATGTGAAGATATGGTGCGACATAGCTACAAACAATTACAGGCCTTTCATCCCAAGGCAACTACAGAAAGAGGTTTTCGACAGCATACACGGACTCAAGTCATCCAGGTAGTAGCGAAACTATCAAACTACTCACGGAACGTTTTTCTGGCTGAGTATAAGGAAGGATTGCTGCAGTTGAGTAACAACATGCACGCTGTGGCAAAGGAACCAGATTGGACGGCATGTACATAAAGCAGTTGGAGATTTTTCCCCAGTAACAAAGAGGTTCTCCCACATTCATTTGGACATTGTGGGCCCTCATCACCTTTGGAAGGCTACAAGTATTTGTTGACATCAGTGGACCGGTATACAAGATGGGTAGAAGCTTCTCCACTATCGAACATTTCAGCAGAGACGGTAGCTCGAGTAATTTTGGCTTCTTGGATCTCCCGTTTTGGATGTCCACTATACGTGACAACCGATCAAGGACAACAATTTGAATCCACTTTATTCCAACAACCAGCCAAACTCTGTGGATTCCGCCATCACCGCGCCACCGCTTGTCACCCAGTGAGGAATGGCATGGTTGAGAGGTGTCACAGAACATTAAAGTCAGCATTAATGTGCCATAACGACAGTTGGACTTCAGCGTTGTCAGTGGTGCTGCTAGGTCTCCGAACTGCCTGCAAATCAGACCTAGATGCAACCATGGCTGAACTGGTTTACGGAGAAAACCTCAGGCTGCTGGCAGAATTTTTCGTTAAAGCGACGGAAGCGACAGCGGGTAACATGCCTTACGTCTTGCAACAAGTCCGCAACCACATGGCACAGCTACGAACGACGCCTTGTTCTCGACATGGCACCAACACGCCATTCGTTCACAAGCAGCTTAGCGATTGCCCTTATGTAAGGCTGAGGACAGACGCTGTACGAACATCTCTTCAGTCGCCGTGTACTGGGCCATATCAAGTACTCACGAGTGGAACATACGCTGCAGATAAATCATGACAGGAAGCGACAAACAGTTTCCATTGAGAGAGTTGCACCAGCGCACATGTGGCCAGCAGCTGACGAAGAAAATTTAGACGCCAATGAAGAACCGCCGCCTACACAATATGACGAAGAGGTGTTGCCCGCAGAGAGGAACACGCCAAACCAGAAGCAGGAAGCCACACCTGAAGACTCATCGTTCTCAGAGAAGCGCTCTAGGGCGGGCAGAATTATAAAACACAAGTATCGTTATGTGCCCGGAGCTCCACTTTACAAAGGGGGGGGGGGGGGGGGAGGTCTGTGTAGGTACCGCCTGATGACAGAACGAAATCTCGCAGTGGACTTTGGCGAATATTCTGTGAAGAATGTTATTTACAATGTGTTTATTCATTGGTTTTGTTCTAGTGCTAAGCCAACTCTTTTTATATCTCTTGACTTTGGTATTGTTCCTGTGTTCAACGACTTGCAAAAATAAAGTTATATTCTTGAATGCATTACTCTCTCTCAAAAATAATTATTAATTAGCATCAGTGGCTTTAAAGGTATTAATGATGCTCAATCATAAATCAAAAATTATGTAGTCTGCTACAGAAATCTTAAATATTATTGGTCTTTCTGGATGAAGACAACAAAATACATGAATATTAAATTTTAAATAATCTAAGTAGCTGAAAAATAAATGATACAGGAATGAGGGCTAAGATGGAAAATGATTCTGAAAAAGGTTTCTACATAAAATATAAGAAACACTGTAGATATAAAGTTAATTTAAAATACAAGAAAATTTGAAAACTTGTAGCAAAATCAAATTTTAAAGGAAGAAAAATATTCAATGGAAATCTTTCTGCATTTCACATGAACAACACAAAAATTATCTTCAATAAACCAGTTTATGTTGGAATGAGCATACTCAATTTATTCAAAGACTTGATATATAATTCTCACTACAATGCAACCAAAATATGGAGAAAAGCTGAACTTTAATATCAAGATTCTGTCAGTTACATTTATAATATAGAAACAGAAAATTTTTATGAAGATATGAAGGAAATTCTCGTAAAATTTGATACACGTGACTATCTAAAAGATAATATTTATAACACTCATCAAATCAATAAAAAATAATACATAAATTGAAAGATGACTATAATGGAAAAATAATGGAAGAATTTTGTGGTTAAAGACAAAAAACGTATGCTTGTATAACTGGTGATGATGAGGAAAAAATCAAATTTTATAAGAAATAAAATAAGTTTACAAGATTATGAAGATTGTTTGTTTAATAATGATAAACATGACAGAACTATGAATTTAATTCCTATTAATATACATGTAATTTGCTCTGTTGATGTTAATAAAACAGCATTAAATCCACATAATGATGTATTTTGGACAAAGAAATACATGCATTACCTTTGGGAATTACAGATTAATATAATAACACAAAATTTACGTTTAATATATTTTTAATTTCTGATAAAATTCGCATTTAATATATTTGTGTTTTCCATTGAAAAATGAATCTGTTATACGTTCTTTGAGTTCTAAGCTATATTCCCAGCCATCATAATCATCTTTTAAACACATAACATATCTGAAAAACTCCTCTTATCGTAATTCACAATACATAATGTGTACATGATAATTAACATTCTCACAGCTTTATCAAATACCACCTTTGATGTTCCTATTAAAATATGCTCAATACAAAATTTTCAAGCTCTTCCAAAACATTGAAGAGACTCATTTATATTGAAAAAATTTTAATAGTATAAGTCAGGGAGAAAAGTGAAAAATTATTAGTTGTTTTACTGAGTTTTGCACTTTATTATCCACATTTTCAAGAAAATAGAGGCGAAAATGAGATAATGGTAAGAAACTCTTACATCTTGATTTTATGCTTGAAAATTCCCAATTTTCTTCGAAACATTTAGAACATTTTTTAAAAAACTTTGCATAAATTATACGAACTTTCGAAATTATTGGCGAAAGTACTCGGAAAAACGAGAAACACATTTATGATATGTCGAAAATACTTGAAAAACTGGTCATTTACCTTCATTAATATTAGTGATCCTATAGTAGAATATAAATGTGTCTGCTGGGTAATTTTCCCAAAAATTGGAAAGATGAAGTAATTGTGAGGGAATTCCGAGGAATTTCTCGATTTTTCACCATTTTGGATAAGTGACCTAGAAGATACATTTATATTGTACTCAGATTCAACCCCTGATCTATAGGTCCTTCCTACTTCAACATAAATGCATGAGTCTGAAGCGCTGTGTTGGCTGACAGTTAACATTGTTAATGTATGAACTTTTTAATGATGAAAGTTGATGTTTACCTCCTGCGATTCTGTTGCATTGGTCATGCAGGGTCTGTAAAAGAATTTTCCTGTTGCAATCTAAGATATTCCTGTTTTGTATCCATTTACAGTTGATTAGTTGCAGCCAGTTGATTGTTAAGTGATGATCATAGCAGCTTAAGTGTGCACACAGGTGGCTGGATGCTTCTTCATATTGTGGAATAGTCTGCACCAAATGTCTCCCATTCATACCTTGAATGCTATCACTGGATGTTCTGCTGAAAAGCAGCCCTTCTCTCAAATCAGGACACAAGTGAAAATGGCGCAGAAAATCTGCCCCTAACAAGTATTCATTCATGCCCATTTGCATGAAAGTCCATGTTAAAGGTTCGTCATTTTCCAACTTAGTGTTGTGTACAGTAGGGCCATATGTCATAATAATTGAACCATTCGCTACCTTGAGTTGCAGTGAGAGATCTGCAGCATGATGGGGAGGAGGACGGGGAATAGTGTTCAAGATTATGCTGAACTCAGCTCCCAAGTTGACCAGAAAATATTGGTTAGTACTTCCATCAAGTATGTAGATGCAGCCATTGAGGATCAGATGCTGGAAGCAAGTTAGTTTGATTCATGTGGTGAAAGTATTGGAATTCTTTCGTAATATTTTGACCTCTGACACCTAATGAAGATCACAAGTGGCGTTCGGCTCCTCACTTAGAGGAAAGTGCTTATGCATTCCAGTTCTGAAGCAGGTGTGAAGCCAGCACAATTATGTAATCTGTCAGCCACTGGCAGCACCCTGGATGGAGAGCAATGCTGCTCAGTTTGTTGTTGTCAGCTAATTGCAGTATGTGTCAGTCACCGAGTGGAGTTGACCTGTGGTAGGAGCACTGGGAGTCTTCACGTGCATTCAGTCCTGCTCAGCCAATGCCAGCCATAATGAAGAGTTTTATGGTTACTTCAGCACTGTAGTTGGCATTTTGTGAAACGTCTGGTGTTGTCGACTCTTCTCAGTAGCTACCTGTGAGGCATCCATCTTATAATGTAAAAATATGTTCTGCTGTCTATAATTTACCCACTTGCGGGAGTCCTTCATTACAAATTAAGAACACTTGAAACCTGGGAAGCAATTTACTTACCCATATGGCCTACATTCACTGTCTGGTATTTACGTAGGATCCACTAGAGTTCGTAGCTGGCACCAAAAATGAAATAGTGGCCATCTGTTAAACTGCTCCAAGAAAACTACCTGTTGAATTCGTTGCTCAGGTGACTTGCACAGTCTTAAAAGTAATGGCAATATCGTTGTCTCATGTTTGTTGAAAGCTGGTTGTGATAATGTAACATTGCTGATGATAGAAGCATGCTCTTCTATATGACACAGAAATACAGAATATTTCAATGTTTCATTAAAATTTTTTGAGTTGAGAACACTGATTCGATAGCAGACCAAGTTTGTGGTTGTTTGGTAGGAGCTGGAGTTCTGGTAACACATGCTGACCAGTGAAAACATTGCTGGAAAAATGTTCTTATGGCACTGATTTGATCTGGGTATTGTTGGACAGAAGCCCATCTGTCGACATCAGTGCAGTAGAAAACTTGGAAATCTTCTGGTGTGGTTTCGCAGACGACTACACTGACACATAAGAACAGATTTGTCACCTTGAAAACTGGTATGGTAACACATGTCGAATTGGTGGGAAGGGGGGGAGGGCGCAGTAAGAATGTGATGCAACACCCACAAAATAGAGTGTAGTGTAGGTCCATTAACACACGCAGTCCGTTTCTGGGTTCCTCTGTCAGATATAAGTCAATCAGATCCATGGGAAGCAATACAGGATGTCGCTACGTGGAATCCACACATCCATATACATACATGGGAAGATGATTTTAGTCACATTCACTAGCAGCTTCAGACTTAGGTAGATACATATTGATGGTAATAATATGCTGTCCATGATAAACACAATCATAACTGTCAAAACTAGCGAAAGGTCCAAATAAATTGTGAGAATGCGAGAAAGTTGTTGCATCAGCAGGAAGGTAACGATGAGTGCTTGAAAAATTTGTAGAAGACGTACAACTGTTGTGGATCAACAAATCTCAGAACTTAAAACCATTGAGTATGCAGAATAAAAGGAGAGTACTGTTCCCATGAATCTTACCACTTTATTAACACAAATCTATACACACATTAAGATGTAAATACTTCAGTCATAAAGAGTATACAGCACGACAGTAACGAAACCGAAAGACAAAGACAATAACCTGTGCAAAGAGATTCCCTCATTCATTGCTATTAACCTCGAATTTGTGCGTCTGTATCTACTTCGACAGTCGATGCTGTGACAAGATAAAAGGTTTGTTTACGAATGAAGTTCTGCAAAATATGTATTTGTGTGTGGTTCTCAGCATCTCATGTGGTTGTAGATGAAAAAGGATTTGCCCTACCTAAACGAAGGTAATTGGAAATGTAGGAGTGAAATAGGTTCACACAATAAAATTACTTTAAGTGATGCGTTAACTCACACATCAAATTCAGATTAACATCATTTAGCAATGAGAGGTCCCCAGCGGTGCGATCGCCTTTTCGAAACAATCTATAAAATAATGTAGGTTAAAGTGCAATCAATCAAATTGTGGTGACGTACACAGAAGTAGTTAAACATCGACCGTCACCAGCTACAAAGGTTTGATTTCTCTTTGCCATGTTCTTTGGGGTGTCAAGCAGAGACCCATGGCTTGGCGCCCTTTCCTTTGTCTTTGTGCTGTATACATTTTGCCATAAGAACAATAACTCAGTGTTTTTAGTAACGGGCGTATTATTCGGTATTACAGTACCTACTTATACCCCATATTGGTGACCCCGAGTTCGTTATTCCACCGTTTCGCACGAGTTAAGCGATCGGGACTACCGCGTCGCGAAAAACGCTATTTACATCCATCGACTCAACCGCATCATGGAGACCACGACCACGGGCAACACACACCCAGAGTTCAGTGTCGACCAGCACAAGGAAGAAAGCATGTTTAACCCTCTGAATTTCCAACACCCTGCAACAGTGAAATCAACTCACGCTACATCGCCGGAACCTTCTTCCACGCCACTTCGAGTACATAACCTAGAGAACAATCTGTGTGACTCTGGTTTTGTGACGCCATGCTTCCCCCACGTTACACCGAAATATGAATCCCACCGGCGGAACAACCCCTTCGCACCTCCTACATCTACAGCAATGCAACGAAACATTAATTACAGTGTGCAAGCAGACAGCATTAATTCCGTAGATGGACCTACTTCTGTCCCGTATAGGCTTCAACAGTATCCTTCCACAAACGTGGCCTCTGTCGACTTGTCAGGCAGTTACTCTAATAATGCGAGTGCTACCAGAACTTCGTCAGTGAACGTACCTCAGGACTTTTTACGTACCAGTCCATGGAACCAATTTTTATATGCTCCATGTGAACATTGTAAACAGCACACCGTGGTCACGCAGTTCTGCGCCGCTCCAGTCGAGCACAGTGAACTATTCCGCTAGGGGACCAAGTAACATCAATTGTGAACACTGGCCTAATGCTCAGCCATGTACCACAACATGTGTTGTGCCAGCCGCGTCGGTTGACTGCTTCGTTGCACCGAGCTACCCTACCGCCCAATCGCCCGTTTTTACAGTGCCACCGAGCACACAAGCCACGTCGCGTAGGCTCGAATATACAGCAACCCCCCCGTACATGGGACGTGACATCTCCACCCGCATCTAACCTATCGGCCGCTTCCAAACCACCACCACCTGAAAGGCTACCGAAACTACCAGCGTTCACACTAGAGCACCCCAAATTCTGGTTCGCTCTCGCACAACAAACTTTTCAATACTATTCGCTCAATGATGACTCAAGATTCATCTGTCTGCTGACCAACCTCCACGACTGTGTAGACCTGATCTATGATTTAGTAAGTGCACCCCCACAGGTAGACAAATACACAACTGCCAAGGAGATACTATTGGAACGCGTCACCCAGACTTCAACAGAAAAGGTTCAGAACCTCATCTACGAGGAGCATCTCGGTGATAAAATTTTGTCACAGCTGTGGTGACGCTTACGACTCCTTGACAATGAATATGCCCTGCCCAATGACACCCTCATGTCAATATGGATCAGGAAACTGCCTCTCTTCATCCAAACTGCCATCGGCAGCCACGAAGATCAATCAACTGACGAACGCATCCGCGCCACTGACCAAGCGCACTCCACTCTCCAGCGTGAACTCCATGCCCACCAAGCCCCCCCGCACTACAATCTTCCCCCCCCCCCCCCCTCCCAGCGGCAGGCCGCAGATGATGCCACAACTTAGACGCCAGGCATAACTCACCGGGCCAGCCGAACCAGCTACAAGCCGCACAAACAGCAGCGACTATACCACCTCAGCCTCTTCCCCCTAGTCTCAACACTTCCAATGTTCCAGAACCCCTAGAGCACCCACAACACTACCCAATCTGCTACTACCATACCAAGTTCGGATTGGGCGCTAAGAGATGCAGCCCTCCTTGCTACCACCCAAACACACTACGAGGTCGGTCTAGGCGCCGCCACCTGCAACAAAAGAGCCAGGCGCCAGCCATCCCTCCACTCAGTAGAGGAGACACTCACTAAGTACACTCACATGTACATCAAAGACTGTGTAACAGGCATTCGTTTCCTCATTGACACGGGCGCTGACGTGTCTTTGCTACCACTGTCGATGAAACCATCAAACATCCGACCACACCGTACACAGTTATGAGCGGTCAACGCTACGCATCTAAAGTGTGTAGGCTCGACGTCATTTTCTGTACACCTTTTCCCCAAGTGCATGCTTAAGTGGACTTTTCTGGTGGCAGACATTCCAGAACCGATTCTGGGCATTGACTTTCTTAGACACCATGTACTTTCGCCTCACATAGGGTGCGATACTGCTTTTCACGAACCCTAGGGCCAATATTTCCAGTGCACCACTGTGAGTGCATGTGATACAAACTTGAGTTCGTACTCCCACCTAATAAGTTTGTGGGACTCGCTCTCAACTACTTTACAACAAACTAGTGACAAACTGTTCGCCGGGACAGATGAGAGGACACGTTTTCAACAGGAACAGCACGAGATCAAACGTCGCATGGAAAAGGTTATGCTCAAGCTTATGGCCACCAGACACCACATCGAGACGCTACAGCAATGCATCACAGAGCACGATACTAAGGTTTGTACCAGTGCCTCGATTCAGTGCGCGAACATTGATTCTCCACCCACACACAGTTTTAATCTTCCCTTCGACAGACTCCGCACAACTGCAACCCACAGACATTGATATTTGTAAACATTCAGCCATTACCATGACAACCGCATGCACAAACAGTGACGTCTCGCACACGGCAGTTGTCACGTTGCCACTAGCGCCAGTTTCCAACACCGCGGTTGACGCTCGTACTCCCTCTCTGACAGTGACGCCTCCTGTGCCGGACCCGCTAACTAAAGACAAGGCCGCCACTACACGCAAGCGTAAGCGTAACGCACTTTTTTCGCCGACTCCAGAAGCGTTTGTCACCCTTGCGCGGCAGACATCTTCTCTAGAAACGCCTGTCGCGCCACCAACTCAGATTATGGCCATACAGCACACTACATCAGCAAGGGCACAAACAGCTGATCTGAAGACAACCGAACAGCACCCTCAGAATACTTCGCATCTGCTGAACCACACCGGGCGTGTTGACCTCGCGCCACTCCACCAGGCTGCTGCACAACACACGAGTATGTGGCCGCACGCATCGACCCAACAGTCTCAGTCGTTACAAGCAGAACTGTCCACAAACTGCGCCTAACCGACGGATCTACAATCTACTCATGCAGACCGCGAAGGAGCAAATTACTGAGTTTTTACAAGCCAAAGTCCTGGAGCCCTCCTCCAGCACGTGGTCTACATCGATACGTTTTGTAGATAAGAAAGACGGTAGTAAGAGAATGTGCGGAGACTGCAGACTATTCAATGCCCGCACTACTCTTGACAAGTACCCTGTACCCAACATAGCCGATTTTACACACACACTGTCCAGCTGTAGTTATTTTTCGGTCATCGACTGCAAACGTGCTTATCATCAGATACCTATGGCACCCAAAGACGTCGAAAAGATGGCCACTACCACACCTTTTGGCCTCTTTGCATGTCTTTCGGTCTTCATAACGCAGCCCAGGATTGGCAGTGATTCATAAATCAGGTTCTCTTTCACCTCGAATTCTGTTTCGCCTATTTAGACAACATCCTCTTGTTGAGCCCTTCATTAGAGGACAAGACCCATGTACAAACTGTACTTGATACCTTGCAGGCAGTAGGTATCAAAACAAACAATAAGAAGCTGCAGTAACACCAGACCTTCGTCGACTTCCTAGGGTTCGTGGTGTCATCAGCGGGCATTATCCCCCCCTTCCCCCCCCCCCCCCCCCCCCCCGCCCACTAAAGTGCAACCAGTGTTAGAGATGCAACGCATGACTACTTACAAGGAACTGCGCTGTTTCTTAGGAACAATAAACTATTACAGGAACACCTACCTGCTGTGGCAGAAGTCCAGGCTCCGCTTACGGACGCACTCGCAAGAAGGTTAACTTCAGGGACACGACCCGTCTCTTGGACAGAAGAAATGAACTCCACTTTCGAGAAATTAAAAAAAAGCTTTTGGCCTCAGCGTTTACCAAAGCACAGCCTCACCCGGAGGCAGAACTACTCATAACTACAGACGCTAGCGAAAACGCGGTAGGCGCCGTCCTGAGCCAAACGGTCAGCGACTCTACCTCCCCACTGAGTTTTCTTCTCGAAGGAATTGAACAACGTGCAGAAGAAGTTCTCCGCCTTCGATCGTGAACTATTAGTGTCTACAAGGCCATCAAACATTTTCATCCAGAGATCGAGGGCCGAGGACTCTATGTACTCACGGACCACAAACCGTTGGCTGGTGCCATACAGAACCACCCGAAAGACCCGCCCCCAAGCCGTTTTCGATATTTCGACTTCACATCACAGTTTACCACTGAAGTGCGGTATACCAGGGGCGCCGACAACGTCGTCGCAGACTTCCTATCGCGAGTGGACGCGGTGACGCCTCTTTTCGGTATACCGAACCTCGCTACCTTGCAAGCAGTGGACGAGGAACTCTTGACACTGAAGTGCGGTATACCAGGGGCGCCGACAACGTCGTCGCAGACTTCCTATCGCGAGTGGACGCGGTGACGCCTCTTTTCCTCTTTTCGGTATGCCGAACCTCGCTACCTTGCAAGCAGTGGACGAGGAACTCTTGACACTGATTTCCGACCAAAACTCGTCACTCAAACCAGTATGCGCTACTTACCTGGGCGTAGTTGGCGAGATTTGGTGCGACGATTCCACCGGGACCCTACGACCGTTCATCCCGCGCGCCTTAAAGCACGAAGTGTTTCTCAAGCTCCACAATTTAGCGCACCGTGGCATCCGCGCATCCACAAGACTCGTGATGGAACGTTTTGTTTGACACAACATGAAGCATAACCACCAAGAGTGGGCCCGCAACAATGCAACATGCCAACAGAGCAAAATGTCACGCCACACCGTACCCCAACTGCATAGTTTCCCTACACCCACAAGCCGGTTTCAACATATCCACATAGACTTAGTAGGCCCCCTTCCCCCCTCTGAGGGCTTCAGGTGCATCCTTTCAGTAACTGACAGGACGATACGGTGGGTGGAAGCAGCACCCCTGCCGAACATTACCGCAGAGACTGTAGCACAAGAATTCTTCTCCATGTGGATTGCTCGATTTGGTTCCCTGCCACCATCACCACCAACCAAGGTTGCCAGTTCGAATCCACATTGTTCAACTCGCTCTGTGCTCTTTGTAGCATTGCCTGTGTTCACACCACAGCCTACCACCCCCAATCCAATGGACTAGTTTAGCGATGGCACAGGATGCTAAAGACTGTGATTCAATGCCACGGAAAGCTATGGACAGAGGCACTGCCATTCGTACTGCTTGGCCTCTGCGCCATCTACAAGGAAGACTTGAAGGCCACAACTGCCGAGTTCCTGTACGTACAGACACTCGTCTTACCTGGTGAACTGTTCAGTCCCTCACCTGAACCCATCCTCTCCGTGCTACCCACCATACACGAACGCATCAAACTGCATTGCTCTAAACTCTTACCACCCCCGCCTTCCAGCCACACTCCCCTGCACACATACATTCCATGAACATTGGAAACCTGCACACACGTAATGCTGTGTGGTGACACAGTGCGGACTCCCCTATAGCATCCCTATACTATCCCACATAAAATTATTATACGCACAGACTAGACATTAGACATCGAGGTCAAAGGCAACCCAGTCACTGTATCACTTCACTGGGTAAAACCAGCGTAAGTGGAGCTGATGTCCCCGCCCCCTCCTGTTGAGGACTCAGATTCCTCTAATCACATTCACAGCTCACAATCGAGCTCTTTTATTTCGCCCCCAGCCCCTCCCACTTCTAGGCCCCCTGCAACCTGCAGCACTCCTAGCTGACCCTTCCGAGATTTCTCGCCCCAACCTTCACTGTCCAATTCGTCCCGAGCTGAGTCCAGTGACACCAACAGCTCTCCGTCAAGCTCTTTACCCCCCTCTCAGACCTCTCCCCCATCATCAAAGTACTCCCAACCAAGCACATATTATCCCCACATTCCCGTGCCCCCCTCATTGGGTCGGCACAAACCTCTGACCCCTCCCGGCTCCTCATTCCGAGGTTTCTCAGCACCCCTACCCAGAACTGACCAGTGCCTTCCACCGGAGACCCACATGGTTGAACTGCGGGTGGACATTTCCCCGGAGGACATCATGAACCTACCACCATCTGAGGTGATTCTGCTTACATACTTTTCGTAAAGCCGAGTGCGTCGCCCCCTACTTCCACACCGGCCACATCAGTAGTGCGACGTTTCCCACTCCCCCACCCTCCACAACCGTCGACACTATCAGAGCATTCGTGTGCCCTAACAGGTTCGTGTTCCTGCACGTGCCGTGTGCGTCACAGATCTTCTCACCACACCCACACTCCAGGGCCGGCCGACGCCTTCGCCACCCTCAGAGATTCGACGACTACACCGTACAGCCCCCCCCCCCCCCCTTGAGCTGCAAGCACAGCCATCGCCACCGATCCCAGACGACGCCGAGGAGTTCCCAACACGCATCTGTCTGTTGGCCCAATGCCCCGCCCACTGACGAGTACTCCATACTGCAAGAGGGGAGGGGGGCGGCTATGTGGCGACGTTCACAGAAGTATTTAAACATCGACCATCACCAACTACGACGGTTTGATTTCTCAAGCAGAGAGCCACGTCTTGGCGCCCTTTTCTTTGTCTTTGTGCAGTATACATTGTGCCATCAAGTACAATAAGTCAGTATTTTTAGTAATGGGTGTACTATTCGGTATTATAGTACCTACTTATACCCCATAATACCATACAACCTTTCACCCTGCTGGGCCCTCCTTCGCGAATAATCGACAAGAAAAATTTCAGAATTTCGCTCGATGCTGTACCACTTTTAAAATGGTAACAATTTACACATTGATTGCATAGTGTAACGGTCAAGGTGCAAAATTTGTATGTGAAAGATTTTGGGTCCAAATTTCGCAAGGTATGTTGATACTTTTTACTTTTAAGTCTTTATCGAAATGAGTTTGATCACAGTTTCTATTCAGTTTATCAACATGAATTTGATCACTATTTCTATTCAGTTACTTAGTTCATACGAAATTTCTTTTATTTGTATTCCTTTGTCTCATCATTTTATTCAACATTTTAGCTTCTTCAATTGGTCTCTTATTTTTTCTTCGTGTCATTCTTGTTCCACTTGGAAGCTTTGTTACTGTGAATTTTATTATTTTTATTTATCCATCATAATGTTTAAAAATTCGAAAATTCTGTTAAAAGACAAAAGATGAAATAATCTGCTTACACTGATGATGCAGTGGTGCCAACAATGTATTTTCCATTAAAAGATGTACGTTTTTGTGCATGACAATCGTTATAGAAAAACATAAATTCTTATTGGACCACTGACAAAATAACGTTAATGATGAGTTAAAAGAAAGCGGTGATTGTAAGTAAAACAAAATTCAAGCAATACCAGAAATAGAAATAATGATTTCAACATGGACGAAAATGTAAATGATAAAATGGAAGCAGTTAAATCGAAGTTAATACAAGGCAGTAACCAAATTCACAAAGACAAGGACTATATATGAAAAAATACTGATAAGAAGAAATATGAGAGCAAATGATGTATTTAGTACAATCACTAATATGGCATGACAAATGATAGAAAAAATTTAATTGAAACCAATTAACTGAATGAAAATGATGCGCAAAATCGTTTTGATAAAAATTTAAAAATAAATAACAGTCAATGTAGGTGATTAGATTCGAATCTATAATCTCTCACATAGAAAGTTAGAATCTTACACATCACAATATGCAACCAGTCAACAAATTATTATCATTTTTAAAGCTATAAGGATTCATGCAAAATCCCAAAATAGTTTTTTGTCAGTTAGTCATATACGAGGGCCGACCAGGGTGAATGCCTGCAGGATGTGAATCCTTGGACCTCAACCTTGATCACTGTAAATATTGTTTCAGAAAGTCGATCCCACCACTGAGGACATCTCCTTGCTAGTAGTAAATTACAAGCTAACAGTACCTGATAATGTACAAAGGGTCCTGCATAATCTTAAAATGAAAACTTAAAATAATGATGACAATAAACAAAAACAGTTTTAGGGCTAATTACCATAGGTTACTTATCGCTTAAAAGCACTTTCGTATTTATATAATATATTTCAATAAAGAAAGGCCATAAATGGTGGTACAAAGGTACTGAAACATATTCAGATCTATATTAAGAAAGAGTGTTTTGCATAAAAGGCAGACATAATATCAAATAACTGTGTCTGCCAACATGGCCAATGCAAGAGTAGCAAATACTAATGATGAACATTTCATTGCCTAGTCAGGCACTCCCCAGCAAGCTCTAAAATAAATACAGGTACACTTTAATAATACTTTAGAAGACTTTCCTGAATATACAGTTTAATGAAAATTGTGTAGCTCATAATGTAATTATGGACTATATAAAAATCTCTGTAAACAGCATGTGATCTGCAGCAAGAAAAGTAAAAAGAAAGGCAGAGGTAATGTAGTTAATACAAGAAATTGGGGAACTGCATGCAAAATCAGATGCTCGCCATTGCACTTAAAAAAACACATCCATAATTGGCCAATAAATTATCAATATCTGCTCACTTTGAGCCAAAACAGAAAGAAAAAACTGCATGCATACAAAAGCGTTGCTAGGAAAACAGGAGAAACAAAGCAAGACATGGGGCAGGACTATAAACAGCACAAGCACAGCCACTGCAAAAAGTCATCACAATCAAACATATAATGTCAACACAATTCACCAGTTGAACTAAAATAAATCTCACCAGGCTACAAAAAAACCGACATGAAAAAGGATCAATGCACAACATTACCACACACATATGACACAAAACAATAAAACACCATTTAACAGAATTTGAATGCATTACAAATAAACAAGAAACACTCAGCATGCTAAACTGTAATACAAATATAACAAGGGAATTAATATTTGCAGAAATGCACCTTAACCTCAAATAACAAAAACCCCAGAAAATCGTATCCAATAAGCTAAAACAAAAATAAAACAAATGTGGATAAAGGCAATATAATGATGATCATGAATGAAAGAAATACATATATAAAACACCAGATTTTCTGAAGGGCAACATTATCACCAAACTGACCTGTGATGTAACAGCAAGGTACCAGAAAATCATTCAGCAAAGAATAAAAAGCATCACAAAGACAGTCACAAAAGGCCAAAAAAGAATGACAGAGAAAAAATCAAAAAATTTATGAAGTTATATATTGGTACCATAACCTCAGTGACATAATATGCCTGATCGATGAACCACATACACACACAAAACAGTGACACAATGAAATTAATAATTAACACCAAAAATTTCTCTTCAAATTGGAAACAGAAACAGAAGACCCACTATATTTTATGAAACTCGTCATACAAAGAATAAACAATACTGGTATACGGCACATTTAGAACGATAGTATGGACAGTGCTGAGGAGCCTGTCAACAATGAGTGTAACAATGACTCAGCTGAGTGCTCCTAATATGCTTACAATCAAAAGAGAGATATGAATTTATTTAACATTTCGTTAGTAAGCATTCTTAACACAGTGGCTGTCCATAGTTGTTAAGTAGTAAGGATGGTATGTATTCAGGAAAAGTATTGTATAATTGTAAACAAAAAACAAGAAAAAGCTGTTATTGGAAAAGTGTACATTGTGAAATTAGACATGTCTGTTACTAAGATACCAACGTTTGATGTGCAGGGTTACAGGAAATGGAAATGGCTGAATGGAAATGTATCTAAAACGGAAGGAATCCTATGCACTGACTACAAGAGCAAAAACGTACATGGGCAAAAGGATCCTTGAGACGAAGAAAATCTGGCCACCGTGAGTGATAAGGAAACAGCATTTGAGGTAACGAAAAAGTTCGACCAATTATACTCCAGTGAATCAACAGCACTGCAAACTGTTTGCAGAAACAAACTGGACAAACTGGGGTTAAAAGACGGTAGTGACACAGCAACATTCTTCAATATTGTTTTTAAAAAATCTGTAAACGGATTAAAATTAGCAGGCGCGAAATTGACAGAAAAGGAGAAGCTAAACTACATGTTGAGGACCTTGGTGGAATCTTTCATCTATACTGGTAACTTGCGCAATGTTTCGAAAGATGAGGATCAGACAGTTGACTACACTAAAAACAAATTCAGATGATGGATTTAAAAGATGAGGCTGGAAGTTGAGCTGGAAACTCCAGTTCACACTGTAAACAAAATCATTATGATCTACCAGGAGCAGTTATGTTACTGATGTGTGGATGTGGGACCAGGACATTTCATGGGGAACTGTGACCAGTCAGAATCAAGCAGAGATTTATAGACCTTTGTTGGGAGTCATGGCAGTTGGCAACATGGGTCACGCAAACAGTGGAGTGGGGATAACAATAATGGGTCTGGTCAAATGAAGTAGTATGGGCTTGAGCAGATTTGTCAGAGAGAGCTACAACCTACAGTATCACATAATAATGTTAAGTCAGGTAACAAGTACAGATCAACTGGTTATCAGACAGTGGTTGCACAAAAAGCACTGTTAAAATGACAATTATTGTTCTGGGTGCATAACTTTGAAGTACCCCATAAATGTAAACATTGTGGGCGATAACATTTTGCATGCAACAAAACTAGGAAACATAATTATTTATTTTAGAATTTATGCTGAGACGATTCCAGCTGAAACGTGAGACACATGGACAGTAACGTGATTAGCTAGGCTAAAGTATCTGAGAAACGTAAAATTGTATCTGTAGGTTGTACCTCGAAAGTTTTTGGTTAAGACAATAACTTATTTGTGATAACTTTGAATGAAGATAGGCTGTACAACATGACAAGTAGAATTTATAAGAAGGATATTGACATAAATAGTGTGAGTAGCAAGTATGGTATGCCAGTGAAGGAGGAATGAGTTGTATACTTGAACATGTAAATTTTAATCCTCTGAATACATTGTGTACACATCAGTTAGCAGATGGATTGGCAGCAAATTTAGAATCAGAGTTCATGAAGTGTAAAGTTTGTATTAAAAATAAAATAGAGAATTTACCTTATGAATGCAATAGCAGCAAAGCAAAATCAACATTAGACATTATTTATACTCATTTGTGGCTCTCACTCAACTCATGTTTTCATGGGAAAGAATACTTGTATTGATATTACTGTAAACCAGCTGAAGTCTGCACTATCAAATCGAAAAGTCAGGTTTATGATTAATTTGTGACATTTGGTAATCAGAATATTCAACTGGCCAAACACTAAGAAATTAAGGTATGATTACAGGAAGGAATATTTAAATTCAGATGTTTGTTTCTGTATATAAAAGGCGATGTCCTGACTTACTGCCTAAATGACTCTTCATTGTCCAGCTTAAAAGCTAAGGATAGAAACTTGAAATTTGGAGGAAGTGTGGATCTTATACTGTACATGTCGCTTAAAAAGGGATTTTTCGATGTCCCAATCCTAAGGGGTTGAAATAGGGGATGGAGGATTTTTTTGAAAAGTCTTACTATTCGGGCAATACTGAAGCAAGATTTACGAAATTTGGTATTTTGTTTCTCAGTCGAAAATAAACAAATCCATGGTTCAGAATTTTTGAAAATTTTAACCTATGGAGATGAAATAGGTGATTAGACTTTGTATGAAAATATTTTATTATGGAACCATTTTTAAAGCTAGATCTATGAATATTAAAATTTGGCTTCTCAGTTACAAATAAAAACAGCACATGTTTCGCTGTTTATGGAAATTCAGCCCCTGGGGGTGAAATGAGGGATGAAAATTTATATGGAAATATTTCATTGTGCACACATTTTTGAAGCTAAATCTATGAAGATTGGTGTTTGGCTTCTCTGTTAGAAATAAAACATATGCATGTCACTGTTTTTTGAAATTCAACCTCTAAGCGGCTGAAATAGGTGGTGAAACGTTTTATGAAAATATTTCATTGCAAAAGCAGATTTAGAGTTAAATCTTTGAAAATTTGTATTTGGCTTCCTGGTTATAGATGAAAAAAGATGTAGTTCTTTGTTTTTGGAAATCCAACGTCTAACTGGGAAAACTATGGTCAGATTGATTCACTGATTTATCATCACCTATCCCAAACAGCTAAGGATAGACATTTGGACTTTGGAAAGGGTATGGATCTTACCTTATAGGCATCATTTAAGAAGGAATAGTACGAAATTCCACTTTTAAGGGGATGAAATATGGAACAAAGGACTTTTTTAAAATATGTTGCTATTAAGGGAATTTTGACGCTAGAACTACAAAAACTGGTATTCAGACTCTTAGCCAGAAAATAAGAAACACATATTTCAGCATTTTTGGAAATTCATCTACTAAGGGGATAAAATACTGGTTGAAAGTGATGAAAGTTTTTTTGAAAATAAATAATTGTTACAGAACTGCTAAAGTATTTTAGGGCTGTCTATGAGAATTGATATTTGCCTTCTCAGTCAGAAATTAAAAAAAATACATGTTTCAGTGCTTCTGGAATTTCGGCCTCTAAGGCAATGCAACAGGGAATGAAAATTTTTAAGACAATATTTCATTACATTAAAAAAATTAAGCTTGATTTATGAAAATTGATATTTTACTTCTCAGTTGAATATGAAGAAATATTTGTTAGGGCATAAAAGTAGCTATGGAAATGCATCTACAAGAAGGCAAAGCTCATCATTCACAGTAGCTTTGGACTCCAGTTACCAAAATAGTTTTTTGATCAGAAGTTCGTTTGGAAAAGGCAATGCTTATATGACCTTCATTAGAGTGAAAACCTTAGAAGGCTTTGCAATTTGTGAACAACATAAAAATTCGATTAAATAAAAACAAAAAGTTATGCAGGCCATACAGTCTACGCAATTGAAGCAAGAGGTGCTAAGCTAGTCAGTTTATAGGAAAAAATAGTCATTCTAAACGCACACACTCTCAATGTGTATAAATTCAGTGGTACAGATGAAAGAACAACAAGTCGATTATGATGTGTTAAGATGTCTGTTAGCTCAAGCAAGACTAGATAGAAAATTTTGGCCTGAAGTAGTTTGTGCAGGTCAGCATTAAAAACAGAACTTAAGCTGATGTTATTGAAAGGGAAACGCCTTTTAGTTATTGTTTGGAAAGAAACTTAATGTTAAACACTTAAAGTTGTACATAATTTGAATTTTTGTTTTTGTGCCAGAACAACTGATTAAGTCGAAAAGGGATTGTAAAGTTGGTGTGGGAATTTTAATAGATAATAATGAATTTGGATTCAGTGTAGTGATTAACAATAAAATTCTCCTTGTGATAAATGTTTATATTGTGTTAGAAGACATCCACTGTATTTTTCTGAAGTATTCTGATTTGGGGTGGGAAGGATGCGGGTTGAACATTTTAGTGATTATTGGTGCAAAGGCATAGACAATGATTCTGTAAATGACAAACCGAAGAAAAGGGTCTCAAAGAGACCTCAAGCAAGAAATTGAGTTGACAAGACCAATTAGAGAATGCAGAGTCCGTGATAGATTTAATGATTAGGTCATGGATAACTTCTTTTATGTAAACTTCTGTAATGCTGATAATCTAGAAAATTTTGAGTGAGGCAGTGAACAGTAATGAGTCAAAAGTTTGGAAGCAAGCAATGGATAACGAAATGAATGCCTAAATAAAAATAAAACTTGGGAACTAGTAAAGAAACCAGTGAACGTAAATGTACTTGATGTGAACTGGATTTTTGCTAGTTTCAACAAAAAGAAATTGTTGATGATTTTTATTCAGCAGTTGCTATGATGTAAACATTAAAACTCTTGTTGTGATACTGTTGTTAAAAGATCTTAACTGTATAATAAGTGTATATACAGGCTGCATTTCTAAATGGTAAAATTTTCTGAGAAATTTAAGTAAAGCAATCTCCATGATATAACAATGAAACAGGCAAAGTTTGTAAATTATTTAAGGCATTACATGGATTGAGAGAAAGTCTCCAAGCATAGTATATGTGTTTGAATGGATTTTTAAAAAGTCTAGGTTTTAAAAGAAGTAAATATGATTTGGCATTAATATATTGATGAATGCAAATAATGTGATCTATATAATTGTGTCTAATGATGATTTGCTGAGTTGTGGTAAAAGTAAAGTTAAAATGCAATAAATCAAGAGTCTGTCATCCCAGCAAATTCAAATAAATAACTGATGAGAAGTGAAGAATTGGCCTGAGATAAATATTGACTACATTTATGCAAATAATATAATGACTCTTAGTCTGAGAAGCTATACTGAACCTCTAGATAAGAAATACCAGATTCAAGGTTCTGTATTAAATACAAGAACTTGATAGGTACTCACTGTTCATAACTCAGGAACACAGACTGAAAGTTGCACTGTAAACTACCTGAATAGATTTCAAAATCGTTACAATGATAATCACTCTAAGTATACTTTCGAAGACTAAAACGTTTGTATCAGAAAAAGATTTTAAGTAGACATGTGAAAAGACTACGAATATAAATTTCTTAGATAGTTTTGTAGATGCACATTTAACAGGTGATCGTGTAGATGGTGAGCCTACATCAAGCTATGTAATTAGACTATTTGGAAGTGAAAGGTTTTGCAAATCTAAGAAGCAAGGAAGTGACACAAAGTATTCTATTTTTGATGAAAATGTAGCATTGTCAGCGGCTGTCACTGAGTTTAAGTTAATTCTGAATATTTGCAATATTTTTGGTGCAATGTCTGATGAGCCTCTTAAAAGTACAGTATTAATCTAAATGATGGACCCATTTTCAAACATTCATATGTATTCAAGTACAAATCCAAAATGAACAACCCTTATTCCAATGAAAAGTTTTGGCGGCCGGCGGCAGTCATGCGGTGGTGATTTCAGAAGCAGCCAGTAGGGTTTGAGCGGCAATAGGGCTGCCATTCCCTTTTATTGTCAGTTGTGAGGGAGATGGCGACTGTGGAGCACAAGGTTTTCTGCATTCTTAAGTTCACGAAAAGTGAGTCGGAAATTGCAGTGCAGTGGGCATTTTGTACCAAATTCGGTTTTCAGCCACCAACCCGCAAAAGCATTAGCTGTTGGTTTGAGCTAGTTAAACATATTGGGAGTGTGTGCAAAGAAAAAGCAAAGGCCTGCTGTGTGTATCAGAGGATGATGTCCGGCCGATTCAAGAAAGTTTTGCATGCAGTCCCGGTAAGTCGACCAATAGAGCCTGTCGAAAACTTGGAATATCCCACCTACTGTATGGAAAGTTCTGAGATGGCGTTCACTGTACAAGCCCTAACGATTACAACTTGTGCAGGCTCTCAACCCCAACAACAAAGGGAAGTGTCTCGCATTTTGTGGTTTTGTGCTATCAAAGGTGGAAGATGACGCATGTCTACAGTGTGTAATTTTTAGCGGTGAAGACACATTCCACATTAGTGAAAAAGTCAACAAACACAATGTTCGCATATGGGATTTGAAAAATCCACATTCACCATTGAAACACGAAAGAGACTCACATCGAAGATCAATATGTTCTATGCCGGATCCTGTATAAAGTTTTATGGGCCATTTTTCTTTGCAGAAAGAACTTTAATGGGAATCACATAGCTGGACATGTTGTTCCCTCAAGTTATGGAAGATTCCTAGGACTTCATTTTCTAACAGGATGGAGCACCGTGATGTACAAGGCTTTTTGAATGACTCACTTCCATAGTGCTGGATCGGTCGCAGGGGACTTGAGGAATTGGCTCTGCACTTCTAGCCATCGAGATCGCCTGGACTCACACCCTGCGACTATTTCTTATAGGGTTATGTAAAGGAAGCTGTTAACGTCCTGCCACTACCAACCACACTGAACGATCTGCAGAACGTGATCACTGATGCTGTGCACTCAGTAACAGCAGATACACTTTCGCATGTCTGGGATGAGTTTGGCTACCACATTGATGTTTGTCGTGCAGCCAATGTTGGCCACATTGAACTTTTATATAATTTACCACATTTCTAATTATTAATTAATTATTAAAACCAATTAATTACAAATTATTAAATTTATTAAATTGATATCAAACATTATGAAAAAACTTCGAAACTTCCTCTTTTCATTGTATAAAGCTTGTTCATGTTTAAATTGGATCCATAATTCAGAAAACTTGGAAATATGTGGGAAGTTCCTATGGTACCAAACTGCAGAGGTCATCGGTCCCTATGCTTACACACTACTTAATCTGACTTAAACTAACTTACGCTAAGGACAGCACACACACCCATTCCCGAATGATGATTTCAACCTCCAACAGGGGAAGCCACACAAACCATGGCAAAGCGCCCCAGACTACACAGCTACACCACGTGGCCCAACATTTAGAATAACCCTGTGTATGAAGACAACTCAGGGTTGTCAATATTACTAGATATGGTAACTTTACAAAAAAAACACGAAGTATATTGAAGCACGCTGTCATTTTGTGAATGAATGTTATATGAATCGAATTACTGATATTAGTAAAGTCAGGAAACGATGTAGCTGACGTTTTTATCAAATCTTTGAGCAAGGATAAACTCGTAAAATTTCAAGAAATGTTTTATGTAATTTGACAGCTATATTAATGCAAGGAGGCTTGTTGGAATTTGGTACATTTATATCGATAATATCAAGAGTGTAGGTAGGGCTCTTAATAATAAGTGTATATGCATGTATGCATATGTGTGTACCATAGTCAGTTAGTTCCATACTCTGAATGTGTTCACAGTGGAAAGAGAGATGTAAATTGAACTTAATTTTTTGTTAAGTCGTCGTGGTTGTCGTTTCTGAATATTGTGGAGTCATGAGTGTCATTCGTTAAGAAACAAATGACACTCATGACTTCACAATATTCAGAAATCACAATTACAAGCACACCAATTCACAATCAGTCAGATGTTCCATTAGCACCCAAACAAGCAAGCTTCAGATTCATGATCCACAGATTAAAAATAACACTTCTAAATTAACTGAAATTCACAAGGTGCTAAACACAACAAAACAAATACCTGTGGTAAATGGTTATTATGTATAGTTAATAAAAAACTGAAACATCAAATACGTAAGTGGAATAGGAATGAAGTAAACCATATATACACTAAAAGAACACAACACATCATAAACTTAAAAGATGTGTATTCACTCGCAAAAAAATCTCAGCAAGTCGCTTGCAGAAGTTACTTCAGCAAGTTCTTTGAGATGGAAACACCCATGCTCGCTCACAGAAAGTTCCATACTAGTGATGGGCTAAACTGCGATTTTCCGATATCAGTGATTTCTGTGAATGCTACTTTTCAGTATCTGTTATTCTTAACTGTGATTTGTCGCAGTTAAGAGTCGCAGTTAAGGAACCTAAGTCGCGTATCCCTCCGCCACTGCTATTTCTGCTACTTCCGCGATTTCTGCGACTTCTGCTACTTCTGCGATTTCTGTGACTTCTGCGATTTCTGTGACTCCTGCGATTTCTGCGACGTACCACCGTATGAAAAAGTTACGTCTGTCCACACAGAAAATTGCATCTCAACAAACCTGTCATTGGTAAGTATGTTTTACGTTTATTCTTCCGTTGGCTTTAATTTTGTATTAAAGAAACAACTGTGAAAATATTAATAGTGCAATTAATATGTAAGTAGTCGCACAGTACCGTAATAGTTCGTGTTTAGAAAATGAGTTCTAACATATTGTTATGTTCATAGGTACCTGAACTACATTTCAGTCACTCAGTAAAGAGATAATTCAAAATATCATTGTCAACAGATCTGAAGAAATTGCCAGTCTTTAGACCGTTTTCGTCAGACGAGGGGTTAGTTTGATGGACTTAATTACTTCAGTGAGATCGTTCTTGCGAATGTGATATAGCAAATATTAGCAAATGTGATATAGCAAATATTAGCAATCTACTCTATCAATTATATTGCTAGTAATTAGTGACAGCAAAAATTGTTTAATAATCCTTGTGATTTTGCAGACGCAGTTCTGACTGATTACTGGTTGCTGTACATATCTATCCACATCAAGGCTGTTGAGAGAGACTCGTGAAGATTCAAGACAGCTCTTAGAGGATTTGCAGTTTAAAAGTGATATAATTATGAAATAAGTGTGCGGCTGATTAAAGTGTTTTATTGAAGTTGTTGTGCGATTTTAAAGGAATAATAAATGTTAAATACATTGAGTGAATAATAAAAATCTCATTTTCCACATGTTAAGCCGTCCTATACCCGTAATTTTCCGCCACTTATTTATTAGTAAACACTTGTTGGATACAGACGTGCCGCCCCCCCCCCTTTCTCCACAATCTTGGTGTGGCACTGACCTGTAACATATCCCGAAGTCTATAATATGCATTTTGAGGCTGTTGTTATGAAAGTGGGAAGTACAGATCTTCCAGTTAAATCGGGAATAGCTTAAGTACATTACTTGAAAGTGACACAGGAAAAGCTTACTTATGTAGGTGATAGTAGTGTCGGCAAAAAGTTCTTGTGTGTGAAGTTGCCACGTAGAACACCAGGTGTAAAACTTTTCTCCCGAGTCTTGAACTGTGTCGGAACAAAAGTGAGGCATTCATATGACTGTTTTCATTTCTCTACACTTATACAGATGTCTGAGTTCTGCTGTGTTAACATTGCAAAGTCCTGTAGGCATTAACCAAAACTGTCATATTGGAAGCAGAATCAAACATATTTGTTACGTTACTTGATATTTTCAGGAGAAAAGGGCAATGTTGCTTCTTATTAATATAATACATTCAGAGTCACAGCAGTATTTGACCAACCATAACTGATGCTGAATGTGCATGTCGTCATATAATATGAAGGGCTTATTTCAATAGTGGTACAAGTCCATTACCTACACTTTTCTGTCTATAATGCTTCTGAAATTAGTGATCCAAACAAACATAAATAAAGGTTCATCTCTAGCAAGAAGCCATATGCTTGAATATTTCTGGTATCTCAACTGCAGATTTTTCAGCGCTCATTTAACTTTACGACTCTATATCTCAAAATTAACAAAAATGGACTTGTACCACTATTGAAATAAGCCCTTCATATGCACACACAGCACATCGATCTCGTGAGGCACAAGGCTCTCATAACGAAGTACGTACGTCGGTCAACAGATGACACTAGGAAAAGTATGTTGACTGCGCTTTTTAGTTGCTACTTGCGACTTTTAGTTGCGATTTGTCACAGAAATCGCAGTTTGACTCGGTAGCGAATGGCGTAGTATGAACTTTGCTCAACAGATGGGAGTGCTAACTGCGCTTTTTAGTTGCTACTTGCGACTCTTAGTTGCGACTTGTCACGGAAATCGCAGTTAGACTCCATAGCGTACCGCAGAGATGGGCGTAGTACGAACTTTGACCCACAGATGGCACTGTTAACCGCGCTTTCTAGTTGCTACTTGCGACTCTTAGTTGCGACTTGTCACGGAAATCGCAGTTAGAATCTCTAGCGTAGCGCCGAGATGGACGTAGTACGAACTTCGGCCAACAGATGCCACTGTTAACCGCGCTTTTTAGTTGCTACTTGCGACTTGTCACTGAAATCGCAAAAAGCAGTGCTAAATTCGACCAATAGATGGCTCACGTCTTTGAATGTGAAATACTATTTGCGACTGCTAACTGTGACTGAAATCGCAGTTAGATTCTGTAAAGTTGCTACTGTGATATCTGTGACTTCTCAGTCACTGTGATTCCTAACAGATACGCGATTTCCTGCCCACCACTATTCCATACCTAAACACTGGAAAATTGCTCAAGTCACACCAGTACCGATAAAGGGAAATAGGAGTATTCCGCTGACTTACAGGCCCATATCACTAACGTCGATTTACAGTAGTTTTTTGGAACACCTACTGTATTCAAACATTATGAAGCAACTCGAAGAAAACGATTTATTGGCAAATAGTCAGCACGGATTCAGGAAACATCGTTCTTGTGAAACACAACTAGCTCTTTAAACTCATAAGGTAATAAGTGCTATCGACGGGGGATGTCAAATTGATTCCATATTTTTAGATTTCCAGAAGGCTTTCGACACTGTTCCTCACAAGTGTCATCTAACCAAACTTCGTGCCTATTGAATATCGCCTCAGTTGTGCGACTGGATTCGTGGCTTCCTGTCAGAAATGTCACAGTTCATAGTAATAGACGGAAAGTCATCGAGTAAAAGAGAAGTAATATCTGGCATTCCCCAAGGAACTGGTAGAGGCCCTCTGTTTCTGATCTATACTAACTACATAGGAGACAATCTTTGTAGCCATCTTCTATTATTTGCAGATGATGCTGTCATTTATCATCTTGTAAAGTCATCAGATGACCAAAAGGATTTGCAAAATGATTTAGATAAGGTATCCTTGTGGTGCAAAAAGTAGCAATTGACCATGAATAGATAAAAGTATGAAGTTATTCACTTGAGTACTAAAAGAAATGCTCTAAATTTCAAATATGCAGTAAATCACACAAATCTGAAGGCTGTAAATTCAACTAAATACTTAGGGGTTACGATTACAAATAACCTAAATTGGAACAATCACATAGATAATGTTGTTGGTAGGCCAAATCAAAGACTTAATTTTCTAATGACAGTAACACCATTTTACTTTTAGCTACGGATTATAAGAAACAAATTAAAATTTGTTACAGACTTAGATATGACTTATATACATCAATAATGCTCCAAAATGAATTTTCATTCAGCATTAGAGTGAGCACTGTTATAAAACTTCCTCGCAGGTTAAAACCAAATTATTGTGGTAGGAAGTTTCAGCAATTCATTTCTCCATGGAATAAACAACTGGGAATTGTCAGTAAACATATGAGATACTGAATACCAAAGATAAAAATGCGTTTCCAGTTGATAAGCAGGTCCTTCTGTAGATACTGTCTAACCTTATGAATTTTTACCTACTACAGTCTACTAGATGACTGCTGTGAGGGATGCATGTTATGATAATTGTTTGCTTTTTCACTTTACTCATAGTGATTCTCAAAGTTTTATGTTACCGTATTATTTTGTGCCTGGAAACATCATTCGTTTCACCATGTATTGAAATGTACTTTTTAATAGACTACATGTCTTTAAAGTTTCGTGCATGTGACCACCAGACTTTATGAACGCTGTATCTTCCAGTCTTGCTGGTGATGTAAAGTGTGAATCACAGTTTTATCACAATACAGAACACCAGGCATTTTTCGGCTTCAGTATTGTTACTGTTGTCGCAGGTAAGTTGTGAACAGGTATTATTTTCTTTCTTTGCATTTTTATTTAATTACTGTAGCACAATTTATTGTAAATAGATCTGTTGTTGAACAAGTCTCCTTGACTATGCTTTAAACTAAAAAGTTTGTAATCTCATGACAAAGCACACAAGTGAAATTACTGTCTAAATTAAGTCATTGATATTTATAGTGGGGTTTTGCCTTAAATATCATACTGTGTGCTTCACATTTAACTTCTTGCACTTGAAACTGAAAACAAATCTTAAAACACCTAAATTGGTAGTCTTTTAAATCCACAGTATTGTTTGTGTAAATAACGCTAGAGGAACGTATTAGTGGCCCAGTAACCATGCAATCGTTCAAAATTCATTTACTAGCGTATTTTCCCCAATTTCATCTTGTTGTGGACTCATTGTCATATGTATAACAGCAAACTTTGGGATTGGATGTCGTCCATTCGTATGTTGGACATTCTCCCTGGCTCTCTCTCTCTCTGTATACAGGTTCTCTAAAGATGACTCACAGAGAGTGATATGTACTGGCAACCCTAGGTATTTGGTGACTTGACAACAATAGCTGCTAGTCCAGGAAGCTCAGGGTTTAATGTCAAGTGTTGGATACTACTTTTTTGGTCATTTAAAGAAAGTTCTGATATATAAAACATTTTGAAATATTATGAAGAACCAACTGAATATTTGTGCAGTTTTTTTCAGACAGTATTTCATCATAGGTAACTGCTCACAAAAGTCTGAGGTTGTCTGCAAGGTCATTAACATACAACATAAACAGCAAAGATCCAAATGAGCTCCCCCAGGATACACCTGATGTTACTTCTATACCTGTTGATAACTCTACGTGCATGGTAACATACTGTGTCCTCTGTACCTAGACATCCTCAATCCAGTCAAAAATTTCACTTGATACCTCAAACAACCGAACTTTCAATAATTAGTGTATGTGTGGCATTGATTCAAATACATTTGGGAAATACTACATCTACTTGACTGCTTGATTCATGACTTTCAGGATGCCGTATGTGAAAAGTGGAAGTTCGTTTTACATGAGCGATGTTTGGGGCTCTGCAGAACAGATGTTTGAAGTATTACAATGCATGAAATTTCATGGTGTTTAGGAATTGTATCTCAGTTAATTAATACATTTCGAATTAAGGAAACCTCTCAGAAAATAGCTAATCTTCTTAATTTAATTGTAAACAAGTAGCTTCTGTGCTTACAATTCTTAAGAGTATGTGGATAGCAACTATGAATAGTGTAACTGTAAATTGATCCTACACATCTTGTGTTTAATGAAAACTGTATGTCCATCCAACAAATATATAAGAATGCAATTAGATACTCATCAACACATCTGTATTTTAACGAACATGACATCTTATATTTATCTAACTGTGAATAATCTCTTTGCAGTTTAGAGCAAAATAAAAATGACAACCTGTCTCTCACAGTTTTGTTCAGTGGTTGGGCTTAAGGCATTTTAAGTTCATGTGAAAACAATACTCATCCTATGGTGAGCTTGAGAAGCGAAGGTCTCAAAATATGGTGTTCTACAACTGACATCAGCTCTACAACTGTATTACCTGAGAAATCAAATCGTTTATTTTCTTTTTCAAGAGAAATAAATAAAGTGAGACTAAACTACAAACTTCTTCTATCTTTATTGCTAATATTTTTTTCCTGAAAAATGAAACGTGGAAAGGGAAGTCTAAATATTTAAATATACTTCCACAAAAAAGTGAAACACACAAAAGGAGAAGAGGAAATTAAATGGAACTTCATTGGTTGACAGGGGATTTGATGTTATTTTAGTGATTACAATATTGACACAAATTTACAGAGAACTTGGCTGTATGATTCCATTTACCAGTATGATGTTGCATCCCCTCTGGTCAGGGTACATCCACTGGTTCAGTTGGGAATGGTGTGATGAAGCCATTGTATCTTTCATTGAGCCAAGCTGGCCCACAACTATAGAAGCTAATCTTTGGTCCTCGATATCCCGGATACAGGTACTCAGACAAAGTTGACATCCATGCTAATCTCATGCATGTTCTATCAGGAACAGGTCTGGAGTTCCTGCTGGCTGCTAGAGTACCTCAACATGCTGTCAATAGAGGTACATGCCATGTGAGACAAACACCGACCTTTTTAAAAATGGCATCATGTTACTGTGACATATGAGAGGTAACAAATGAGGATACAGGACATATTTGACCTACCATTATGCTGGCGGAGTTCCCTCAATCATTACCACACATGTCCTGAAGTCATACCTGTTGGCTCCCACGTCGTGGTACCAGGCATAACACTGCTGTGCCTCTCACAAAACACTGGAAGAATGGGATCTCTCTCCAGGTTGCAACCACACTCACCTATGATGGTTATCTGGGGTACTGCAGAACTGCAACTCATAGCTGAATACAATATGGCGCTATTCATCAGCAGTCCAAGCTTCTCAGTCACAGCATCACTGCTGATACAGCCATCCGTGTTTTGGTGTTAACAGCAGCTTACATGAAACTTCCTGGCAGATTAAAACTGTGTGCCCGACCGAGACTCGAACTCGGGACCTTTGCCTTTCGCGGGCAAGTGCTCTACCATCTGAGCTACCGAAGCACGACTCACGCCCGGTACTCACAGCTTTACTTCTGCCAGTATCTCGTCTCCTACCTTCCAAACTTTACAGAAGCTCTCCTGCGAACCTTGCAGAACTAGCACTCCTGAAAGAAAGGATACTGCAGAGACATGGCTTAGCCACAGCCTGGGGGATGTTTCCAGAATGAGATTTTCACTCTGCAGCGGAGTGTGCGCTGATATGAAACTTCCTGGCAGATTAAAACTGTGTGCCCGACCGAGACTCGAACTCGGGACCTTTGCCTTTCGCGGGCAAGTGCTCTACCAACTGAGCTACCGAAGTACGACTCACGCCCGATACTCACAGCTTTACTTCTGCCAGTATCTCGTCTCCTACCTTCCAAACTTTACAGAAGCTCTCCTGCGAACCTTGCAGAACTAGCACTCCTGAAAGAAAGGATACTGCAGAGACATGGCTTAGCCACAGCCTGGGGGATGTTTCCAGAATGAGATTTTCATTCTGCAGTGGAGTGTGCGCTGATATGAAACTTCCAGCTCACACTCCGCTGCAGAGTGAAAATCTCATTCTAGCAGCTTACATGTGGGATGGTAGTTTCCTAGTCTAACTGCAGCTAGCCTCCAACGACACGGAGTGTCACTGGAAGTACTTTACTTGTTCCTGCATGGTGCACGTAGACATGAATGTGTTATGATGCAATTGGTGCACAATACAGTGATCTTCACTTGTGATGGTTGGATGTGGTTGATCGAAACCTTTGTGGCAACTGCACCTGCCCAAACGTTCCCTTGGTGTCCAACTTTGGATCGCTGACACATCTGTATACCCCACAAATATGGATATTGCACAGTTTGACCAACCATCCAAATGAACATATATAATGAGTCTCGTTCCTAACTCTGTCTGGTGCTGAAAATGCTGCCTCACACAAGTACATAGCATCTCATGTTCTTCAAAGTGATCACTCAACATCTGACACTATTCACACCCTTTATATACACTGTCAGACCTGGTAACAGAACTAACCGTGAACAATGCTGCTCCACTGTAACAGCCATCCTCTCTGTCACACAGAATTTCCACTCAAATCATTTACATGCTTCATGATTGTGTGTACATGTTCAAAGCTAGAGGAGCATGCCTCCAAGTCCTCTGAGTGCTTCACTTTTTGTATAAGGCAGTGTAGATATTATCTAGTGTTGGATTAACAAAGTCAGATATAGTGGAGGACTGGTCATTATGTGGAAACCTCGTTTACTTTTTGTACATGATGCACTCAACAGAGAGCAGTCATTTGGGAGTGACCAAAAGCAAAAAAAAAAAAACATATACATACACGCCAGTTACATTTTCAGCAGCACTTGGAACATATCGCTGTGTGTTTTCGTTTACCTCTTAGGTCTCAATATGGACATTGTCAGAATGATAAGCTACAAATTTCAAATCTTGTGTATGTGTCTTTCTACTACTTCGTGTTTCAGCTATATGATCATTGATACGACATTGGTATAGATTACTAGGACACTTATAGCATATTACTTGGAGGATGCCTGGTATGACCAGAGGTATTACTGGATCTGAAAGCTGCCCCAAACTTGATTTCCACAATTTTAACAAGAAAATGTCATACCAGAAACAGTTTACATAAGCACAACTTTTTTTTTAAGATTCACAATTGTCTCGTTGGCCATTATGTTCACATAAATACTCAAATTGAAGATTTGTATGGCCAAACTACATGTCCATTTATTTATTTGCTGTCAATATAACAATCATTTTCGACACAGTTATTGTTTTTTTATCGATATATACTGAGATACAAGGCTGTACTAACTGTACTCCATTTACTAGTAAAAGAGAACTTCAGACATTAATATATAAAGTGCAAATCAGAAAGTATCAGTTTTTAGTTATAAAAGCAAACTTACATCTATATACACTAGCAGTTTTATAATGAAAAATAAGTCTTTCAGATCTTGCCTTGAATACATCATTTCTCTATTGATAAATACTTCATTTTATTCTTTAAGGTATTTACAGCATTGTGGTCAACAGCTTCTTTATTACTTGTAATTCTGTAAAAGTTTCCCTACCCAGTATACTTTATGTTCTGTGTTTCGTTTCACAAAGATGATTGCAAGCAGAATGTACATAGTATAGATAGCATTTCATGTTTTCTGAAATTTTCTCTGTGCAGCTGTCTTGTTGACCTTAACTACCATTCTTACTGCCTTTTTTGTAGTCTAAAAAGCCTGTCTGTATAGACTTCTGGAGCTCCACACCAAAGTTCAATACCATATTGAAGATGCAGATTTATCAATCCAAAATATGGCCACCTTAAGTTATTATGGTTCAGGAAGGGTGAATAAATCCCAATTTTAGTGTTACATACCTCAATCGATTTGGGTTTACCCACCCAGTTGGATTTACCCCACCTTTCCCTAAACATAATAAAGTTTGTAAAGAACCATCAGTGCATGAGTTCTTCTTGAACTTATCCAGATTTTTTTATCCATGAAGCTGAAACGGTTTTACTTAAGATATAGATAATAGAAATAATAAACTGGTAATAATACACAAAAAAGATTTAAACCCATTATGTGATTCTGAAATAATATAGGGAAGCTCAGCAAATGTTAAGAAGGTATTTATCATTCAGAAAAAGTTTATTCATATAATTATCTATGAGGAATTCAGAACAAGCTACAGATCAAATTTAAAATGTCTAAATACTTGTAACAATCAGTTTTGATAAAATTATACAGAAAGAAATTATTCATAAACTGAAAAAACTTAATATACTGTAAAACTTTTATTATATTGCAACTTGTTCTACACGTGGGGTACACTAAACAGTACACTAAGCTATGTAAATGTCAATGTACACTCAAAATGTCAAGGCCTATATGTAATGATACATGTATCAACTGTAATACATCCAACAACTGAGTAAATATATAAATATCCATAAACATGTAATTACTTACTTTCTTGCACAGACAGACAGATGTTCATATGAAGTTACATCCAAAAATTATGTTTATTTGGACTCTTGAATGCCAATGAAGTTGTAAATGGAGTAATTTTATATTTAGATTATATCTAACAAGAATAGCATTGTCACTGCCTTCTGTCTATTTACAAGTACAAAGTGCCTCTTCAGTTAACTTCATTTTACCCTAATTAGGATCTGATAACTGCTTTATTAACTGTGTGTGGTAGTTGCACTCGTAAATTACAGGAGACACTAGGTGCACTTTTTATAAAATAGTAACATCAATCAGCAGCCATCTGAGGATAATTCTTCCAGTGCTCGATTTTCACCATGCAAACATTACGCGCGTGCGCTGCGCTCACACCACTACTGACTATTTCGACAATATCTGGTCGAGAGCTGTCTAACCTCAGAAAGGGCAGGATACTAACACTTAGATTAATATGCGGGTATTCTCTTAATAACAATTATTTGTTTCTAAAGCTGTGACTGTTTATAATACATAATACATACTTCTACAATCGTTTTAACACTCATAATGTGTTTAACAAAATAAGCACAACATAATAGATTTATTATGTAAAAAAAGTGGTTCAAATGGCTCTGAGCACTATGCGACTTAACTTCTGAGGTCATCAGTCGCCTAGAACTTAGAACTAATTAAGCCTAACTAACCTAAGTACATCACACACACCCATGCCTGAGGCAGGATTCGAACGTGCGACCGTAGCGGTCGCTCGGCTCCAGACTGCAGCACCTAGAACCCCATGGCCACTATGGCCGGCCTTTATTATGTCTTAGCACAGTTTAAAAAATGTGTGACTTACGTTGTTTGCCATTTCTGCCACGAGGTAGCAGTATGTTATGGTGATTCGTAACGCAACCATTTTCGCAACCAGATTGTAATGGCAACCAGTAGGTGGCACAGGCCTCTACATTAGGCATATCTCATACAGCACGTCCTTAAATGCCAGTGGACCACTGCTTCAGTGGTTCCAATTATTAGTTTTCGTAGTTATGATTATAAAGACGAACAATTTCTGTTAATATAGATATTAATTAGTGTTTTAGTGATACCTGTATCGTTGATAAGGAGCTTATTTGCAGTAAGGTAAGTTGCAGTACACGGTAATTGATTTCAGTACTGCCTGTACCAGTTTGTCTATCACTGACCGACATGACAACATGGCGTCGGGATAGATGATGACCTTATTTAGGGGATAATTATTTTCATGATTTTATTCATTAGTTTTTCTTAGGGGAAATGGCTTTGTATAGTTGCAATTAGGACACACACAGTTTCAATAACATTTACATACATAACATGAATGAGGTATATCTTAATTCAGTCAAAGTCAAGACCCTTTACACATTTTTGTTATAATCATCAACCTATTTCAAAAGTTTACTAACAATTCTAAAGTGTACTAACAATAGCTATGTCACAGAAACGCTATTTTACATAATGATTATGTTGTTGTTGTGGTCTTCAGTCCTGAGACTGGTTTGATGCAGCTCTCCATGCTACTCTATCTTGTGCAAGCATCTTCATCTCCCAGTACCTACTGTAGCCTACATCCTTCTGAATCTGCTTAGTGTATTCATCTCTTGGTCTCCCTCTACGACTTTTACACTCCACGCTGCCCTCCAATGCTAAATTTGTGATCCCTTGATGCCTCAGAACATGTCCTACCAACCGGTCACTTCTTCTTGTCAAGTTGTGCCACAAACTCCTCTTCTCCCAAATTATATTCAATACCTCTTAATTAGTTATGTGATCTACCCATCTAATCCTCAGCATTCGTCTGTAGCACCACATTTCGAAAGCTTCTATTCTCTTCTTGTCCAAACTGTTTATCGTCCATGTTTCACTTCCATACACGGCTACACTCCATACAAATACTTTCAGAAACGACTTCCTGACACTTAAATCTATACTCGATGTTAACAAATTTCTCTTCTTCAGAAACGCTTTCCTTGCCATTGTCAGTGTACATTTTATATCTTCTCTACTTCGACCATCAACAGTTATTTTGCTCCCCAAATAGCAAAACTCCTTTACTACTTTAAGTGTCTCATTTCCTAATCTAATTCCCTCAGCATCAAGTGATTTAATTCGACTACATTCCATTATCCTCGTTTTGCTTTTGTTGATGTTCATCTTGTATCCTCCTTTCAAGACACTGTCCATTCCGTTCAACTGCTCTTCCAAGTCCTTTGCTGTCTCTGACAGAATTACAATGTCGTCGGCGAACCTCCGAGTTTTTATTTCTTCTCCATGGATTTAATACCTACTCCGAATTTTTCTTTTGTTTCCTTCACTGCTTGCTCAATATACAGATTGAATAACATCAGGGAGGGGCTACAACCCTGTCTCACTCCCTTCCCAACCACTGCTTCCCTTTCATGTCCCTCGACTCTTATAACTGCCATCTGGTTTCTGTACAAACTGTAAATAGCCTTTCGCTCCCTGCATTTTACCCCTGCCACTTTTAGAATTTGAAAGAGAATATTCCAGTCAACATTGTCAAAAGCTGTCTCGAAGTCTACAAATGCTAGAAACGTAGGTTTGCGTTTCCTTAATCTTTCTTCTAAGATAAGTCGTAAGGTCAGTGTTGCCTCACGTGTTCCAGTGTTTCTACGGAATCCAAACTGATCTTCCCCGAGGTCGGCTTTTGCTAGTTTTTCCATTCGTCTGTAAAGAACTCGTGTTAGTATTTTGCAGCTGTGGCTTATTAAACTGATTGTTCGGTAATTTTCACATCTGTCAACACCTGCTTTCTTTGGGATTGGAATTATTATATTCTTCTTGAAGTCTAAGGGTATTTCGCCTGTTTCATACATCTTGCACACCAGATGGTAGAGGTGTGACAGGACTTGCTCTCCCAAGGCCGTCAGTAGTTCCAATGGAATGTTGTCTACTCCGGGGGCCTTGTTTCGACTCAGGTCTTTCAGTGCTCTGTCAAACTCTTCACGCAGTATCATATCTCCGATTTCATCTTCATCTACATCCTCTCCCATTTCCATAATATCGTCCTCAAGTACATCGCCCTTGTATAGACCCTCTATATACTCCTTCCACCTTTCTGCTTTCCCTTCTTTGCTTAGAACTGTGTTTCCATCTGAGCTCTTGATATTCATACAAGTGGTTCTCTTTTCTCCATAGGTCTCTTTAACTTTCCTGTAGGCAGTATCTATCTTACCTCTAGTGAGATAAGCCTCTACATCCTTACATTCGTCCTCTAGCCATTCCTGCTTAGCCGTTTTGCACTTCATGTCGATCTCATTTTTGAGATAATTGTATTCCTTTTTGCCTGCTTCATTTACTGCATTTTTATATTTTCTCCTTTCATCAATTAAATTCAATATTTCTTCTGTTACCCAAGGATTTCTACTAGCCCTCGTCTTTTTACCTACTTGATCCTCTGCTGCCTTCACTACTTCATCCCTCAAAGCTACCCATTCTTCTTCTACTGTATCTCTTTCCCCCATTCATGTCAATTGTTCCCATATGCTCTCCCTGAAACTCTGTACAACCTTTGGCTCTTTCAGTTTATCCAGGTCCCATCTCCTTAAATTCCCACCTTTTTGCAGTTTCTTCAGTTTTAATCTACAGGTCATAACCAATAGATTGTGGTCAGAGTCCACATCTGCCCCTGGACATGTCTTACAATTTAAAACCTGGTTCCTAAATCTCTGTCTTACCATTATATAATCTATCTGGTACCTTTTAGTATCTCCAGAGTTCTTCCATGTATACAACCTTCTTTCATGATTCTTAAACCAAGTGTTAGCTATGATTATGTTGCACTCTGTGCAAAATACTACCAGGCGGCTTCCTCTTTCATTTCTTAGCCCCAATCCATATTCACCTACTACGTTTCCTTCTCTCCCTTTTCCTACACTCGAATTCCAGTCACCCATGACTATTAAATTTTCATCTCCCTTCACTATCTGAATAATTTCTTTTATTTCATCATACATTTCTTCAATTTCTTCGTCATCTGCAGAGCTAGTTGGCATATATACTTGTACTACTGTAGTAGATGTGGGCTTCGTATCTATCTTGGCCACAACAATGCGTTCGCTGTACTGTTTGTAGTAGCTTACCCGCATTCCTCTTTTCCTATTCATTATTAAACCTACTCCTGCATTACCCCTATTTGACTTTGTGTTTATAACCCTGTAGTCACCTGACCAAAAGTCTTGTTCCTCCTGCCACCGAACTTCACTAATTCCCACTATATCTAACTT
Organism: Schistocerca americana; assembly: GCF_021461395.2. Lineage (NCBI taxonomy): Eukaryota > Metazoa > Arthropoda > Insecta > Orthoptera > Acrididae > Schistocerca > Schistocerca americana. The sequence continues at coordinate 876,142,766 of NC_060119.1, forward strand.
TAACCTATCCATTTCCCTTTTTAAATTTTCTAACCTACCTGCCTGATTAAGGGATGTGACATTCCACGCTCCGATCCCTAGAAAGCCAGTTTTCTTTCTCCTGATAATGACATCCTCTTGAGTAGTTCCCGCCCGGAGATCCGAATGGGGGACTATTTTACCTCCGGAAAATTTTACCCAAGAGGACGCCATCATCATTAACCATACAGTAAAGCTGCATGCCCTCAGGAAAAATTACGGCTGTAGTTTCCCCTTGGTTTCAACCGTTCGCAGTACCAGCATAGCAAGGCTGTTTTGGTTAGTGTTACAAGCCCAGATCAGTCAATCATCCAGACTGTTGCCCCTGCAACTACTGAAAAGGCTGCTGCCCCTCTTCAGGATCCACGCATTTGTCTGGCCTCTCAACAGATACCCCTCTGTTGTGGTTGCACCTACGGTACGGCTATCTGTATCGCTGAGGCACGCAAGCCTCCCCACCAACGGCAAGGTCCATGGTTCATGGGGCGAAGATAATGGTTATAATGGTCATATAATTTTGTATAAGCTCACGATATATTGCAGATAATACGCACACCTTTTTGGTTGTTACCGTGTATTTGCACACATTGTTAATTTTTGACACCTATGCCATCCACACGTGACACAATTCTATGCACATACAGCTGTATATAAAATAATCAAGTAATAACATTAGATTAACACTACTGGGAAATGATCTCATCCTGCTCATATTGTACCTCTATTGTATGTATTTTGTAATGTAAATTTCTAATTAGGTTTTGAACTCATTTTTTTCAGTTCCTAAAACGTGTTTGGCAGGATCATAGAAGATTGTCATGCATAGTGAGCCACAGTACCACCATTAGTCGGCCAAGGTTAGAACCTTTAGTGCAGGCCACAGTGCAGCACTGTTAACAGCATTAGCCAACCTGAGAGCTTAAAGTGTTGACCACAGCATAGTACTGCTAGTTCACAGGTGGACCAGCTGATATGGAAACAGAAATATAGGACTCTAATGATACAGTTTGTGAGTGTTGCGTTCAGTTCCTGTAGATTTGTCCCAGTGTGTGCTCAATTTTGGGGGCTCGGCAGGATATGTAACAGAGAAAGGTAATATGTGTTCTATCTGCTGCAACTTCACTGGACCAATATATAACAAAACATATACAGATGCCTTTCCCTCTTACCCCCTACCTACAGTTCTCTACCCCCCTTTTTTTCCTGTCCTGCCTTACTTTCTCCCCTCCCCTTTTCCAACAATTACTACCCCCACCAATACCCCTCTCCACTTCAGCCCCTCTTCTGTCCCAACAGCTACTCCTAGCTGATCGGTTACTATGCACCAGTCCTCCATCTCTTTAATACCACATACCTACCCTCCTCAGTCCTCACTATACAACCTTTTCCTCTTCAACAACGGACTCCCCATCCCACCATGGGTCGGACCAGTTTTAGTGCCAGGGAAGTGCTTCTTTTAAGTGTCAGTGTTTTGGCATCATACTTTAAATGTACCCTTATTGTGCTTCGTTTTATCTTTTATTATTACTGTTTCCAACTTCAAGTACAACTAGTAATATCTCTCACACATAAAAAACTTCCATTTTATTTTCACCTCTAAAAACTTTTAAATTCATTGAAAGTATCTCACCTTCATGTTTCTTGTTTTTTCGTCTCATTTAATTTTTATTGTTAGCTGGCTGAAGAGCAGGTTGACTGCATCGTTGACAGACCACCTCTCAGCCCGTATGGGACATGGAGGAAATAACAACAGAGAAAAAAGGATGCATGTCAGAGTGTGCTGGTTCATTATGTGTGCTGCCACAGTGTTGTGAGTTGAGTGGTCGCCTAAACGACAGGTTGTGTAGTGTCGTCACTGCTGACTTGTGCTGCAGTAAATGCTGCCATTTTAGTCACTGCTTGAGCGATGTATTTTTTAATTCCATTAGTTGTCACTTGCACATAGGGAATGCTGTTGTTCCAGTGGTTGGCTGAGCGACAGGGTGTGTAGTTTCTTCTGTGGTCACTTGTGCGATGGAATATGTCAGTGGTTGCAGCGGTTGCTGGGACTGTGGATTATGCACAGTATTTGCAGTGGTTGCTTTTGTGGCACGTCATATTCTGTGATTAAGTGATCACCCGAGCAGTGGGTAACGTTTTGTGATAGTATGATCGTTTATGTGACTAGTTTCTTCCACCAACAGAGCTATCAGTAAATGTCAACTTAGCGAGCAACTGTGCCTTTTATATGCCAGAAAATGCCTGATATATGTCCTAAGTAAGTGATCTCAAAAGTTCTTGAGGGTATTTTTGTTCTGTAATTGAAACTACAAAAATGTGAGATTTTTTTCACCAGACGCACTTCGTTTAATTGAGGTACAGCATTATCAGTTGTCTGTAATTAACTTTGATTTGCTTTTAGATCGAAAAGCAGTTCGTTAAGGATATGTTGATTTGTACTTACAGAACAGTTGATTTCTCGTTTACATCGTGAAACGCCGTTTGCTAACACATCGTTGCTTTTATGCATTACACAGTATTAAGTTTGGTTTAATATTTAGTTGTTGTGCTGCACTATGCATTTCTTACGTTTTTCACAACACACTTTTATAAACACAATTGTATTCTGTTTGTTTTCGTATTCTAAGTATGTGTAGTGGGTTGTGTTTTGTAGTGTTGCCAACATAAACTTTCCACTACTTTGTCTTTGACCTACAACCTTATTTTATTTATTTATTATTGTATGTGTGTAATTCTACTTAATAATGTTTCTGTGTATTTAAATACTGTCTTAGAGTAGGGAAGGAGTGGTGATGGAGGAACTTTTTTTCGATGTATAGGAGCGAGAAACCATGATGAATGGACATTAGTGTATAGCAGTGTGATGGAGTGTAAGTTGCAGGAGGGAGTGTGGGGCAAGAAGTGAAATGAAATTGTGAGTGGGTGAAGGATGGAGGCTCTCCTATTACTCAAGTAATTTCATCAATTATTTTATGTAGAGTTTGGTTTCCAATATTTATTTGATCATTGAGCAACTTTATTTTGTGTTAATGCTTTGGATGTGGAAATTTTCTTGGAAAGCTAGGAGGCGTCTGTCTTTATTGATTTTTGTGATATTCATGTCTGTTTCAATATTGCATGGTCTATGGTGTTCTTCTTTTAGATGGTCTGCAAATGATGAATGGTCTGTACCATATTTAAATGCTCTGTTGTGTTCTTTATATCTTGTGTTGAAAGTCCTGCCAGTCATTCCAGTGTATAGCTTTTTGCAATCTCTGAAACTGAGCTGATAGATACCAGATTGTAGCTATCTGTCTGGTTTTGATTTCAGTTTTGGCATGTGCTTCTGCATTGAGTTGTCTGTTTTGTAACCAATTTTTATACCTAGTTTTTTGAAAATGTTACCTATTTTATGTCTGAATTTGTGTAGTAGGTCATTGTATGCCTTTTTTGTTGTAGTGCAAGTTGTATGAGCTGGTGTGGTTATGTTGGTTTTTTCCCCATTTGTCTCTTTATTTTTTTGTTTAGTTTGTCTACCATTGTTTCTTTGTGTGCATTTTTTAATGTTATTTGATTTACAATGGCTAGCTCTTCCTGGTAGTCAGAAGTGTTTAGTGGGATATCGTTCAGCCTGTTCGACATGAACCTGATTGCTGCTTGTCTGTGTCTCTGCAGGTGGTTAGAGGTTGCATTTAAGATAATGTCACTTGCTGTAGGTTTTCTGCACATGTCAAATGTGTGTTTATTATTGTCTTTCCTTATGGTTATGTCCACAAAGATTTGCTTTCTACAGCTCCCTCTAGTACCATGGAAGTCATTCCCTCATGTCTTAACAGACGTCCTATCATCCTGTTCCTTCCTGTATCAGTGTTTTCCACATATTCCTTTCCTCTCCAGTTCTCCTCAGAACCTCCTCATTCCTTACCTTATCTGTCCACCTAATTTTCAACATCCGTCTGTAGGACCACATCTCACATGCTTCGATTCTCTTCTGTTCCGGTTTCCCCACAGTCCATGTTTCACTACCATACAATGCTGTGCTCCAGACGTACATTCTCAGAAATTTGTTCTTCAAATTAAGGCCGATGTTTAATATTAGTAGACTTACCTTAGTCAGGAATGCTCTTTTTGCCATTGCTAGTCTGTTTTTTATGTCCTCCTTACTCTGTCTATCACTCGTTACTTTGCTGCCTAGGTAGCAGAATTCCTTAACTTCATTTACTTCGTGACCATCGATCCTGATATTAATTTCCACATTGCTCTCATTTCTATTACTTCTCATTACCTTTGTCTTTCTTCGATTTACTCTCAATCCATACTCTGTACTCATTAGACTGTTCATTCCTTTCATCAGATAATGTATTTCTTCTTCACTTTCACTCAGGATAGCAATGTCATCAGCGAATTGTATCACTGATATCCGTTCACCTTGAATTTTAATTACACTCCTGAACGATTCTTTTATTTCCATCATTGCTTCCTCGATGTATAGATTGAACAGTAAGGGCGAAAGACTAACTCCTTGTCTAACACCCTTTTTAATATGAGCACTTCATTCTTGGTTGTCTTCTCTCATCATTCACTGTTGGCTGTTGTATATGACCCATCTCTCCCTATAGCTTGCCCCTATTTTTCTCAGAATTTCGAGCATCTTTCACCATTTTATATTGTCAAACGCTTTTTCCAGGTCGACAAATCCTATGAACGTGTCTTGATTTTTAATTAGTCTTGCTTCTGTTATTAACTACAACATCAGAACTACCTCTCACGTGCCTTTACCGTTCCTAAAGACAAACTGATCGTCATCTAGTGCATCCTCAATTTTATTTTCCATTCTTCTGTATGTTATTCTTGTCAGCAACTTGGATGCATAAGCTGTTAAGCTGATAGTGCGATAATTCTCGCACTTGTCAGCTCTTTCCGTCTTTGGAATTGTGTGGATGATGTTTTTCCAAAAGTCAGATAGTATGTCGCCAGATTCATACATTCTACACACCAATGTGAATAGTCGTCATGTTGCCACTTCCCCCAACGATTTTAGAAATTTTGATGAAATGTTATCTATCCTTTCTGCCTTATTTGATGTTAAGTCCTCCAAAGCTCTTTTAAATTCTGATTCTAATACCGGGTTCCCTATCTCTTCTCAATCGTCTCTTGTTTCTTCTCCTATCACATCAGACAAATCTTCTCCCTTGTAGAGGCTTTCAATGTACTCTTTCCACCTATCCACTTTCTCATCTGCATTTAACACTGGAATCCCATTGCACTCTTAATGTTATCACCCTTGCTTTTAATGTCACCGAAGGTTGTTTTGACTTTCCTGTGTGCTGGGTCAGTCCTACCAACAATTATTACTTTTTCGGTTTCTTCGCATTTTTCATGCAGCCATTTCGTCTTAGCTTCCCCGCACCTGCTATTTATTTAATTCCTCAGCGACTTGTACTTCTGTATTCCTGAGTCACCCGGAACATTTTTGTACTTCCACCTTTCATTGATCAATTGAAATATATTTTCTGTTGCCCATGGTTGCTTCACAGTTAACTTCTTTGTACCTTTTTTTTCTTTCCAACTTCTGCTATCGCCCTTTTTAGGGCTGTGCATTCCTCTTCAACTGTACTGCCTGCTGAACTATTCCTTATTGCCGTATCTGTAACCTTAGAGAACTTCAAGCGTATCTCGTCATTCCTTAGTACTTCCGTATCCCACTTCTTTGCCTATTGATTCATCCTGACTAATGTCATAAACTTCAGCCTACTCTTCATCATTACTATGTTGTGATATGAGTCTATATCTGCTTCTGGGTATGCCTTACAATCCAGTATCTGATTTTGGAATCTCTGTCTGACCATTATGTAATCTAACTGAAATCTCCCTGTATCACCTAGCGTTTTCCAAGTATACCTCCTCCTCTTCTGATTCCTGAAAAGAGTTGGCTATTAGTAGCTAAAGTTTATTACAGAACTCAATTATTCTTTCTCCTCTCTTATTCGTTATCCCTCCCCTACAACTGCATTCCAGTCCCCCATGACTGTTAAATTTTCATCTCCATTTACATACTGTATTACCCTTTCAATATCCTTACGCGCTATCTCTATCTCTTCATCTTCAGCTTGCAACATCGTCATGTACACCTGAACTATCATTGTTGGTGTTGGTTTGCTGTCGATTCTGATAAGAATAACCCTACCACTAAACTGTTTACAGTAACACGCTCTCTGCCCTGCCTTCCTATTCATAATGAATCCTACCCCCATTATAACATTTTCTGCTGCTGTTGATATTACCCTGTTCTCACCTGACCAGAAATCCTTGTCTCCTTTCTACTTCTAGATTGAGCCTTTGCATTTCCATTTTCAGATTTTCTAGTTTCCCTACTAAGTTAAAGCTTCTGACATTCCACGCCCTGACTCATAGCATGTTATTATTTCGTTGATTATTCAATCTTTTTCTCATGGTAACCTTGCCCTTGGCAGTCCCTACCAGAGATCCACATGGGGGACTGTTCAGGAATCTTTTCCTAAAAGAGAGATCATCACGACACTTTTTCAGTTACAGGCGACATGTTCTGTGGATACACGTTACAGTGGTTTCCATTGCCTTCTGCATCCTCATGCCATTGATCTTTGTGGATTCTTCCGCTTTCAGGGGCAGTTTCCCACCCCTAGGACAAGAGAGTGTCCTGAACCTCTGTCCGGTGCTCTGTCCTCTTTGACAAGGCTGTTTCCAGAATGAGGGTGCCTTCTTATGCTGGAAGTCTCTGGCTACCAATGCTGATTATTTATCAAATTTTAAGCAGCGGCGGGATTCGAACCTGGGACCGAATACATTTTGATTATGAATCAAAAATAGTACCCCAAGACCACAGGTCCTACTCATTATGCTTCCAAATATTAATTTTTCTGTATGATTAATGAAAATTTGGCAAATATTCCTGAAATAGGTGAACCTATGGGTAAACCTTTTTCTTGTATGTAATATTCTTGATTAAATTCAATATAATTTTGTTGTGATATTAATTGTAATAATTTTATTGTTTCATCTGTGTGTTCATGAGATAGCTGGTTGTGTGTTGTCAGTTTTTCTTCAATTATTTTTGTAGTTTCATTAATGGGGATGCAACTGTACATACTTTCTACATCTAAGGAGAGCAGTGTTGCTGTGCTAGGGATTTTAGTGTCTATTATATGTTCTACCAGTTGAGAGGTATTTCTGATTGTACTACCATTTTCTAGTTTATAATACTGGGTAAACTGTGACTGCAATTGTTTTGCTACTATGTATGTAGGAGATGCTCTGAAATTTACTATTGGACAGACTGGATAATTTTCTTTATGGACCTTTGGTTGACATCACATGATGGGAGCTTGAGGTTTTTTTTGTACAAGTCGCTGTTTCTCTCTCTCTCTCTCTCTGTAAATGTATACTCTATGTTTATAGTGTGTTTTTAATATGTGTTTGAAATTTGTTAGTTGGGTCTGATTTTTAACTTTTTCTTGGGTTTTTGCTCATGACTTCCTCCATTTTTTTTACATATTCCTACACACTTGAATGACTGGCAGGACACTTGACACAAGACATAAACAACACATCATAGCATTCAAATACAGTACATACCATTCAACATCTGCAGATCATCTAAAACAAGAACACCATACACCAAGCAATATTGAAACAGATATGAATATCACAAAAATCAGTAAAGACAGACACCTCTTAGCTTTCCAAGAAAATTTCCACATCCAAAGCATTAACACAATATAAACAATTGCTCACTGACCAAATAAATATTGGAAACCAGACACTATATAAAATAACTGATGAATAAGAGAAGAGCTTTTTCCATCCCTCACCAGCTCCCATGCTTCCTTAACCTTCCCACCCCCCCCCCCCCCCCCCTGCACTTACAACTTCATTTCACTTCTTTCCCCACACCTTCTCCTGTAACTCACACTCCATCACACTGCTATAGACTTAAGTTCATTCATCATGGTTTCTCGCTCTCCTATACTGCAAAAAAAGTTCCTCCATCATTACTCCTTCTCTGGTCTTATGCAGTATTTAAATACACAGAAACATAGTTAAATAGAGTTACACACATATAATAATAAATAAAGGTTGTAGGTCAAATACAAAGTAGTGGAAAGGTTATGTTGAGAACACTACGAATAATCAAAATATCCATGGGTGTACTGCCGGTCTACAGTGTCCAATGGGCACAATATTTCAGCGATCATACAGGTCGCCATCATCAGGTGAACTAACGCACTGAGCTCCTGTGAACGTGCCGATACGGAGATTAGTACGCTATGGCTGCTCAGGGGGAACTGGGTTCGGTCGCGGCGGCGGCCGATTTAAATACCCTCCGCCCGCGGCGCACTCCCGCCACCGTCTGCGCCCCGCGCCACGTCGCGCGATGGAACAGAGCTCAGTCCGTCAGTTCACCTGATGATGGCGACTTGTATGATCGCCGAAATATTGTGCACGTTGGACACTGTAGACCGGCAGTACACCCGTGGATATTTTGATTATCAAATACGCCGGGAGAAACTCTGGAATCACAACACTACGAATGACAACACATACTTAGAAATACGAAAACAAACGGAATACAATGGTGTTCATAAAACTGTGTTGTGAAAACATAAGAAATGCATAGTGCAGCAAAACAACTAAATATTAGATCAAAATTATCAGTGTCTAACGCATAAAGCAACAATGTGCTACCAGACAACATTTCCTAATGTAAGCAAGAAATCAAGTGAAAAGCACTGTAAGTACAAATCAACATATTCTTAATGAACTGTTTCTCGATCTAAAAGCAAATCATAATGTAAATAATTTAATTACAGACCACTGATAATGCTTTACCCCAATAAAGTGAATCATGTCTGGCGAAAAAATCACATATTTTTGTAGTGGCAATGACAGAACAAAAATACCCTCAAGAATTGTGAAGCAACTACAGGCGCTATGGCCACACAAATGAAGAATTTGATCTCAAAAGTGTATTGCTTTATCTGCCCATCCAATTTTTACTGTTCCTTCATCCAATTTATATCGTTTACATCCTGCACTTGATTGACACTGATGATATTGTACAATTTGTAAGATATTGGTACGGAGTTTAAGCAAGACTTCAAGTAAAGGAATTAGAATGGTTGATAGGTCCCAAGAGGTAAGAGCCAGAAAACAGGAAAGGAAAAAGGAGACGAAGTCTAATTTTTTTGATTCAGTGTATTGCAAATGACAAGTTAGGTTTCTTCAGAAAGACAATGCAAACAGGTTCTCTTTACAGGTTTGTCTTTAACAAATCAAGACCAAATCTGATTCACTTAGGCCTGAATCAACACAATTCTTACATCAAAATATTCTTTTTCTGTGTTGCATCCATATTCTGGCAGAATTTCACACATAAATTTAATGCATAATTAATGAATAATAAAATGCACTGAAATTTTATTGTGCTGATAGATATAAATGTATGTTCAAGACTTGATTCTCAATTTACTCTAATAATTTTAATTACATTTCAGACTGTATAGGCTACACTTTAATAGAATTTTGTGCAAAACTTCTTTCTCACAAAGAAAACGTCTCAGTTATTAATTTTAAAAGTAAAGTGAGATGGGTATTTTGTATAAATAATTAGAATATATGGGTGGAATTCCATGATTCCAGGCACTCAAATGTCAATTCAATTCCTGTGGAATTTTTTTAATGTTTCAATATTAATTGTTCGAAATACTCATCATACGACATTTAATACTGAAAGTCACTGAATTTTACGAAGCTAAAATTACAAGACATATTTATATGTTTCCTGCTGTGCATTTTGTCATAGTTAAATCATCTTGTACAGGGCATATTTCTTGAAAATTTCTTAAAATATTGCTTCTAATAGCAACAAAGATTACTTAGATTGTTGAAGTGTAACATATGTAATGGAAACTGTAACTGTAGTGAGTCAGTAACAAAGACAGTGAAATAGAACAAGTGCTTTTGAGTTCTGTTTGGTTTGTGTGCATAAACAAAGATGTTTAAACAAGATAATAAGTTGATTCAAGAATTTTCATTAAGTGAAATCCTCAGAATTAGATAAGAAACTGTAAAATTCTAAGTACTCACACCAGAACTTCTGTAGTAATGTTCAACAACCTTTGACACCTCTGATTCAACCAGATAAGTAACAAAGTGTTTTAGCAGCGTTTTGGTATCCCAAAACTCAAAGTAATTTTGGCTGTGCCATAATATTAAGGAATAGGTACTACAAAAAATCAAAAATTTTTGGACTGAAATATTGTCTTCATTACGATCTATACAAGTGGTGGAGTTGAGATGGGAATTAACACACGGACAATGCAACAAAGTAAAATGAATAAACTACAGAAATATTCTGGAATCATGACCTGTAAATAGAACACTAAATACGAATGTCACAATAATTGGGCATGATGTTGTGGAACACATTCTTTGTTACCTTAATGAAGATGAAAATAAATGAGTACATAAGGTTCTCTTTTTGCCCTCTACCTTTACTCAGTGTTTGTGAAGTGAAAGTATTTTGCAGAAACAATTTGAATTCTTTTTTTTTTTTTTTTTTTTTTTTTGTAGAAACTAAAAGTCTATCAATATTGCCACACACTGTGCTGCACACAATATGCAGTAGCATTAGGACGAATGGTTAGATACTGAGGTTCGACAATTCAAATCCAGTTACCAGCAAATATTTATTACCATGTTTGTTGTTTATCATTAGTAGAAGGTTTTCGGAATTTCTAATATAGTAACGTTTATATATTCTGGAATATCTTATGTTTATATAAACGATCTGTTATGGGAGCTACCTTCTTCAGTTTGTTTGTAAATGTAGAAAAATATGAAAATGAAAATCAGATACTGGTATGCAGATGATATGACTGTGCTAAATCTTTCCAACAATTTTTAAGCACTTGTGAAAACCCCTTTCATAGCAGTCAGTAATACAGCACAATGGCTCAAGGACAATGGAATTAAACTGAAACAAACTCGTACATGGCTTTCAATGCTAAACAAAAGATGTTTTTCTAAGTGAAAAAAAACTAGAGGAAGTAATTTCAGTTAAGTTTTTAGGCACTATAGTAGACAGTTAGATAAATTTGAAGCAGCAGATAAATACTGCATCCAACTAGCTAAGGTCAGTGATACTTGAAACGAAACATTTGGCATGGTATGATCATCAAGACCTCTTGTGCACTGTCTGTCATGGCCTTTTTGAACCATACATGGAATATGGAATCACAGTATGGGGGAACTGAATCATCACAAGAATGAAAAGAATATTCGAATTATACAGAGAGAGAATCAAAAAGAATCTTATAGAAACTGTTTCAAAGATATTAATATTTATGACATTTCCATCACTGTATATATTTAAGACCATTGTGATTGCATTAGGAGATCCCACAATACTGGGGATCAATAAGGTAGATCATCCTCATAAGACAAAGAACAGAAAGAAATTGCTATTTATTTCACACAGGTTGGTTGGTTGGTTTGTGTGATTAAAGGGACCAGACTGCAATGGTCATCGGTCCCTCTTTCACAAAGGCTTCAGATTTTTGGAAAAGGACATAAATGCTCTGAATACTCTCAAAGTTAGTACAACCATTGCCAAGGGACTTACAAAACCTCAAAACTGATGTTTCCTGCATCTGTAAAAAAAATTTTTATAGAAGAAGAATGCTACAATGTGGCTGAGTACATAGCAGACAGTGAGTAAATGTTCATATCTTGAGTGATACATGTTATGTGCAATATTAAGAGAACACAGTATTACAAATTAGTGTAAGAAACTAAATTAGATTAAAAATTACTCATATACAATAGAAAATTCACAAAAATGTATTTTTAACTCTGGAATAAATCATTTAGCATTATGTACATATTGTGCTAGCTGTTGTATGTGTTTAATGCGCAATCAGTTATATGCACATTGTCTCGATGTAAGCAAAAGAATGTCTTATATGTTACCTGTATGCGAAGTAATTTATGATGGAAATGAAGTCCCATGCTTCTTGACAGAGCATAGGGGAACGATACTGAAGAACCGCAGCGCCATACTAGGCAAGGTCCTAATGGAGGTAGTTTGCTTCCTCCAACTGTAATGGGGACCCCCATGCTCGGGAAGCGAGAACGCTACCGCAAGACCACGAGTGGTGGACTAATTTATGATACCAACAGATATCACAATCACAGCAGCACTCTCCCTCCAGAAGGCAGATCTGTTCTGTCTATAGTTTTGCGTCAATAACAAATGTGCTGTTGTAGTTAACTGACAAAGTGCTTTCAGATTTGAACTTGACTGTGTTTATGATGTGATATTGTTTGGCAGACATGCCAGGTACTTCACAACATGTACATCATCATGCCTGCAGTCAGACAACATTAAATCCAACAGGAACCAAAATAACTTAGTGTATTGTTCCTAAGGGCCATGTGTTCAGAAGGTTGGTGGATTCCAAAACAGCAGAAAGTCAGTTGTACATCAGGCATACATCGGTATTTCAGGAGACAGAGTTGAGGACCCAATGAAATGGCTCAAAGGGTTCTACTGAGTCACCAAATACAACGGATGGGATGATATGAGGTGTTTGGGAAATAGGATGACACAGGCCAGCTGTGGTTCGGGAATACTACTAGCCGAGTTTGTGCAGTGGTTGACATTATGGACTTGCATTTCGCAGGATGATGGTTCAAACCAACGTTCGAAAACACATTTTTATTTTCTGTGAGTTTCTTAAATCACTTAAAACAAACGCCAGGAAAGTTCCTTTAGAAAGGACATATCCTATTTCTTCTCTGTCCTTCCTTAATTTGAGCTTGAGCTCTGTATCTAATGACATCGGTGCCAATGGGACATCAAGCACTAATATTCCTTCCTTCCTTCCTTCGGTATGGGAACAAGGAAGAGAAACGCAATAACTGGGACAAATTCCATGCTGAACTGAAATTTTTTTTTATTAACAATGAGCATTAGGCCCACCTAGCAGAAGAACAATTGAAGAACAGTGTGCATTGGGAAATTGCAGTCTTACATACAGAATTTTGGACCAATGCCACAGTGTGAATCTGAATATGACAAAAGCTGACAAAACCTTCCATTTAATGAATGAATACACAGATGATATATACCAGGTTCTTATGTTAAAGGACGTCACAACAACGGAAAAATTCATCAAGTAGTCACATCAGGTAAATACAATAGAAAGACTTGGATGAAAGAGGTATGGCCAACTCCCAAATGTAGTCACAATGGTGTTTGTGGGAGACCAACATGACCTCGCCTTCCTCATATGCAATGTAGTAAGAGAAGTACAGTACTTCGTGGCAGCCAGAACTGTCACAGCTACTACACGAGAGATAGCGCCCATGACTGTCGTCCTATGCATCAGGAATTAATGGAGAATGTTGAAGAAGAGGTGTATCAACATTTAACACTAGCCTCCACCACCAGTCAAACGTGCCATGAGAAATGTACTCAACCTACACATATTTATGCCACAACCATCAAATAACAATGCAGAATCTGAGTAACGCTGGTTCAAACCACTCCTCTGCCGAGTATTACGTCCTGCAAAAAACAAGACATTTGGAGAGTGGAAGACACACTGGTATATTTCCACTGTGGACTGCCTGGAAGACTAGTGATCAGGGACAAGTATTCCAAATATGTCAACCATCACAACAGTCCTATTCACTCTAGTCAACTGCAGACCATTACAGTCTACCTATGGGGTGAATACCATCACCACACCTTGGACAAGATTACTTCCCAAGGAGCTGTAGTCATTCCTACTGCTTTGCAGAGGTACTGGCGACTTGCCTAGCCATCAAATTCAGGAAACCTAAGCAAGGTAAGGTGAAATCGCTGCAGATGAGAAACCTCCGTGAAGAACAGTTGCTGAGATTTCACGCAATCTCATCAAACGTCATCATCGACAGCCAGTCTTCCTGGGTGCTAGTCAACTCAGGGCTTCTTTCTCTGTAATATCGATTGCTTACTGTTGTCAGCTGAGGAATACTTTGTCCATAATAAGAATGTGATTGAGCTGAAGCTCACAAATGGGAAATACATCCGAGCAACAGGAACATGTACTGCAAGAATAATTATCAATGGCAGAAAAAAGCCATTCGAATTTGTTGTTTTATCTTAATGAAGGGATAATGTTGTTCTCAGATGGGACTCCTTGCAGCCATTACAAGCAGCCATAGACTGTGGAAGATCAGAACTCCAGATCGACTATACTCAACCAAGTGCACATATTAAAGATTGCACTGGGTAGTTGTCTGCTGTTGAAGCCATTGTTATCCAGCCATAATCAGGTTCAGTCATCAGTTTAGATGCTTAGTCAAACTGTGAATCTTTTGTCAATTGCAAAATGCTACTGGAGTACACAAAAGAAATCACAAACCACCAACAATCATTAGTACAGTAGGTGGTCAGAAGAACTTTACATCACTGTCACAAGCAGCCACAAATGTCCCAAAAGGTATGTTTGTATGAACTGCCAAATCAGTCAGGATGGGCAGATCAGTGTCATCGATGCAGAATCTTGCTGTGCTACCATGACAACCAATGCAGTGGCAGAAGCTACTATCAAACTGCCAGTGGGATATGGACTACCTGAGGAACAACTCTAACGAGTGTTACCCCTTCTGTGACAATTTTTGGATGTTTTTAAAGCTGAAATGAGAAAAATACAGACCAAGGAGACCATAATAAAACACTGTATCAGCACTGTGAATCATCTAACAATTAGCCAGCACTCCGATAAGATGTTACTGGGTGAACGACGCATAATTTGCGAAGAAGTGGAGAAGATGCTGCAAAGTGATATCATTAAACCTTTAGTGAGTTCATAAACCCTTCTTGTGGTCCTTGTGAAGAAGTAGAATAGCACATGTCGTTACTGTGCCAGCTACAAACTATCGAACAAAACCATGAAAAAAGATATCTCCCCATTTCTGCACATTGATGACATCCTAGACTGCTTGAGAAGATGTAAGTATTCTTCAACTATGGATAGGCAGGCAGGGTGCTGGCAAATAGGAGTTAACGAGGCTGACAAAAAAAGACTGGGAATACAACTGCATTCATAACACCTGGCAGCTTCTATCAAATCAAAGTTTTTCTTTTTGGACTATATAATGCTCCTGACCCCATGAACCACGGATCTTTCCGTTGCTGGGGAGGCTTGCGGGCCTCAGCGATACAGACAGCTGTACCGTAGCTGCAAGCACAACGGAGGGTATCTGTTGAGAGGCCAAACTAACGTGAGGTTCCCAAAGATGGACAGCAGCCTTTTCATTAGTTGCAGGGGCAACGGTCTGGATGATTGACCGATTTGCCCTTGTAATAGCAACCAAAACGGCCTTACTGTGCTGGTACTGCAAATGGCTGAAAGCAAGGGGAAACTACAGCTGTAATTTTTCCCGAGGGTGTGCAGATTTACTGTATGGTTAAATGATGATGGCATCCTCTTGGGTAAAATATTCTAGAGGTAAAATAGTCTCTCATTCAGATCTCCAAGTGGGGACTACCCAGGACGACGTCATTACCAGGAGACACAAAACTGGCGTTCTACTGATTGGAGCGTGGAATGTCAGATTCCTTAATTGGGCAGGTAGGTTAGAAAATTTAAAAAGGCAAATCGATAGGTTTATGTAAGATACAGTGGGGATTAGTGAAGTTCGGTGACAGGAGGAGAAAGACTTCTGGTCAGGTGAATACAGGGTTATAAATACAAAATCAAATACCAATAACGCAAGAGTTGGTTAAATAATGAATAAAAAATCGGAATGCAGATAAACTACTATGAACAGGACAGTGAACGCATTATTGCAGCCAATATAGACATGAAGCCCACATCAAATACAGTAGTACAAGTTTATATGCCAATTAGCTCCGCAAATGATGAAGAGATTGAAGAAATATGTGAAGCAATAACACACATTATTCAGTTAGCTAAGGGACACAAAAATTTAATAGTCATGGGAAACTGGAGTTCGACTGTAGGAAAAGGACGAAAAGGGAAAGTTGTAGGTGAATATGGATCGGGAGTACGGGAAGAAATAGAAAGTTCCCTGGTAGAATTTTGCAGAGAGCATAACATAACAATAGCTAACACTTGGTTTAAGAGTCATGAAAGAAGGCTGTATAGGTGGAAGAGGCTTGGAGACAATGGAAGGTTTCAGATAGGTTAAATAAGATATTTCCAGGGCAGATGTGGACTCCAGACTCCAACCACAATTTATTGGTTATTAACTGTAGATTGTTGTTGTTGTTGTGGTCTTCACTCCGGAGACTGGTTTGATGCAGCTCTCGATGCTACTATATTCTGTCCAAGCTTCTTCATCTCCCAGTACCTACTGCAGCCTACATCCATCTGAATCTGCTTAGTGTATTCATCTCTTGGTCTCCCTCTACGATTTTTACCCTCGACCCTGCCCTCCAATACTAAATTGGTGATCCCTTGTTGCCTCAGAACATGCCCTACCAACCGGTCCCTTCTTCTCGTCAAGTTGTGCCACAAACTCCTCTTCTCCCCAATCCTATTCAGCACTTCCTCATTAGTTATGTAATCTACCCATCTAATCTTCAGCATTCTTCTGTAGCACCACATTTCGAAAGCTTCTATTCTCTTCTTGTCCAAACTATTTATAGTCCATGTTTCACTTCCATACATGGTGTGGGGCGGCGGGTGGAAATTATTGTTGTTAAATGAATGTAGAATATAATGTAGATAAGATGCATTTCCCCGCCAATTCACCATATGTGGGGCGGCGGGTGGAAATTATTTGGTTTTTATCCTGTTATTTAAATGTAGAGTGTAATGTGGAAAAGATGCATTTCCTGGCCAATTCACCATATGTGGGGCGGCGGGTGGAATTATTGTTGTTAAATGTTCCTATTATTTATGCTGTGGTTTGCCGTTCTCAACACTGGCTCTCTAACTACAATATTGGCAACCAGAAAGTGATTAACAAAACGTGAAGCCTGTAATTAGAATTCCTAGTGCCCACTTCATCTGAGAAATACAGCTTATAGCTCTGAGGAATTAGGAGATTGTCTGGGATTCATAATCAAAAACGATTCTCTAAAAATGTTCACTATATTCTGAAAGTCACAGACCAAAAAGAATCCACACAATCCAACTACCAGAGCAGTTCAGAATCTAATGCGCTGATGCAACCATAACTGTTCAAATTAAATGTTTAAGTGAATGCTCACCATAATTTGATGATAATGTTCATCAAACGCCACGGTAAATAATGGTAGAATGTGTGGTGTCACCGCCAGACACCACACTTGCTAGGTGGTAGCTTTTAAATCGGCCGCGGTCCATTAGTATACGTCGGACCCGCGTGTCGCCACTGTCAGTAATTGCAGACCGAGCGCCACCACACGGCAGGTCTAGAGAGACGTCCTGGCACTCGCCCCAGTTGTACAGCCGACGTTGCTAGGAAAGGTTCACTGAGAATTACGCTCTCATTTGCAGAGACGATTGTTAGCATAGCCTTCAGCTAAGTCAATTGCTGCGACCTAGCAAGGCGCCATTTATCCTTTGCTATGTATCTAATGAAGCATGTACAGTAACAAGACCAATGTTCACCAATTGTGGATTAAAGTTAAGTATTCCAGCAGCTACGTACTTTTCTTTATTGCATTCATTACGTATCCTGTTTCAGACCTCACGCCAGCCTGCGTGAGTTAAGCGCGTGCCTTTCGGTTACCCTTCACTGTGGATTGGCTGTCTTGCCAGTCCACAACAGAATGTCTGTCCCGCGGCGTCACGTGGAAATACGATATACGCAAACTGAAGATAGATCATTAAAGTCATCCCAGAGTTAACACTTCACTCGAAAACGATTTCATGGTTACGCGTATCCCGAGTAACTTATTACGGTATCCGAGGCTGTTTATAGCAATGATACCGACGCGACGCGACTCCCAGCACAGGTGGTGTGCTATTCAGCATCTGGAGAGAACTGGGGCCTTTTTCTCTCGCGCAGCGTTCTTATATATAAAGCCGCGGTGCGGACGGCTAAGGGAACGCCTGATCAACTCTGTTGTACCGACTAGCCGCTGGGCTAGTAATGCACCACTTTCAGTTATTGAATAAATCATCGCTTCCTTTGCTGATGGCCGATGAAGCTCTCAATTTAAATGAGCATTCAGGACACAAGTAAGTAATCATAAGAGAAGTCTGACGTGGCTAAGTCAAATATTTTGGGCGAGAGAATTAATTTAATTACACTACACGCAGTAGACGAGCTCTGAACTTGCCCTTTGTAGATACGCTATTGCTATAGTTTTATAGTTATTCAATTGAAACTTCTCACATCTTTATGATTATAGCGGATCTCCATTCTACTTAAATTTAAACATCCTAGCCTTATTTATTCGCCTACTTAATCCATCTTGCTTCCTTAATTTTTAAGACAAAAACCAGAAAATCATGAATTTCAACTAAAATTTTAATTTGTGAGATCCAGGATACTGTTTCTACTAAATTATTATCCAAAAGGAATCCAAATCTAAATTTTTAAGTTTCTAGCTCTTTTCAGTTGCGCCAATGATTTTTACAGAGAAACGCCCAAATTTCGAAAATGGTTAAAGTTATTGAACTGATATTCAACACATATTGATTTAGTATTACTCCTGACATGCTAGAAACGTTTCAGGTTATTTACTTGATTTTTAAAGTATTGTGCAACATTTATGACGTCAGAGCTAATTACAGCGGACTGGCTGGCGCACAATGGAAAGACTGATGTGAATTTTATACGGCGTGTGTAGGCTGCTTCCCTACATCACCCTCTACTTAATTTTTTTTATTGTAAATGGAAAACAAGAAGAAGAAAAAAATTAATTACAAAAGGGAAGCAAGAGTACGGCTTAACTCCCTATGAAAAATTAAAATTTAAATGTAAACATATAGAAATATTAAAAAGAAAACTGACTACCTACTTCAATTATTTACATTGCTGGCATGTTCACTGTCCCTTAAGTAACATTATCACTCAAAATTTAAGCAAAAGCAATGAAATACTTTGGCATACATATTGCCTTAGACAACCAAACACATAAAAATATTTAAAATTATGAAAATCTTAAATACATTAAATACATTTTTACATACACAAATTCAAAGAAAATAACACAGTTATTCATGATACATAAACAGATAATTATATCTTAGCAGTCTTTTCTAAACCTGAAGGAAAATTTCACAAATCATGAGAATTTCATTTTTACACACGTGGTTGTAGCCGCTTTGGCTGGCGTTCTACACTTCCATTCATAAGGGTAGAGGAGGGGAAGTTGCTATGGTGTGCGTCCTTCACGTTCACTCTAAATTACATGGGGAAAGGGGAGGGGTCACTGTGAGTTGTGTCCAAGTCACTCCACGCTTTCACGCAGCTACCAGGCTGCCATTATCTGGTTTGTTCTGTAGAACAAACAAAAAGAGTGCCTCAGACCCTGTTCACTTAATATCTAAGGGTGGGTCATAATGAAATGGGGATATACACATTTTATCTTTCAATATGTTGCTGGAACAAAGTTAACAGAACTTTTTCAATTTTACTCTCGCAGTTACTT
This sequence comes from Schistocerca americana, assembly GCF_021461395.2. Classification (NCBI taxonomy): domain Eukaryota; kingdom Metazoa; phylum Arthropoda; class Insecta; order Orthoptera; family Acrididae; genus Schistocerca; species Schistocerca americana. The sequence goes on from NC_060119.1 coordinate 876,162,405, forward strand.
AACTGTCATAAAATCGGTAAACAAATGGCTCAAAACGCCGTTAGTGACGTACTAGAGAAAATTTATGCTCAAGGCATACAATCATAAATTCTATTTAATCTCAGTTTAATATTTCTGGAACACTGAACCAATGCTCGGTACATTCCTGACAAATCTGTATTTTATTTAATTAACTGACTATCTTTGATTACCTTATTCTTAGAGATAGTATGAGTATATTTGATTAGTAGTTGTCTTCTCAGATCCTTTGTACATGTGAGTAACTTGTGGTAATAGTACAGTTCTGAGTGTTCAAAACACACTACGTTTAGTTGACTACTAAATCCACTTATTGGTCCTCTGCTGCTGTGTCAGTTCCACATCTGCAATTATGTACTTACTTCATCGAAGTGTATTTATGCTGAGCTATAAATAATGTTTCACGTCTGCCATTATGTACTTACTTACTTTGCTAGTGTATGAACTTAAGTAATACTCACTCCATTAAAATTTAAAGCACGGGATATCACATTTATTTCATATCTATAGTGCATTGCAGCTGATCAGTTTGCTCACGTGGCAATCCGTTTCCACTCGATCGGACGCTGAAACCACAGGTAGTCTCTCTCGACCTGCCTCTAAAGTGCATTAAGTAATTATGGACGAGCGTAATGCTAAATTCCTTAAACCTATAGGACACCATGAGCTGCTCTATCGCATCTAACATAAGGGTACCTATGGTCGCATTCACGCCTCCAACTCATAACCTCAATACGTGTAGGTGTGTCCTTTCACACATTACACCAAATAACGGCAAGCTCCAACCTTATACATATTTCAAGGACGTGTCCTTCACGTCTCAACCACAAACACTGTTCAATTCTATTACACTGCCATTCCTTACTACACACGGTGAGTTCATTCTTACAACTTATCTGCATATTTTGCATAACTCTAAGCAATCTCTTTTACTATTAATTAGTTAGCTCTACAGCATATAATGGGTTTCACTGCCACTTCAGATTCTGCTTGTACACGAACTTGTATATCTTTTTTTTTAATATTATTGTAGGACCATTTCCATTAAAACAATACTTTGTACTTACAATATTACCATGGTTCTATACATACTTGTTACTCAAATACATTTGTGTCTTAATTACGTCATTCTTCTCTATTGTTTATGTCACTGTTATGTTTGTCACATTATGTACGAGTATTTTCTTCACTAATCTGTGTATAGAATGGTTACAGAACTCATGGCTTGATAGCCATGACGGAAATTTTTTGTATTGCAAAGTAGGAGTCGAAACTATGGTAGATAGGAAAGATGAAGAATGAGTGAGACCTGAAAAGGAAAGAAGAACTCACACAGCTGGGACTGCACAGCTGCCGCACTGTGTAGAGGGTACAGAACAACCTTCTCCCTACAGAACTCACTAGTTTATTATTGGCTTGATAACCATAACGGAAAATTTAATGTGTTGGAAAGAAGAGGTCGAAATTTTAGGTGGATAGAAAATATGAAGAGTGAGTGAGACCTGAAAAGGAAAGAAGATCTCACACAGCTGGGACTGCACAGCTGCCACACTGTGTAGAGGTTAAAGAACAACCTCCTCCCTACAGAAATCATTAGTTTCAGAAAATTTTCGTATTGGAAACAAGGGGTCGAAATTTTTGTAGATAGGAAAGATGAAGAATGAGTGAGACCTGAAATGGGAAAGAAGATCTCACACAGCTGGGACTGCACAGCTGCCACACTGTGTAGAGGTTAAAGAACAACCTCCTCCCTACAGAAATCATTAGTTTCAGAAAATTTTCGTATTGGAAAGATGGGGTCGAAATTTTTGTAGATAGGAAAGATGAAGAATGAGTGAGACCTGAAATGGGAAAGAAGAACTCACACAGCTGGGACTGCACAGCTGCCACACTGTGTAGAGGTTACAGAACAACCTCCTCCCTACAGAATTCATTAGTTTAATGCTGGCTTGATAATCATAACGGAAAATTTAGCATTCGAGAGTAAGAGCCGAAATTTTGGTGGATAGGAAAGATGAAGAATGAGTGAGACCTAAAAAGGAAAGAAGATCTCACACAGCTGGGACTGCACAGCTGCCACACTGCGTAGAGGTTACGGAACAACCTCCTCCCTACAGAATTCATTCAATACCTATGAACTTCTTTAGGTCGATCACGTTCCTGAGACCTAATAGCTTTTTACTGTTAGGGTACTCTAGCCTATATGCATTGGCATGTGGTTTTCCTATGATCCTGAAAAGTCCTTGGTATTTACTAAGATTAACATCTTCGTCCCAATATCTCCTATTTTTCAGAACTCGTATAGGCAACTCCCAAGTTTCATCATTTGTTGCTACATGTTTATCAATAAAAGGTACTGTAATTACTCCGGTTATCGGCAAGACCATTTTTAACTGGCTTCTTTCAAAGTCAACAACACTCTGATATTTCGACAATAAATCTATGCCAATTAAAACCTCAATACCGAGATTGTTTACAATTAAGCATGGATGATCACTTAAATTACCATTAATGTTAAAGGGCAGCAATGCTTCTTGCTTTACCGTTTTTGACACCTTGCCAGTAGCACCAATTATTCTTAGTCCTGATACCCTCATTACTGTAAGCTTGTCTTTACCAGCTAATACATCAAAGAAGGACTGAGATATCGCACTCACCTCACTTCCACTATCTAAGAGATAACGTACATTAATACCCAGCATATTCACTATTATTATAGGGTGGCTTATTCTAGTTTGTACAGGTGGTTCCTCAAACTCATCCAATAGTTCCTTTTGGATTTGTCTCCAACTAAAGTGATCGACATCTGTCTTCATTACATTTAGGTCAAAGTGGTTAGGGGTTTCCTGAATTACATTTTCAGCTGCCTTTTCCACTCGGTCTATTAATTTTAAATCGAAACACCGCACGACTTCATTACATGTAGTTTGCTGAACATGACCCAAATTACTGTAGTCTGAGCGATTCTGCGCCTCCAGACTGGGCATAACACTAGTTACAGCTAAACCACTTTCACTATTATCATCGGGTTCCTTCTCAAGTGACAACTGGTCACAGCTACTGGGTTCATCGACCCCCAACAGGCTATCCTCTACATTCTCACTTACCTCCTGTCCTAAATCTATTAGTACAGTATCAACATCCTGCACAGGCACTTTAGATAAGAGCACATCATCCTCATCGTAAATGTAAGCATGAATTTCTTCTCCTTCTTCACCTGACAATTCAGTATTTTGTAGCTCTTCCCTACCGTTACACTTCTGCGCCTTCTCTCTCTCTTCCCACTTAGAAAACGTCTCTAACTCGGTATCTTTCAAATACTGTGAGTGGTCTAATATTTCTGCTGTATCCTTAGATGCTACCGACCCCCCATCCACATGTTCAGTCTGAGTATTCTGATCTGTCTTACCAATTACTGTACTTACTGGCTTAGGAAAAGTAACCGCCTGGTGAGCGCCAGTGTACTCATAGACGGGAACTGGTTTCCCTGCCTCGACTTACTACTGTTTCCTTTATTTCCATTATAGTTAACTGGCACAGCATTGCTTTCCACACTGTTGTTTACCTGCATAATTTTGTTTGGAACAAAATTACTATCATTTGGAAACCATTGTTGGTTCTGATAATTATTTCTCCAATTCCTACCTTTCTTAGGATGGCGAACACCTACTGTTCTAATGTTAACATTGCCATTCTGCTCGTTCTTAAAATTACTACTAGTATTATTAGCATTTCTGTTATTACGTGCTTGCTCCTCATTGGCAGCAACACGCTCTACACATTCCAAATATTCAATGAAACGATCCAGATTGTCTCTAGGGGCAGATGTAATTCTAGTTTGCCAATACCATGGCAGTTTGGCTTCAAGACCTAGTATTATCATTTCAGGTTTTAGCTTTTCGGCCAAATGTGACAAACGTGACATCCATGACCTAGCAAACTCTTTAATAGATTCCTTGCCTGCATTGAAGCGTTTTCCACTCCAAAATCCTCTCAACACTTCATTTTGCTTATTACTAGACCAATACTCATTAATGAAAGCTGTTTTAAATTCCGCTAATGTTTTACACTTCAACATAACATCAGCTGACCAACGCATGGCGTCACCTGCTAAATGGCTTCTAATAAATGAGATTTTCTCTCGTTCAGACCAAGTTGGTGGAATCACATCTTCAAAATCGTTCCAGAAATCTAGCGGTTGGATATTTTTATCTGCATCGAACTGCAAGATCTGCAGACACCCGATAAAAGCGGCGTTTGCAGCTACAATTTGTTGCATACTACCATTACCAGAAGTTACTGAAGCTTCTTTACTCACAATTTTAGCAATGTCAGTACTAATATTTTCTACTCTCATTTCAACATTATCTACTCTTTGCACAATATGAGCAGTATCAGTTTTGATTGCATCTACTTCTGCTTGACATATGTTTACCTTTATATTAACATCTTTAAATCTATCTGAGCACAGTTCATATTCCGCCTCGATCTTTTCTTTTAACTTGTGCTCTAGCTTCGCATCTTCCATTTGGAAGTCTTTGCGAACCTCAGCAACTTCGGATTTTACTGTTTTATACATCTCAGATAACTGTTGGGCAACCTTTTTCTTAATATCCTCATATTGTAATCAATTTTATAATTTAAACTATCCAAATCCTCTTTCAACTTATTGCAACCAGCCTTGAAGGTATTGTCCATTACCTCCAATCGTTTATTAAAATTAGTTTGGCTGGCCACAATCCTGTTATTTACCTCAGTTATATTAGATTTTAACTCAGCTGTCATTCTAGCATTACTGGCAGCTATTGCTTGCAATGTTACATTTAAATCACTAGCCCCAGTATCTTTGGGTTGCTCACTAGCTGGCTTTTTATCACACTCAGGTGACGAAAAACTAGCTCCAACACCAGAATCATCAAAACTAAATGAAACTTCTGATTGATCAGTCATATCTAACTTCTCCTTCTTAAACTCTACCATCTCTGATGACTGTTTCATTTTAAATTCATCAGAGAAACTATCATCCAATAAATTAACAATTTTTGATTTCTGCTTTACTACAGGGGTCTCTATTATTGAATCATTGCCCCTTTTCACACTACTGTCAGGAGACAATACTTCATATTTCACCTTAACATTACTATTTTCATGCATATTTACACTTGAATCGTTGTCTGGATTTACAGTTCCCTCAACAGACATAGGTTCTGATTTAAGTTTAACCTCAGTTTCTTCTGGCAGTCTTTTAGTGCAGGTTAGTAAGATTTTTAACAGCTTTTCACTTAACTTAGTTCCTTCTGCACGACGTATGGCGTTGCCGGCGTGGCGTACCAGGATTACTGATGCGACGCGGCGCGTTGAACTGCAGACGGCAGTTCGACGGCTGCTGTGTGTTTGCGTGGCCCGCAACTGCAGGCGCGGCTCCGGTCGCTCCGACGGATGGCTGCGGTGCGGCGAAACTGGCTTCTCGCGATGCCGGCAGTGCCGATAGACTCAGTGCCAGCTCCTTCAATCCAGATGCATTGTTAATCCAATTGCGTCGCCCACATGCACACGTGACACTATCACTGTTCTATTACTCAGTGCGTGTCGCATTTCACTCCCGAATCCGAATATTTAAAAATCACTTTCACTTTTACTCAGTTTCTTTCCCGGCCGATATGTGGGGCGGTAGGTGGAAATTATTGTTGTTGAATGAATGTAGAATATAATGTAGAAAAGATGCATTTCCCCGCCGATGCACCATATGTGGGGCGGCGGGTGGAAATTATTTGGTTTTTATCCTGTTATTTAAATGTAGAGTTTAATGTGGAAAAGATGCATTTCCCGGCAGATTCACCATATGTGGAGCGGCAGGTGGAATTATTGTTGTTAAATGTTCCTATTATTTATGGTGTGGCTTGCCGTTCTCAACACTAGCTCTCTAACTACAATATTGGCAACCAGAAAGTGATTAACAAAACGTGAAGCCTGTAATTAGAATTCCTAGTGCCCACTTCATCTGACAAATACATTTATAGCTACAGCTTATAGCTCTGAGGAATTAGGAAATTGTCTTGGATTCATAATCAAATACAATTCTCTAAAAATGTTCACTATATTCTGAAAATCACAGACCAAAAAGAATCCACACAATCCAACTACCAGAGCAGTTCAGAGTCTAATGCGTTGATACAACTATAATTGTTCAAATTAAATGCTTAAGTGAAAGCTCGCCATAATTTGATGATAATGTTCATCAAATGCCACGGTAAATAATGGGAGAATGTCTGTCCCGCGGCGTCACGTGAAAATACGACATACGCAAACTGAAGATAGATCATTAAAGTCATCCCAGAATTAACACTTCACTTGAAAACGATTTCATGGTTACGCGTATCTCGAGTAACTTATTACGGCATTCGAGGCTGTTTATAGCAATGATACCGACGCGACGCGACTCCCGGCACAGGTGGTGTGCTATTCAGCATCTGGAGAGAACTGGGGCCTTTTTCTCTCGCGCAGCGTTCTTATATATAAAGCCGCGGTGCGGACGGCTAAGGGAGCGCCTGATCAATTCCGTCGTACCGACTAGCCGCTGGGTTAGTAATGCACCACTTTAAGTTATTGAGTAAATCATCGCTTCCTTTGCTGATGGCCGATGAAGCTCTCAATTTAAATGTGCATTCAGCACACAGGTAGGTAATCATAATAAAAGTCTAACGTGGCTAAGTAAAATATTTTGGGCAAGAGAATTAATTTAATTACACTACACACAGTAGACGAGCTCTGAACTTGCCCTTTGGAGATACGCTATTGTTATAGTTTTATAGATATTCAATTGAAACTTCTCACATCTTTATGATTATAGCGGATCTCCCTTCTACTTAAATTTAAACATCCTAGCCTTATTTATTCGCCTACTTAATCAATCTCGCTTCCTTAATTTTTAAGAAAAAAACCAGAAAATCATGAATTTCAACTAAAATTTTAATTTGTGAGATCCAGGATACTGTTTCTACTAAATTATTATGCAGGAATCCAAATCTAAATTTTTAAGTTTCTAGCTCTTTTCAGTTGCGCCAATGATTTTTACAGAGGAACGTCCAAATTTCGAAAATGGTTAAAGTTATTGAACTGATATTCAACACATATTGATTTAGTATTACTCCTGACATGCTAGAAACGTTTCAAGTTATTTACTTGATTTTTAAAGTACTGTGCAACATTTATGACGTCAGGGCTAATTACAGCGGACTGGCTGGCACACAATGGAAAGACTGATGTGAATTTTATACGGCGTGAGTAGGCTGCTTCCCTACAATGGCTACACTCCATACAAATACTTTCAGAAACGACATCCTGACACTTAAATCTATACTCGATGTTAACAAATTTCTCTTCTTCAGAAACGCTTTCCTTGCCATTGCCAGTCTGCATTTTATATCCTCTCTACTTCGACAATCATCAGTTATTTTGCTCCTCAGATAGCAAAACTACTTTACTACTTTAAGTGTCTCATTTCCCAATCTAATTCCGTCAGCATCACCCGACTTAATTCGACTACATTCCATTATCCTCGTTTTGCTTTTGTTGATGTTCTTCTTATATCCTCCTTTCAAGACACTGTCCATTCCGTTCAACTGCTCTTCCAAGTCCTTTGCTGTCTCAGACAGAATTACAATGTCATTGGCGAACCTTAAAACTTTTATTACTTCTCCATGGATTTTAATACCTACTCCGAATTGTTCTTTTGTTTCCTTTACTGCTTGCTCAATATACAGATCGAGTAACATCAGGGAGAGGCTACAACCCTGTCTCACTCCCTTCCCAACCAATGCTTCCCTTTCATGTCCCTCGACTCTTATAACTGTCATCTGGTTTCTGTACAAATTGTAAATAGCCTTTCGCTCCCTGTATTTTACCCCTGCCACCTTCAGAATTTGAAAGAGAGTATTCCAGTCAATATTGTCAAAAGCTTTCTCTAAATCTACAAATGCTAGAAACGTAGGTTTGCCTTGTCTTAATCTACCTTCTAAAATAAGTCGTAGGATCAGTATTGCCTCACGTGTTCCCATATTTCTTCGGAATCCAAACTGATCTTCCTCGAGGTCGGCTTCTACCAGTTTTCCCATTCGTCTCTAAGGAATTCACGTTAGTGTTTTGCAGCCGTGACATATTAAACTGATAGTTCGGTAATTTTCACATCTGTCAAAACCCGCTTTCTTTGGGATCGGAATTATTATATTCTTCTTGAAATCAGAGGCTACTTCGCCTGTCTCATACATTTTGCTCAAAAGATGGTAGAGTTTTGCCAGGACTGGCTCTCCCAAGGCCGTCAGTAGTTCTAATGGAATGTTGTCTACGCCCGGGGCCTTGTTTCGACTCAGGTCTTTCAGTGCTCTGTCAAACTCTTCACGCAGTATCATATCTCCCATTTCATCTTCATATTTCTATAACATTGCCCTCAAGTACATCGCCCTTATATAGACTCTCTATATACTCCTTCCACCTTTCTGCTATCCCTTCTTTGCTTAGAACCGGGTTTCCATCTGAGCTATTGATATTCATACAAGTGGTTCTCTTTTCTCCAAAGGTCTTTTTAATTTTCCTGTAGGCAATATCTATGTTACCCCTAGTGAGATAAGCCTATACATCCTTACATTTGTCCTCTAGCCATGCCTGTTTAGCCATTTTGCACTTACTGTCGATCTCATTTTTGAGACGTTTTTATTCCTTTTTGCCTGCTTCATTTACTGAATTTTTATATTTTGTCCTTTCGTCAATTAAATTCCATATTTCTTCTGTCACCCAAGGATTTCTACTAGCCCTCGTCTTTTTACCTACTTGATCCTTTGCTGCCTTCACTACTTCATCAGTCAAAGCTAACCATTCTTCTTCTACTGTATTTCTTTCCCCATTCTTGTGAATTGCTCCCTTATGCTCTCCCTGAAACTCTCCACAACCTCTGGTTTAGTCACTTTATCCAGGTCCCATCTCAGATTCCCACGTTTTAGCAGTTTCTTCAGTTTTAATCTGCACTTCATAACCAATAGATTGTGGTCAGAGTCCACATCTACCCCTGGATATGTCTTACACTTTCAAACCTGGTTCCTAAAACTCTGTCTTACCATTATATAAACTATATGAAACCTGTCAGCATCTCCAGGTTTCTTCCACGTATACAACCTTCTTTTATGATTCTTGAACCAAATGTTAGCTATGATTAAGTTGTGCTCTGTGCAAAATTCCACCAGGCGGCTTCCTCTTTCATTTCTTACCCCAAATCCATATTCACCTACTTCGTTTCGTTCTCTTCCTTTTCCTACTATCGAATTCCAGTCACCCATGACTATTAAATTTTCGTCTCCCTTCACTATCTGAATAATTTCTTTTATCTCATCATACATTTCTTCAATTTCTTCGTCATCTGCGTTCGCTGTGCTGTTTGTAGTAGCTTACCCACATTCCTATTACTTTATTCATTATTAAACCTACTCCTGCATTACCCCTATTTGATTTTGTATTTATAACCCTGTCTTCACCTAACCAAAAGTCTTGTTCCTCCTGCCACCGAACTTCACCAATTCCCACTATGTCCAACTTTAACCTATCCATTTCCCTTTTTAAATTTTCTAACCTACCTGCCCGATTAAGGGATCTGACATTCCACGCTCTGATCCGTAGAACGCCAGTATTCTTTCTCCTGATAACGACATCTTCCTGAGTAGTCCCCGCCCGGAGATCCGAATGTGGGACTATTTTACCTCCGGAATATTTTACCCAAGAGGACGACATCATCATTTAACCATGCAGCAAAGCTGCATGCCCTCGGGAAAAATTACATCCATAGTTTCCCCTTGCTTTCAGCCATTTGCAATACCAGCACAGCAAGGCCGTTTTGGTTAGTGTTACAAGGCCAGATCAGTCAATCATCCAGACTGTTGCCCCTGGAACTACTGAAAAGGCTGCTGCCCCTCTTCTGGAACCACACGTTTGTCTGGCCTCTCAACAGATATCCCTCCGTTGTGGTTGCACCTACGGTACCGCTATCTGTATCACTGAGGCACGCAAGCCTCCCCACCAACGGCAAGGTCTATGGTTCATGGCGGGGGCGGGGGAATGTAGATTAACACTGAAGATACTACGAAAAGGTAGAAATTTAAGGAGATGGGACTTGGATAAACAGAAAGAACCAGAGGTTGTAGAGAGTTCCAGAGAGAGCATTAGGGAACGTTTGTCAAGAACAGGGGAGAGAAATACAATAGAAGAAAAATGGGTGGCTTTAAGAGATGAAATAGTAAAGACAGCAGAGGATAAAGTAGGTAAAAAGACTAGGGCTAGTAGAAATCCTTGGGTAACACAACAGATATTGAATTTAATTGATGAAAGGAGAAAATATAAAAATGCAGTAAATGAAGCAGTCAAAAAGGAATACAAATGTCTCAAAAATGAGATCGACAAGAAGTGAAAAATGGCTAAGCACGGATGGCTAGAGAACAAATGTAAGGATGTAGAGGCTTATCTCACTAGGGGTAAGATAGATATTGCCTACAGGAAAATTAAAGAGACCTTTGGAGAAAGTGAACCACTTGTATGAATATCAAGACCTCAGTTGGAAATCCAGTTCTAAGCAAAGAAGGGAAAACAGAAAGATGGAAGGAGTATATAGAGGGTCTATACAAGGGTGATGTACTTGAGGACAATATTATGGAAATGCAAGAGAATGTAGATGAAGATGAAATGGGAGATACGATACTGTGGTAAGAGTCTGACAGAACACTGAAAGACCTCAGTCGAAACAAGGCCCCGAGAGTAGACAACATTCGATTAGATCTACTGACGGCCTTGGGAGAGCCAGTCCTGACAAAACTCTACCATCTGGTGACCAAGATGTATGAGACAGGCGAAATACCCTCGGACTTCAAGAAGAATATAATAATTCCAGTCCCAAAGAAAGCAAGTGTTGGCAGGTGTGAAAATTACCAAACTCTCAGTTTAATAAGTCACAGCTGCAAAATACTAACGCGAATTATTTAGACAAATGGAAAAACTGGTAGAAACCGACCTCAGGGAAGATCAGTTTGAATTCCGTGTAAATATTGGAACACATGAGGCAACACTGACTCTACGACTTATCTTAGAGAAAGCTTTTGACAATATTGACTGGAATACTCTCTTTCAAATTCTGAAGGTGGCAGGGGTAAAATACAGGGAGCGAAAGGCTATTTATAGTTTGTACAGAAACCAGATGGCAGTTATAAGGGTCGAGGGGCATGAAAGGGAAGCAGTGGCTGGGAAGGGAGTGAGACAGGGTTGTAGCCTCTCCCCGATGTTATTCAATCAGTATATTGAGCAAGCAGTGAAGGAAAGAAAAGAAAAATTCGGAGTATGTATTAAAATCCATGGAGAAGAAATAAAAACTTTAAGGTTCACCGATGACATTGTAATTCTGACAGATGATGGTCGAAGTAAAGAGGATATAAAATGTAGACTGGCAATGGCAAGGAAAGCGTTTCTGAAGAAGAGAAATTTGTTAACATCGAGTATAGAATTAAGTGTCAGGAAGTCGTTTCTGCAAGTATTTGTATGGAGTGTAGCCATGTATGGAAGTGAAACATGGACGATAAACAGTTTGGACGAGAAGAGAATAGAAGCTTTCGAAATGTGGTGCTACAGAAGAATGCTGAAGATTTGATGGGTAGATCACATAACTGATGAGGAGGTATTGGATAGAATTGGGGAGAAGAGGAGTTTGTGGCACAACTTGACGAGAAGAAGCGACTGGTTGGTGGGACATGTTCTGAGGCATCAAGGGATCACCAATTTTGCATTGGAGGGCAGCGTGGAGGGTAAAAGTCGTAGAGGGAGACAAAGAGATGAATACACTAAGCAGATTCAGAAGGATGTAGGTTGCAGTAGGTACTGGGAGATGAAGAAGCTTGCACAGGATAGAGCAGCATGGAGAGCTGCTCAAAGCAGTCTCGGGACTGAAGACGACGACAACAACAACAACAACATACTGAGGTCCTGTCACACATTTCTGTCTGTACTATTGTACCATCAGTTGTTTGCATATTTGTGTCACCGGATATGCTCACACTAAAATAGGTGTTGCCCTGTATCTCATTCTGCAAAAGGAAAATAACTCAAGTAATGTGCATTTCATAGCTGCATCATTGCAATACTGTGATAAGTTCAGTAATAAGATGTTGTCTTACATCAAAACACTTGTGAATCAAAATAAATACTTTTCTATGTTATATAGTTGTTACTGTCAACTTCTATAAAGTAAGAAATGTTTGTTATCACAATTTCTTACACAAGTTTTGTGGTATATATGAGCCTAGTGAAGTACTCCCAAACATAAAATGGAATATAATAAACCCAGTACCAATCAAGACTGGTTTTGATAAGTGTCTTACCTAATCATCAGATTAATAAATCATAGTTGAAACCTAATAACCCAAATCATGTCTAGGAGAATCAGGTATAGAAGAATGGAATGATCATCTGTAGAAGAATGGTATGATGAATGGAAACTGACCTGAGGGAAGATATATTTAGATTGAGGATAAATTTCAGATCATGTGAAGTAATACTGACCTCATGACTTCAATTAGAAAATAGGTTGATGAAAGGCAATCCTGTATATACATCATTAGCAGATTCAGAAAACTGTTTTCCCAATGTTGAGTAGAATATATTCTGTGAAGTTCTAAGTTATAAGGGATCAAATACAGAGAGGGAAAGTCTACCTATAGAAACCAGGACGTACCTCTCACAGTCAAAGAACACAAAAAAGTAAGTAATTAACTCTTTTAGTGCTATGGACAAGTTAACTCATCATGTTCTGCTGCTCCCCAGGTGCTGAGGATGTACTTCAACTCATCCTCTGGGTTGTCCTTAAGCACTATTTGTGTGATTATGTGTCCTGTACTGATGATGGTCTCACTGCTGCAGAAGAGTTACTTTTATATCTCAGTGAATAAGAAAGTTTTAGGTGTTTATCATGCAACAGGCACAAGATGTCATCTTGGTCAAACTCAGTGTTGAGCCTCATCAAGAGACAGGACAGGACATCCACAATGACATGTTGACCAGTATTGTGAAAGTGAATTTTGTAATTATACCTGCTGATACAGAGTGCACAGTGCTTGAAGTGGTTGGCAGTTCTCTCAGGTAGCTTTGCTGCAGGACAGAAGAGGGAGATCAGTGTCTTATGAACTGTGAGGAGGTGGTACTTTGTTCTGAATAGGAATTCTTGAAATTTTTTCATTGCAAGAATGATCACAAGGACATCTTTTTTATCTGAAAGTACCTCTTTTGTATGGCACTGAGTGTCTTTGATGCAAGTATGATCAGATGTTCAGAGCCATTTGTGACTCTTTGTGCCAGGGGAGCCCTCAGGATCCATTCAGATGCAGCTACCACCACCACTAGCTGTTTGTCCAGTTGAATGTGGCAAGACATGTTGCTAATAGGAGGGCCTGCTTCAGGGTCATGAATGCCACTTCACATTCCACAACAACACAAAAGGCACAGCCTTCTTCCACATGTTACTGAGAACGTGTGCAGTCGATGGTATGCCCGGTATAGCTTTTCTGTAATAAATTACTTTTCCTAGGAAGGAATGGAGTTCCTTTACATCTGTGGGGCGATAAAACACAATGACACCTTCATCCAGATCGTGTTTGACCTTAATAACTTCATGAGATGATGTGACCTAGGTATTCAACCAACAGTTGAAAAAAGAGAGATGTTCCGAGATCACTTTTGAGGCCTGCGGAATGGAGGGTGTGGAACAACCGCTACAAGTTTCCTGTGTGTTCTTCCATTGTGTCCCCCATCACCACAATGCCCTCTAGATAATTTAGAGAATTTTGCACAGAGCATAACTTAATCATAGCTATCACTTGGTTCAAGAATCATAAAAGAAGGTTGTATACATGGAAGAAGCCTGGAGATACTAGAAGGTATCAGATAGATTATATCATGGTAAGATAGAGATTTAGGAACCAGGTTTTAAATTGTAACACATTTCCAGGGGCAGATGTGGACTCTGACCACAATCTATTGGTTACGAACTGTAGATTAAAACTGAAGAAACTGCAAAAAGGTGGGAATTTAAGGAGATGGGACCTGGATAAACTGGCTAAACCAGAGGTTGTAGAGAGTTTCAGGGAGAGCATAAGGGAACAAGTGTTACGAATGGGGGAAAAAATGCAGTAGAAGAAAAATGGGTAGCTCTGAGGGATGAAGTAGTGAAGGCAGGAGAAGATCAAGTAGGTAAAAAGATGAGGGCTAGTAGAAATCCTTGGGTAACAGAAGAAATATTGAATTTAATTGATGAAAGGAGAAAATATAAAAAAATGAGATCGACAGAAAGTGCAAAATGTCTAAGCAGGGATGGCTAGAGGACAAATGTAAGGAGACAGAGACATATATCACTAGGGGTAAGATAGATACTGCAAATAGGAAAAGTAACGAGACATTTGGAGAAAAGAGAATCACTTGTATGAATATCAAGAGGTCAGATGGAAAACCAACCGGAAGCAAAGAAGGGAAAGCAGAAAAATGGAAGGAGTACATAGACAGTCAATACAAGGACGGTGTACTTGAGGGTAATATTATGGAAATGAAAGAGGACGTAGATGAAGATGAAATGGGAGATATGATACTGCGTGAAGAGTTTGACAGAACACTGAAAGACCTGAGTTGAAACAAGGCAATGGGAGTAGACAACATTTCATTACAAACTACTGAGAGCCTTGAGAGAGCCAGCCATGAGGAAACTCTTCTATTTGGTGCGCCAGATGTATGAAACAGGCGAAATACCTTCAAACTTCAAGAACAATATAACAATTCTAATTCCAAAGAAAGCAGGTGTTGACAGGTGTAAAAATTACAGAACTAACAGTTTAATAAGACATGGTTGCAAAAGACTAACATGAATTCTTTACAAACGAATGGAAAAGCTTCTATAAGCTGACCTCGGGGCAGATCAGTTTGGATTCCATAGAAATGTAAGAACACATGAGGCAATACTGACCCTACGACTTATCTTAGAACATAGGTTAAGAAAAGGGAAACCTACGTTTCTAGTATCTGTATACTTAGAAAAAAGCTTTTGACAATGTCGACTACGATACTCACTTCCATATTCTGGAGATGGCAGGTGTAAAATAGAGAGAACGAAGGACTATTTACAATTTGTACAGAAACCAAATGGCAGTCATAAAGGTTGAGGGGCATGAAAGGGAAGCAGTGGTTGAAAAGGGAGTGAGACAGGGTTGTAGCCTCTCCCTGATGTTATTCAATCTGTATATTGAGCAAGCAGTAAATAAAACAAACGGAAACTTTGGAGTAGGAATTAAAATCTATGGAGAATAAATAAAAACTTTGAGGTTTGCTAACGGCGTTGTAATTCTGTCAGAGACAGAAAAGGACCTGGAAGAGCAAATGAGCGGAATGGACAGTGTCTTGAAAGTAGGATATAAGATGAACATCAACAAAAGCAAAAAGGGGTTAATGGAATGTAGTCGAATGAAATAAGGTGATGCTGAGGTCGTTAGATTAGGAAAAGATGCATTTAAAGTAGTAAATGGATTTTGCTGTTTGGGGAGCAAAATAAATGGTGGTGATCGAGGTAGAGAGAATGTAAAGTGTAGACTGGCTATGGCAATGTAAGGATTCCTGAAGAAGAGAAATTTGTTAACATCGAGTATAGGTTTAAGTGTTACTAAGTATCTTCTGAAAGTAATTGTATGGACTGAAGTGAAATATGGATGATAAACAATGTAGACAGGAAGAGAACAGAAGCTTTCGAAATGTGGTGCTGCAGAAGAATGTTGAAGATTAGATGCATAGAGCACATAACTAATGAGGAGGTACTGAATAGGATCAGGGAGAAGAGGGATTTGTGGCACAACTTGACCAGAAGAAGGGATCGTTAGTAGTGGGACAAAGTATCTTGTGGCCCTTTTTGTTAATGGAGGTTGCCTACATCAGGGGCAGGTATACATTAAGGGCAAACTTATTGTTCTCCTTTGATTGACAGGTACTTAACCTATTGTTCTCCTTTGATTGACATGTACTTAACCTCTTGTTCTACTAAAAGGATCCTTCCTTTTGATTGACTAGCACTTAACCTATTGCTCCCCTGTCCCCTCCCACTCCCCTCCCCTCCTCGGAAACCTCACCCCTCGCTCCTACAGGTGCACTTTCAGATCTGAGTCATTGCAATAGCCCCTCTCACTCTTATCAATTGCTTGACTACTTAATTAAATTGATCAATTAATTAACCTAACACCCTCCCCTCTCCTCCCCAGAAAATGGTGGGAAGTCCAAATTCCATCAGGACAGTGCAACACACCGCGGCTACCTCCACTAAAATAAGAAAATGGTGGGAAAAAGGGGCACTCTGGCTACCTCCACTAACCTAAGTCATCTGGCCACCACCTCTTCCTAGGAATTGCCTGGAAGAGGACTCAGCCTGTGCTGGATATGATGGACGTAAGTCTTCATTTTCAGTCTTTATTTAAACAATTGGAGGCAGTACTGCCATCAAGTGTGGTCACCCCAAGATCCGGAGTCCAACTGACTTAGTACACAGTACTGCCACCAGAGGGTACTGTCATCCCTCCCATGACATAATCCAAGATGGCGGTCTGGTGATGGAGAGGAAGGCTATCTTAACAGGAAATTCAAGGGGCATTTGTTTATTTATAAGAAAAATCAATTAGTGGGGGTTGGATTTTTCTTGCTCATCATTCTCTGCTGTTTGGAAACATGTACATCTAGTAAGATGTAATTACATGGAGCAAATACGTTGCATAATGTGTTGTTCGGCACTGTACTTGAGTGTCTTAACCTAATGTTTAGCCCTTTGTCAGCATTTAACCTATTGTTCTGTTAAGTGGTTTTCCATGTCACCCCCATTTTCTAAAACTATTGTACCGCATTTGATGCCAAATTAAGTAATTATTCATGTCCTCCCACCATTTTCTGGTATACTTTTCGAATTTCACATGCTTTTGAACGCTATTTCTGCCGCATTTTCCTTTGTCACCCACCCCCTTAAACTATATTATTGTGTTTTACATAAAAATTACGCAAATTAACCTAGTGTTCGGCATTTAACCTGCTGTTCTGCTCCATAGAACAATAGGTTAAGTACCTGTCAATGAAAGGAGAATAATAGGTTAATTACCTATCAATCAAAGGAGAGCAATAGTTTTTCCCCTGAGTGCATACCTTACCCTGATGTAGGCAACCTGCACTAACGAAATGCACCACAACATATTTTGTCCCCCTACTATTGTTTGGTGGGACACATTGTGAGGCATCAAATGATCTCCAGTTTAGTGATGGAGGGAAGTGTGGAGGGCAAAAACTGCAGAGAGAGACCTAGAGACAAATACACCAAGCAGATTCAGAAGGATGTAGGCTGCAGTAGTTATTTGGAGATCAAGAGGCTTGCACAGGATAGAGTGACATGGAGAGCTGCATCAAACCAGTTTCTGGACTGAAGACCATAACAACAACAATGCTTCAGCCACTTGAAAGCTGTGGTGAACAACCTGGTTCAATGTATTAAATGGACACAGTGTCTTTGGTATATAGATTATATTATCGTTTAATCGAAAAAGTATGAAGAACATCTAAGCTAGTTGTCATTTATGTTGAAGGTGATACAGACTGCAGGACTTCTCCTGGATCTGAAACAGTATCTCTTCATTACCCAAGAAATGAAAGTTTAGGATATATAGTTAATGACGATGGAATCTGCCGTGATCCAAAGAAAAAAAAAGAGAAGTCACAAATTTTCTAACTTGGCATCACATTCGTGATATGACATATTTTCTCAGAATGTGCTCGTAGTACTGGCGATTCATAACGGACTTCTGCACCAAGGCACATTGTTTGCAAGAACTACTGCAGGGAGACGCCAAATTTTCTGGGAACGAGGTGCAAGGAAGATCTTTTCCTTGCCCTTAAGGAGGTATTACCATCTTCTCTTGTCCTAGCATTGTATGATGAGAATATGGAGACAGAACTTCTCATAGACGCTAGCAGTTGTGGGATAAGTGCAGTTCTGATTTGGAAAGGTGATAACTTATTCTTCCAGAGTAATCCCCATGTCCGAGATGAACTACTTTTCAACCAAGCAAAGGTACCTTGGAGTTGTTTGGGCCATCAACAAGTTGCCGCCTTATTTATTTGATAAACCATTCAGCCTTGTGATGCACCTCAATTTTTTATGCAGGCTGATTAGCCTGAATGGCTCATCAGGTCGATTGGTGAGGTGGGAACTGAGGCTTCACTAATACAGTGTCACAGTTGTATACAAAAACAGCAGCAAGAACAAGGATGGTTATTGTCTTTCATGAAATCTTCTGATGGAACATGGTAGCACAGACGAAGTCTCAGTCATCGCTGCATTAAATGATGTTGCTGCTGAACAGGAAGTGTTCTGGCACTGATGATAACCATTCAAGCTCTGAAGGATGGGAAAACAAATTATTAAATGGGACGCTGTATAACACGAACA
Source organism: Schistocerca americana (assembly GCF_021461395.2). NCBI lineage: Eukaryota > Metazoa > Arthropoda > Insecta > Orthoptera > Acrididae > Schistocerca > Schistocerca americana. The sequence goes on from NC_060119.1 coordinate 876,180,955, forward strand.
ATGATCCAAGTGAGTGATAATGGTGGCTCTCTATGCCAGCTCACCTACAGCCAGCTATCCTGAAGTATTTCCACCATGCTCCAACATCTGATTGCCTTGGACCCGTGAGGACTGTAGACACACATATCACTGGCCAGGTGTTTACCAATCCATTAGAATTTAGCCAATGTAAGGAGCGCCAGTGACAGAAGGATGTGCCACAGTTATTGTCTATGGGATATCAACTACCAATCCTGCCTGTAGCAGCGCCATTACGCTGAATTGGAATCGACCTCATGGGGAGGTTCCCTAAGCTGACAAACGGCAATCTATGGATAATAGATGCACTGACCACCTCACCTATTACACAGTTGGCAAAGCTGTGCCAGCTGTTGAAGGTCCAGAAATTTTAGAATACATCATTTTGAAGCAAAGAGCACTCTGTGTGATGATCTTTGATCACGGAAAAGACTAGGAGCAGAGTTAATTTCACGTTGCAACATTACCCACAGGTTGAAATTTCCGACCACCCACAGATGGATGGCCTCACAGAATGCTTAAATAGGGCACAATGTATACCGATTTCAAACAGAGAGATCATGATACAACACTGTCCATTGTAACATTTACATATAACACAGCAAAGAAAGTCATTACAGGGTTCACACCATACTCCCTGCTGTATGACTGAGAGACCAAAAACAACAATGTTTCAAATAGGAGTTTAGTTTTGTTATGTCTGCCCATTGGTGTGTGCTACGAATATGCATTCAGTCCCAAGTATTGTACTTCACTGACAACTCTGATTTCGCATTTGGACCTGGTTGTTGTTTCATCATGACAGTATGAAGAATGCAGAAATTAAAAGTGAACAAGATAGAAACAGTAGGGGATGGATACCATTTGGATTGCTAAAAGAAGTTTGCATGTTTAAGAGGATGTGATGTAGTAAAACACCTAACGAGAGAACAAAGAAGAAATAATTATATGAACAACAAATTAAGCAAGCAGCTAAGTGTCAATATTGAAGAGAGAAATGAGAAGCTAAGTTATTAAATACCTGAAACAAATGAAACAGATGAATCAAAAAACTGAAAGAGTAATCAGGTAGAGGCAACGAATGACACAACTGCACAAGCAGGCAGTAAATTAAAATAATGAGCTTCAGAATAATGGTGTACAGTCACTAAAGTCAGACGTAAAATTAACAAATTAAAATTTGCTGTCGAGTCAAGGCAAAAAGAGTTAATAACTCAGGTGGAAGTAGTTCACAACAGAATTGAAAATACTGGGTAAAACTTGGAAACTTATCCCAGGAAATAAAAAAAATTTCAACGAATTTTGAAATTGTTAATGATAAGTACAATGAGAAATTTCATATGTTAAAACAGACCTTAGAAAAGTTAAAATGTGATACTGACGGTAACATTTCCATAATTAACGTGAAAGTGACTGAAGTAGATTGATTGTTGCATATAATGGAGATAACTGTGAAAGTAATGTATCTCTATTAAGCAAATGTAGTTAAAACATGCGTAAGAAACATGTAGAATTAAAACAAGATTTAACAACAAAAATTTTTATGAGCAACTCTGGTGTCATGTGGGCAAATACTCCTATAAGCAGTTTTCCAGGGGAAGATAAACTGCATCCTACAGACTGCAAACAACATTGTTGTGACAATTTGGTTCCTAAAAACACTGATACTTTTGAGATAAAGCTTGTAAAAGTGTTTTTCATGGGAACCATTATTTTTGGCAAATCAAAAATGCAAGTCCAGAATTGACTTATAGAGATTTAGAGAACGGTTTTCTTGAGTGAATTTTGGTCTGAATCGGAACAAGCAAGAATTAAAAGTGGTTTTTAAATGGGTAACATTATAGAGAGGAAAGCGGTAGCTGCGAAAAACATTCCGGAAGCTTAGTTCATAACCTCTGAATGTGTTCATAAGCACCTCTTCAGGAGCTGGTGTTCGTAAATCAAGTACCTTTGTACAGTTTATCAAGCAACGATCTTGCTGTGCTGGTACTGTGAACATCTGAAAGCAAGGGGAAACTACAGCCATAATTTTTCCCGAGGGCATGCAGCTTTACTGTATGGTTATTGTAAGACATTTCCAGGGGCAGATGTGGACTCTGACCACAATCTATTGGTTATGATCTGTAGATTAAAACTGAAGAAACTGCAAAAAGGTGGAAATTTAAGAAGATGGGACCTGGATAAACTGACTAAACCAGATGTTGTACAGAGTTTCAAGGAGAGCATAAGGGAACAATTGACAGGAATGGGGGAAATAAATACAGTAGAAGAAGAATGGGTAGCTTTGAGGGATGAAGTAGTGAAGGCAGCAGAGGATCAAATAGGTAAAAAGACGAGGGCTACTAGAAATGCTTGGGTAACAGAAGAAATATTGAGCTTAATTGATGAAAGGAGAAAATATAAACATGCAGTAAATGAAGCAGGCAAAAAGGAATACAAACGTCTCAAAAATGAGATTGACATGGAGCGTAAAATGGCTAAGCAGGGATGGCTAGAGGACAAATGTAAGGATGTAGAGGCTTATCTCACTAGGGGTAAGATAGATACTGCCTTCAGGAAAATTAAAGAGACCTTTGGAGAGAAGAGAACCACTTGTATGAATATCAAGAGCTCAGATGGAAACCCAGTTCTAAGCAAAGAAGGGAAAGCAGAAAGGTGGAAGGAGTATATAGAGGGTCTATACAGGGGCGATATACTTGAGGACAATATTATGGCAATGGAAGAGGATGTAGATGAACATGAAATGGGAGATGCGATACTGCGTGAAGAGTTTGACAGAGCACTGAAAGACCTGAGTCGAAACAAGGCCCCGGGCTTAGACAACATTCCATTAGAACTACTGACGGCCTTGGGAGAGCCAGTGCTGACAAAACTCTACGATCTGGTGAGCAAGATATATGAGACAGGCGAAATTCCCTCAGAATTCAAGAAGAATAAAATAATTCCAATCCCAAAGAAAGCAGGTGTTGACAGATGCGAAAATTATCAGTTTAATAAGTCACGGCTGCAAAATACTAACGCGAATTCTTTACAGACGAATGGAAAAACTAGTACAAACCGACCTCGGGGAAGATCAGTTTCGATTCCGTAGAAATATTGGAACACGTGGGGCAATACTGTCCCTAGATTAAGGAAAGGCAAACCTACGTTTCTAGCATTTGTAGACTTACAGAAAGCTTTTGACAATGTTGACTGGAATACTCTCTTTCAAATTCTGAAGGTGGCTGGGGTAAAATACAGGGAGCGAAAGGTATTTACAAATTGTACAGAAACCAGATGGCAGTTATAAGAGTCGAGGAATACGAAAGGGAAGCAGTGGTTGGGAAGGGAGGGAGACAGGGTTGTAGCCTCTCCCCGATGTTATTCAATCTGTATATTGAGCAGGCAGTGAAGGAAACAAAAGAAAAGTTTGGAGTAGGTATTAAAATCCATGGAGACGAAATAAAAACTTTAAGGTTCACCGATGACATTGTAATTCTGTCAGAGACAGCAAAGGACTTGGAAGAGCAGTTGAACGGAATGGATAGTGTCTTGAAAGGAGGACATAAGATGAACATCAACAAAAGCAAAAGAAGGATAATGGAATGTAGTCTAATTAATTCGGGTGATGCTCAGGGAATTAGATTAGGAAATGAGACAAAGTAGTAAAGGAGTTTTGCTATTTGGGGAGCAAAATAACTGATGATTGCCGAAGTAGAGAGGATATAAAATGTAGACTGGCAATGGCAAGGAAGGCATTTCTGAAGAAGAGAAATTTGTTAACATCGAGTATAGATTTAAGTGTCAGGAAGTCGTTTCTGAAAGTATTTGTATGGAGTGTAGCCATGTATGGAAGTGAAACATGGACGATAAATAGTTTGGACAAGAAAAGGATAGAAGCTTTTGAGATGTGGTGCTACAGAAGAATGCTGAAGATTAGATGGGTAGATCACATAACTAATGAGAAGGTACTGAATAGGATTGGGGAGAAGAGAAGTTTGTGGCACAGTTTGACTAGAAGAAGGGATCGGTTGATAGGACATGTTCTGAGGCATCAAGGGATCACCAATTTAGTACTGGAGGGCAGCGTGGAGGGTAAAAATCGTAGAGGGAGACCAAGAGATGAATACACTAAGCAGATTCAGAAGGATGTAGGTTGCAGTAGTTACTGGGAGATGAAGAAGCTTGCACAGGATAGAGTAGCGTGGAGAGTTGCATCAAACCAGTCTCAGGACTGAAGACCACAACAACAACAATCAAGCAGCATTTTGGTTCATGAAACTGGTTATTAGTCAGAAAGTATAATTTAAGCTTACGTTGGCCTTTTTGACGTGTACATACAGATCTGGACAACACCAGACAAGCATATACTGCCGTGGTGAAGCAGGATCCCGGGCACCCTTCGTGTAGCTCCCAGTTCCAAAGGTTTATCTCACGTGTAAAACTCCCCATCGGTCCCCCTTCAGATTTAGTCGTAATATGACGCAACGGATAGATAATTAAAAACTGAACACCGATCAAGCATGAAAACATGAAGAAGGTGCACTGAACTGTGAAAAGGAAGCAAAATAGAAACAGTGAACGGCACAAGCTCAGGATGTGCAGCATCGAGCATACTTACGAAGCAATGGCGTCGTGGTTATGTAGTTTTATTCGTAAAATTGTAAACTTTCCGTCTGGCTATTGATGTGTCTGTTCGTTATATTCAGATTTGTGTCTTTGTCGTGGTGCAACGTCCGTTAGCAAGAGAGTGGTGTAAGGAAGGGAGCTCCAGATGTAAGTACCTTCTATATGTTCTAGACGAGTGCCACATGTTATGACTCTTGCGTTCCATTTTAGAAGTTTTAACTTTTGAATTCCTTTATTGTAACATTATTCACACTATTTTTTTTTGTTTTCATTTCTGTGAAAGGTATCACGCCTGCCGTCACTATTCGTCACGTTTAGTTGCGACTATAATATATTCTTACCATATGACATATTTTATAACCAGTGTATAGTATGATAATAGCAAAGACTACAGAATGAGAAGAGAAACGCCAATGACGGCACATTAAGTTCACAGTTTTGTGAAAAACGTTTGGAGCACGATCGGGATTTGAACACTGGTCTTCCCCTTCACCGTCCAACATCGTGAACACAAAACCACGACGTTGCAGGTACAGAACTACCCCGAAGTTGTTCATCTTGAGATTGGACGGTTCATTGCTTCTACTTTGTTTCTTTTTTCACAATTCATTACACCTTCTTCCTGTTTTCGTACTTGATCTGTGTTCAGTTTTTGACGGGCTATCCGCTGCGACATCTTACCACTAAATCTGAGTGGGATGCTATCTGGAGTTTCCCTTGTTAGTGTTTAAGGGTGATGCCATTCATGGCTACATTCAGCTTTCGATTTGTAAAGCATTTTGTTAACGTGGATTTCACGATTTACAAATGGTACTAACCACAAGTTATTTCAAAAGCAAAAGAATTAGAAAATTTCACTCCAATATGTAATTCTGTGAACAATCCTAATGCAACCCAGCTATGTGTAAAAACATAAGTAGTTAATCACAATAACAAATTAATTAAAAATAAGTGGTCCCACACGAGGACTAATAAGGTTAGCAGACAAAAATATTAGTACCCCCATGCACATGCACTGATGACTCATTAAGCCTTTACAGAAGGTGCAGCAATAAAGTGACGTGCTCAATCATGCTTGAACTGCCTCTATGTGAGCATAAGGAAGTAGCCACCAGTGAGATATTTATGTTTCAAGCGAACTGTGGGGATAAAAATGGATGTGACACAGTGGCAAAGAGGGGATATTATGTTTGGCCATGCACACGGCCATACAGTGTGCGGAGTTGCAAGATTTGTTGCTGTTTAACAGCGCACTGTTCAAAGCGTCTATATGCAGTGGTACAACACATATGGCCAAGAAAAATGACATCAGAATTGCAGTTGGAAAAAGATGCTGATTGAGAGGAACTGGAGACAACGTTTCACGGCTTGTGAATCTAAATCGCTTCCAAACCCAACAGGAATTGCTGTTAGCGAGAGAACATTGCCATGGAAACCGCGAGCAATGAACATTTAGAGCTGGTCACCTTGTAAGAGGCCATTACTCACACAGTCACATAAATCAACGGGTGTTCAATGGGCTAGAAATCATCGAACATGGACAGTAGCTGAGTGACAGTGTGTAATATGGTCTGAGAAATTAAGTTATTACCAATATTCAAATGAGACATGTTACTGAGTGCACCCAAGACCAAACAAAACATTTCATCCTGAATGTGAGCAAACCCAGGCTTAAGCCAGAGGTGGATCTGTGATGTTTCGGGGCTGTTCTTATTACATGGATTTGCCCTGCTCATTACTACCTCTATCATGAAACAGAATTTTTATTTAAACATTCAGGATGATCAAGTGTTGCCTTTCAGTCAACATCTGTATTATGAGTACGCTATTGATATATGTATTCTTCGAGATGACAACATGCAGAGTTCATCATGTTAGAAGAATATGTGACTGGTATTCTGAACACCGCCCAATCCATTACATTTCGTTTGGCCTCTAAAATCATCTGATTTGAACCCCATACAAAATCTGTGGTATACGTTGAAACAGAGGGTAAAACGCCAAAATCAGCAACCTCGATCTGGTGGAATTGCGCGATAAAATCCTCAGTGAGTGGTTTAACCTGGATGCAGCGTACTTGCACAACCTTGCAGACTTACTTTCTAACCAGTACCAGGCGATTTTGAAGTCCAGTGGCGGAATTACATAATATTAAACATTGCTTGTAATGATTTCTCTAGGGGTGACTAATTTTTTGCCCAGTGAGCTTATCTTCAACTGTTATTTCTCAAGCATAGCACACTAGTTGATAAGTTGTGGGCGCTGGTGAGGTAAAATATGTTATCAACCAAGCAAGTGCAGAATTTACTTCAGAATCACTAGTACATGGAAAATAGATGGAAAACTGCAAAGGTAATAAATTGCATAAGGAAGATGCATAATGCGAAATCTTGAATTATAGGCCAGTATCGGTTTTATCAGTCATCAGCAAAATTATGACTAAAATGTTCCTTAGAAGACTAACAACCTTCATAACAAGTGAGGTGACGCAGTGGTTGGCACACTGGACTCGCATTCGGGAGGACGACAGTTCAAAACCCAGCCATCCTCATTTAGGTTTTCTGTGATTTCCCTCAATCACTTCAGGCAAATGGTAGGATGGTTCCTTTGAAAGGGCACAGCAGACTTCCTTCCCCATCCTTCCCTAACATGATGGAACAGATGACCTCGCTACTTGCTCCACGCCCTCAAATCAACCAACCAACCAACAAGGTTCATTAAGGAGATGGTGATAAATGACACCCAGCATGTGTTCTGAGCTGGAAAGTCAATCCAATCAGGAATTTTTGCCTTTTTAAATGAAGTATTAACAGCAGCTCACTGATGAACAACATTTATCTTGTACATTAATTAGCAAAGATTTCAGTGTTATTGATCACAACATTTTCTTGCTTACAACACGTAATCACAGAGTTAGATTCCAGTCTAGAAGGTGGATTTAATGAGACCTCAATAATCATCAAAAGATTATACAAAAAATTCAAAGACAGGAAAACATTGAATTTGTAGTTTTTACGGTAACACAAAAAAACAGAAATAAAGTCCTGATGGATTAGTTCTGGTACCTGTCCTATTTTTGTCAATGATTAAAAACACCAGCTACAATAATACTGTTATTTACTGATTAAAGTCTTTAAACTACCAGGTTTCAGGGACTAAGCCTCATCTTCAGGTGTACCTGTAAGTTATGATAAAAAAATATCTCTACGCTGCAAGATGATAAACGAGCTAACAGTACTAGAGAAAAATGATAGCTTGGGTCACATAAATCCACTCCATTCAGCATAATTGTAAATAATGCACTGAAGTGTCGATGTTAAAGGTAACTTGCAAGACAACTCATCTGTCATATGAGTATATGGCTCATCAGACTGAACACCCAAATGTGCCCGTGCAACAAGCATCTTTCAACAGGTTCACACAGACAGCTAATGTGATGCCACACCCTGTGGCATTCTGCAGTGGTACCATGAGGTACTTTTCACACAGGATGCCACAAATTCTTTGTAGTTACACAGCGCTCAATATGACGCCAATTGAAATCATCAGGGCAGGTATGAATGTTGCTAGAAGACATAAACCAACTGTTGCACCCGAAAATAGATTTCGCCCAGTAGTAGTACAGGGGCCACAAACACATCTACAAACTAAATAACAATCGAACCAACAGATGGTATGTAAATATCTTCAGGCGGACCATTAATGTGCTCGTTTATACGTAGCTTCGAATAACTCTAATTTTTACTTTAACAGCTGCGACATCACACTCGAGGGATCTCTCCGCATAATCCACAATCTATTCTGTTCTTGGTCTCAAAAACCATGAGGTTTATATGACGACATATTATGTTTATTTGTTAATTCATCCAAAAATCTTTCAAGACTGTGGGATATGTCATTCGTTTGCACACACATGCACACACACACACTTTTTTATTCGGTAATAAAATGAAAACACATTGAAATCGAATGGAGTACAGCAACAATTACTCTTCGATGATTGCAACAGACTGCCCATGTTTCGAAATACAGCCACCAGGGATTAGTTGCATGATGCTATTTAGTGATGGGGGAATGCTAATTAAATCACAAAGTACAACTGAGTTGGATTTTTTGTGGAACAGAAGTTGCTTCACTTGAGTGACGCCACTGAAATTTGGTTGTTCATGAGTGGAACTGCAGTGTGCCACTAGTGGTGTGAGTGTTTCATTTTTTTAAGGATGCATTCAATTCAATTCAGTTTATCACCCATTGACATATATATTGTATGGATCTAGTTAGTTCACAGCCAGGGCTAGTTGCAATAGAAGTTCTTTTATCTAAGTTGTTTAGAATATTACATGAAAGTACAATCATCTTACATCAGTATATGTAAATAATTTTACTTTTTCATATTCACACATTCTTCAATGTTATTAAACTATGCATTATTAAAAACTATTTTATATCTACTTCGAATTTATCAAATTCTTTAATTTTCTTTATTGTAGCAGGCAATGCCATAAAGGGTATTTTGGCTTGTTAATGGTAAAGGGCTTTTGTGGGTGCCTCTGTGAAATCATCTGTGTTTCTTGTTTTGTAGTTATGAACCTGACTTTCCAATGTAGAAAATTCCTGGTAAGTTTTCAGAAGGCACACTTATTCATAAATTTATAAGCCAGGAAGTGTTATTATTTTAAATTCCTTAAATATTTCACTGCATGGCTCTGTACAGGGAGCTCCTTTCATTATGCTGACAGCCCTTTTTTGAAGTTTGAAAGTTTGTTTTGCAATACCTGCATTTCCCCTATATATACAAGTAAGCTGTTTGGGCGCTGATGACCTCGATGTTGAGCGCCCATAAACCCCAACACACACACAAGTAAGCTGTTGATGTAAACATAATAAGCACATAACACTGATTCAATGCTGCAATAGTCCTGAAGCATTCTTAGAACATCACAGCATTAGCTTAGTTTCTTGTTCAAAGATGCTTTTCCCTTCTCAAGTGTTCATCCACCTACATACCTAGAAATTTTGTGGATGGAGCTTTTGCAATTGTATACTTGCCTATCTCAACTTTTATACTGCTTCTAGCTTTACTTCTAATATTTCTGAAATTCGTCCATACGTTTTTTTCCTAATTTATGACCAAAGCATTATCCCTAAACCTTCTCCTAGCCTCATTTATTGTCTTAGAGACATTCTGCTGTAGATTACCTTCTGTGCACCTTTTTATAAAATACTTGTGTCATCAGCAAACGTCATTATGTCTGCAGCACTCAAATGGTTTAGCAAATCATTCACATACACCAGGAACAACAGATGGTCTAATATTGAACCCTGTGACAGTCGTAGCTAGGGTTCTCTCTCTTTTTTTTTTTTTGTAATCTGAGAGATATTCCTTACCTTCATTACATTTTTGTATTCTCTATTGTCTATCAGAGATGTAAGATTTGAACCATTTGAAGGCCTGTCTGTAGGTCCCATAAAAATCTGCTTTCATAAATAGTAAATCATAGCTGATTAGATCAAATGCTTTGGGAAAACCCAAGATTATTCCACAGTTTAGTTCAGTCCTATCCAAGGCTTGTGTTGATCTGTTCTTCCTAAACCCATTTTGAGCATTAGTCAGTATTTCATTTTCAGTTAGATAGCCAGCTAGTCTTTGATACATTATTCTTTCAATTACTTTTGTGAAACCTTTCAGTATTGATAGTTGTCTATGATTATTTATATCAGCTGTACCAGTCTTTTTGTAGAGTGGCTATATCATGGATAAATTTACCTTTGATGGAAGCCTCTCTGCCCTGAAAGGAGTGTTAATGGGTAAAACAGTGTGGTGTTCGATTTTGGAACCAATATTCTTGATATTTTTTTCAATAAAAGTAATGAACAAATTAGAAAACTGCACTAGATTCTTATTGTACACCCTTACGATTGTATCATGTATTTTTTAAAGTAAACAACTTACCCTCAGAAGCCATGACATGATTTCAACAAAAGGCATTCATAGAGTGTGAGAGCAGTAGGTGGGAGCTCTGAATGCCACAATTTCAACCTCTAACAATGTTTGAAAAACTGCTTCGAAACTGATGATATTTTCTACTACAGTACTAAGAAATATTAAAAATTGATTTAAACAAAATGACACTCTGAAATAAAATCATTTTTATGACGAAAAAGTCGTAAAAATGTGCACCAAAAGTAGAAATTAAAATATATCGCAAATATCTTACATACTATAGTAGAAAAAACGCCACCTTGCAAGTTAGAAAAAGGTATAGTGTTACTGCATGTATATTTCTTGTTTTATAGCTCCCACCAATGTGAAAAATATTCTTTTGAAAAAACAAGCGTTTAAAGTTTCAGCTTGAGTATATTTGTATTGACTTTAAAAAAAAACTTGAATCGGCAATGCCAGTACCGTATAATTGACGTTTCCTTCGCCAACGTCGAAACACTTTCATTTTGACGCAATTACGTCTATTAAATGGCTTCGAAGCGTGTTTTGTTCGATTGAGATTACTTTTCGAAGCTTTCCTTTCTGTATAAATACGTTTGTTTGCCTTTGTCAAATACTCACGTTCTACTTTGTATAAAAAACAAGCAAAATGACAAATTACACAGAGGCAAGGCGACTACTTGTTTTCACACTGTTTACCATAAACGAATCATATTATGAAGAAAAATCTTCCTGAGAATAGTATTTTAGTTGCGACTAATGCCCTCTGTTATACTATCCAAAACTAACAGGAACCTACTCTGTCGTAGCTGTTACAATATTACATTGGTTACATTTGAGCACTTGGATGCACCAGATTCCCTTGCAGTAAATGACGCTTTTAACATATTTAACCTTTATAGCACACATTATATGAACGAATCTTCAAAATAGACTCTTTAAGGGATATTTTAAGACACTAAAAGAACTGGACTCAAAAAAATTCTACACCCTTAATACTGTTGGTTAACTGATTATCCATAGTAGTGGTTTGATTAATTTGTCTGGATTTCTGTCAGTATCACTAGAAATTTTATTTTTTAATTTATTAATAGTATTTCTCACCATGGATTCTGTTGCCAGGTACAGAAAATAGTCTTTTCACGAGCTGATATATTTATGTTCTTACTGTTTGAATTGCACTGACATTTAATTAAGTTTGGAGCTATTTTCATATAATACTCACTGAGTATATTGGCTATCTGTTGAACCTCTTTTATTATTTTACCTTCACTTCTCATTTTCAAGTTTTGGGTTTTAATTGTACATTTTCACTGAAGTACAGAGCGACATAAAGGGCCTTACACACATACTAATTTATCATCCAAGCAACCAATCATCTAATTTCGTGGCATTCTACATATTTTCTGACCAACTGAACTCAGCGATTGTGGCGCCACGGTGCTTCTGTAGCTGGATGGGAACTGTTTATAGTACATTAATTGAGATTACATCCAATGAGATGTCGATATATACATGGTGTTTCCATAAGAGCGTGCAAAAATTTAACAGGACATACAGGATACTCCCACTGAACGACTTGAGGTAAGAAACCTGGGGTCAGAGAAGCCAGTTTAAGGAAATAATAGGACAACAGCAGTAAAATCACAGTACTGTGTAATTTCTTATTTACATTAGTTACAGTTAACTGCAAATACCATCACTGACACAATCAACGTGCCACTTGTGCTGTATCTTACAAAATGTGCTGAAATTGACGGCCATCAACCTCAGTGCAAGCATGACATCGGCAAATCAAGTTCTGATGCACCCTGACAAATATCCCTGTCGTATTTCGAATCACATCACAGGCAGCTACAATTCTGGCAACTAACACCACCTCTGTATCCAAATGGGTCTTAAACACAAGTGACTTTAGATATCCCCATAGGAAATAATGAAGGCAGTTTAGGTTAGGGGACGTTGCAGGCCATGCAATAGGACTTCCCCTTCCAATCCGGCAACCCAGAAATACTTCCCAGTAATCAGGCCCGTCCTCCTCGTTTCCTTGCAGGGAATCAAGGATGTACATGTAAATAAACAGCACAGTACATGTGAACTTGTATGCAACTTAGTCGTATATGTACGTTTTTCTTGAATAACTTGAAAACCGCACCCTCCAGCGAAAACGTACCCAAGTAAAAAATTAAACTATATTAAATTTCCTAAAAAAGTCCTAATAATTTTTTTCTCTTGAACTAAGGGTTTGTGTGAAGAGAGCGCGAGAATGTTGAAAAACTCGCTCGACGCGCATGCGCTGTAGCTTACGTAGTTTTTGTAGGCCAATTTGTGGTAGTTTCCCGACTTGACAGACCACAAGTGTCCCGTATCAAACTGTTCGTCTCAACTTGTTACCTGAATATGCTACCTCAAATTGGCCTACAAAACCTACGTAAGCTACAGCGCATACTCGTTGAGCAAGTTTTCGACATTCTCGCGCTCTCTCCGCACAAACCATTAGTTTTAGAGACAAAAATGAATAGGATCTTTTTTGTAGGAAGTTTAATATAGTTTAATTTTGTACTGCGACACGTTTTCGTTCGAGGGTGTGGTTTTCGAGTTACTTAAAAAAAAGTACAAAAGTGATATTAAGTGTGTTCTATCTCGGAAAGCGTTCGGAATAGGGTCTACGTCCATATGAAGTTTTTTGTTCAGAATCACTAATACTATAATCCCTCAAAGCATGTACATTTCCTCCTGACCCACCCTGATCAAACGTATCCGGACACAGCCAGAACCGTACATTTTTCATATTATGTGCATTTTGCTGCCACCTATTGCCAGGAACTCCTTTTCAGCGACCTCAGTAGTCATTTGACGTCGTGAGAGAGCAGAATGGGGCGCTCCGCGGAGCTCACGGACTTCGACAGTGGTCAGGTGATTGGGTGTCACTTGTGCCATATCTGCACGTGAGATTTCCACACTTCTAAACATCCATAGGTCCATTGTTTCCTATGTGATAGCGGAGTGGAAACGTGAAAGGACACGTACAGCACAAAAGCGTACGGGTCGACCTCGTCTGTTGACTGAAAGAGACTGCCGACAGTAGAAGAGGGTTGTAATATGTAATAGGCAGACATGTATCCAGCCCATGACACAGGAATTTCAAACTGCATCAGGATCCACTGGACGTACTATGACAGTTAGGCGGGAGATGAGAAAACTTTGGATTTCGTGGTCGAGCGGCTGCTATATCACTGTCATAATCATTTTAACCATGTATTATCTCATCTACATTTTTGACTAGTCCTATATCATCATGAGCTTCTCTGCACACAATGTATGATCTACAGAATAAATAAAATTACAAATTATAAATACACTCCTGGAAATGGAAAAAAGAACACATTGACACCGGTGTGTCAGACCCACCATACTTGCTCCGGACACTGCGAGAGGGCTGTACAAGCAATGATCACACGCACGGCACAGCGGACACACCAGGAGTCGCGGTGTTGGCCGTCGAATGGCGCTAGCTGCGCAGCATTTGTGCACCGCCGCCGTCAGTCTCAGCCAGTTTGCCGTGGCATACGGAGCTCCATCGCAGTCTTTAACACTGGTAGCATGCCGCGACAGCGTGGACGTGAACCGTATGTGCAGTTGACGGACTTTGAGCGAGGGCGTATAGTGGGCATGCGGAAGGCCGGGTGGACGTACCGCCGAATTGCCCAACACGTGGGACGTGAGGTCTCCACAGTACATCGATGTTGTCGCCAGTGGTCGGCGGAAGGTGCACGTGCCCGTCGACCTGGGACCGGACCGCAGCGACGCACGGATGCACGCCAAGACCGTAGGATCCTACGCAGTGCCGTAGGGGACCGCACCGCCACTTCCCAGCAAATTAGGGACACTGTTGCTCCTGGGGTATCGGCGAGGACCATTCGCAACCGTCTCCATGAAGCTGGGCTACGGTCCCGCACACCGTTAGGCCGTCTTCCGCTCACGCCCCAACATCATGCAGCCCGCCTCCAGTGGTGTCGCGACAGGCGTGAATGGAGGGACGAATGGAGACGTGTCGTCTTCAGCGATGAGAGTCGCTTCTGCCTTGGTGCCAATGATGGTCGTATGCGTGTTTGGCGCCGTGCAGGTGAGCGCCACAATCATGACTGCATACGACCGAGGCACACAGGGCCAACACCCGGCATCATGGTGTGGGGAGCGATCTCCTACACTGGCCGTACACCACTGGTGATCGTCGAGGGGACACTGAATAGTGCACGGTACATCCAAACCGTCATCGAACCCATCGTTCTACCATTCCTAGACCGGCAAGGGAACTTGCTGTTCCAACAGGACAATGCACGTCCGCATGTATCCCGTGCCACCCAACGTGCTCTAGAAGGTGTAAGTCAACTACCCTGGCCAGCAAGATCTCCGGATCTGTCCCCCATTGAGCATGTTTGGGACTGGATGAAGCGTCGTCTCACGCGGTCTGCACGTCCAGCGCGAACGCTGGTCCAACTGAGGCGCTAGGTGGAAATGACATGACAAGCCGTTCCACAGGACTACATCCAGCATCTCTACTATCGTCTCCATGGGAGAATAGCAGCCTGCATTGCTGCGAAAGGTGGATATACACTGTACTATTGCCGACATTGTGCATGCTCTGTTGCCTGTGTCTATGTGCCTGTGGTTCTGTCAGTGTGATCATGTGATGTATCTGACCCCAGGAATGTGTCAATAAAGTTTCCCCTTCCTGGGACAATGAATTCACGGTGTTCTTATTTCAATTTCTAGGGGTGTATATCAAAACAAAACTGTATCATTCTAGATTCCACTGAAGATGCTGTAAAGTAAAAGATGGAATGTGGCTGGAAGAAATAAAATACATTGCAGCAAGAAAAGGCGGTTTTCATTTACAAAAGAATGTTATTACCTATGATGAAATGGAAGTTTCCTCTTGTTTTTCCTACAGAATATATCCAACATTTCCTCAGCATTCATCGTTGATGCATTGTCTTGACAGATATGCATCAGCGTCGCTCCATTTAAACGATATTTTCATCCTACTGCGAAGATATGTCTTCAGATGGCGATAGTTTAAGAAAGATCTCTCCACAGTGGAGAGCTCCTGTTACAGGATATGTGCACAACAATTGACAGAAGATTGTAATATTTGCAGCACTGTGGGAACATGACAAATTACTACCTGTATTTGTGTGTGTTTGTAAAGTGTTTGTCGTGATCATGTTGACATAATATTATTGTTATTATTTCGAATTTAACAAAACAGAATGTTGTTACACTATGGTTATTGTAATTCACATTTCACTGTGTGTAAGATGAGAAAATAAAAGGCAAAAATCTAAATTAAAGTGAGTTCTTAACTAATGTAGAATGCAAGAAATGGATGACTCCGACGTGATCGATGAGACAATGACACCTGCAACGTCATTTGCGGCGAAATTTTCATTGTAATTTTTTTAACTTCAATTTGTCTCATACTGTGTTCGAAAAATACGCAAAATGTCAACAGCATATGAACATGAAGGGAATAATCCCAAATATAAGCTAGGAACTGATAAAGTAAGCGCTAAGGTACCGCCGTTTGGATAGAGAAGCCATCTGGTTTTATCAAGCCGAAGTGCAATTTATGATCGCTGGTTCAGCTATGGAGGCGACTGAATTTAACTATTTACTCGCTCAGCTGCAGGCAAAATTTGTTGCAAATATATGGGCTCTAGTTACAGGTGAAAACATTCTCTTGTGAAAGAACGAGTTTTGACCTTGAGTAAAAAAAGTGAAGAGGGTCAAATCAAAAAGCCTCTTCAGTGGTTTATAACTGGATGATATGAATCCTAACCAACTATTTTTTAAAAAAATGTGGGGCAATGCCAGTACTAATGTGTCTGACAAGATCTTAAAAACACTTTGGCTTTACAAACGTCCTAGTAGCATTCGAAATATCTTAGTTCCATCTGACGAAACAGTGGTTAAGATTGCTCAAATGGTAGATCATATGGTTGAAATGCACTCTGTTGATAAGGTTCGAATTGCACCAGTTCAGTCCATTCTGCCAAAGTTGTTGTCCATGTCAGTCCAAGATCTTCTCTTAAGAACTGTAGAATTGTAAAATGCGACTAAGATGCTTCGAAAGCCAGGCAGACAAAGAACACACTGAAGAAGCAGAAATAGAAGCTGAGCAAAATTTGATAAAGGCGGTAAATATTACTATGATCATTTTAAACTGGCGCACCATATAAGCCTGAAAAATGTATTCAGCTTGTCAGTGGTCAAATAAGGAAAACTAGAAAGAGTAGACGCAACAGTGGCTATGTGTTCTACAGCACTACCCCCACCAAGCCACCAATAGCGCCTATTTTTTGAAGGTCGAAATGGTGAAAGGTATTTTCTGGTATATAGTGATGCAGATTTGTCAGAGACAAAAACTTACCTTTCAAAGCTGTTAACCATTCAGTGAGGGCTCAAATGTAATTCTGAATGGCCATTCAGTGTAGCAGACCTCTCAAGAGGCACATTTGGGGCTGATTTCCTTCATCATTACGGTTTACTCATTGATCTCAAAAATAAAAAGTTGATAGGAAACGTCACCAGGTTAAACATTTCAGCAGAGGTAACTGCTTGAATGCTAAAGTCGCCGTAAGCTCACTCTATGCAAGATGCCAATTTTCCGAACTTTTGGAAAAACTTCCTAAACTAACAAAACCATCCATAGTAGCAAAGGTGTTGAACCACAAAGTGCAACATTACATCACTATGTCTAGTGGTCCATCAGTATACATTAAGGCTTGTAGATTGGACCCATGTAAATTGCAAATTGCTAAATAACAATTTCAATTTCTGTGAAATAATGGTATCATATATGAGTCGCAATCAAAATAGGCTACTCCACAGCATCTTTTTATGAAGCCAAATGATCAGTGTCAAATTTGGGGAGATTATTGCTGTCTGAATGACAGGACTGTCTCAGACTGTCATCCAATTCTACAAGCTGTTGATGTAAATTGTATGCTTCAAAATAAAAAGATGTTCTCAAAGACTGACATACTGAAATCATGTTACCAGATTCCATTAGCCAAATAAGCTAAACCAAGATCAGCAGTTACTACGCCATTTGGTCTTCATGAATTTGATTACATGACATTCCGATTTGGTAAGGCACCTAGAACATTGTAAAAGTTGAAAGTGAACTAGATATCTGTTTCCTGTATTTGGATGATATTTTAATAGAAATAGAATCTTCAGAGCAATATGTCGAGCATCTAAGTTCACTCTTTAAACAGCTGAAAGAGTGTGGTCTTGTAATTAATACAGGAAAATCAGTATTTGGTGTACACTAGCTAACATTCTTCGGATATTTAATTACACCTGTTACACCTGCAGGAAAAAATGCCGCCGCGCGGGACAGCCGAGCGGCATAGGGCGCTGCAGTCATAGACTGTGCGGCTGGTCCCAGCGAAGGTTAGAGTCCTCCCTCAGGCATGAGTGTGTGTGTTTGTCCTTAGAATTATTTAGGGTAAGTAATGTGTAAGCTTAGGAACTGATGACCTTAGCAGTTAAGTCCCATAAGATTTCAAACACATTTGAACATTTTTTTTAATGCAGGTACAGAAAGGGTTGTGACAATAACTACAAACGAACCAAATCAGTTCGTGACTCACAGCATTCTTAGTGATCATGAGTTACTATCTTCTGCGTTTGGAACATGCTGCTGACAACCAAGATTTACTTTTAAGTACTCACTTAAAAGGTACAACTAAAAATGACTGAAGAGTATTGACTGGACAGAAGAAGCAATTTCTCAGGTCTAAAAATGCAAAGTGCTATGCTTTTGACATTTCCTGGTTTGCACAGTCAACTCACATTATGTGTGGATGTATCAGATTTTGTGGCAGCTGTTGCACTGCAACAGTGGCGAGAAAGACAGTGGAAATTGATGGATTATTTTCTTTTTTCAAAAAAGTTCACAATGGCACAGAAGGAGTATTCCATATACGACAGACATCTGCTTAGTATATGCATGGCTTTCAAATATTTCAAATATATGTTAGAAGGAAGAAACTTCATTATTTATACTGGTCATGCTCCTCTAACAAATACATTCAAGCAAAAGAATGAGAAAGCAAAGCCAAACCAATTACATTATCTCCAGCGTATTTCGCAGTTTACTATAGCTCTGCGTCATATGTCTGGAAGAGGAAATGTTCTTGCTAATAGCTTACCAAGTCTTGAAGAATTAGTTCCAAACTATGAAGATATAGTTTCAGTCACAAGAAGATGATAAAGAGCTTCATCAACCATAGTCCAGCTGTCATCTATCTCTTAAATTAAAATGCCGTTTGACACATTGAGGAAACAATAGTGGTGTGTCAACACAAATTATTCGTCCTTATATTCCTGTAGCATTTAGATATCCTATTTTTCAACACTATCGCAATTTGTCTCATCCAGGCATTAAGACGACTATAAACATGATCATGGCAAACACCTTACAAACGTATACAAATACAAATAGTATGTCATCATGTCCCCACATCATGTAAACAAAGCTTGTCTGGAGCAATATAAAAAAGTATGTCCGAGATCGGGCGAAAACGTGTACTGGTTGTTAGAAAAATAAAGTATCGGGAGATGTTCAGGTGCAGTTAGGACAATTTCCTAGTAACGATGAACGCCCAAAATGATTCACTTCGACTTGATTCGATTAATGTCTCCTTCTGATAAATATACTTATTGTTTAACATGCATTGATAGAGTTACAAACTGGACAGAGGTGGAACCAGTGGTATAAGCCTTTTCCTATTGTTGGATCACTATATTTGGAACACCTTACTAAATAGTGACCAACTCTGGAAGATAATTTAACTACGAGCTATTCCAGGCACTGTCAAAAGTATGTGGTTGTAAGCAAACCCAAACTGCTGCATATCATCCTCATTCAAACGGAAAAACTGAAAGATTTTATCAGACACTTAAAGCATCCATCTGTGCCCATGTGACTGGTAACTGGACTCAAATGATACCTGTAATTCTTCTTGGTGTGGGATTCTCCATTAGAGAAAACAATGATGCAGAAATGATTTACAGCTCGCCCAACAGTATATCACGTGACTATGGCACAAAAGGGATCCAGACTTACCTCAGATTGTGTCATCATTGAAACGGTGTGTGAATCGTCTGAAATCTGTACAATATCCCCACAAAGCAAAAGAAACGCCATTCATACATAAGGACCTCAGCAATTCAACACATCTGTTTAAATGGGTTGATCCAGTGAAGAAGACATTAGAGCCACCATATTAAGGCCCATACGAAGTAACTGATACGACACCAACATCTTTTTGGACTTACAGCAAAAGTTGAGATAAAAAAACATATCCACTAATCAATTAAAACCAGCTTACCTGATGAATGATAATAAAAACCAACCTGAAGATACTCCTGGTGAACTGTAAACCCAGGACTCAACCAGACACTAAAGAGCACGTAAACTAAGATGGAAACAAGATCTGGTCGTGAAGTTTGGTTTTCAGCAAGATTGGTTGAAGTCCTAAACTGACTATGCTGCTTAGAAGAGGGTGTTGTGGGAACATGCCAAATTATTTTTGTATTTGTATGTGTTTGCCATGAGCACTTTGAGATAGTATCATTAAAATCCTTTGGGATTTAACAAAGAAGTAGGTTATTACCCCACAGTTACTGCAATTCATGTTTCGTTGTGTGTGTGATAATAAAATGAAATATCTGGAAAAATCAAAATTAAATTCAACTCTTAATGAACTTAGAGTGCAACAGCGCCGTTCCTCTTTCATAGACCCCTATTGGAGACTTTTTCATATTATCATCCAATTGTGAAATATATAACTCTCCTTCAAAGCTGAAAAGCAGAGGAGCTCGTCTCTGTATGGTTCAGCACTTCGCATTACGTGCTCTATATCTTTATCACTAAAGTTTTGTGGCAATAGTTTTTGTGAATGTCCGATTTTTTGTAGTTGAGTTGAAGGGAGTCTTAATGGCATTTCATTTAACAAATAATCGAGAAAAGGTATGAATACTGACAGATGGTAAAATACTTCTTCATACTGCATCTGAAATTTGGGTCTGTTGGCCAGTACATCTATTTATTAATATATTCAGTTAGCTTTCACCTGTGGTTTCATTTGCATATCAGTACTTTTGTTATGATGAGGAAGTATCAGAGAAGCGACACTCGCAATGTGTGCCATCCCCTCTGCAGCCCCCTCACATGACGTCAGGTGTTACAAGTTTAACGAATTTATATGTCTATGGCATCATTGCCCCAACACGAGAGCATCGATTACAGTGCAGACATTTTCAGCTATTTGAAGGCTAGTTTAATCGGAATTGTCGTGATTTATGTTTGATGAAAGTTTGTTCAGCCATTTAAAGGTAATACGGTATATTCAGTAAAGACTTTGCCAGGAGTAACACGCTGCCTAATGAGTATGTGGTACATAATTTCATATCATAATAAAATATAGATCTCAAAAATATCTACAAAAAATTCCAGAAGAATACATGGTTACCTTATATGGTTCACACACAATGCCTTTCGGATTCACTGCGCCAGGTGCAATCAAAGTACAAAAAGGGTGGTACACATATGTTCTCATGGACTTTCCTGTATATCTTTTTAAGATCAACAGTTTCATACTCTCCAGATTGGTGTAGCTCCTATCGCCTGCATAGCGTTTTGTAACAATGTTTACCAACAAATGTTTTG
Organism: Schistocerca americana; assembly: GCF_021461395.2. Classification (NCBI taxonomy): domain Eukaryota; kingdom Metazoa; phylum Arthropoda; class Insecta; order Orthoptera; family Acrididae; genus Schistocerca; species Schistocerca americana. Next base: position 876,202,269 of record NC_060119.1, read on the forward strand.
CTGCCTTCATTCCTTATCATCGACAGTTATCATGTTTGCCTACTGATCTAATTTTTTATGTAGCCTGTGTTCTTTCTCAGGGTCCAAGCTGTCTCCATACCACATTTCATCACATTCGATTCAGTGGTTCAGCTACGAAAAGGTGATGGAGAGACAGAGTTACTTTAACATTTATAATATTGGTTCTGGATTACTCACTGTTCCTTCCAACAAGACGTGAAGTGCTACATCATGATCGAAATACAACGGTTCCTGACAAAAACGCCAAACAGGAGACAAGGTACTATTTGCCAATTAAAGGAGTTTGTGAAACATCAGGGCGCGTAAAACAACAAATGTTCTGACTAAGAAACCTGACAATGATGAAAAATCTAAACATGTAGCCTCAAATAAAGCTATTTATGGTAAATGGTGCAGTACTATTTCTTACTAACTAGGAAAACGATCGCGAGAGGTTAAATATTTACCAAAAATATCTGAATGTGTGAGCCTGAATGCAGCCCTAGAAATTTACAAATATTTTACAATCCAAAAGATTTAACCTTGCTTGGCACTGTCAAAAAAGAGATAAGAAGCAGTGAAATGAAGGTATAACACAAGTCACACTTCCATTCAGTTAATTTCAGGTTTTCTGCATTTTTTAAACTCACACTTACATCCTGCCTGTAAGTAAAGAATTGTGGTTATGCTGAGATTCTCTCTCTCTGTCTGTCTCTCTCTTTCCCCCTCCCTCTCTCTCTTGGACTGTCTAGGAGGACACGTGCCCTATGCCCTCCACCCCACCCCCAACCCATCCTTGCATCCTTGGGTATGATCATGACTTCATATTCTTTGAATTAGATATTACAACACTCTCTTGGTAATAGCCTTCCAAAACATCGGTTTGTCTTCTTTCGTAGATTCAGCAGTCTGTTCTTATGAACATTTGATGTCCTGCCCCATATTATTATGTTGTTGTGTTGTTGTAGTCCTCAGTTTGAAGACTGGTTTGATGCAGCTCTCCATGCTCCTCTACCCCATGCAATCCTCTTCATCTGTGAATAACTATTGCAACCCACAACCTTCTGAATCTGCTTACTACACTCCTGGAAATGGAAAAAAGAACACATTGACACCGGTGTGTCAGACCCACCATACTTGCTCCGGACACTGCGAGAGGGCTGTACAAGCAATGATCACACGCACGGCACAGCGGACACACCAGGAACCGCGGTGTTGGCCGTCGAATGGCGCTAGCTGCGCAGCATTTGTGCACCGCCGCCGTCAGTGTCAGCCAGTTTGCCGTGGCATACGGAGCTCTATCGCAGTCTTTAACACTGGTAGCATGCCGCGACAGCGTGGACGTGAACCGTATGTGCAGTTGACGGACTTTGAGCGAGGGCGTATAGTGGGCATGCGGGAGGCCGGGTAGACGTACTGCCGATTTGCTCAACACGTGGGGCGTGAGGTCTCCACAGTACATCGATGTTGTCGCCAGTGGTCGGCGGAAGGTGCACGTGCCCGTCGACCTGGGACCGGACCGCAGCGACGCACGGATGCACGCCAAGACCGTAGGATCCTACGCAGTGCCGTAGGGGACCGCACCGCCACTTCCCAGCAAATTAGGGACACTGTTGCTCCTGGGGTATCGGCGAGGACCATTCGCAACCGTCTCCATGAAGCTGGGCTACGGTCCCGCACACCGTTAGGCCGTCTTCCGCTCACGCCCCAACATCGTGCAGCCCGCCTCCAGTGGTGTCGCGACAGGCGTGAATGGAGGGACGAATGGAGACGTGTCGTCTTCAGCGATGAGAGTCGCTTCTGCCTTGGTGCCAATGATGGTCGTATGCGTGTTTGGCGCCGTGCAGGTGAGCGCCACAATCATGACTGCATACGACCGAGGCACACAGGGCCAACACCCGGCATCATGGTGTGGGGAGCGATCTCCTACACTGGCTGTACACCACTGGTGATCGTCGAGGGGACACTGAATAGTGCACGGTACATCCAAACCGTCATCGAACCCATCGTTCTACCATTCCTAGACCGGCAAGGGAACTTGCTGTTCCAACAGGACAATGCACGTCCGCATGTATCCCGTGCCACCCAACGTGCTCTAGAAGGTGTAAGTCAACTACCCTGGCCAGCAAGATCTCCGGATCTGTCCCCCATTGAGCATGTTTGGGACTGGATGAAGCGTCGTCTCACGCGGTCTGCACGTCCAGCACGAACGCTGGTCCAACTGAGGCGCCAGGTGGAAATGGCATGGCAAGCCGTTCCACAGGACTACATCCAGCATCTCTACGATCGTCTCCATGGGAGAATAGCAGCCTGCATTGCTGCGAAAGGTGGATATACACTGTACTATTGCCGACATTGTGCATGCTCTGTTGCCTGTGTCTATGTGCCTGTGGTTCTGTCAGTGTGATCATGTGATGTATCTGACCCCAGGAATGTGTCAATAAAGTTTCCCCTTCCTGGGACAATGAATTCACGGTGTTCTTATTTCAATTTCCAGGAGTGTATATTCATCTCTTGCTCTCTACGATTTTTACCCTCCATATTTAACTTCAATACTAAATTGGTGATCCCTTGATATCCAACAGCCTTCCCGCAGTGGTAACATCCGTTCCCTTCAGATCGCCCAAGTTAAGCGCCATTAAGCTGGGTTAGCACTTGGATGGGTGACGATCTGGTCTGCCGAGCGGTATTGGCAAGTGGGATGCATTCAGCCCTTGTAAGGCAAACTGAGGAGCTACTTGATTGAGAAGTAATCGCTCCAGTCTCGTAAACTGACATATGGTCAGGAGAGTAGTGTGTTGACCACATGCCACTCCATATCTGTATCCAGTGACGCCTGTAGGTTGAGGATGAACGGCAGCCGGTCAGTACTGTTGGACCTTCATGGCCTGTTCGGACAGAGTTTAGTTTAGTTTAGATCCCTTGATGTCTCAGAACATGTCCTATCAGCCGATCCCTTCTTTTAGTCAATTTCTTTTCTCCCCAATTCTGTTCAATGTATTCTCATTAGTTAGGTGATGTACCCTGCTAATTTTCTATATTCTTCCATAGCGCCACATTTCAAAGCGTTCTACTCTCTTCTTGTCTAAACTGTTTATCGCCCATGTTTCACTACTGTAAATGGCTACATTCCAGACAAATACCTCATCAAAAGAATGTCTAACACTCAAGTCTATATTTGATGTTTATTAAATTTCCGTTATTCAGAAACGCTTTTCTTGCTATTGCAAGTCTACATTTTATATTCTCTCTACTCCGACCATCATCTGTTACTTTGTTTCCCAAATAGCAAAGCTCATCTACTACTTTAAATGTCTCATTTCCTAATCTACTTTCCTCACTATCACTTCATTTAAGTCAACTACATTCCATTATCCATGTTTTGCGTTTGTTGATGTTTATCTCATTCCCTCCTTTCATGACACCATCCATTCCATACAGCAGCTCTTCCAAGCCCTTTGCTGTCTCTGACAGAATTACAGTGTCATCGACAAATATCAAAGTTGTTATTACATCTCCTTAGTCTTTAGTTTCTACTCCAAACTTTTCTTTGGTTTCCTGCACTGCTTGCTCAATAGACAGATTGAATAACATCAGGGATAGGGTACAATCATGACTTCTTCCCTTCTCAACCACTGTTTCCCTTTTACGCCCCTCATTTGTTATAGCTGCAGTCTGGTTGCTGCACAAGATGTAAATAGCCTTTCGCTCCATGTATTTTACTCCTGCTACCATCAGGATTTCAAAGAGAGTATTCCAGTCAACATTCTCAAAAGCTTTCTTTAAGTCTACAAATGCTATAAACGTATGTTTGTCCTTCCTTAATCTATTTTCCAAGGTAATTCGTAGGGTCATTACTGCCCTATGTTCCTACATTTCTCCAAATCCAAATTGATCTTAACCAAGGTCAGCTTCTACCAGCTTTTCCGTTCTTCCGTAGATAAACCATGTTAGTATTTTGCAGCCATGGCCTATTAAACTGATAGCGGTTGTTTTCACAGTAAGATAAACGTGGATGAATTAATCTATTATACATCTTTAACAGTGTACCTGCATCCAATGTGTTGGATGTTTCTTCATTAAAAATACGCTACTGTTAACATCGTATCTACAACTGTGTTGAATATTTTGTTTATTAAAAAATGCTGCTACTTATTTTTAGGCTGATCTTTTCTATATGATTTTACCGGGTGGTAAGACTGTCTATTGCCAATTCCAGCACTTTGCCACTGTCAACTTCTAGTAGCAGTGTTCCCCTAAGTCTTATATTTAGTTTCTCTTTGTTTGTTGTTCTCTTTGCAAGTATTTCCATGTATGTACGAGTTTCTCTTTTCATTTAAAAATAGATTTTTATCAGTTAAATATTAATTTGCTTTTTTTAAGTCCATGTCAATGCTTGTTTCTGAATCATTTATTGAGATACTAGTTACAAGATGGATGTACCGTCTGCAAACATGATTACATTTTCTTTTACTGATGCTGGTATACAATGGCAGCTGGTAAATACAGATTATGAGTGTTCATAAATTTTTAAAATCATATAAATATGAAATTAATAGCGTCTGCTCTATAATAGTCATGCTTATCAACATATTTAAATAACTCTAGCTGCCGTCAATGATAATAATATGCATAGCTTGTCCCAAAAAAGGATGAATTGTGTTTGTGGAATTTTATTGTTTTATATATAATTAAGTACAGTTTACGGCAAGAACGAAGTAATGTTTAAGCTTTCGCTAACTCCGTTTCGCATTTTTGTGTAAGTGGGAGTTTTCGTGCTTTTTTTTATTTTTTCGGACAAATGCACAAGATCCCTAACTCAAGTACTAGTTAACGAATTAACTTCTGGGCTGAAAATCAGGCATTCTTACGATTCACACACATAACGACTTACACTTATTATGTACTTCTTTGTTAGATGTTCGCTTGCAGTCAAACTCATTTGATTTCGTCACTTTCTCAGACAACGAATCTGGTTTGGAATGCCCTAGTTTCTTTGCAGCTAACTTTTCCTGGTAATTTTTAGTTAGTGTTTATTACAGGTTCAACAGAGTTCATGCTGACATTTACAGAAAATCCAATTCCTGCACAGTAGACATCCAACTCTAAACACAAACTGCTGTTTGCGGAAATGATTAAATTCATGTAGTACTAGCTATGAACAAGGTCACTTGACTAGTATACGAATGAGACGCTGAGAGCCATAGGGGCCCAAAGCACAACGTCTTCGACCCGCCTGTTTTAAGTGAATATCAGAGAAACCAGTGAGACAGCTTTTCGTGAATGTTCAAATATGTGTACAATATGGACCTACAGTAAGGCTAAACTATAAGATCAACAGATGTCAGAAGCAAGAATAAATACTAGTCTCACAATCAACGATGACGTGCTTTATTGTTTTCAGCGCCTTAAATTGATTACTCTATGTTAAAACTTTATGTACTACATCTCAATCAGAATCCCACAAACTGAGTTTATCTCTCAGTATAACTACAACACATACTGATGTCTGATCTAATTTTAGTATATAGAGTGTGAATTCGCATATCTGTGGAGTGTGGTACCTAGTAGTGCGATTTATGGCGAACATAGATAAAAGTTTGCTGCAGTTTGCCTGGTGGCACTGACGTAAACTAGTAGTTGAGTGGTAAGGGCTAGCAGTACAAACCGTGAACGGTGCATATTGATAATCAAATCCGTATGCATTTGGCACGTAAGGCTACTACGTCACGCCTTTTGCGCATGCACAGAAACTCCTTGAAACTTTCATAAGTGTCGGTGTGCTCACGACCCTGATGCCAAGTTTCACGAGGCTAGTGGAGCAATATGTAGCACAGCGTGGTAGATCTAGTGCCGTGTATTTCAGATTACCGCATCTAAATTACGTTTAATAGCATTCAAAGAAAAATAACCAATAAATCAGCAAAGTGTCAAAAGCTAGGGTGTTCATTTACTCTTGTGCTCATTCAGAGCAGCCGTCAATGCTGGCATGTCATTTACATACACTATAAACATTACTGCATCAAGAATCGATGAAACGCGCTTTTAGGGGCTGCTCGATGCAATGAAACCATTCTTAACGAAAAGGAGTACAGTCTTGCGGAGGCTGAGCTAGGAGAGGCTTTTACGTAATTAAATTAGTGTTTTTAGCCCGTTGAAGTAAGAGGATCTCAAATTCATTACCTGTGTATGCCCACAATTGTTATCGAAAAATTACTCCTGAAATCTACAACTTGATTTATAGTCGTCTGAGGAAATATATCACGGCAATGCAAAACAAATAAAAAAGTAAAACAAATAATATTCAAGTAAACTTAATTATCGTACATTTGTAGTATAAATAGTTGTAATAAATAATAGTAATGAAAGGAACAGAACTAGGAACGCTGATATAACGCTTCTATCTGCATCGCTATCTGCCACATTATTCATTTAAAACAGCATGTGTTTTCGTGCACATAGCTAGCAGACTATCACCAGTCGGAAGTTGGTCGGAAAGCGCTACACGTGACACAATTTACTGGACATTGGACAGCCGATAAGTTGGTATGTGTACAGGGCCCCGGGAATTGCATTACTTTCATGTCGAGTGGCATCACTAAAATTGAACGAAATGTGTTTTATATTTTTATGGGTTTTTATTTAAGGCATAGCCCACTGGATGACAGTCAAAAACCTATAAATCACACTCATATTGGCCAGAAGATCCTATTACTGAGACCCTAGCCCCTGTAGTTGGTGACGTTTTTGTGCAGCCATACCAATCCTAGAGTGAATCTTTGTGATCCTGAAATTTCTGAATTTTTTTCTCCTATACTGCAGTGCACAAAATGAGCTTTTCTTTCTTCGATTCATGCATTTGGGTCCATAGATTTAGTATAACACCATAGATCTGCCGTTTAAACTGCATAGGCCCTACAGAATCGGCAAGCCATCACGGGTTTTCACTGACCTGAGACACGATAAACTATAGTTGTGTTTTTTTTTTTTTTTTTTTTTTTTTTTTTTTTTTTTTTTTTTTTTTTTTTTTTTTTTTTTTTGTGCAGCAAGCACTGTGAGGCTCTTCGAAAGGCGTGAATGATGATTACATAGACTGCTGTCCTGTTTGTGTTGAGCTGATATTCGCTCGCCGGTATGCCTATTTTGGACTGGTCCGTTTTTGCTAATAGATAAGAGCTGAGCGAAGAATCGAAAAAGATTGAGGACACTATTTCGGCACTGCTGTTTACCTATTTTGATTGCAGAACAGTGCCGATACCGCCGTTACACCAAGTATTTGTCATAATTTCCAGTGGAAAGCGTGGCAAAAACAGTACGTATACCGGTAGATATTGCTGAAGTGAGGATGTTTCCTTACGCGCTCGGAAGTATTAAATCTGCAGCTTCAGAGGAAATACAGTAACAACCCACCTTGGATACCAATGCAAACCATCATAATTTTGTTTTCTTCGTTCCGTAGATCCAGGTTGAGAGGATTCTTGTGGTATAGAGCAAGTCAGAAAATGTAAATAAAATACATAAAACATCTGAATATAATATCGTTACCCTATGAAACATCTGAATATAATATCGTTACCCTGGTCGTTTGTCAGGGCATTGTCAAAATATGTGAATACGTTACAGTGAAGAGAACTGCTGATATTTACAGAGTTAATACCCTGTCAGAATGAAACATAGTTTTCCACTCTTAATAAATTTATAATACACAAAATGACTAATCTAGGCTGCTGTGACGAAGTGCTGTCGAAACTGAAATCTAAGAGATTTTTATTTAAGCTGGTCTAACAGTCCCTGTAGATATTCATCTACAAAATAGGAGTTGCCTATCAAAATGTCTTTCCCTAAACTGTGCTTTATTTGAAACCAAGCTTTTAATGGTTGCTCGGAATTTATGGAAAATGTGTGTACCTGAATATTCGGCGCCTTTTTGGACCAAGGTAAGTGATTTTAGGTCTTTATGTAGATTGTTCTTATTCCTAGTGTGGATACTACTATTGAGCTATCGGTTGGCAACAGACATATTACTTGCAGCAAAATTCATTATGGAGTAAATATCCTGAACAGTTGCATGATGGTCTGAATGGTCTGGGACTAAAAAGAATGAAATACTGTAAAGTAGAGACCTCATGAGGGGCAGAGAAGTGGAGGGGGGAGAGGTACTTACAAGGGAACCTCCCCATCGCACCCCCCTCAGATTTGGTTATAAGTTGGCACAGTGGATAGGCCTTCAAAAACTGAACACAGATCAATCGAGAAAACAGGAAGAAGTTGTGTGGAACTATGAAAAAATAAGCAAAATATACAAACTGAGTAGTCCCAGGATAGGCAACATAAAGGATAATGTGAGCTCAGGAGCGCCGTGGTCCCGTGGTAGGCGTCAGCAGCTGCTGAGCGAGAGCTCCTTGGTTCACGTCTTCCCTCCGGTGAAAAGTCGACTTTCTTTATTTTCGTAAAGTTATGATCTGTCCGTTCGTTCATCGACGTCTCTGTTCACTGTAATAAGTTTAGTGTCTGTGTTTTGCGACCGCACCGCAAAACCGTGCAATTAGTAGACGAAAGGACGTGCCTCTCCAATGGCACTATAAACATTTGATCGCAAGGTCATAGGTTAACCGATTCCTCCACAGGAAAACACGTCTGATATATTCTATACGACGCTGGTGACGGCATGTGCGTCACATGACAGGAATATGTCGTCGACCCACCTAACTTGTAGACTTGGCGAATTTGTAAAAAGATTCTTCTACCTTGCCCGATTTAGGTTTTCTTGTGGATGTGATAATCACTCCCAAAAAAGTGATGAAAACATAAGAGTTTGTCACATAAACTGAAAATAAAAAAATTAAACTTTTCACTCGAGGGATGACTTGAACCCAGTACCTCTCGTTCAGCAGCTGCTCACGCTAACCACGGAACCACGACGCTCCTGATCTCACGCTTTCCTTGATGTTGGTTATGTTGCACGTGGACTACTCAGTTTGTATATTTTGCTTATTTTTTTCATAGTTGCACACAACTAATTCCTGTTTTCTCGATTGATCTGTGTTCAGTTTTTCGAGGCCTATCCACTGTGCCAACTTATAACTAAATCTGAGGGGGGTGCGATGGGGAGGTTCCCTTGTTAGAAATCGCGAAACCCAAGATGATCATCTACTGTTCTAGCAGAGATGTATGGGGTAAAACAAGATACCAATTTTTTAACAAACAATAGAAAAGAAAGCAAAGCGTCTGGAAGGAAATGTAAGTACCGTCTGCAGTGTAGAGGAAGTAAGTCTGTAACGATTCCTTGAAGGTTGATAGGTAGCAATCATGGGTTGGCGTAAAAAGGGTGATTACGTAATTTGTTTGTGGAATAAAAATGTACAGTAAACTTGCTTTCTTTCGGAGCACGTAAACGTGTGCGTGTTTTCGTAGGTGTGGCTACGTTAAACACTCATTTCTAATCTCTCATCGCATTCGGAAGGACGCCGGTTCAATCCTACGTCCGGCCATCCTGATTTAGGTGTTCCGTGATTTCCCTAAATCGCTTAAGGTAATTGCCTGGATGATTCCTGCGAAAGGGCACGGCTGCTTTCCTTCTCTGTCCTTCCGTAATCCGAGCTTGTGCTAGGTCACTAATGACCTCGATGTCGACAGGACGTTAGTTTCTTGGTAAAATATTTTATACAGTAGGAATGAAAACACACACATTGATGTAATACTCTACAGTGTGGTAGAATATTAAACAAGTGTTGTGTTTTCATTCGTAATACATGGCAGTCTTTCAGCGGCTTCCGACCCTTAGGCCGGTATTACACTATCAAATTTCTTTGTCAACGATTTGATCAAAGATGTGGTCCAATTTTCCGTCCAATATATTTGACAAAGATCTTTGACGTAGCGCTACAAGGGGTATTACACTGTCATCAAATTTTACAGGCGTCTAAAGCTAGCGAAATGAGGGATGCTCAACTACCAGACCTACCGATAGATGGCTCTAGCGCGTGCCGGCAAAAGATTATATCACTGAGTGTTCACTAGAAATCACTGGTGTCCGCCATATCTGAATTTGGCAAAGAACGAAGTGTCAAAACACGGATGAAAATGTTTTTCGTTCTGCGCCCTCATAAGTCTTTTATATTGGATGTTCTAGACATCTACACATCAACATAATGAAGTGTTTCTGATCTAGCGAGAAAAAACAGTGACAGTTCTGCTATGAAATTCCTAAATTCGAGTGTGTTTTGGAAGTTTGAGAAGCTGACCTATAAATCGTTTACTATTAATTTTATGAGTACTTATTTGCCCATATTCAAACACTATTTAAGATTCAATGGAGGTCAACTAATTACCTTACTTCCCAAAGCTTTTAACTACAGGTATAATTCGGAAAATCAAGTTTGGAAAACAGTGAAGACGTCTCTTTAAAAAAAAAAAAAAGGTGACATAGTTTGCTTAGGGGTATCTTTACTGACAACAGAAATTACAATTGAACTATTAAAGTATTACTTACGTATAAACGGAAAAATTGTTATTTTTCTTTATCTGAAGTGATGCATTACCGATCTGCATATATGCTGACACTAATTGCAACATGCACTTACGAATGTGGCCCTCTCTTTGATCAGAAATGTAAATGCCATGATTTTATTAACGCCTGTACGTGGCATGGTGTATTTTAACTGAGCAATAAGGTAGAAGCACCAGTGTTTGACAGTGCTTCAGTCTTTGATACGAGACAAGAAATACATTTACATGAGACAAACATAAAGGCCAACGTTAAGGCTCCTCTTAAATGCATGACTTGCATCATTTGGAAGTTAAGTCTAGTAATAATATGATACTGGACTGATCCATGATGTAGAAAGTGAAGGAACTTGTTGAAAATAACATCGATCACAGCTTTTAGTTTTAAGGTTGGGATGTCTTAAAACTGTAATTTTCCAGTCTGACACCCAAACAATGACTGGTACCATGGTTTTATTTTAAAATTGAATTCAAAACATGTCAGTGGGCAAAATTAATTACACTGTGAATTACAACATGGAATTTTATTTCTGTGAATCTTGGTTCCAGTTTATGACATGGTGTCAATCACTGGAATGACTGGTTGTCAGTATAGGGCCCAAGCAAAAAACAAACCTGAAAGTGAAAGCTGGCCAGACAGGCACCCCAATGGCTGCTACAATCTGTGCGAGACAAGGGTGACATTATATTGCAAATTTAGTGTAAAAAGTTCCATGTTGCCTGAATCTGTCCTATACTGACGGCACATTCTAGTCCAGTCGATTTTCTTCTCTGCAAAAGTACACTAGTCAATACCAGTGGCACAAAGGTAGTGCCAAATTACAAACTATCCGGTAACAACAGAAGTATTGCTGGACAATGTACAGTAAATAATATGTAATAACCTGAAAAATTCAGAATTGGTTTGAAGAAATAGAACAGTATTTGGAAAGAGAGTAACATTTTGAAAATAACAAATGACGCAAGTAGAGTTTTCAGTTCTTATAAAAGCTCACGTAATTTTTTTTTTCCCCCCCGTCTCTTCTCCATTCTCAAGGGGAAAATGTGATAACATAAAAGTGCAAGAAAGTTGTGTACAATGTTGGAAATGAAAAAGAAAATCTCACTATGCTTTAACAGCATATGCTGCTGTAAAGCTTGCTCCTCCTAAGAACATGATTTCCTCCCATCTCTCTCTCCCTCCCTCCCTTCTCCATGTGAAGAGTATTCCTGTAATAATAGCTAATAGCATACCAAGAACATGAGGGTGTCACAGTGGAGATATGTTTTCTGGTACAGACGTCTGATACAACTATTCCACAGCAAAACTTTCTTTCAATAGGTGTGGTACGAGTGCACTCCCATAGGATAACAGAATATCATGCCCTCCAGGAATCACATTGGGTACACCACATTGAGCATAAACTGTACAGCAACTACAACATTTTGTGAGCAAGTAATACCAGTCAGTATCTTTAATTTTAACATAACTCTTGACTCCCATAATTACCTTCTTATATGAGTGCTTGTACTACAGGTTATTGGTAAAGCAAATACTAACTGAATAGGTCTTCGTACTTTCAATACTTAGCAGAAATTCTGAAAAAGTAAATTGTTTTATTACTGTATCACCTCTATGGTGACTTAAGAGGTACTGACTGGTTTATTTGAACATTTAATAGAAGCCTTTTTACCTGCTATTGATAAAGAGCCATTCCAAGTTCTGTACTGAACAATCTCTCGCTTTTTTCATGAGGTTTGTTATTCTGTATACTAATATTTCTTCTTCTAAATGGTAAATAATGCATTCAGACATGGTTGGTATTAAAGATAATTCATGAAATAAATTATATTTGAACCAGAAAATTAAAGGTTCCACATGGCACATGAAAAGTACCTTGCTACACACATGTATGTTCAGATTCCAAAATGTCTGTGAATGAGTTACAAACTTTTTTAAATAGAAATATGAAGAGCACAATACTTTGGGTCTGCAATAACTCAAATGTAAAATACTTTAGCTCCCTATGGGAAACTTTGTTCTTTACGTGACTCGTGCAACTGCTTTCACTGTTAATGGAAAACTAAATGGTTTATGTTAAAGTTAACTAGCAAAAAGTGTAACCATTGTTACATAATTTCTGTGAAGTGAGACTCCTTAATGTTAATTCCTTCCTTTGTCATCATAACTTGATAATTTCAGGTCCGTATGGGACATATGAACTAACAAAATGAAATGCTTTTATTACTATGACCAAACAAAATCTTTTTAACATGTAGTACACACTTCAAATCAGCAAAAAGTGTAACTGTATAATTAAGGTAAATGTTGATGAAAATTAGGCATGTAACATGAAGACTGAAATTTCCTAGATTTCCAAGTGTAACTGTAATCACTGTATTCTGTACTTTGTGGTGCTACAAAGATAATTCTATATGATTATTTGCATTCCCCCCCCCCCCCCCTACACAGGAACATATAATAGGAAGACCTCCTAGCAAAATAAAGACAAAATTCAGAAAATTAGGTTTTGCCTTACTCAGGCCCCATTATTCTAGAATGGTTCTAAAGTAATAAGAATGCTTACGATCAATTGGAACATTGTGTTCATTCTAGGAAGTATTACAACAAGAATTAACAGAGTAATGATTTTATTGCTCTTATGTTGCAGATTATCCACGAAACATAGGGCTACTGTGTACTCCATTAGATCACACCCATCCTGTGATTAAACTGTTTTCTTAAAGTGAAAAATTCAAGTTAACATAGTTATTGAGGGAACTATTTTCTCACACTGAAAGCCATCTATCAAATAAGTCTCAGAACATTTTTTTCATTAATTTCACACAAATCACCTGTTTTTAATGCAAGTGCATATTTTGTAACACCAAACATCTTAAAATAAGCTTATATAATAAACAATTATAATTTTGTTACAATATCTACACAGGATGTAAAGAGTTAATTTTACTTCAATGTGATTCATCCTTTGAAGTTCATCATTACACAACAACAAACCTATGGACAAAATAGTTTTAAAAAATCTGCCAAAATGTCACATCCATCTGCATGGAATGTCCCATTACATAATCTTTTCCAATTTGAGCACTATACATGATTAAACAATATGAGTTTATTTAACTTCTGCCTTATACTTGATTTGTTGTTTAAAATTTTCTCAGCAGACTTTTTTTCCATATGTTTTTAAGCATATGCAGGAGTACAGGGATGCAATCTTACAAACAAGTTGAGTCTGATGTAAGTCCTCAATTTCATAATAGTAATCATGACCAAGAGCAGGAAATGGCTAAACTACAAATTTATTTTTAACACAATGAAAAATCTTGGCCTGTATATATTTCTGTCGCCTATCCCCAGCAATCACAAACATCTGAAACAGTTTCTCTGAGTATTCTATAACAGAGTACACACAGTCACTTGTTTTAACCAGTTTTCCCCGGTTAACAAAATTTACAAATGCATTTTTATTGGCCATATTGGGAAAAGCTTGGAGAGCATCACATTCTAATGCAGATTTAACTACTGGTGGCTTCAGTATGTGAAGACAGTCTTTGCATGTGATCTGCCTTGAAAGGTGCAATGACACATACCCTGCAATATAATAGAGTATATTTTGCTTGTAAAATGAGAACTTAATCTTATCATCAAGAAGTGCACACCACTTTTCTACTTCATTTTCTGCAGCACTTTCATCGCTTTCTGCTACATGCTTTCTTGCATGAAAATCACAAACAGTTGGCAAACAACACACATTAAAATTTGAGCAATTCCCATTCATTGCAGTGACACTGTTACCCAAGAGCAACTTTCTCATGGCACATTTGAACTGGTATGCATTTGGATTGTTGTTCCAACCACCTCTGGACCGAATGCAGGGGGGGGGGGGGGGCGAACTATGTGGTCTTGTGACAGTTTATATGTTAGCAAATACTTCAGAGGAAATTCAACACAAAACATACTTGCCAGAGCTATGTGCCTGACTGATTGCACATTGAAAATTATCCAAAAAGCAAAAGTATTTCTTGCATGGAGCAGCAACGGAACACCTATGATTTTTCAGCTTTTGATATAATTTTCAGTGTCTCTGAAAATACCAAGCCAATAAGAATTGTTGTCAAGTCTCAGGGGGCTCTTGTACCCTTTACCTAATCGATTTCTGGAGTTCAGAATATCAAAAATTCTACTGTTGCTTTCACTTTCTTTAAAATTTAGATCACCAACCCTCCTCAAAAACTCCATACTATCTGCCACACTAGAACTCAAAGTCTGTGCAGCTAATGAAACATTCATTTTTCTATTTACATAACTTAGGCTATATGTTGTCCTGATAGTTTGTTGGCAAATGTCATACCTTCTTGTTGTACCTTGTTCAATTGCTCAATGAAATGCCATCCAATAATGCCAGTTGGAGACTCAATAACAGATACTTCTGCTAGAGCGTTTCTGGCTAACTTAATCATATGACACATGTCCAAGATACAATGAACATTGTATTTTTCCACAAGAAAGTGGCTTTTAAAATCACCCTTGGAAAAATTTAAAGTACAGCCAAGTGAACATAAAGTGCTTATATTTACCTTGCAGCCATCACATGTAACACACCAAACCCTAATGCCAGAACTGTGCAGCCTCTCTAAAGCAGATTTTATCAGTGTGGCCTGATTATTTGCCTGTACAACACTGATAAATAAATATTCAATTGGGCATTTAAATTTGCCTTTAATAGAGACAAGCATGAAAACCAGAGCCTCAGATACCTCTATTACTTCTTTTGACTGAGGCACTTCCACACCAAAGTCCATAAAACCTGTGTATCACTTACTTCCTTGGTCCCAAACTACTTGCTTCCTAATTGCCATACTGTCTACTATTAGACATGAATCGCTGAACTGGTCCCTTACAATTGGTTCAAATCAATGAACTTAAAAACATCTTTTAAGAGGCCAGGTTCACAGTCTACACTGCCACCCATTTGGAAATCAATGATTTATGGGGCAGATGCATTAATTTTTGCAGGTATGCATATGCTGCTGGTGAATAAAAGTACACAGTCATCGCAAACATTTTCACATTTGTTGTGTATCTATTACCCTTTGATGAGAGAGAGTTGTTCACTAAATTGCACACTAATTCCACTTGTGTTCCTTTCTGATGATTGAGGAAGTTATGTAACTTCTCAGGAAGATGCCCCTCCTCCTTCAATGAACTTATGATGTCATCCATGGAAAACACTTTCTTCTCTCTTCTTCGAAGTTTTTCACGGACGCACTTCAGTTTACGTTTTAATTCGTGCACAATGTCTGAGAAAAAATTGCAAATTTCGGTCGCCTTGTCTTCCATTCCTACTTTCGACTGCATACCACAATCAATTACTGAAGAAGCAACTGCACTCTGAAATAAAGAAATAATTTCGTTATATATGATTGAAATAACTCAAAGCATGATGAAAAAATATTATAAGAAAACTTTGGGGGTGTGGAAACATCCTTATACTAACGTTTTCGACACAATTCGCAGCTTCTGCATTGGATAAATGGGTCATGCTTTCCACGCAATAATTGTCATTGACAACATTGTCCACGCAATCAGTAGCTTCTACAGTGGGCAAATCGAGCACAGATTCCATGACAGGACGCTAAAAACAAAAATATGGATTTGAATTACAACATTGCTTAGACCTATGTAGCCCATTTGTGTCCGTACAAAATAAGTTCACAAAAGTAAAAAGCACACACATAGCAAGGAAATTAATTAGCTACCTCAAATGGAGAAGCATCGTTGTCACTCACAATCCTAACAACATGTCGTCGTGGCTGTTTATTTGGTGGCATCAAATGTGTCGGAAAGTCAAAAACTTATGGCACTGCTTCGGGTTTGAGACGTTTCTTCCACGTTCCGGGGCTCACTACGTAATCCTCTTGTCGGAAATGGTTTCCGCAAAGAAAACTGTAAGACGTAGGATTAAAACATTTCCGCTTCACGGAAGTAATCCACTTCTTCAGCAGCTCTGGGTGCTTTAGAGGAAACCTGTTCAAAAACATCTAATTAGCAAACGCACTAAGTCTGTATTGTATCAGTAGTCCTATTACCTGTGAAATGGTAAGTCACCTTCCTTACTCCATCGCTTCGTACAATTGAAAGCGGAACAAGAAATTACCATTTCCATAATCCTTAATTCCTTATACACCGCACAGACCGAGAGAAACTTCTTGCCAAATTCGAATATGGCGGGCAATACAGACGACAGTAATCAGCTGGTAGAGCCATCTATCGGTAGGTCCGGTAGTTGAGCATCCCTCATTTCGCTAGCTTTAGACGCCTGTTCAAATTTTTCGTCGAAGTTCAAGATGGCTGACAACAACTTGTTATTAACCGCAGCAGTTCTACGTACTCCAATTGCGTTGTGTGCACATGCGGAAAAGAAGTGGGGGGAAAAAATGGAACCATACATACGAGGTTGACAGTCTTAAAAGTCCTGGGATTACAACTTGATAATAAATTCAGTTGGGAGGAGCACACCACAGAACTGCAGAAACGCCTTAACAAATCTGTATTTGCAATTCGAGTGTTAGCAGACATAGGCAACATAAAAATGAAAAAGCTTGCATACTTTCATTCCATAATGTCATATGGGATAATATTTTGGGGTAAATCTTGAAGTCAAACAAAAGTTTTCAAGGTCCAAAAGCGTGTAATACGTATTATTTGAATTCACGGGCCTCCTGCAGAAACCTCTTCAAAGAACTGGGTACTTCAGATTCTTGCATTGGTACTGGGGGAAAATAAGAAAGAAAATGAAACTGTTGGCGGGCCAGAAGTACAGTGAGACTGTCGTTTAGACGTACGAGATTTGCAGGTTAGCTTTTTTTGTTTTGTATTTCATGCCTAGATACTTCCGTAGAGATATTGTTGCATGTGGATCATTATATGTAATGATTATTACAATACATGCAACGATATGTTTGTACAGTTATCTAGGCATGAGAAACAAACAAAAAAAAAAAACTATAACTCTCGTAGGCCCAAATGACAGAGTCTCACTATACTTCCGGCTCGCACGTTAACTACTGCCTCTCAGTATATTTACTTCTTAGTAAAATTTGTCGTAAATAATATATCTCTTTTTCCAACAAACAACTCAGTTCATACATACAATACCAGGAACAAAAATGATCTGCACAAGGACTTAAAAACACTTACTTTAGTTCAAAAAGGGGTCCACTACTCAGGAACACTCATCTTCAATAATTTGCCAGGAAACATAAAAAATTGAGTTAGAAATAAAGATCAGTTTAAAAGGAGCCTGAAAGACTTACTACTGGCCAACTCCTTCTACTCCATTGGCGAAATTTTTAATAGAAACAAATGATGTATTTATTCATACTATTAGTATTTTTATTTCAGCTTAAAAAAAATCGACATGTTCCACATCCACGAGGATCTCCTCAGCACGGATCTATGGAACGAAAAACTAATCTAATCTGGGTGAAGCCGTGGGTTTTACGACGACACGATAAAAGCATTCAACAAAACTTGTTACGTGAGCTTACAGTGGAAGACGTCAAGTCGTACATCAATTACTTAAGAATGGATGAGCATACATTTCTGTATGTGCTCAATGAAGTGTATCCTCATATCACAAAGCACAATTTTCACTTAAAAACTGCTACATCTTCAGAAGACAGGCTCACTAAGTCACTATAACACTCCGATTCATTGCTACAGGAGAGGGTTATGTTATGTTAGGTTAGGTTACGTTAGGTCAGGTTAGGTCTCCAATCTTCTTAATCTATTTCTTATTCAGGGTGCCTCACGTTGTAAAGCGCCTCATAAGCTTCAGACATCTCTATTAATTCTGTAGTTGTCGGCACACACCAATTGTATTTACCGGTAATGGTTATAAAAACACTACAGACGACAGAACGCTGCAGCGATGCTAGCGCTCCGCGTGGTAACATTTCGCATTGCAGTGAACAGAAGACAAGCGATTTCTTTGATCAAATATACGGCCTCGGCCTAGATTTGATCAAATATTGGACGACATTTGTCAAAGATCCCTATTACACTATCAAAAATCTTTGACTAAGATATTGGACAAAGAAATTTGACAGTGTAATACCGGCCTTAGTACCTTACGCAGTTTGCGAAAACAAGGTGCTCTGAAATTTAATTGGTTCCCGAGAACAGTGTTCTCAACACGTTATTTGTGGCCTTCTCTCGAGTGCAGTTAAGGGCGGCAAATTCCAAACAAACAGAATGAACTTTCGTAGGGCTTGATTATCACAGCCTGATATGAACAGGTCGTAGTAATTGTCTGAGTCTCCGCGGGTTGTGAAAAATCGCCTGTTACTTGGCAAATAGTAAATAAAACAACGGTCAACATGTTCTTTAGACACATATTGAC
Source organism: Schistocerca americana (assembly GCF_021461395.2). Lineage (NCBI taxonomy): Eukaryota > Metazoa > Arthropoda > Insecta > Orthoptera > Acrididae > Schistocerca > Schistocerca americana. Next base: position 876,221,180 of record NC_060119.1, read on the forward strand.
GAAAGCACTTTGCGGTTGTTACACAGGACTGACACAAAAGTATGGTAACAGTAATAAATTTATCTTAAACTGCTATAGCACGGTTACGAAGGTAAGTACTGATTCTACCTTCAGTGTATAGTAAATCAAAGGTTATGTGTGCCTGAGCAATCCGTTTTGTAATTTACAGGAGCAAAAAGTTAATGTTGGAGAACAAGTTATTAACTATTTGAAGGTCGGTACGGGACAGCATCATTTATTGCTTCTACCGGGGGCCCTGGGTAAGTTATCAATAGAAGAAACTTACGGTAATTTTCCCTTATGCATGAAATAATAAAACTTATTTCTGTTAACTTAACAAATAGTTGTTCTTGTGTTTTATCAACTTATATTTGTCAATGAAAGTTCAAGCTGGCTTTATTAACGCCATCATAAAAATTTAGTCCGAAATTGAGGATTAAATCACGTTAGCATTATGTCGCCCATCTCCCTGAAATTACCAAACTCGTACAAACACAACCTAAATTTTCCACGTAACTGATTGTTTGTACTACTGTAAAAACAATGATTTACAAATAATTTACTCAAAAGTATCAAAGAATTTTACAAATGATGAGATTATCCTGTCGTACAACAGCAAAGTTTACCAACACCAAAATATAATTAAAGGAAAACGTAGTATTGAAACAGAATTGTGTTAGTGTACTCTTCATTAGTCATTGGTACAATGACATCACATTTAAGAGGCAACTTTGCGAATGGCCTGCGGTATGTTTTTTATTGAAACGACTATTTGCTTAAGTAGTTGTCATTGCAGTAGAGGACAGTTATAATGTTGAAAACTGTTACACTTCCGTCCTTAAACTTTTTCTTCTGGGATATTTGTAAATGACTGGTACAGTGTAAAGAAGAGGGATTACATTTGTCAGTATCTTGTCTCATTCTGTGTGAATTGTTAGTGGCTGTTTCAGTGAAGTCATTTCCTCTCAAGCGTTTCCCAAAGGCAACTTTGCCAAATGTTTGTGTAATGAATCTAGTTTCTACCACTGACAAAGAATTTCCATACATGACATAATTTTAAGTTTCTCAATTACCTGAACATTGCTTTTGTTGAGTGGTACAAGAGAACTTTCAGCATTTTTCATGTCTATTTAAGCTGTAACCCATCAGAAGGAAAATTCGAGTTAAGTGAGTTCTCACTTTTGATTTGTTTGTAAGAGAGTGACATAGAGGTATTACACATATTACTAAATGCATTTGATTTTTAATTGCTCCTCTTTCCATTTAGTTTGTGTCTTTAGTTTGAGGGTAATTCTCTTCATATGTTTTTGATACTGTTACTATCTGTGTGTGTCAGATAGTTGATCTACAAAACACAGAAACAGAGAAATGAAGCACCTTGTTGACCTGCTGTCTAGTTCTATCTCTACTGGGCAGTTGCTTTCAACTGAGCCTATTGATATTGGATTGTTGTATGGCATTACTTTCATGTTGTTTATACCCTGCCGGAAAAAAAATTAGTACATCCTTTTAGAGGTTTCCATTCACTCATGGTTTAGTGTTGCAACAGTACATGTGAAGTACGAGAAATGATTACATTTACAGATAAGTAGAACGACTGGTTCGAGGTACCAGGTGTTGATCCGTCCTGAAACACCCATATTAGTACGTGGTGTAGCCTCCACAGGTGGCAGTGCAAATGCTTACTCTGGCATCCATTCAATTGCACAGAGAGCATATACTGTCCTAAGATAAATTATGCTGTGCGACCTCTTCTCATAGTTCCGTTAGAGTTGTTGGGTGATTGGTTGCACGAGTCACTTCTTGTCCAATCATATCGCACATGTTCTTGATTGGAGACAAGTCCGAAGGTCACAGAGCACATAGAGTTTCACGGGCAGTATGTGGGTGAGCTTTTTTCTATTGGAACAACACATCACCTTCCTGTTACATGAATGGCAAAAGAACGGATCTAATGACATTCTGCACATAATAAGTGCTTGTTCGCATTCTTTCCAGAAACACCAATGGTTAATGAGAGTTGTACCTTATTGCACCCCAGATCATAAGGCCTAGGGTGAGGGCAGTGTGTCTTGGAAGAACGCGTTCTGCGAGACATCGCTTACCGGTCTACATTGTAAATGCAAACGAGCATCACTTGCATACAGGCGGAATCTGCTTTCATCACTGAAGGTCGCAGTGTGCCATTCCATCTTCCAAATGATTCTCTGCTGGCACCAGTTGAGCCATGCATGTCCAAGCTGTGACATGAGTGGAAGACAGGCTCTAAGTGTGTGTGAGCCCATAGTCCCACTCCTAATAATCACAACAGTTTGTGTTGACACATCTCATCTCACAAACCCTAATATCTGTGCCGTCGGATCTGTACAATCTTCCACCACTGACCTTACGACGATCCTTGTGGGTATCTGGACCACATAGTTGCCCATATTCTTGTCTTCAGATGTGAGAATGCTCACTTGACCACTGATACCAGCATCATTGCATGACTGATGCAGAATGTCCAACTTGTGTGGCAATTCTCGGAAAGGACCATCCAGCCACTCGGTAAGCCACAGTTCGACCCCTTTCAAACTCGCTCATTTCGCTGTAGGAAGCACAAATGTGTCTCCATACTATTGTTGCCTGCTTTCTCCACATATTTGCACTACAGTGAGCCTCCTGGCTGTGACCATTCCCTAATAAAAGGTAGTCACAGGCGGCACTCTGGTAGCTATGCCACTAAACTATCTTTTGGAAGACGGCACTGAAACCATTATCATTACATTTACCATCTCCCAGCATTCATATGCGAGAATCACATCAAAGTCAATGTTGTCTTTCACAATATACTACATCCCCCCCCCCCCTCTGCTGACATAATTGTTTTATTTTCAGAATGAAGTTCACTTTCGAAACTGGGTCCTTCATCACTGATAGGTTTCAGGTTAGATACTAGCAGAAGTAAAGCTATGAGGGTGGGTTCTTAGTCGTGCTTGAATAGCTCAGTCAATTGAGGACTTGCCTGTGAAGACAAAGATCCCATGTTCGAATCCCGATCTAGCACACAGTTTTACTCTGCCAGGAGATTCCCTTTTTTCATGTTAGTTCTCTCCATAGACAGTCATTAGATTTGTAGTGGTTGTTGATGCATACAAGCATTTAGTTTAATACCATCACAAATACTTGTGCAAAACACTTTTTCTGCAGAGATGTTTCAGATTTATTTGGGTTTATTCCAGCAGCAGTTTCTACTACTACTACTACTACTACTAATGGGACTGTTATTTATGTAGGTATGTGGGTATTTACATACTTATAGGTCTAGTATGATGAAGATAGAACAGATAATTTGCTGTTGCCTTTTACATGCTACACTGTTGATTCATTTGTCAAAACCATACAATCCAATATCAGAACCCTGATGATGATGATTAAATTCCATTTTGTGTAATGTAATGGCCCAGTTGATTGTCTGAAAAACTGAGTCGGCAACCCTCCATAATTAGAAAGATATTGAGGTCAGAAGAGGATAAGATGTTAGTATTACCCATTAAAAAGCTTTTGTGCTATGTTTTCCAAAAGACAATATATTATAATGTGAAAATGTGTAGTGAAATGAGATGTTTTGTTATTATTTACTTGTGTTACCTCTTTATGCAGTTTGTTGTGTAATTTTATTCTTTGGTTGAACATTTTGTTTCTTATGTTTATTCTTTCTTGATAAATGTAAGTCCAATTTAGATTTCGTCCCATTTTTATGGACAGAAGTGTTCATACAGTAATAATCAAGGTTAGTTTTCGAGTGCAGGAACAGTTGGTAAATGCGGTAACATGATGTACTTGGTAGTCCCAATGTTTTAAGCAGATCCATATACTGAGTACAATTACTGTTTTGGTTAGTATTCTGATAGTTCCTTTCTGCATTTGGAAACTGACATTTTATGCTGCTGTTCATCACAAAATAATTCCATAGCTAAAAATTGCATGCATGTGAATAGTACATAACCAAACGTCTCTGGCAGTTGTACATTGATGTCAGAAATCAAAGGACAAAATGTGCTGATGACATTTGATTTGCAAGTACCTTTGTGTGTTCACATGACTTCAGTTGACAATATTCATTTGCAGAAATTTTACATTTGTTATGATGTCTGTTGAAGTACTGTCTACATTGAATTTGTGTCATTTTCCATCTTTCCAGCTGAAATACACAGCTTCTGTTTTCTTGATATTTCACGTATCTTTATTGCATGTTGACCAGAGTATCTGGATGAATAATGTCTGTTGAATATTTTCATCTTCTCTGATATTTATGTACATTTGTGCGAAGAATGTCCATGGCTGGAATATCCTTTGGCAGCAGTGCCAGCTACTGCACTAAATGACAAAGCTAGTCTCCAAGAGTAGACTGTTATTGATTTTCAGATTATTTACTTAAACAATTTTTATATCAACTGCTTAATATTTTTCATAAATGTCTTGACTCCTGGGTTTCCCTAATGCACTCAAAACTTCTGAAGTTATCTCAATCTTCAAAGTGCGGGTAGGCCTAAGCATTTACACACAACCAGTTTCTACTGTTCCAGTTTTCTTAGTCTTAGTCTATTATGTACAACCAGCCAATCTACTGTTTTGAAAAGCATGATCTCCTCTCCAGCAAACAGTTTGGGTTCTAAACCAGTAAAAGTAAAACTGTTTCTGTTACAGAAGTTGCTAGTCAGGTCCTAAATGCATTTGGAAATAGGGATTTGGCACCTATTGTATTTTGTGAATTCAGTGAAGTGACTGTATACCTGCTAACATTCTACTTGCAAAACAAATTTTATGGCATACACAACCTATCTTCAGCTGTAATAAATTCTTGCTCAGACAACTGGAGACAGTTCATCACTGTTAAAAGTAGATGCTCTTTCCTGAAGGAAGTTTTGATATTTGCAATTAATTATTTACTATTGCATTTAGAAGCTAATTCTGTAGTATATTATGCAGGCAACACGAAATTGCATAACACATGCGATAACACCATAGAGTACAATCAGGCAACAGTGGAAAAATTCAAGTAGCAATGAATTGATTATCTGTCTAATTCTGATGAAACACAGGAATTAAATCTAGTAGTAACTAGATGATGTACAAAGTAAATCAGTAAAACTGTTAGGCTTTCATGTTGACTTCAAACTAAAATAGAAGAAACAATGTAGGAAAAGATGCATTGCTATTTACCGTAAAAATGACAAGTTAAGTTGCAGACAGGTACAATTAAAAGATACTTACACATAATTTTTGGCCACAGTCTTTGTGAGAGCTAGAAAGAGGAACACACACCACTCATTCGCACAAGCAAGCACATCTCATGCACACATGAGCACCAACTCTGGCAGCTCTGACCAGAATCTGAGCTGCCAGAGTTGGTAGTTTTGTGTGCATAAGGTGTGCATGTTTCTGTGAATGAATAGTGGGTTCTTGTTCTCATGAAGGTTGTTAGCAAAAGCATATGTATAAATGTCTTTTAATAGTGTCTGTCTCTCCAACTTAATGTGTCATTTGTACTGTAAGTAGAAATCTATCTTTTTGTGCATTTTTGATATTCCAACCTGGAGTTTCCATTGTTTAAAATTGGAGTAATGTATTACCCTCATGTTTAAGAGAATAGCTCAAGTGGTCTGTCTTATCTGGAAACGTCACTTGCAACTAAAATGAGCTTGACACCTGATATAACATACACCATCACAACACTAGAGGCAAATTGATGTCCTACGTAACAGGTTGTGGGGGCCTAAAGACCCACATAAATAAAATATTTAAACTTTTTTAATATGTTCCAAAATCTGCTTGGTCTATGCCTCAAAATACTTTTTAAAGTTACAATTGATGATCAGTTGTTGAAAAATCATTCAGCAAGTAACAGTGATGAAATAAACAGCATTGATAAGATTTTGGGAAAAGAGGTATCATTAAATTGTAAGAATTATTATGTAACAATGTGTTTGTCATCAATCTTGTATTTAGTGATTAAACTTATTCCACTGTAAGTGGTCAGTCGTTAACATTGAATTGTCACACTACAACCAGATTGCTACACGTCATAAGTAAGGAGGGGGCGGATGCTAGTCTAAGAGCTTATCTAAGGTATAATGATGTTTATATGTGTAACAATGTGATTAGTCTTAAAAACATTGCAGGTTCCATTTGGACTGATTTTAAGCCACAAGTAGAAGGTGGCTTAAGCCAGTCAAAATACACTATTATAGCATGGGATCCTCCAGGCTATGGGCACAGCCAACCTCCTCCACGTGACTTCCCACCAGATTTCTTCTTCAGGGATGCAACTTGTGCAGCCAAGCTCATGGAAGTATGTCATTGTTTTCTATCATAAAAATTGTTTCAGTTAAATATTCCTTACTTGCCAATTCCCATCATACAATGTTTACTATGTATTTATTTCAAAATTGTCATTGTGTTGTGTCTCTGAAAGAGGTTTCTCTTCATATCCAATTTACATTGGCATTCTTTTCTGCATAAGTAAATACTGACATGGAAAGTGAGGAGGAGGGGTTGGAGCCCTATACTTCTCAAAATTGCAACCTCAGCAAACTGGTAAAGGGAACAGATAAATTTATGATAATATTACCAAAATAGCGTATGTCCATCACGTACTCAAACAAAAGGTTTGTAGGTAATATATAGGAGTGTTTTCTGGCAAAGGAAATGCTTTTGTTGTTAAGTGATACAGAGGCTGTAACCACTAGGGCTCTACCTAAAGACAAGAGGAAGTTCATTAACCTCTTTTTAGAAAAGAATTGTTGGTTGTGCCTGTCCTTCACTCAGTTTCAATGTGAGATATGTATGCTTGAAGATCATCTACTCATTGGTTGAGATAATTCACACTCATACAATCACTGTGTGCGTCTTTAGTTCAGTTCAGATGGGCATCTGATTTTTACAAGAGATGACATTTCATTTAATTTACCTGCCCACTTCAGATTTCCTTGCATTGTAGTTTAGTTTTTTTGACACTACAGGTGCATGACACACCAATTATTAAACAAGGATATCTGCAAAACATAGTTTACTTATTTCATTGGCAAATGGCATAAGGAAGTTTACCTGACTGGCACAGCTGAGATAATGAATTACTTTCAATGAGAACATCTGGTCATAGGCTTTTGATGATGACTAAAATTACAGTAGTGAGAATGCAAATATTTTTTGTACTAGTTATCTCACCATGCATTGTGCTGCTCATGTGAAGCAAATGTACAGTCCTATCAGCATGCACAAAGAAGGGTGTGGTGAAAGACTGACATTGAATGAAATATACAAGAACCAAGGTAAGCCTGCATACCAGAAGGAGCCACATGCCAAATGATGGTATTTGATTGCAATGGCATGGATATAGCAGCATTAGCTTCTGTGAACAATTAGAGAAAATATATAATCACAAGAAATCACATCCTAATGCACAGCACCTCTGTGTATGTGTGCAAAGTGTAACTGGACACATCTGACTGCATTCATCTTCTTAGTATTACAGATATTGAAGCACTCACTTGATGTAGTGTGGAAAGTATGAAGGGTTGTTGTACAGTTTCAATTAACTTTAAAAAATAAAATTATGTAATTTTTTTGCAGGCAAATGTCTTGTATGCACTGAAAACCTTGTGCCACAGTACTGTAGCATGTCAGTAGCAGAACCTAGAGGAACAAAAATAAATGGTGTAGCCATTTTTAAAGTAGGATATTGTATGATGATTGTTTTTCTGCATCTGAAAGAGAAAAACTCAGTAACCCATGTTGAATGGTGCAAGTGTACAGTAACAATGCACCACCATATGAGACAGTCACATGGAAGTGGATATCATCTCTGAAGCTAGGCAGACACGTGTATATAAAGCTCTCGCTACGTTAAGTGATTAATATTGAAATAAGAGCTAATTTAGTTAATATTACATTTTAGACTAGTGTATATACTTCTTCTCTAGGGTATCTATTGAAGGTTTCGCTTTTCTGACCGTATTTAGATTGAAAAGGGGTTACATTTTCTAGGTGTAAATTTCACGTGAGTGTAGATTTTCCTTCTTGACTAGAGTTATTGCTTCGAAGTCAAATTAATTCGTGCCAGTCGTACAGAGCTTATGTGGTTAAACCTTTTGGAAGTAAGTTTAAAAGTTTGTTTACATTAGTGTTTATTTATGGATTAGTAGGCTACAGGTTACAAAACTACTGTGGTCTTGTGCCAACTTATTCTCTGCTTTTGTGTTAAGTTTGTCTATCAAACCATGTGTGATAAATGTGGTGGTTGCCGTAGAATTTTGAAAGAGGGGGTGTTCTGTGTAGACTGTAAGTTATGGTTTCATTGGGGCGAATGTAGCGACGAGGAAACAAGGGTAGAAAATGAGGCTCTTCCATGGCAGTGTAGGTTATGTAGAAAGGACAGAAAAATCGCAGAACAGGAGGCAAAAATTTGTGCCCTTAAGGCTGAATTAGAAAATGCGAACTTGGAATTACATAGGTGAAGGGAGGAAAAAGAGGCTGGTAACTGGGAAAAGGTAGCAAGCAAAGGGCAAAAAAGGGAAACAGTTGAAAAAAACTCCAGAAATTCAATTAGTAAATCAGTTTGGCTTGCTATCTGAAGTGGACGAAGAGCCTCATCCAGATGTAGTTGAAAGTAGGTTGAAGCAGAATATTAGCTTAAAGAAAAAAGACAGATTGGGATCAAACCAGAATAGGAAAAGAAGAATTCTGCTTATAGGCAGCAGTCATGGGAGGGGTGTGGGCCAGCAGCTTCAGGAGAAATTAGGTGCAGGGTACCAGGTCACAAGTTTTGTGAAACCAAGTGCTAGCCTTAGCCAGGTGACAGAAAACTTAGGTCAGTTACGCAGGGAATTTGAGAAGGAATATCAGGTAATTATAGTTGGTGGAGCAGGAAACAGCCAGGCTATGAATCCAAGATACAGTATTAGGAGTGACCTGGGTAAAATAGGAGCAGAAACTGAGCACACAAATGTGAGGTTTGTGGAGCACCATGATCAGCCCTGGGTAAACACTGCTGTGAGGCATGGTAACACTGAGCTTAACAGGATTCTCCAGACACCGGCAAATACTCACATAAGTGTTGTTCCAGTAAATGTGTTGGTAGGTGGGGATACACTACACATGGCCTGCGCCTGAATAGGATGGGGAAAAGTAAATTAGCTTCTCTATTAGCAGCAACTGTAAGGGGGTCCACAGTCACACAAGGGGTGATCCCTGTGGTTAATGAGTCCAGGCAGACAAGTTTTTTAGGTTAAAGCCAAAGTCCAGACAGATGACAATCAAATAGAATAAAAGAAACTTCACGTACAGTTAATAGAAGGGCAGTATCAACATACTTCATCAAAATATCAGAGAAATAAAAAATAAAGTAGATGAGCTATTAGTGTGTTTAGATTATCTTAAAAATAAGAATGAGATTGATATACTCTGTCTGAACACCATGTAACTGCGGGCATGGATAGTGTCAGCATAAGTGGGTATAATTTAGCATCTTACACCTGTAGATCTAGGATGGATAAAGGAGGAGTTGCCATTTTCATAAAACAAGGGTGTAAATACAAAACTGTAGAAGTAAGCAAATTTTGTGTTGATCAGCACTTTGAGGTTTGTGCATGTGAACTTCAGCTACATAATGTAGTATTGAGATCAGCAGCAGTGTACAGGTCCCCATTAGGAGACTGGGAGCTGTTCGTAAAAAAGTTTGACTCCCTATTATGCTGTCTGTGAGACAAAAAGAAGAAGTTATTAATCTATGGTGATTTCAGTGTAAACTTTCTAAGTAATTCTGATAGGAAAAGCGAACTAGAAGTGTTATATGATGTTAATAACTTAGATTCAGTAATCAATTTCCCTACACGTATAGCTCAAGACTGTAGCACACTCACAGATAATGTATATGTACAGAAAGAGGATGTAAAACAAACACATGCTTTCCCTATGGTACATGGATTGTCAGACCATGATGCACAACTGATTAACTTACAAAACCTAACAGGGTACAGTTCGGAAACCATTAAGTAAAAGTGTGAGGTCGCTCAACCCGGTATCTATAAAGTACTTCAGAGAAAGCTTAAGAAATGTTAATTGGGGAGATGTATATAATGAGCCAAATGCTAATGATAAGTGCAACATATTTCTTGTTGCTGTTGTTGTTGTTGTTGTTGTTGTTGTGGTGGTGGTCTTCAGTCCTGAGACTGGTTTGATCCAGCTCTCCATGCTACTCTCTCCTGTGAAAGCTTCTTCATCTCCCAGTACCTACTGCAGCCTACATTCTTCTGAATCTGCTTAGTGTATTCATCTCTTGGTCTCCCTCTATGATTTTTACCCTCCACGCTGCCCTGCAATACTAAATTGGTGATCCCTCGATGCCTCACAACATGTACTACCAACCGATCCCTTCTTCTAGTCAAGTTGTGCCACAAGCTCCTCTTCTCCCCAATCCTATTCAATACCTCCTCACTAGTTATGTGATCTACCCATCTAATCTTCAGCATTCTTCTGTAGCACCACATCTCAAAAGCTTCTATCCTCTTCTTGTACAAACTATTTATCGTCCATGTTTCACTACAATACATGGCTACACTCCATACAAATACTTTCAGAAACGACTTCCTGACACTTAAATCTATACTCGATGTTAACAAATTTCTCTAATTCTGAAACGCTTTGCTTGCCATTGCCAGTCTACATTTTATATCCTTTCTACTTCAACCATCATCAGTTATTTTGCTCCCCAAATAGCAAAACTCCTTTACTACTTTAAATGTCTCATTTCCTAATCTAATTCCCTCAGCATCACCCGACTTAATTGGACTACATTCCATTATCCTTGTTTTGCTTTTGTTGATGTTCATTTTATATCCTACTTTCAGGACACTGTCCATTCCGTTCAACTGCTCTTCCAAGTCCTTTACTGTCTCTGACAGAATTACAATGTCATCGGTGAACCTCAAAGTTTTTATTTCTTCTCCACGGATTTTAATACCTACTCCGAACTTTTCTTTTGTTTCTGACAGACAGCAGTAATAGCTTAAAAAATAAATTGAAAATATATCTCCTTGACAACTCCTTCTATACCATAGATGAATTCTTGAATAGGAATAAATAAATCTATAAATATAGTATATGCATTTTGTGCCATTTAAGGAAATGGGGTAAATAATAAAAATATTAATCTTTAACTCTGTGTGTGTGTGTGTGTGTGTGTGTGTGTGTGTGTGTGTGTGTGTGTGTCTATATATATAAAAACAAAGATGATGTGACTTACCAAACGAAAGCACTGGCATGTTGATAGACACACAAACATACACACAAAATTCGAGCTTTTGCAACCAACAGTTGCTTCGTCAGGAAAGAGGGAAGGAGAGGGAAAGACGAAAGGATGTGGGTTTTAAGGGAGAGGGTAAGGAGTCGTTCCAGTCCTGGTAGCGGAAAGACTTACCTTAGGGGGAAAAAAGAACAGGTATACACTCGCGTGCGCACACACACACACACACACACACACACACACACACACACACACACACACACACACACACACACACACACACACCCATCCGCACATACACAGACACAAGCAGACATTTGTAAAGGCAAAGAGTTTGGGCAGAGATGTCAGTCGAGGCGGAAGTACAGAGGCAAAGATGTTGTTGAATGACAGGTGAGGTATGAGCGGCGGCAGCTTGAAATTAGCGGAGGTTGAGGCCTGGTGGGTAACGAGAAGAGAGGATATACTGAAGGGCAAGTTCCCATCTCCGGTGTTCTGACAGGTTGGTGTTGGGTGGGAAGTATCCAGATAACCCAGACGGTGTAACACTGTGCCAAGATGTGCTGGCCGTGCACCAAGGCATGTTTAGCCACAGGATGATCCTCATTACCAACAAACACTGTCTACCTGTGTCCATTCATGCGAATGGACAGTTTGTTGCTGGTTATTCCCACATAGAAAGCTTCACAGTGTAGGCAGGTCAGTTGGTAAATCACGTGGGTGCTTTCACATGTGGCTCTGCCTTTGATCGTGTACACCTTCCGGGTTACAGGACTGGAGTAGGTGGTGGTGGGAGGGTGCATGGGACAGGTTTTACACCGGGGGTGGTTACAAGGGTAGGAGCCAGAGGGTAGGGAAGGTGGTTTGGGGATTTCATAGGGATGAACCAAGAGGCTACGAAGGTTAGGTGGACGGCGGAAAGACACTCTTGGTGGAGTGGGGAGGATTTCATGAAGGATGGATCTCATTTCAGGGCAGGATTTGAGGAAGTCGTATCCCTGCTGGAGAGCCACATTCAGAGTCTGATCCTGTCCTGGAAAGTATCCTGTCACAAGTGGGGCACTTTTGGGGTTCTTCTGTGGGAGGTTCTGGGTTTGAGGGGATGAGGAAGTGGCTCTGGTAATTTGCTTCTGTACCGGGTCGGGAGGGTAGTTGCGGGATGCGAAAGCTGTTTTCAGGTTGTTGGTGTAATGGTTCAGGGATTCCGAACTGGAGCAGATTCGTTTGCCACGAAGACCTAGGCTGTAGGGAAGGAACCGTTTGATGTAGAATGGTTGGCAGCTGTCATAATAGAGGCACTGTTGCTTGTTGGTGGGTTTGATGTGGACGGACGTGTGAAGCTGGCCATTGGACAGATGGAGGTCAACGTCAAGGAAAGTGGCATGGGATTTGGAGTAGGACCAGGTGAATCTGATGGAACCAAAGGAGTTGAGGTTGGAGAGGAAATTCTGGAGTTCTTCTTCACTGTGAGTCCAGATCATGAAGATGTCATCAATAAATCTGTACCAAACTTTGGGTTGGCGGGCCTGGGTAACCAGTCCGGGTTATCTGGATACTTCCCACTAACACCAACCTGTCAGAACTCCAGAGATGGGAACTTGTCCTTCAGTATATCCTCTCTTCTCGTTACCCACCAGGCCTCAACCTCCACTAATTTCAAGTTGCCGCCGCTCATACCTCACCTATCATTCAACAACATCTTTGCCTCTGTACTTCCGCCTCGACTGACATCTCTGCCCAAACTCTTTGCCTTTACAAATGTCTGCTTGTGTCTGTGTATGTGCGGATGGATGTGTGTGCGTGTGTGTGTGCGTGTGTGTGTGCGTGTGTGTGTGCGTGTGTGTGTGCGTGTGTGTGTGCGTGTGTGTGTGCGTGCGTGCGTGCGAGTGTATACCTGTCCTTTTTTCCCCCTAAGGTAAGTCTTTCCGCTCGCAGGATTGGAATGACTCCTTACTCTCTCCCTTAAAACCCACATCCTTTCGTCTTTCCCTCTCCTTCCCTCTTTCCTGATGAAGCAACTGTTGGTTGCGAAAATTTGACTTTTGTATGTATGTTTGTGTTTGTTTGTGTGTGTGTATCGACATGCCAGCGCTTTCGTTTGGTAAGTCACATCATCTTTGTTTTTAGATATATTTTTCGCACTTGGAATGTTTCCCTCTGTTATATATATATATCATATGTGCATTTCTTGTGCACTTGTCACGTTCCACATCATGACAGCTACCATACCATGGCATTGATAAATGGAACACACAACCAACTAACTAACTAACTAACTAACTAGGAGGAGTAGGTACAAAATCAGGATTGCAAGAGAACTGGTGGCCCTGGTGATCAACTATCACAATCGAGGTGATGTTGAAAAAGTGAAAATCTGTCATAGATCAGTTTTCATTTTGCACGTCATTTAGAACATGATAAAACTCGTCACCTGCTGTGTCTTGCACACGAGTTACAAAAGCCCACCAAACCAAGTCAGCAGTAGCAATATTACCGCTATGTCAGGTCAATCTCCCTGACTTCTTTTAGCCATCTAATCACAGTGCAAAAGTGCTGAGGTCATCCCTACAAACCTGAGGCAAAGACAGTCAAGTGGTGGGAACCTGTGGATTCACTATCACTGAAAAATGTTAAGACCCAGCCACATGTGGATAAGTTTATGCAGAGTGTTTTTTGATACTGCCCAAGTGTGATGCTAGAAGATAATACCTGTAAAGGACAAACCATCACAGGAACATACTACCAAAATCTCCTTATGAGGTTATCAGAGATTGTCAATATGGAGTATCACAGGAAGCTGTCAGAGATGTGATTTTGCTCCACAACAGTGCCCCAGTTAATGTGCGTAGGTCACAAGTGCTGCTTGCTTTTCTAGGAGAGTTGTGATCTACACAAGCAAAAGCATGGTTAAAATCACAGAAAATTCCAAAGAAGTAATTTCTTTTTTGTAAGTTCTACCATAACTTAGTCCATGGCTGCATACATTGTTGAGCAAAATTGTTGACCAGTGCTTATCACATGACTACAAGCCACTAGATGCCATTATAGGCACACAATGAGGTAATAAATATTTAAGAGGAGCAAAGATGACTGGGAAATCATTGTAGTGACAATAAAGGGCTCAAATCAGGAATCCGTTGACACAAGTAACTTTGCTACTGGGCAGATCATTATAGTCTAATGCCTGGGAACAAGAAGCATGGAAATGGTGAAGGGAGGCTATATCAGAATGTTGCAGTCTGTGTACTGTGTTATTCATTTGTGAGTGCTACAAATAATAAACAGTAAATAATTATTTATATTCAATGAGGAACATTCCCTTTATCAATGCATAAGTCATTTGCAGATAAAATTTTTGAATAAGCTATTTATTTGAAAAATTATCTATATAGAAATTTATTTCAGTACTACCCATATCTGACGACATGTTAATGTAATTCTAAATGCACCAATTTTTTCTAGATGTACATTTTCTTTGTTCATTTCTTGATCTGCATACTCTCACATATAACCAGTGTTTGTTCTTGTTGCTCAACACAGGTTTTGTTTAATGAATAAAATAACCACATTAACTCATTATTTCACAGTGATGATTGATCTGTTGTCTATGAAACAGAAGATTCAGATGCAAAATTCAGTGCATATGTAGAAAAAATCACTCTCACTGTAAAACATTTACAAGAATTTTATGAAAGATTACTAAACAAGCAAAAAAGGCATAATTGTGAATAAAAATTCTATATGTAAAAGCTGTGTAGGACATGAGCAAAAACAGGAAAACCAATGTGAATATTTGTTGATGAATAGTGCAACCAGCTCCAGAGTTCATGATATCCAGTATGCTTAAAATAACAATGCAGATATTGTGTTGGTTCACCATAGCAACAAAAGGATTAGAGCCAAGCAATACAGCAAATATATTGAAGAGCTACTTCTTTCAAAAGAAATTTAATTCTAATGAACTTTAATGGAAATCTGATATTGCAGTACCTGTGATATTCCGATTACGAAGCAAAGTTCCTTCGGACATGCATGCATGTCCAAAGGAACGGACTCTGCGGTGATCACAGCAGTGTGGCCTCAGTTGCCTGAGACTGCAGTTGTGTGTGTGTGTGTGTGTGTGTGTGTGTGTGTGTGTGTGTGTCATCTGATTTTGATGAAGGCCTTGCTGGCCAAAAGCTTTATTTGTGACAGTCTTTTTGTTGTACCTATCGCAGCTCAGCATCTCCGCTATATGATGAGTGGCAACTTCCCTTTTCATTATAGTGTTAGTTCTGAACATCATTTGTGAAGCAAGGAATCAACTGAGACAGTTATCTATGTGTGCATAACCACTGTTTTGCAAGCAATTTATGAAACTACAGCATATTTTTAGATGTAATGAAAGCTTTCAACGTGAAGAAGCATAGAACTCTCCTAAGGAAGCTTCAATGCTGTAGCATTAGGAACCACTCAAATGGCTGGCTCTATTCTGTTCGCAGTAACTTCAAACAAAAAGTAAGCATAAGACATGTATACGGTATTTAAAATCACAAATAATCTCGGAATATTTGTGCGAAGAATGGTCAAGCATGTGGTGGGTACTTTAGGGGTCAGTAGTGGTGTGGTGCTAAGGAGCACCAGAACTGTCAGCTACCAGCACAATCACCACACAGCACTTGTTGTGACTTGTCTTCCACTGGCAGAACTTTGACACCGAAATCCCACAGGAAATTGCATGCATAACCAGGCTGCCATCATGGCATCAGCACCTGACCAGCATGTGGCACTGGTGGTGCCCAGAGAGGTCACTGGCCACTTTGAACTATTTCCTCCCACCAGGTCAAAGGCTGCAAATAGCTTGCCATGTAACCTGCCTCCCCACGATTATTTAGGGGTGACACATTACCTACTGTGGGCCAGTTCTGTCAGAATGAATGAACTGGGCCAAGTATCAAGTACAGTAGTACTACTTCACTCGGAGCCTCGCTCTCAATGTGCCATCAGCTGTGCAAGAGGATTGACAAGCTGCTCACTTCAGGACTTTGACTGTGTGAGGCAATGAGGACACTTCCTCTTTTACTCACAGTGTTCTTGTTTGACAGTCACTTGATTGGGTTATGACTTTAGGCAAGTGCACTGTGGGAGTGTTGTAATTTTTACAATTTTTAGTAGTGTGGTGCTCCACACTTGACATGACATGAGGAATGTCTTGTTATAGTGTTTCTGTTACTAATATTAGTAGTTATGTTTAATTGGTATTTCACATAAAGACATGAGAAGCATGAACTTTCGTTAACAGTTTCTTGTTCTGGAACCTTGCAAACTGTGAATAAACTTTCAAAATTTTAGGCTTATCCTCAGTCAACAGATACTTCAAGCAGTGTAACCTTGTCTTTTACTGACTGAAATTAGTGATCAGGATGTTCCAGTTGATTTTCATAATCAATTGTTTGCTGATGACAATATTATTAAAAAAAAAAAAAAGGGTCCAGCTCATAGAAATTGTGTTACAAAACTGCTCAGTAAATAGCTCACAATTAAATGGGTCATAATAAATAGTGAAACAGTAACAATACATTTCCATAGTTGTAAATATGTACAAATTCTATAAGGAGCAAGGTCAGAAGAACATGGTGTTACCCCTCCCAATCCAACCATTGGAGAAAACATTGTCTAAATGTTTTCTGACATCAGGGATAAAGTGTGGTAGGGGCTCCTTTCGTACTGGAACCATAATCATTGCCTGATTGAGGACATTCTGCAACGTTTCTGGTAATACTTCACTGAGAAAGACATAATTTCCTCCAGAAGCATGTCGGGCAGGAGATATGGTCCAGTCACACAGTAGTGAACAATACTAGCCAACACATTTATACGGAAACTCTTTCGAGGTTGGAACACAAGAGTTGCTTCAGGATCTTCCAACTCTTCAATATGGCCATTGTGGCTGTTGAATATTCCTTCCCTTGTGAAGGTAGCCTCATTAGAAAATAAAACACTCATTTGGTAGTCAAGAATGTTTCCAAATAGGTGTAAATACTATTGGCAAAATTCCACGTGCTTAGGAAAGTAATTAGCTGATAGGTCTTGTGCTGTCATATACATGAATGGCTACATGTCAGTCTCATGCAGGATGTTCCACATATTGGTTTTGGGGTATTTAGACCCTTGGCTATAGAGTTTGTGCTGGTTATTTTCGATTCACTGTAATGCAGCTTCCTCAAATTGAACAGTCATGTTACCAGTTTTCCATCAGTCTGATCTAAGGATCATGTTTCACAAAGACACTATCAGTTCTTTGAAAAGTGACGTGATTTGGTAACCTTCTGCCTGGAAATCATTCTTCATGCATGTGCCTCACAGCTTGATTGTCATATTGTGCCTCCTCATAAATGAGACATACACTATATGATCAAAAGTATCCAGGCACCCCCAAAAAACATATGTTTTTCATATTTTGTGCATTGTGCTGCCACCTACTGCCAGGTACTCCATATCAGCGACCTCAGTAGTCATTAGACATCGTGAGAGAACAGAATGAGGTGCTCCGTGGAACTCACGGACTTCAAACATGGTCAGGTGATTGGATGCCACCTGTGTCATACATCTGTACGAGAGATTCCCACATTCCTAAACATCCCCAGGTCCACTGTTTCCAATGAGATACTGAAATGGAAATATGAAGGGACACATATAGCACAAAAGTGTACAGGCTGACCTCGTCTGTTGACTGAGAGAGACTGCTGACAACTGAAGAGGGTCGTAATGTGTAATAGGCAGACATCTATCCAGACCATCACACAGGAATTCCAAACTGCATCAGGATCCACTGCAAGTACTATGACCGTTAGGTGGGAGGTGAGAAAACTTGGCTTTTGTGGTCGAGCGGCTGCTCATAAGCCACACATCACGCCAGTAAATGCCAAACGACGCCTCACTTGGTGTAAGGAGCGTAAACACTGAATGATTGAACAGTTGGAAAATGTTTTGTAGAGTGACAAATTACGGTACACAATGTGACGATTCAATGGCAGGGTGTGGGTATGGCGAATGCCCGGTGAACATCATCTGCCAGCGTGTGTAGTGCCAACAGTAAAATTCCTGGAGGCGGTGGTGTTACGGTGTGGTTGTATTTTTCATGGAGGGGGCTTGCATCCCTTGTTGTTTTGCATGGCACTATCACAGCACAGGCCTACATTGATGTTTTAAGCACCTTCTTGCTTCCCACTGTTGAAGAGCAATTCAGGGATGGCAATTGCATCTTTCAATACAATCGAGCACCTGTTCATAATGCACGGCCTGTGGCGGAGTGGTTACATGACAACAACATCCCTGTAATGGACTGGCCTGCACAGGGTCCTGACCTGAATAGTATAGAACACCTTTGGGATTTTTTGGATCGCTGACTTCGTGCCAGGCCTCACCGACTGACATCGAAACCTCTCCTCAGTGCAGCACTCTATGAAGAATGGGCTGTCATTCCCCAAGAAACATTCCACACCTGATTGAATGTGTGCATGTGAGAGTGGAAGCTGTCATCAAGGCTAAGGCTAAGGGTGAATTCCAGCATTACCGGTGGAGGGCGCCACAAACTTGTAAGTCATTTTCAGCCAGGTGTCCGGATACTTTGGATCGCATAGTGTATGTCAGCTAACTAGGTGTGTAATCAGCCATCAAGAACCTATAAACATTAGTAGAAACTTTCAAGTGAATACAACATAAACAGTAATAACGTAATTGTTTACCTAGGCTATTGCTAACAGTAAAAAAAATCTTACCCTTTCTAACAGTAAGATGTAATTGTGTTGCAAATCAGATGCCAGTGTCGATGTGTTACGTACAAAGCAGTCAAAATAACTGAAAATTCCTGGCAGATCAAAACTGTGCATCATGCTGGAACTCAAACCTGGGAAAAATTCATTCTGGAACATTCCTCCAGGCTATGGCTAAGCCATGTCTCCACAATGCCCTTTCTTCCACTAGTACTAGTCCCAAAAATTTTGCAGGAGAACCTCTGTAAGGGACTGACAGAAGTAAAGCTGTGAGGACGGGTTGTGCTTTAGTAGCTCAGTTGGTAGAGCCTGCAAAAGTTAAA
The DNA here is from genome assembly GCF_021461395.2 of Schistocerca americana. Classification (NCBI taxonomy): domain Eukaryota; kingdom Metazoa; phylum Arthropoda; class Insecta; order Orthoptera; family Acrididae; genus Schistocerca; species Schistocerca americana. The sequence continues at coordinate 876,240,541 of NC_060119.1, forward strand.
GGCCCCAGTGAAGCACAAACTTTTAACCTGAGAGTTTCTTATCAGTGCACCTCTGCTGCAGAGTGAAAAATTCCTTCTGAAAACAACTGTGAATGCTGGTCTAATGGAAGTTCAGTGCCAAAACCTTTTTTTTTTTTTTTTAAAAAAAAAAAAAAACCTCTTTTGTGGATAAAGATGCACCTGTGAAATTTGTGTCACATAGTATAAGTGGTTCTTTTTCACAAAAAAATTGATGATAATTTTACCAATAAATGGCAGTGTGTCAGAATATGCACACCAGCAGATGCATGGCACACTGCTGTTCCTCAGTTTATGTCTGAGACGTCCAACATGACTCTCTCTACGAAGGAGCCAATATAGGTCTTTCACAAGAACAGTGACTGTGCACCAGTAGCTCTGCAGCAGTTCCGGGCACTTAAGGGTGTTGTTGTTGTGGTCTTCAGTCCTGAGACTGGTTTGATGCAGCTCTCCATGCTAATCTATCCTGTGCAAGCTCCTCCATCTCCCAGTACCTACTGCAACCTACATCCTTCTGAATCTGCTTAGTGTATTCATCTCTTGGTCTCCCTCTACGATTTTTACCCTCCACGCTGCCCTCCAATACTAAATTGGTGATCCCTCGATGTCTCAGAACATGTCCTACCAACCGATCTCTTCTTCTAGTCAAGTTGTGCCACAAGCTCCTCTTCTCCCCAATCCTATTCAATACCTCCTCATTAGTTATGTGATTTACCCATCTAATCTTCAGCATTCTTCTGTAGCACCACATTTCAAAAGCTTCTATTCTCTTTTTGTCTAAACTATTTATCGTCGACTTCCTGACATTTAGATCTATACTCGATGTTAACAAATTTTTCTTCTTCAGAAACGCTTTCGTTGCCATTGCCAGTCTACATTTTATATCCTCTCTACTTCGACCATCATCAGTTATTTTGCTCACCAAATAGCAAAACTCCTTTACTACTTTAAGTGTCTTATTTCCTAATCTAATTCTCTCAGCATCACCCAACTTAATTGGACTACATTCCATTATCCTCGTTTTGCTTTTGTTGATGTTCATCTTATATCCTCCTTTCAAGACACTGTCCATTCCGTTCAACTGCTCTTCCAAGTCCATTTCTGTCTCTATCAGAATTAAAATGTTATCGGCAAACCTCAAAGTTTTTATTTCTTCTCCCTGGATTTTAATACCTACTCCAAATTTTTCTTTTGTTTCCTTTACTGCTTGCTCAATATACAGATTGAATAACATCGGGGAGAGGCTACAACCCTGTCTCACTCCTTTCCCAACCACTGCTTCCCTTTCATGCCCCTCGACTCTTATAACTGCCATCTGGTTTCTGTACAAATTGTAAATAGCCTTTCGCTCCCTGTATTTTACCCCTGCCATCTTCAGAATTTGAAAGAGAGTATTCCAATCAACATTGTCAAAAGCTTTCTCTAAGTCTACAAATGCTAGAAACGTAGGCTTGCCTTTTTTTAATCTATTTTCTAAGATAAGTCGTAGGGTCACGTGTTCCAACATTTCTACGGAATCCAATCTGATCTTCCCCGAGGTCGGCTTCTACCAGTTTTTCTACCAGTCTGTAAAGAATTCGCATTAGTATTATGCAGCTGTGACTTATTAAACTGATAGTCTGCTAATTTTCACATCTGTCAACACCTGCTTTCTTTGGGATTGGAATTATTATATTCTTCTTGAAGTCTGAGGGTATTTCGCCTGTCTCGTACATTGTGCTCGCCAGGTGGTAGAGTTTTGTCAGGACTGGCTCTCCCAAGGCCGTCCATAGTTCTAATGGAATGTTGTCTACTCCCGGGGCCTTGTTTCAACTCAGGTCTTTCAGTGCTCTGTCAAACTCTTCACGCAGTATCGTATCTCCCATTTCATCTTCATCTACATCCTTTTCCATTTCCATAATATTGTCCTAAAGTACATCGCCCTTGTATAGACCCTCTGTATACTCCTTTTACCTTTCTGCTTTCCCCTCTTTGCTTATAACTGGGTTTCCATCTGAGCTGTTGATATTCATACAAGTGGCTCTCTTTCCTCCAAAGGTCTCTTTAATTTTCCTGTAGGCTGTATCTATCTTACCCCTAGTGAGATAAGCCTCTACATCCTTACATTTGTCCTCTAGCCATGCCTGCTTAGCCATTTTGCACTTCCTGTCGATCTCATTTTTGAGACGTTTGTATTCCTTTTTGCCTGCTTCATTTACTGCATTTTTATATTTTCTCCTTTCATCAATTAAATTCAATATATCTTCTGTTGCCCAAGGATTTCTACTAGCCCTCGTCTTTTTACCTATTTGATCCTCTGCTGCCCTCACTACTTCATCCCTCAGAGCTACCCATTCGTCTTCTACTGTATTTCTTTCCCCTATTCCTGTCAATTGTTCCCTTATGCTCTCCCTGAAACTCTGTACAACCTCTGGTTTAGTCAGTTTATCCAGGTCCCATCTCCTTAAATTCCCACCTTTTTGCAATTTCTTCAGTTTTAATCTACAGTTCATAACCAATAAATTGTGGTCAGAGTCCACATCTGCCCCTGGAAATGTCCTACAATTTAAAACCTGGTTCCTAAATCTCTGTGTTATCATTATATAATCTATCTGATACCTTTTAGTATCCCCAGGGTGTAAAAAAAAAAAAAAAAAAAAAAAAAAAAAAAAAAAAATCTATTTTCCATTGTTTGCTAATGGTCTGGAGAAAATGATTACAAAATTCGAAATGAAATTTTCTTTTGAATTCTTTTGAAGTGCTATTTGGCAGAAGGAGGAAAGCAGTTGATATGGTATCTGGCGAAGATGTGACCACAGGATTGCAGGAGGGTACAAGTGGTGGTGTAAAAACATGCAGTGCACGGGGAATTGCCCAGACGTTGGTCATGCCTGCGAGCACCGCTCTCCGCTGTCACTTCCTCTCGATTTTTTACGTGTTCTGGGGCTCTGAAGTGGTTTACACTGACAGCTCAATAGCTGATGGTCACACAGGCTTTGCATATGTTCATGGAGGACATATTGAGCAGCACTCCTTGCCAGTTGGCTGCAAGTGTTTTCACTGTAGAGCTGGTGGCCATATCTCATGCTCTTGACTACATCAGCTCATGCCCTGGAGAGTCATTTCTCCTGTGTACTAACTCACTGAGCGGCCTACAAGCTATTGACCAGTGCTACCCTCGCCACCGTCTGGTAGCATCTATTCAGGAGTCCATCTATGCCCTGGAACAGTCCCGCCTTTCCGTGGTGTTTGTGTGGATCCCAGGACAAGTTGGAATCCCCGGCAACAAACGTGCCGACAGGGTGGCCAAACAGGCGGTGTGGAAACCGCTTCTGGAGATAGGCATCTCCGAAGCTGACCTGCGTTCTGTCTTACACCTCAGGGTTTTCTGGCTTTGGGAGACGGAATGGCATAACAGCATGCACAACAAACTGTGTATCATTAAGGATACTGTGAATGTGTGGAAGTCTTCCATGCAGTCCTCTCGCAGGGAATCGGTTGTCCTCTGCTGGCTCCACATTGTCCATATGTGGCTAACGCATGGTTACCTACTCCGTTGTGAGGACCCACCTCAGTGTTGCTGTGGCTCACAAATGACAGTCGTCCACCTCTTGCTGGACTGCCCACTTTTAGCTGCTCTGCGGCAGGCTTTTAACTTTCCCAGCACCCTGTCTTCGGTGTTGGACGACAATGCCTCCACAGCAGCTTTAGTTTTACGTTTTATCCGTGAGAGCGGGTTTCATATGTCTATGTAGGTTTAGTGCATGTCCTTTGTCACTCTGTGTCCTCCACTAGTGCTTTTAGGGTGGAGGTTTTAATGTGTTGCAGAGTGGCTGGCTTTCCCTTTTTATTCTTGTGGTTGGCCAGCCACTGTAATCTGTTTTCATGTTTTACTCTCTTCTGTTTCTAATGTCTCTGTTGTTTTCTTGTCCTCTTTTGTTGCTTTTAGTGTTTGTTGCTTTCGGTTTGTTCTTGTGGCTTTTCCTTTCTTTCCGTTTTGTGTTATATGTTTCATCCGTTTTATTCTCACACTTGTGGCATTGTTTTATTAGGAACAAGGAACCGATGACCTCATAGTTTGGACCCTTCTCCCACCTCTAAACCAACCAACCAACCTGCTAGCACAGTGTATAAAACTCTGCGAAACATCCTGCATTGCTATCCACACAAAATCATCCATATTTAGATGTTTCTTCCTGCTGACCTGACAGCAAAACAGAAATTTGCTATGGACTTTCTTGCTCACACGGAAATGGACTGTGTGGCCATGGAACGTTCTGTGGATGGAGGAAGCTATTTCCATCTCAAAGGACATGAATTGCAGAATATGGTCTATGGAAAATACGCACACACATCAACCGGCACTACTTCACTCTGCAAAGGTGACTGTGTGGTACGGGTTGAAGGTATTGTAGAGCCATATTTTTTCGAAGAGATGAACCCTCCAGGTACCATTACCATACTGTTACTGGTAAACACTATATGATTCTTTTGACACAGTCATTCCAACCCTTCAACAGCCTGGATGTGTCCTCTGCACATTGCACAGTCAGTAAAGCGGCTGCTGCAGAGGCATTTCAGAAGTGCTAAAATTATCAGCCATCATTTCTCTATAGCCTCGCCATCCATATTATCTTATCATAATCCATGTGACTTCTGGCTGTGGGGTTATCTGAAAAATGACGTTTTCAGTGCTCCAATTATGAATGTAGCTGAATTGAAGGCACGCATTGCACAGTGCATTCTGATCATGACCCTGACACACTCCAATCTGTCCAGAAGATGCGATTTCTCGATTTCGACTTGTCAGAAGACTGTGGACAGCATATTGAACTTGTCTTGTGCCAGTCTCACAACAGTTAGAAACCGAAGTCATTGTGCTTTTTAGATGGTTTTTGGCCTCAGGACAATTAAAAACTGATTTTTCCCATCCAGTGTGGTATGACCTTGCCATCATAGATGGACTTACATAATAGTGCCACAACTGTTAAACTGCTGATCTTGTGCAGTTGTCCAGATTGAATAGTACAGATGGTGTAATATGCAACTCATACCATAGTCATCATATTGTATTCATCTGTCGCTTTTAGCTGACCCGATTTACATTAAGATGCTTACACTGCATCTGTTGGTAAAATTTTTGTTAATCCCTTTTATTCCCTGGCATTTCTTCCCATGTCAGTGACATGCTGTTCAAATTTGATGTCATTCTGAGCAATGACTCTCTTTCTACAGCATTTTGAAATGAACTTTAACTATGGATGCCCTGTTTATTAGAAAACATTTTTCCACTGGCCCATTATTTTGAGGATTATCCCAATAGACAATCCAAAATATTAACAAGTCTGAAATTTTCTGGAACTCATGTCTGCAGTTGTGTAGCTGCTAAGCTAGATGAAAATCACAAAGGATTCAGTTGGGACTGAAGAGAGTCTCTGCAATTGTAACTGATAATTGAGGCAATTTTGTGAAAGCGTTTAAAGAATTTTGTGTCTTTACTAGAAGTTCTGTAGTCAGAGGCTGAAGAAGTATCTAGTGAAAATGATATAGAGACAAATTGTTGAGGTGTTAGAGAATTTTGCAATCGGTTACAACATAGATGCAAGAAAATGTCCAGTTACAATCACACTTTTGAATGCACTGCACGTGTACAAAATTTGTGTGCTACAAGTGACATTAATGATGTCCTTAAAAACTTGGATGGAAATGAATATGTAGCTTTACTTGAAGTGCATTGCAAAATTATATCATAATGTAATGCTTTTTTGAATGCTCCTGGATCTACAGCATCATCTGAAATATTTAAAACCACTTCAGTAGACTCTTGATGTGCGCCTGCCATTACAAGATGGAATTGTTTGTTTCATGCAATGAAACAAATTTATTCATTCTCTCATTCAATTACATAGAGCTTTGAGTGTGCATTCTGGTTAAAATGCAAGGTGAAATAAATATGCATTACAGACTTTTAGTACTGCACTTGATGGCACTAAATAAGTGTGTAAAAACTGGAGGGCAGTCCTCTTAAATATGGCAGCTTATTGGCAGAGTATCAAGATACAATTTGAAGATTTTTTTCACCTTTCTACACCAAAGGTGAAGTATAGCCATAAATGGTTCATCTGTATTGTTGTGGTGTGATTGAGGGAGGTTTACAATGAATTTATGATATATAGGATATATCATAATTAATGGTGTGAATGCACATATTTGAAAGTACACGATACTAGAAGCAAAAAAGGCTCAGTAAACATAGGCCTGCCATTGAACCAGTTAAAAGATAATTGTGACTTTGTGGTTAGCAGACATTACCAATGGGATTCTGTGTAAACTCTCTATGCTGTTCCAAAGTATTGTCTTTGTTTACATTTCCAAAATGTGGATTTGTAAACAGATTGGATACAATGGTACTCTACACAGAGTGCCACTTATGTCAATTGTCTGCAGTGTGTCAGTCGCCTTGTGAGAGTTGGTGGCAACGTGGGACATTACAGTAACAAGGAATATGCAGATATGTATTTCGTATGTGCTAAGAACAGTAATGCACAGGAGCCTACCCACTTGTACCAAGAAGCATACCCTGCCTGAAGGCACTTCAAGAGTTGAATATTTACAAGGGTGCATCAGTGTCTCCAAAAAACTGGGAATTTTGCACCTGCTGGAACAGGTAGGCCTTCATGAATTACACCTTGCTTGAAAATATGGTGCTCAAAACAGTCAAACGCTACCCAAGAATCTCAACAAGTAAATTTGCCACACAAATTCATGGAATGAGCCACACTAGTAATTGAAGAGTAATTCATCACATGCAATGTACCCATACCATTCCAGAATTTATTGTCTTGGTGTAGCAGACCTTTGTCCTATACTAAAGTTCTGCCAATGGATGTAACAACAAGCTGTACACAACTCTACATTTGATGATAAAGTTTTATTTACAGGTGAAGCAAAGTTCAGTTGATGGGGTGTTTTAGTTATCACAATATCACATTGGAGTCATTTAGACTCCAATCAACCTGCTGTACACAAGCAACATTTCTCATTGAATATGTGATTAGGAGTACTAGGTGATCATCTTATAGGGCCGTAAGTGTTACAAACAAACTTGATGGATGAATGACTTTCAATTTCTGTGGCATCATCTTGCAGGATTGCTCAAGGATGTTCCTTGGAACAATGCCAGAGGATGTGGTGCATGCATAATGGAGCACTGGCACATTTTGCTGCTATGGTAAGATGATATCTACCACACTGATATGGCCACAGACCAATTGATGAGTAGGACCTGTATCGTGGCCTCCTAAGATCAACCGATCTGACCTCATTGATTTGCGTGTCTGGGCCTACCTTACAGGTGTATTGTATGCCACTCCAGTTAACATGATTGAAGGATTGGAGCAGAGACTTGTCAGTGTTTCTCAAGAATTTTGAAATGATCTGGGCATATTTGAAAGGATTCAAAACTCTTTGTGGTGTAATTATGAAACACACTGGATAGTGGCCAAAAGATTTCAAGAAGTAGTGACGAGTCATGATTTGAAGGTCTTAGATTGTTGTGCATCTATGGAATATGTTTCATTTACAATGGCAGATCTTCCAGAATCAAATGTACCTTGTCAGATGATGATCAAAAAAACAATTGATCTGAAAACTAAATGCAACAGAAAGTACATTAGTTATATAAATGACAACACACTGGTTTTGGCTTTGCAATTGCTCTTTTATTCATTGTATTCACAAATGACAGCTTTCATTTGTGAAAATGAATAATGACGAATAAGTTTTGTTCAATTCTGCGTAAGGTAGTCTGCCTTAACTGTCAAGCTTCTTCCCTTTGCATTCATATTGCCATTTCCTATCACTAAGGATTAAAAGAATTCTTCTCTATTATCAGTTCCATGTTTTAATATTGACTTCACCATAAAGGAAGGCAGACAGATGATAGGGCTTAATGAACTGTTGACAAAAAGACTATTCAAAACAGAGCCCAAGGACAGATTGGGGAAGGACAGAGAAAGCAATTGACCATGTCCTTATCAAGTGTTTACCTTAAGCTATGTAGGAAAACTACAGAAAACTTAAATCTGGATGGACAGGTGGGTATTTGAATTGACATCCTTTCAAACTAGGTTCCAGCATCTTAACTACTGTGTCACTACACTCCATTTTATCGCTATGAAAAAGTTTAGTTTCTTGCTTGCTATTAGTTGTAATTTACCAGTGAGTGTGAAATGTAAGGGGAATTTCAGTTCTTACTGTACTTTGACATTTTTTCATTTTCTACACATTTTAAGTTTGCTATCTAGAATTTAAAAAATGTCAACTTCAGTGCACATGCTAGCTGCAAAAATCTAGAACAGCTTAAAAAATTTCATTGCCAGAATTGTTAGAGACACTTTCGGTAGTATCATTTGTGAGACATGCATAGCATCTCAGTGCTGTATTTCATGGTTTATATACAATGAGTAATGAGATACCATGCGAAGCAACACTTGATGAAATGTGGAAGAATGCCAGATATAATGTGACTCAAATTCTTGACTTATAACCAAGATTACTGAATTTCTTGTTGTTTTGTAAGGTACTTAATATCAACAAATACTCACTTCTGGGATGGAGTGATGGAGGTATCACAGCACTAATAATGGCCGGCAAATATCCCCAAAATGTCAACAAATTAATTGTTTGGGGTGCAAATGCTTTCATCAGTGCTGAAGATGCTGAAATTTGCAAAGGTAGTGTGAATTTTCTTTTAGTAAAACCACAACCACCATCACCACCATCTGCACCTGTTACTTACTTTTCTAGTTCAGTATTCTCCTTCACTTATGTTCTACGATATCCAGTGTCAATCATCATATATAGCTACAAAGAACATGTTTATTTTTGTCTAATACTTTGTAGGTATCCGTGATGTTAGTGCAATGTCAGAACGCTATCGGAAACCCATGGAAGATCTGTATGGGGTAAAAGGATTTGCAGACTTATGGGCTGCATGGGTGGATGCAATAGTACGCATTCAAAGTGAGCAGGTAAATGGGGACATCTGTCGTTGGCTGTTACCACTGATTCGCTGCCCAACACTTGTGATCCATGGGGCAAAGGATCCAATGGTACCTGAATTTCATCCTGCACTTCTAGTCTCCAATATACCTGGTGCCAAGTGAGTATGAGGAAAAGGTGGCTTTCATAAGATTAGTATAAAGCTTTTGTTTTCTAATGAAATGTTAAACTCTGATTTTAATGCTCTTACATGCAATATATACAAGTATTAAATCAAAATTTCAGTTCAGAAATATTAACTATTTGCATATCCTAATCTGAATAGTTTGGTTCTTGCAATATGATAAATTGAGTTTTGAAGCAGGGAAACTTTATGAAAATACTTAAAATACTTATTTACATACTTGTTAGAATCAAAGGTTTTGAAGATTGTTAGTCATTTTTAAATACTATCTGACAAACTCAGCATTCCCTGGGTACTTACATTCTAGAAAAAAAAAAAAAAAATCCCCATGCACCATAGTAGAATGATCAGAATGGGACAAACCCCCCTGCGGGTCCGGGGTAAGAATAGGCCCGAGGTATTCTTGCCTGTCGTAAGAGGCGACTAAAACGAGTTTCAACCGTTTCGGCCTTCCATGTGATGGTCCCCCTTGGGGTTTGACCTCCATTTTTCAAAATTCTACAGAAGTACGAGCCTTTTGGGGAAGGACGCCTTACGTGGTGTACCACTGGTCCTCAGTGCACTAAGACCTTGGCACTCAGCATTGTACCGGTGTTGTAACCATACCCACTATTCCTCAAATTGGGCCTAAACACCTGATGGGTTGTACAAGTTACGCCCATAGTGCGTCCCCATCTGCACCTACGATCATGATGGACTTTCCATGGCACCAGAAATCCAGCACGGTAGCCAGCCCGTTGTGGTGGGGTCGTCATGTACCCTCTAGGTTGTAGCCCCCTGACAACACAGGGATCGTACTGCCGATACCTGAGCTGCACCCTCCCCACGTCGGCCAAGGAGTAGATGCCCGTCTCCTTGGGGCATCAGGACTCCCGGCAACGGTCATCCTGCCAGGTGGCCCTTGCTGAGGCTGGGTGGCACACGTGGGGAGAGCCCCTGGTCGGAATGGGTGGTATCAGGGCGGACGTTTCGCAGATGAAACATCAACATGTATCAGGTCGCTCTGCAGCCGAGTCTTTCAAAAGGAAAGGTACTGTCTCTAGTTCTGGTTCTCCTGCCCTTTCCCCCTTGGCCACTCCCTGGGAGGAGGGACAGGCCCGCCGGCTTGGGGCGAAGTACTTCCCCCGCTATTTGGTCTGTTCTCGAACCGATGGGGGGACGTTCGCTACCTCCAAGCCCATGTTCTTTGTTCAGCACATTGAGGACATCTTCGGGGAAATCGAGGCTCTCAGTAAGATGCGTTCGGGGTCCGTTCTTATAAAGACCACCTCCGCCACACAGTCGGCGGCGCTCCAGGCGTGCGACCGCCTAGGGGATATCCCAGTGTCCATTGTCCCGCATCTGGCACTAAATAGGACGCACGGGGTTATTTTTCATCGGGACCTCCTGCTGCAATCTGATGAGGAGCTCAGGGCCAACCTGGAGCGCCGAGGCGTGCATTTCGTCCGGCGAGTCCAGCGCAGCCCCAAAGACCGTCGCATCGACACCGGGGCCTTTATCCTCGCCTTCGAGGGGACGTTCTCCCGGAGAAGGTAAAGGTGATGTGCTACCGGTGCGACGTGCGACCTTACGTCCCGCCTCCTATGCGCTGTTTTCGGTGTTTGCGCTTTGGGCACATGTCGTCGTCATGGTGTGAGGCTGAGCCCCTTTGTGGCGATTGTGGACGTCCTCTTCGTGAGGAACATGCATGCACCCCACCACCTCGGTGCGTTAATTGTCCTGGCATCCACTCGCCTAGATCCTCAGACTGCCCCGCATATCAGAAGGAGAAGAAGATACAAGAACTCAAAACTTTGGATTGTCTCTCTTATTCTGAGACCAGGAAGAAGTATGACCGCCTCCATCCCGTGCCGTTGACCACTTCGTTTGCCTCAGTTGTGTCCCCTCCTTCCGCGGTATCCTCACCCCTATCCTGTCCCCCCTCCGCCTCCTCCCCCCATCCGGGGTTTCTGCCTCCGCCTCCCAAATCCCTCCCTTCCAAATCCTCCTCCCCCATGGCCCCCGCCCCCTCTGCCCCAGGGGCCACCCTTCCTCCTCCTCCTCCTCCTCCTCCTCCTCCTCCTCCTCCTCCCCCCCCCCCCTCGCCGCCTGAGAAGCGATCCTCTTCTCAGACGTCCATCAGGGAAACGTTCCGGATCCCAGCTTCCGAGGTCCGGCGTTCCAAAACGGACCCCGCGCGTGAGGACCTTCTTTGGGTCCAGCCCACCACCCCTGTGCCTCCTCGGACTTCCAAGAAGGCCTCCAAGAAGAAGTCTCTATCCCCCTCTCCACCCCGGCGCGTTTCGTCTGACGCTCCATCCGTGAGTCGCTGCTCCCGGCTGTCCTCAGTTTCTCCGGGACGCTTAGCTGGCCTCTCATTGGCAAATGATGCTGCCCCTCCTACACCTCCAGGGACAGCGGCTGCAGCTGGCGACGACTCGATGGAACAGGCTCCGCCTCCCACCAGTTGTAGCGTTGTTCCCTCGAAACCTGGCCCTCCGCGACCGTCGAGGTGACCAGCTCTTCCCGCGTCTCGTTCCCCCCCTTTTTTGACTAGCAATGGCCTTGTTACATTGGAACAAAAGAGGTATTCGATCTAATCGGGAGGAATTACAACTGCTCCTCCGCCTGCACTGTCCGCTCGTCCTTGGTCTCCAGGAAACCAAGTTGCGCCCGACTGACCGTATTGCCTTTACCCACTATACCTCGGAGAGGTATGACCTCACCCCTGTGGACAGTATCCCAGCTCATGGTGGGGTCATGTTGCTCGTTCGGGACGATGTCTATTACCATCCCATCCCATTGACCACCCCACTCCAAGCAATAGCTGTCTGTATTACTCTTTCTGCTTTTACTTTTTCAGTTTGTACCATGTACACTCCATCGTCATCCGCTGTTAGTCGGGCTGACATGATGCACCTGATTGTTCAGCTTCCCCCGCCGTTTTTATTGTTTGGCGACTTCAATGCCCATCATCCCCTTTTGGGCTCTCCTGCATCCTGTCAAAGAGGCTCACTCTTGGCTGATGTCTTCAACCATCTCAATCTTGTCTGCCTCAATACTGGCGCCCCGACTTTCCTCTCGGACTCTACTCATACCTACTCCCACTTGGACCTCTCGATCTGTTCTACCACTCTTGCCCGTCGGTTCGAGTGGTATGTCCTTTCTGACACCTATTCGAGCGACCACTTCCCCTGTGTCGTTCGTCTCCTGCACCACACCCCATCCCCACATCCTTTGAGCTGGAACATACCGAAAGCTGACTGGGGACTTTACTCCTCCCTGGCGATCTTTCCGGACCACGATTTTCTCAGTTGTGACAGTCAGGTCGAATACCTCACGGCTGTTATCATCAATGCTGCCGAACGTTCCATTCCTCGTACTACCTCTTCTTCACGTCGCATTTCCGTCCCCTGGTGGAACGAGGCTTGTAGAGACGGTATCCGTGCTCGACGACATGCTTTACGCACCTTTCGCCGCCATCCTACGTTGGCGAATTGTATTGGATACAAACGACTCCGAGCGCAATGCCGTAGAGTCATCAGAGACAGCAAAAAAGCTTGTTGGGCCTCTTTCACCAGCTCCTTTAACAGTTTTACTCCCTCTTCTGTCGTATGGGGTGGCCTGCGCCGGCTGTCGGGCATTAAGGCCCACTCCTCGGTACCTGGCCTGACCTCAGGTAATAGGTCCTCGTTGATCCTGTGGCTGTCTCCAACGCCTTCGGCCGGTTTTTCGCGGAGCTTTCAAGCTCCGCCCATTACCACCCTACCTTCCTTCCCAGGAAAGAGGCAGAAGAGGCTCGGCGACCTTCCTTCCACTCGCTGAATCTGGAAACTTATAATGCCCTCTTTACTATGCGGGAACTCGAACGTGCGCTTGCACTGTCCCGGTCCTCTGCTCCGGGGCCAGATGCCATTCACGTTCAGATGCTGGCACACCTTTCTCCGGCGGGCAAAAGCTTCCTTCTTCATACCTACAATCGCGTCTGGACCGAAGGTCAGGTCCCCATGCATTGGCGTGACGCCGTCGTTGTTCCTATACCCAAACCCGGGAAGGATAGACACCTTCCTTCTAGTTACCGCCCCATTTCTCTTACAAGCTGTGTCTGTAAGGTGATGGAGCGCATGCTTCATGCTCGGTTAGTTTGGATTCTTGAATCTCGACGGCTACTTACCAATGTCCAATGCGGCTTTCGTCGCCGCCGCTCCGCTGTTGACCACCTTGTGACCTTGTCGACATTCATCATGAACAACTTTTTGCGAAGGCGCCAAACGGTAGCCGTGTTCTTCGATTTGGAGAAGGCTTATGATACCTGTTGGAGAGGAGGTATCCTCCGCACTATGCACAGGTGCCTGCCCCTTTTTATTGATTCCTTTTTAACGGATCGAAAGTTTAGGGTACGTGTGGGTTCCGTATTGTCCGATGTCTTCCTCCAGGAGAACGGAGTGCCTCAGGGCTCTGTCTTGAGCGTAGCCCTTTTTGCCATCGCGATCAATCCAATTATGGATTGCATTCCACCTAATGTCTCAGGCTCTCTCTTTGTCGATGACTTCGCGATCTACTGCAGTGCCCAGAGAACATGCCTCCTGGAGCGCTGCCTTCAGCGTTGTCTAGACAGCCTATACTCGTGGAGCATGGCAAATGGCTTCCGGTTCTCTGAAGAGAAGACGGTTTGTATCAACTTTTGGCGATATAAAGCGTTCCTTCCGCCATCCTTACATCTCGGTCCCGTTGTTCTCCCATTCGTGGAAACAACTAAGTTTCTAGGGCTCACGTTGGACAGGAAACTGTGTTGGTCTCCGCATGTCTCTTATGTGGCGGCCAGTTGTACACGTTCCCTTAATGTCCTCAGAGTTCTTAGTGGTTCATCTTGGGGAGCGGATCGCACTTCTACACTAGTCCTGTCGAGAGTCTTTATGCTGAAGCTGCCGAATTACCATTGACCTACCAGCGCGACGTACTGCTGTGCCGGTATGCCTTCCGGCTGTTGTCTATGCCCGACCACCCCTCTTACCAGTCCTTCTTCGCAGATTCTCTCGACCGTCAGTACGGGTTGTATGTGTCTGCCCTGCTGCCCCCTGGAGTCCGCTTCCGTCGCCTGCTTCGAAAATTGGATTTTGCCCTCCCTACCACCTTCAGAGAGGGTGAGAGCCCGACACCACCTTGGCTCCAGGCTCCGGTTCATATTTATCTCGACCTCAGCTCACTCCCGAAGGAGGGTACTCCGGCTGCAGTGTATTCCTCACGGTTTGTCGAACTTCGTGCTCGACTTGCCGGTCGCACCTTTATTTACACCGATGGCTCCAAAACTGACGATGGTGTCGGCTGTGCCTTTGTCGTCAGGGCCGCCACCTTTAAATACCGGCTCCTCGACCAATGTTCCAGCTTTACGGCCGAGCTTTTTGCTCTCCATCAGGCTGTTCAGTATGCCCGCCGCCACCGCCATTCATCGTATGTACTCTGCTCTGACTCACTCAGTGCTCTTCAGAGCCTTGGAGCTCCCTATCCGGTCCATCCCTTGGTTCAACGGATACAGCAGTCCCTCCATTCTTTCGCTGATAATGGTTCTCCTGTCAGCTTTCTGTGGGTTCCCAGACATGTAGTAGTGCCTGGGAATGCGGCTGCGGATGCTGCAGCCAAGGCTGCAGTCCTCCTGCCTCGGCCAGCCTCCCATTGTGTCCCGTCATCTGACGTTCGTGGGGATGTTTGTAAGAGGCTTGTGTCGTTGTGGTGGGATGCTTGGTCATCCCTCCAAGGAAACAAGCTCCGGGCAGTAAAACCGCTCCCAACTGCTTGGACAACCTCCTCCCGACCATCTCGGCGAGAGGAGGTCCTTCTGACCAGGTTGCGGATTGGGCATTGCCGGTTTAGCCACCGCTACCTGCTCTCCAGTGACTCAGCCCCGCAGTCCCCTTGTGGTCAGGCATTAACAGTGCGCCATGTTTTATTGTCGTGTCCCCGCTTTAGTCAATCTCGTGTTGTCCTGTCCCTGCCATCTACTATACCGGATATTTTAGCTGATGACGCTCGAGCAGCTGCTCGTGTTCTGCGTTTTATAACTTTGACTGGCTTGTCCAAAGACATCTAACCTTTTTACTTATTTTATCTACATCTTTGTCAGGTCTTTCTGGTGTCCCCCCCTCCCCTTGAGTTTTACTAGATTCCATGTGCTGTAACAACACCGACGGGGCGCTAATGACCTCAGTAGTTGAGCGCCCTTAAACCCCACCAAAAAAAAAAAAAGAATGGGACAAAAATTAGTAGATGTGATCTACGTGTAGTGGAAAGTAAATTGCAGTTTCAGAAGAATAGGATGATTTATCCGAGAGAAAAGGCTTCACAAATTGAGAAGTCAATAACGTGTTTATCATGCCAAATTCTGTCCAGTTGGCACATTAGATCGTCATCATCCCAAGTTGGTTGGAGGGTCTCCCTCATTTGGGGAGAGACCTGGCGACATTGTTTGCCAGGGTAGGGTTTGGCAAGCACGAAGACAAGGAGTACAAACTCTCGCCATATGCATGAGGGCATTGTCTTACAGAAATATGAGCCCAAGATGGCTTGTCATGAAAGGCAACAAAAGCGGGATGTAGAATACCAGGGCAACAAAACAGGATGTAGAATACCATCCACATACCACTGTGCTGTAAGGGTGCTGTGGATGACAGCTAAAGGGGTCCTGCTGTGAAAAGAAATGACACCCCCATCCATCACTCTTTGTTGTTGAGCTGTATGGCTGGCGACAGTCAGGTTGGTATCCTACTGCTGTCTGGGGCGTCTCCAGAAAGATTTTGTTTGTTTGTCTGTACATGTACAACACATCTACTAATTTCTTTCCCATTTGGATAATTCCTTCAAGGTGCATCATTTTTTTTTGTCTTAAATTTGCATTTGCAGTAATGCCCAAGTCTTAGTACACATGGAATGAATTTTTAGCTTATGAAACTTCTTTGAATACAATGTTTGAAGTAGTATGTTTGGGGGACATGAACAAAGAGCTGGTCTGCTTAACTAATACGGGAGAGCTGGCTGTGCAAAAAGCAATTAACACTAATTTCCATTCCTGTAAAATATTGTATGGCCTTGTGCTTTGTTTAGGATTAAGGCATGACATAATCCCACTGGGAACCATTCTTGTATAAAACAAAATGGTAAATTCTTAGGAATAAGTGGGATTCAGAATATAAAAGCTCACTCACCTGTGCTACTGTGATCATGTGCTGCAGAGAAGTAACTTGTTAAGCCCATGTGAGTAAAGGGATCTGAGGATCAAGATAATTCATGATGCTCTCAATCAGTTATGCCACACCTCATTTTTGGAAGGAGTTTGAAAAGAGCGAATTAAAGCCTGATGTTCTCGAGCTGCAGGAAGTCTCACCTTACAACCTTCATTGGATTCTTGAGACTGCATAGTCCTCAGTGCTGTAGCTGCTATTGTGTAACCTTTTCTGGGCATTTTTGTTCCTAAACAAAATGAAATCAAAACACAATGAGTAGGCACCCAAATAACAAAGTAAATTTGATAAAGTCATTTGAGGGTTAAGCTCTTGTGCCCATGTTTCCTTATAAGTAGATTTGTTTTTGGAGAGGGTCTGCCTTGAGCGAAGCACATCAGTGGGTTTTTTGTTATCTTCTACAAAACAGAAAAAATGCTTTTTATTGAATTTGTGTGTTTAAAGACAGTATTTACATAACCGAAAGAAAAACAAAATTTTGTATAAACCTGTCAACCACATTCTGTGGATTTCTTGGATTCTATGTAATTTAATGGAGTTCTTTTGTTTCACAGTTCATCACCTGCAGCCGTATCGAACATAATTTAGAACAGTCATCGGCAAACCTCAAAGTTTTTATTTCTTCACCCTGGATGTGAATTCCTACTCCAAATTTTTCTTTTGTTTCCTTTGCTGCTTTCACAGTGTACAGACTGAATAACATATAACATCAGGGACAGGTCACAACCCTGCATCACTCACTTCTCAATCACTGTTTCCCTTTCGTGCTCCTTGACTCTTATAACTGCCATCTGGTTTCTGTACAAACTGTAAATAGCCTTTCACTCCCTGTATTTTACCCCTGCCACCTTCAGAGTTTTAAAAGAGTGTTTTCCAGTCAACATCGTCAGAAGCTTTAGTACAAACGCTTATACTCCCAATCATTGACTACAGCGATATTATCCTACAAGGCCTGTCTCAGGAAAATTTGCGATGTCTGGAACTGGTCATGAATGCCTGCATCTGATATATCTGTGACGCTCGACTTTTTTATCACATTTCACCAGTATATGCGAAATTGTCCTGGCTGCGTGCAGACAAACGCAGAGATTTCCACACATTCCGTCTCATCTACTGCCTTGTAAATGTACACTGTCCCTCATATCTCTCCTTGTCCTTAATGCTTATGTCAGAACAACATGACAGAAACACATGTTCCCATCATAATAAAATCCTCTCTGTTCCACTGCATCGCTCAGTCACCTTCTCCAAGTCCTTTACAGTAGCGGGGACCCGACTCTGGAATAACCTCCCTCGTTTTGTTAAAAAACTTAAAAATATGTCCAGCTTCAAAAAAACAGTTAATGACATATCTACTTAAGCAACAGTAATGCCTTCCTCTGTACATGAATGCACTTCACCTCATTACTTCGCTCTTTCCTCCTCCTTAAATCTCCCTTCCCCAAAGCTCGCTATACTAGTAAACATCTACTTAACACACCAATGTTACATCTGCACAAATCTTCATTACTATTGCCAATTTTTCTCATGTTTATCATTATTATTTGGTTTTTTATGTTATTATTATTGCTTTTATCATAATTTGTATGTATAGCACCTGCTGTAAAAATACTGCCAGCATTTACTTTATTAGGTCTTAGTCATCACTCTTTATTCATATTGTCACTAGAATAATCTAATTTTCTTATTTAAACTATTGTCATGATGTAACTCTGATGTGTGAAATGCTGCATGTGTGGAACACTGGTCCGATGTAAGAGAGGGCCTGATGGCCCTAATCTGATCAGGTTGAATAAATAAATAAATAATTCTACAAATGCTATAAATGTAGGTTTGCCTTTCCTTAATGTATCTTCTGTGAGAAGTCATTGGGTCGGTATTGCCTCGCATGTTCGTACATTTCTCCGGAATCCAAACTGATCTTCCCTGAGGTTGGCATTTACCAGTTTTTCACTTCTTCTGTAATGGGTTTATGTTAGTATTTTGCAACTGTGACTTATTAAACTTATATTTCGATAATTTTCACACCTGTCAGCAGCTGCTTTCTTTTGAATTGGGATTATTATATTCTTCCTGAAGTCTGAGGACATTGTGTCTGTTTCATATATCTTGCTCACCATATGGAAGAAGCTGGCTCTCCCAAGGCTATCAGTATGTGTAACGGAATGTTGTCTACTCCTGGGGAACTTGTTTTGACTTATGTCTTTCAGCGCATTGTCATATTCTTCACGCAGTATTATATCTCCCTTCTCATCTTCACCTACGTCCTGTTCCATTTCCATAATAGTGCCCTGAAGTATATCTCCCTTGTACAGACCCTCTGTATACTCCTACCACATTTCTCCTTTCCCTTCTTCGCTTAGGACTGGTTTTCCATCTGAGCTCTTTATATTCATACAGATGGTTCTCTTTCCTCCAAAAGTCTCTTTAATTTTTCTGTTGCCAGCATTTATCTTACCCCTAGTGACATATGTTTCTACATCCTTGCATTTGTCCTCTCGCCATTCCTGCTTAGCCATTTTGGACTTCCTATCAATCTCATTCTTTAGACTTTGTATTCTCTTTCACCTCCTTCATTTATAGCATATTTATATTTTCTCCTTTCATTAATTAAATTCAGTATCTCCCCAAAGGATTTCTATTAGCCCTCATCATTTTACCTACTGGATCCTCTGCTGCCTTCACTATTTCATTTCTCAAAGCTAACCATTCTTCTTCTACTGTATTCCTGTGCTGAAAGTATTAAGAGACTAATCTGCTCCTACATCTACCCAGTCTGGCTTCTCTTTACTTTTTGATATTGTACCCTGCAAATAATTTCTAAGAGACAGTGCGAGCAGCGTAGGTGGCTGCCCAACATCTGGGACATACCTTGCAGCATTTTGTGCTTCTGGCAGTAAAACCCAACAGAGTGATGTCCTGCCCAGCTCTACCATGCACCTTTCCAAATTGACTTTGGCATGCTGTTTGCTCAGAAAATCCAATCTGAGTATGAAATTAAAATTGTAACCAACTCGAGGAAATACTTCCATGCTTTGCAAGTCCGAAAGTCTTCCCCCCATCCCCCACCAATTCAGGAGTTCATAAATGCCGAACTGAGCGAATGAGTACTACACCCTCCTGCGCTACATAGTCTACTATGATGCTGGTTCAAACTCTGTACAAAGGTACATTATAACTTGCTACATATACCTGTAATCCTGTATCTAGTAGAGATTTATACGCCTTTCCTACTACATAGCTCATCAAACAATAATCTGCCACTGATCTGCACACTGGTATGCTCCACTCACATTTACTGGGAATGCAGTGCAGGGGCCTCATATGTTCCCTATGTTGGTTAACATTGAGGTTGCAAGCTCTTACTGCCAGCTCCTTCCCTTTGCCTATGGAAACCTGTGCTGATGTTCCCATTCTGAGTGTCCTTAATTTGCTTACATCTCCCACAAACAATTTTGCTTAATGTGACCAGGCTGACCACATTGATTGTGCACAGTCTCTGCATTGAGAACTACCTTCTTTTCCCTAGTTCTGGACACCAACAATTTTTCTGCTAAAGCTGTCAGTCACAGTTACCACAACATCGTTTAAAGATCCTGGAAAGTCTGCTTGCACTTTACAGAAAATTTCATTTGGCAAACCTGGCGAGAATGCTTCTAGCGCATTCTGCTCTTCCTGTTAAAGAAAGACTTTGTTGACATTGGCGTAATCTGTCAGTTCATAAGTGTTAATATTTAACTCTATTTGGTCAACAAAACTTTCCAAAAATCATCTAGCTTTTGAGTTATACTATTGAGCTGCTCACAGTAATGCGCCAGAGGGACCCACAGCGCTTTTGTGGGTACGTGTGTGGCACACACAGGGCCCCGAGTCAATGCAGCTTCTGTTCTCTCCCGGGCTTCATTCCCTTTTCTTGTATCCACTCTTTCCCATCCTAGCTCCTCCTCTTCTTGCCGCTCCCCCTCTTCCTAGTAGGTGTTCTCCTTGAATGACCCAGCTGTTCCTTTTCTGTCTTATCTTGAGTTTCCATTCTTCTTCTTCTTCTTCTTCTTCTTCTTGTTTTTCGTTTTGTCCCCCTTGGGATTTCACCTCTCTTTCTAAATTCTTTTTCTGAGTGTGAACTATCTGGGGAAGAACTTCCTCCCTAGCATCTCCGGTCTGGGTTCCTCTCCCTCCCCCTACCTCCTTCCTCCCCTTCCGTAACTGCTAGGTCACCAGCACATGTAGCCAGCCCGTGTGTTGGGGCTGTTGTGTACCCATCTGACTGAAACCCCTTACAACACATGGATGATATTTATGGTACCTGAGCTGTCACCACCTCATGCATGCCTAGGAGTGGTTGCTCATCTTTTTGGGGCATTAGAACTCCCAGCAACAACCGCCGTGCCAGGCAGCCCTTGCCATGGCTGTGTGATACCCACAGGGACAGCCCCTGACCAAATTGGGTGATACCAGGGCAGACGCTCTGTGCATGAAGCGCTTTGTGCCTGAAGTGTGCTAAGCTCCATATTTCTGGCTGCTCTTGCATGGCTATGTCTTCAGACAGGTATGGTTCTCTCTCTGCTCTTACTTTTGCTTCCTCAGACTTCCCCCACTACCACTCCCTGGGAGGAGGGCCAGGCCCACCATCTTGGAGTGAAGCCCTTTCCCTGTTGGTTAGTTTTGTTCCAGGACAGTCAGGGGAGAGACTTGCCACTACCAAATAGTTCTTTTTTGTAGAACATATTGAACATAAGTTTGGTGAAGTTGCCTCACTAAGGAAGATGCGGTCGGGTTCTCTACAGATTAAAACCTATTCTACCAGTCAATTGACTTCCCTTTATGCTCGCAAGCACTTAGGAGACATGTGGGTGAGCATTACTCCCCACCAGTCCTTAAATATGATCCAAGGCACTATTTTCCACAGGGATCTCATCCTTCAATCTGATGAGCAACTCTGTATTAATCTGGCGTGGCACAGCGTTCATTTTGCCCATTGAGTCCAGAGAGGTCTCAAGGACAATTGTATTGATACCAGTGCTTTCATCCTTACTTTTGATGGGGTACTCTTCTGGAAAAAGTCAAATTCATTATTTACCATTGTGATAAGAAGCTTTATATCACACCTCCCATGCACTGTTTCCAGTGTCTCCATTATGGTCACAAGTTTTTGCAATTTGAAATGAATCCTATTTGTGGTGCCTGTGGCTGTCCTATCCGTGTGTGAAGTCCTTGCACCCCACTGCCCAAGTGTGTGAACTGTTCTGGCCCACATTCTCCCTGCTCACAGGATTGCCTGATCTATAGAAACGAAAGGAAGGTTCAGAAATTCAAAACTCTCAACCATCTATTCTACTTTGACCAGACAGTAATTCAACTGTCTCCACCCGGCATCTTTAATGTCTGCATTTACTTCAGTTGCACCCCCTTCCTCTTCCACTTCCTCCCTCTATCCTGTCCGTCTTCCCTTTACTCCTCTCCCGCAGTTCCCATTCCCTCCCCCTGATGGAACAACTCCAACTCCCTGACCAGAGAAGAATTCCTCTTTCCTGGCACTAAAGCGGAGGGATAATCTGGCAATTAGACCACCTTCAGAGACTGTTGAATTGAAGTATCTCTCAACATACTGTTTCCCAGATTGTTGTATTAATCGTAGATGTTATCTTGAGTAGTTGTGCTGATCTCCCTCCCCCCCCCCCCCCCCACTCTCTCTCTCTCTCTCTCTCTCTCTCTCTCTCTCTCTCTCTCTCTCTCTCTCTCTCTCTCTCTCACCCCTCCCTCCCTTCCCCCCTCTCCACTTCCTGCCCCCACCCCCAAATCCCTCCTCTAACAGATCAGTGCCATTTTTGTTTACAGAATTTTGCTCTATGGTGGAATTCCAATTTTGAGCAAGGCTTCCAGGTGTTCTGTTAACTGACTTTGTATCCATCTTATCTTATTCTGGTGACGTTCTGCTTTACCCTTTTCTTGGGTCCCATGTGAGCTGCATTCTACTACTGTCTCTGCTAAAATGTTCTGTTTGTTGATCAACAAGTTGTAACACCTGTACACTGTATAAAGAAGTTCCATCCCATTATCCCATCAGATGCTAAAATCATTTCATATCTGATTACATGGAAGGTGTGGGCTATGAGCAAGGTTTGACCTGCTCTCTTTGGTATTTATTGTTTTGCCATGCTTGAGGCATCTTCCATTATTCTCTTACTGCTCCTGCAATCAGTTTTATTTGTGCATATGAGAACTGTGAAATGGACAAATTTTGTTAAACTGATTTGTAATCTGCTGTCTAATAATAATTCATTTTAGTATTGCTGCCCTACTATATAGACTGCATTTCTACATAATAATGTTTTTCCTGTGTGTACTAGTGTCAAGATGGCCTGGGAATGGATGAACATAATGCTCATTGTAGTTTTCAGTTTCTCTGTCTTTGAGATTTAGTGTTCCTCAATGTTTGCCTACATGGTACCCATGCACTTCCCTCTATATTTTTGAGCCATATAGCCTCTTTTTGTTCCGTATTTGGCAAGTTATAGTTCCTACATTCACATGAAGTTTCTTGTGTCTTGAAATGCTACAACATCCACATATGGCTATTCTTAGTGTATCTGTTTTCTTGAAATTTCCTGAAAATATCATTTCAGGCTTCGATTTATCTGCCGGATTTTCATTTTCCAATATAAACCCTTGGGTATTTGCATCACCGTCTCTGCTTCCCACAGTGCATTTCTTATACGGGGCCTTCCTGTAATGGAAGATTCATATCTAGTATTTCACTGCACTGTGGTTCTATTCTTGGTTTTCCTTTGCTGAAATATCGCTGTCATCTGACTCAGTCTCATGTATGAAGTATATTCATCCCAGTACAACCATTGTTTTTACATTGTAAGATAGGTTTTGTGTGAAAGCAACAGAGCTGAGTTTCTGAACAAGTGCTGAACTTCAGTTAAATCCATCTGCAGCCATGATTCTGTCCATTGCTTGTTGGAACTGCCATTGCAGGGGATTTATCCTGACTGTACACTGAGGGAGTTCCTTGGTGCTCTGTTGCCCTGAGCATTAAATAGTTTAATTTAGCTGTTTATAGGTCTCAGATTGCCCCTTTTTCCATAAGAAGTTCGGTGACATCTTTTATTAGTAATTGGCATCTTGTGAGTCCCTAGTTTATTCCTGACTCAATTGCCATTGTTATAGCTGGGTCATAATGATGTGCAAACTTGTCAGTTTTGTCTAATGTGAAAGGAATTGGCTTCATAACTTCAGCCATGTGTGTCAAGGGTTACTAAAGTTCTCATTGTCAGTGATGTGTGGTAGCTTGTGTTGAGCTCATACTTGGCCTGCTGATGGCCAAATGCTCTACAGTGACAACTCATGCTGCTGCTGCTGCTGCTGCTGCTGCTGCTGCTGCTGCTGATGATGATGATGATGGAGTGTATAGAGCAGCAGCCTGCTCCATTTCTTCCTGTTTGTACTTTCAAAGTATTTTTATGATACTCTACTGGAAGTTCTCGGGGTTGTTCATCTAGGATGAGCATCTACCAAATACTTCCTTTTTTCCCTGCTAGTGCAAATCCTGATCAAAAATAAAATAAATTTTGTGTTTGGTCCCAAGTGGTGATTTTTGAGAATACAGTAATGGCTGGACACAGGCAGAGATTTTAATTTTGGTGTATATATACTTTACTGCATACTACACCAGCTCTTGAACAGCAGGCAGTTAGTTAACAGATGCATCAGGTGTTAGTATCTGCGTAGTAAAGTAAAAGGTAAAGTCTGTGGTGCAAGCCCTTGGCCAGACTATTGCCTGATGGCATGTAGAGCGGAGTCTTTCTGTTTGCTGCTTGGGTGGCAGGCCACTTGCCCCAGCTGTCTTTGGGAAGGGCTATGAGAATAAAATGAGATTATGGCATGTACCATACCAGTGAATATAAATATTCATTTTTCCTCATCCTCCATATGTGAAGTAGAAGTACCGTGACTAGTATTATCACAAAGTACCCACTGCTGTGGATTGCACAGTGGCTTGCAACGTGTACTGTATATGCAAACAAGGAGTGGGAGAGCAAGATTTATTTCTTGGAACCTGCAACTAGCTTATTGCCACATTCCAACAGTATTCACACGATAGGCATTTTGCATTGTGTTTCAGTGTGTGTAGAGGGAGACCTAAATATGTAAATGTACATGAAAATATTTGCTTGCTTAGTGTGCTTTGGCATCTTTGGCAAGTGGATTGTGCTTTTAGTATTGAAAGTTGCTTTAGTTCTTGTTTGCTTTAATTTGTGCCTATAATGTAGGATCACCAATAATTTAAAGTAATTGTTTCAGGAAATATGTTTTCAAGGATGGGAAACATAATGTACACTTGCGATATGCAGAAGATTTCAACAAGCTGGTAGAAAATTTCCTTGATGAATAAGTAACTGTTATTAAAGTTGTACTGTATAAAACATATGGTCATCCTATGCAGTTGCTCTTGTTGTGAAGTTAAAAGTATTTTAATACAGTGTATTAAATGTTTTTTATTAGTGTTTTAAATATTTGATAATTATATATATGTGTATAATATAAAAATATAAGACTGATGAGAAATTTATTGCTCATGTATCCATTCATTTACCCAGCAAATTTTAGATCCTTCATAAAGATTATTTCAACATAATAGAGCAGTTGTGCAAGACAGTATTTCAGCGCAGCCCGGGATATGGAGGCAGGCAGACTAATAGCTGTTATACTGCCTCAGGTAGTTAATCTCTTGAGATGAAAAAATGTTTCCCACCCCCAGGCAAGTAAAGCTTAACTAATCTCCCTCCATTACTTTCCACGTGCAGTAGAACAAATATGAAATTCAAAGTGTCTCCAGCCAGAAGATATAGTACACTATATGCCTCTTTCTTCAGTATGAGATAGTATCCCGTATGTGACAATATCTATAACATTCCTTCCTTCCTCCATTTATTTCCTTGGGGAAACACAGCTTATCCACACTACATTCTTCAGGCTTGACACTAAATTAATGTAGTAATGTCTTGTGTGACATTTAGTAAGTAAGAAATAGCTCACCAACATAAAAGGCATGATCTATCTCAATTCCAAGTCATAGACTCAGTAGAAAAGATAAACCAATGTAAATGGTAACATCATTTTAGCAGGAGTGTTAAATAGAATTATTTTCTTCAAGCTGCTTCTTGAAAACACTAAAATTATGTAATTTCATTGGCAGTTTCATTTCTTTGAGCAGAAAAATAATAGAATAAGCAAATTCTTTAATAAATAGGAAACTGGGTGTTTCACCCAGAATGGAGTGCCAAAAGGAGGATTCAAGTTTAACAGTGACAAGGTGATTAGAGGCATAGCACAAGCTTGTATTGGGGAAGGAAATTGGCTATGTTCTTCTCAAAGATATTGTTAGTGATTTTACCTTGAAGAATTTAAGAAAATCTAAATTTGGTTGTCTGGACAGGGATTTGAACCACCTTCCTTTTGAATGCAGTTTAAGTGCTTCCACCAGCGCATTGCCTTGCTCAGTGGCCTCACTCATGATGCAAATGGAATGGTATTAGAAAATATTTGAAGAAAGTGGTGGGTGTTTGGATGACAACATGAATTAAGTTTTTTCAAGGACAGTATTTATTTCTACAAAACTATGAAGTGGTATCTAAACAATAAAAAAAAACTCTGTGACTGAATGTGTATTCTTTACTCCTCAGGTCGTGTCGTTTTTTTATAACACTAGCAGGCATGCAGTGTATTGTACAGGTCAAGTGCAGCTGACTTTGTTACCAAGGTAAACATGTAATAGTAGTATCTGTATTTAATTAAACAGTAACAAAATAAACTTTTGCTATGTCACTCTCTTTCTGTGTGTTACCCCACAGTCATGAGCCAACATCGCAGTTGCATCAGATCCCAGCCAACTGCTTATTCGATCGCTAATTATCTTGTAGACAACTGCCTCTTCGTGGAGTTGTGCTGCTAGCTCAGAATTTGGGTCATTTTCTTGCTTGAATCATAAATTCTTTTTCACTTAGATCGCTGTTTATTTTATGTTACTGCTGCTCTCTTGGACGTATGAAAACACAACTTATCAAAGTGTTAGCTGAAGCAATAATGTGTATAGAGCCAGGCTAGCAACTGGAAAAGAACAATTTGTGGTTGACACACTTTCTACATAGGAGCAGCCACTTGAGAGTTAAGGGCGATGATATAAAAAGTAATAATAATTGTAAGAGTTTCTGTAACACTGAAACATTAAAAATGTAAATACCTTTTAGGAGTAAAGGAAACCACACACTAATGAGCAGAAGTGATAACTTGCTTACAGGTACACAAAAACTTTCTAGCTTTCAGAGTAATCCTTTTTCGAGCTAGAAACAAATACACAGAAAATGCATATAAATGCACACATACATACACCTGTGCCCCTACATGCAGTGGCTGAATGTACAATGCCAGTGCTGCATTTCAGCAGGTGGACAGGGTGGTGTGGTGTTTGCGACAGGTGGGGTGGATGGAGGAAGAGGGGGGGGGGGGGGGGGGAGTAGTTGGGGTGGGTGGCTAGTGGTAGAGGTTTGGATGGAGACAGCCTTTTTGCCAGCTAGGAATGTGGGAGGGAGGGGGTGGCAGGTGCACGGGCTAGGTGTGCGATTCATGGCTGTGAAAGCTGTCGGAGTAGCCCAGGCTGACAGTGACATGAGGATGTGAATTGGGAGGAGTGACGAGACGTATGGAGGAGAGACTGTTGTACGGAGGATGAAGGGACATTGAGTTACCAGAGATCTCTTTTTGTGTCTTATCACAATAATGTTGACAGCCCTCATAAGTGAGTGGGGTTTATGTGCCCAAGGACAGCCAGGAAATCTGCTGAATTTTTTCATCTGGGAAAAACCTGAAATTTATTTGGAATTCCAGGGATTTTTTTCATTGTTTTACCTTTCAGTTACATTTTTGTGATTTTTGACTGGTAAGAAGTGATCCTCTAACAAAGGATTTCACTTTAGCATGCTACTGCATAATAATGCTGCAGCAATAAAACATAAATGAGAGAAAAACACCAAAATAAAACTTAAGTTGCAAAGACAATATATCACTTACAAAAAGGCAGTGTGTGTGCACACAGTTGTCTGCCAACAGCAAATTGTGTCAAAGGCCTTAGGATTCAGTACTTCATAACAAAAAACTGCTTTCGATAAGTGTGACGTCACAACATATCTGCAGAGCTTAATTTGTGTTTGAGCAATGTCTTCTTGCACCCAAGCTGCCAGATTCGCGCATGACCAGGGCAGTCTCAGTTGTGGGTTTGCAGGGTGGGGGGGGGGGGGGGTTACAACAACATGACCTGTGTTTATCTGTTTCGCTGTTTTCTGATCATTTATGAGGGTGGTCGAAAAGTATCTTGCCCGAGATAGTTACTGTAATGTCTCGCACAAACACCACCACTTACTTTTCTGGTGACCCTTTGTGGGTATGCAAGTTAAATCTTGCATCTTCAGCTTCATTAGCTTTGCTGCTAGGATGTGTTGTACACCATAGTGGAAGCAAAATGGTGAATATCGAGAGAATCGAGAACTGTGCTGTGACTGAATGTCTTTATTTGAAGGGAATGACACCCGAGGAAATTGTTGAGACATGCAGAATACACTTAAGGACACTGCTCCATCTTATGCAACAGTGAAAAACTGGGTGTCCAACTTCAAATGTGGAAGAAGGAGTGTGGAAGATTTGCCAAGCAGCAGAAGGCCTGTCACTGTTGCCCCTGATGAAACAGTGGTACCAATTCATGATATGATTTTGCAGGATCATTGAATAACATTGCAGCACACCAAAACCACATTTGGAATCTCCTGTGGGCATGCTCGTGACATTGTTGTCGATATTTTGGGAAAGTGGAAAGTTTTGTCTCGGGGAGGAGGGGGAGGGGGGGTTCCAAAAGACTTGAATGCAGATCAGAGACAGGTGTGCAGTGTGTGAAGAAATCGTCCACCAATTTGAGGTGGATGAAGACAGCTTTCTTGCAAGGTATGTGACAATGGACGAAACTTGGGTTCACCACTTTGATCCCGAGTCAAAACAACAGTCACAATAATGGTAACATCCCTCATCCCCTACCCCAAAAAAATTCCTGGTGCAAGAATCAGCCGATAAGGTGATGGCATCAATCTTCTTGTATGCGGAAGGGGTAATCTAGGTGGATCACTTGCAAAAGGGCATAACTATCGATGCATCATACTATTGCACCCTCCTGCGCTGTTTCAGAGAAGAGATAAA
The DNA here is from genome assembly GCF_021461395.2 of Schistocerca americana. Lineage (NCBI taxonomy): Eukaryota > Metazoa > Arthropoda > Insecta > Orthoptera > Acrididae > Schistocerca > Schistocerca americana. The sequence continues at coordinate 876,269,185 of NC_060119.1, forward strand.
GAAAAAAGGGAAAGAAAATTGGCGCGCAAAAATCTTTAGCATCAGGACAATGCACTGGCGCACAAAGCCCTCACAGCACGTGATGATACAGTGATTGGTGCTGTGAATGCTTGGTTGGACTTGAAATCGATGACCTTTTATTGGAATGGTTTGCAGCAGATATCTGAGCATGCCCACAAGTGTATTAGTGTACACAGGTATTGTACTGAAAAATAAATTGGTATTATGAAATTTCTATCATTCTTTATTTGTTAGACTAGAAACTTTTCGACCTGCCCCACCCCCTTGTACAGCTCTCACGTCAAATGAAAGCAAAATGGATTTTTGTGGCTGGGATCTTATCAAGCGAGTTAAAACGTAGTTTGTTTTCTGATTTTTATTTCCACATTATTGACCATCAAGCATTAATCATATTGCAGAACAATGGAGTTATTTTTGTCGGTTTGCTGAAGAAAGCTTGGCTCTTATTAATCTTTTCCACAGTGGTAGCCAATTTATTTGAAATGGAGTGTTTCATTCCACATTATAGGCTAGTTTCAACTGTTCACTGAGTTTCAAGTGCGCTTTTTCATCTTCTGGCACACATGGCATTATGCCATAATAAAGAAACAAACATGAGATTATACACAACTGGCATGCCAAGAAAATTGGCATCCCAAAAACCACACTGAAAAGCTTCATACCAGGTACGGGCCTACTTCATTGTGAATCTTGATATATAAATGTGCACTTTAAGCTGAATTATGCAGTTATGTAAGATTTCTTAATGCTATATTTGTATGAAAATATGCAAATGTTCACTTGAAGATAAATAAGCAGGCAAAATTGGTCAGTAGCATTGAATAACATGTTTTGTTTCAAATATATTGCCAGCTTTAGCAGAATTTTACATATATCTTCTGTGAAAAACAATGTGCCCCCCCCCCCCCCCCTCCCCCCACAAGACAGGTTTCAGCATTAGTCTGGTACTTCCTCTAGGCTTAAAGTTATTTCTTAATTTGTGGTGCTTACATTTTAAACTTACAGAATCCCATTATTTGGTAAATTATAGATGGCAGCACACCATGTTTTATCATTGTAACTCCCCCATAAGGTTGTATATTTATTCCTGGAGTAAAATATAAATTGCCAGTTATACAGGTTTTTGGCTTCACAAATAACCTTGTTAATTTTTTGTACAGTTTGAAAAAGATGAGAAACTTATTGTTCTTAGTTCTGGTGCATAAAAACAAGTCTTTCTTATTTTTGCAAGAAATTTGTATTCCTTCTTACTAACTTTTTGCAGTATTGTGTGGATGTCAACCTCATTGGAAACGCAACACAACAGTATCATTGTTTCTTGTTTTGCATTTCTTATATGGATAGGAAATGATACAACAATTGTCTTAAGTACAATAACTCTACATGTCCCCTCTAAACAACACACTGCAGCGTCAGACAGTTCCCAAAATTTATACTTCTGTCTTAATTATTTGTAATCTGTTAATTACTATAATCATCATTTCATCTCTATCATTCTAGTTATTTTAATCATTATATCACTAAATCATCCCTAACATCAGTTCAACCACAAACTACATACCACAAATATCACACTATTGCCAAATGTTTCAGTAACACATGAACATAATCTTAAATCAAAACTTTACTTCAGCAACAACACTAACTCACCATAGGCATTTCTCTCAACATACAATTATGAACGTGGAATAATATATTACTTTTGAATACATTATGGGAGTGACAGTGATCAATATGTTACAAATATTTACTATTAAAAACAGTCTTGATCACAATTTATTTAGTACGGTGACGAGTTTTGACCACTACTGTGGTCATCTTCAGACCTACAAGTCGTATACAAAACTTTAATTAGAGGGCTACACACATTAAAGAAAATACATAAAGTTATAAAGCTATAAAACGAATTACCAATGAGTATGAACCTCCTCCTACTAGAGAATCACTACTGGAGAAACCAGTGCATGTCTTACTATATATAATGGGAGCTCCGCCCACTTTTGATGGTATGATGTCATTACTAACCAGTGAGTTATAAGTTGAATAACAATGTAAAATTTCTTAGTTAAAAGGACATTGTCAAGAAATAAAATACACACACTAAATTTAGCTTATCTAACAGCTATTGTCAATCAAGAAGTGTTAAAAACATTTAAACATGTAGGATAAATGAACTCGTTTTGACAGAACATGAGTTTCCCTCTCAAGGCGTGTTAGTGAACCATTTGGAACCACTGGTTGCCATGGTGAAGTTGGATGCTGTTCCAAAGATGAGGCAGCAGTCTTCTTTCCACCGAAGTTATTGTAAAGTCGATAGGCAAACTAATGGTTGCCATGGTGAAGATAAACGCCAGTGCAAAGTCAGGCATTTACAAAATACTATGTAATGACTGTGAGAAACAGTATATTGGCCAAACTGGCCGTAACTTTCTAACACGTTTTAAAGAACATACTACTGGTACTGCACGTACCACATCAATATTTGGTCAACATCTTGATGGATACAATCATTCTGAGGGTTGCATCTCTAACAATTTGAAAATATTACATACTGTGCCAAAAGGACTACTGCTAAATACTTTAGAAGAAATTGAAATCTTTTCACTTCACAAAAGTAATCCGTTATCTGTTTTAAACGAACAACTTCAATTCAAAGACAAACATTTCTTTGAGCTTTTCGATGATCTGCTTTAGAATGCTCACTCTTCTGTCCTACCTTTTTTAAATTATTAAGACATTTAGGAAATATTTTATCTTTACTTTGTAATTTTATTTCACCAAATGTTATTTTATGACTATCTGTTTTAGAATGTTTGCTTATATGCTTTTAGACTGCATATTGCTAATTCACATCCTTTTATTTTTGACACCACGGCTCATAGTATTATAATTTTAAATTCCTTCCATTTTCATTATTTTTATTTGTTTATAAGACTGGCATGCAACTTAAGTAATAGCAATGCCTTTTTAAAAATGGTCACATGTAATTTAAAAAAAAAATTGTCACATGTAATTAAAAGAAAAAAAAAATGCCATCAACATACGAACTTCATAAATATGCACAACTACTTCATATTGCATCTGTGCAGCATGTCAGCTAAAGATTATTGCAGCCTACACATTGAAAATCGTTTCAATAAAGACATGTTGCTGCTCAATAGTACATCGTTTGATGTGACAGTCTATGCCATTCCACTTTCGCAACAACTTCATTAGAAAGAAGCCTGCTGCTACATCTTTGCACTGGTGTTTATCTTCACCATGGCAACCACTAGTTTGCCTATCGACTTTACAATAACTTCTGTGGAAAGAAGATTGCTGTCTCATCTTTGGAACGGCTTCCAACTTCACCATGGCAACCAGTGGTTCCAAATGGCTCACTAACACGCCTTGAGAGGGCAACTCATGTTCTGTCAAAATGAAGTTCATTTATCCTACATGTTTAAATGTTTTTAACGCTTCTTAATTGACAATAGCTGTTAGATAAGCTAAATTTAGTGTGTGTTTATTTTTGTTTCTTGACAATGTCCTTTTAACTAAGAAATTTTACATTGTTATTCGACTTATAACTCATTGGTTAGTAATGACATCATACCGTCAAAAGTGGGTGGAGCCTCCATCATATATAGTAAGAAGTGCACTGGTTTCTCCAGTAGTGATTCTCTAGCTGAAGGAGGTTCTTGCTTATTGGTAATTCATCGTTTTATAGCTTTATAACTTTATGTATTTCCTTAAATTTATGTGGCCCTCTAATTAAAGTTTTGTATACAACTTGTAGGTCTGAAGATACCACAGTAGTGGTCGAAACTGGTCACCATACTAAATAAATTGTGATCAAGACTGTTTTTAATAGTAAATATGAATAATATATATTTTACAATAAACATCAGGAAGTCAGAAACACACCCTCAACCTGGTGTAAAATAATCTCTATGACATCACGTTATATATTTCTCAGAATATTTACTGTAGCTCTCAATATAACATGACATAAACCTCAAAATACATCACAACATCAAATATCTCCATATTGCCCTAAACAGCATATTATTACCCTTAAGTGAATGATACTCTACATACAATTAATATACCCCACACCGGACAACACAGTATCTACTTTTAACCAAGAAGTACATTACATTGCAATTGTATGTCAGTAATTCATAGATGTTCATCTGTTATTTCAAGACAGCAATCATACAGCATAATAAAACCATGTTAAAAAAATTTATCATAAAGATATTATGTTTGAAGAAAGCATAAAGATTTTTTTGTAACTTCATACATAGCAAAACAGTATTGTATTACAGTAGATATGATTTCATCTTTCAAGAGTGTCTCAATATGAATGTAATTAAATATTATCTCCCTAGACATGCCTGGCTGTTCTGAGTTCTGTCATTTGCACGTTAAAATCTTTTTGCATACCACTGAGAGATTAACATTATAACCTATGATATCAACATAACTACCACGTAATTCTTTATACAACATAGAAGAAGATAGGTTGACAGTAAAAGATATTTTGTAAAAGATGAATAGATGAGTCAGAGAAAATTTTGCAGTATGGAGTTTGAAATCTTTGAAGCAAAACTTCAGGAGCATCAGGCCCAGGGTTTGTCATACCCATGTCTCAAAAAGTTATTGTGATCATTGAGGGCTTATTTGCAAATATGTTCCCAAGAATTCAGACAAATAAGACTTTGGAACATAATAATACAGTAAGAAAAAATATGATGTGCAGAAATCTCTCCCTCTGAATGCTTCTCTATGCATCTGAATTACATTTTTTATGTCCACAAATTTTAACAAATGAGACTTGAGGATTTCATATGACAGTAAAAATAAGAAAATATTTGTGATTTCCTGTGGTAAATTTAGTTCCCACACAGTCAAATGTTGGCTTTAGTTTTGTTCAGATGTAATTTTGCTTCACTACCACAGTTCTGATCGGAATGTTGTTTTCATTGTAAGAGTACATGATAATGTAGATATACAACTGAGCATATACATAGGAGGAGCATGCAATAAGTAATGCAACACATTTTTTTCTGAACGCAAGTTAATTTTATTTAGAATTCCAATACTCCATATTATTTCTCGCTCTTTTGACTGCAAAACCCTATTTTTCAATATACTCTCCATTCAACGTGACAGCTTTACGCAACTTTACTAGGAGGGCCTATATGCCCATATGGTACCATTCTACTGGTCAATGTTGTAGCCAGAATCTTGCTGCATCAATAACCTACCCATCATTTGGAGTACAACTTTTATTGGGTCAAACAGATGGAAGTCAGAAGGAGCAGGATTCGGGCTGCAGGGTGGTTTGAAGTGATGAACCCATGTTTCCTTAGACATGAAGACGTTCAACAAAAAATTGTCACAATCAGCCTTGTAATGCATAAGCAATTCCTCACAGATGGTCCTGTGTTACCCTTTATGGTCTTCTGTTAAGAGCCAAGCTGGGCACACACATCCTTGAGTGCCCCAACTGGTGGATGAGTGTGTCAGTACTACCAATAGAGATGTCCAGTTGGGTAGTGAAGTGTCTGATTGCAATCTGTCAGTCACCTTGAATGAGAGTGTCTGCACGTTCCAACGTTTCAGGAGTCACAGCTGTCGGCACACAGGAGATTGGACAGATTTACATGACTGTTGCAATGATGACAGACAGCTCACCTAATGACTCACCTTGCTTTTGTTCACTGCCAGGTCTCCCTAGACATTCTGCAAGCGCCTATGAACATCTGTGATACTCTGGTTTTGTGCCAAAAGACACTCAATGACGACTTTCTGATTGGAATGCTCCTCCATTACAGAACCCATTTTTAAGGCTATGTACAGTGCCACCAGCTATCAGAACACCATGAAATTATAGGGGCTGAAGTGAGAATATTCAACTGTGTCCCACAACAAATGCTGCACTTTTTCAACTGAAACTGGTGGTGAGAAAAATGTGTTGCATCACTTATTGAACATCCCTTGTATATGTGTTATAAGTAAAAGGTTTCTAATTTTCAATTACAGACAGTATGATTTTCAAATTCTTAGAAAAGTTTGAAATGTAAGACATTGTAAACAGTACTAAACTTTTGCTCTAAGGATCACATTTGTAATATTTTAATTCCAGAAAATTACAAAGCCAAAATAATTTCCATGCATTAGGATGTAGATTCTCTAGCTTCAAAAGGTCTTATGTAAATGTCAAAAACATTATTTAACTCTGAGATCATTAGCTTAGATCTTTCCTGTGTTTTAACCAAATCCATATCCTCTATTTCAAACTGAGCTATTTTATGTTTTGCATCATGCTTCCTTTTCCTTAGTTCACCTTACTATTTCATGGTCTCTAACAACTACTTCCTTTTCCTGAAGTGTCATGAATCGCCAGCCTGGGTATTAAAAATTTCATAAATGAAATAACCAGGGTTTCTTTGTTAAACATGATTTCAACACTTCAGTTACCATGGTTTTTGCCACATTACGTGTCATAATTCTAGACACAAACAATGGCACAGCCACAAAACACAAGAATTTATTCATCCAGAGTCAAGCAAACAACAAACATAGAAACAATGCAACAAGAAGTAGTAACAATCTAAGGATGGGTGCCTGTTGCTCTGTCATTATAGAGAGGAGAGCTCTGGTAGAAGTGTGCAGATGCTGTGCCATATGCACAGGTTGCAAGCAGCCTCTAGTGGATGCTATTGTTGGAATATTTGAGTGTAACACGCCAGTGGTCTGGTGTTGTGGCACATATCCATGTATGATATACAGAGTTATAACAGTAAGTTCTGCAAAGCCTTCCTATTTCCCTCATACATCTTGCAGCTGGGTTACTTGGAAGATGGTAAATTGAATTCAAATTTTGTTTTATTTTTGCATCTTCTATCAAGGTTTTCCTTGATTTAGAAGTAAATTGTGATTCAGTGTCAGACTGAATAGCTTGCAGTATACCAACATTCATGAAATCCTTTGTCATTCTGGAAATGATATATTTGCTTGTTGCCTTGTTTAATGGATATAATTTAACAAATTTGGGAGAAACGCCAGCTATAAGAAAGATATAACTGGACCCTCTCCTTGTTTTTGGCAACAGGCCATAAATGTCAACAGCTGTTTGATCTAAATTTTTCTTTGCTCTCTGACACTGATCAACAGGTAGAAAATTTCTTTTTGAATTTTCTATTAATATTATAAGAATTTATGTTTTACTGTTATTTTGTGCACATTTTATTGACTCACAGTGTCCAAAACTTTCATGTATATAATTTATTAATGTGTCAATGTATTGTTCAGGCCAGCATAGTTTCCAATCATTTAAATCAATCTTGCTCTCCTAAACAAAATTCCTTTGTGTACTTTGTAGAATTGATCAATATTTTTTCCCACCTTCTTTGCTAAATAACTTTTAACTAGTCCCCAATTTTCATCATGGTTTTGGTTTCTGTAAGCATCATTACAAATTTCAAAATATCTAACTCATCTTTTACTCCTATCAAGTAAATAATTTTGAAGCCTCCGCTTCTCCTCAAATATTTTTAAAATTTGCTCCAACAGGTAGTCTAGAAAGTGTCAGTTCTGACATTGTCTTTTTCCCTGAATGTATCTGATTTCATTAACAAATTGCTGTAGAAATAAAACCCATCTGGTTATTAAGTCATGGTATAATCTGTATTTGTGAATGTACATTAGTACTTTTTGATCTAAACATACAACTACTTTATGTCCTAAAAGGTAATTTTCAAATTTATTAAATGCCAAGTGGACAACAAGACGTTTCTTTTCTGTTACAGTGTAAAATTATTCATACTCCTGTAATACATGACTTGTAAAAGCAACTGAATTATGTTCTACTTTTCCCTCAATTGCTTTTTCTTGGAATGAATGTTCACTTAACCCTGTATTACTACTATCGCTCATTGCACAAAATAGTAAAGACATATATCTGGTCTTTACAAAAGTTGATTTTTGGCAAAGTTGTTCTTTGTTTCATTAAATATAACCTGGCACTCCTGGGTCCAATCCCAAACTGAATTCTCCCTTAACAAATAACATAAACAATTGACAGTCAAATATTCAGTACAATAAACTTACAATGTCTTTTGTCTTAGCCACAGAAAAATTTGCTGTGGCATCAGTTTGGCAGTTTTTATCAGGTAAAATCCTCTTTTTCAAAACTAATATGTCCCAGAAACCTCAATCTATTTACCCCAAAGATCCATTTTTACAATTCACCACTCTATCAATTTTTAACAACTTTCCTTCAAAAGGTCAAAATGTTCCTCCCATATTCCAGTATTCAATATGTCATTAACATACACTATTAGTTTTGAAAAAACATCATCACCCAAAACAAAGTCCAGTGCTGCAATGAATTCTGCTACCGATACATTCAGCCCAAGAGGAACAAAGAGTCAGGTTCAAGAGGAATTCAATGAAAGCCAGAAATTAAGTCCAGAATACTCATAAACTACACACAATCAAATTTTTGCAGAAGCTTGTCCATGTTTTCAGGGGAATCATTTTCTCTAAGTAAAAGTTTGTTAAGTTGCCTGGAATCAAGTACAAGTCTGACATCTCCATATCTATTTGACAACAACTAATGAGTTGTTGTAAGCACTTTTATTCTATTAGTCATCTTGCCTCCATTTTCTGTATCTCTCTCTCCACTTCTTTTCTTTTTGAAAATGGAATATCGTGTGGTTTAAAAAATGGTAGATGAGCATTGAGGTGAAGTTTACACTGACAGCTTTTAACTTTGCCAGGATTTTCACTAAACACGTCTTGGTTTTACCATATCACTTCCCTTAGTTGACATTTAAATTTACAGCTTCACTTACTTTCCAATTTACCAGTTTTCTAAAATCTTATTCATCTGTGTAATAATAAAAGTAATAATAAAAGATGTGTTCACGAAGAATTGATTTTCACTGTACCTCACTACACCTTTGATATGAGTACAGTTATTGCCACAATTCAGAATATGCAGATCGGCTTTCAAAGTAATATTTTTCTTGGTCTCAGTAATTATTAATATATTTTCATCCCAGCTAAAACTTGCATCAACTTTTACACCCAATCCATGCTGAGAATGAAATTTTCTTCCACTTCTGGTATCACCAGACATTCATGCTCAAAAGTTTACATCTTCAATTTTGAAAGTCAGTAACACCTGATTTTTGTACTAATTTACTTTGTCACCCAGTACCTCCTCTGATTTTCACCCCAGTTACGGGCATTTCCATGCAGTTTTTCCCAATTCTGGTTTTATCCCTAAATTTCTCTGAAATTCCAGAAACAGAACTCCCAGTGTCTATTAAGCATCTACCTTTCCACTAATCTACTTTGACTTTGAAGTAAGGATAGACTAATTCTTCTTGATTGTAGAGATATAGACACCAATGACCACCACTAGCAAGCAAGGTCTGCAATATCTATGACCTATCCAAAAACAGCAGTGCATTCCAAGCTGTGCCTGTGAATGGGCATTGTAATGGGACAACCTTTTCTAACATAACCTTTATTTGCAGAAATAGGTGATACCATACAAGTATTTCTGAAGTGGCAGAAAAGGAGAGAAATAAAAAGACTGGGTGTGGTGGTGGAATGATGGCTGTGTAGTGCTGGAGTGGGAACAGGGAAGGGGCTGGATGGATGACCAACAAAGTGACCAACAAAGGTTGAGGCCAGGAGGGTTACGCGAATGTGGAATGTATTGCAGGGAAAGTTCCTACATGCCCAATTCAGAAAAGCTGGTGTTCTTGGGTAGTATCCATATGGACAGGCTGTGAAGCAGTCATTGAAATGAAGGATAACATGTTTGGCAGTGTGTTCAGCAACAGGGTGGCCCATTTGTTTCTTGGCCACAGTTTGTCAATGCCATTCATACAGACAGGCAGCTTGTTGGTTGTCATACCTACATAGAATGCATCGCAGTGGTTGCGGCTTAGCTTGTAGACCACATGACTGGTTTCACAGGTAGCCCTGCCTTTGATAGGATAGGTGATATTAGTGACCGGACTGGAGTAGGTGTTGGTGGGAGGATGTATGGGACAGGTCCTGCATCTGAGTCTATTACAGGGGTATGAGCCATAAGGTAAGGGGTGGGAGCAGGGGTTGTGTAAGGATGGACGAATATATTGTTTAGTTGGTGGGCAGAATACCACTATCCTTCCCACCACTCCCACTGTGATTTTCCACCCCTATAATAGACCTAAATGCAAGACATGCCCCATACATCCTCCCACCATCACCTACTCCAATCCAGCCACTGACTTACTTACTTGACTGACTTAATAGGGCATCCAGGAGAACTCACCATCTGTCTCTGTCTTTGGCCACTTGCCTCAATTCTGCCCAGGTCTTGCCAACACTTTTTGCTTCCCCTTCCACTGTCCTCTGTCCCTGTGTCCTGTGTCCCTTGGTCTTCCTCTCTTTCTTGTTCCCTTTGGATTCCATTCCAATGCTTTTTCCTCATTGGCTCCATCTGGTTTTCTCAATGTGTGCCCCAACCACCCTCACTTTCTCTCTCGTACCTGGTCTTCTATAGGTATCTGGTTTGTTATTTGCCAGGCCTCCTCATTACATATTTTTTCTGGCCACCAGATATTCATGATGCATCGGAGACATCTATTTATGAAACTCTGTAACTGGGATGTTATCTTTTTATACATTTTCCAGCTTTCACTGGCACACAGAAGGACAGCCTTCATATTTGTATTAAAAATATGGATTTTTGTTTTGTACCTGATATTTCTATTTTTCCATATTGGATACAATTTTATTAAGGCAGCATTTGCCTTTTTAATGCAGTTTTTCATGTTATCTCCAGCTCCACCATCTTCCGTCACTATACTACCCAGATACAGGAATGAGTTGACAGTCTCCACCCGCTGCTCTCCTATTAACAGGGGCACCTCCATGTTCCCTGAATTTACTCTCATTTCCTTTGTTTTGCCTACATTTATCTTGAGACCACCAGTCTCTGCTTCTTCTTTCTGCAAGTTTAATTTAGCTTGCATATCAGTCAGCCTTTGAGCTAACAAAACTATGTCGTCTGCAAAATCCAAATCCTCCAGATGTTCATGGATCCCCGATTGGATTCCTCGTCTCCTACCTGCTGTGACTCTTCTCAAACCGAGTCTAGAACAAGTATAAAAAGTGTTAGTGATAAAATGCAACCCTGCCGGACTCCAGGTGGAGCGCTGCTGTATGCGGGTCAGACAGGTAAGTACGCAATGCATAGGAATGGTGTAGGGCTCTTACTATCTAAAAGCAGCAAGAAGAGCTTGCTGGACTGAAAACCAGTCTCAGAACAGATAATAACTGCATTCTTTAAAACAAATGTGCAAAATGTCACTGTAATTCAATGCTACGCACCTACTGAAATAGTTACAGGAGAATTAAAAGCTGAATTTTATACAAAGCTTAATGGAGTTCTTAGACAAACAAATTCTAGGGACATAAAATTTTTAATGGGTGACTTGAATGCAAAAGTTGGTTCAGAAAATTAAGGGCTTGAACATATCATGCGTGTGCATGGCATGGGGATCAGACATGTAAATGGTGAACCATTGATAGATACGTGCACTGAACATGACCTAGTCATTGGAGGCACGTTGTTTCCACATCCTAATTGCCATAAGATAATGTGGGTTTCTCCAGAACATATTACCGAAAATCAAATAGGCCACATAGTCATAAGCCACAAATTTCAAGACTCTCTGTTAGGTATCAGAAATAGAAGAGGAGCAGATGTTGGAAGGGACCGCCACCTAGTTTTGGCTTAATTCAGACTGAAGATAGTGGCAAATAAAACCAAGTTCAATCACAAGAGCAAGAATACATGTGGCGATGTTAAAAGACCAACATATCAAAGAAACATTTGCCCTTGAACTACAAAACAGATTCCAGGTCCTCTCTGGAAAAAAACTTTATGGAAGAGGGGTTGAAACAGGTTGGCAAAAAATCAAAGACAGTTATTTAGATGTGGGAGAAAAAATCTTAGGATTTAAGGCACATCAAAGGAAGGAATGGATCCCTGATGCTACACGGAATGAAACCAGCCACAGTTAAATCTTTGTAAGGTAAGAGCACAGAAGAGTGAAGCGCATAAACAATACACAGAGGCAAACAAAAAAGTGAAAATATGGCTGTGTCAAGATAAAAGGAAATGGATAGATGAGCAAGCAAAGTTATCAGAAGAGGCAGCAACACAAGGAAATATGAAAGAGCTCTACAATATAACCAAATGGTTGTCAATGAAGAACTTCAGACGTGAAGGACCAGTTAAGAACAAGGATGGGGTGGTGCTTACAACTAGAGCCACAGCTACAGAGGAGGGAGGAGCATTCAGGAAACTGTTAAATTGTGAAGACAACCAAGAGGAACAGGTAAGATATGTTTGAGAGGAAGTCAAGATCAAGATATAAATCTGCAGTGCCCCACAATGGACGAATTTAGGATTGAAACTTCCTGGCAGATTAAAACTGTGTGCCCAACCGAGACTCGAACTCGGGACCTTTGCCTTTCGCGGGCAAGTGCTCTACCATCTGAGCTACCGAAGCACGACTCACGCCCAGTACTCACAGGTTTACTTCTGCCAGTATCTCGTCTCCTACCTTCCAAACTTTACAGAAGCTCTCCTGCGAACCTTGCAGGGCGTGAGTCGTGCTTCGGTAGCTCAGATGGTAGAGCACTTGCCCGCGAAAGGCAAAAGTCCCGAGTTCGAGTCTCGGTCGGGCACACAGTTTTAATCTGCCAGGAAGTTTCATATCAGCGCACATTCCGCTGCTGAGTGAAAATCTCATTCTGGAATGTAGGATTGCTTTGAAAACCGTAAAGAATGCAAAGGTTCCATGCCTAGACAACATAGCCCCTAGACAATGTAGCAGCAGAGATCTTAAAAGCCGATATTGAAAGTACTATTAAAATGCTCCATCCCTTGCTGAAGCATATTTGGCTTGAAGAGAAATCTCCAAAGGAGTGGAAAAATGGTTTGGTGGGAAAGCTCCCAAAAGAGGGAAATTTGTCAAACTGTAAGAACTGTTGTGGTATTACATTGTTATCAGTGCCCAGTAAGATCCTCACCAGAATTATTTTTAAATAGAATTAAAGAGTACAAAATTATTAAGGCTTTCATGGCCGCTTGCTGACAAACTGCCTATTGGCTTCTGTATCGGGTTCTTCGGCCGACATTCATCTAATGATTTTACAGACGTTTAATTAGATGAACGTCGGCCGAAGAACCTGATACAGAAGCTAATAGGAAGTTTGTCAGAATTAAAGAGTCTCTTGAAAAGCAACAGGATAAGGACTAGACCAGTTTTAGGACACAACACAGTTGTGTTGATCTTATTAACACTCTTAAGATCATTTTAAAGCAAAGCAAAGAATTCCAAGCAACCATGCACCTGGAGTTCATTGATTTTCAAAAGGCCTTTGAATCTGTGAAACATAAAGTGCTCTGGCAGGTGTTATGGAAGTATGGTATACCACAGAAGATCTTAAACATCATAAAAGATCTATGAGGGTTGGAACTTAAATAGTGGAAACTATTTATTCACAACCGATACAAAAGAATTACATGTTTGCACCTGTTACTGTCATTCAAAGTAGTCACCAGCATTGTGTAGAACCCACTGCCAGCGATGTGGAAGGCATAGTATACCATTAGCAGAGCCTGTTCTGTTGATGGTGCAAATGGAGTGGTCTACTGCCTGTCGAATCTCTGGAACAGTTTGTAAGCTAATGCCACGAAGTGGCTCTTCATCTTCGGAATCAAATTGAAGTCACAAGGACTTAAGTCTGGGGAGTATGGTGGTTGGTACAGTGCTTCCCAGTCCCACTCACCGAACAGAGTAGCCACAGCTTGTGCTGTATGCGCCCATGCATTGTCATGCAAAATGATGGGTGGGTTGTGCAGAAAGTGTCACCACCTCTTTTGCAAGGCTGATCGCAGGTGATGCTCCAAAAATGAACACTAATACTGTGCATTGACATGTATGCATTAGGATAACATAATCACAGTCACACATGAGAATCACCATAACTTTAGACCGCTCCATTTACACCATCAACAGAACAGGCTCTGCTAACAGTATACTATGCCTTCCACATCGCTGGCAGTGGGTTCTACACAACGCTGGTGACTACTCTAAAGGACAGTAACAGGCACAAACATGTAACTCTTTTGTATCAATTGTGAATAAATAGTTGCCACTATATAAGGGATATAAATACAAAATCAAATAGGGGTAATGCAGGAGTAGGTTTAATAATGAACAAAAAAATAGGAATGCGGATAAGGTACTACAAACAGCATAGTGAACGCATTATTGTGGCCAAGATAGACACAAAGCCCATGCCTACTACAGTAGTACAAGTTTATATGCCAACTAGCTCTGCAGATGATGAAGAAATAGATGAAATGTATGATGAGATAAAAGAAATTATTCAGGTAGTGAAGGGAGACGAAAATTTAATAGTCATGGGTGACTGGAATTCGTCAGTAGGAAAAGGGAGAGAAGGAAACACAGTAGGTGAATATGGATTGGGGGGAAGAAATGAAAGAGGAAGCCGCCTTGTAGAATTTTGCACAGAGCATAACTTAATCATAACTAACACTTGATTCAAGAATCATAAAAGGAGGTTATATACCTGGAAGAATCCTGGAGATACTAAAAGGTATCAGATAGATTATATAATGGTAAGACAGAGACTTAGGAACCAGGTTTTAAATTGTAAGACATTTCCAGGGGCAGATATGGATTCTGACCACAATCTGTTGGTTATGAACTGCAGATTGAAACTGAAGAAACTGCAAAAAGGTGGGAATTTAAGGAGATGGGACCTGGATAAACTGAAAGAACCAGAGGTTGTACAGAGTTTCAGGGAGAGCATAAGGGAACAATTGTCATGAATGGGGGAAAGAAATACAGCAGAAGAAGAATGGGTAGCTCTGAGGGATGAAGTAGTGAAGGCAGCAGAGGATCAAGTAGGTAAAAAGACGAGGGCTAGTAGAAATCCTTGGGTAACAGAAGAAATATTAAATTTAATTGATGAAAGGAGAAAATATAAAAATGCAGTAAATGAAGCACGCAAAAAGGAATACAAACGTCTCAAAAATGAGATCGACAGGAAGTGCAAAATGGCTAAGCAGGGATGGCTTTGGAGAGAAGAGAACCACTTGTATGAATATCAAGAGGTCAGATGGCAACCGAGTTCTAAGCAAAGAAGGGAAGGCAGAAAGGTGGAAGGAGTATATAGAGGGTTTATACAAGGGCAATGTACTTGAGGACAATATTATGGAAATGGAAGAGGATGTAGATGAAGACGAAATGGGAGATAAGATACTGCGTGAAGAGTTTGACAGAGCACTGAAAGACCTGAGTTGAAACAAGGCCCTGGGAGTAGACAACATTCCATTAGAACTA
Source organism: Schistocerca americana (assembly GCF_021461395.2). Taxonomy (NCBI): domain Eukaryota; kingdom Metazoa; phylum Arthropoda; class Insecta; order Orthoptera; family Acrididae; genus Schistocerca; species Schistocerca americana. Next base: position 876,284,646 of record NC_060119.1, read on the forward strand.
CTGATGGCCTTGGGAGAGCCAGTCATGACAAAACTCTACCATCTGGTGAGCAAGATGTATGAGACAGGCGAAATACCCTCAGACTTCAAGAAGAATATAATAATTGCAATCCCAAAGAAAGCAGGTGTTGACTGATGTGAAAATTACCAAACTATCAGTTTAATAAGTCACAGCTGCAAAATACTAACGCGAATTCTTTACAGACGAATGGAAAAACTGGTAGAAGCGGACCTCGGGGAAGATCAGTTTGGATTCCGTAGAAATGTTGGAACACGTGAGGCAATACTAACCTTACGACTTATCTTAGAAGAAAGATTAGGAAAAGGCAAACCTACGTTTCTAGCATTTGTAGACTTAGAGAAAGCTTTTGACAATGTTAACTGGAATACTCTCTTTCAAATTCTGAAGGTGGCTCGGGTAAAATACAGGGAGCGAAAGGCTATTTACAATTTGTACAGAAACCAGGTGGCAGTTATAAGAGTCGAGGGGCATGAAAGGGAAGCAGTGGTTGGGAAAGGAGTGGGACAGGGTTGTAGCCTCTCCCCGATGTTATTCAATCTGTATATTGAGCAAGCAGTAAAGGAAACAAAAGAAAAATTCGGAGTAGGTGTTAAAATTCATGGAGAAGAAGTAAAAACTTTGAGGTTCGCCTATGACATTGTAATTCTCTCAGAGACAGCAAAGGACTTGGAAGAGCTGTTGAACGGAATGGACAGTGTCTTGAAAGGAGGATATAAGATGAACATCAACAAAAGCAAAACGAGGATAATGGAATGTAGTCAAATTAAATCGGGTGATGCTGAGGGAATTAGATTAGGAAATGAGACACTTAAAGTAGTAAAGGAGTTTTGGTATTTAGGGAGTAAAATAACTGATGATGGTCGAAGTAGAGAGGATATAAAATGTAGACTGGCAATGGCAAGGAAATCATTTCTGCAGAAGAGAAATTTGTTAACATCGAGTATAGATTTAAGTGTCAGGAAGTCGTTTCTGAAAGTATTTGTATGGAGTGTAGCCATGTATGGAGAATAGAAGCTTTCGAAATATGGTGCTACAGAAGAATGCTGAAGAAAGGTGGGTAGATCACGTAACTAATGAGGAGGTATTGAATAGGATTGGGGAGAAGAGAAGTTTGTGGCACAACTTGACTAGAAGAAGGGATCGGTTGGTAGGACATGTTTTGAGGCATCAAGGAATCACAAATTTAGCATTGGAGGGCAGCGTGGAGGGTAAAAATCGTAGAGGGAGACCAAGAGATGAATACACTAAGCAGATTCAAAAGGATGTAGGTTGCAGTAAGTACTGGGAGATGAAGAAGCTTGCACAGGATAGAGTAGCATGGAGAGCTGCATCAAACCAGTCTCAGGACTGAAGACCACAACAACAACATATAAGTTCCAACCCTCATATATGATGGCTACAAATGTTGTGTACTTCACAAGGGAAGTATGACAGAGCCAGTCTGGTCACTAACATCACTTATCCCATCAAAGGCAGGGCTATCTGTGAAACCAGTCATGTGGTCTATAAGCTAAGCTGCAACCACTATGCTGCATTCTACACAGGTATGACAACCAAAAAGCTGTCTGTCTGCATGAATGGCCACCAACAAACTATGGCCAAGAAACAAGTGGTCCACCCTGTTGCTGAACACACTGCCAAACATGTTATCCTTCATTTCAATGACTGCTTCACAGCCTGTCCATATGGATCCTTCCCACCAACGCTAGGTTTTCTGAAATGCGCAGGTGGGAACTTTCCCTGCAATACATCCAATGTTCCCATAAACATCCTGGCCTCATCCTTCGTTAGTCACTGTCCTCATCCATCCAGCCCCTTCCCTGTTCCCGTTCCAGTACTACACAGCCATCATTCCACCACCACACCCAGTCTTTTTATTTCTCTCCTTTTCCGCCACTTCCCCCCCCCCCCCCCCCCCTCCCCCACCTCCACCACTACCCTCCCCACTTCTCCCCTGCCATCCACCTAACGTGCAGCATTTCACTGTCCATCACCCCCACTATACTATCCCTTCCCCTCCCTGCCCCAGCCTCCTCCTTACCCCCACCCAGTTACTACTCCCATCATGCACTGGGTGCTGCTGCTCGCAGTGTGTTTTCAGTTGCCTGAGACTGCGTGTGTTGTCTAATTTTGATGATGGCCTTGATGGCCGAAAGCTGTAATTGTGAGAGTCTTTTTGTTGTGCCTGTCTGCGACTCAGCATCTCCGCTATATGATGAGTAGCAACTTTCCTTCTCATAATATTGTATGAAAGATGATGTGATTTCTAGAGTCCTGTCTTACCCATTGACTGAGTTTAAATCTATTTGCAGATTCATAAAACTATGTAATTGTGTTTTGACTGTCTGGAATTTAGTATGTAAGATGATGAGAATTTTAAAGTTCTATCTTATCTATTGACTGAGTTAAAAATCTGTGATGAGAATAGATCTTTTTACAATTTTGAAATGGGACAGGGTTAATAATTTGTACTGCAAAAATTAGGAGTAGTATCTGAGCTTATCTGTGTGTAATACCTTATTAGTCCATTTTTATTGCATTTAATTCTGTTTATTGATGTTTCATATGTGAACACTTCTTAATTACACCTGGCACAAATCCTATATAACTGACCTTAAAAATATCTCATGTGATGTGAAAGAGGTATTGAACAGCATGTTTAGTACACAAAACACTCAAAACAATGTTTCAGGATTTGATGTGAATGCTAGACAGGAAGCTACCTATCAGTTGGAGTGTGTGATGAGAACTCTAAGGAGGAAACTGAAAGATGTGGGTACCCTGCTGGACCAATTGACTTACAAGAGATCATATGTGCTGGATAATGTACTTCAGTATCTGTCAACTACATCTGTGTTGTGATATGTGATTTGTTAGCCAAGGCTCCTAAAGACAGAGTTATTCTGCATAAATGCACATTTTTTCAAGTAGGGGGATTGACTTTCCAATACATTATGTAACTTTAAATCAGTATGTATTTTTTTTATCAAATATAAATGAATCTTCTAGGCTTTTATGTACATAGGTTAGTTTGTTTGGACAATTAGCAAATAGTGTGGAAGACATTTACTAGTGTAGACAGTATACCAAGATGTATTCATGTCTGCTTTTATACACTGATTTTGGTCCTCAAGCGACTGGACTGTGTCCTCATTCAAAGCTAACTGTGACTGTCTACATGTATTTATCCTGAGTGTTGCAATATTGTATCTGATTGGAACTTGAATTCTGAACAGATTCGTGCTTAACTCTGTTTTGGGTATCCCTGGTCATCGCAACTGTGAGTGTGTACTCAAGGACAGTGTACAACCATTGATTGAGGATAGATGCTTCTTACAATTACTCTTTGCATATAATTGAACTTATTGATATGATTATGAACTTTACTCATTTTGCTGTGCCAAAACATTTTTTGCTGGTTTGTACCTGGTGTGGTTTGGATTCATGGGTTGATACCCACATCGTAAACTTAGGCCCTAATATTTTTCCATTATTTTGTTCTTTCATGAGTCAACATATCCTTAAATACTACGGTTTATGTGGCTGATTGATTCCTACTCATGATTGAGTATGTTCTTCCGGTCTCTATCTGACGTAGTGCGTTTTCCGAGTTGGCTCACTCAACGTATAATTAGACTCTGAAATTTTTATCTTCTCCTTTGAAGATTTGATTGTATGGAAACAAACTTACAATTTGTATGTCTAGTAATTTACGTTGTTCCTTTATTTATTTCTGTAGGTTAGTGATGCTATGTTGTAGTTACTGACTTCGTATTATCTGTCTTGTGACAGTATGTTCCACAGATCTGAAAATCTGAATTCCATATCCTGTTATATGTACAGATTATGATTTGTATAGTAGATATTTTTCTTGTGATTTCTGTAATATATTATGTATCAGATACTTCTATACGTCTATATTCTATCTTTCAGATTATTTCGTACACCATTTGGTAAACCTTGTAATCTGTCACAGAATATTATAAACACCCTGTTTCCAAATTTTGTGAGGGTGATATTGTAATGGGACACCCTTTTCTAACATTACCTTTTTTTTTTATAGAAATAGGTGATACCATAGAAGCATTTCTGAATCCTGAATAAGTTAAAATTATCTCAGCTGTTTCACTAAAAGAATTTCATGCGATTTTGTATACGATGTATTATATTTCAGGCTAAAATATATAAATAGAAATTAATTTGTTACAGTTGATATGTACAGCTAAAGTTATTCTTCTTTTGGAAATATTTGAAACTACAAAATGTTTGGCATACTTAAAATTCATATTATTAATTGCACAATCTGACACTAATTATTAAATTTATTTCTGGACTCATGTATAAAATAGTGATATAGCTTAGTAAAGATTCTTCTTTTCTCAAGAAAGTTTGTAAACTCTCTTGCTTTGTAAACTATTTGGAATATTGTGAGTACCGTAGAATGTAGTAGTGGTGGACATGCCTCTGATGGAAACACACGTGTTTTTCTTTTTAATTTTCCTGCAACAATGTAATTGTTGATTTAATGAAAAATGGAGATTGTGAAGTCAGGGTGATGTAGAAGAATGGGATAAAATTTTAAAAAAATTAGCAACAGATACTTCATCAATTATTTAGTCTTCTGGAACCTACAACAATATAAAAAAATTACAGCCTCAAGAATGTATCCCTAGATGCAAGATCTGCAGCCAACAACAAGAGAAACTGAAGATAAGTAAAACATTTTTCTTTTGTAGATCTTATGCCTCTCAAAGGTTTTGAAACTAATAAAGATACTAAGAACAATTTAATAGTGATGTTTGGGAGGGTAAGATTACAATTCTGGTATTGTACTTGTCAATAAACTACGTTCCTATGTTCCTGTCTCTTTACAATTATATACCTACTGTCTCATAGTCAATTCTATAAATGGTGACCCTGGGCACAACCATAATGTGTAATACATGAGTTTTCATCATGAACAGCATATTACACATTAACAATGCAGCCATCTGTCACTGGATTCTCAATGTCACCAGCTTAATGCATTGCCACATCTTTATTAACCTCTTGTGAAGTGCACCAACAGTGTAACTAAAGTACTCAAAACCATCCAATGATAAAACACAAATGTGCCACAATGTTAAATGATTCAGTGAATCAACAACCACCACACCATGAAAATCGCCAACAGACAACCTACTGCACAAGATTACCCTGCGAATTCACAACCCTGTGCAATGCACCAAGATGTGGCAACTGTCTCTAGTAATGAATAATTTCATGAAGCTACTGCATCTACCATGATGTGTATTTTGCTCAAACATTCACACATTCCGCATCCACATTTTTAGACAATCAGTTACTATCCAGATCAGTATATACTGACAATCAAGTGGAGCTTGCCACTAACTGCGATACATTTCATAGAATGTCTACACCTTCTATGCCATGTAATGTGTCTGAACTCCCACTCATCTAGCACCCGACAACACAATTATTGGGTGTGATGACACACCAGATTCCATGTTCGCTACCTCACCACAGCCTCCAATATTTTCACCAGTGAACTGGCCAACTGATCACACCACCCTTGAGATGTGCACTTTCACACAAACTTGTGTCTCAACTGAGACTACCACCATTCAGAACAGAACAGCAGTACTATGGTTTGCCACTGTTGTGTGAATGTTCAGCTTGCTAAATATCATTGATGACAACACCAATTACATCAAACATATTAGTAATTTTACGGAACATACTAACTTAATCACTGACATCTCATCACCACTCGCCAAAAATAAATACAACACAGCTAAGACAGTGCTGCTGCAAAGACTATTGAAAACACCAGAGCAACAATTACAACAAGCCTTGTTTGGTGAAAAACTAGAAAACAAGATAACATTGCAACTTGGATGCCATCTGTGACCACAGCTGGCACAAATCTGGAGACCGATGCAACTTTGAGAATGGTCTGGATTGTCAGAATATCACAGCAGTTACAATTAACACTGATACCACATGAATCAGAACCACTGGAGAAATGCTTAGCCCTTGTCAATATGTTGTTTATGCCATTAAAGCACAGGCTCTGTATCAGCTAGGAAGCCACAGCACCCACTCAGCACTTTACAAATTGACAAGTCACCCAACATGTCAGACTGCATTGAGTGCAGCCAGATTCCAACTATGATGGCTTCATTGCCACTGCACAGAGGCAGACTGCACACAGAGCTTCAACTCAGCACTGGACAACAAACAAAGGCCAATTGAAGATTACTGTCTCCTGGTACAACAACCAGTTTTGGCGATGTCACACACACATGCCATGCCCCATGCGATTTCCTCAAATTGCAGGAGCAAGCCATTTTAGGCATGCCAGCCTGTGCAACTACATCAAGCCACCACCAACTGCTATGTGGGTAGCAAACACATGCCCTTTCACACACTCATCAACGATGCATGTTATATATCTGTGATCTCAACTCTGGTGAATACTTCCTCATTGACACTGGTTCCAATACCAGTTCTGTTCCACAAAATAAAAAACAGCTGACAGCACTCAGTCATTCCAGACGCATGCAGCCAACAACTCCAAAATCAGAGTGGATGATCCATGAGATCAATTTACGTCTCTCATGTATATGGACAGTCTACATCACCACTATCACCAAATGTGCGCTGGACTTTGATTTTCTTTGTCATTTATGAGTCTTGCCTGGCATAACAACTGCTTGACTCATACAATGTGACACAGGAGAAAGCATCCCAGAGCTTTTTACCCCAACAGCACCTTCACCCTCAATCCAGCATGTTGCCCTGCTTGGCATCTCAACAAAGGCTCTCCTCTGACATACTCCATGAGAGTATCACAAAAGTAAAGGAACTTCTTGTAACCCATTATTAATTTTGTACAATTTTGATGTTACAATTAAAATTTAGAAAACATAAAGAAACTGATGTTACAACCGAATAAGGTGTAAAATACAATATGAATTGACATAATTTTTATAGTGTCATCACTAGTTTTAAATATGAAAATCGATCTGAATTTTAATTACAATAATGTCTCTTGTATTATTTTAGTTATGTAATTATTACAGTTTGGATTTGGTTACTAACATTCAATGACAGTACAAATCTCATGCTTTATCCAACTACATATGTAAAATTTACAAATAAGGCCTCAAATTCTGAAAATAGGAAATTTTTGTGATGTAAACAATTGGAGATTTAATTAGAAATGTAATTACAAAGGATTTTAATCACAGAAGAGGGCATAAAAATAGATAACAAATGAAAATACATCACTTTTAAGCCATTTCTCAAGATAATCATGTTCTCTGTGTCAAGCCACCAATCAACTGCAATTAAGGTAATTAGAGGTGCCAACCACTTATGCCCAACATTTCCACAGCCTCTTAATATTTGGCGCCAGATATTTAGCACTTCAATTTCTTGATTAAACATCTGTACATTATTTTGTTAATGACAACAATCCCCTGACAATCGTGATAATATACGTCCTTCCAGAACATTCTATATGCTTTCACAATGAATATCAAGTGTTTTAGCAAACTGAACAGAACGATATGTATAAAGACACACATACCATTCCCTAGGAACACTGACTCATCAGATAGCTATCCGAATGCATATTGTTGCAGAAGAAGCAGAGTAGCACCCTGATGTACTGATTATGATGCTGAACTGTTGGATGCAGAGTTGTGAGTTCAAAACTCATGTGGACTGTACAATTTTAATTTTTATATTCGGTTTGAGTGCATTCTGGAAGTGTCCACAGGTATCAAAAGTCGTTGTGCTGGAATGTTCTGTAGCTCTATGTATACTGTAAGTGTTCTGGCCGGAGGCAGTCTGCTCTGCGCTCTTGTATGTGCAAGTGCTGAATAAACCTTCGTTATCTGAAGTTAGTGTTCATCATTCATCAAGTTACACCTTCTTCTACATGCCACGCAACAACATAGAACATTTGTGTGCAGTGCATCTAACTGTGTTCAAGGCTGAAACAACAGCACAATTGTGTAGTGTACAGACTGCCCAGTGCAACTATGGTTTTCTACCTTCCAATAAAGCTGCAAGAGCTAGCTTGTTTGGACATGGAATATATAACTGACATGTTTGGTGCTCTGCAATGTCGCATCCAACACTCTCCAAGGGACTTAAATTCAGTTATGAAAAAGATTGAATCAGACATTTCATATAATTCTTGGGGAAGTCTGTATCATTATAATGGCATTGGTTACACTCTCTCAATTGTCCAAAATAGTAGAGTGGAAGATGATGTCCAAGCACTGTCCAACTGGTTGAAAGGTACAATCATGAAAAGTTTACTGTCCAAGTGTGGTATGGTTGAAACAGTAGCCTCAATGAGAGCACACTGTCTAATTGGTTGGATAGCTTGTCTCTGTCCAGTATTGTACAACACTTCATAACTGAATTTAAAATTGAAGTCCCTTGGAGAGTGTTGGATGTGACATTGCAGAGCACCAAACATGTCAGTTATATATTCCATGTCCAAACAAGTCAGCTGTTGCAGCTTGATTGAAAGGCAGAACACCATAGTTGCACTGGGCAGTCTGTACACTACAAAATTGTGCTGTTGTTTCAGGCTTGAACACAATTAGATGCATTGCACACAAATGTTCTATGTTGTAGCTGGCACGTGAAACAGGAAAATCTCTGTCAGTTTTTGCGAAGCGTGTAGCGGATGAGTGCAGTAATGGCTGCATTGTTATTGCATGGTAACTGGCTTGATAGTAAAGTGAGAAAATATGGCATAACACAGTAGTTACGGGTCACCTATGTGGAGCTCCAGTACATAGTGACAGAGAATGATAGACGACACAGTGGTACAGAGTACACAACACACTTTATTTTACAGTAATTTGATACATACAAGACCACATAACATGACACACTCAAGTCCCAGAGCAAACTCAACTCCTTCCATCAACCCTCAGAGATTTTCTCAGGCCAGTGATGCTAAAGTTCCCACACCTACATCAATGAACACAACAAAATGTTAAAATCTCATAAGAGTGGTGGGTCTGCAGGTCTGTCTGGTGCCAAAAAAATATTGATTTCTGAAACTTAAGTAGCAAATTTAAAGTTGTAAATAAAACAAATTATACTTAAAATCAGTCATTTTCTTTTATGTCTATTTAGAATAAAAGTCCTGCAGGTCTTCAAAAAAACAAGAGGCATAGATTGTGGAAGCTGGACAAAAATAATTTTATTACTACACTAAAGTAAATAGAGAAAATTGATCATTTTATGGTGCATGCTAAGTACACAGCTATCTTGACAACAAAATTATGTGGAGTAAGATTTCATTCTGTATGGTGAGTATTTATCATTTCAGATAACATGATGTATGTGTTTTATTCCAAATGATGTGTCCAGAACCATGACACAATGTTGTCATAGTTTTGGACATATATTATTTAGAATAAGTGTACACACATCATGTTGCCAGAGTTGCTCAGTACTTGCCATACAAAATTTTATCCATTTTATTGTTATGGTATCTGTGCACTTCCCATAAAATGAACAATTTTTTTTTGTCTTGACATAATAATAACATTACTTTTTCAGCTTTCACAAATTGTATCACTTTTATTTTAAAGAGAATGCTGAACTTTATTCCAAAAAAATGTATAAGAAAGAGACGAGTTTCAACTATAATTTATTTTTTATACAACAGTGGGATTTTGGCTGGGTTGTAGCCCAAGGAAACACACTCATTTTGTAAGACTCCATATATTTCAACAGACGTCCACAGTACAACAAGCCATACAGCAAACTGCACAAGCAAGATGGTGTGTGCCATTAAGTTACAGAGTCAAAGAACTTGCAATGCCGGAGATTGTCGTTCGTACTTGTCAACGCCCCACAGCCCCCCCTCCCCCCCTCTCCTACAGTGTGGAGCGCGGTTTGAATGCAGTGGAAGGGGGCTGTGTCCAGTGGTGAAGGAGGTGAGGGAAATGGCAGTGATACGATGGGGATGTCCACCTTTGGAGGTTGTTGTGGCAGGGACCACACTGGGAGGTGTGGGTGGGCAAGGCATCGGCCCATGCATGAGGATGGAGCGGTGTGGGAAGGGACTGTGTCTCCCACATGACGGGATGGCAGCATTCAAACTGTAACCCTCCCTAGGGAAGCTACCATAGCTCAGAGGAGCAAGTGGTCAACCTCGAGCAGGAACCAGTGATTGACTGACAAACTGGATCCCCAATCGGGTGGGGCGAGTTGTTTTGCAGTAGGATGAAGATGTGGTTGTCATCAGTGAGGATGGTGACATCCTTCACACATTCAGGTTAGGGCTGCGGTGGCAGCTCTGAGAGATCATAGATAGAGCGCAAGTCCTCAGTGCTGGGAGGCTGCATAACGTCGTCGGGCGTGAAAGATGCTGGGTCAAGGTGTGCCGGTTTCACACGGTGGAGAGAAACAGTGAGTGGTGAACCTTTAACCTGGATGTCCATTGTGTTAGTGGTACGGCTTATGGCCTCGGACGGGCCTGAATATGGAGGGGCAGGTGGGGCCCAGACGGTGTCACTGTGGAGAAAAATGAACTTGCATGAAAGATGATCGGCAGGCACGTAGGAGCAGGGGGGAGTATGGCTAGACGGAGGGTCAGGGAAATTTTTGCAAAATGCCTTTGGATACGGGTTATGAAGTCGGGGAGTGGGGTGGGATTGTTGGGTGAGGTAGGTTGTAATAGCTCCCCAGGAAGGACAGGGTTTTTTTCACCATGGACGAACTCACTCATGGTGCCCTCGATATCGAGCTTGTACTATGACCGTAGGCCGAGGAGTACCCATGGGAGGGCCTTGGTCCAAAGACTGTCATGACACTGCAGTGCTGCCTTGAAAGTGGAATACCACCATTCTACCAGTCCATTTGCTTGGCAGTAGTAGGCAGTCGTGTGACATTTATTGGTAGCACACAGCTGGCAGTGTTGGGCAAGGAGTGCTGATTCGAACTGCCAGCCCTGGGCGTAGGTGACAGTAGTGGGGCAGCCAAAGCAGGAAATCCAGGAAGAAACAGAAGCTTTAGCCATAACGGAAGTCCTCTGAGGGGGGAAGGTCCAGGTATACATGTCAAATTTGCGGAGAGGTGGAACAGTGTGCCTGGTGACTGTTGCATTGGCAGGTGATGCAGTTCTAGGACCAGGTCTGACAATAATGCTTCATGTCTCACCACATGAATCATTTAGACATGATATGTATCGATGACTTAATACCAGGATGTGCTAGAGAATGTAGTATGTCAAATACTGAACAGTGGATGGGGGGTGGTGATGAGGGGTCGGAGGGTGCCAGTGAAAGAGTCACACCAGACTTCCTCTCGGACGCTGGCGAATTTTGCTTCGGTGAAAGACAGAGAAGTGGAGGTGCTGCTGAGAAACTGCTGTGTATCCTTGTCCTGGTTCTGTAGGGACGTGAGGTCAGAAAGATCAATGACTGCTGAGATGGTGCTAATGAGGGAAAGGAAATCTGCAATGATGTTGTCAGCACCTTTGGTACAGCAGACTTCAGTAGAGAACTAAGAGATGAAACTGAAATGCCATAAGTGATGGGGAGTGGGGGGGGGGGGGGGGTCGAGAAGGGTTTGTATATGGCATCTGCTACTAGTTTATAGTCGGTCAGGATGTGGAAAGGTCCGTCCCTGACGTCAGGGTGGAAGTGTTTCACTGCCTCATAAACTGCTAAAAGTTTGCAGTCAAAGGCTGAGTATTTATGTTGGGCATGTGAGAGTTTCTTTGAAAAGAACTGAAGTGGCATGACCGTGTTGTTGTTGCATTGTTGTAGGACCATGCCTACTGCGGAGTCACTGACATCTGTGGATGAGCAAGGATGATGGCTCACATGAGAGAGCCTTTCAGGGCCTGGAAGGCTGCACACATTGGTTCTGTCCACGGAATGGGGTGCATTGCTGAAGTTTGCTTGCCAGTGAGGGCGTTAGTGAGAGTGGTGTGGGTGTTGGCTGCTGCAGGCAAATGACAATGAAACTAATTTGTCATTCCCAGGAACTGACAGAGCTCTTTGTATGTGGTATGGAGTGGCATGGATATGATTGATTGCACCTTCAATTCAAGGAGGTTGTATACTGGCAGCTGAGGCTGTGTATCCCAAGAATTGGACAGATTATTGGTGCAGCTGCAATTTGTCAGTGTTCATCTCGATTCTGTTTGATGAGAGAGTGTCCTTTACTATCATGATGTGGCGTTCGTGATCTTGTGCAGATTTGCTGAAGATCAGGATATTGTCGAGATATACTAAACAGAAGTAGAACTGGAGCAAGAGGGAGTCAATAAGGCATTGCCACATCTGGGTGGCGCTTTTTAACCGAAATTGCATGAAATGGTACTCATACTACCTGACGGGGGTGATAATCACTGTTTTCACCATGTCTTTGGGTGCGATTGCTATTTAGTGATAAGAGCATTTGCAATCCTGTGAGAATGTGAGTGAAGTCAGAAATGTTTGATATAGGATAATTGTCTGTCACAGTTCTAGTGGTCAGACGTCTGTAATTGCCACACATATGAAAGTAGCCGTCCTGTTTAGGGGTGAGGTGTATGGGTGATGCCCAGTTACTATTGGAGGGCTGTAAAATTCCCATCTCATGAACTTCCTGTATTTGCTGGTGAGCCGAGTATAACTTGAGTGGGGTAAGGTGGTGAGCCTTGTGGTGAATAGGTGGGATCGCGGACATGATGATGCGATGAACAGTTCCGTTCGTGATGGTGGAAATTGAATGTTCGATGACTGCGTGCAGGCAGGGCATGGTGTTGGATGATTTATTATGGGCGCGTGGCTCAGAAGCAACATAGTTGTCTGCTTGAGAGGGGAATGACAGCTAAAAAGTCACATTTTTGTTATGTTTACACCGGCATTTGTGGCAGTTTGCGAGTACTGAGCATGAGGCAGGCACGAGTGGTGCGTGTAGAGGCTGTCTATTGTTCGTAGTGTGCGAGAGAGGCGCACTTGACAGTGGCGGTGCTGCTGGCACATGTGGAGATATTGAGTGAGCCATACAATTTGGTGCAAGAGGGGGCAGGCATGTGTGTGGCAGTGGGGGGCATGGTTGGAGCCTGGACTGCTGGATTGTCGAGAGGAGCGAGATGTTGAGATGTTGAATGGAACACACTTGATGTGTGCAGGGGAGTTGGGCTAACACTGTGTAGTTTAGACTGGAATCACACGAGATAGGTGTGGTGTTGGTAACCTGTGTGCTGTTGTCGGCGGAGCTGTCAGGTGCAGAGGATGAGGGCTTGGGTGTCAGTGCTGCCAAGTGGTGTGAATTGATATGGGCAGTCATCGCGGTGAGCTTGTCCTACGTGCGTGCAATGCAATATTTCAAAACAGTGTTCTCACAGCAGAGGGTGCAAGCCTTGGCACTTTCTGCCAGGACACAATTCAAGGTTGCACAAGTCCTGCTCGTGAGAGCCATGCACTGATGCACTAAACAGTTAGTGGTGTTTACACTTGGAGCAGGTGGCAGAGCATGTTCACACAGGGTGTGAGATTTAGAGCTGTGGTGAAAAAGAGAACCTGGAATGACATTTGGAGACAGGTGGTGGTGTGATAAGAAGTCGATTCTGAGGATCGTTTCTGTGATGTCCAGAAGATCCAGGGGAGGGAGAGGCCGTTAGAGAGGCGGAGTTGAAGCTCAACAGAGCCACAAGTCTAGAGTGTGGAAGAGTTCATGGCTTGCAGGAGAGAGCATGTGCATCTGAGGGGGCATGTGACCATCAATTTAGGTACAATTGAGACGTCAGCGGCGGCTCCATGAGGAAGTTGTGACTCAAAGAATAGTCTTTGATGTAAAGGCTGCCATTTGATGGGATGGAGGCATCAACAGACTGTAGTGTGGGTTGGCGCTTATCAGACAATTGGCTTTTTGAATGCTTGCGTGGGGTGCAGCACTTTTTTGCATTGTCCTCGAAAACATTGTGGTACCAACAGTCAGGGTTCGTACACCGGGGTGGTCAGGGCAGGTGTGATATGCAGTGGCTCGGTGGGCAGAGAGTGCATGCTGAGTGCCAGGTGGTGCAGCAGTCTCGGGGGATGGGGGGAGGGGGAGGGGGGGGGGGTGGCTCGCCCCTGCCTGTGGCCGGATGAGCTACCAGTGCAGGAGTGCCATCCTGTTGCGTGAATTCCTGCTGGTGGCGCTGGTGTGTGAGCAAACAGACCTGGTCAGCCATCTGCAGACGTGAACTAATGGATTCCAGGGTGTCTGGGAGGAGATGAACCTGGAGATTTGTAGGCAGTTTTGATAACTACACTGACCACAGGGTTTTGTTGGGCATCATCTGCTCGGTGACCAGGAGGCACAGCTGGCGCCAAACCTGTGATGGGGTGCAGTTGCTGAGCTGTTCCTCGTACAGTATTCATGGAATAATCTCTTGTGGGGGACATGAGAGGCACTCGATGATAACCTGTTTTGTGAGATCGTACTTCAAAGTTGGCGTCAGCGTCAGAAGTAGGTCACAGATTAGATCTGTGTGACCATGCCATTGAGTCATGAGGCATAGGAAGTTTGAATTGTCATTGGTGACGCAGTACAGTTAGAACAATTTCTCCACCAGTGGAAACCATTTTGTGGGTTGTCCTTGGATAGTGGGGGCAGGATCAGTAACTGGCCTAGTAGTGGTGATGAAGGCACAACTAGATCTGAACCTGAGTCCCTCATATCACTCATATGACATGGATGCTGGACTGGCGTGGTCAACGCAGGTGGGTGCAAGTGAGCAGTCTGTCAGAGCAGATTAGAATGGCACCGAAGCACTAGGAAATGATGCTGTAGAATTGTCTCATACAATGTTTACTGTGCAGAAGTCCGACATGGAAGGCATGGCCGGCGCCATGTGAAAAGCGAGCAAGGGAACAGCTCTAGTTGAAACCCCCTGCAAGTTTACTTGTGGTGGTGGGCGGTGTGGAAGAGTGGACTGCATGGAGCGGTACAGTAAAATTTTCTCACCGGGCTGTTGACATGATGAGCCGGGGCCTGTTCAGAGGGGCAGAAACCACAGTTAGTATCACTATGCACCACATTGTTCACATCAGATGGGGGCCTGTAAAGTGCACTGAGGGGCCAAACGGTCACTGGGGACAGAAACTGGCCTGAAAATGTTCATGATATACACTGGGCATTGTCCACTTTGTAAACCGATTAAGCGGTAAAGCACTTGGGTATCACGGGAGCACAATCGGTACACATGTTCTGTCCCAACAAAGGCAAAGTTACACTTGGCACTGTTGTAATGGTTGCATGGGTGGCTGGTATCTGATACATAGCTTGTGCACAAAATACAGAATCCATGTCAGCATTATGAAATGCAGGAACTTTGCTCCCCTCATTATCGTTTTTAAAATGCATGTGTCGATGCACACTCGCTGGAGAGGCAAAGCCTGAATCTGCAGTCACATGTTGCACTGTCAAGTGGAGAAAGTGTTGGGGTGGCAAAACTGCAGGAAACATGTTGTAAAATCCAGGTGGTGGTTGTAATGTAACGGACTACTGAAGCTACCGATACCACCGGCTGGCGAGGTGTGCGGTGCCGTCAATCACCTTGATTGAAGGGGCAAGTGAACTTTAACTACATAAACATAAAGTGAAATATTATTAATTTGTTACAAAACTGTTAATATGACAACAATAATGAGGTATATTGCCACAGAACCTTATAATAAACACTTTTCATTTTTCATACTATGTTTTTCATGTATGTATACGTGTGATGTGTAAAATATCGATATACAACCTAGGTTGGCAGTACTGCACAGTTTGTAAGCTCTGTGAACAGGAGCGGGTGTAGAGACAATGGGCAGTTGGTTTTGAGATGTCTTGTAATACGCATGCTTTGAGAATGTCAAGGATAGAGGGAACGAAATGATGTATTGGAAAAGCTATTACATTGAAAATTATTGAATATCGTCATGATCAGCATTTATAAAATAAAAGTTGGAAGTTTAACTACGTGTCAGTTCTTACGCAGCAAAATACACACCCTGGACCTCAAATTGATTTAACAATCAGCGGGTGGCAAGATTCATCACTGGACGACGAGCTTGCAACAACGACCAATAAAGGTAAGAAAGTTATATTACTCTAAATTCAAATTGTGATGATACCTATCTTTCTCCATGTCTTCAACCCTGTATGTACTCTGCTGTTAGAGTGAACAGTGTGACAGGGACTGGTGGTTGACTAGGCACACCAGGGAGACCACACAGGTTTAAAATGATAATTTGTAGCTTAATATACTACTACTGATAATAATTAATATTTGTCCCCCAGAGAAAGAGGTGCATTGCATGGTGAAGCAACAAAATTTCCTATTGTAGGTGCAGGAGCATCAATATCCATGTGTTGAACAGCAGGATCCATGGCCAAGCAGAACAAATGAAGGCGTAAACAAAGCCGGTGTGGTAGAGGCAAAAATATTTGCACTACGAGGGAACGGTGCACGAATTCTTACTCGGGTTCACCACTGTGGGATTTTGGTTTGGTTGTAGCCCAAGGAAAACCACTCATTTCTGTAAGACTCAGTATATTTCAACAGACATCCACATTACAACAAGTCATACAGTGAACTGCACAAGCAAGATGGCATGTGTCGTTAAGTTACAGAGTCAAAGAACCTGCGATGGTGGAGATATGTCATTTGTACTTGTTGACACCACACAACCATACACATTCAGAAACAAATATTGTCATGTGTGAAATTGACCTGCAGATGCACTACTATTACAAGATGTTGATACTTCATTGTGTTCTTTGATGTAGGTATTGTGAACAATTTTTAATTTAACTTTTGCATTATGTAAATCACAACTGGAGATATTCCCACAAACCATTCACAATTTTGAGCAGTCCTTTCTTTCTTTCTTTCTTTCCTTCACTTGGGTTTGTGTTTGCACAAACGAGGCTGCTTCTCACACTGTTCAAGAAACTGTACCACTTGTTGCTAATGACCAAATTCAGCCAAGAGGTGTCATATGATGGTGCAAGGTTAGTTTGGAAAGTGATACTTATTTTATTTTTCAGTGTAAGATATCTGTACATTAATGCACTCTGTCTAGCAATGCTACAAAGCCATGATCCCATCTCAAAAACTGGATTGCTCCAAGCCTCCAAAATACTTGTCAACTTCAGCTGTCAGCTCTTCATTTGAAGAGAATTTCCAAATGCTTAGGAAAATTTTGACATTGGGGAAGAGATGGATGGCTGTTGGGTAACAGTTCATATCTTAGTTCACGTATTTTTGCCATGGGACTGACACCTGTGATGTTCACACACTGTCTTGGTGAAAGACCACTTTCTTCCTTGCCAAACCTGGCCTTTTCTCATGTATCTTTTGCTGTAGATGGTCCTGGAGGTTAGCAGGATATTTTTCCATAATTGTTTGACCAATCGGAAGATAATTATTAGAAGAAGCCATTTCATATCCCAGAAAACTGACACCATGACCTTTCTGGCTCAATGTATTGCCTCTGCTTTGTTCAGTGTGGGTGAATCCACATGTTTCCATTGCTTTGACTATTGCTGTGTCTGTGGTGTATAATGATGGAATGAAGTTTCATCTCTGCTTATAAACCAGCACAAAAAAATCTTGTCACTTGATCTGAGAATGGGTCAACCATTGTTTGGACATTTCCATTCTGATGCACTTCTCATCCTTTGTTAAGATTTGTCACACCCATCTAGCAGACAATTTTATCATGTCCAACTCCACTGTTAAAATGTGATATGCCCTTTCAAATGACTTCTATGTAACTTCAGAAATTTCTTGCATTTTCAGTCTGTCATCCTTCATGAACATTTTATGCAGTTTTGCAATAACTTCTGGGATACTGAGACTACATGGATCATCATTTAAGGAGTCTTGATAAAATTTAAATTGTTTGTCCACTTGGTGGCAGTTGAATATGTGGAAGCAGAGTTCACTAATCTGTTCTGAACATCAGCACCCCCTTTGCTTTCATACCTTTCTTTATGAAATACTTAACCACTGCTCAATCTTGATTTTTTTTCCATTTTCAATGATCACCACACAGGTACCATGATGGAGAGATGTCCTCACAATAGATCTGTATCTAGAGTATTGACACAGTATGTATTTACTCATAAAAGATGAACAACTATTATGTGGTAACCACATGGTGCTAGCACTGACATCTGGTGGTGATTCCATGAACTTTTAAAACTGCTTTCATATTCAGTGGTGGGTGAAGGAAAAAGTAAAACTAAGTTGAACTTCTTGTAGCATGACAAAAGTGGCGTAACTTGAGTGGCACAGCTGAAAATTGAACATTCACACATGCAACTGTGGTGCCATCTCAGCATGCCATTAGCTGTGGCATTGCTTCAATTGTGTATGTAAACCCATTTAAAGCCAGGTTTCCACATACAATAAAAATGATGCCACAGCAAATGGCATGATAGCTGGTATGGCAGTAGTGCCATGTACTGCTTTTTCTACATGTTCCTGGCAAAATTCAGTGGCACTGTTTTCAGTACGGCCTCATCTGGGAATACACTATGGACATTGTTGTAGTCATTTAGCTTGTAAGTTGTGGCATCAAAAGTGAGCCAGGAATCCAATAACAATTAGAGAAAGCTTCAATTTTGGCTCTAGAAGGGGATTTGACAGAAAAGTAACAGAGAGGTATAAAACAAACTTAAAACGAAAATACAAATCAGTCTTGATCACAAGGATTTATTAAAAACTAAAAATTACACATCATTCTGACATGTAATTTTTAATTTTTAATAAATCCTTGGGCTCAAGACTGATTAGCATTATAATTTTCAAGCAGATCACTATTAACTTCCAATGATGTTTCCAGTAGTTATTGAATGTATAATGGACGTGGCACTCATAACTGAAGACTCATTCATGGATCACTTTCAAATAACAAGCCCATTTTGAGTAACTGCAGACCTGTGATGCAAGTTCTATTAACAAAATCAGATATATTAGAGATGCCATCCTCGCTCAAGTGAAACTATAAGTGACACTTCAATATTTGGCACCTGGCGATTACCTTTCATCTTTCCAATATCTGTACTGCATTCTCAAAAGTACAGTTTCAGAGTTCTTGTGGTTTGTGTTGAATGCTAATTATGATGCCCTAAAGACTCATTCTGAGATGATTTTCCTCCAGCAAGCTCTTCTTGCTGCTTTTAGATAGTAAGAGCCATACACCATTCCTATGCATTGCGTCCTCACCTGTCTGACCCGCGTACAGCAGCACTCCACCTGGAGTCCGGCAGGGTTGCATTTTATCACCAACACTTTTTATACTTGTTCTAGACTTTGTTATGAGTAGAGTCACAGCAGGCAGGAGACGAGGAATCCAGTGGGGGATCCGTGAATGTCTGGAGGATTTGGATTTTGCAGATGACATAGTTTTATTAGCTCAAAGGCTGACTGATATGCAAGCTAAATTAAACTTGCTGAAAGAAGAAG
Source organism: Schistocerca americana (assembly GCF_021461395.2). Taxonomy (NCBI): domain Eukaryota; kingdom Metazoa; phylum Arthropoda; class Insecta; order Orthoptera; family Acrididae; genus Schistocerca; species Schistocerca americana. The sequence goes on from NC_060119.1 coordinate 876,304,150, forward strand.
CAGAGACTGCTGGCCTCAAGATAAATACAGGCAAAACAAAGGAAATGAGAGTAAATTCAGGGAACATGGAGGTGCCACTGTTAATAGGTGAGCAGCAGGTGGAGACTGGCAACTCATTCCTGTATCTGGGTATGACGGAAGATGATGGAGCTGGAGATGACGTGAAAAACCGCATTAAAAAGGTAAATGCTGCCTTCATACAATTGTATCCAATATGGAAAAATAGAAATATCATGTACAAAACAAAAATCCGTATTTTTAATGCAAATGTGAAGGCTGTCCTTCTGTGTGCCAGTGAAAGCTGGAAAATGGATAAAAAGATAACATCTCAGTTACAAAGCTTCATATATAGATGTCTGCGACACATCATGAATATCTGGTGGCCAGAAAAGATATGTAATGAGGTGTTCTGGCAAATAACAAACCAGATACCTATAGAAGACCAGATACGAGAGAGAAAGTGGGGTTGGTTGGGGCACACCTAGAGTAAACCACATGGAGCCATCGAGAAAAAAGCATTGGAGTGGAATCCCCAGGGAACAAGGAAGAGAGGAAGACCAAGGGGCACATGGAAGAGGACAGCGGAAGGGGAAGCAAAAAGAGTTGGCAAGACTTGTACAGAATTGAGGCAAATGGCCAAAGACAGAGACGGATGGCGAGTTCTCCTGGATGCCCTATGCCCCCACAGGGGCCAAAGGAATTAAGTCAAGTAAGTCAAAGACTCATTCAAAAGCAAATATTTTCATTCTTGCACCCCACAGCAGTTCAATAAGACAAAATATTATAGCTATGCTGCATGAAATGTGGAGTTGTGCTTTGTGCAAGTGAACTAAAAACACTGTAACATAAAATCTTCAAAATGGCTGCAGTCAGCAACTACAAAATTATGGATACAATGGGAATCATACAGCCAGCCAGATGCGCATAAAACGTTTATCCAAACCTTTACCTAGGTCTTAACAGATATAAACCTGCCTTTCGCAGCAGATGTAATAACACATAAAAATAGGATACATTACAACCGCTACACGGAATCATACATGCAGCAAAAGAAACATAAATAATCACATATGGTGGAAATATAAAATAGACTTACGTGTTACATATAGTGTGAAAAGAGAAATGAAGCCATAAGGCTTAGTCAACAGTAAAATGTGCTATGATGCGGTCACAAGGCTGGGCAACAGTAAAAAAGATCTGTGTAAAATCTAATGCAGGCATGCATCATACACATGAACAGACAACTAACAGGACAGAAGGGACAAACTAGCAGAAAACATACACCCAGGTTGTGCTCACATAAGAAGGAGTGCCAACCACAAAAGACATGTGAAATGTTAATATAATTATATTACACAAACAGTAACATTGTTGTTGTTGTGGTCTTCAGTCCTGAGACTGGTTTGATGCAGCTCTCCATGCTACTCTATCCTGTGCAAGCTTCTTCATCTCCCAGTACCTACTGCAACTTACATCCTTCTGAATCTGCTTAGTGTATTGATCTCTTGGTCTCCCTCTACGATTTTTACCCTCCACGCTGCCCTCCAATGCTAAATTTGTGATCCCTTGATGCCTCAGAACATGTCCTACCAACCGATCCCTTCTTCTAGTCAAGTTGTGCCACAAACTTCTCTTCTCCCCAATCCTATTCAATACCTCCTCATTAGTTACGTGATCTACCCACCTTATCTTCAGCATTCTTCTGTAGCACCACATTTCGAAAGCTTCTATTCTCTTCTTGTCCATACTGGTTATCGTCCATGTTTCACTTCCATACATGGCTACACTCCATACAAATACTTTCAGAAACGACTTCCTGACACTTAAATCTATACTCGATGTTAACAAATTTCTCTTCTTCAGAAACGATTTCCTTGCCATTGCCAGTCTACATTTTATATCCTCTCTACTTCGACCATCATCAGTTATTTTACTCCCTAAATAGCAAAACTCCTTTACTACTTTAACAGTAACATACCAAACAAATTATAAAAAAGCATATAAAGCTATGAAAATGGTGAACAAAACTATGGCACAATTTAAGTAGGATAATGACAGACTGCATCTTTGAGAAAAATAACATCAAAACAGGGTAAAATACCTTATACAGCTGCTATGTCAATTTAAGAACAGGCTGAAAGACATCAAAAAGTTTCTGTTTTAAAACATTAATTAATCTTTAAGAATAAAGTCCCTATAATTGAAACTGTGCTTAAAAATTTGAAATTCCTCCAGCATGACCAATCTAAAACTCTTCTCTTTCCTATGCAAAATAACCGTGTTTTCCAGTTTAATGCAGGAGTGTGTACATTGTATGAGATGCTGCCCATAAGTAGAGCTATGAACATTACTGCCTACTCTAACCAATAAATGTTCTTTGAATCTAACTTTGACTGCTCTTCCTGTCTGCCCTATACAGGAACAGGAACAATGGGAAATACACCTTATTGTACAGACGTCAGAATGAGAAAATGGTTGATCATTACACTTTAAGGCTTGAAATAAATTTTTTCCAAAACATTTTTTTAGCTGAGAACAAAACGTTACAGCTATATTTCTTTGTAGAAAGGCAGCTTACCTTATATGAAATATTTCCTATAAATTGTGTGGAGAAGATTTTCCTTCCTCTTTACCTTCTTTTTCCAGTTTGTAATCTCCTACACTGGAACATTTTTTAGCAATTTTGCTATCCAAAATTCAGTCTACTAATGATGGTTTGTAGCCATTATTACTGCCCATAGTTTGAATCAGATTTATCTCTTCCAAAATGTTCTCCCAAGGATAATAAAGAAACCAAAGCACGATGAATATCAGAATGAAAAAAGTCCAGTTTGTACGCTTGGGTCTGAACTGAATCAACCAGGATAATGCTAGCTGAAAAACTTTCATACGAAAGATTCTGAAGGCAGTTTTACCATTTGTTATACCCAAAGTAAGATCAAGGAAATGCAACTCACTATTTTCATTCTGAAATTCTTCAGTGAACACTATTTTCTCACGAACTTATTGAAAGTATGAAACAGTTGATCTAACTCATCATAAGTACCTTTGATTACAAAAATTAAATCATCAATGTGCCGAGCATAAAAGCAAATATTACTTTTTACCTTGGAGAAATCTTCTTTGAAGGAATTTATTAGTAATTATGGGACTATCCATGGACAAGTCAAAAGGCTGGATATATAATTACATAACTTGTTGTTAAACATAGAGTAACTGTATTTAAGCACAGTTCAAAACAGTGTCATATGTTCAGAAATTTCAAGATCTGTTAACTTTTTGTGAAGAAGCAAATTATTTTCAACAATCTCCAAGATAGAGCCATCTGGGGCATTGGAATATAAACTATGGATATCAAAAGCCTGCAGAGAACATGTGATAGTTTTCAACTTGCTAATCAGAACTACTGGATTTTTAATGGAAAAATTCTTTTCAAACACATATGCTTCCTTACACTTTACATGTAAAGACATAGCTAACTTATGGTAAGCACTGCCAGTAATGTCAACAGTCCGACTGACTGGATACCCTTCTTTAAGGACCTTTAACTAGTTCCTCAAAACTGATGGTTTGGGATTCATATTTATGAGCCATTTTGTAGGGAACTGTCCAACCAATTTTTTATTATTTTGTAAACCATACCTAATTTCATTTCGCAAACTAACAGTTCAGTCTGTGTCAGTCTCTAAGATGTTGTTTCCTTCAGAAAATCTATTAGTTTCAGCTATATATTCACTCTTATGAACAACTATTACAGTATTTCCTTTATCTGATTTAGTTACTAAAGTATCAGTGTTATTAAGTTTGCAATTTATACCACTAATTATCATTTGTTCCACAGGGAACATGCTGTCTTTGGAAGAACATTCTATTTCCACCACATTACAGCATTCATGTGCAATTTTAACTTGTTGAAATTTCTTTATTTTGAAATTGTCAGGACAAATTTTTAAGATCTACAATAAAGTTTTCAATGACATTGGGATCAGTGAGTTTAGGCTTCACATTTTATTTAACACTTTTACACAAAACATCTTTTTCTTCCTTCATAAACCTCATATCAGTCTTGATTACCACCATATCATAAAATTCATGCTCATGCTGGTTACTACCAGATATACAGGTGTTTTTAACCACAGAGGATTTTTTTTAACAATTTTACTAATTTATTTTTCTCTCTGTCAGTAATTTCACTTTTAGATTACATAACCCACCGCTGGTATAACACTAAACGTTGTCCATTTGAAAATTAAAATTGTCTCTCAAATAGATGTTGAAAAACAAATAAGACATGTATGCTTATTCATTCAACTTATCTTTCTTAGCATGAAGCTCCACGATTTATTTATTTATTTATTTATTTATTTATTCATCCGTGGAACAATAAATATTGTATGGATGTCGTCAGATTACAACACATGAGCACACATTTACATTTACAATTAAACAGGTTTCTCATATTTTGTGTAGTTTTTATAACTAGTCATACACATATTTATAATTACATAATATTTTGGTGATAATGTCATATGTTGCTAATAATCTACATCTATGTTAAATATTCTTTTACAGTATAAAAACTTTTACTTACTAAAAAGATTTTAAGCTTTTGTCTGAAAGTGAGGGGCTCATTTATTTCTTTAATTTCTTGTGGTAATTTGTTGTACAGTTTTATCCCATTGTAAAATATACTTTTTTGTGTCTTTGCCTTGTTCTTTCTATCTAGATGGATGTGGTGACAAGCTCTTGTTTCATGGTCATGTATTAGGCTGTTTGTGTTGTACATGTTAAGATTTTTCTTAATGAACATTATGTTCTGAAAGATATACTCACAAGAAACAGTTAGAATTCCTAGCTTTCTAAATAATTCTAGACAGTGGGCCCTGTTGTTGCTATTTGTTATTATCCTTATGGCTCTTTTTGTACTTTGAACACAGTTTGTATGTTACTGGCACTTGTTCCCCAAAACATGATCCCATAGCTGAGGACTGAGTGTAGATATCCGTAATATGTTATTTTAAGACAGGTATTATTGCATACCGGTGCAAGGATTCTAAGAGCATAGCATGTTAGACAGAACTTCTTATACTAGTTTCTTTGTAATTAACTAGGCCTTGTTACTCTGTTTGACATTGATATTTGCTTTTACTTAATCTGGCATCAGACAATGTTTCATACAGTGTTTATTAAAATCAACTGCCATACCCATTTTTAAAATTGTAAAAGAAATGTCCATGTAGTTGACAGCAACAAGGAATTATGTAACAGTTGCTAATGAGAGTGAATATATAGCTAAAACTGATAGATTTTTTGAACAAAACAATATCTTAGAGACTGTCACAGACCTAACTACCAGTTTCCAAAAAGAAATTAGGTATGGTTTACAAAATACTAAAAAAATTGGTTGGAAAGTTCTGTAAAAAATGGCTCATAAATGTGAATCCCAAACCACCAGCAAAAGGTCCCTAAAGATTGATACCCAGCCAATCTGACTGTTGACATTACTGGCTATGGACCATAAGTCAGCCAGGTTTCTACATACAAAGTTTAAAGAAGCATATGTGTTTGAAAAGCGTTCTTCTATTAAAAATTCAGTAGTTCTGATTAACAAGTTGAAAACTATTCACATATTCTCTGCGGGCCAAGCTAACCTCTTTTGATATCACTAGCTTATAACCCAATGTTCCAGTTGACACTATGTAGGAGATTGATGAAAATAATTTGCTTCACAAAAAATTAACAGATCTTGAAATTGCTGAACTTATGTCATTAGTTCGAATTGTGAACACAATTACATAATGTTTAACAACAAATTATATAGACACCATTTCGGCTTGGCCATGGATAGTCCCCTAGAGGCAGGGAGGTGGAGAAAAAGGAGTAAAAAAGGAGAGGAGTGGGGAAAGACAGGTGGATGCTTTGGCAAACAAACAGGGTGGGAGATGAGAATTGGGAGGAGATGAAAGGACAGAGGGGGTGCAAACTGTTGGGTGGAGGGTGTGGGTGTAGTAAGTTACCATAGGTTAGGCTGGGATAGCTATAGGGCCGGAAAATGTGTTGTACGGATAATTCCCATCTGCGCAGTTCAGAAAAGCTGACAATGGAGAGAAGGATCCAGATGACTCAGGTAGTGAAGTAGGCATTGAAATCAAGTGTGTTATGTTCAGCTGCATGTTGTGCCACAAGGTGGTCTAGCTTGTTTTTTGGCAACATTTTTGACAGTGTCCATTTATCCTGGTGTACAGCTGGTTGGTAGTCATACCAATATAAAATGCTGTGCAATGACTGGAGCATGACACCTTCCTATGCCAGCCTTTTCATGGGCCATCTAGAGGAGACCTTCCTAGCCTCCAAAACACCAAATCCCTTATATGGTTCAGGTTCATTGATGACATGATCTGGACTGAGGGCCAAGACACCCTATCTTCATTCCTTCACAACCTCAATACCTTCTCTCCCATCTGCTTCATGTGGTCCTCCTTACAAACAGCGATCCACCTTCCTAAATGTTGACCTCCTCCTCTCTGATGGCTCCATCTGCACTTCTGTCCACATTAAACCCACTAACCACCAGCAGTACCTGCATTTTGACAGCTGTCATCCCTTTCAAGCCAAAAAATTCCTCCCATACCGCCTGGCCACCTGGGGACAGAATACCTGTAGTGACAAAAACTCTCTTACTCAGTATCCTGATGGTGTCACCAAGGTGTGCACCTACATGCGCTATCCCCCAGACCCAGTCCACAAACAGATCTTCTGTGCCATTTCCCTTCACACACCCCATCCTCCCACTATCCCCCAAGAACCAGCCACAAAGGAGTTTTCCCTTCATCACCAAGTACCAGCCCAGACTGGAACAACTGAACCACATCCCTCGCCAGGGCTATGATTACCTATCATAATGCTCTGAAATGAGGAACAAACTACCTAAGATATTTCCCACTCCTGCTAAAGTGGTGTTCCATTGCCCACCCAACCTCCACAACATCCTAGTCAGTCCCTATGCCACTCCCAATCCCAACCCCTTGCAACAAGGATCATATCCCTGTGGAAGACCCAGATTCAAAACCTGTCCAATCCACTCATCCAGCACTTCCCATACTCACCATCCAGCACTTCCCATACTAATCCTGTCACAGGTTTATCATACCCCACCAGGGCTGGACCACCTATGAAAGCAGCCGTGTCATTTACCAGCTCTTCTGCAATCATTGTACAGCTTTTTATATTGGTATGACTACCAACCGCATGTCCACCAGGCTGGACGGCCACTGCCAAACTGTGTCCAAGAGCAACATGCAGCTGAACATAACACACCTGATTTCAATGCTGCATCACTACCTGAGCCATCTGGATCCTTTCTTCCACCACCAGTTTTTCTGGACTGTGCAGATGGGAGTTATCCTTACAGTACTTTCTCTGCTCCTGAAACCACCTCGGCCTCAACCTATGGTAACAACTGTCACCACACTCTCCACCCAACAGTTTCCACCCCCTCTGTCCTATTATCTCCTCCCCATTCTCACCTCCCATCCTATTTATTTGCCATACTCTGCCAATGCATCCACCCATCTTAGCCCATTCCTCTCCTTTTTTTCCCACCTTCCTGCCCGACAACCTGCTGACACTGCACCTGTTGTCATTCTAGTCCCTGCACACTCCCCCACACAATGTTTGTCTCTCTCACCACCCATACGCTACTATTCCTTCCCCTTCCCCATCTCCACCAGACTGCTGCTTGCATCTCACATGATTGTAGCATTCCAGCCTGAGGTGCTCGAGTCAATTGTCATGTGTGCATGAGGTGTGCTTGCTTGTGTGTATGACTGATGTGTGTCTCTCTTTTACTGATAAAGGCTGTGGCTGGAAGCTTTATGTAAGTGTATTTTAATTGTGCCTGTATGCAACTCAAAGTGTCTTCTTTACATTAGGTAGTGATCTGTCTTTCCTTACATTTTTGATATTCCTACCTGGAGTTTCCATTGTTTCATATAATAGAAACATACAATACATAATTCTTTTGCATTATTTTTAAAGACTTTCACGAGTATCTCAGTTGTATTTTAAAGTAATTGTAATAATTCTTTTTCCTAAATACACAAGATCAAAACAAATTGCAAAATGATTAAGAAAAGATATCTGAATAGTGCGAAAATTGGCAGTTGATCATAAATAACGAAAAGTGTGATGTCATCCACATGAGTGCTAAAAGGAATTTGTTTAACTTCGGTTACACAATAAATCAGTCTAATCTAAAAGCCGTAAATTCAACTAAATATCTAGGCCTTACAATTACGAACAACTTAAATTGGAAGGAACACATAGAAAATGTTCTACATCTACATCTACATCTACATTGATACTCCGCAAGCCACCCAACGGTGTGTGGCGGAGGGCACTTTACGTGCCACTGTCATTACCTCCCTTTCCTGTTCCAGTCGCGTATGGTTCGCGGGAAGAACGACTGTCTGAAAGCCTCCGTGCGCGCTCTAATCTCTCTAATTTTACATTCGTGATCTCCTCGGGAGGTATAAGTAGGGGGAAGCAATATATTCGATACCTCATCCAGAAACGCACCCTCTCGAAACCTGGCGAGCAAGCTACACCGCGATGCAGAGCGCCTCTCTTGCAGAGTCTGCCACTTGAGTTTATTAAACATCTCCGTAACGCTATCACGGTTACCAAATAACCCTGTGACGAAACGCGCCGCTCTTCTTTGGATCTTCTCTATCTTCTCCGTCAGACCGATCTGGTACGGATCCCACACTGATGAGCAATACTCAAGTATAGGTCGAACGAGTGTTTTGTAAGCCACCTCCTTTGTTGATGGACTACATTTTCTAAGTACTCTCCCAATGAATCTCAACCTGGTACCCGCCTTACCAACAATTAATTTTATATGATCATTCCACTTCAAATCGTTCCGCACGCATACTCCCAGATATTTTACAGAAGTAACTGCTACCAGTGTTTGTTCCGCTATCATATAATCATACAATAAAGGATCCTTCTTTCTATGTATTCGCAATACATTACATTTGTCTATGTTAAGGGTCAGTTGCCACTTCCTGCACCAAGTGCCTATCCGCTGCAGATCTTCCTGCATTTCGTTACAATTTTCTAATGCTGCAACTTCTCTGTATACTACAGCATCATCCGCGAAAAGCCGCATGGAACTTCGGACACTATCTATTAAGTCATTTATATATATTGTGAAAAGCAATGGTCCCATAACACTCCCCTGTGGCACGCCAGAGGTTACTTTAACGTCTGTAGACGTCTCTCCATTGATAACAACATGCTGTGTTCTGTTTGCTAAAAACTCTTCAATCCAGCCACACAGCTGGTCTGATATTCCGTAGGCTCTTACTTTGTTTATCAGGCGACAGTGCGGAACTGTATCGAACGCCTTCCGGAAGTCAAGAAAAATAGCATTTACCTGGGAGCCTGTATCTAATATTTTCTGGGTCTCATGAACAAATAAGGCGAGTTGGGTCTCACACGATCGCTGTTTCCGGAATCCATGTTGATTCCTACATAGTAGATTCTGGGTTTCCAGAAATGACATGATACGCGAGCAAAAAACATGTTCTAAAATTCTACAAGAGATCGACGTAAGAGATATAGGTCTATAGTTTTGCGCATCTGCTCGACGACCCTTCTTGAAGACTGGGACTATCTGTGCTCTTTTCCAATCATTTGGAACTCTCCGTTCCTCTAGAGACTTGCGGTACACGGCTGTTAGAAGGGGGGCAAGTTCTTTCGCGTACTCTGTGTAGAATCGAATTGGTATCCCGTCAGGTCCAGTGGACTTTCCTCTATTGAGTGATTCCAGTTGCTTTTCTATTCCTTGGACACTTATTTCGATGTCAGCCAATTTTTCGTTTGTGCGAGGATTTAGAGAAGGAACTGCAGTGCGGTCTTCCTCTGTGAAACAGCTTTGGAAAAAGGTGTTTAGTATTTCAGCTTTACGCGTGTCATCCTCTGTTTCAATGCCATCATCATCCCGTAGTGTCTGGATATGCTGTTTCGAGCCACTTACTGATTTAACGTAAGACCAGAACTTCCTAGGATTTTCTGTCAAGTCGGTACATAGAATTTTACTTTCGAATTCAATGAACGCTTCACTCATAGCCCTCCTTACGCTAACTTTGACATCGTTTAGCTTCTGTTTGTCTGAGAGGTTTTGGCTGCGTTTAAACTTGGAGTGGAGCTCTCTTTGCTTTCGCAGTAGTTTCCTAACATTGTTGTTGTACCACGGTGGGTTTTTCCCGTCCCTCACAGTTTTACTCGGCACGTACCTGTCTAAAACGCATTTTACGACTGCCTTGAACTTTTTCCATAAACACTCAACATTGTCAGTGTCGGAACAGAAATTTTCGTTTTGATCTGTTAGGTAGTCTGAAATCTGCCTTCTATTACTCTTGCTAAACAGATAAACCTTCCTCCCTTTTTTTATATTCCTATTAACTTCCATATTCAGGGATGCTGCAACGGCCTTATGATCACTGATTCCCTGTTCTGTACATACAGAGTCGAAAAGTTCGGGTCTGTTTGTTATCAGTAGGTCCAAGATGTTATCTCCACGAGTCGGTTCTCTGTTTAATTGCTCGAGGTAATTTTCGGATAGTGCACTCAGTATAATGTCACTCGATGCTCTGTCCCTACCACCCGTCCTAAACATCTGAGTGTCCCAGTCTATATCTGGTAAATTGAAATCTCCTCCTAAGACTATAACATGCTGGGAAAATTTATGTGAAATGTATTCCAAATTTTCTCTCAGTTGTTCTGCCACTAATGCTGCTGAGTCGGGAGGTCGGTAAAAGGAGCCAATTATTAACCTAGTTCGGTTGTTTAGTGTGACCTCCACCCATAATAATTCACAGGAACTATCCACTTCTACTTCACTACAGGATAAACTACTACTAACAGCGACGAACACTCCACCACCGGTTGCATGCAATCTATCCTTTCTAAACACCGTCTGTACCTTTGTAAAAATTTCGGCAGAATTTATCTCTGGCTTAAGCCAGCTTTCTGTACCTATAACGATTTCAGCTTCGGTGCTTTCTATCAGCGCTTGAAGTTCCGGTACTTTACCAACGCAGCTTCGACAGTTGACAATTACAATACCGATTGCTGCTTGGTCCCCGCATGTCCTGACTTTGCCCCGCACCCGTTGAGGCTGTTGCCCTTTCTGTACTTGCCCAAGGCCATCTAACCTAAAAAACCGCCCAGCCCACGCCACACATTCCCTGCTACCCGTGTAGCCGCTTGTTGCGTGTAGTGGACTCCTGATCTATCCAGCGGAACCCGAAACCCCACCACCCTATGGCGCAAGTCGAGGAATCTGCAGCCCACACGGTCGCAGAACAGTCTCAGCCTCTGATTGATTGTGGGGAAGACTAACCAAAGACTGCGTTTTATTGGCAGGACACTTTGAAAATGTTAGAGATCTACTAAGCAGACTGCCTACACTATGTCTGAGCGTCCTCTTTTTAGAATACTGCTGCGCGGTGTGGGATCCTTACCAGATAGGACTGACAGAGTACATCGAAAACGTTCAAAGAAGGGCAGTATGTTTTGTATTATCGTGAAATATGGGAGAGAGTGTCACAGAAATGATACAGGATTGGGGCCTGGACATCATTAAAAGAAAGGCGTTTTTCGTTGCGGCGGAATCTTCTCACGAAATTCCAATCACCAACTTTCTCCTCTGAATGTGAAAATATGTTAATGCCGACCTACATAGGGAGAAATGATCATGACGAGAAAATAAGGGAAAACAGAGCCGGTACGAAAAGATAAGGGGGTTCGTTTTTTCCGTGTGCTATGCGAGATTGGAATAATAGAGAATTGTGAAGGTGGTTCGATGAACCCTCTGGCAGGCACTTAAATGTGATTTACAGAGTATCCATGTAGATGTAGATGTAGACTGAATGCAACGGCCTTACACCACCTTACTGGGAAGGCCTGTATGCCCACATGGTACCATTCTACTGGTCGACTTCGGATCTTACATCTTGCTGCATCAAAAACATCCCCATCATCGACATACTGATTTTCTGCGGAGTGCATCCTTCATTGGGCCAAACAGGTGGAAGTCACAACGTGTGAGATTCGGACTGTGGGTCTGAGTCCCAGCCTGGCATGAATTTTCATTATCGCCATTCCATTCTACAGCTGACGGCTGTCCATATTCGTAATTCCAAATACGTTTAATGTAGTTTATAACGGCTGTAGTTCCCACAGTGTCTGAAAGGAACTTTGAACCATAATTCAGAATAACACAGGCACTGCCATATCGTATGGAATGAAGAGTGTCCGCACATTCTAACATTGTGGGAGTCACAGCTGTGTGCGGCTGGCCGGCACGTGGGAGATCGGACAAGTTGCACGATTTTGTTGCGATGATGACAGACACACAAAAGAAAGTAATAAGTTTTTAATTAAGCTGAAATTTATTTTACATAAAATTGTATAGTTGCTACATAATTTTCAAAAATCACTTTTTATGCTCCAGGCGGAGCTGCAGATGGATCATTCTAACAAGATTTCAACATTTGGTTGTGTTGTTGATGTATGCATTGCGAATGCTTCTTGTTTAGCTCTGCAATTACTCAAATCAATTTTTCCCACACATCATCCTCAATTTCAAGCAATTCTTGTTGTCTTAAACTTTATAGGACTCGTTTGTGTGTATCCGCCAAAGATTTTTCAGTTTGTATAATTCAATACACTATACAGGGTGTTACAAAAAGGTACAGCCAAACTTTCAGGAAACATTCCTCACACACAAATAAAGAAAAGATGTTATGTGGACATGTGTCCGGAAACGCTTAATTTCCATGTTAGAGCTCATTTTAGTTTCTTCCACCTACGCTCAATGGAGCACGTTATTATGATTTCATACGGGTTACTCTACCTGTGATGCTAGAACATGTGCCTTTACAAGTACGACACAACATGTGGTTCATGCACGATGGAGCTCCAGCACATTTCAGTCGAAGTGTTCGTACACTTCTCAACAACAAATTCGGTGAACGATGGATTGGTAGAGGCGGACCAATTCCATGGCCTCCACGCTCTCCTGACCTCAACCCTCTTGACTTTCATTTATGAGGGCATTTGAAAGCTCTTGTCTACGCAACCCCGGTACCAAATGTAGAGAATCTTCGTGCTCGTATTGTGGACGGCTGTGATACAATACGCCATTCTCCAGGGCTGCATCAGCGTATCAGGGATTCCATGCGACGGAGGGTGGATGCATGTATCCTCGCTAACAGGGGACATTTTGAACATTTCCTGTAACAAAGTGTTTTAAGTCACGCTGGTATGTTCTGTTGCTGTGTGTTTTCATTCCATGATTAATGTGATTTGAAGAGAAGTAATAAAATGAGCTCTAACATGGAAAGTAAGCGTTTCTGGACACATGTCCACATAACATATTTTCTTTCTTTGTGTGTGAGGAATGTTTCCTGAAAGTTTGGCCATACCTTTTTGTAACACCCTGTACTATTATCGGTAACAATCACTTTATGGCCTTTTTTTGGTACTGTGAAACACACACAGGGCAAAATTACTAATACATAAAACCAAAATATGGGGTAATAAAAATGGCGGCACGAAATTAGAGCGACTTTGAGGTTTCTGGGTTGTGTAAAGGGTCTCACACTTGAGCAACAGATGGCAGCGATCCATCACATGGGCGACCGATCATTTCATGCATTGCACTTGTGTGGGCAAATCACAGCAATCGGTAGTTGATTACTGGTCACATGGAAATCCCAGACAATCTGATGGATCGTATGTAATTCATGCATACAATATGATTGCCTGCCTCATTAGCGGTGGTATGTGGAAGATGACAGCGATTTGTTTCTCTGTTTATCAAGCGTGGTTGTGTAGTTTTCTTTCTTTCTGCTTTTAGCAACAAACTGACATTGGGATTTATAGCTACCCAGGGACCTACTCTGAGAAGTGAGGTGGAAGCTGGAGTTGCCATTTATATTAAGAAATAGAAAGTACACCCTCCGATTTTGCAATGATTAGCTTTTTGAAACTTGTACTGCAGAAGTAGAAGATATGGGAAGTTTATAGTAATAGTTGTGATAGAAAGGGTTCCTTCTTAAAGCCAATTCACACTAGCCATCACATCACGTCATGCCATGTCCCATCCCGTTAAAACATTCTGCAGTGCATTTCAAATGGCAGCATCCATGTTGGCCGTCCCATCACATCACACCACATCACACCACCATCAAGATTTCTCTGGAGGAAAATTCTGACACCTGACACCATCCGCCCATTGCTGATCATGCGACCCACAAGCTCCTACAGGTATGTATATCCTCCCAAAACGTGGCCATGGGCAAATCTCCATGTTTCATTTTGTCATGGTTTTCATGATTGACATCAGGTGTTGGTTGTTCATTATTTGCTGTAAATTGTCTCATTTCCTTATTTCTTTTGTTAACATTTATAATAAATGATGACAGATTAATTGAAACATTGAGACAGCAGTCTATATTGTACGACATGAATGTACTAAATTACTTGCCCTATACAACATATAAAGTGGATGTTTATAGATACTGCTACCATATAATATTCTACAATGAAGCGGATTGCAACATGGCTGCAACTTGAAGTGAAAAAAGTAGTATGGGTACAATCAGATCGATTAGTGTGTGGAATTTATTTGGAAGTTGTCAGGCATTTTTAGTGTTACATAAAGAAATGCACTGATACCTTCAGACACGGCAAGCTGTTTGTTTAAACATTAATTTCTGGCAGGCGTATTTATTGTTAAACAGCTCCCTGAATTGTTTGTGAAACAGTTTTGTGACCATCAGTGGTAATATTTACAGAGTGACAATTATTGAATTATATGAAAAAACACATAAATTAGTTACAAACTACGGCATCCACAAACTTTACTCAACATGTAAACATCACTACAGATATCTGGATTTAGTTTATGACATGTTTGATACGGCTGCCATCATTGGCGATGCTGTAAGGCAGACAAATAGTGAAATTCTGTATGACCTGCTGAAGCGTCGGAGTATCGATGCTATCGATGATTTCCTGAATGGCTGTTTTCAGCTCAGCAATAGTTTTGGGGTTATTGCTTTCTTTAATATAGCCCTACAAAAAGGAGCCACATGTGTTCTAATCTGAAGAATTTGGCGGCCAATCGAGGCCCATGCCAGTAGCCTCTGGGTACCCCAGTACCAGAATGCGGTCCCCAAAGTGCTCCTCCAGAACATCAAACATTCTCCTACGACGACGGGGCTGAGCTCCATCTTGCATGAACCACATCTTGTCAAAATCAGGGATTTTTGGATAATTGGGATGAAATCATCTTCCACAACTGTCACTTACCATTCAGTAGTTACCGTGCCATCAAGGAGTATCAAGCAGATTATTCCATGGCTGGACATTGCACACCATGCAGTGACCCGTTCAGGGTGAAGAGACTTCTCAATTGCCAAATGCGGATTCTACATTTACATCTACATCTACATGATTACTCTGCAATTCACTTTTAAGTGCTTGGCAGAGGGTTCATCAAACCACAATCATACTATCTCCCCACCATTCCACTCCCGAACAGCGCGTGAGAAAAACGGACACCTAAACCTTTCTGTTCGTGCTCTGATTTCTCTTATTTTATTTTGATGATCATTCCTACCTATGTAGGTTGGGCTCAACAAAACATTTTCGCATTCGGAAGAGAAAGATGGTGACTGAAATTTCGTAAATAGATCTTGCCGCGACGAAAAACGTCTTTGCTTTAATGACTACCATCTCAACTCGTGTATCATATCTGCCACACTCTCTCCCCTATTACGTGATAATACAAAACGAGCTGCCCTTTTTTGCACCCTTTCGATGTCCTCCGTCAATCCCACCTGGTAAGGATCCCACACCGCGCAGCAATATTTTAACAGAGGACGAACGAGTGTAGTGTAAGTTGTCTCTTTAGTGGACTTGTTGCATCTTCTAAGTGTCCTGCCGATGAAACGCAACCTTTGGCTCGCCTTCCCCGCAATATTATCTATGTGGTCTTTCCAACTGAAGTTGTTCGTAATTTTAACACCCAGGTACTTAGTTGAATTGACAGCCTTGAGAATTGTACTATTTATCGAGTAATCGAATTCCAACGGATTTCTTTTGGAACTCATGTGGATCACGTCACACTTTTCGTTATTTAGCGTTAACTGCCACCTGCCACACCACACAGCAATCTTTTCTAAATCTCTTTGCAACTGATACTGGTCTTCGGATGACCTTACTAGACGGTAAATTACAGCATCATCTGCGAACAACCTAAGAGAACTGCTCAGATTGTCACCCAGGTCATTTATTTAGATGAGGAACAGTAGAGGTCCCAGGACGCTTCCCTGGGGAACACCTGATATCACTTCAGTTTTACTCGATGATATTCCGTCTATTACTATGAACTGCGACCTTCCTGATAGGAAATCATGAATCCAGTCACACAACTGAGACGATACCCCATAGGCCCGCAGCTTGATTAGAAGTCGCTTGTGAGGAACGGTGTCAAAAGCTTTCCGGAAATCTAGAAATAGGGAATCAACTTGAGATCCCCTGTCGATAGCGAATAAAGAGCTAGCTGCGTTGCACAAGAACGATGTTTTCTGAAACCATGCTGATTACGTATCAATAGATCGTTCTCTTCGAGGTGATTCATAATGTTTGAATACAGTATATGCTCCAAAACTCTACTGCGAACCGACGTCAATGATATAGGTCTGTAGTTCGATGAATTGCTCCTACTACCCTTCTTAAACACTGGCGCGACCTGCGCAATTTTCCAATCTGCAGGTACAGATCTATCGGTGAGCGAGCGGTTGTATATGATTGCTAAGTAGGGAGCTATTGTATCAGCGTAATCTGAAAGGAACCTAATCGGTATACAATCTGGACCTGAAGACTTGCCCGTATCAAGCGATTTGAGTTGCTTTGCAACCCCTAAGGTATCTACTTCTAAGAAACTCATGCTAGCAGCTGTTCGTGTTTCAAATTCTGGAATATTCCATTCGTCTTCCCTGGTGAAGGAATTTCGGAAAACTGCGTTCAATAACTCCGCTTTAGCGGCACAGTCGTCGGTAACACTACCATCAGCAGTGCGCAGCGAAGGTATTGACTGCATCTTGCCGCTTGTGTACTTTACATACAACCAGAATTTCTTCGGATTTTCTACCAAATTTCGAGACAATGTTTCGTTGTGGAAACTATTAAAGGCATCTCGCATTGAAGTCCGCGCCAAATTTCGCGCGTCTGTAAATTTTAGCCAATCTTCGGGATTTCGCGTTCTCCTGAACTTTGCATGCTTTTTCCGTTGCCTCTGCAACAGCGTTCGGACCTGTTTTGTGTACCATAGGGGATCAGTTCCACCTCTTACCAGTTTATGAGGTATGAATCTCTCAATTGCTGTTACTACTATATCTTTGAATTTGAGCCACATCTCGTCTACATTTGCATAGTCAGTTCAGAAGGAATGGCGATCGTCTCTTAGGAAGGCTTTTAGTGACACTTTATCCGCTTTTTTAAATAAAATTATTTTGCGTTTGTTTCTGGTGGATTTGGAAGAAACGGTATTGAGCCTAGCTATAACGACCTTGTGATCACTAATCCTGGTATCAGTCATGATGCTCTCTATTAGCTCTGGATTGTTTGTGGCTAAGAGGTCAAGTGTGTTTCGCAACCATTTACAATTCGCGTGGGTTTGTGGACTAACTGCTCGAAATAATTTTCGGAGAAAGCATTTAGGACAATCTCGGAAGATGTTTTCTGCCTACCATCAGTTTTGAACAAGTATTTTTGCCAACATATATAGGGAAGGTTGAAGTCCCCACCAACTATAACCGTATGAGTGGGGTATTTATTTGTTACGAGACTCATATTTTCTCTGAACTGTTCAGTAACTATATCATCGGAGTCTGGGGGTCGGTAGAAGGAGCCAATTAGTTCGGCTGTTAAGTATAACCTCCACCCATACCAATTTGCACGGAGTATCTACTTCGACTTCACTACAGGATAAACCACTAGTGACAGACACAAACACTCCACCACCAAATCTGCCTAATCTATCTTTCCTGAACACCATCTGAGACTTTGTAAAAATTTCCACAGAACTTATTTCAGGCTTTAGCCAGCTTTCTGTACCTATAACGATTTCAGCTTCTGTGCTTTCTATTAGCGCTTGAAGCTCAGGGACTTTCCCAGCACAACTACAACAATTTACAACTACAATTCCGACTGTTCCTTGATCCAAGCACGTCCTGTATTTGCCATGCACCCTTTGAGATTGCAGCCCACCCCGTACTTCCCTGAGGCCTTCTAACCTAAAAAAAAAGGCCCAGTCCACGCCACACAGCCTCCGCTACCCATGTAGCCGCCAGCTGAGTGTAGTGAACTCCTGACCCATTCAGCGGAATCCCAAAACCCCACCACCCTATGGCGCAAGTCAAGGAATCTGCAGTCCCCCAAATGGGCCAATTTTGCTTATTGATGAACTTATCCAAATGAAAGTGGGCTTTGCCACTAAACCAAACCACGCATGCACATACAAATTCCCATCATACCCCACAGCCGATCATGCAGTTTGAATATATGAAGAAGGTATCTGTTCTTTTGGACATGTCTGAAAGAACAGATACCATCTTCATATAGTTAAGGCTAACCGGCCATTGACCTTCTTCTGTGCAAATGCACACACATTGCCCAACCTCTTACGAGATTCGGTAAGGTTGTCTGCTGCGAGTAATGAGTGTAATGGGCAGAGGCACTACGAATGTATTGTGTGGACATTAAGTTGGGAATGTGGGTCTCACAGAGAGCGTGCAAGGGATAAGTCCCTGCAGTCACACTATCCTCTGTGCCCTCAGTGGCTCAGATGGATAGAGCATCTGCCATATAAGCAGGAGATCCCAGGTTCGAGTCCCGGTTTGGGCACACGTTTTCAACTGTTCCTGTTGATGTATATCAATGCCAGTCAGTAGCTTCGAGTTTTGATTTAATTATCATTTCACTTAGTTTGAATGTCCAAACGCAAACCATTCAGAAGTTTTGACGATTTTATTTCATGTAGTTCAATAACTGTCACGCTGTATGTAGTTTCACTAGCTAAACACAGTACAAACAAGGCACTCGAACTACCAAAAGCCAAATACAACATGTAAAGAAAACCTATACATCTTGAAGGGGAGATATGACTAATGCATAGAAATTTGCACTGCATTAGCAGCTAACGTTTACTTTAAACCAACTTTTCAGGGGATGTGATGGCAGCTCGTAACACTGTGTTCCTTTCAGTAATTCTGGATGTAACTTGACGTAACAAATCGAAAATCTGATGCTTACACTTTCCAAAACTTAAAATGCAGATTACTCTTCCTCAAGCTCTTTGTATAATGTGGGAAATTCCCCTTCTGTTCCACTTAATGCCTTTTTTTCGGACCCACGCACTTTCTTTGTGTTGTTTTGCACTTCCGTGTTCCTTCCCAGCAAGATGTTTTGCACTTCTGTCTTCCTTCCCTCCAAGTTGCGACCATTTTAGTCCAATAAATGTCATTTTCGTACAAAAAGTGCGCTCCAGCATCCATACATACAAGCTACCAAATTGTGCAAGTGCATTGTGGAGTTCACGCATAAAAACAGTTGAAAATGGCCTTGCGAAGATCGCGATTCTCGCGAAAAGAACAGTTGAGGACAGCAATGCAAGTTGATGGTGTTGTGACGGACAGTGTGAATTGGCCTTTATGAATTTGTGTTATTTATTAAATAATTGTATGTTTCAAGTTTTTGAACTTGTAAACAGAACGACATACGTACCTAGTGCGAAGTCAAGGGAACATTTTAATTTAAATCTTCAGTGCTAATCTTTCATACGGTCCTTGTCATTTCACATAATGTGATTCAATTTCTTTTCAATTTATAACAAGTGTTACGATATCAGTAGCGCTGCTATTAACAACATCTCTATAGATACATCGAATAAATTGTGTATGCCTAAACACTTGCAGTTAAACATCAAGACTAATGAATAGAAAAGGAATTGGGGACTAATAAACATGAAAAGAATTTCACTGGCATGCTGGAAAGTTCACACAATCGATTTGGCATCGGTGCAAAATGTAATATATGCCATAAAGTAATCTACGGTTCCCAAGAAAAACGTTTCAAAACAAGTTTAATAACATGTATTTAATTTATGTTTTGCAAGTATTCATGGTGATACGGAAATCAACTGCAATTGCTGCTAACCATAGTACATTTTCCACAGCAGAACTACTTGATATTGTGACGCACATTATATTAATTACAATTGCTTGGCAAGTCTCTCGTGTGGGGGTGTCGAGGCGAGCGACCGATTGCAGGTGACATCGCAGGCAACGGATCGCTGTGATCCTCCGCTCGTGTGTGGGGCCCTTTTAAGGGCGTCACTCGAGTGGCTCCACAGGAATTTGGGCGTCTCCCACGTAACTTCGATTACGCCATTTCACTACAGGCTATGACACCTCACTTTTGTTGCATGCAGGGGGATGAAAATCATATAGCGATTTCCTGTAATACGACTTATTTTGCTGCTAGGCCATTTGGAGCACTGCAAGCTTATCAGCCCTTCCTTATTTAGTTCTCATATTGATTTAAAGTTGTCCGTATTTGTTTTCATCTTGTAGTAAAGAGAAAGAGATTTCGTTCCACTGTTTTTATGACTACGACTTCTTGTGTGTATTGTACTCTTTGAACTGCATTGTTGCTCGTATTCTGCCACATTTTTCTCACATCCGTAACACTGGGCGAAGTAAAGCATTCCACATTTGTTTTTGTTTCATATGTAACAGAATTTGATTTCGTCACATGATGTCTTGTGGACTCAAGTATAATTTATCCCTGATGGCGTATCCGTGTGTCAACTGCTCGATTTAAATATTTTGTTCTAGTCTGCTTTATTTTTGTTCGCATCCACTTTCCCAAACCCTCTCACACTTAAACAGGGTTCTCTCAAATGTAGATTTCAGTGGTGCAACTTAAGAGACGCAACTTTTGTTACGCCACAAAAAATTGAGCTACTTGTATTAACATTTTGTTGCGCCACTCTCCCACCACCATTCTCCTTGGTGGCAGTATTTCGAAACACGAGCATTCTGTCGCAGATATATTGCAGTAATTGCTGTTCTACGCCATTCGATTTCAATGTGTTTTTATTTTATTTCTGGAAAAAGTTAAAACAATGGTCAGCAGGTACAGGTACACTTCGACAACTTCTAGAACTTCAATAACACCAACCTGTGTGTGTGTGTGTGTGTGTGTGTGTGTGTGTGTGTGTGTGTGCGAGGATATCCCACAGTCTTCAAAGGTTTTTGAATGAACAAATAAATAAATTTAATATATGTGACCAAAAAAGTGAGTCGTACTAACTTCGTAATTTGTGAGCCCTGGTCGTAGGTTGTGTTCCAAAAATGGACAGCATGGAGACAGAAGTGATGACACTTTCAGCAAGACCTGTCCATCATTTTGCAGAGCAATGCTCAAGCACGTACAATGAATGCTGTTGCTGATTTGTTTGACTGATGGGGCAGCTAACTTGTAAGTGCTATACCACTTACTGCACTCCCCAGACTTAAGCCCTCGTCATTTCAACTCGATTTCTAAACTGAATGACACACTTCACAGCATTCGCTTCAGAACTGCTACAAATCTGTAGGGCAATAGACAGCGCTGCTCGAACTGTCAACACAACTGGCAATGCTAAGAGTATCCTACGATTTCCACATCGCTGGCAACGGGCTACACACAATGCTGGTGACTACTTTGAAGGTCAGTAAAACTTTGAAACACGTATCTATTTTGTACGAGCTGTAAATAAGTAGTTGCTACTATTAAAGTTACAACCCTCGTATTTACATGCCAGCAGTTGGTTAGTTTGCCATTGCAGATAGCATTTTCGCCTATGAGTGTTATTTCTTCTAGAAATGTATTTGTTTCCCTTGATTTATCCCTGTGCGTAATCTATTTTCGAATCCAACATTTGGGTTTACTCTTCCCTGTATTTATATCTTGTCACAGCTCTAAGACCATAACCATCACTATAACATTTATACCCGCCCACGTGATATCAGATGACGTCAAAGCGGAAGGTGTGCAACTATGTAAAATTTGCAGCAGCCTGTGTGGACAGAATTGGCAAAGAGGCTTCTGACAGGATTGGCATTCGGTTTTATTACTTCTTCACGGAATGAGTATGTAATTCTGCTTTGTATGGTGTTGCTTCTTTCCCAGAGTCTTCGTAGTCTTAATGACTAGAGAATTCTTCGCTACAAATTTTGTACGTGCAACAGTAGTTACACAAATTTGTTCACACGTTAATAACAGATACTGCAAACTCTACATTTTAGCGAGAATAAATGTATTAGTATCATCTGCTCACTGCAATGAAAATTTCGTTGGCAATCATGAACAGCGATAAAATACGAAAAACGTATGCAAACGTATATAATGTATGAGTAGATCCCAAAACAATGATAAGATTAGGATCGAGTGTTATTGGCTATCGACGATTACATATCGATGTAGACTTCTTAATAACAATGATAACTTCTTATCGATATCGCGATTCTTTGTTAATTTTTGTAGTGTTTTCTTTTCTGTACACTGGCTACCAAGTACCAACCTTGCGATTGGCGTCCCTCATTATTTCTCGATGTGTTCAGATTTATTGTGAAACAATGAGTGCTGAAGCCAGTTCCTGATTTGTCTGAGCGTAACACACAACTCTTTCTCGAAGAAGAAAGGTTACCATCACCCACTGTCAATGTTGCTTGGTGTGAGACGAAATGAATCATGAGTTTGGTGGCTATTCTGCTTCAAGGAGGCGTGCCTCGTTTCTTCTGCAAAGTTGCTCAAATGCTCAGTGAATTGACTACCTTTTTCTGCCACCACTTGGGACAGATGCGTGTCTGTTTCTACAGGTTCACGTAAATGGGACTTGAAGTCTGCCAAGAAATGTTTTTTTTTAATTCCTGAGAAAATTTCCCATATTAAATATGCTAATAGTATACACGACAGCTAACAAGGTTTGTATGCTACTAATAAAATTAAAAGACAATCAATGTAATATACGAGTGGGTAGTAACACCACATCAAACATTAAAGACGTTATTAAGGTTTTGACAGAAACCGCGGTTTTGTGGAAATTGTTTTAACGAATAACAAACAGAGAAATGATTGCAGTATCATTAAGACTGGGATACGTTACAACCTAGAACCACGAATGGGCATCATTTTAGTTGATCGTCAGTAAACGACAAATGCTGCACACTTTCCACCTCAAGGTCATACAATGAATTTGCGCGCTACGGAGGTAGATATTAACTAGACTGACAGTAATCTAAGTAGCCTGAAGGCCTCGCTCTTGCGTAATTGAACGAGTTTGGTAGGATTCTAGTACGACAAAAAAAGTGAAATTAGTGGGCGCCTGCCATTCAACTGTGAGCAGCATTATCCTGTACGAAATCAGTCTTATCTTTCTTATAAATTCTAACAATAAAAACAGTCAAATGAGGTCGGTACTGATTACTGGTTGTAGCAGAGGCATTGGTCTCGAGCGGGTAAAGCAACTGACTGGCCACAAATCAGCCCCAGAATTCATAATTGCAACATGTCGCAAACCGGAGGAAGCAAGGGTAATGTTCCACAATGTTTTATTATAGTAATTTTAAAAGCTGTAGCACAGAAATCGCAATAGGCGTAGCTACAGAAACATGTCTCTACGTGAACTATAAAAATTGTAATTTTTTCCCCCTTCTGTGTATAATCATGGGGTGTATCACTTTTTCTCTTTCAGGCTCTTCAAGAACTGTCTAAGAAACATAAATCTATCCACGTGTTAAAGTTAGGTAGGTGATCTAAAAACTTACCTGCACGTCTATAATTTTCGCTTCTTGTACCTTCCCAGCTAACCGCGGAACACCAATTCCTGGGGGGGAGGGGGGGGGGGGGGGGGGGGACAGTCGCATTATTACCAAACCATCGTACCGCAAATTTTACTCCACATATTATTAAAAGGAATCATAATTTGTAGTTTATGCATTAATTATTTGCTGTTATAAGGTCTCCTGTGGTATGTCACATGCAAAATAAACTGTTTAGCTACTTATATCGACACACAAAATTGGTAACAATTGCAAGAGTTAGTAATCTGCGGTCAATCAACTTTACACAAAATGCTGGTTAACGTACCAATAAAATAATAGAAACATATTAATGTACAAGGACTAGGCAACAAAATGTGTGAGCTGGAAGTAATTTTTAACTGTAACCTTAAGGAGGTTTCTGTGCTGTTCATTAGTGAGCACTGGATTCAGGACACCCAGATTTGTGCAGTAAATATACCAGACTTTGATTTAATAAGTAGCTTTTGCAGGGAAACTTATATAAATGTGGAGGTGTATGCATCTATGTTAGAATTAATGTTAAATCTAAGGAGGTAAAACTTAGCAAGGTGCGCCGAAAAAGATTTTGAATGTTGTATTTGCGAACTTACACACTGTCAAACTATCATTGCTTGCATCTATAGGTCCCCATCAGGTGACTTTACCCAATTCTCATATTATATAGATGATCTTTGAAATGAATTGCGAGACAGGTCAAAATGCACAATAGTTCTTGGTGACTTTAACATTAATTTTAACAAAAGTATTAAGAACAAGGTACAATTATTAAATCTGTTTAACACATACAACATGCAACCTACAGTGCAGGAAATTACCAGATTTGGGGATGGGTCTGAAACAACACTTGATCAGATACTTACCAACAAACAGAGCTGTGAGCACAGTGTTGAAGTAATAGATACAGGCTTTTCTGACCATATGGCTTTAAAAATGATGATAAGGAATGAGAACAATAAGAAATACACAGTCACTGAAAAATATGCAAACAACATAAGGGTATTTAATAGTATGCTAAAAAGGGTGCAGTGGGGCATAGAACAAACTGATTATGCAGGCAGAAAGTATGACAGTTTTCTCACTGATTATAAATATTGCTACGGTGTAGCATTCCTGTTAAAAAGAATTAAAGGCAGTGAGAAGACAAACACATGGGCGACACAAGGGATTAAAAAATCAGCAACCACCCTTAGAAACCTAAGCTAAAATAAATACAACAATAAAACCATACCATAGGAAATATAGAAGGGTCTATAGGAAAGTTTTACAGCCAGCAAAAAGGGTAACCAGTGATTCATACACTAATAAGGGAAGCAATAAATCAAAATCGATTTGGAAGCTTATAAACAATAGCTTAGGAAAATGTAAAACCAAGACCCATAATTTCAAAATTAAAAGTTAGGGTAAAGTGATAGAAGATGGTCAACAGGTAGCCAATATATTCAATGAACATTATGTGAACATAGCACCAAACCTAATTAAAAGTCTGTGCAATTCAAACAACAAAAACATAAAAGTACCAACTTGTGAAAAGACAATGTTTCTGTACCCAGTAACAGAATATGAAGTTACAAATGCTATTAATAAAGTACAAAACAAAATGTCTTGTGGGATTGATGGAATTCCAGACAAGGTAATCAAACATAGTTCTACCAGTATAGATACTCACCTAACTGACATTATTAATACTTCTTTCAGGACAGGGGTGTTCCCATCAAAACTAAAACTCTCCATAATAAAGCCACTTCACAAAAAAGATAGTACAGCTGACATAAATAATTATAGGCCAGTGTCATTACTGTCAGGTTTCTCTAAAGTAATTGAAAGAGTAATGTATGAAAGGCTGGCTGACTCACTGAATAAAAATAAAATACTGACTAATGCTCAACATGGGTTTAGAAAGAATAGATCAAAAGAAACAGCAGACTTCCAATTCATGAAAATGGTTCTAAATGCCTTGGACAAGAACGAATTAAGCTGTGGAATGTTCTTAGCTTTATCTAAAGCATTTGATTTAATCAGCCGTGACTTATTGCTTATGAAATTAGAATGTTATGGGGTCCGGGGACTTGCCTTCAAAAGGTTCAAGTCTTATCTCTCTGACAGACAACAGAAAGTACAAATATGTCACAAAGACAAAGAGTATCTTTCAGATTTCAAAAAAACTAGCTATGGAGTGCCCCAGGGTTCCGTGTTAGGCCCTCTGTTGTTCTTGGTGTACATAAACGATTTGCCAAACCATCTGACAGTTGCAGAAACGGTGATGTTCGCTGATGACCCTAGGATTTTTATAAAAGGATACACTGAGGATGATGTACAGTAGAGTGTCTCTAGGACAATAAATGTGACAGGAAAATGGTTTAGTGATAACGCTTTGATCATAAATAAGGATAAAACAGTATTGATGAGTTTCAGTAATATTAAAAGTAAAACTAGAAGAAGAGTAAAAGCTGAGTTAGGGAACTGTGTTATTGCACAAGCTCCTTACACAAAATTCTTCGGTATATGGGTGGATGAGCACTTGAGATGGGAAAAGCATGTAGAATTTTTGAGTAAAAAATTAAGTAAATGCTGATATGTGCTAAGAAGCTTCGGGAATGTTGCAACACTGCTGTGTGCCTATTATGCTTACATGAACAGTTTGCTAAGATATGGTGTGATCTTCTGGGGAAATGCAGGCACGGCAAAACAAGCTTTCAAACTTCAAAAAAGACTATTAGAATAATGAAAGGGGTACCTTGCAGAGTGTCATGCAGGGAAATATTTAAAGAATTCAAAATAATGACTCTTCCTAGCTTATACATTTATGAATGTGTATGCTTTCTGAAAACTCACCAGGAATTTTCAACATTAAATAATCAGGTTCGTAACCATGAAACAAGGAACAGGGATGATTTTCACAGAGACACCCACAAAGGAGCACTCTACCAAAAAAGTGTAAACTACCAACCCAAAATACTTTTTAGTGCATTGCTTTCTACAATAAAGAAAACTAAAGAATGTCATAAATTCAAGGTAGATCTTAAACAGTTTTTACTAACACACAGTTTTTATAGCGTTGAAGAATATCTGAATATGGAAAAGTAATATTATTTATATATACTGATATAAAATATTTGTATTTATTATTCACATTTTGAAACAAATTTAAGATAAGAAACTATATAGTAATTGACTACATCCATACAATGTATATTGTTAACGGATGAATAAAGAGACGGATTGTTTGATTGATTGTAGTATGAAAGGAAGCAGAATGTTAACAGAATTAGTTACAGTAAAAGTAGCGAAGATCCTGTGTTTAGAACAGTTATCCCTTGGGAAAAAATGTTGATTTACAGTAATGAGCCTGTATAAAAGGCTTATGCTATTCCTGCTACCAACCACAACTATCAGCAAAGAGTAGGGCACAAATCATTTTACGTTATAATTATTAGTATACAAACAGCATAGTGAACACATTATTGTGGCCAAGATAGACACGAAGCCCACACCTACTACAGTAGTACAAGTTTATATGCCAACTAGCTCTGCAGATGATGAAGAAATTGATGAAATGTAGGATGAGATAAAATAAATTATTCAGGTAGTGAATGGAGATGAAAATTTAATAGTCATGGGTGACTGGAATTCGAGAGTAAGAAAAGGGAGAGAAGGAAACATAGTAGGTGAATATAGATTGGGGGTAAGAAATGAAAGAGGAAGCTGTCTGGTAGAATTTTGCACAGAGCATAACTTAATCATAGCTAACACTTGGTTCAAGAATCATAAAAGAAGGTTGTACACATGGAAGAATCCTGGAGATACTAGAAGGTATCAGATAGATTATATAATGGTAAGACAGAGATTTAGGAACCAGATTTTAAATTGTAAGACATTTCCAGGGGCAGATGTGGACTCTGACCACAATCTATTGGTTATGAACTGTAGATTAAATCTGAAGAAACTGCAAAAAGGTGGGAATTTAAGGAGATGGGACCTGGATAAACTGAAAGAACCAGAGGTTGTACAGAGTTTCAGGGAGAGCATAAGGGAACAATTGTCATGAATGGGGGAAAGAAATACAGCAGAAGAAGAATGGGTAGCTCTGAGGGATGAAGAAGTGAAGGCAGCAGAGGATCAAGTAGGTAAAAAGACGAGGGCTAGTAGAAATTCTTGGGTAACAGAAGAAATATTGGATTTAATTGATGAAAGGAGAAACTATAAAAATGCAGTAAATGAAGCAGGCAAAAGGGAATACAGTTGTCTCAAAAATGAGATCGACAGGAAGTGCAAAATGGCTAAGCAGGGATGGCTAGAGGACAAATGTAAGGCTGTAGAGGCTTATCTCTCTAGGGGTAAGATAGATACTGCCTACAGGAAAATTAAAAAGACCTTTGGAGAAAAGAGAACCACTTGTATGAATATCAAGAGCTCAGATGGAAACCCAGTTCTAAGCAAAGAAGGGAAAGCAGAAAGGCGGAAGGAGTATATAGAGGGTCTATACAAGGGCAATGTACTTGAGAACAATATTATGGAAATGGAAGAGGATGTAGATGAAGATGAAATGGGAGATAAGATACTGCGTGAAGAGTTGAACAGAGCACTGAAAGACCTGAGTCCAAACAAGGCCCCGGGAGTAGACAATACTCCATTAGAACTACTGACGGCACTGGGAGAGCCAGTCCTGACAAAACTGTACCATCTGGTGAGCAAGATGTATGAGACAGGCGAAATTCCCTCGGACTTCAAGAAGAATATAATAATTCCAATCCCAAAGAAAGCAGGTGTTGACAGATGTGAAAATTATCGAACTATCAGTTTAATAAGTCACAGCTGCAAAATACTAACGCGAATTCTTTACAGACGAATGGCAAAACTGGTAGAAGCTGACCTCAGGGAAGATCAGTTTGGATTCCGTAGGAATGTTGGAACACATGAGGCAATACTGACCCTACGTTTCTAGCATTTGTAGACTTAGAGAAAGCTTTTGACAGTGTTGACTGGCATATTCTCTTTCAAATTGTAAAGGTGGCAGGCGTAAAATACAGGGAGCAAAAGGCTATTTACAATTTGTACAGAAACCAGGTGGCAGTTATAAGAGTCAAGGTGTATGAAAGGGAAGCAGCTGTTGGGAAGAGAGTGAGACAGGGGTGTAGCCTCTCCCCGATGCTATTCAATCTGTATATTGAGCAAGCAGTAAAGGCAACAAAAGAAAAATTCGGGGTAGGTATTAAAATCCATGGAGAAGAAATAAAAACTTTGAGGTTCGCCGATGACATTGTAATTCTGTCAGAGACAGCAAAGGACTTGGAAGAGCAGTTGAACGGAATGGACCAGTGTCTTGAAAGGAGGATGTAAGATGAATATCAACAAAAGCAAAACGAGGATAATGGAATGTAGTCAAATTAAGTCGGGTGATGCTGAGGGAATTAGATTAGGAAATGAGACACTTAAAGTTGTAAAGGAGTTTTGCTATTTGGGAGCAAAATAGTTGATGATGGTCGAAGTAGAGAGGATATAAAATGTAGACTGGCAAGGAAAGCGTTTCAGAAGTAGAGAAATTTGTTAACATCGAGTATAGATTTAAGTGTCAGGAAGTCATTTCTGAAAGTATTGGTACGGAGTGTAGCCATGTATGGAAGTGAAACATGGACAATAAATAGTATAGACAAGAAGAGAATAGAAGCTTTCGAAATGTGGTGCTACAGAAGAATGCTGAAGATTAGATGGGTAGATCACATAACTAATGAGGAGGTACTGAATAGAATTGGGGAGAAGAGGAGTTTGTGGCACAACTTGACAAGAAGAAGGGACCGGTTGGTAGGACATATTCTGAGGCATCAAGGGATCACCAATTTAGCATTCGAGGGCAGCGTGGAGGGTAAAAATCGTAGAGGGAGACCAAGAGATGAATACACTAAGCAGATTCAGAAGGATGTAGGTTGCAGTAAGTACTGGGAGATGAAGAAGCTTGCACAAGATAGAGTAGCATGGAGAGCTGCATCAAACCAGTCTCAGGACTGAAGAGCACAACAACAACGTGGTAATGAGAAGGAATTTGATATCCACATCCATGATCTGGAAACCATATTTTGATCTTATAATTTGATCTCTGTAAGTAACTTTACAACACTTATGGATAAAGACAGCAGAGCCTTAATTCTAAACGCAAGAAATTAATTGTTTATTCAGTAACAAATGCTCTCTCTGACCACAGTGCACAGTTAGTTAGAATAAGTAAGATAGTGCTTCGTAATGTGGATACTTTTCAGTAGAAATCAGTTAGAATAATTAATGACTCTTAAGAATAGTTTACAAGAGATGACTTGGGGTGAAATTTATAATGAACCAAATGCTATCAAAAAATTTAATCTACTCCATGATAAATTCGTATCATTATTTGAAAATAGCTTTCCACATAATCTAATCAGAAAGGAAATTAAACAACCATGTAAAAAAATTATCACAAGAGGTATTTAAGTATCTTGTGAAAGAAAGAGTGAAATGACTGGCAATAACCAGTCGTTACACACTACAAAAACTATTCAAAATGATTAAGAAAAGTCATTAAAAACCTAGGAACATGCACAAATAAATAAATACATGATGTCAGAAACCAGTAATTCTGACAACAGACCTAAGGCTGTATGGAATGTAGTGAAATGAGAGACAGGACAACCAGCCACAGAACAGGACAACATCACTATTGTACTGAATGGTAGGGCTATAAATGAAGAGTCACAGGTAGCAAATATATAGTGTAGGGACTAACAGTTCAAGAGAAAAATTGTGGCAGTATGTTGAAAAAGCAGCTCTCATAAAATTCAAGCATCACCTACTTCTCCTTCGGGAATTAAGTATATTATATATTTTCTCAAAAATAAAAGCTCGCAGATTTGTTCCCTTACAATAAGCCCCGCCTAATGTGAAATATGTAATGCATCACTAATGTAAAGCATTTTTCCAGAGAGGCTGCAATATGTCCTTGTTAAACATCTCTTTAAGAACTGTGATAAGAGAGACATTAATAACTACAAACCTGTTTCACTTCTGTCATCCTTTTCCAAAATTTTTGAGAAATATATTCCAGAATAGTATCTCACTTAAGCAACAATAATATCCTCAGCAAATCACAGTTTGGCTTTCAGAAGAGTTGCTCTACTGGAATGCCATTTACATGTTTACTCGCCAAATTTTACAATCATTAAGTGGCAAAAAGAGCATAGTTGGTATTTTCTTTGAAGTATCTAAGGCATTGACTGGATGAATCAGTATTCTTCTAGATAAATCAAAGTTTTATGGTATTGATGATATAGTCAACCAATGGATAATGTCATATTTAACCAAAAGAATGGTGAAAGTTGTACTTACTAATGCAACCAATGTTGTCTAGGGACATTCTGACTGGGGAAAAAATCATGTATGGGGTTCCCCAAGGTTCAATCTCTAAGTCTGCCATTGTTCCACATGTATGTAAACCATCTCCCAAGCAACATAAAACAAACAAAATTAGTTCTTTTTTCAGATGACACTAGTATTGTAATCAATCCAAGCATCCATACATAAATGAAGAAATTGAAACAGTTTTCAAAAGTATCATTGACTGGTTTTCTTTGAAGAGTCCGACTGTTAGTTTCAAAAGACACAACATATTCAGTTCTGCACATCTAAGGGTACTACACCAACAGTAAGTGTAATACCATGTGAGGAAATAATAAATAGAAATTCTTAGCTGCCCATACTGATGAGAATTTAAACAGGAAAAGCACATTTTTGTATCTCCTAAAACAACTTAGTTCATTGCAAATCTTGGGGAGAGAAAAATCATTTAGTGACTTTTTATTGCATATTTTCATTCAGTATTGTCATATGGAATAATATTCAGGGCTAACTCATTGCTAAAATATGTGCTATAAGATTAATATATGGTGCTCACCCACGACAACTTGCAGACATCTGTTTAAGGAGTTGGGCATTCTGACTATTGCTTCACAGTGTATTTAATCTCTCGTGAATTTTTTTGCAAACAGTCCACTGTAGTTCAGAAGGAACAATGATATACATAGTTAAAATACGAGAAGGAAAAATGACATTAATTACTCCACATTAATGTTGTCTTATGCACAGAAAGGGATGCACAATGCTACAACTAAAATTTTTGATAAATTATCCTGTGATATGAACTGTCAGACAGCCACCGAAGAAAAATTTGGAAACATATTGAAAAAGTTTCAGCTTGACAACTGCTACTCTGTAGAAGAATTTGTATTATTGTAATTTGTAAAGGATGGTGTGTAACAATTACTAACTCACATCTGTAAATAATGAATGTTTAGTAAGTAGCCTTATTTATAAATTAACTTGCAATGTACAGTGACTCCTTCCATATGCAAATGATCCACAGAACATGAAACTAACTAACTCATCCATGACTGTGGACATGAACCTACCCAATAAAGTAAGGTGGCACATTAGTATGCACTACATTCACACGTGGGAGGATAGGTATCCAAACCACTGTCTAGCTTCTGGGTTGTGTGATTTCCCTTAGTCATGAGCACACATATTTCACACGGCCATTATGGTAAATGTACATTCTGATGTTGGTGATATAATATAGGACACATTTGGTAGATACCTGAGTACCCCTGCCCTGTCCTTTCTTAATCCAGTCCAAGTTTGTATATATTTTATATGTAGGTATTATATCTGTGATGTATCTGACACACACACACACACACACACACACACACACACACACACACGAGTTCACTGTGGGATGTAGAAGATATTAATATTGTGATGTTGGTAGTGTTACATTCAGTGTTAAGATACAGGAGACTCTTGATTGATAACTATGGTTGACTATGTTTGTCACAGAGACCACTATAAAAATTGTGTTAGAACAAATAAGCCCTCGGTCACAAATATAAAGTCAAAATTGACCAGGTTTCGACGCTACTGTGAGTGTCGTCTTCAGAATTAAACTAACTGTTCTAAAACATATTAGGTATATAATACATTAATAAAATTAAAGTTTTTACTGACTGGAAAGAGTTGCAGTACTTACAAGTCACATTTTAAAAAATCTAAGCCGGAAAGGCGAAGTCATTAATAGTTGTAAATAAGATGGCGAGCCGCTAAGGGCTGCTCGTACTTGAGTGAACAAGGGTTGCAACAAGACCCTGTCATATCCTGGTGTTGTAATGTTGTGGGTGAGCAGAGAGAGACGGGAGGGGGGAGAGAGAGAGAGAGAAGGATTAGTGAAATGTATGCAAAATTTAACTACATATAGCTATTTTGGATATCATTGGTGGACCAACACAGTATTAAGTGAATCTTCACTGTTGTATATGGAGGCTCATGTACTATAGCCAAAAGACGTTTGTAATCATGATGTTTGAATATAAATACAGATGACAGGAAGTAATTGACTAATATTGTTAATTCAGACTGCAGGTAGAGGTTAGCTGCTTGAAGCCACTGATGTGTGTCTTTTATTTGATACATGAAGAACTCATAGTAGAATCTATAAGTTAGAAAATTTTTGTGTAATTGGATGAAATAGACTATCAAAGAAAATCACATGAACATTTAAAATTACTTAGCTTTCTATAACTAACAGTAACCCCATTACTGAAAGTTTACAGTACATGAAGCATCTTCTAAAACTTTGAAATTGTTGTTATGTTTCCGCACTTATTGAAATAATCTTTTTAATCCTTTAAATTTTTAGAAAGACTATTAGATAATAAATACTGGATAAGGTGCACTTACAGTGCCTGTGGCTCTTGCATCACATGCAGATGTTGGCAATCTGTTTACATTGGTTACAGACAGTCAGGTGACAGTATATGGTAGCCATTGAGAATCACTGACTCTAATGATTTCTGTCAGTGGAAGATATGAATTGATTAAATTTGTTTTCAATACGAATGAAAGGAAACTAGATGTGCTGACAGCTTGACCTGCACAAAGTCCAATGTCTTGGTTGGGATGAAATGTGACCATTGGCTTGTTAATTGGCAAAGATAACGAATCTCAGCCGGGAAAAAAGATTATCACAATAAACTGATGTGTAGTGTAGGCCCAAGATATATATTCATCATTCCAATAACTTACTTGTATGTCTTATTTCTGATTTTAACAATAATTTCAACAGTATGGTTAGGATTAATTACCAGTTAACTTTACTTACGAACTATAAGAGATTGCGAGTGAGAAGTTCTGATTGTCAGCTGACCACTGACTCATTGCTTGATGTAATCAGTTCCCATGGTTCACGATGCCAGTTGTTACCAATATTGGTGCACAACACAACCAGCACCTGCTTGATGTCATCAGCTGCGTACCTTATCTGTCTAAATACTATTAGTTGGTAACAGTAACAACAGTATTATGAGAAGGAAAGTTGCTATTCACCATATAGTGGAGAACCACACTGCAGCCGTGTGTGTGAGTTGTGTTTGCATGAATGTGTGTGTGTGCGCTTATGTGTGTCTATTATTGACGAAGGCCAATGGCTGAAAGCTTTAATTGTGAAAGCCTTTTTGTTGTGCGTATCTCCGACTCACCATCTCCGTTATATGGTGAGTAGCAACTTTTTTCTCGTAATATTGTTCCTATTAGTTGGTTTTATTCTCAGCAGATGGTACTAAAAACTTGATGATGTAGGGCCTATTACCTTTACAAAAAATTGACGATTTAACAGTGTTCATTCTACTGATTACAAATACCCATTTATTGATATGTTGAAGAATAATTCTGACTTTACAAAAGAAATAAGACTTTTTGCTTTGTAATTAATGGGACAAGAAATAAATTTGGAAAAATGGTGTCATTTAAATACAAAAGTAGCTTCTGTCACTGGGCGAACAGAGGAAACTGACTGAAATCTCAAGTAGGACTCATTTTATAGATTTAATATTGACAGATAGAAAATCATCTTACCTAACAGCAGCAGGAGAAAGGCATAAAATATGTGGAAATACACAAGCTTTCAGTGTCAGTGGCTTCTCGTTCTGGAAGAAGTGTGGAAGGGAAAGGAAAAGGAATGAAAGAAGAAGACTGGTGAGGTTTAAGAAATGGAAAGAGTTACAGAAAAGTCAACCAGAACTATGGGTCAGGAGAGACTTACTGAAATGGATGATAATTGAAGACTTTATAGCAAGCTAAACTATACTCAGCAGGAGGAAGGGGTTCATAATAGAAACAGACAAGTTATCTTTAGAAGTTGAGTTAAATTCATTCAAATAAAACAGAAATAATCAGTTGGGCTGAAATTGAAGAAATACAATAGCATAAGGTGTTATCTATGCAGAAATGCCTAATCTGCATTGTAATGAATATGTCCTGATAAATGAGAATTTGCTTCACACAATTTTTCAAACTTGGATTCTACTTATCACAAGCTTTCACCTTTACACTGGCCATCCATGTTTCCTTTCAGGAATGACACAAACATTGGTCATTTTCCTGCTATCTTTCCGAACTAATCTGTGGAAGTTCTCCTATTGGAAGCAACATTACCTGGGGAACGTATTTGGCTGGAGGATTCAAGACTGTTCATATACTAGTAACCACATAAAAGGGGCTGCTATTTTACAAACTGGGTTTAGTGGTTGTGTGATTATTTCCACCCTGTGAATGAGTGTAATGTAATTTGTCAGGAATAAGTAGCTTAAAATATTTTAGAAGGAAAGGAGATCATTCGCTGAGAAGCATAAGCATTGAGGCATCGACAGGTACACGCGCACGCGCCCACACACATACACACACACACACACACACACACACACACACACACACACACACACACACACACCTCTCTATCCCCCTACAAGGAGCCGACTGGATGCACAACACCATTGGTGCATTTTGGCTGGCAGGCTAGATTGAAGTTGAGGAAGTATCAGGTGGGATGGGTAGAGGGAGACATTGTTGGGGGTGAGTGGCTAGTAGCTTATACAGGGGCAGCTAGTTTGCCAGCAAGGAATGCCAGAGGAATGGGTGGCAGGTGTAGGGGCTATGTGTCTGATACATGAGTGTTTGAGCTGGTAGGGAGCAGTGCACAAGGTGACACGGTGATGTGAATTGGGAGGGGGTGATAGGATGGAAGATAGGGAAACTGTTGGGTGGAGGCTGGGGGGGCAATGGGTGACTAGAGACTGAGGCCAGGACAATTGCGGAAGCAAAGGATATGCTCCAAAGATAATTCCCATCTGCATAGTACGGGGAAAGTGACGGTGGAGGGAATGATCCAAATGGCCTGCATTGTGAAGCAGCCACTGAAATTGACCTGGTTATGCTCACATACATGTTGTGCTACTGGGTGATCAAGATTGTTCGTGGTAACATTTTTGACAGTGGCCACTGATGGACAGCTGATAGGTAATCATACCAATGTAAATACCTGTGAAGTGTTTACAAGAGAGTTGGTTTATGACATGGCTGCTTTCACAGGTGACCCAGCCTCTGATGGGGTATGATGTGCTTGTGACAGGACTGGAGTAGGAATTCTGGGTGGGTCGATTGGGCAGGTCTTGCACCTGGGTCTTCCACAGGGATATGGTCCCTATGGAAAGGGGCTGGGAATGAGAGTGGCATAGGGATGTTGTGGAGATTGGGCAGTGACAGAACACCACATTAGGAGGAGTGGGAAGGATTCTGGGTAAGGTGTCCCTCATATCAGGACATGATGATAGAAAATCGAAGCCCTGACAATGGATATGGTTCAGTTCTCCTGGTCTAGGGAGATGGTGATGAGAGAGGGTGCTACCTTGCAGCTGATCTTTGGGTTAGTGGGAAGATTAGGGTGCAGTAGGATATGGCACAGGAAATCTGTTTGCAGAATGGGTTTGAGGGGTTGTGCCTCTCTGTGAAGTCCTTTGTTAGATCTTCAGCATATTGGGCAACGGAGTTCTTGTCACTGCATATATCTAGTCCACGTGTGGCCAGGCTATATGGGAGGGAATTTCTGGTGTGTAAGGGAAGGCTGTCGCCAAAATGCAGGTGGTATTAGTGATTAGTGGGTTTAAAGTGGTCAGAGGTGTGGATGAAACCATCAGAGAGCTGAAGGTCAACATCCAGGAAGGTAGCACATTTGGTTGAGGAAGACACGGTGAAGTAGATGGGAGAGAAGCTGCTGGGGTTGAGGAAGCTCGAGGATAAGCCGTCTTGGCCTGCATCATCGAGATCATGAAGATATAATCAATGAACCTGAAACAGACCAAGGGTTGGGAAGTTCTGGGAATTTAGGTAGTTTTCCTCTAAATGGTGCTAAACAAGTTATCGTAGGAGAGTGCTGTGCAGATGGCAGTGGGTGTGCTGTGTACTTACTTACTTTTTTGTCTTCCCCTCAAAGGAAAAATAGTTGTGTCTGGATAGAGTTGGTAAGGTGTATAAGGAATGAGGTAGTAGATTTGGAGTCTGAAGGACACTGTTGTTGTTGTTATGGTCTTCAGTCCTGAGACTGGTTTGATGCAGTACCTACTGCAGCCTACATCCTTCTGAATCTGTTTAGTGTATTCATCTCTTGGTCTCCCTCTACGATTTTTACCCTCCACGCTGCCCTCCAATGCTAAATTTGTGATCCCTTGATGCCTCAGAACATGTCCTACCAACCGGTCGCTTCTTCTTGTCAAGTTGTGCCACAAACTCCTCTTCTCCCCAATTCTATTCAATACCTCCTCATTAGTTATGTGATCTACTCATCTAATCTTCAGCATTCTTCTGTAGCACCACATTTCGAAAGCTTCTATTCTCTTCTTGTCCAAACTGTTTATCGTCCATGTTTCACTTCCATATGTGGCTACACTCCATACAAATACTTTCAGAAACGACTTCCTGACACTTAATTCTATACTCAATGTTAACAAATTTCTCTTCTTAAGAAACGCTTTCCTTGCCATTGCCAGTCTACATTTTATATCCTCTCTACTTCGACCATCATTAGTCATTTTGCTCCCCAAATAGCAAAACTCCTTTACTACTTTAAGTGTCTCAATTCCTAATCTAATTCCTTCAGAATCACCCGACTTAATTTGACTACATTCCATTATCCTTGTTTTTCTTTTGTTTATGTTCATCTTATACCCTCCTTTCAAGATACTGTCCATTCTGTTCAACTGCTCTTCCAAGTCCTTTGCTGTCGTCATCGGCGAACCTCAAAGTTTTTATTTTTTCTCCATGGATTTTAATACCTACTCCGAACTTTTCTTTTGTTTCCTTTACTGCTTGCTTGATATACAGATTGAATAGCATCGGGGAGAGGATAAAGCCCTGTCTCACTCCCTTCCCAACCACTGCTTCCCTTTCATGTCCCTCAACTCTTATAACTGCTATCTGTTACATTTGTCCTCTAGCCATCCCTGCTTAGCCATTTTGTACTTCCTGTCGATCTCATTTTTGAGACAATTGTATTCCTTTTTGCCTGCTTCACTTACTGCATTTTTGTATTTTCTCCTTTGATCAATTAAATTCAGTATTTCTTCTGTTACCCAAGGATTTCTGCTAGCCCTCGTCTTTTTACCTGCTTGATCCTCTGCTGCCTTCACTATTTCATTCCTCAAAGCTACCCATTCTTCTTCTACTGTTTTTCTTTCCCCCATTCCTGTCAATTGTTCCCTTATGCTCTCCCTGAAACTCTGTACAACCTCTGGTTCTTTCAGTTTATCCAGGTCCCATCTCCTTAAATTCCCACCTTTTTGCAGTTTCTTCAGTTTTAATCTACAATTCATAACCAATATATTGTGGTCAGAGTCCACATCTGCCCCTGGAAATGTCTTACAATTTAAAATCTGGTTCCTAAATCTCCTTGATACCATTATATAATCTATCTGAAACCTTCTAGTATCTCCCGGGTTCTTCCATGTATAAAACCTTCTTTCGTGATTCTTGAACCAAGTGTTACCTATGATTAAGTTATGCTCTGTGCAAAATTCTACCAGGCGGCTTCCTCTTGCATTTCGTAGCCCCAATCCATATTCACCTACTATGTTTCATTCTCTTCCTTTTCCTACTGTTGAATTCCAGTCACCCAAGACTATTAAATTTTCATCTCCCTTCACTACCTGAATAACTTCTTTTATCTCATCATACATTTCATCAATTTCTTCATCAGCTGCACAGCTAGTTGGCATATAAACTTGTACTATTGTAGTAGGCGTGGGCTTCGTGTCTATCTTGGCCACAATAATGTGTTCACTATGCTGTTTGTAGTAGCTTACCCGCACTCCTATTCTTTTATTCATTATTAAACCAACTCCTGCATTACCCCTATTTGGTTTCGTATTTATAACCCTGTTCCTCCTGCTGCCGAACTTCACTAATTCCCACTACATCTAACTTTAACCTATCCATTTCCCTTTTTAAATTTTCTAAGCTACCTGCCCGATTAAGGGATCTGACATTCCACGCTGCGATCTGTAGAACGCCAGTTTTCTTTCTCCTGATAACGACAGCCTCCTGAGTTGTCCCTGCCCGGAGATCCGAATGGGGGACTATATTACCTCCAAAATATTTTACCCAAGAGGAGGCCATCATCATTTAACCACACAGTAAAGCTACATGCCCTCGGGAATGGCAGAAGGAAATGGGGGCCAGCAGAAATGGCACAAGAATACTCTGAAGTCTAGTGAGAAGTGCCACATCAACACTGATAACTGGTAGAATATTACTCCTGTTTGTCTGGGTTGGCATCAGCTCACACAGAATGACTGACAGCATTTTGGAGAACAAGTGCAAAAATGTGAATCAGACAAGTAGACTGCTAACTAGAAACAGAGGCAGTGTCCCCTGAACAACCTCCTTCAACTACTACCAGATGCACCCAACACAAGTCACTACAGTAGACAAGTTTTCAATTCGAGACTTTGACTGCATAATCACCTAAAGTGTCATAACCTCAAGAGACAAAGAAAGGTTACCATTTGCTGTGTTTACAACATTACTTTATATCAGAAATTATAATTAACATTCATAATCAATAGAGGAAAAGCCATAGGAATGAAATTTTATTTGTCACCATTGAAATTTGATAATGAGAGAGAGTCTTTATATCAACCAAGAAGTGTTGACCTTGCCTCAATCCTAAACACAACTGCACATATCAGTAGTATTTGGGGTTAAAATGAATCGCTAGTGGAGCACAGTCAGACTGCCTGGGTGCTACTCATGTGTAATGTCTGACCTTCTTAGTTTCCTGGGCATACATTTCCACTGCAGTGAAATCTGGTTTTAACCCATTAATTGAGATCATGGTAGTCAAAACTTATGTCTTGTTATCAATTATTTTTTCACAGAGAACTTGAAAGGGCTCATCATATGGGGACTCGATCAACTTAAATGTCACATCATGTGTGCACAGGTCTTTGATGGTGGAAGTGGTCCAACAGTATATATGTAGACATGCTCAAATTATTTGTTTGGCAGAACAAAAGTTTCCTAATAGGGAGGGGGGGGGGGGGGGAGGTTATATGCTATTTCAGCTGGCAAGCATCTCACTGCCAGATATAATTCAAGCTGTCCTTTTCTGTATTCGGCCAAGCAATATATTGTCCTGGATATGAGAGATTGTGAAGTGAAGAAATGGCCTGATGTCACAGCTCTGTGGTAATAAACAGATGTCCAGTGGATACTGAGACATTGAAATATAGTCTTGAGTTTGAGTCTGGTATGCTTATGTGCAGAAGTTGCATGCAGGATAAAGAAGAAAAGAGTAACTTTAATTCTTCATCATCCTCCTATGCATTTGAAAGTGATTCAGAATTTGATTATTTTGCCGTGACCTCATTGTTAGAAAGGACATGTGCTGGTATACTCCGTGCACCATTAACACACTCCATTGTTAGAAAGGACATATGCTGGTATACTCTGTACACCATTAACACACCTGACATCAGTAGTAAATTGAGCTGTATAGTCTTGATGTTGTAGCTGTTGCTAGTGTGTATTGATTTATGTATTAACACGATTCACGTTGTTCATCGCACTTCACATAGTGTAGACCGGGAACTGTCTGGTAGGCATGCCCGATGTAAAACTGACTGGGCACGGCCCGTGCTGCCTGAGTTGTTCTTGTTCCACTGGCAGAGGGTGCAGCCGAATTCTCATGTGCCCTCTGGTGGACGGGACTTTACTTGCGGCAACTACTGTCCGTGACGCCCCGTGCCGATGTGTGTCTCCCGCAATCTTTCTGGTGGCTACTGCAATTTATCATGATGATCGTGGGCAGAAGCTTGTGTGTCATTGTAAGCATCTGATTCCACCTGTCTGTTTTGAACCATTGTGTAATGACAGCGTAGTGTGTGACGTCACGTGGCATGGTATTTTTGAGTTGGTTTGTGTTTGTAGATGTTGTGTTGTTG
The DNA here is from genome assembly GCF_021461395.2 of Schistocerca americana. Lineage (NCBI taxonomy): Eukaryota > Metazoa > Arthropoda > Insecta > Orthoptera > Acrididae > Schistocerca > Schistocerca americana. Next base: position 876,345,485 of record NC_060119.1, read on the forward strand.
TATTTGATGGCACTCTCTGGTGTCGGATGTTGTGCTGAGTTTAGCCTGTGGTATTGGGTTCATTTAAATTTTGGTTATCACTGTGGTAACCTGAGTTTATTTGAGTCTGGATAGTCATTGCTGCAACATGGATTTGGAATCATTTGCTTTGTTTTCAGTGAGGTTTTTTTTTTGTTAGGTCTGATTAGTTTGGTGTGTGTCATTGTGTGTGTGTGTGTGTGTGTGTGTGTGTGTGTGTGTTTGTTTGTTTGTTTTGGTTTTGTTCTATAGTAATTGTGATGTTTTGTCTGTTTTTCGTTTATGATATGTTGGTTGTGTTTTAATTGATCTCGTGAATATGGGGATTTTTGGGTTTCTGTGTTGTTGGGGCTTAGGTTTCAGTGTTGTTTTGTGAGTTATGTAAGTGTGCAAAATTTGTTGTTTCTTTATTTGTGGTTTGCCAAGAGGTATCAAGAGCTATATAGGTCAAGGGAAATGTCTGATTCTGTTTTTCATAGTTGAGGGTGTCATTTTTTCGTATTGTGGGCTTTGTTTGAGCTATATAGGTCGAGTGAAGTGTATGATTCCTGTTGGTTTTGTGACTGTAGCGTTATGTGGTAACTTGAGTTTTTTTTTATTATTGATAATATTTGTTTTGGAATGGTGCAGTCTTTTGCATGTTATATATTTAGCTTGTCTCTGCCCTTAATCCTCTTTTTCCCACAGTTGCCCCATTAGTTTCATTTTATTTTTGAAGTGAGAAGTTCTTGTGCCAGTTTTATTTTTGTTCGCATTTGTTATCATGTGCATGTAGTGATGACATCGTCAACATTTTATATACGTTGGAAGTAGGTGTTTCTGCTATAATTATGATTTCACAGGTCAAAGCAGTCAGCTGGAATTGGATGCTCCCCTAATGCCCAACTTGTAAATAGTTTACCTTTGCTCAATTGTGAGCTAAAGAAGCTAATGCTGAAATTTTCAGCTTTGAATCTGATTTGTCTCCTAATTAAAGTACATTAATATCAAAGTAATAAATGTAAATGTAAAAAAAAGCTTTCAAATTCTGTTTTTCTGACAATAATTGGAATTCAAAAACCTCTTATTAAAATATGTACTGCAAACACGTTGCTGTCAAATAGTTAATATGTTCTTGTAATTTCAGATGTTACAGATTTTTCCAGCCTAGGGGGGTTTGCAAAAGATGTTGAAGGAATTGTTGGTGATGAAGGCCTAAATCTGTTAATAAATAATGCTGGAATAAGTGGAAACAAGACTGCTAAACTAGCAGATCTTAAAGCAGAAGAACTTGCTGAAATATATAAAACCAACACAATTGCTCCCATTCTGTTGACCCAGGTAAGAAACTTTTTTTTATATCTGGTGGACAATCTTAGCATAAATGGTCTAGTTAGTATTTATGACACAGTATTGTAGTGATATGTATCCTGTAACTACAGAACCAGTTTGTCACCATAATTATCTCTACATGACTTTGCTCATCATTAGTTTCTACAAAAGCTTAGTAGTACCAGGGACATACAACTTTATACTTGTTTCAGCTAAGTGATGGCAAAAAGGTTGTTTGTACAAAATTAAACTGTGAAATTTAATGTTGGTTGTTAGTTTACTTGTGCAATGAATGAATGGACATATTTTGCACTGTACATTATAGCCAAAAATTACATTGTCATTCCCCCCTTCCTCCCACCAACTTCACTGTCTTTACATGTTGTTGCCAGAATGTGTAAATCCAGAACGTTGTAACACCTTCCTAGTTCCTTGTGTGCCTCATCCCTAATGATCTAGAAATGTTAGTTACAAATCCCCTACTGGAATGCCCTCAATTAAAGATACTGCTTTGTTTCTGTGGTTATCATAGGTATAATAAGTCTATTGGATAATACTGAATGATATTTAATTATGAAAGCTCTACTATGAGTGCAAGACTTCAGTGAGTACTCGAAAGACAAAATTATACACTACATTAGTATTTCCTGACTATTTCTACAACAAAAGCAATATGTATGTGATCGTGCTAGCTACCAGCCTTTTTTTTTAGATGCAATACTTATGCATTTATTGCACTTGATTTACCCCCAATATGTCTCCTTGAAATATTATTTTAACTTTGTGTATACATCTCTCAATACTTTTACATCAAGCTTGTGCTTTTGTTTCTCCACATAGCTGTAAGGCAAAGATCAAACCCGCTCAATAATCAGAGATGTTACATCCTACAATAACTCCCTTTGTAGTTAGAATTACATATAAACTTTTTCTTCTTCCTTTAAAAAATGCTTCCCTTCGTCTGTTCCTTTCTTTCTGTTTGTTTTACTTTTTATTACTTCATCTTTCCTTCTTCCCAATACATTCTTCCAGTTATCATTTGACTGCAATGAGTATTTCTCAGCTCTGTTGTTCTCACTCTCTTTCAAGTAAAACCAGCCAGTTACAAATGGGTCTGTCTGTAGAATACACATATATTTGTGTATCCTTTTTAATTAAGAGTGGTGAAGTGCCTGCTACATTTCTGCAGGGGGAAACAGCTATGGAAGTAAGAAACAGTTAGACAAAGCTTTTGTTGTTGTAATTATGAAGTAAAGACCTTTATTCTCAGTTGCACCATACATTTGCAGAAAGCGAGTCCCCCTTCTACCCTTAATTCTACCGCTTGATCTGTTCTAACAAACAAACAAAATGTCTGTAATTACCACCACCACCTTTGCCCTGTCCCTTAATTTATTTTTCAAATCTCACCTCCTTCGGGCACTGGCTTCTGTCTATCAGATTTATCCCACTCATTTGTATATAGATATTGTGGAAACTCAATCCAGCATCAATACCAAGTGACTAAAACCACCTTCTGTGGTTTTCAGTAGTTCCTTTTCTTTATAGAAATTGACCTAGTCAAAACATTGGCATATATGGAAGGAATCTGATCATTCAGCCAGCTGCTTAATATGTTCAGTCGCTAAAAATAGCCATTTTTCTGTAGAGCATTTGATACTATTAATCTCAAGGGTACTCACACCAACCTGCATCATATGACAAGCAAACAGCCCTTTTTGTAAACAATATTCTGGAATGGCAAACTAACCTGCACAGAATGCCCATAAATCTCTCTTCGTCTACTCCAAGATTCAGAATTGAGTTGTGCACAAAACAGTAAGCATTCCAAATCATGAAAGATTGTTTCAGCCTGTTCCTTTCGTAGTCATGGATTTTGAAACTAGAATTATATTCAAATTTGGTTACTTTACTCTTACAAAATCTTAACTGTGACCTGCCCCTGATCAGAACTCCATTAAACAGGAACTTAAATTCTTCAACAGACTAGATTCCATCACTGATTTAGTCCAACTTAAAAGAACTCTCTTCAGTTGAGTCACCCTTCAGATGTTAGTGGCTTCCATCTGAGCAGACTTAGTATGTCAATGCAAAAAAAATATTGTCCTTTCAGGACCAATGACCCAATTCATTGCTACTAAGACCTTACAGAAAATATGCTATGGAACTATTTTCAGTCAACAGAAGAATGATATTTTTAACCCTTTTTAACAATAATTCTCTTTTTTGTGGATGGCTGTCATTGGCCATTCAAGTGGCCAGCTTCTCAACTGTAGGTGATGACTGTCAGTCAAGGATTTTCCATCCTCCTGTTGCTATCTCGCATCTACATTTATGCCACTTATCCTGTCTCTTTATGTACCTGCTAGCCAAAAACATACAAACATAAACGCAATAACATATTACCATAAAATTAATCATTCATCACTGGTCTGTTCTTGAGACTGCAACAACTCTTTTTAATGACTGTGACTCTCCACTTTGGTCCATCAGAAAGTGTGACAGAATAGTGAGGAAGAGATTTCAATGCGAAGTCTGTTCACATTGTCCCCATATGGGATTTTTTGTTGCAACTTACTAGTAATACTTATAACTTGCCCTATGGAGTTGTTAGAGATGGAATATGCAACTGAAATAGATTTTCTAATTTGAAATGTTCCATGTGGTGAGTGGAATTACGTGCAAAGGACCTACTTTCAATATGGAAAGCTCTGGTAATATTCTGCTTGCTACATGTTATATCATACAGTTGGCCCACAAAAGCTTAATTGAAATACAAAATTCAAGATGCACTTACATAGAAGTTACTCTGAGTTTCTTTTAAACATAATTCAAACAGTCAATTATTTCAAACTTAAAAAAACTAAAATTTTATCATCCGAAACATTGTATCTGTAATGCAACCGTATGAGGCTCACGATGTAGATTCTTATCATGAATGAATGACTTACACATGCTCCTCACAAAGACTAATAGTTAACGCATGTTATCTCAGTCAACTACTATTGACTGGCTGCTCCAGAGTGTTCTGAGCAATGCTCACAAGTGCTAAGAAAGCTCCCTCTCATAATAAAAAAAATCAGTCATAACTTTCATAATTGTAATCTTAAACAGTTGTCAAATTTTCCATGGTTACGGAGGTTTTCAGAGAAGATGGATTAATGTGAAGCTACTACTTAAATAAACATAAACACTGCAACTATTTAAATAGAGCTGGTTATAGACTCCAAATTTGCGTAATTATAACATACCATACCTTAAAGTATTACATTTTCAGAGTTAAAAATTGGCACAGCTTCATGATTTTATGAGGTGGAATCCAAAATTTTTCGGTCTGGTGCTGCCATCTGGAATGTAGGAGTAGTAGATCTTTGCACCGCTAGGTGGTGAGAGCTGCATATCTGATGAGTCAGTGTGTGGAGTGGCGTTTAGCTGGGAGGACGTGTTGCATGTCCACTGTGATTTCTGTAATACTCTGTGTTTGGTGTGTGGCAATTTTACAATGGATCCATGAACAGAACAGTGCATGTGTATCAAATTCTGTGTGAATCTCAGGAAAAGTGCTACAGAAACCCTTGCAATGATTAAACAAGTGTTTGGGGGCAGAGCATGAGCTGTACATGTGTTTTTGAGTGGCATGCTCAGTTCAGGGCAGGCATTACAGATGTCGGAGATGATGCTCACGCTGGAAGGCCCATTAGCCGCACAACACCAGACATTGTTGCCAAACTTCAACAATTCGTTCGTGCGGATTGACATCGAACCATTCAAGACATGTGTATGAAATGGGTATTGGTTATGGAACATGTCAACGACTGTTGATTGGTGAATTGGGCACGCATCATGTCGCTGCAAAATTTGTGCCAAGGATCTTAACTGCTGATCAGAAGGCACAGTGTGTTGAAGTGTGCACGGACATTCGTCAGACCGCATCTGACCTTCTTGTCACGGGTTATCACTGGCAACAAGAGCTGGATTTATGGTTATGACCCAGAGACAAAGCAGCAATCATCCCAGTGGAAGAGTAGAGGCTGTCCAAGACCCAAAAAAGCGAGACAGGTGAAGAGCAAAGTGAAGAGCATGATCATTGTTTTCTTTGATACCAAGGGAATTGTGCACAAAGAATTCATCCCACCCAACCAAACAGTGAATTCCGCGTACTACTGTGACATTTTGCGACAGCTCCGTGGAAACATGCGGCAATGACGGCCCAAACTTTAGCTTCAAGGAAACTGGCTGCTGCATCACAACAATGCGCCCTGTCACACATCCTTGCTCACCAGGATCTTTTTGGCAAAAAGCAACTTGGCCGTTGTACCCCACCCACCATACTTGCCAGATTTGACACCTTGCGACTTCACGCTACTCCCAAAACTGAAACTCAAGTTGCAAGGCCATTGGTTCAACACTCGAGAGAGGATTCAAGAAGCATTGCTGGCGGTGATAAACACCCTCAAAGAACAGGGCTTCCAGAAAATGTTTGACCAGTGGCAGAAGTGTTGGGATCAGTATGTATGTGCAGATAGGAACTACTTTGAGAGCAATGGTGACCATTAGTCCAAAGGTAAGGTTTTCAACAGATGGCAGCACCAGTCCCAAAAATTTTGGATAGCACCTGGTACATGCCAAATATTATGTTGACATGCCTAATCTCTAAGTTAATCAAAAGAGATTGTCAGTCTACCTTGTTCAGTGATTTTCTACCAGAATTTCTATTTATTTTATGATTTTGAAAAATAATAAAAATGCTTTAAAATTGACTCCAAGACAAGGTTTTTATAATCAACTATCAAACCTGGTAATGCTATGCAATTGCTAAACATGTTTGGGAATTAGATATAGATGCTAATCTCTTCCCAATCTCCTTCTCCCCCTGTCTCTGTTCACCACCTCCTCCCTTTCTCTTCCTGCTCCTTCACCCTGTCTATGTCCATTACTCCTCCCCTCCCCCCCCCCCCCCCCCCTCCTCTTCTCTGTCCATCGCCTCATCTCCCCTTTCTCTAGCCTTGAGCCTTGTTTAGCAAATGAGACCTTGATTGGAATTGAAGTTGCTTGAAATGAATGAGTAAATCAGATGGGATCATTGGTATATGGTGTGTGAGAAAGACCTCTCTGGCTGTTGGATATGTGAGGATTGTAGCTTCATTGACAGTATTTTGCATGGTTTTAATCTGTGAACAAGTAGGATTACAAAGATTCATACAATTAGATTGCATAGTAATATTCCAGTCTTAAGCCAATAAGCAATACATACAACTTCCTGTTTTCTGTTGAGACTGACTGCAAGGAAGAAAACAAAACAGCATTTTGTTGTGCAAACAATTTTTGTTTAAAATTATATATAAGAAAAAATAATATATGTGGAAGAAACAATTTGTCTAATGATTTAAATGCCCCATTATCATAGTTAAAGCTGACTGCAAGAAAGAAAACAAAACTACATATTTTCATGACACAGCAAAAAATTTTCTTTTCATAGTCAGTTTTAACAGAATACCCATACATTGTTGTTTAAAAAGAGTTTAGCTTATTTCTGTCTAAATGTTTAGTAGAATACCATTTAAAAACTTGAAGTAACTCGGTGAAGAACTTCTTCAAATGTTTGGTAACAAAAAGTCTTGTCATTATGTAGTAGTATAGATTACACATATTATTCAATTTTCAAGTTTACAGTTATTGTTTTTAACACACTTCAGCATTATGTAAACATCAGTTTTCTTGGAACCTACTACATGAGTTGGTGGCATACTCAGGACACCGTACTTTTACATAAATCTAAACGTAACAAACTAAAGTTTGTTACATAACAAAGATCTTAGTGATGTGGTGTAAAACAAATGCTGTCCACCGGTACCAGGTTACAGCTTGTGTGGTGGGAGGCTGGGGAAGTGCTACAGGGTGGTAATGCTTACTGTGTCTGTGGCATTCAACAAACCACACTTGCCTCGTGGGTCATGCCAAATAGTGAGCACCTCTGGGGCTTCAGCATTCATTGGCTGAACCTTCAGTGAACACCATGTGATGTGGTGGTGGAACATTGTGTGACACAGAGAACTGGAATCTTGGTTTAACTAACCATATCCAAAAGAGGGTAGAAAACTCTATTAAAAAAAGCCTAAACCTCAAGGTATGGTGTATGCCAGTGGGGTGGATGGCTGTGGAAACAGAAGAGTCATTAGTGGACAACCTCAGAGGAAGCTGCCATACCTCAGTTGTTGAAGACTCACACAGGAAGTGGTGTCTTTGTCTTGGTGGACTCTTATTTCCCTAGCTCTATCCATTGGTTCAAGTCACATGTGGAGGAACTACTACTATTAACGCAGGGAGGATAAATCTGTACATGTCTCTAGGAGAAACATTTTAAACTATCCAATGCCCCTGAGCTGCATGCCTGCATCCTTCACAATTAAGATTACCTTAATTGAATGAGAGCTACAGGAGTGGCTATGTTTATAACCATTCCGTGCTTCTGTGTCTCACTACCAGCCTGAAAGCAGTCGCTTCGTCAGTACATGAGTGTCATGGGTTGACAATATGTCCTACCCACAGATTTACAAAACATTGTTTTTGTGAAACACAACTACCTCTTAACTCACATGAAGTGTTGAGTGCTGAAGGGATTTCAAATTGATTCCATACTTCTAGATTTCCAGAAGCTTCTCACACTGTACCTCACAAGTGGCTTGTAGTCAAATTGTGTGCCTCAGTTATGTGAATGGATTCGTGATTTCCTGTCAGAGAGGTCACAGTTTGTAGTAACTGACAGAAAGTCTTCAGGTAAAACAGAAGTGATTTCTTGCATTCCCCAAGGTAGTGATACAGGCCCACTCTTTACAGATGCCACCAGAATAACAGAACTGTCATCTTCTCTTTTAGACAAATTTTCTCAAATATGGAGAATGGTATCACTGAGCCACTAAACGTAAACTTAGGTCTTTCAGATCACAATACACTATTAACATGCATAAATTACTCTATCCCCAAGGCAGTAAAATATAAGTGGGGATACAAAAGGCACTTCTATACAGAAAAAGTAAATACTTTCATCCAGTTGTTAGCTAATGAAGCCTGGGAAGATGTCTTTGCACAAACAACAACCGAGGAATCTTTCAATGCTTTTTCTAGTACATTCATGTCCCTATTTGAGATGTGTTTCCCAAAAAAGCTCACAAAGATCAATGTCATGCCTAGGAACACAAGCAAGTGGATAACACCTGCTATTAGAGTATCTAGTCAAACACTAAAACATATCAGTCAACTCAAAAAAGATAACAAAGATGAACACTTCACAGATTACGTTAAGACATACAAGAAAATTTACAGGAAGGTGATCAAAAAAGCCAAGACAATGCACAACGACAGTGTAATTGCTGGGTCAGCAAACAAATCGAAAGCTATATGGAATGTAGTAAAAAAAGAAATAGGCCCAAGCAAAAATGTTAGAAATCCAGATGACCTTGTTTTAAAAGATGATCAAGGTGTGCTAGTCAGAAATCCTACTTTCGCAAATTACATTAATGACTACTTCATAAATAGTCCAATCAATCTGAGTAAAAATTGTTCTAAGATTAGTAGAACATCAATCCCAGAAGAACAAAGTGTTAATTCATTATTGCTACCTCCCACGAACAAATTGGAAGTTAATCGAATAATAAAAATAATGAAGAATAAAATGTCCTCAGGGATTGACGAGATACCTTGCTCAGTCATGATGAGATGTGCTAGTGTCATATCAGACCCACTCTCACACATCATAAACATATCATTTTCAGAAGGTGTCTTTCCACAACGATTAAAAATTGCAAAAGTAAAACCATTGTATTAAAAGGGCAATATACATGAAGTGGGAAACTATAGACCAATAGCTTTATTATCGGTATTTTCAAAAGTAATAGAGACAGTCATGAAAAACAGAATTACAAATTACCTCGAGAAATTCAATCTATTGTCTGTAAACCAACACGGCTGTCGCAAAGGAATGAGTACAGAGTCAGCCATCACCCAATTCATTGAAAATATTGTAGCTGGGCTACATAAGAACAACAGTACAATAGGAATAAATTTAGACCTCTCAAAGGCATTTGATACTGTCCAACATGATATCCTGCTAGACAAATTAGAATATGTCGGTGTACGAGGAGTAGCTAAAAAGTGGTTTCAGTCATATCTCCATAATAGGAAACAGGTAGTAGAAATTGCAACAACAAACAGTAAAAACCAAAGTATTGTTTACAGATCAGATATTCAGACTGTGCCAATTGGGGTACCGAAGGGGAGTGTTCTAGGACCTCTCCTATTTCTTCTTTACATAAATGATATGAAGATTCCAGTAAATGGTACTCATATAACCCTGTTTGCGGATGACACAAACATTGTAGTAACTGACATAAACCGGGTATTGCCAATATCTGCAACCAGAGTTATAGAATATTTGCAAAATTGGTTTGAAGTGAACAAATTAACCATAAATATCTCTAAAACTAGTTATATCCATTACAGGAAAGCAAAGTCACACTCTGATCTAGATCTCAGAATACAAAATAAAGAAATTGTGAGAGTTGCTACCACAAAATTCTTAGGTGTACATATAGACGAAAATTTAGACTGGAAATCCCATATCCTGTATCTCTCGCATAAGTTAAGCTCTGCCTGCTTTGCTTTACGCGTTATTAGCTTTGTATGTAGTAGGGAATGTAGCAGAGCTGTTTACTTTGCTTATATACATTCTGCTATTACCTATGGCCTCATCTTCTGGGGTCATAGTAAGAAAAATCTCAAAACCATCTTCACTCTACAAAAACGAGCTGTTAGAATAATTACCAAAAGTTCAAGGCTAACTCCTTCAAAGGAGTTATTTAAACAGCGGAATATTCTACCCCTACCATGTCTCTATATACAGAAAAGCGTAATTAATGTAAAACGAAATATTAACAATTTCCAATCCAACTCGGATCTACATACTTACAACACAAGAAAGTGCAATGACATTCATATAAAAAGAGTTAACAAGGCTTTGGTGCAGAAACAAACAAACATACAAGGAAGCAGATTGTATAACAAACTACCGGTAAAGATAAAAGAATTAAAAAAATTGTCTTCATTTAAAGAAGCAGTATTCAAATTTTTAATGACCAACTGCTATTATAGTGTAAAAGAATACCTGGAATAGCTTCATACTAAACAATTATATTTATGTACTCTGTGCCAATAGTAATTTTTATCTGACTGTTGCTATGATCTAAATAAATAATATGTACAAAAGTGCTAGAATTGTATGTGTTATATCCAAATATCAACTGTGTATTCCATGTAAAAAGACTTTCTCATACATCAATGTAAATAATCAAAGTTGTACATGCTATTTCAATGTGGTCTGATGTTATGTAGTCTACTATGCACATCTGTATTTTGTATAGTATTGTTCACCCTATATGTGTGTATATATATACTATGTATTTTTTGCGAAATCCATGCAATGTAAATTGTCTCTGGATGTATAAATTACTACTACTACTGTTACTACTACTACTTATCTGTGTAATGATTTAGGAGACAATCTAAGCAGCTGTCTTGTATATTGTCTAGTAAAGTCATCAGATGATCAAAATAAATTGCAAAACAATTTAGAAAAGATATCTGTATGGTGCAAAAATTGGCAATTGCCTCTAAATAATGAAAAGTGTGAGTTCATCCACATGAGTGCTAAAAAGAACCTTTTAAATTTTAGTTGTGTGATAAATCAGTCAAATCTAAAGGCCATAAATTCAACTAAATACCTAGGAATTACAATAGCGAATGATTTAAATTGGAAAGAACGGATAGAAAGTGTTGGGAAGGCGAACCAAACACTGTGTCTTATTGACAGAACACTTAGAACATGCAACAGATCTTTTAAAGAGACTGCGTATGCTAAGTTTGTCTGTCCTCTTTTGAAGTACTTCTGTGGGATGTGGGATCCTTACCAGATAGGATTAATGGAGTACACTGAGAAAATTCAAAGAAGAGCTGCACATTTTGTATTATAGAGAAATAGGAGAGAGTGTGTCACTGACATGATACACCATTTGTGGTGGAATAATTAAAACAAAGGCATTTTTCGTTGCGGCAGAATCTTCTCATGAAACTTCAATCATCAACTTTCTCCTCCAAATGCAAAATGTTTTGTTGACACCAACCTACATAGGGAGAAGTGATCATCATAATAAAATAAGGGTAATCAGGGCTTGCACAGAAAGATATAGGTGTTCATTTTCTCTGTGCAGTGTTCGGCATTGGTATAATAGAGAATTATTCTGAAGGTGGTTCAATTAACCATCTGCTAGGCACTTAAGTATGATGTAGATGTAAAATTCAGTGATTTGTTTGCTCCATTTTTCAACCTGTACTTCATGAAAGGCTTTTAAATACTGCATTGTTCTTTGACGATACAAGTGTACCACTGAAAAGCCTAAACTCTTCTGTAATAATACAAGAGATGGATTGTGTTTATAGCCATTTGTGTGTTACAGAAGTCTACAGGTGGAATTTCTTTCATTTGTTTTGTATTTTTCCTTTTAAATGGCCGTTGAGTGCATAACAACTACCAAACAATAGATTATAATTTAAATGACATTTAGTTCTAAATTTTTGGTGACACTGTTGCAGGCTCTGGTTCCACTCTTGAGGAAAGCTGCAAGCCACAATGCATCTGCTCAGCTGGGTATTGGGAAAGCTGCCATTGTCAATATTAGCTCTAGCCTTGGTTCAGTGTCACGAAACACTTTTGGAGGATATTATGGTTACAGGGAGAGCAAGGTGCTGTACACTTCTATTAGTTTTACAATAAGCCTACCTTATTACATTCTCTTGTAAGCTTTCCTGATCCTTGTACAGCAAGCATTTCTTTGTAGACCAGAAGAACTACTTTGTACCAGTAATGTTTGTTTGCAACAGATTGCACTGCCTGCTATCAGGCCTACAGCTGCTTTTGAATCATCCAAGTAACAGTTTATTAGCAAGCTTCTGCCGTGTTTAAGAAATGTTGCTTTGTTCATACATGATAATGAAGTTGTGCCCATGGGCAAAAGTGACCTACTTCGAAAGTGACCTGCTGAAACTCTACGTGAGTCGGAGTAGTGTCCTGCAGATAGAGATTGCAAGTTTAAATATCAACATACACTGCTCTCTGAAGACTACACAGTAGATAGGAGATGAAATGTCAAACAGAAATCACTTGTAATACTGTTACGAAATATAAGAATGTCCTCAGCAGTGCATATTTTAAACTTGCTCTCAGAATTTGATTTGTAAAATTTGCAACCTGTTCACCATTATTATGTGGTTATAAGGTAGCCCCACTATTGTTGACTTCTCAGAATCTCATGACAGAATAAGTAGCATGTAAAAGAGTTCTCTGAAACGTAACTAAAGGCCTTAAATTGTTACATGCTGCAAAGAGAAGAAAACCTATTTCTTTGGGTGACCTTATGTAAAATCCAAAATCCTGGTACTAAGTTGCTCTTAGATGGTAAAATAAAAGGCCAAAGAAATAGGGCCAGAATATGATATCCTGATTGGAGAATATAAAAAATTGTCAACTACTAAACTCCTTCTATACTTGACAGTGAACAAAGATAAGATGAATCATGTGATAACAAATGGATATGCATACAAAGAGGGAAAAACTAACTCTACAGTATAGAAGAAATGGTCAGGGAGAAATAACTTTAATCTGCCTTTAAAAGCCTTACCACTCAGTAAGACATTTTGCTTCCACAGGTATAATATTAGAGTTGTGCAGTTAACACTTTTTCTGTCATTAGACTGTAGTAGCGGTCATTTTTCCTTTTTTCCTTGTCCAGAATTTTTGAAAGTATAAAGTAACCACATGCATGCAAAACCAGTTATTAACTTTTATTAATATGTCATTTACAATTTCTTTTGCCAATGCTTCTATGGCATGACATTAATACTCGCCCTACCTGAAGAAAAACGAAATATATTTTACATCCTCTAATTTGTACCCATGTGTGGCATCATTCTGTGAATTACACAAATAACCTTGTATAGTTGGCACTGGCAAGCTTTTTCTGATATAAGAATTGATCCAGATGTGTACTGTATTTGTATTCAATAAGATTCTAATTTGTCTAACAGAATATTAGAATTGACAAAACCAAATGCCTTGGATAACTCACAGAAGATCTCAATTGGTGTTGTTTCATCACTGAAAAATGCTGTGTACCAGTCAATTTATGAATAACTGCCTCAGCAGAATAACTCTTTTAAAATCCAAATTAATGTTACCTAAACATCATCTACAACACCGTTCATTTTCTGATGGTACTGTTCCTTCCACATTAACATGAGAATGAGTGACCACCCAAATAGGCTCTTTGGAAAGCTGATTGTCACCCTAATATTTGATGCTACACTACAAGGGAAAATGCTTGATGTGCTACAGGGCACAACTGCCACAACAACAGAAGTAAAAAAAATTAATGATACAGACAATAAAGTCCAGAATGGAATAACAACAGTGTTATGAAAGGATAGATACCTATTTGATGAGTAGCATGGTGACCAGTGTCTCTAAGCTGGCCAGAGGCAGTAGTCATGTGAGCTGTGAATGTGTGTGTGTTTTCTATTTTGGGAGAAGGCTGTTGTCAGGAAGCTTAAATGATTAACAGTCCTTTTGTAATGCCTGTCTGCAACTCAGTGTCTGCTCTATACAGGGTGAGTCACTAACTATTGCCACCAAGAATAACTCCGAAAGTGTGATAGGATCTGAAAAGTTTATGGGACAAATGTTGCATGAGAGAATAGGGGCCATAATATGACTTCTTCTTCTTCTTCTTCTTCTTCTTCTTTTTTTTTTTTTTTTTGCTAAGTGAGGTCAACTTCATAGATATGAAGGTCAACTTTTTTATGGGATACTATAGTTTGGTACTTATTTTCTGATAGCAGCTATTGAGATGAATCCAATGATGCATAGCACTAAGGTCTTGGAAGGTCAACGAAGGTCACAAAGGTGGCATGAACGTCCATTTACAGAAGGCGTTTGAAGAGATGACCATTGGTATCAATGCAGTGCTGCAATCTTCTTATCATGGATTGAGTGGTATCGTAACACTTCAGCACTTATCGAAGCACATGCTCCGACAATTCTCTCTCACATATCTTCAGGTGTAGTTGGTACATCTTTATTAACAATGTCTTTTATCAATCCCCACAAGAAAAAATCTAGAGGTGTCAAGTCTGGCAAATGAGCCGGCCATGACACATCTCCTCCACATCCAATCTAATGATTTGGGAATTGTCTCTGCAACTCATTTCTAGCCATGAGCAAATAATGTGTCGGACATCCATCATGTTGATACCACATTCTGTTCCTTGTTCCTAAAGGTATTTCTTCCAATAACAGACCTAATGTTTCTTGCAGGAATGTGGTGTACTTCCTACCATTAAGATTTCCTTCGATGAAATAGGGGCCTATAATTCTGTCCTCCAGAATCCCACATCATACATGCACCGATCACGGTTTTTGGTGTGCAACTTGCCACAGCCAACATGGATTTTCAGTTGCCCAATAATGTATGTTATGGAAATTAACATTTCCATGGTACTTGAATGTAGCCTTGTCAGTAAATAAAATCAAATTAATAAATGTGTCATCCCTCTGAATCTGAAGTTGAGCCCATCCACCAAATTCAATGCTATGCAACAATCTGTACCAGTTAATTCTTGGTGGAGACTGATATGGTAAGGATGATATTTATAGCAATGCATAACACGAACAACACTACTCTGGCTCATGCCAGATTCCTTTGCGATTTGACGTGAACTAACACAAGGAACTCGAACCACAGGGGCAAGACTACCAGTTTCCGTTTCATTGTTAGTAGCTTTCCTTTGATGGATATGTTTCTGATGCATTAAAGATTCAGTTGTTCTCAATTTATCGTACACATATTTAAATGTATGACGTGTAGGGTGAGTGCGTTGAGGATATCTTTCATTGTATAAGTCTCTAGCTTTCACTGAATTTCGTTGGCATTCTCTATAAATGAGAAACATATCGACTTGTTCTTCAAAGGAATACATCATTCACATTCACTTGATTCGATGATACTAGTCTTACCGTTCCGATTAGTGTTGTATTGCAAAAACGTCGAATGGTGTTTAAATGTCAGTGGCATGTTAGATGGATACGCCGTATTCAGCGAATATTTACTATGTGCACGATATACAAGAGAGAATCATCAGAGCATGTGCTTTGATAAATGCTGATGTGATAAGGAATACCACTCAATCCATGATAAGAAGATTGCAGCACTGCATTGATACTAGTGGTCGTCACTTTGAACACCTTCTGTAAACGGATGTTCATGCCACCTTTTTGACCTTCGTTGACCTTCAAAGACCTTACTCTTACACATCATTGGATTTGTCTCGATAGCTGCTATCAGAAAATAAGTACCAAACTATAGCATCCCATTTAAAAAAGCAAAGTTGACCTTCATATCTCTGATGTGACCCCACCTAGTAACAAAAAGCCATTGTCATATTATGGGCCCTGTTGTCCCATGCAACATTTGTCCCACAAACATTTCAGCTACTATCATACTTTCGGAGTTATTCTAGGTGGCAATAGTTAGTGACTCACCCTGTATAGTGAGTAGCAATTTGTGTTTTTCATAACAGAATTAATGATACCCTTTTCCTTGTTGAGGGTCCAACTACTACCTCCCTCTAACCAGTCCTGTTGAGATACAGGATACTGTTATAGCTGTTGATGATCATAGCAGGTGCTCCAACAATGCAAGCATCACAAATCAGTGGTCAACCTTACCACTTTTAAAAGGCTCTCTGTGTTTGAGCATGCTACTTTATAAAATGGCAAAAAGTGAATGCTGGGAAAGATATGTAGCCACCATAAGGACCATGTTCTATTTCACCTTTGGTTGCCAAGTGACAACTTCTCTATTGGTATTGTTCTTACTGAACCTACACTTCTCAAAACATATTGCAGTGTACTTCCACTGAAGCAGCTGCATCTTAGAATATTTCCCCCAGTTTGCAAATACACAAAAGGGAGTGGAGAATAACAATGTCTACTTACTTCACAATATTTTTAATGATATAATGTCCCTTTGTGCAGCTAGAAACTCCTCTGCACTTTGGCTGTGTGCCACAACACTCATTTCCAGAATCAAATGCAGTAAAATTTAACTGTGGATAGCTAATGCTAAATCCTTACAATCTATAATTGCATTTAGCATTAGCATGATTCCACAACCCAGTGAAGGGAAGCCACAATTGATGCAGTCTTGAAACTGGCTAAAAACCCATATGAGAGGAATGCACTGAGAGTAATTAGTTTTCTTGAATGAAAGTATTTTAGGAAGGCCAGTCTACTACTGACTACTGAATTCACATATAGTGAACTACATAGGTGGCTTCTGAGCATCGCAACACCACATCACTGTCCTCTTTCATATGAGAAAAGGTGTTGTCTTAACATACTGCTACCATATCATCATCCTATTGTAAGGGTGAGGCATCAGAGGCCCGCTTCCAATCTTTAACTGGAGCTTTCACTCCCACTTGTCATATTGTGTTCATGTTGCTGCATCCCACAGTACTCCTCATGTCGTACACAGAAGAATGGGGTCTCACAGGGATCTGTGCTGAATTTGACCTCTTTTCCAATTGTAATCAGTGGTCATATGAAGCCTTTGGGACCTATGATAACTATTCCTCTATGTTTGATGACATTTGTATTGATTACAGCTCTTCAGCTATGAGTTTCATGGAACACCAGTGGCATTACTCCATAAGGAAAGTGCAGTGTTGATCTCTCACCCATGGTTTGCAAATTTCCACTATCAAAACAGGTGTTACGTACATATCCTGCTATACTTTCCTTAATTGATTTCGGAAATTCCTTATTTACTAATTCAGTTTGATCAGATATCTCTTTTTGGATGACATAATTATTCATAGCAATTTCATCATATATCTGATTTGTAAGGCCTTCTATTGATCTCTGCAGACTTAGCCATACAGATATTTAATCCACTGGAAGCATCTTAAACAGCGATTATTTACTTTACATGAAAATTAATCAGAAAATTTATATTAATTTTTGCTGTAAGAACTGAAAAAACGCTGCAAAATTTTAGAAGTGTCAAGTATTGTTTTTGGTGAGTTTGTTACGACTAAACAAGGATTTACAAGTGGTATAAGTGTTTCAAAAAAGGCTGTGAGGACATTGAAGATGACAAACACCCAGGAAACATCGTCAAACATCGAAATTGTGGGAAAAGTGAAAGAAAAGGTTATGAACACTCACTGAACCACAATCAGAGAAATTGCTGATGATTTTGGCTTGTCAGCTTACTGATGTCATGAAACTGATTCCAATGTTTTGCAGATGAATGCGAAGGTATGCTCACTGTGTTCTTCAGTTTTAAAGGAATAGTGCATTATGAGTTCTTACCACAAGGTTGAATGGCTAGTAAGGAGTACTACTTTCAAATTCAACACCATTTGCATGCATGAGTCTGAAAAAAATGCACAGGTTTGTGGGGACATTATCCATGGCATTTGAAAACTCAATATTCACCAGACGGTGTCCCATGCACCTTTTTTCTTTTCCAGAAAATAAAGAAAACTGTAAAGAACCATCTTCCTATAAACATGAATGAGGTTAAAAAAACCATCACAAAAAGAGCGGAAAGTTTTATCTAAGGTCGACTTCCAGAAGCGTTTTGGGAGATTAGAACAAGTACTGGGATGAATGTATAGTATCTATTGCAGACTATTTTGAAGGGGATAACATTGATGTAGACAAATAAATCAATTTCTCTCCAAAAATCAAAAAAATCCATTAACACACCACTAATGTAAGACTGTGTATCTTTAATGACTTCAAAGATATGAGGGTTGTTTGAAAAGTCCTCGGAATGGATAGTAAAAAAGTACCTACATCACTGAAACTTTTCTTTAGTCTCCATGTGGTTTAATGCACTTGGTCCAACAATATTCCAGTGCCTTGACCCCATCTCGAAATTGACTTTCCTCCAGGCCTGCAAAATAGTTGTCAGCTCTGGCTATCAGTTCTTTGTTTGAAGTGAATCTTCATCCACCAAGAAAACTTTTCAGTTTTGACAAGAGATGGAAGTCTGACGGAGCCATATCAGGTGAATAAGGTGGGTGCGGCAACAATTAATACCTTAGTTCGTGTAATTTTGCCATGGCGACAGCACGTGCATGTGGGTGCATATTGTCTTGATTGGAAGATGACTTTCTTCCTTCCTAAAATTGGTCTTTTTTCAAGCATCTTTTGTTGCAATTTGTCCAGGAGGTTAGCATAGTATTCTCCAGTAATTGTTTGCCCAGTGGGGAGATAATCTACCAACAGAATCCCCTTTGCATCCCAGAACACTGATGCCATGACATTTCCCGGAAGGAATTGTCTTTGCTTTCTTCGGTGGTGGAGAATCAGCATGTTTCCACTGCTTTGACTGTTGTTTTGTCTCTGGGGTATAGTAGTGTACCCAAGTTTCATCTATGTTCACAAACCGGTGCAAAAAATCTTGTTTGTTTCTCCTAAAACATGTCAAACATTGTTCCGATGCATCCATTCACATGCGTTTTTGATCCAGTGTCAAGAGTTGTGGCACCCATCTTGCAGATAATTTTTTCATTTCTAATTCTTCAGTTAAAATATGGTATACCCTCTCAGATGACATCTGGCAAGCATGAGCAATTTCACACACTTTCAATCGGCCATCCTCCATGACCATTTTGTGCACTTTTGCAATGATATCTGGGGTAGTGACACATCTTGGCCAACCACTGCACAGATCATCATCTAAGCTCTCCCAACAAAATTTAAATTCATTTGTCCCCTTGGCAACAGTTGAATATGAAGGAGCAGTATATTCTGGAAATCAGCATGGATGTCCTCTGCTTTCATACCTTTCTTTACAAAGTACTCAATCGCTGCTTGGACCTCGATTTTTTTTTTTTCCATCTTTGCAAATCACTACGTGGGAACAACAACAGAGCCACATCACTGCCACAGCTCTCTTCCAAGAGCAATGATGTGGCACGTTTTTACAGGCAACAGTCCAATGAGTATCACATGAACAACTCATTGCACTAGCACTGACCTCTTGTGATGATTCTAAGAACCTTTCCAACCACCCTCGTAATTTTTGTTACAGGTACATAATAACCCACAGAAGAATCAAGAAGTTTTCTCCTATTAAATTCTTTGAAAGTCATAACATTTTATTATTTGTCTACATAGGACCCTAAATTCTCTTAACTCTGTGTTAATTAGTTATCAAAGATTTCACATAAACTCTTTCAGTTTTTGTATTCACATAGTTTTAAGTATTCTTTTTTAATAAAATTTAGGGTAAAAGAGCATTTACACTGTCCTCGGCTGCCACATTGTATGCTTATGTGGGTAGCAATTAATGTGATGAATGATGGGAACTAAATACATTGAATCTTGAATTGATTATCAATAGCCAAGGAGAAAGCTCATTCATAATTTCCTGTGGTTCATCAATAAAGTTGGCTGGTATTTTGTTCTATTAGATTAGAATTTAACCACATTGTCAAAATTTTCAGCAAAATGGAAGTAAGGTAAACTAATAGGGGTCAATTCTAGTGTGCGATAAACTTATGGGTGCAATTGTATGCTAGAACTTATCGAAAAGTAACACATACTGTAAGAACCTCGGAGTGACAGTAATGGTAAAATGTAGGAAATACAACAGACAGTAACAAGATGTAGCTAAAAATCACAAAAAAGTATGAAACATGGAATTGACAACTATAATTGAGCTATATAGCTCAAGTACACAGAGTGATACCAAAAAAATTAAAACCTAAAATAAATCACACTACACATCTAATAAGAACTTATGAAAAGTAATAAAATGTGGAATGGACCACTTGAACTGAGTAGACAGAGCTGACAAAAAATAAATCCTAAAAGGAGTTATACCACATTTGGGAAAAACAGTCAAATATTTACAAGAACCCAAATTATAAATGTGATTGCTATTTGTTTCACGCACAACAATTTAAGCTGTGCTCTTAGATTCCTGCTAACCACACCTTGGAAATCGTGACATATTTTGAATAAACAGCATAATTTATGCTAGTTATTAAGACAACCACAGGTAACATTTAATATCAAACTGCTTACAGCTTTCACATCATAAACTTAGGATGTCATGGCTCAAAGCTGAGAATTGGAATCACACACTAGAATTAACCCTTAGTTCCTCCCCATTCAGAACTCCACTTTTCTGTGGGTGTCCCATTAATTTGTGTATTTAGTATTAAGAATTTCAGCAATTCTGTAATTTGTGATTACTTTTTGTGCCACATTCACCATTTTGAAATTTTGTGTGTGTTGCACCTTTATGTCCGGTGTGATGCCAGTGGTCAAAGCTGACATATGGAATCATACTCTAGAATTTATCCCAAATGGTTTATTGCAATAATGAACGTATATCTTGGGCTACACTACACGTCAATGTATTACGGTACTCAAACATCTGTGTTGAAATTTGTTCGCTTCACCAGCTCACAATCGAATTGCCACATTCCAGCCTAACCTAGGCCTTGGGTTTCCTATAAGTCAGCCTACCAGCACATCTAGGTTTTTACACCTACTCACACAACCAAATTGTCGTATTTCATTCTAACACAGGTCTCAGGCTACACTATAGGGCAGTCTGTCAGACCATTTAGCTTTCTTCCATTCTCCATAGTGAAAATAAATGCGCTCATTTCATATCTTCCACTGGAAGATTATCATTAGATTCAGCAGTCTCATTAGCTACCATGTCCTATCACTCAGTTGTCTATGACTGACATCAACAAAATGCTAACATTGGCATGCGATGTGAGAGCCACAGACACCATAAGTGTACTTTAGCCAAGACCTCACTTAATAGCACATTTTTTGTAATTGATCACTTTGAGTAAAAAAGTGTTTATAATTGGTGTGCAGAGCGTTTTTATGGTCATGTTTCTGTCAGTGATGGATTTCGTTAAGGTTGACGAAAATCCATTGTCGTTCCAGAAAATAGGTTTGGAATATTACCTACCATGAAATAAAGGCTTTCTTAAGCATATTGAAGGCTGTAGTACATTTGGTATAATGGTAAAAAAATACCTGTTCCCAGTGTATCCTTCACAGTTTTTTGCGAAGCTCAAAAACAGTATCTTCACAATTGGGGTAAGGAAATGTTCAAAAAATTCTTCCAAGGAAATTCAAAATCTTGTGCATTATTGAAACAGGAGACAAAACTGGATGTCTTGCTATGATCCAGAAAGTAAGTAGCAGTCAACTGCTTGGGTGTACCAAAATTAACCAAAACCAACCAAAGCAGTTCATTCGCAAAACACTTCCAAGGAAATGATCACTCAGTGCTCAGTTACACACTGAACACGTTGTGACCATTTCTTTAGAGGACCAAAGGACAGTTAATGCTAAATAGTATACAACAATTTATTTTCTGCAGATCTTTGATCCAATCAGGAAAACAGTCGAAAACCCCATATTGGTCTTTATCATGACACTGTCAGCAGCCACAGAGCAGAGAAAGTGGTGGGTGTCAAAACAACCAACAATTGAATTGAGTGTGTGGTCAGCTAATGGATATGTTGACAACAGGAAAAGCAAGATGTCAATATTTATGTCAGTTTGTAAAGTGAAAGAGATTGCCACAGATCAATGAATGGTTGTTGAGTCCTGAGTGAAATGCAAAATCAAATACCTTATTTTTTTGTTGCCAGGAAGTCTCACCTGTCATTTTACAATAAGCTACTTCAGTGTGTATGTAGCTCTACAGAAATGCCTTGTGCTGCAGTGAAAGCTGGGCAATGAAATACTGTTCCAGGGAATGATCTTTGAAGAACAAGTTTTGTAGCTTAGGGAAATAAGAGTTTTGAAACACTACTATTGGTAAATAGCATAAGATATGTTGATCCCAGTTAAGAACTATTATTTCACTGTTGATTCATTGTCTTCTGCTTAGATGAGCACTAGCCTAAAGCAAGCCACATCATTTCTCAGAAGCCCAAAAACCATATTTTTGGTATTCACATAATTATAACCATCCTGCATGCTGAGACAATACAGAAGCTCTCTGGCAGAGAAACTGTAATGGACCCACCACTGCTCAGGCAAACAAGAACATACAGAAACATTGCTATAGATTCATTTAAATTCTTCCATCATCAACACATGTAATCATGTAATGAAATCAAAATAACTTAGTTGAAGAGTAGCTCTTCATTTAAATGAATGAGCACACAAAGTACTAGGTATGTTTGAAAGAGGCTGACTTTTAAATACATATGTTCTGAAGGGTAGTAGAAACCTGAACATATTAAAAAATTCGTCTAAAGAGATATATTGACTATGCCATACTGTGGAACTTTATAGTTGAGAGTGTTTAATTTATTCATAAAATTTTAAGCTCCCATGATAAAGGAAATGTCTCAATGATGTATAAAGCATTTGGGTATGGGTATATATTGCTTGAAAACAAAGATAACAGCAGCAAGCTCTCTACTTGAAAAACTCCTAGATGTCACATAAGGCTAGAAGACAGCACTATATTAACCACACCACATGATTTGTCCACTCTTGAACTCATCTAGCTGGCATCCTGCTGTCAAACGTGTAGTCTAGGCATCGTGCGCATTCTTGTGATGCTCTTGTGACACTATCCACTTTTATATTGGCTGGAATGGCCATTTGCAGCCTTCTTGTATTAAAAAATGGGTATAATGTCATGGCATCACCCATGCTCCCCGAATGTGCAGCCAACTGTGCAAAGGGAACATTGGCACAGTTGACGGTGTGCAACGTATCTACCTGTTTGCAGTGGATTGGTTGGGTCCTGGGTGCAGCTCTTTTTATGGTGATCATTTAATAAAGATATTGTGACTTTTCAAGCTGACCGAATAGTTTTCATTTCCTCAGGATTTGTTTGCAATGGTAAATTACATGTTTTTATTGTTACTTGTTCTTTGGTGTGAATTAAATTATCCACATTCCAAAAACTGGTGCATTTAGCCTAGAAAGTAATGTTATGTAATACTTGTTCTGTTTTAGATGTTTACAATCATAATATCCTTCTTTTCAACAGATTCATTACGTCCAGAGGTGTGATGGATGCAAATACTCAATCAGTTTTAGATGTTGGCTATCTCCACCATGAGGGACTAAAATGAGTACACTATAATGACATTCAAATGAAATTAGAAACTGATCTCTTTGGAGATGCCACATTAGATTTTGTCATGTTTCGTTGTTTAATATTATAATCTTCTGCTTATGACAGTATGCTGTTTGAAGGCAGTTTTGCATTTCAACAAACACATCACTCTTGGTACAATTTGTTATAATTAAATGTCAGTTAATGAGACAGCCGCAGTAAATGCCTTCGGGAGATCCAGAAATGTATAATAATATTGTTGAGAGTTGTATATTTTCACCATCGTATTGTGGTTACAGACGTGGAGTTGCAGAATCATAAAAGTAGGCTCCCATCCTGCTATATGCTAATAATTGTGTCCACTTTTGCAACAGGCTCTTCAACTTTCTTATTAATGTAATGTAAATATGTTTTGGAGAACATTTGATGTTATTTAAATATAAGAGCGTGCTCTCTCAGGAATGAGTTTCTTCAAGTTTGGAAAATCCAGAATGGAATGAAACAATATTATGAAAAGGAAAGTTGTTCCACAAAATTTTGAGAGAACTGCTGGGTGTTTGTAACTTCCTGCCACAATAGTTTGCTGCAGAGTCTTCTGGCCATCTTCATATGATACTGAAGATGACCAGAAGACTCTGCACTGAAATATTGTGGCAGGAAGTTACAAACGTCTGGCAGTTATTCCGAAATTTTGTGGAACAATATGTACGCCGGGAAAGTTTTAAATCTCACAAAAGGAAAGTTTCTACTCACCATATAGCAGAGATGCTGAGTCGCAGATAGGCACAACTAAAAGACTTTTCCAAATAAAGCTTTCGGGCCATAAGGCCTTCGTCAAAAATAGAGAACACGCACGCACGCACACGCCCACACCCACACACACACACACACACACACACACACACACACACACACACACGCAATTGCAACTCACACAGTCTAAAGCAGCTGTAGCCACACAGTTTCATCTTTATATGAACTTCCTTCAGGTAAAAAATTGCTACAGTCTGGAAGATAACTATGCAGGGATGGACAGAAACACACCAAAAGCACAACATGTTGCCAGGCTCATTATGTTATAGGAAACCAGTTGGCATTTAAAACAGCTCCTAGTCATCTTGGAATGGATAAATACAGGTCCTGTATGGTTTTCAAGGGAATCTTACACCATTCTTCCTGGAAAGCAGTCACAAGTTCCGGTAACAATGACAGAGGTTGATGGCGAGCATGCACACGTCTTTCCAAAGTAGACAATAAAGCCTCAATAATATTTTGATCTTGTGACTGTGGTGGCCAGGAGAGATACAATAACTCATCCTTGTATTCACAAAACCAGTTCCGGATTATGTGAGCTGTGTGAACTGAGGCACTGTCATCTTGAAACAAAGCATCACCATTGGGGAACAAACATCGTGCTGTGAGATAGTCCTGATGAGTCAAAATGGTCACATAATCCTTGGCAGTAGTGCGACCTTGCAGAGTAACCATGGGATCCATGGAATACCACACTATGGCCGTCCATGTCATCACAAAAACGCCACCATGTTTCACTCTGGGGACATAAACTAGGCTATAACTTGGAAACAGTCTAAAACAAGGCTCATCCAACCAACTGATTTTCTTCCTTCACTTCAAAGTCCCAGTTGTATGGCATCGGCACAACATCTTCCCTGTTACATGCTTTTGGAATTCCAGCTTGCCCTGCAATTCCAAGCTCATGCAGTTCCCATTGTGTTGCTTTAGTGCTAACAGGGTTTGCTAGTGCAACATTTAGTTCTGCAGTGACTTTTGCACTTGTCATCCTCTTTATTTTTCATCACAGTCCTCTTCAAAAGCAGTCTGTCACAGTCACTCGGCACACAATTTCATCTATGTTGTGATGTAGTACTTTCACTGATCAAATACTAAATGCAATGAATAACCAACCATCACCCATTGGGATATTTTGTGATCTCTCAAAGGCTTTTCATTGTGTAAATCATGCAATTCTTCTAGATAAGCTTAAATATTGTGGTATGAGTGGGACAGTGCACAAATGGTTTAATTCATACTGGAAGAATGCAGAAGGTTGAAATTAACAGTACAAATAGTCTACAAAAACCAGCAGAGTCCTCTAACTGAGGCGGTATCAAGAATGGTTACCACAGGGTTCAGTCTTGGGTCCCTTACTGTTCTTAATATACAGGGTGTTACAAAAAGGTACGGCCAAACTTTCAGGAAACATTCCTCACACACGAATAAAGAAAAGATGTTATGTGGACATGTGTCCAGAAACGCTTAATTTCCATGTTAGAGCTCATTTTAGTTTCGTCAGTATGTACTGTACTTCCTCGATTCACCGCCACAATTTTCACAATCAACATGTGTGGGCTGACGAGAATCCACACGCAATTGTGCAATCACATCATCAACACAGATCTTCTGTGAATGTTTGGGCAGGCATTGTTGGTGATGTCTTGATTGGGCCCCATGTTCCTCCACCTACTCTCAATGGAGCACGTTATCATGATTTTATACGGGATACTCTACCTGTGCTGCTAGAACATGTGCCTTTACAAGTACGACACAACATGTGGTTCATGCACGATGGAGCTCCTGCACATTTCAGTCGAAGTGTTCGTACGCTTCTCAACAACAGATTCGGGGACCGATGGATTGGTAGAGGCGGACCAATTCCATGGCCTCCACGCTCTCCTGACCTCAACCCTCTTCACTTTCATTTATGGGGGCATTTGAAAGCTCTTGTCTACGCAACCCCGGTACCAAATGTAGAGGCTCTTCGTGCTCATATTGTGGACGCCTGTGATACAATACGCCATTCTCCAGGGCTGCATCGGCGTATCAGGATTCCATGCGACGGTGGGTGGATGCATGTATCCTCGCTAACGGAGGACATTTTGAACATTTCCTCTAACAAAGTGTTTGAAGTCACGCTGGTACGTTCTGTTGCTGTGTGTTTCCATTCCATGATTACTATGATTTAAAGAGAAGTAATAAAATGAGCTCTAAGATGGACAGTAAGCATTTCCGGACACGTGTCCACATAACATATTTTCTTTCTTTGTGTGTGAGGAATATTTCCTGAAAGTTTGGCCATACCTTTTTGTAACACCCTGTATATTAACGACTTGCCACTCTATATTCATGAAGATGCAAAGTTAGTTCTTTTTGCTGATGATACAAGTATAGTCATCACACCAAAGAAGCAAGAATCAGCTGAGGAAATTGCAAATAATGCCTTTCAGAAAATTATTAAGTGGTTCTCTGCAAATGGACTGTCATTAAATTTTGAGAAAACACAGTTTATACAATTCTGTACAGTAAATGGCATAACACCATTGATAATTATAGACTATGAACAGAAGTCTGTTGCTAAGGTAGAATACTCAAAATTTCTGGGTGTGTGCATTGATGAGAAATTGAATTGGAAGAAACACATCAATGATCTGCTGAAATGGTTAGGTTCAGCTAGTTATGCTATTAGGGCTATTGCAAATTTTGGTGATAAACATATCAGTAAATTAGCCTACTATGTCTATTTTCATTCACTGCTTTCATAAGGCATTGTATTTTGGGGTAATTCGTCATTAAGAGAGAAAGTATTAATTTCACAAAAACATGTAATCAGAATAATTGCTGGAGCCCACCCAAGATCACCTTGCAGGCATTTATTTAAGGAACTCGGGATATTCACAGTACCTTCACAATACAAATATTCACTTATGAAATTTGCCATTTATAACCCATCCCAATTCAGAAATAACAGCAAAGTGCATAGCTACAACACTAGAAGAAAGAATGATATTCACTATTCTGGATTAAATCTCACTTTGGCACAGAAAGGGGTGAGTTATGCTGCCACAAAAATCTTTGGTCATTTGCCAAATAGTATTAAAAGTCTGACAGATAGCCAACCAACATTTAAAAGCAAATTAAAAGAATTTCTGAATGACAACTCCTTCTACTCAATAGGTGAATTCTTAGATATGAAGTAGCTAATAAATAAATTAATTAATTATTTTGTGTAAAGGAAACTTATGTTAAATTGACACGTTCCACATCATTACGAAATGCTGTATTCATGACTTACAGAACAAGGATTAATGTATGTATGTATGATGTTTTTCCACTTTTGCCATATAAGCTTCATCTACTGTGGCTACAGACCCACCCACCTTACAAGCACCAATAATTTGCCTGAATTCGAATTCACTTAGCTCTAACATAGTGCACTTACAATGACTCAGAACACTGCTCTGATCATGACTGACACTTGCAATGTATTTAGGACATTGGACAGGTACTGTTCATGTTCAAACATAAGAGTGCAACCTGTCAACTTCTGCATTTATGTTCAAGCATGCATTTCTTGTGGTGTCTCCATATTTTTGTCCAACCCCATGTTTTCCAACACCAATTTTAAAGTTACTGAGAACTGTCCAGTTAAATTGCTTTCTTTTGTTTTGTTTTCAGGCTGCTTTGAACACATCAACACGTTCTATTAGCCATGAATTAGCTACTGATGGCATACTTGTAATGACCTTACATCCTGGTTGGGTCAAGACTGATATGGGAGGAAAAGAGGCTGATCTTACTGTAGAATTTAGTGCTGCAGAGATAGTGAAAACACTCTTCAAATTGGGCAAGGAGCATCAAGGAGCATTCCTCCAGTATGATGGCTCTGTTTTGCCATGGTAACGAATGCTTTCAAAATGGTTTCATGGCAAATATTTCTGGCTATATAAAACTTTTTCTGTAATCATTGTCTTCTATATTTTTGTCTATAGCTCTCGCCCCAGAAATGTTGGGATTTTGATTCATTCTGATTTCATTGCACATTTCATGCTTTATTTTCAGCTTTCCTGAAGAGTAATGCCTTTCCTCCTCTGTGTGCTTTTCAGTTGTAGTGAAACAACCTCTATCCTCCCTCTCCTCATGCATTTGGTTTTCCTTCCAACATTTTGTAGTACTTTCATTAACATTCCCTAACAATGTTTTACATTAACTAAAAAAAAGCCATGGGCCATTATCACTTTCTGTCCATAAACAATGTGACATTGTAATGTATTTTCAACACTTTTATTTTAATCAGCTTTCAACAACAGGGCTGTTTAGTGCCTTAAAGCTATGCTGAAGCTGCACGCCAGATATCAATTGCCTTTTCTCCCCCCCCCCCCCCCCCCCCCCCCCCGCCCTCTTTTCCCCTTGGTTGGTTGATCAAATCACTCATGCTTTATCAAAAATAAAACAAATGTATTATGTTGATATTCATATGAATAAAAAAACACATTGAGGCAGATTCTAAAGCTTTACATTTGGCAACCCTATATGACCCATAAATAGAAATGGCCAAATACTAACACATGAAAGTAACAGTTAAATAAAATACAATTTCTAATGTTATCTCAATAGTAATTTTCATCTGAAATATTTTACGCCAAATGAATTCTTGTTATGGTACAAAATAAAAAACAATGAAGAAAAAGTATGTAAGGAGGAAATGCCTTCATTTTTAAGGGGAAAATAAAATATTGATCGTGAGTTATACATTGAATGAAGCATATAAGTTACTATCAACACAGTGGTTTTATCCACATAAAAGGTAGTTAATGCTTGTGATTTATCAGAACATGACAGCACAAATGAAGTGGGATAAAAGCTTGAAGTATTCTGTTCAGCTGTAAAGCAGTAGTTCAGTTACGCAGTGTGGTGTTTTGTAGTGGTTTATTACTTAAGTACCTTCAACCAATTGATTTCTGTAGTATACATTTTGTCAGTTTGTTTCAAAAATATGAATGATGTGTAAATAAAAGTTATGTTGAAATACTTTACATATACATAATTTTTTAAAGAATAACAGGTAAATACTTAACAAACAACACACAAACATGCAATAGATACATGATTTTGTTCTGTGAAATATCAGGTCACTTGTTTCAGTTTTCAGAATTGTGTATCACTATGTTGTTAATTGTTTTATTTTTATATGTAGTCACACATTTACTTTTGCAAAAAGCATATATTTTTGTAAATGATAAATTTTTTAGGGACTTCGATTCACTATGAAACTAAGATATTTGAGAGCTTTTCTTACCTGCAGTTATTGACTTGCTTTCATTGGACATCACTAATAGAGTGTGTACTCTTGACACACCTTCTAGAAAAGTAGGTTCAACAGTTAAGAGAGCTTAGAAAAATTGCTGTGTATGATTTTTTGTCAATGCACGCTTTATCCTTACTTTCATTTCCTTACACCCTTTGAAAAATCTGGACTTCAATGCAATAATAAAATAAAAACATGACTCCAGTGTAGCAAATCTTTCCAAACAAGCTTTTTTACTTTAATTTGTGTCACAATGATGTGAGGCACAAAGGTATTTTGCTGAAACACGGTGGTTGTTCCTGTCATATTTGTAGCCGTTTTGTGTGTGATTTATTATCCTTGTTGCACTGTGTTGTGTTGACCAACATGCCAAAGCTATGCAGTATGTTTAAGATTGTGCTGCTGTTTCATCTATATTTTATGTGTATTTGCCTCCACATGAAATTTTGTTGATTTTGGAGGACGAGATTTTGTACAGATCATTTATTAGTTTAAAGAGGATCCTCCTCTACTCTTAGTTGATCAGTACACATACAATGTGATTGATTTTGTCCCAGTGTCAAACTATGTTAGTTAGTTTTTTGGCATTTCATGGTATCTATCATCATTAACTGTAAGAAAGTAAAGTATGGCTTAAAGCGATCATCCTTTTCTGACACAAATACATGATCTGCCACTGTTTATTGAAGTTGTACAGCTAAATGTGTATTACATGACATGTGGATTTCTATATGCCAAGACCAGTAATACATCATGATGATCGTGGTGGTGATGATGATGATGATGATGATGATGATAATTTCATGTGGCTCAATTGCTGGTGCATGTCTTTCAGTTAACCTACCCCCATTATTCCACTGCAGCAAGGGGGTCTACAGTTTAAATTGGAACCTGAAGCATGTGTCATTTTTGGAATATTTATTTATTTATCGCATCATTGGGAGATGAATGCTAGGTTAAAAGACAGACAGAAAAATCTTTGGTCCAATCAGGGCTAGATCCCACAATCTTTCCAAGTGCACACTTTATCACCAGGTCCAGCTGTAATCTGTGATGTATACTATTGAGATGTAGTGGCATATCTTTCAGTCACTGTGGTGACAATACAATTTTCTTACATCTTTGGCTGCAAAGAGTATTGTTACTAGAGTAGTGTGGACATCACATCATACAGTAGAGTGTTTTCGGACAGGGACAGTAATACTAATTTTTTTAGTTATTTGTTAGTTTATGAACTTGTGTCTCAGTAAGAGTACAATTCTTCTGTTGCAATGGAACTTAGTCATACAATGGGGAGTACTGGCAAGTGCAGAGTCAGTTAAATTGGGCTGTGTCAGGAGCTTAACTGCTAAGGCCACCTGCCATTGAAGCACTTTTATGCTGCATTTGTTATGCCGTAGAGCAACCTTCACATTGGTCTGAACACTGTATTGCATTACTAGGCATGGTGGTGTGCTCTTGACTTCTTCCCACCCCTCAACCGACCTGGACAGCCAGTTAGAGTGGGACCTACAGTTCAATATGTAGTCCAAAACATGGTGCAACTGGACTTTTACATCTACCTGCATACTCCACAAGCCACCATACAGTGCCTGACAGAGGGTACCCTTACCATTACTAGTCACTGCCTTTCCTGTTGCACCCGCAAATAGAGCAAGAGGAAAACAACTGCCTCTATGCCTCCATATGAGTACTAATTTTTTTTTTATTTGTGTGGTCCATCAGAAAAATGTGCACCGATGTAAGTAAAATCACTCTGCAGTCAACTTCAAATGCTGGTTCTCTAAATGTTCTCGGTAGAGTTCCTCAAAAGGAATGTTGCCTTCCCTCCAGGGATTCCTGTTTGAGTTTCTGAAGCATGTCCGTAGTACTTGTGTTTGCCTACCAGTAACAAATCTAGCAACCAGCCTCTGAATTTCTGCAATGTCTTCCTTCAATCTGACCTGGTTTGGAGCCATAAAACTCAAGCAGGACTCATATGCAGTCTCCTTCACAGATGAAACACACTTTCCTAAAATCCTCTCAATAAATTGAAGCTGATGATTCGTCTTCACTACTACGGTCCTTACTTGCTCCTTCCTCATTTCATATCACTTTGCAATGTTATGCCTAGATATTTAATTGACATGACTATCAAGCAGCACACTACCAATGCTGTATTTCAAACATTATGGGTTTGTTTTTCCTATGCATCGGTGTTAAATTACATTTTATATATTCAGAGCTAGCTGTCATTCATCACACAAACAATAAATTTTATCTGAGTCACCTTGTATCCTCCTTCAGTCACTCAATGACTACACCTTCCCCTACACCACACCATGATCAGCAAACAGCTGCAGATTATTGCTGACCCTGTCCAATAGATCATTTACATACATAGAAAATAACAGCGGTCCTACCACACTTCCCTGGGGCACTCCTGACGATACCTTTGTCTCTGATGAACACTTGCCACCGAGAACAACATACTGGGTTTTGTTAATTAAGACATTCTCAAATCACTCGCATATCTGAGAACCTATTTTGTTTGCTCATAACTTTGTTAACGATCTGAAGTGGAGATCTAGGGATATGGAATTTGCTGTTGCCCCCTTGATTAATAGTTTGCAAGATATTCTTTGAGAAAAGGGAAAGCTGAGTTTCACCTGAGCAATGCTTTCTGAAACATTGCTGATTTGTGGGCAGAAACTTTTCCATCTCAAAGGAAATTTATTATACCTGAACTGGTGATATGTTCAAGTGTCTGCAGCAAACTGATTTTAAGGATATTGGCTTGTAATTTTTGTGAATCAATTCTTTTTTTCCTTTCTTATATACAGGAGTCACCTGTGCTTTTTTCCGGTTGCTTGTGACTTAGCACTGGCTGAGAGATTCGCGATAAAAGCAAGGTAAATAAGGGGCTAATGCCACAGTGTACTCTCTGTACAACTGAACTGGGATTCCATCTGGGCCTGGCTACTTATTTGCTTTCAATTCTTTCAGCTGTTCCTCTACACCAGAGATGCTTATTACTTTGTCCTCCATAAGGGAGTCTTTACAATGATCAAACGACAGTATACTTGGTTGATATTCCTGTGTGAGTGATTTCTTAAAAGCAAAATTTAAAACTTTGGCTTTCCTTTTGCTATCTTCTACAGCAACACCAAACTGGCCAACAAGTGACTGGATAGAAGCCTTAGACCCACTTAGTGATTTTACATGGGATCAGAATTTTTTCGGATTCTCAACGAGATATTTTGCTAAGTTATGACCGTGGTATTTGTTGTATGCTTATCGCATTGATCCTTTTACAACCATCCAAATTTCTAGTAACTTTTGCCTGTCATCATATGTACATTCTCTTATGGTTCCTCAGAATTTTCCAAATTTCATTGTTAAACCATGATTGTTCTTTCCCATCCTTAATTTGTTTACTCAGCGCAGCTTCTCCTGAGCATGATTTACAATCTGTTTAAACTTTGCCTATAATTCTTCTATGTTCCATCATACTGGAATTAAATGATGTCAATTCATTGTCTAAGTAGAATGCTAACAGCTGCTTATCTGCTCTTTCTAGCAGAAATTCCCTCCTTGCTTTCTTGATTTATTTATTAGCTTTCATAACCATCGTCCCTATGATGACATCTTGGTCACTAATGCCTGTCTCTATTCTGATGCTGCTAATAAGGTCAGGCCTGTTTATAGTTACAAGATGTAAAATATTTCCATTGTGCGTGGGCTGTGTAAAATATTTCCATTGTGTGTGGGCTGTCTAACTAGCTCCTCAAGACAGTTTTCAGAAAACATGTTCAAAAGTAATTTACAAGGCTGTCTGTTTGTACCCCCTGTACTGAATCTATAATTATCCCAGTCTATACTAATTAG
This sequence comes from Schistocerca americana, assembly GCF_021461395.2. Classification (NCBI taxonomy): domain Eukaryota; kingdom Metazoa; phylum Arthropoda; class Insecta; order Orthoptera; family Acrididae; genus Schistocerca; species Schistocerca americana. Next base: position 876,379,025 of record NC_060119.1, read on the forward strand.
GTTAAAGTCGCCTCCAACTAATATTGGATTATCTGGGTATTTCCATGATAGTGATCACAGACTTTCTTTGAATGACTCTAAAACTGTCACAGCAGAATCGGATGGCTGGTAAAACCTAGACCTGTTACATGACCAGATAATGTCACTGTCAGGCTCAACTCCAACCTCAATAATAACAATATTTTTGTCAACTGCAATGAACACTCCCACTCTTATGGTATCTTTGTGATATACGTTCCATAGATCACTAAATATCTCAGAACTTTCTACTTTGGATCTCTGCCAGCTCTCAATTCCAAGCACAGTCTGAGTGCAAGATCTTTCCTGGAGGACAGTAAATTTGGGAATTTTATTACAAATACTTCAACAATTTACTGATAAAATTTTGGCAGTGAAAGTGTCATTACTCTGAACATGGTCTAGTTTCACTATCTTAGTGTTATCTGGCAAGTGTTTATCGGAGTACCTCAAACTACTGCCTAGCCTGAAAGACCCCCATGGGCACTTCACAAGTGCTCTGCTACACGAGTAACTGCTTTCTTTGTGTAGTGTACCCAAGACCTATCAAGGGAGTCCTACAATTCCCCATTCAATTGCGCAGGTCCACAAATCTGCAGCAAAGACGGTCACAGCATCGGTGAATCCTTTGGTTGAGCTCCTCCATGTATCTCCAAACCACAGACACCAATGAACTCTGGGAACAATGCTGCAAATTGTGAGCTCTGCCCGCACCCTGCGTGCAAAGCCAGCAGCCTTCACCATTTCTGCCAGGCTCGTGTAGGGACTAGGGAAGGCCTCAGAACCCAAGCAACAGGCATCATTGTTGCCAACATGAGCCACAACTTTCTGATGACTGCACCTTGCATGCTCAACAGCCACAGGCAAGGCCTCCTCCACATCTCAGATGAGACCCCCTGGCAGACATACCAAATGCACACTGGCTTTCTTTCTGGCTCTACCCTCTATTCCAAAGGGGCTCCATAACACAGCTAATGTTGGAGCTCCCAATACCTAACAAACCCCTACCCCCATGTACCTGCTCGGGCCTTGGTGTAGAAACAGCCACCTGTCCACTCACAGGGCAGATGAGAATTGCCAGAACAGACAGTCTTCAAATTAGCCCTGTGCCTTGAGCCACATGAATGCATTACCACCTGCCACTCATCCTGTTGTGATAGTAGATACAATAGGAAGTGCCTCAGCAGCAGAGACCATGGGTGAAACAAGCAACACGTAAGGTGCCCCATGCGATGCACAAGATGCTCTGCCACTGCTACACCCCAAGGCAGCAGCCTGAAGGTGACAGACCATAGCCAAAAGCACATTCAGGTGTTGGCAGATAGACAGCTCCTCCAGAGTCCACACACAGCATGCTCACGTCCTGCCCATCCTAGTATTACTAACTTAAGGATTTACTATGAAAGCACAGACAGAATCCTAGATATGCAGCTTGCTTCCCTCCTGGCATGTCAGTAATGGAGGGTGACGTCTTATGATCTGTGTAGCTGGGCAACTGTGTTACTGACTGGCACTTACAAAAACACAAGATTACACATCTTAAATAGGAAAACATGCACAGAATTTAAGAAATATGCTAGCTAGAAAACACAATAAAAGCTAAATACTTAATTTGCTGCTCCACAGGCATGTACCAGGCAAGAGTTGGTGTCTGACTGATTGGCTTACTAGGTTGAAATGAATGGTCCCTGGCTGTTCAGAACAGCCAAATGAATAACTAGTGCTCTATTTAAGACGGCCTGAATTCACACTTACAATTACAAAATACAAAATTATACCACTTAAACAGAAAAACATGCAAAAAATTAAGAAATAAATTACTAAGAAAACAGTGAAATCTAAATACATAACTTACCATACTGCAGGCTTGTACCAGGTGAAAATTGGGGCCTGACTGACTGGCACACTACGCTGTATTCTCATTGTTGCAGATGGCAGAAGTGATCACTAACTAACCTTCATAACTGTAGTCTGGAACTTAAGCATTGAGCCATCAACGTTTTTCTGATCAAATCATTGATAAGTAATTTATCAGACAGACACTTCACTAGCAAAGGAAACAAGCACTAGTTCTAGACTTCTGAAGTGAACAAATAAATTATAGTGACATTCTACATTATTCTTCATTTAAGTTATGAATAATTTATTTCTGAAGAAATGTATTTGAATGATCTACTTATTTGAATAATTATCTAGCAGAAATACCAGTAATATCCACCCCTGCTTACCATTAAATTTTGTACTTTCTTCCTCTTTTTCTTCAGTGCAGTTAACATTATTAAGTGTAATGAGTCCTGTTACCTCATTTTCAAGATTTACTCATGAGGTGCAACCTACAGTGTACCTCGATTGAAGTTTTTTTTATTATTGTTATAAACAAAGTTGACAATCATAATAAGTTGTGACACTTCTCAGCATAAATATTTCTCATTTTTCTGTCCAAAATATGTCTGTGTCAGAGTAATTTTAGCTGCAAGCATTATTTTAACAGCTATTCATTAACCATCAACAAAAATTTACAGTTCCACAGCTGCCAGAAATTACCTTCAATAACATTCAGTATTTGATTGTGTCTTTAATTTCGTTATATATAATAATACTCAGTCGCTGTGGTTGTATTTGATGGATCTTAGATATACAGCATACACTTCCTCTGTAGGAAGCATGGAAAATTGACAGCTACAAGGAAATTCTAATTCTAAGGCATTCCAATGCTTGCTGGGCCCATTAGTGCTGACATCTTGTGATGAAACTGTATTAGAGTGTATGTTTCCTTAGCCATGTGGCAGGGCCACTTAGTAAGTGTGCACCGCATGGTACCAGGTACAGAAACACCAGCCGCGAGCTTCCAAAGTGCATGCGAAATGAGTAATGGGCAGTGAGTGCTGCTCATACAGTTCTGCCATGTGTATGCTGTACTCTAGTGTATTTGTAGAACTTTAAATAACTGAAATGCTATTAACAAGAATGAACTCTGTTATTTAGCATGTGAGGTACTTCCGGCACTAATAAGCAAGTGAGCAATATTACCATCAGTGGCACTGTATGCCAACAATGGATGACAAGTATATGAAATAGTGTCATTTTATGCTATTGTGCTATGTGATGGCTGAAGTTCAACTTTGCATTCCAGTTCTTTAATTTTTATAGTTTACACATTTTTATGAATTATTGTTAATTGTGACCTCCCCAAAGATTTAGCTGCAGATCTCATTGAAACGTGCCATCCTAATTTTCTTTCTTATGTGACTATCATCCAGCTTGTAACAAAGCAGGTGGATTTTCCCCCTGTTACAGTTTTCTTTCCCCAAAATTTTTCTTTTTCTTTTTGCAAAATATTTTCAATAGTGTCATTTTTTATGACAATGTACACAATATCAAAAATCTCAAATATTAACTTGGGGCTTAGCCAACATGACTTTGTTATCCAGTACATTCATTTAACAATGTAGGAAAAGATGGATTGCCTCTTACTATAAAGAAGACACATTAAGTTACGGACAGGTGTGACAAAGACACCTACATAAAGCTTTCAGCTGCAGCCTTAATCAATAAAAGAGAAACACACATATTCAGAGACACAAGCAAGCACATATTACTGCAACTCTAGCAGCTCAGGCTGGTTAATCTGAAACTGAATCTGTTGGTAAGATTAGTTTATGTACAAATTGTGCTAACTGCAAAATATCAGTAATATAAAACTTCATTATCATTGTTCATATGTAAACATATACCCAACTGCTAAATTTCAGATAAAGCGATCAAAAGTATTTATAGATAATTATAGCATTTATACAGCTAATCTGAACCATGGACCTTGCCGTTGGTGGAGAGGCTTGCGTGCCTCAGTGATACAGATAGCCGTACCGTAGGTGCAACCACAACGGAGGGATATCTGTTGAGAGGCCAGACAAACGTGTGGTTCCTGAAGAGGGGCAGCAGCCTTTTCAGTAGTTGCAGGGGCAACAGTCTGGATGATTGACTGATCTGGCCTTGTAACACTAACCAAAACGGCCTTGCTGTGCTGGTACTGCGAACAGTTGAAAGCAAGGGGAAACTACAGCCGTAATTTTTCCTGAGGGCATGCAGCTTTACTGTATGGTTAATGATGATGGCGTCCTCTTGGGTAAAATATTCCGGAGGTAAAATAGTCCCCCATTCGGATCTCCGGGCGGGGACTACTCAAGAGGATGTCGTTATCAGGAGAAAGAAAACTGGCATTCTATGGATCGGAGCGTGAAATGTCAGATCCCTTAATCGGGCAGGTAGGTTAGAAAATTTAAAAAGGGAAATAGATAGGTTAAAGTTAGATATAGTGGGAATTAGTGAAGTTCGGTGGCAGGAGGAACAAGACTTTTGGTCAGGCGAATACAAGGTTATAAATACAAAGTCAACTAGGGGTAATACAGGAGTAGGTTTAATAATGAATAAAAAAAAATAGGAATGCGGGTAAGCTACTACAAACAGCATAGTGAACACATTATTGTGGCCAAGATAGACCCAAAGTCCACACCTACTACAGTAGTAAAAGTTTATATGCCAACTAGCTCTGCAGATGACGAAGAAATTGAAGAAATGTATGATGAAATAAAAGGAATTATTCAGATAGTGAAGGGAGACGAAAATTTAATAGCCATGGGTGACTGGAATTCAGTAGTAGGAAAGGGAGAGAAGGAAACTTAGTAGGTGAATATGGATTGGGGCTAAGAAATGAAAGAGGAAGCTGTGTGGTAGAATTTTGCACAGAGCGCAACTTAATCATAGCTAACACTTGGTTCAAGAATCATAAAAGAAGGCTGTATACATGGAAGAAGCCTGGAGATACTGACAGATTTCAGATAGATTATATAATGGTAAGACAGAGATTTAGGAACCAGGTTTTAAATTGTAAGACATTTCCAGGGGCGGATGTGGACTCTGACCACAATCTATTGGTTATGAACTGTAGACTAAAACTGAAGGAACTGCAAAAAGGTGGGAATTTGAGGAGATGGGACCTGGATAAACTGACTAAACCAGAGGTTGTACAGAGGTTCAGGGGGAGCGTAAGGGAACAAATGGCAGGAATGGGGGAAAGATATACAGTAGAAGAAGAATGGGCAGCTTTGAGGGATGAAGTAGTGAAGGCAGAAGAGGATCAAGTAGGGAAAAAGTCGAGGGCTAGTAGAAATCCTTGGGTAACAGAAGAAATATTGAATTTAATTGATGAAAGGAGAAAATATAAAAATGCAGTAAATGAAGCAGGCAAAAAGGAATACAATTGTCTCAAAAATGAGATCGACAGGAAGTGCAAAATGGCTAAGCAGGGATGGCTAGAGGACAAATGTAAGGATGTAAAGGCTTATCTCACTAGGGGTAAGATAGATACTGCCTACAGGAAAATCAAAGAGACCTTTGGAGAAAAGAGAACCACTTGTATGAATATCAAGAGCTCAGATGGAAACCCAGTTCTAAGCAAAGAAGGGAAAGCAGAAAGGGGGAAGGAGTATATAGAGGATCTATACAAGGGCGATGTACTTGAGGACAATATTATGGAAATGGAAGAGGATGTAGATGAAGATGAAATGGGAGATATGAGTAATTCTTTGGTACTTGTTGGTGTTGGAAAGTCCTTTACTGCTGTGGTAAAACAGGGATCCGATTTGACACCTTCCTCACTTATTATATGCCCTAAATATTGTACTTGTGATTGGGCAAAGGCACACTTCTCCATTTTCACACTCATGTGGGCTCCTTTCAACCTTTCCAATAATTCCTTCAATCTCTCTGCGGTTTCCTTCATGGTCTCAGAAAAAATGATAATGTCGTCTAAATATACTAAACATGTTGTGGGTTTTAGTCTGCGCAGCAAGAAGTCTGCAAATCTCTGGAAAGTGGCGGGTGCATTCCTCAAATCAAATGGCATTCTTACAAATTCATATAGCCCCATAGGTACAACAAAAGCGTGCAACAGGTATCTGGTGATATCCAAAGCGCAAATAAAATGTGGTGAAAAACATACAGTTGCCAAGTCTGTCCAAGGTATCATCGATACGTGGTAGGGGATATGTGTCCGGAGTAGTTACTTGGTTCACCACCCTCATATCGACACATAGTTGATAGGCTTTCTCGCGATTTACTGACTTCTTCAGCACGACGACCATGGGAGACGCCCATGAGATTGAGGAAGGCTGGATAATTCCTTCTGCTAACTGATGCTGAATTGTATCTTCGACTGATGATTGCAAATGATACAGTAAACGATATGGCTTTTGCGCAATCGGCCGAGCTTCACTGGTTGGAATGTCATGCTAAAGAAAATCCGTAGCTGGTAGAAACTGCCTCTCTTCAAACAACCAAGAAAACTCTTCTAACTTTGGCTGTAACATCTTTTTCTCCTCAGTACATAAATGGCTTAACTTCTCTGATAACTGATTCCATAATGGCGATGCTACATAATGCACTTCTCTAACTGGAAATTTCTTTTTCTTCCGTCCCTTCTCGTCTTTACTTTGTTGAATCCTGGCTCGTCCTACTTCTTCCAAAATCTCTTGTCCACTGGCGACAATAGTACCTTTCGATATTATAACATCTTTCATGTCAAAATTATCTATACTCACAGGTATTGCAAAAGTTTTCTGTTTTCATTCTGGTCGACAAATACTTCTCTTAATATGAACTAGTTGACGATCTAACACATCATTCTGGATGAGTGGATCCACCAGAATGTCTGTCTTCGGCTGCTTCCGATTTTTGACATCAGTCCAAAGAATTTTTCCACTTCTGCCTCTTATCCTTGCAGGATCAGTGGTTCTTATTGCCCACATTCGCGGTTTTATGGGAGACTGTGAACGTCACTTTCGCTGTCCCCTGATAACGGTGCAGGAGGTCATTCCCTAATATGATGTCGAAATCGCATTTCTTTAGCCTCACTAGTTCCATCTCCTGACTGTAACTATTCTCATCTATTTGCAGGTTCACCACGCACGTAGCTGCAGGGACAATTGTTTCTTCTCCAAGACCACTAATGTGAAATCGGGGTGGCTGCAGCACCCTTCGATCATTTTTATCTACAAATAACACACTAACTTGTGCACCAGTATCAGTTAGAATCTTAACTAATTTGTTCCCGAGTGTGCCACTTGCACTAATATGTTCCACCTCTTTACTCACTCCAGTCCTCACCGGGTGTATTATTCTAGTCGGGGGCGAGGGTGGGTGGCTGAGCCTGCCGCCCGATCGTTTACCTGATCTGACCTCGCGCTGCGGCGGTGACCGCGCATCTGATAAGAAAATAGCGACTTTGTTGCGCAAACATTATTGAGATGGCCTACAGTCTGACAAATAGTGCAGAGAGGTATGCGACAGCACATTGCCATGTGGTTGGGCCTCCCACAACACTGACAAATTACTTCCTTTGCTAATACTGGTAATAGCTCCGGCGGACGCAGTGCGGCAGCGTAGAAGCACAATACATCTTTGCATATCATTGCCAAATGAACAGCATCAAACAGAGAGGCGGGAGAGGCCGCTTTAACTTCTCAACCAATTTGGGGGTCAATGCCACGAATAAACACATCATAGGCACGAGCTTCTGCTTCCGAGCACAAAATCCTATTCTCACTGGCGTTTTCGCCGAACTGGTAGGTAAGACAATATACAGCTCGTATGCAGTCTGCAAAAGCATCAAAATCCTCGTTAGGCTTCTGCCTAAGAGTTGATAACTGATCTCGGTAATATCCAATACCTCTGGTGTCGGAATAATGCGTAATTAAATCATGCATATCACGCAATTCGTCCACTGTCTCCATGAACATTCTTGCTTCCTGTGTCAATTTCAATCTGGCTACGTTGACCAATAGATCTTCCAGCCAGGCACAAGTACGACCCACATCACGAATATTCTGTACAGACATAACCACATTTTCATGGGACATTCCAGAAAATACGGAAATGAAAGAAGCCGCAGAAAAATTGCTTACACTTGCCATGTTTACTGAGGTTGTGGTAGTTGTATTAGTGACAAAATTAGTATTAGCTGTCACGGGTTGTACAGTTGTTACGGGTGTGGAACTAGCCACAGGTACAGAAGTTCGGATGGTGGCTTCCAGTGTCTGTTTCAAGACACGGTTTTGCTTGACTAACTCTTGATTTATATGAATAATTTGATCATTCTAGCATTGATAGCCTCGAGCAGCTGCCTCTCTGGGAGTATCCCATTCCATTGCTCGAGTTCCCATTGTCATGTTTACAAAATCAGGGGGCTCTAGTTACCATTAAATGAATGGTGCAGAAAAAAGAGGGGCCACAAAATAACCTAGTTCAGGGGCGGACACCCCGCGATGCTAAGGTTTGAAGCGACGCTGTGACTTATGTTGAAGTTGAGTCAGCACAACGTGCTGGCGGTGGCGACAGCGTGGTGAAGTGGTGGACAGCGGGTTCGTCGGCGCTGTAATTGATGCAGGCTGGCTGCTACTGGACTCACGGGCGGCGGCGGATGTGTTGGCGGCTAATGACCGTAGCTCGCCCGGCACTCATGCGGCGGTAGACGGCACGGCGACGTCCGTCTCGTGTCGCTGATTTTCTCGGACTAAAGCGGCAGCGTCACTGCAGCGTGCGCCCTGTGTGTTTCCACGAACACAGCCACGTACCGTGTGGTGTGAACGTGGCGGCTGACTGGCGCATTCTCTACGCACGAAATGCTCGGCGCTAAAATCGTAATGTAGTGGTAAGTCCCACCACGGCGTACCGCTCATTGTCCATAGAAAAGTGCTAATAATGTTATTACATAGGGCTAGTGCCAAGATACCCCCCCCCCCTTCGGAAGAATTTAAATTAACGACAAAGTCGCTATGGGAATGAATCCCGATTCTGACACCAGTTTGTGCAGGAATGGCTCTGCTAGGAGTGGCTAAGGCGTTGGGTGAATGTGTTGAACGAAGTTGTTCTGACACCTTTTCTTGAAATGAGGCAATTTATTGGCAGAGAAACCAACATGTGCGAATTCAAATGGGCAACATGAGTCAGGCCTGAGGAGGCGACGGTGAGCCAAGAAGTAGTGGTGGGCGAAATATAGTTCACAGGAAACTTAAGCGAAGTTAAAGAAAAATGGTGGCTACCATTCGGACAAGTCCAAATGGCGTGGCAGCTACAGAAACAAAGTCCTCGGCGCCGCAGCACCGGGAAGAGAAGATGATCTTCACAGTCACAGGGTGCGTGGCAGAGAGCGTTTTCGGCCGACAGGCGGCAGGGTACCTCCAGCACGGCCACGTGATTTCCTCTGTCCTGATTGGCCAGAAGCCGAGAAAACCGCGGGGGCGGCATGGAAAGTTCCGAAGTGTGGCTTGGTTAGCATCGCCTAAGCGGCGTTACCTCGTCAGCACACAAAGGAGGCACATGAACGAGATCGCCCACCACGGTGCTGACTTGCTGCTGCCAGACCATGGGACGAGAAAATTACAGTCAGCTGAAGCTACCGCCTAATGCTTGACTGTAACAAGAGAATGTAATAAACCTTTTGAATTAAAATAAAGATAGCCTTACATTAAATCCTAAAATTTGATCAGCACCATCTACTTTATCCATAAATAATTTTTATCACTTTGGTTAACAATCCTACTTAAAATTTTATCTGCTTTAATATGAATATTTACATTTTTCGAATGAATATATTTTTCTAAATTTTTCAAACTATATTGACCAACAGGAATTTCTATTGTTTCTCCATCAGAATAAAGTTCATTATTTTATGATTTAATATATTTCAGGTTAAAAAAGTTGAATAAAAGCAAACTAGTCAAAAGTTTTTGTAAGTTTTCCTTATTGGGACAGTTAACTGTTTTTTCAGAACACAAGAATTATCACTCAGTTAAAATAATATAATCATTTTTATTACTAAATATTATGTAAATAAATGACAGATTGGGAACCAAAAATAAGAATTCAGGAAAAGAAATCAATAAAATAAACATGGTAAACTTTTACCAAATTTTATTTCATGTGCACTTATAGGACCAAGTGGATGTGGAAAAACAGAATTAATGATTGATGATTACATTTTAGCAACAGGATGGTTAAAAAGGAAGAAATTGATCATTTGTATGTTTATTCAAAAGTTTAGATCAACAAAAATGTCTAGAATTTATAAAAAGAAAATTATTGTTAGTTTTATTAAAAACAATGATGAAATTATTCCATTAGATGAATGTGAAAATAATTCAGTTGTAATTTTTGATGCTTTAATTCTTGAAAATCAAGATATAGTTAGATAATATTAGACAAAGACATAAAGGAATAGATTCTTTTTATTTAAGTCAAGCATATTGAAAATTCCAAAACAATTAGTTAGAGATAATTTTAATTTTTTCAATATTTTTTGACACCATAATACAAATTCGAATCATATTCATCATGAATTTGTTGGTTGTGATCTAAAGTCTGATTAATTTAAAGAAATATGTGGTAATTGTTAAAAAATGGATAATTTCGGTTTTGTAACTATTGAAAAAATAAACATAAAATGTTGAACATTCTAACGGGGTCTTTTGGACAGCCGAGTAAAATGTTATTGAGTCCATTTGCTGTTAGGATGGGATGTGTGGGCGGTAGTTCCGGGTAGTGCAGAATGCGGAACACGGAAAACTTAGTTTTACCATTTATTAATAAAGGCAGTGCGACAACGCATTATGCGTGTCTGGTAACCCGTCTTCACTGTGTCAAGAGCGATACGTGCTCGCACTGGCTGGTCGCAGACTGACTGCTCTTCATAGCCGGTGGCTGCGTACACGCCACGGTGAGCATCTCAGATTGCATTTCCCATCAGCATTCCGCATGATAAGTGCGGCGACTCTGGTGCTGTCCACTACGGCCGTACAATTCTGCCATTACAACATGAACAATAAACATAAAACGTTGAACATAAATCATAAACATGAAAGTTAAATGTAGAACAGATATGATTATGACGTTTTTTAATCTTGATAAATTTTTCCAAAAGTGATGCAGAAATTGTTAAAAAAGCCAAACGAAATGAAAAAGTAAGAACAATTAAAAGAAGAGTTGAAGAAATGGAAAAAAAGAACAGAAAATGAAACATTTGCAATAAAAGATCAACCAGTTAACGATACAATTGAAAAGTTAACAAAGGAATTGAAGTATTAGGAAAAAAGTTTTGAAAGCAATTAAAGAAAATAGAGAAGTCGAAAAACAAATGGTTCCTTATAATCTACATTATTGAGAAAATTTTTATGATATTCTAACATTTAAACAATATGAAAGTTGACATGACAAAATATGACAGTTTGACAACAGTTTAATTGAATCCAAAATAAATAGTTTATTAGAGAATTATGAAAAAGAAAGAAAATTTAAAAACAAAGATTTAAAAAATATGAATATGACTGAAAGAATGTTACAGTTTGTTAATTATATTGAAGATAATGTTTTTGGATTTAGACCTGTTGGTCGATTTAAATTTGTTGGAAAATTACCAGTTAAAGTCAATGGTGATAAATTAAAAATCGATGATAAAGAATATGAGAGAACCAAATGATTTAATGAAACTTATAACTATGAAACAAATAACTATGGATGATTTAGGAAAAGAATTTGATTCTCTTGATTTACACAATTGCGCAAGAAGTTCATTTGATTCAAATGCTGTACATAATGAAAAAAATCTGATTAAAATATAATCAGATAAAGGTATTAAATATGATAGTTCAATAAGAATAATTTTGAAGAATATTTTAGTAGTTTTTCAGAAATCTTGGTGATTCATTTGATAAAGTTGGTGAAGGTTTATTAGGAAATACTCAGAAAAATCAATTGAATATATTTGGATGCATGATGTTAGAAATTTAGTTGATAGATTAACAGTAATTCATTGTGATGAATTAACAAGAATTAAAAAGTAACATAATGAAAAAGTTGGAATAATACAAATGTTAACTAATAAATATAGTGATTTTATTATTAATGATCCAAATGGAATTCCTTATTTAGTTAGATTTTTAATAGTTTATCACATACATTTTGGGAAAGTGATAAATATGGAAAAGTTTTAGTTAATACATTAATTAACAAATTACTATTTGAGATGCATCTTAAAGCCATCGATTTTGCTGCCTGGGAACCAAATTAGAAGAAAGATTAGATACAGGAGATCAAGGAATTAATCCACTAGATGAAGCATATAGAGAACATGATATTTCTTGTATAGAGTATACAGAATTAGATAAATGACATGAAGCTGATAAAAAATTTTATTAGCTGTGAAAGAAAGTATGCACGCAAATGAAGCTTCATTAGCGAAAAAAATATCTACAACTGCAGTTACAGGAACAATGTATAGAAAACGAAAAATTATGAATAGGTTTAAATGTTAATAAAAATGGATAGGGTTTATAAAAAAACCTTTATTATTTTAAGAACTATATAAACGAATAGTTTTTTGATTGATTATACACTGTTACCTAGTGGCAAAACTAAACTAAAATCAATTAAACTTACGCTCGATAATGAACAATTAAATAGTATTGAACCACTTTTAACTGATGTACAAAAACGAAAGGTAGAAAAACGACAAAACACTCCATACAAATACTTTCAGAAACGACTTCCTGACACTTAAATCTATACTCGATGTTAACAAATTTCTTACCATTATATAATCTATATGATACCTTCTAGTATCTCCAGGATCCTTCCATGTATACAACCTTCTTTTATGATTCTTGAACCAAGTGTTAGCTATGATTAAGTTATGCTCTGTGCAAAATTCTACCAGACGGCTTCCTCTTTTGTTTCTTACCCCCAATCCATATTCACCTACTATGTTTCCTTCTCTCACTTTTCCTGCTCTCAAATTCCAGTCACCCATGACTATTAAATTTTCGTCTCCCTTCACAACCTGAATAATTTCTTTTATCTCGTCACACATTTCATCAATTTCTGCATCATCTGCAGAGCTAGTTGACATATAAACTTGTACTACTGTAGTAGGCGTCTGCTTCATGTTTATCTTGGCCACAATAATGCATTCACTATGCTGTTCGTAGTAGCTTACCCACACTCCTATTTTTTTATTCATTATTAAACCTACTCCCGCATTACCCCTATTTGATTTTGTATTTATAACCCCGTATTCACCTAACCAAAAGTCTTGTACCTCCTGCCACTGAACTTCACTAATTCCCACTATATCTAACTTTAACCTATCCGTTTCCCTTTTTAAATTTTTTTCACGCTCCGATCGGTAGAACGCCAGTTTTCTTTCTCCTGATAATGACATCCTCTTGAGTAGTCCCCGCCCAGAGATCCGAATGGGGGACTGTTTTACCTCCAGAATATTTTACCCAAGAGGACGCCATCATCATTTAACCATACAGTAAAGCTGCATGCCCTCGGGAAAAATTACGGCTGTAGTTTCCTCTTGCTTTCAGCCGTTCACAGTACCAGCACACCAAGGCCGTTTTGGTTAGTGTTACAAGGCCAGATCAGTCAATCATCCAGACTGTTGCCCCTGCAACTACTGAAAAGGCTGCTGCCCCTCTTCAGGAACCACACGTTTGTCTGGCCTCTCAACAGATACCCCTCTATTGTGGTTGCACCTACGGTACGGCCATCTGTATCACTGAGGCACGCAAGCCCCCCCACCAACGGCAAGGTCCATGGTTCATGGGGGGGGGGGGAGAGTGGATTTGTTATTATAAAATTAAAGATATAAAATTTGCTTTACCTAAACAACCTGTTAACTGTTTCAGAAAATATAATCTTTACTACAATTTCGAAAGAATATAAGTTTCGATGAAGTAATTTGTGGACATTTGTGTTTATTTGTTTAGAATAATGTTCAGGGTGTAAATTTTTAGTTGACAAACCAGAATAACTCAGAGAAATGTGTAGAATCCAAAGTTGATTATTTTCGTGGGGGATATCTGCTGGTGCTAAAATTAGCTTGCCACACCAGCCCCCTGGGGGGAGGGGAGGCAACTTTAAAATTTCAAATGGAAACCCCCATTTTTTGTTGTAGAATCGGAGTCTACATAAAAAACTACATACATTTTGTCTTAAACCGTTGTTCTATTCTTGGTACTTGGCACTGTAATTCAAGAAAATCCGTGTTCTCATTTTTGCGTGGAAAATGGTTATGGATAAATAAAAAATACTTATTTACTTCGTACATTTTGATTCACTAGAACTAAAACTCTCTGTCTCTCCCCATAGGGTGGGGTTTGGGAGAGAGGTATTGGAGTTTTACTAATGTTGATCCAAATATTAATTTTTTCCGCAGATTTGGATAAGTTTTGTTTGTTTTGTGGTCATGAGGCCACACAACTTTTAATTATCAAACACATTATCTCAGTAGCTAACTAACTAACCAAACATCCCACTTACTAGCGAATGAACTCATTTAACTCACAGAGTAAACAAGTAAAAGACAAACTGGGGAAAAGCCTAACCCACTCGCTAACTAAAGATGAACGTATTCATGTTTAAGATTTGGTGGTCCTGAAAAGGAACGATTTGTTTCGTTTTATTGGTGATTACTTGCAAGTAAATGAATTTCGGGTGCTTGTCCGAAGCGTATACCCTCGCCTCTCACTTTTGGACTGCTTGTTGTCTGTAAATCCCTTGCATCCTACCGTTTTATGAAATCAAAAGTTCAAAGTGATGACCTTCAGCTTCAATTCATTTACTGACTCGTTCTGTAAATCCTTGAACACGTCTTGATAACATGTCTGGTGTAATTGCAGAACATGCATCCCTTATTCTGTGCATCGTGTTTTCGCGAATGGTAGGTGTTTCCTGATAAACGATATCTTCTAGATAACCCCATAAGAAAAAATCTGGCTTGGTAAGGTCAGACGATGTGCCTGGCCAATTCACAGGACCTGCCCTGCCGATCCAGCGAAAATAGCAAAGTCGATCTAGTACACTGTGTGCTACTAATGAATAATGGGCTGGACAACCATAATGTTAAAACCACATGTTTTGTCGATGTTCGATGCTCAAGTCTTCAAGTAGATCTGGCAGTTCATTTTCAAGTAGGTTACGATATTTGTTGCCATTCAAATTACCGTCGATAAAATGTGGACTGATCAGTTTATCGCCATTTATACCACACCAAACGCTAACTGACCAAGGTCGCTGATGGTTGACTTCTCGTATCCACTGTGGGTTCCAGTACTGCATGTTATGTCGATTAACATCGTCGTGGCTTTTGAATGTTGCCTCATCAGAGAAAAGTTAGACGGTTTTGGAAGTCATCGCCATGCAGTTCCTAATACATGGATACATGGTATGGATGAAATTTGTTGAGCTTCAGGATTTTCCAAACTCTCATGTGTGAAATTCCTGATTGCTCTGATATTTCTCTTGTGCTCGCATGTGGATTGTGCAACAGCAGCTAGGCCTGCCACTTGATTGTTTTCTCCACAAACAGTAGCTGCATGGGTTCTTTTTTTCTGGTTCACACTACCTTCTGCAGTAAATTGTTTAATAACTCGAACAAAAGAGGACCGTGATCGTACATGGCCAGGAAAACGCTGCACATAAAGCGCGACTGCATCTTCAAAATTTCTCCCACTTTCTTCATAAATGTACACCATCTCAATTTTTTCTTCCACAGAAAGATAATTCATAATGACATATTCCACCTATTTATCTCAAGAGAGGAAAGATAAGGGGCATGGAGAAAGGCAGGGTTAGAATTTCTACGAGCGAGAAGCGACCCTCTCGGCTTAATTCCACCTAGGAATACTAACTCCTCATCAACCGCAAAATGTAGCGAGCAAAAGCCACGAATGCAGTCACACAAGGTAATCAAACATAAGTCGTCCGAAATAAAATCGTTATAAACGATGTATTGCTGTCTGAATGCTCAGACGGCTAAAAGATACAGTGCGTTAATTACGATAATACTTATAATTTCTAAAGCCCAGTCTTATTACGAGAAAGGGCGAAGTTCTCGTCCCTGCGCTACCTACGGGCAGCACTCCGAAACATTGCACCGCTCATCAGGAAGGGCTGAATAAGAGCATCGATTATCGATCAGGGCTGAGTGGGTTATCGATTATCGTACATAATTCAAAAAATGTAAACGACGCAACAGCCGCGACATTCCGAAATAAAATAAAGATGTGAACAATGTTATTTAAGTCAATAAGTTTATGAACGTCGTTTTCTACGTTTTTCCACCCGAAACTAAAAGACTCAAATGAATCAAGCACCCCAGTTGTGAGGCTTCTCGACAAACAAGAGTGATTACTCCGAATCTAATAAAAAATTAGGTTTGTGAGTCAGGTAGTTTTTTAGTTGATGAGTTCACTCGTTGGTAAATAGGAAGACTGGTTAGTTAGTTAGCTAGTCAGATGATTTGTTTGATAATTAAAATTTGTGTGGTCTCATGATCACGAAACAAACAAAACTCATCCGAATCTGGGGAAAAATTAATATATGGGTCAGCATTTGTAAAACTCTAATTCCTCTCCCTCAAACCCCACCCTACGGGGAGAGGAAAAAGTTATAGTTTTAGCGAATCAAAATTTATGAAGTAAATAAATACTTTTTTATTTATCTGTAACCATTTTCCATGCAAAAATGAGAACATGGTTTTCTTGAATTACAGTGCCACCTACTAAGAATCAAAATAAATGATTAAGACTAATTGTACTTGTTGAATCCGATTCTGCAATAAAAAATGGGGGTTCCCATTTGAAATTTGAAATTTGCCTTCTGCCCCACCTCCAGGGGCTAGGGTGGTGGGAGAATTTTAGCACCAGCAGATGTCCCCCTCGAAAACAATCAGCTTAGGATTCTCCCCTTTTTTTCGTGTGAAGCTTATTTTTCGAGTTATTCTGGTTTGTCAACTTAAAATTTACACCCTGTATATGAATTATAAGTTTAATGATACTTTAAATTTGCTAGATGGGCATTTTTGGAAGCAAAGTCATTAACTATTTAGGAAAAATAAAAGATTGTCAATCATTATATCCAAAAATTAATAATAAATAAATTTCAGAAACCAAAAATATTTAATCCATCATCAAAGTTGTTATTGTTGTGGTCTTCAGTCTTGAGACTGGTTTGATGCAGCTCTCCATGCTACTCTATCCTGTGCAAGCTTCTTCATCTCCCAATACCTACTGCAGCCTAAATCCTTCTGAATCTGCTAAGTGTATTCATCTCTTGGTCTCCCTCTACGATTTTTACCCTCCACCCTACCCTCCAGTACTAAATTGGTGATCCCTTGATGCCTTAGACCATGTCCTACCAACCGATCCCTTCTTCTAGTCAAGTTGTGCCACAAACTCCTCTTCTCCCCAATTCTATTCAGTACTTCTTCATTAGTTATGTGATCTACCCATCTAATCTTCTGCATTCTTCTGCAGCACCACATTTCAAAAGCTTCTACTCTCTTCTTGTCTAAACTATTTATCGTCCATGTTTCACATCCATACATGGCTACACTCCATACAAATACTTTCAGAAAAGACTTCCTGACACTTAAATCTATACTGGATGTTAACAAATTTCTCTTCCTCAGAAACGCTTTCCCTGCCATAGCCAGTCTACATTTCATACCCTCTCTGCTTTGAAGATCATCCGTTATTTTGCTCCCCAAATAGCAAAACTCATCCACTAATTTAAGTGTCTCATTTCCTAATCTAATCACCTGACTTCATTTGGCTACAATCCATTACCCTCATTTTGCTTTTGTTGATGTTCATCTTATATTCTCCTTTCAAGATGCTGTCCATTCCGTTCAGCTGCTCTTCCAAGTCCTTTGCTGTCTCTGACAGAATTACAATGTCATCGGCGAACCTGAAAGTTTTTATTTCTTCTCCATGGATTTTAATACCTACTCCGAACTTTTCTTTTGTTTCCTTTACTGCTTGCTCAATATACAGATTGAATAGCATCGGGAAGAGGCTACAACCCTGTCTCACTCCCTTCCCAACCACTGCTTCCCTTTCATGTCCCTCGACTCTTATAACTGCCATCTGATTTCCGTACAAATTGTAAATAGCCCTTCGCTCCCTGTATTTTACCCCTGCCACCTTCAGAATTTGAAAGAGAGTATTCTAGTCAACATTGCCAAAAGCTTTCTCTAAGTCTATGAATGCTAGAGATGTAGGTTTGCCTTTCCTTAATACTCAAAGTAGCTCATGTAATTAAAAAATTTCAGAAAGCAATAAATGACATTTTTAAAGTAGCTCAATATTATATTGATTTCAAAAGTGGAAGAATAGTTAATGTTAACCATCCACTTGGTGATAGGGATGCAGATAGCGAACGATATTTGGAAACCACACTTTAAGAACCTATACAACAATATGCAGATATGTTAACTACATTTCAAAATTATTATTCCAAGAAAGATATTGAGAAACTTTTATCATATCTTCTTACAAAACCTGAATATACAAATATTTTAACTCAACTCAGTTATACAGGGTGTCCCAGCTATCTTGTTCATCCAAAATATCTCTGGAACAATAACAGCTATTGGAAAACGACTTTCACCGGTATCAATGTAGGGCTGGGGCCCATGAATGTACATATTTGGAAACGTTCTAAAACGAAAGCATATGTGTTTTTTAACACAAACTTATGTTTTTTTAAATCGACCTCCTATATTTTTTCTTCAGCAATCCATAGCATGACAAAGCACATACACAATGGCGTTGACTGCATCACAATATTCCCATTACATCCCGAGATATTAAGACGCGAAGTTTACGCTTGAAACACCTGACATGCGCTGCTAGCGCACGTCCTGAGGCTCAGGCGTGAACCCCATGCTGCCCGTATTCGCGATGTGATTGACATGCGTAATCACACTTCCATACCTATCAAGAGGTCCGAAACGAATAATATTGTCTGCTACCATCCTGCATTAACGACGTACATTCCAGCAGGCATTTATCCCACAGGCTAGGGGTGATGCGGTTCTGTAACATATCTGTGTACCGCAACGTTAGTCACAAAGTTAACTTCACTTATCGTTAATCCATTACTAAACAGGTAACGCCGCTCAACGTTAAAACTTTACTTTACTGTAGATCTAGCGCAAGTGACAGTTAATCATTCACTCGTAATAGTAAAATTCATGTTGATGGTTTTAGTGAAACGAGCAAGTGGACTAAAAGTTTTACCGTTGTTTAGGTAAAAATGTTTTGATTTGGGAAGTTCAGGTAGGACATAGAAGATGAATGTACACATGTTTAACCAATTAGTTTTATTATCACATAATTATCAATGTTATGTTTATCTAATGCGTTAAGTGACAAATTGTTGCAAACAAATATTTCTTAACATCACTGGGTAAAATGGCCCTTTGTAGAAACATCCACTGTGATACCAGCACTACATACTAAACATGGCGCTCACATCTCATGCTCAAAGTGATGCCCATTGGCTTGCATACGTAGGGTCACTCTGCGGATGAATGATGCCCTACTTCGTGCTACTGTTTCCTCTTTGATGGCTGTACAAGCATCAATAATGCGTTGCTTCATGTCCTCTGGTGTTTTTCGTTCATGTTGGTAAACAGCATCCTTCACTGCTCCTGAAAGAAAATAATCCAGCAGTGTAAGGTCCAGATATCGGGCAGGCCACATAACTGGGCCACCTCGTCCAATCCACCTACCAGGGAACTTACGGTTCAGAAGTCGTCGTGCTCGTAAGGCGTTATGTGCAGGGCATCCATCATGCTGATACCACATGACCATTCTCCGGTTCAGAGGTACGGTGTCCTAGAGAACAGGAAGATTGTGTCGCATAAATCTGGAGTATTGTCTGCCATTTTTGATGCCATTTATAAAGAAAGGTCCGATAATGGTATCTCCAATAATCCCGCACCAAACATTAACTTTCAACGGACGTTGATGCTCTACCTGACGGAGCCATTTTGGATTGTCTGCGGACCAATAATGCATATTCCTCATATTGACAATTCCTTTGTTGGAGAATGATGCCTCGTCAGTAAAGAGAACATCTGCAAAAAAATTTGGATTAGTCAGAAGTTTTTGCTGAGCCCACCGACAAAATGTTACCCTATTGCGGAAGTCATTTCCGTGAAGATCCTGGTGTAAATGAACATGGTAAGGATGAAATTTATGACGTTTAAGAATACGCTGTGCACTTGATTTCGACACACCAACTTCACGTTCAATTTGACGCGTGCTGATTTGAGGATTCACAGCTATGGTAGCGAGCACAGCAACTTCAGCACGTTCATCTGTGCGTGTTCTAGGACGATGTCGAGTCTTGGATTTAAGCTTCCCGTTTCACGTAGACGAGATGTGAGACAACCAAACATCTGGCGCGAAGGCAATGGCTTGTCAGGGAATCGTCTTCTGTACAGTCGTTCTGCCTGAACAGCATTTCGTCCACCTACAACAGGGTACAGTACAGGTATGTAGAGTAGGGTAGAAAACAGACATATTAACTTAATAATCATAATGTTCGCTAACAGTACTATCAACAAACAAGCAATCTCATAACGTATTTCCCGTCAACGTACATTCTCCATAGATCAACAGCATTTCTATCCTATCTTCATGTGTGTACATTATACTGTACAGTTTAAGTTCCACAACACAACGTTTATTCATAATGTGTACTACCTCTGTGCCATCACTAGATTACTCTGATGCACGACTACGCTAGCAAGCAGTGTACTGCACGCCAAAGCAACAACAAATGGGATGCTCGGAGGGTGGTGGAGTACAGGAGTTTGCATGGGTCGCAAATCATAAACAAGGCGAAGTGGTAACTGTGGCAGTAGTGGGAACTACGTTGGACACTTGACTAGGTAGAGCCAGGCCCTGCGCGACAGGCACAATGGGTCATATAACGCATTAGATAAACCTTATTTTGGGTGTGCAGGATAAATAAGACAACCTAACGGGTGTACACCGATCGGTACTGGTTCATATTGTGTATGTAGATACGGAAAAGGTGCAAGAGGGAAACCATTATGTGCTTATGAGAGTTGATGGCAGCAGACCGTATTATTCGTTTCGGACCTCTTCATAAATATGGAGGTGTGATTACACATATCAATCACATCGCGATTACGGGCAGCATGGGGTTCACGCCTGAGCCTCAGGACGTGCGCTAGCAGCGCATGTCGGGTGTTTCAAGCGTCAACTTCGCGTCTCAATATCTCGGGATGTAATGGGAATATTGCAATGCAATTAACGCCATTGTGTATGTGCTTTGTCATGCTATGGATTGCTGAAGAAAAAATATAGGAGGTCGATTTAAAAAAAACATAAGTTTGTGTTAAAAAACACATATGCTTTCGTTTTAGAATGTTTCCAAATATTGGGTGGACAAGATAGCTGGGACACCCTGTATATTAATAAACGGGAACTACGTAATTATTTTACAAAAATAAGATTAAAGATTTTTTCAGGAATAAATTTAATTCTGTACTTAAATGAGTTAAAGACCTTAATTTTATAAAGTATATGATGAACAAATTATTGAATTTACTTTTATGATGAGAGTTGAGAAAAAATGTATAATGTTGTTGGTGAAAACATAATCAAAGATTTAACATTTGATGACTTTGTTATTTGGATGAGTGTTGTAGATAAACTTTACAAAATGAAACCTTAGATTTTGGGAATCAAAATAATTCGCAGATGAAATTTTCTAACTGTTACATTAAAAGATTCTGTTGAAACTGCTCCAGGCAACCAGGGACTAATATAACTAATATAATAACATGGAACTAGAGGGCCTGAGGGGAGTTCTAAATCTGCTCCTGAGAAATATTATGGCCATTTACGACATTGGAGTATTTACAGAGACAATGGTAAAAGAGTACACAGAACTGAACATCACAGAATTTCACAATTTTTATGCCTTTGCGATACAGTGCAAGAGAAGAGGAAGACCAGTGGGCCACGTGTTATGCATCATTAAACCACAACTGGCCCGTTTCAAATTTCTACTAAGAGAAGAGAACATATTGGTTGTTACGACAAGGATTGGAGCTATAGTAGCAGTCTACTTTAACCCAGACCACACCGCAACAGACATAATACATAAGCTAGGGATGACCTTCGATTACACTAGATACAAGGACAAGATAATCATTGCAGGAGACCTGAATTGCGCGATAAATAGGCAAGATGGAAAATGCAAAGAAGTAATGGAACATCTAGTAAACGAGGCTTCACAGTATGCAACAGACAGGAGGACTGGACCTACACAGGACATAACAGATCCAGCTCAACAGATCTAATAATCACGAAGGGCATCAGAACAAACTACCCTGCCACTACAGTGAAAAAGAGAGAAGCAGTCATTCATAAGCACATTCCAGTATAAATAAATATATAAACGGTAGAACCATCAAATTAGAAGAAGGCGAAATGTAACTCTTGGCAAAGGGATAATTACAGAAAAACATAAGGTTGAAATAGCAATACAAGCAAGGAATATTGATGAGGCCGCCACATGGCTGAAATCAAATATAATAAATGGGGCCACCACACAAGACACAAATAGGAGAGTGAGGCCATTATTCGACAGAGATTGCTATGAGCAAAGAAAACTGATGCTAAAAACACTGCATAAAACTAGAGGACAAATGGCAAGCACAGCCACAGAAGAAAACCAACGAGAACAGAAGAAATTCAAGGACCTAATAAGAATGAAGAAAAAGCGATACCTGGAAGAAGAACGAAAGAAAATGGTAGAGGAGGCAGAAGAAGACCCATACCGAGTTCAGAGATCGAAAAGGCAATAAATACAGCCCAACATCCCCATGGAAACATAGAAAGACCACATAAGAAAATTAACCTGTTCAAAAGAAACAAGACCTACTTTCAAGACATCTAGGACCCCGGAGGCTGATGAGGTCCTCACCACAGATAAATTTGCGAGAGCGGTACAGAAAATGAGGAAAAACAGAGTACCAGGAGCAGATGGAATGAAAAAACAGACAGCACAATAATGCCTGCCGATATGGACCTCCCTTCTAAATAAACGTATAGAGCCGCGCGGGATTAGCCATGCGGTCTAGGCGCTGCAGTCATGGACTGTGCGGCTGGTCGCGGCAGAGGTTCCAGTTCTCCCTCGGGCATGGGTGTGTGTATTTGTCCTTAGGATAATTTAGGTTAAGTAGAGTGTAAGCTTAGGGACTGATGACCTTAGCAGTTAAGTCCCATAAGATTTCACACACATTTGAGCATTTTTAAATGTATAGAACTAGATAGCAAACCGAGCGAATGGAGAAAGTCAACAATCATACTACTATATAAGGGAAAAGGAGACACAAAGAACCCAAACGCATACAGAGGAACAGCATTGGAATCCACGCCACTGAAAGTCTTAACAGGAATCCTCACCAAAAGACTGGCAGAGAAGCTCGAACCCCTTCTACCACAGGAGTAGTTCGGTTTTAGGAAGGGACCACCCATGACCCTGGCAGTAGAAAACCTGTTGGAACAAATAAAACGGACGATAGGAAGACCTAAGGAAAAACTATATGTGGTTTTTGTTGACTACTCAAAAGCCTTCGACCTGGTCAACAGAAACGTTTTAACAGACAAATTGGAGGAACTAACTGGAAGAACGAGTACAACGACCCTGATCTCGAATATACTGGCAGAAAACCACATACAAATAGATGATGGAATAGGCATATTAGACTGGTTGCCACAGACGAACGGTATTCTCCAAGGCAATCCACTTAATCCTATCCTGTTTAACGTCATCAAGCGCGATGTCACAAAAGGAATGGCAGGAACAAGAACATATATGGCCATCGCAGTGACAGATAAAGACAAACTACAAGTAGCACACTAAGCGAATGGGCAGAGCGAAACGACATTAAGATAAACGAACAGAAGATGGAGTTGGTAGTGTTTAGGAAAGGAGGAAGACTCACTGAATCAGAGAACATCAAATTCAATGGAAAACCACTCAGGAGGGTTAAAAATTTCAGATATCTATTCATCACAATCCAATCAACAGGAAAAAATTTCAGACTACATATAAGATCTAGAGCGGTGATATGAATGAAACCAGAAACATCACACAACTATCAATCAGCACAGCTGTAGACCTGTTCAGGTTAAAGATACTATCTATTCGAACGTATGGCCTAGAATCAGTGGGAGAATACCTCACATACAAACGACTGGAAGAATTGGAGTGGGTAAAAGCTAGATACCTGAAGAGAATTTTAGGAGTCCCACAGAACTCAAGATCGAGTCTGGTGTATGAGGGAGACTTTCCTGAGAGATGATCTAAGATGCGAGCTCATACTCCCAGCTAGTGCCAACATCAAACGGCTTCTACGAGATCTACATAAGAAGAAAAACAACATACTGGAGGACTTCTATGCAACGTCTGCTAAGTAAGACATGACCTGGATGGAAGCTAACCAAGAAATGCGACATGTGATGTGACTGGTAACCCATGGTTTTCACCACAATGTGTGTTGCAACAAATTATTTCACAAAGCAAATGATGAGTGTTTGTGTGAGTTGTGCTTGGAATTTTTTGACCACTACCATATTATCAAATGCAGGAATAGACAGAAATCCATTGTAGGTTATAGCAAAGACAAGTAATGTGAACATAATCCTTTGAACAGCATGCATGTGTTTCCAATAAATAAATTTTCCAAATGTTTTACTTGTAATATTGTATATAAATGGAATTAGTCAACAAAACTTTAAACATGTTATTATTGAATATAATTTTCATTATGCTTATTGTTTCATTAAAGAAGATAGAGTTTATTTTGATATTCCAATAAAGGTTAACAAAAATGACTTAATGTCAAAATAATTTAAAAATTTTATATTTAAGTTGTCTGAATTGTATGATTTTGACAAATTTTGTTTATTTGATGCATATTAAAATTCTTATGAAAGTTACTTTAAATTTGATTATGAAAAACGTACTTGGAAATTTAGTTTTATACTCTACGAAGCATTTCTTAGTTTATTGCGATCTTCATTGAATTGTCCTCATGAATATTCTTCCAAAGTAATGAAATAATTTCGGTAGCAAACAATTCTTAAATTTTCTTTTATTGATATAATTTGCTGAATTTGGTACATAATTAAGTCCTTAAAGTTCTTCACAATTTGGATTCTACTTTTAATAATATCTACTTGATTTTGTGCATTTTTAAATTGTGTTCAAATAACATAATATTTGTTACTGAAATCATGTAACCTTAAAATAATAGAAGTTGGTCTCTCCCTAGTTAAGACCAACCTACAACCTTTGAGAAGGGCTTACAATACCTGAAAGGTTTCGAGAATACCGAGGTTTAACATCCACCAGCTGAGCGATGAGGATTTCGACTTCCAGACACCCTTGAGAAGAGCACGCAGAAACAAGCATGGCCTACTCTTCAAAAGGCTCTACTGGATGCAACTCATGAAACTATACCTGCTTCATCGAACAAAGGCAAGCACCCCTGGTGGACCACAGAATGTGATCATGCTATAGGGGAAAGGTGTAGAGCATGGATCAAGTGGAATCAGCCAAAAATGAGCCCAACCATCAGGCTTTCATGGTGCAGAAAAAACAACAGCGAACATTACCCACAAAACCAAGAGGAACTACAACAGGTCTCACATACTACACACAGAAGAAGACTTCAAGAAAAACAAATCAAGAGATCTCTACAAGAGACTCAAGAAACAGACTACTTCATACACAGCCCAAACCCGGTGTCTCAGAGGGCCAGATGGGAAACTCCAAATGAATAACAAGGACTGCACAAAATCCTTTGCACAACACTTCCAGAAACTCCTCAATGCAGAACAATTGAAAGAGAGACTTGCTTTCACTGAGCCTGCTGTCATTAACCAGGACTCTATACCACCCAAAAGGGAAGAAATAGAGAAGACCATGAAAGACCTGAAGAACAGCAAGACCCAGGTGAAGATGGTATAGTTGCATAAATGTGGAAGCATGTAGATGACCAGTCCCTGCAGTGTATCACCAAGGTAATACAGGAAATTTGGGGAACAAAGGTCTTGCCAGAGGAATAGACCTCACCAATGATCCATCTGCTACACAAGAAAGGAATTAAGATGGACCTCAACAACTACAGAGGCATCTCCCTGTTGCTTATAAGCTACAAGATCTTTTCTAAAGACCTGCAAAATAGAGTCACCAAACAGCTGGACTCCCAGTTAGGTGAATACCAGGCTGGTTTCCATGCAAGTAGGTCCTGCACAGAACAGATCCGAAAATTTCAAGACCATCATCTCTTATAGGAGCCAATTGTGACACCCCTGGGTAGCCATTATGGTAGACTTCCAAAAGGAATATGACTCAATAGAATGACAGACCCTCTTCTCCACCTTGTGGGAACTAGGGCTAGATGGGAAGACTACCAGAGTGATTCAAGCTACGCTGAATAACAGCACATCCAAAGTCAAGTTCAAGGGTGCAAGTTCCATGAGCTTTTCCATCCCAACAGCAGTCAGGCTGGGGGATGGTCTCTCTTGTATCCTCTTCAACTGTGTTCAGAAGAAAATAGTCATCTTTCACATTGTCCACCAGAAGCAGGACTGGAGCTTGGGTACAAGAAAGACAATCACAATGTACGCTGTCTAGCCTTTGCTGATGATCTCACCCTATTGGCCAACAGCATGGAGGAGACTACTCACCAACTACAGAGCCTCTACAGTATTGCAGCAAAAACCGACTTGAGAGTCAACATACATAAGACTGAGTTCATCACCAATATGAAGCAGGCTTCTTCTACAATCCCACTAGGAAACAATGCTATCTTTAAAGTTCCTGCAGTCAAGTACTTGGAAGAATGGATCTCAACAAGTGAGAGTGAAATCTTGACCACAGACACCAGATGCACCAAGTTAGAGAGGGCCTATAATTCCTCTAACAAGGGAACCTCCCCATCGCACCCCCTTCAGATTTAGTTATAAGTTGGCACAGTGGATAGGCCTTGAAAAACTGAACACATATCAATCGAGAAAACAGGAAGAAGTTGTGTGAAACCATGAAAAAAATAAGCAAAATATACAAACTGAGTAGTCCATGCTCAAGATATCCAACATCAAGGAGAATGTTACTGCAGGAGCGCCGTGGTCTCGTGGTTTGCGTCAGTAGCTGCGGAAGGGGAGGTCCTTGGTTCAAGTCCTTCCTCAAGTGAAAATTTTACTGTTTTTATTTTCGCATAGTTATTATCTGTCCGTTCGTTCATTGACGTCTCTGTTCATTGTAATTCGTTTACTGTTCACTGTAATAAATTTAGTGTCTCTGTTTTGCGGCCGCACCGCAAAACCGTACGATTAGTAGACGAAAGGATGTGCCTCTCCAATGGGAACCGGAAACACTTGATCGCAAGGTCATAGGTCAACCGATTCCTCCAGAGGAAAACACGTCTGATATATTCTATACGACACTGGTGACAGCATGTGCGTCACATGACAGGAATATGTTGACGACCCACCTAACTTGTACACTTGACGGATGGGTAAAAAGATTCTTCTACATTGCCCGATTTAGGTTTTCTTGTGGATATGATAATCACTCCCAAAAAAGTGATGAAAACGTAAGAGTTTGTCACATAAACTGAAAATAACAAAATTAAACTTTTCACTCGAAGGAAGACTTGAACTAAGTACCTGTCATTCCACAGCTGCTCACGCTAACCACGGGACCACTGCGACCCTGAACTCACACTGTCCTTGATGTTACATATCTTTTGCATGGACTACTTAGTTTGTATATTTTGCTTATTTTTTCATAGTTCCACACAACTTCTTCCTGTTTTCTCGATTGATCTGTGTTCAGTTTTTCAAGGCCTATCCACTGAGCCAACTTCTAAGTAAATCTGAGGGGGGTGTGATGGGGAGGTTCCCTCGTAAGAACATCTATACCATCTAGTACCTATCCAAGAACATAAAGCTGACGCACTACAACTCAGTAGTAAAACACTCTGCACTCTATGCCTCTGAGTGCCTCTTGATGAATCGAAAGGGCCCACTCGGGAAAATCCTGAGGAGAATACTAGGACCCATAAGAAAGGAAGACAGTACCTACAGAATCAGGCACAATAATGAGCTCTACGAACATCAGGAAGACATAGTCACATGTATGAGATAAAGCGACTGACCTTCTATGGGCACATGACCTGCCTGAATTAATGCAGGCTCACCAACAGGATCCACAAAGTGACAAGTAGGGGAAAGATGTCCAAAGCTAAGTGGATCACCTCTGTTAAATGAGACTTAGAGGAACTGCAGATCCCATTAAAGACAACAGAAATCAATACCGACAGGCCATCCTGCAGGGAGTCTTCCCACTGTCTCTCACAAACAACAAGTGTACAGGCACCACCAGACCTAAGGAGACGGATGAGACAAAACAGACTCACAGCCATAAGATGGAGAAATACTGAGCCAAGAAAGAGGAGAAGACACTCGCTGAGAGTTAAGATGAGCACTGTGATTCCTAGTAGGCCAAAACGAATTGATAAAAGAAGTTGGTCCTACATTTTCATCACTTAATTGAGGAACAAGATGAGGTAATGATGTATTTATTTCTTCCTTTCTTTTGTTTATTATTCCACCTGCATCACGTATTACTACTCTCAAACTTTCTATATTTTATATATTTTCTATTTTTTAACTTAGTTATTTGTTCTTTATACATTTCTTTTACTTCTTTCATAATTGTATATCCTCCATGTTTTCGAATTGATGGAAAACATCATGAGTAGCAAATTTTTGAAATTGTTTTACTGCTTCTTCTTTAGATTTTATAATCCAATAATAATTGACAAAAATGGTTGATTTTTCACTTCTTTTCAAAACCTCCAAATTGTAGTTTCCGAAATTTGCTAATGTTATGATATCTTCATAATCAAAATTGTTCCACTGCTTTATCTATTTTTTATATTCTAGAAGTTTAGCAACATATTTAGTTTTTAAACCTTGGATTATTTGTCATCAATAATTACTCACAGATTTTTGTTATTATAAAAAAGTTTATTATTTTTTGGATCCACAAGCGCCTTCACTTATATATAAAAACATTTAATACATTTTTAATTTTTTTAATTCAATAACTTTTTTGTATGAATGTAAAATGAATATAAAATGATTTGTCCATTGTACACTCAAGGAAAAGAAATTAATAAAGAAATTAAATAAGGAGACAAAATTTGTCTTCAAAATCTGATTGTAAAGGTAAAGAAAGAAACCAAAAGAACTTCTTCATAATTTGCATATTAAAACATTTATTTGAGAAAAATGTGAAAGGAAATTAAAAATTCATCCAAATGTTTTCGTAACTATGTTCATTCAGTAGATGAGAAATTACCTTTCAAACATCAAAAAGATAAATAAATAGTTTATGAAAAGATTGAATGTTTCTGTGGAAACTTTTATATACCAAGACATCAAAAATTACCATATCATGAAAGAATATTTAAAAATCAATTAATTCTTCATTTTTATTTAATCTCCTGTTTAATTCTTTTGAGAAACCATTTTTACCATCTTTTATTGTATTTGGATTTAATTTGTAATGATCATATGGTAATGTATTAAATCCATTTTGTTACACAATATGTTATTCATCAGTATACCTTAAAACAATTTTGTTTATTCGACTGTATGCAATTCATGTTTTAATGAATTAATCAAATTCATTTTACTATACTGATTTAATTTGTCAGTTAGATATATTTTATAATCATCGAAAGTAATTTCATTTTTCACAACTGATTTTTTAACTCCTTTAGATTTCTCTCTTTTTCGCCAACTTTATAAGCATACAGTTTCGATCTTAAACTAATGTGTTCTAACACAATATTCCCACAATTTTCATATTTCATTTTTCCTACGACTTTCTTATTTACTTGCAGAACATAATAAAAATTATCTTTTGGATAATTACTTGTATCAAATTCGTCTATCATTGATTTCATATCTTCATAAAAATTATCAATTCTTATATCATAAAAAAGCCATTAGCATGTACATAACACAAATCAATGTTTCCCCCATTTTTAGGTTTGACATCATAATGAAAATCATTCATTTTTATTTTCGAAATATAGAGAATACTCATTCCAATATAATTCGGTTTATGTAACAGTATTTTAATTTTCTTCAAATGAACTGAACTAAATTTTCTGTAAATTGAGTTGTATGTTCAAATTAAGGTTTTGAAATATAATTCTTATATTTTTTGAATTTGTTACATTTTAATATTTTGTTTATTTCTAAAATTTTCCCTTGTTTACCCAAATAATGAATTATTCATTAACTTGTTTCAACTTTTTTCAAAATCGTTAGTTGCTTTTTTTCTCATTTCTCTATTAAAATTAATATACTTCTTCAACCAACCTCATTGTTCAAATGATAATATTCCATGAATTTCCTTTATTTTTAATCCGAGATTTAAACACAGTATAAAATTCCTACTATATAAAACTTATTGTGACAGTACGTCACATAAATATTGACATTTTAGCAGTTGTAAATCGTAGTTTACGTATTTTATTAATATAATTAGTGTAAAAGATACAGTTAATGTTCTTGAAACAACTGATATGCAGCGATAGCATCTTTATTTAATGTCTCTGAAAATAAATAAGGATCGAAAGAGACGCGATTGTACAGCCGAGGAGGAAGGACGTATTTTGTGGTAGTCACACACTGTTTTGTTTCGCTATACGGAAGGCAGCCATTGAGAGGCTACATATATTTTATGCACGTTATTCATACTTATTGTTAAAATAAACTTGTTATTATTATTACAAAATAAATTTCTTTGTAATAGTTGTCACCTCAAATGCTCGCAGTGGCTAATTATTTGAAATAAGCATTTTTCAGTAATTTGCGCTGTGAGAAGCTCATCTTCCGATGCAGCCTCTGGGCGGCCATTACGCGCCGAACTATTAATTTATTTATCAAAGTGTTAACAGTAAATGTAAATGCGAGAGATTTCGTTGTATGAACCTTTTAAAATTGCAACAGATAATTAATTTACGTTAAAGTTCATGTTTTTAAACTATACAGATTTCATGACTTCAGTAAGTTTCATCTTGGCCACTCCATGGCAACAATCGAAATTCTCTCAAGCCTTGGTTTGCAATCAATAAACAGAAATTAACAAAATTACATTCAATTAAGTTAACAACAACTATATTTTAGTCATCATGTTCAAAATCTAAAGTTCGTACATGAATAACTGAGGCCCTTCAAGAACCCGTTTCATATTTACTTATGCACGTAAGTAAAAGTGATATCAAAAGACAATATCCTTGAGAGAAAGGAGCATGCTAATAAATTAAAAATCAAAAATATATAAAATATAAGTAATAATTTTTTGTATGTGACATAACAAATCCCAAACGGATGTCACAATAATTTTTGTTATTATTTAAATTCGTTGATAATTTACTTCCTCCTTCAGTTGCTAAAGGTAAATCTTTATGTAATTCATATAATTTTCTGGGAAATTCTAAATCAACTATTAAAATATTACCATATTTAGAATTATTTGACATTTAAAGTATTTTTTCAGAATCAAAAGATTTCGGTTCAATCCAACTGAAATTTTTTAATGTTAAAATTTGAGACATTGACCAGACATACTAATAATTTGCAACTAAATATGCAATATAATACGGTTGTGCTTTTAGCTCAATACTTTTTATATGTTTGTTATTTTATTATGCATATCTTTTAATTCTTATTCAAGAAATAAAATCACTTAATAATAGTATAATAAATGTAATTCAATTTTTGTCATTGTGACATAGAATACCAAGATAATATTGGAATTGTAAAATAACAACATGGATCAAGTTTATAATATTTAATACATATATCTCCAAAATATTCAACAATATCAGCTAAAATTAAAACGTCAGATTTTTATGTAATTTTGTACACATCTAAATTTTTAATATTGAATTTATTCCAAACTGTTTCTCCTCTGTTATAATCCTCAGCAGAAATATAATCTTGATCAAATTTTGAAAAAATAACATTCTTTTTCGAGTAATTTGGTTTCATGAAATTTTTCTTCAGAATACGTTTATTCTTAAGGATAAACTCATTTTAATCATTAAATATGATTGTTCAACTTCAAAAATTTTTGGTGTTTCTCTAACTAGTTCTCTTGTAAGATTCAGAGATAATTTGTGAAGCGATAAATGTATCCAAAATCTTAATCAGTCTTCAACATATTTACTAAAAGAAATATATTTTTGTTCATTTTTTCGAATTGTATCAATATCTTTATAATCAATGGCTAATTCTTTGACAAACAAGTGATCATCATAATTCGATAAATTATGAATAAATTTAGGATTCTGGTAATTAAGACTGCAACTCCACGATATTTTCCTGTTAAATGGCGATGACCTTTTCTTACTTTTCACCAACAGTATATTTTTGTCACAAATACAAGTTTCTGAAGTTATAAAATTGATTAAATCGTCTTTAGTCTTTTTCAAGGAATAATTTGTTAACATATTCTAGCAATTTCTCTTGCTTCTTCATTCAACATTTCAAAGATTTTTTGCTGCTTCTTTACCTGTACAAGTAATTTTTATAACTTCCATTAGAATATTTAACATAATAGGCAATTAAAACGTAATTTTGTTTCATAACTGCTACATCAATTTTTCAGGATTTGGTTGACCAAGTACAAATATCTTTTAATAAATATTCGAAATCTACATCAATTACTAAGTGTACACGCAATGAATTATTATTATTTTTAAATTCAATTATTGACCTTTTAAAGACATATTTATTTTTCTTCTTTATGTTCTTTACAATCGTTTTCATGAATGTACTCTCTTTCTTGTGAATAAAAATACCTTAAACATTGATGCTTGTGATTTAATCAATCTAGATAAAACTTTTATCCAACAATAATGTGCATATTTTATTCTCCAATTAAAAGAAGAGTTACATGTTTTTCTGTTTGTTTAGTGTATGGTAAAGAGGATATGCAATATTTTTTCCTTGTTCTTCGTTGTTTTCATATTCATATATTTCATTTCTTTTCAAATTTTGAAATATCTTATAGCTGAAGACGAGAATTAATTTTCTATTTCTCAAAAATTTCAACTTATTCTAATGCAAGATTTTTATGTTTACTAACTCTTTCTGCATCACATTCTACAGGATATAATGCCGACTTTATTGGGTAAAGAAAACACTTTTAATCGGCATTAATTACTGCTCTTTATCCTAAAATACTATTGGTAAATAAATATAAGAAGAATCAGAAATTGGATTGTTCATCATCATCATCATCATCATCATCATCCTCATCATTTAAGACTGATTGTGCCTTTCAGCATTCAGTCTGGAGCATAGTCCCCTTTATAAAATTCCTCCATGATCCCCTATTCCGTGCTAACATTGGTGCCTCTTCTGATGTTAAGCCTATTACTTCAAAATCATTCTTAACCGAATCCAGGTACCTTCTCCT
Organism: Schistocerca americana; assembly: GCF_021461395.2. Lineage (NCBI taxonomy): Eukaryota > Metazoa > Arthropoda > Insecta > Orthoptera > Acrididae > Schistocerca > Schistocerca americana. The sequence continues at coordinate 876,412,508 of NC_060119.1, forward strand.
TGGTCTGCCCCGACTCCTCCTACCCTCTACTGCTGAACCCATGAGTCTCTTGGGTAACCTTGCTTCTCCCATGCGTGTAACATGACCCCACCATCTAAGCCTGTTCGCCCTGACTGCTACATCTATAGAGTTCACTCCCAGTTTTTCTTTGATTTCCTCATTGTGGACACCCTCCTGCCATTGTTCCCATCTACTAGTACCCGCAATCATCCTAGCTACTTTCATATCCGTTACCTCAACCTTATTGATAAGGTACCTTGAATCCACCCAGCTTTCGCTCCCATACAACAAAGTTGGTCGAAAGATTGAACGGTGCACAGATAACTTAGTCTTGGTACTGACTTCCTTCTTGCCGAAGAGAGTAGATCGTAGCTGAGCACTCAGTGCATTAGCTTTGCTACACCTCGCTTCCAGTTCTTTCACTATGTTGCCATCCTGTGAGAATATGCATCCTAAGTACTTGAAACTGTCCAACTGTTCTAACATTGTTCCTCCTATTTGGCACTCAATCCGTTTACATCTCTTTCCCACTGACATTACTTTCGTTTTGGAGATGCTAATCTTCATACAGAAGTCTTTACATTTCTGATCTAGCTCTGAAATATTATTTTGCAAACTTTCAATCGAATCTGCCATCACAACTAAGTCATCCGCATATGCAAGACTGCTTATTTTGTGTTCACACATCTTAATCTCACCCAGCCAGTCTATTGTTTTCAACATATGATCCATATATAATATGAACAACAGTGGAGACAGGTTGCAGCCTTGTCTTACCCCTGAAACTACTCTGAACCATGAACTCAATTTACCGTCAACTCTAACTGCTGCCTGACTTTCCATGTAAAGACCTTTAATTGCTTGCAAAAGTTTGCGTCCTATTCCATAATCTCGTAGAACAGACAATAACTTCCTCCTAGGAACCCGGTCATATGCCTTTCCTAGATCTATAAAGCATAGATACAATTCCCTGTTCCATTCATAACACTTCTCCATTATTTGCCGTAAGCTAAAGATCTGGTCCTGACAACCTCTAAGAGGCCTAAACCCACACTGATTTTCACCCAATTGGTCCTCAACTAATACTCGCACTTTCCTTTCAACAATACCTGAGAAGATTTTACCCACAACGCTGATTAAAGAGATACCTCTGTAGTTGTTACAATCTTTTCTGTTTCCATGTTTAAAGATTGGTGTGATTACTGCTTTTGTCCAGTCTGATGGAACCTGTCCCAACTCCCAGGCCATTTCAATTATCCTGTGTAGCCATTTAAGACCTGACATTCCACTGTATTTGATGAGTTCCGACTTAATTTCATCCACCCCAGCTGCTTTATTGCACTGCAATCTATTGACCATTTTCACCACTTCCTCAAATGTGATCCTATTTCCATCCTCATTCCTATCCCATTGTACATCGAAATCTGAAACATTACTGATCGTATTTTCACCTACATTGAGCAACTCTTCAAAATATTCCCTCCATCTGCCCAAGGAATCCACAGGATTCACAAGCAGTTTTCCTGACCTGTCCAAAATACTTGTCATTTCCTTCTTACCTCAGTTTCGAAGACTGCTAATTACACTCCAGTATGGTTTTCCAGCAGCTTGACCCAAAGTCTCCAACCTGTTTCCAAAGTCTTCCCAAGATTTCTTCTTGGATGCTGCAATTATCTGTTTGGCTTTGTTTCTTTCTGTAACATAACTTTCTCTGTCTACCTGAGTTCTAGTATGTAGCCATTTTTGATACGCCTTCTTTTTCCTTTTACAGGCTGCCTTGACTGTGTCGTTCCACCAAGCTGTTTGCTTCATCCTACCTTTACACACTACTGCTCCAAGACATTCTTTAGCCACTTCTAGTACTGTGTCCTTGTACCTTGTCCATTCCTTTTCCAATGACTGTAATTGACTACATTCAACTAACTGGTACCTTTCTGAGATCATTGTTATGTACGTGTGCCTGATTTCCTTATCCTGAAGTTTCTCCACTCTTATCCTCCTACATATGGACGTGACCTCCTGCACTTTCGGTCTCACAATACCAAATTCGCTGCAGATTAAATAATGATCAGTGTCATCAAAGAATCCCCTGAATAGACGTGTGTCCCTCACAGCCTTCCTGAATTCCTGATCTGTTATTATATAGTCAATGACAGATCTGGTTCCCCTGCCTTCCCAAGTATACCGGTGAATGTTCTTATGTTTAAAAAAGGAGTTTGTGATTACTAAGCCCATACTGGCACAGAAATCCAAGAGTTGTTTCCCGTTCCTGTTGGCCTCCATATCCTCTCTAAATTTACCCATAACCTTTTCATACCCTTCTGTTCGATTTCCAATCCTGCCATTAAAATCGCCCATGAGCAGAACACTGTCCTTGTCGTTTAATCTAACAACTACATCACTGAGTGCATCATAAAAACTCTCCATCTTATCTTGATCTATCCCTTCACAATGCGAATATACTGACACAATCCTAATTTTCGTGCTAGGCACTGTCAAATCTATCCATATCAGTCGTTCGCTTACATACCTTATTGCAACTACGCTGGGTTCCATTTCTTTCCTGATGTAAAGCCCTACACCCCAATGTGCTATTCCTGCTTTGATTCCCGTCAGGTAGACCTTGTATTCTCCCACTTCCTCTTCCTTGTTTTGTTTTTATTAACATTTAATTCTAAACTATCTATATAAAATAAAGACCAACCAGATGATTTCTCTTTCATTTCTTCCATTTCAGTTAATAGTTCTATCATCGATTTTTGATAATAATCTTCTAAATCAGTTGTTCGTAATAAAACCTGTTTGGTTGGTTTAAAATTAAATTCTTGTATTTCTTCTTGTCTTTTAAAATTACAAAAATGTTTCACATTAACTTTAATTGCCCTTCTATGTTTTAAAATATTCTTTAATTCTGATTTAAAAATTCAACAATATTACCATTATCATTAATTCTGTAAGATATTATTCTCGGTTTGCAAGCAGAAACTTTTCCATAAATTCGCTTCTGTGATTTGAAAAAAACTTGATCATTTTGAAAATTGAAACCTAGCAAATTTTTCTGATAATTCTTTTGCTTATTTTCTTCATATTTATCTACCATAATTGTCTGAAAAAATTCTTATTATCATTATTAATATTTTTCTTCTTAACATTATTATAAATTTTTTCTCATTTAAATATTTTTTACTCAATCATTATCTCTAAAAATTTTATCTTCAGGTTTTCTGATCAATTAATTGAGTTTTTCTCAGTTTAGAATGTTTTTAATTGTTTGTTTTGCAGTTTTCATGCAGTTCTTTTATTCAGTTCATTGTTATTAACATTTTTATTAATATGTCAACAGTATTTACAATAAGATCGATTAATTTTTGTTTATCAATTTTGGAATAATTATTTAAATGTTTGATTTAAGCAACTGATCGAAGTTCTTGTAAAATTTTATATTTTAGTTCTACCTTTTTTATATCTTCATTTGTGTCTTTCCTATGAAAATAATTAATAAATACCAACAGGTCTTCTCTAGATACATTTCAATAACTATTTTCTTTACAATAATTTTTCTAAATCTTTCTAACTTAATCCATACTTTCCTTCACTATAATTTTCTAAGTACTAAAATATTTCAGTTTTGTTGATTATTTTTGTTTTCATTGTATTTATATAGAATGAAATTTGACTTTTATGTTAATTGAAACATTTTTAGTTAAAATGTAGCTTCCAGATTTAAGGTATGATGGTCCTTACTTATAAAGAATAAAATGTATTAGATTTGAAAATTTTAAATGAGAATCTGAATTTTTCGATGTAGGCAAATCAGTTTTGATGGTTCGTATTTGTAAAAAATGAAATTTCTCGGTTTTGAAAATTTTTAAATCAGAAAATGAGAATTTGCGTTTTTTGATATAGGCAAATGAGCTTTTTTGGTTGGGGTAATTGCGAAATTAGAATCTTGGTTTGCAAACTGGAATTTTTACTCAAAAATTCTCTTTGGTCCAGAATCGTCACAGATATACCACTAGTTCATGCGTATATTGAATGTAGACAGTGATGTAAGACTATAATGAACAATTCTGTTCCAGATATTGATTCTCTTAAGGGGGACAAACAATGTCGGAAATTCCATTGTAGTTTTTTTAACACTGACTACTTGTTTTTCAGTTTCGCATATAGTTGTCTCAGCTAAGTGAATAGAATATATACATATTTCAAAATAGGTTGTCCATACAGCTAAAAAGTTTGGGAGCCACAGCTCTAGAGTATGCATTGGTTACTGCATATGCTGTTGATTTATAGCGCTGCAGTAACAGAGGTTCTTTTTCAATTAAACTGTATTCGGTTTGTAGAGAGGGCCTAGTGAACCCCACAAAATTTACAACACTAATACCTTTGCTCGATTATATGGTTATGAATAACTCAATTTGTAGGGATTCGATTACCAAAGCGATTTTTTTTTCAATTACTTAATATGACTGTCACCGCCAGCAATACTTTGTGTGTATCACAGACTCAAAAATTTTACATTTTCCGATTCTGCACCCAGCTGCTACGTCTCACCTGCCTTCTCAAACATTAAGTTGATTTTTGAATTGGCAAAAGGCATCTGAATATGGTCTCCAACAGCTCCCAGTCTAGCATGACCATTCTTTCCTTTCATACTCTATTTCTGCTGTTCGTTTTTGATTTCGGGGCATTACTGTCAATCACAGACCATCAAAATATAAAAGGTGCAAGACCCATGTTACTGTGCACAAACAGAACGCAAGCAGTGCTCATGGTGGCCTGACAGTCCAACTTGAATATAAGAAAATATCTACTAAAAATAAAGTAGTATAATTTCCTTATTTTATGCACAAAAATTGGGACTTAAAAGTCCTGACAGGCTATAATGATCATAGGAGATATTATGAGTTGTTTAGTTGTATTTACAGAAAGACAAACAGTTAGCAGAATTTTTATATTTCAATGCAATGGTTGATATTAGAACTTGATTTCATTTCGTTCAGACATAAGAGAATCTTGTACATGTTACATTTGATGATTAGTCATAATTCAATATTATTATTGGAGAATGCTTTACAGCATCTGCTAGTTTTTTAAACACATTGGGCACTCCACTGACACTCAGCCTAATGTCACTTGACATAGAGAAACTCTTCCCTTTCCTCCTCATTGTCTTGTTCATGATGTTAGGTCAGTCCTTTTAAAATGTTGCTGAAGCATTTTTCTTTTCCCTGCCTTTCTTCCACTGCTGACATGATTTTTTCCCATCAACCCCTATGCAGCTTGTCTTCTGAAGTGCAGAACATTGATTTTTCATGCATGTTACACTGAATAACATATGCACTGGTGAATACAATGACAGCCTAGATTATTAAGTGCCACCATCAACCCTATACAAAATGAATGAAATTTTCACTCTGCAGCAGAGTGTGCACTGATATGAAACTTACTGGCAGATTAAAACTGTGTGCCATGCTGAGACTCGAACTTGGGGTCTTTGCCTTTCGCGGGCAAGTGCTCTACCATCTGGAAGCATTCTGGAAACATTCCCCAGGCTGTGGCTAAGCCATGTCTCCGCAATATCCTTTGTTACAGGAGTGCTAGTTCTTCAAGGCTCGCAGGAGAGCTTCTGTAAAGTTTGGAATGTAGGAGGCGTGGTACTGGCAGAAGTAAAGCTGTGAGGATGGGGCGTCAGTCGCGCTTGGCTAGCTCAGATGGTGGAGCACTTGGCCGCGAAAGGCAAAGACCCCGAGTTCGAGTCTCGGCCCGGCACACAGTTTCAATCTGCCAGGAAGTTGCAACTCTATACGATGTTCACAGTTGACCCACATAATCTACTCCCCCAGTAGCTTTTTTGCTATCTGTAAGTATACTAGATCAAGGAATATTTAACTTTCGACCATCCATTTGCTTTTTTTTTTTCATTTCCATGGTAATTAGAGGCAAGAGTTACTATTCTGCTGTCCTTCCACTTGAATACAGATATTCAAAAATTAGAAATTTTATTATCAAATTGGCCTCTTTTCAATTGCTTATCCTCAGCCATTTGAGGTGAGCCATTCTTTCCCTTCTAATTGTACAAAATGTGAGGATCTTATATGTTTTCAGCACTTCAGTCATATGGAAGTAAAGTAATTTCCAAAACATAAAACTGAATTTGTACCCATCATGTATTTCGAAAGCATTAGGCTTAATCCTTGACCCAACCCAAATACGAGTAATTCATCCTCACTTTATTCCTCCCTCTCCTGGTAAACAGCAGATTGTGATATGTAGCCTATTTGGTGCTACTCTGATGTCCCAAAATTAAAGTAACAAATGGATATTAGCAAGGTTGCATTTATTTTGCCACAAGACAGTGTAAACAGGTGGTAGAAAAACAGAAATAATGTAAAGAATATAGAATGTAAACAACTGCAACATACAGAAGTGTACACAAAAAGTTATTCATTTTTTCCAACTTAATGGATTTTCACATTCATTCTGACAACTCGTTAATGTCCTCAGTATGGAGTGTGACCACCTGTGGCAGCAATACAGGCCTGACAACGATGGGGCATGCTATGAATTATGTCATCAATATCATGTTGAGGCAATAACGCGCATTCTCCTGCAGAGCTGCTCGCAACTGTTGGAGATTATTTGGCAGATGCTGGCATGATGCAGCTCATCTCCCTAGTGCATCGCAGACATGTTGTGTGGGATCCAATGTACGGGATCCAAATCGAGAAAGCAACCAGGCCACGCCATGTGTGCAATATCTTCTGTTTCCAAGAAAACATCAACCACCTGCATTCAATGAGGTCGAGTATTATCGTCCATCAGTATGAAGTCTGTGCCCACAGCACCTCGCAACAGCTCCACATGAGTCCCAAGATCTCATCCCGATACCTGACAGTAGTTAAACCTTGCTGAGTCACCTGTACAATTTCGTGAAGAGGTTTTTCAGAGATCAACATAATCCCTGCCCACACTATTAGGGATTCTCCTCAATATCACTTCTTTCCACAATGTTTGAGTCCCGAAATCGTATTCCATGTTCCCTCCAGACGCGAATCCGTCGAGAATCACTCTGCAGGCCAGAGAGGGACTCATCTGCGAAAAGAATGTTGGTCTACTGTTCGACCATCCATGTGGCATGTTGACAACTCCACTCTACACGTTCTCTTCTGTGAATACGCATCAGAGTTACACGTACAGCAGGTCGCTGACAATAAAGGCCACTCTGCTGTAGTCTTCTGTACACCGTCTACCTCAATACAACACACCCAGTGGATGGTGGAAAGTCAGATACCAGTTGCTGTGCAGCGCTAATGCTGTATCGTCATGTCCTTCCAGCCAAATAACGGTCCTCTCTTTCGGATGTCACACATGTTTGGCCTTGTCCTGGTCTTTGGGACACAGATTCAGTCTCTATAAACTGTCGCCACACCCGAAAAACAACATAACGATGGACATTTAGCCATTGGGCCACATCAGTTTGCAACTGTCCTTCTTCCATTCTTCATATGGCCCTCCACCACAGAGAGTCTGGTAGGCTTCTTCTCTGTGCCATGATCCATCTTCCGTGACTGTGTACACAGTGAGTGTGGATGTGGGACTACCCGGCAAACACTACCTCGTTCGATAGGTGCCCTGACATAATTGCTGGCTGGCGTGGTTGTCCATTGACCGGAATGCAATCTTCTGTGCACTTTACGATCGTATCTGTTGACAGTTACGTTTTTAGATTTTATTGTGAATTAGACACAGGATGGGGAAATAGTGGTTTGTTGCTTTAATTTTGGACACCAGCGGATAACCTGAAATCACGTTTGATTAGTTTCAGTGCATTGTACTGTTCCATTGAGCTCATGCTCATCATGCTCTCATCTGTAGTAACTCACCGTGTTGATTTATGTATCTTTTTGAAATATTTGTTCAAATTTTCAGTAAAAGGACGGAGTCTGTACAACTTTTCTTTACAGTCTTCTGGTTTCCCTTGGTTGTCATTCAACGATAACACTGACAAAATATTTTCAAAACGGTTCCTGTTCATGCATTGCTTCACTACTGGGTGCCCCAAATCAGCAGAAGTTGACTAATAATGGTTCCAAAAGTGAATTGTAGTCCATAAAGAAATTAATATCAATAAATCTTAGCAGTTCATTGTCCTGTAAGTTTAGCATCTTGTTCTTTCCCATTCCATACAGTTTAGACTAATAGATTATGTGCGTAATTAATGGTTCTAAAGTAGCACATAATATATCAGTAGATGAATCACAAGTCACAAAGGCATCCTCAACTGGGCCTGTAAAACCAAATGAGTGTAATTTTACACGATACGCACTAAAACTAAGCAAATAAATAACAAAAAACCTGAACTATATGTACCTTCAGGAAAGACATATTTCGGCATTTCTGTCATAGCATCTGCATCGTTCCATCTTCTATTTATTTTGAGGATTTTACTTTCACTTTAGATTGGCCTGGTTCTAGAGAAGAACTACTTGTCTCACCTGTAAAATTGTTATAAGGCATAATGACAAAAGTCGTTACATGTTTTTCCTTCCGTTGCTTTTTACTCCAACAAGTCGCTACAATTCACCTGGCGAAATCGTCTACATAGACATAATACAGTCCATTGTTTCCTCTTTCCTGTGAGCAGAGACTTTGTACGATCGCAGCTAGCGAGTTTCATACGACCACTGTCAGAAAGATAGGTCGCAATTGCTTCCTCGGTGGTTAACGACGCCGGAAAGGGCAAGGGAATTTTAAGTCCCGTCAAAATGGTTAAATCATCCAACAACAAACCGAGATGATGGACTAATAAACTTGCATTACTCAATGTGGCCCGGCAACCGCGGTGTCGATCTTCAACGAGAGAATGTCGATAATTTGGTTGTTGCGTTGTTGGTGTTGGGATGTCAGACGTGTTGTAACTTGTAATTATGATGTTCTGTGGTCAACTGTTAGTAGAAGTTTCAGTTTAAGAAAGTGCTGAAGTGTGGCAGAGACAATAAATTCTGGTTTGAACGTGACTGATTTAAAGTGGACAGTATGCCCTGTACGGTTTCATATTAAAAGTGTTGATGATTTGAGAATGAATGTAAAAATCGAGGAAGTAGCGGACAGGATAAGTCACGTGGAAACATTTCTGTCACCGAACGTACATTACATAATTGTTGAGAGTAGACAGAATGAGGATTCGGCAGTGCGGACTGCATCCTGTCTAACGGAGCAATATACATTTGACTGGCATAAAATTATGACTTCGTTGAACCTGTCAGGTAGCTCAAATGTAAATTAGAATTAATTTCTGCTGTTGTCAATGTATGATTTGCAGATAACAGTATAAACTGTGATCAGTGATGACATTGTGGTTATGACTGGCTAGAAAGATCCCATTGCGTGTTGTCATGATATCCGAAAGTGATTATAATATCAGTAGCCTTCATTACACCACTGTAAAATTGTCTAATTCCCGGTTACATTCAGGGGTATGGACCGATTCAGTAACATGTCGGGAAATCAAATCTTTAATGCAGATAGATTCTCTGTAGAATCATATACCGGCGTTATTTCCATATTTGTTTGTGTATGGACATTATATAATATTGGCAGAGACAGTGAAAACGGTACATTTCAAAGAGCGCTGCTGAGTCATTCCATGTCAAATCAACACACTTTAAATAAAAATTTTACTTCACCCTCTTAGACTCTGCTGAAAGTTGGTATACTAATAGTGGGTGCTGAAATTAAGAAAAATACCACATTTCAATTTTTTACCTCAAACCATTCCTGAAATATGGTCATGTAAACTTTTCAAAAACTGGCCAAAAATGTGTGAACAGACTTTTTTTAAATTGCCCTAGGAGCTGCCCTAATTGAGCTAGAGAACTGGGAAAGGTGTCATTTTGCAGCATTTTTCATGCTCTTTCCAGTGATAGACAAAAAACATAGCTTCTAATTAATAACCTTTTTCAAAATGGTAATTAATATTTTGATTTAATTTTTTTACAAAAAGTAAATAATTGAAAATTTTCAAAATATTTCCATAACTACTTCATACTGTTGTAAATCACATGGCAAAATATAAATGTGGGATGATGATGGGTTCATTGTTAAAAAAAAATTATTCCGGACTCTTGTTTTTCACTAACAGCCCTAGTTTGACAAAACTGACCTTTAAGGTAGTACTCGATGTCTGTACAATAATTCAGAGACTGGAGCCATTGTTGAGATGATGTAGTCTGCATTGTTACCTTCTAAGGCTTTGTGTGCCTATAGCATTATTGTGCACTGTGGTTTGAGTGCAAATCAATTGTTACCTATGTGTTGACCAGTCTGTATCTATTATATTTAATAGTTCATTTTCAAGTAAATCTATACATTGAAGGACAGTTCATAAGTGGTTTTTGTATAAATATGGAATCAAGTAAAAAGTGCAGTGCTGTAAGAGTGCAGTGTTGTAATCCATTGAAGAAGTCAAATCATTTTATTAGAGACAGAAAAAAACTGAGAAATGTCACAACATGGATGCCCAAATTATTTCCTCAAATACCAAGTGGTACCAAGATTTGTGATAAATGTAGGAAAGATGTAACCAAATTGAAAAATACACCAGAGCCGATCAGTGATGAAAGTGTTGGAGAAGAATCTTCTGGATCAGAGATAATCATCCGAGACCAAGAACCTGACTTCACTCCAACTTCAGTAGCTGTTAAAACATTTAACACAACACTTCAAGAACTAGATGAGTCCCTAATTGACAAGAGAAAACTAACATCTAGGCATTACGCCAAATCAAAAGTGAAGAAAATCTCATCAATGACACGTAAACTTTTTGTTGCTCCTGAAACTTCTTCGTCAGATACTGATACTGATGAATCCGTTCTTGAAAATATTAAAAGAAACTATAAAAACTCTATAAGTAGAGCAAAAAAACTAATGATTCTTACAAGTTTACCTGAAAAGTGGAGTGTCAGGAAAATAATGAGGGAATTTAATGCTCCTAATTACATTGTTCGGCAGTCCAAAAAAATTTTGAAAGAGAAAGGATTCATGGAAGGTACAAACCCAAAACCAGGGAAGTGTTTACCAACAGAAACTGTCAAAACTGTACATTCATTTTATGAAAATGATGAAGTTAGTAGGGCAATGCCAGGTATTAAAGATTGTGTGACAATTACAGAAACAAGTGGAAATAAAACAAAAATATCAAAAAGACTTATTTTGTTTAACCTTAAAGAAGCTTACAAGCATTTTAAAGACAAGTTTCCTAACATAAAAATAGGTTTCTCTAAATCTGCTGAGTTGAGACCAAAACATTGTGTATTAGCTGGCCAGAGTGGCACACACACTGTATGCGCGTGAACAACTCACCAAAACATAAAATTAATGATAGAAAATGCCAAACTAAATACAGTAACAAACAGCAGCTTAAACAATTATAAGCAGTGCATTGCAAAAATGCTTTGCAACCCATCATCAGTTGATTGCAACATGGGAAACTGTGAATACGGCCCAGGAGAAACTGTCATACGTAAAATTTTAAGACTCTTTTCATGAAAACTTAATTGAACAAGTTCAGTTCCGACAGTGGATGTCAATTGACTGATGTAATCTGGAAATTGTTCAGAAAACTTCTGAAGAATTCATAGATTTATTTTGTAGTAAGATGTCGACTTTGATTCGGCACGAGTTCATTGCCAAGCAACAACGAACATTCCTTACCTCTACAAGAGAAAACCTTATGGAATCTGAATTTGTTGTCATACGTGATTTTTCAGAAATTTATAGTATAGTTCTACAGAATGACGCTCAGAGTTTCCACTGGACAAGACAACAGATTACCATTCATCCATTTGTTATATATTACAAACAGGAAGACAAAATTGAGCATATGAGCTTTGTCATTGTTTCTGATTGCCTGGAGCACAATACAACTGCGGTTTACAGCTTTCAAAAGAAGCTAATTTCATATCTAACAAATAAATTTCAAAAGATTCCAAAAAAGATATGCTATTATTCTGACGGTTCTGCCGCTCAGTATAAAAATAAGAAAAACTTCCTGAACCTTTGCCTTCATGAGGAAGACTTCAACATAAAAGCTGAGTGGTACTTTTCAGCCACAGCACATGGGAAAGGGCCTTGTGATGGAGAAGGGGGGTTCAGTAAAGAGACTGGCAGCTCATGCAAGTTTGCAAAGACCATGCCAAAATCAGATCCAAACCACATGAGATCTATTTGAGTGGGCAGTAGATAATATCACAAATGTTGATTTTGCATGTTCCACTCAAGAAGACTACGCTACTTCAGAAATATTCCTAAAAAGCTGACTTGAAGAGGCATTGACAATCAAAGGAACACAGCAATTTCACGCTTTCATTCCCAACACTACATCAAAATTAATAGTCAAATACTTCTCAGGTGATACGCAAAGTTGGGAGAGGGAAGTAACTACATCACCAGACAAACTGAAGTTACAAGATGTATCAGGCTATGTCACCACTGTATATGGCAGAAACTGGTGGCTTGGGCACATTTTAGAAAAAAACTAAGAACTTGATGAAGTGAAAATAACTTTTCTTCATCCATGTGAACCAGCTAAATCATTCTCTTATCCTGCACATGCAGATGTCCTGTGGGTGTCAGTTGTGGATGTTCTCACAAAAGTGAATCCATTTACTCCGACAGGGGGAACATACATTCTTAATGAAAGTGATGTAAACCAAACCCAATCAGCTTTATTAAAATGTAATATGTGAAGTTCCAAGACAATTTATTGGGAAACTGCTTTCAACTCAAAACTTAATTTTTGTCTCAGGTTAGTGTTAATGTATATTTTATAGAAAGCTGTTTCAAAATTATTGTTAGTACCTATTGCGTTAAATTTAGCTATGTACAGATACCAGTTACTCAAAAACAAGCATTAGGTATTTAATTTGTTTAATAGTTCCATTTCAAACATCATGGACCAGAACTATTGTGTAAATACTTGTACTTATTCATATTTTATTTCAGTTTGTAGTTAAATGCTCAATTTCTTGTTTTTGTTATATCGGTTAATATACTGTTAGTGAAGTTGTATGAAATTAAAATAAGCAATCAACTTAATTATAAAATATGCTGATTAGTTTTGGTTTAATAAGGTGATGTTTTGATATTTCTAATACTTTTTTTACTTACCTTTCAGTATATTTTAAAGATATTCCTGTTTGTTAAAGGTCAATTTGGTCAAACTAGGGCCATTAGTGAAAAACAAGAGTCCGGAATAATTTTTTTTGACAATGAACCCATCATCATCCCAGATTTATATTTTGCCTTGTGATTTACAATAGTATGAAGTAGATATGGAAATATTTTGAAAATTTTCAATTATGTACTTTTTACAAAAAAATTAAATCAAAATATTAATTAGTATTTTGAAAAAGGTTGTTAATTAGAAGCTATGTTTTGTTGTATATCCCTGGAAAGAGCATGCAAAATGACACCTTTCCCAGTTCTCTAGCTCAATTAGGGCAGCTCCTAGGACAACTTAAAGTCCAGTCACACATTTTTGGCTGGTTTTTGAAAAGTTTACATAGCCATATTTCAAGAATGGTTTGAGATAAAAAAAATTGAAATTTGGTATTTTTCTTAGTCTCAGTGCCCACTGTAAGTGTACCAACTTTCAGCAAAATCTAAGAGGGTGAGGTAAAATAGGTGTGTTGATTTGACATGGAATGACTGCTGCTTTCTCATCCAACTCTTGATCCTATGCTAGTGTTACATGGGCCATGTTTTTTTAACAGTGCTGTGCTTGTATTGTTCTGCCATGGGAAGTTCGTAACATTATCTGTGTTGGCAGTACTATCGAAAAGTGTGTAGCCGTTCCTAGTTGCAAGCAAATTCCCATCGTAATATAAAACTGAAGTGTACATCACAGTACTTTCACATGAACAGATGTGATTTTACTGCAAAGTAACACCTACTCTTCTTTAATCAGGGAATTATAAAATTAGCAGTGTGGAGTAATCAGTAAAGAAATAACTTGCATTAATTGTTCCATTGGGAACAAGAACATTACTTATAAGGTTTTGCTGGCTATCTGAACATGTTAAAGTAAAACAAATGGCTGTGCCCATTCCTATAGAACCATCTTGGTAGGATCCTTAATTAATAAACTTCCGTATAAAATTGAAATAATGTAAGGATTTAAGTTGTATTCCCTCTGGCTGCAAGTCTAGCTCTTTAACCTCTGTGCTATGTTGCAGTCAAGCACTCTAAGAGCTTTTTCTGTCCTAAACTTGTATTTTGCTTCCACGGCTTTACTGTTGTAAACCTTTGCATTTACTACCTTCAAAAATGATTTTATGATGTAAAGCACAGGCTATCCAGGTTTATTGTTACATGTTCCCTTTTGTATTATGTTCAATCACGAAAAATGACTCCAAACAAGTATTTCAAAATCTCCTGTACCTTGTTCACATGACTGAAGTGGTGCAATTAAATGTATTGGGACTAAAATTTTACATCTAGTGACAACGGGGTCACCAGTATTTTCTTGTAACAGCATATATTAAAAATTTGGTCCTGTGATCGTTTTGTTTTATGTTTCAGTTCTAATGTTACGTGTGTTTTTAACAGTGTAATTTAGTTATTGTCGGAGATAGCTTAGATTGTTACATACTACATCTATATCTGTTTAGTGGAGATGAGAGTGTGTATTGAAGATCACAGTACTGCTCATCCCTTCCCCCCACCCCCTCCTTTTCTTTCAACAGACTGAATATTAGTTGATGAACGTAATGAACGTGTCAACCATTTCTTTTTATAGATTGGGTACTTGTGGAACTCTGGTCCATAATAGTGGCAGTTAATAAGTACACTGTAGGTACAAAATATAACACCTTTAGTCAGCACGATATAGTGCATTTATCAATACACAATTGTACACTACAAAATCACAGACGAAACTACTCGGAGAGAGAGTATGCCTCCTCATTCTCACTGGCTGTGATGTTACCACGTATTATAAAGTCATGGCATACAGTTGCATCAGTGGTGAAAACTTTTGTTGTTTCACTGTGGTTTAATATTGTCAAGTTTTTGATATGTTATGCAAAAGGGTTCCAATGCATACCTCATGCTCAATTTTTTAAAGTACGTTGTCATTGTTGTTGTGAGTAGCATGTTGTGCGACTTAATAGTCAAGCTTATTGTCAGCAGAGGCTTTTCATGAGTGGAAAATTGGTTTGTGGTCACGCTAATTCATAAAACTGTGAAATAGTCCAAGAATGAACAATGTTGAAGTATGACTTTGCTGCTTTTGCGAGCAGTTTTGCATGTTGTTGTTAGGCACGTTATGCCATTGACAGAGTTGGAATAAGTAGCAGCACATGAATCTGTGTGATAAGTATTCAGATGAGTCTTTTACAGGCAAATAATCCATACAGAGAAGGCTGGGGCCAATATTAAACAATGTTGAGCAAAGATATTCTCTGTGTGTGTGTGTGTGTGTGTGTGTGTGTGTGTGTGTGTGTGTGTGTGTGTGTGAGAGAGAGAGAGAGAGGGAGAGAGGGAGGGGGGGGGGGGGCAAAATACCATTTTTGGGGAATGACTTTCCTTCCAGGCCACAGCAAAATGTTGCTGTAGCAGTCACTGTGGATAGGCTTGACTTCTTCCTGTCCTAGGTTAGGCTACCTCTTTGTGGCTTGTTAATGAGTTTGTGGATACTAGGAAAATCATGGTTAACTGACTTAAGACAGGGAATGAATTGTGTCATTAATCTTTTGAGATTTGAGTGAGACCTTCTACATGCTCTTTGAGAGTTGCTTTCCATTAGAACATTGTAAACGGATTTCCAGCAGTAAAAGGTAGCGTGGGTGGCTAACTAGTGGGATAAGGATATCACATAGAACAAAGTGGGAATTATATCAAAATGTTAGAAGTAGTCACAATCGTGTGCTGTAGCCCATTACAAACAGTATTGTAAGGTGCTTAAAAATGTTATTAGGAAGGTAAAGAGTATGTGGTACGCAAATAGAATAGCAAATTCACAGGATAAAATTAAAACTGTGTGGTCAGTTGTGAAGGAAGTGTCTGGTCAGCAGCACAAAGTCGACCATATAAAGTCAGTTCGTAGTAAAAACATTTCCATTTCTGATAAATCTGATATATGTACAGTATTTAACAAACATTTTCTGAGCATTGCTGGTGAATTGAATAAACATTTAGCTTCTACAGGGAATCGTATAACTCTCTTGGCAAATGCCTTTCCAACATTGATGTCTGAATTGCTCGCCTGAGATACAGACAAAGGGGAGATTGAGTCAATAATTAAATCACAGAAGACTAAGGATTCTCAACGATTAAAGTACTCAGTAGTAAAGCCACTTTATAAAAAGGGAGAAAGGGATAGTGTAGACAATTTTAGACATATTTCTATGCCATCAGTGTTTGTTAAAGTTATTGAAAAGGCTGTGTATGTAAGAATAAGTGGTCAATTTATATCACACAATTTGCTATCAAATGTACAGTTCGGCTTTAGAAGTCGTTTGATAACTGAAAATGCTATTTTCCCTTTTCTCTGTGAGGCACTGGATGGGTTAAACAAAAGGTTTCGAATGCTAGGCGTATTTTTTGATTTAACTAAATATTTCTTCAGAAGTCGGACCATTACGGAATAGGGGGAGTAGCTCAGAATTGGTTCACCGTTTTAACAACACACAGCAAAAGGTCATTATTCACAGTGTTGAGAATGGCTGTGATGTGGGGCATGGTCAGATAAGGGGTACTCCAGTTTCGTATTTATATTAATGATGTGCCCTCTAGTATTATGGGTAACTCTAAAATATTTCTGTATGCTGATGACACTAGCTTGGTAGTAAATTAATTCTAAATTACAGTACGACTCGGTTTTTACCGTTTCTAATACACAATTCAACAAAACCTGATGTTTTAATTTCACAGAATGGGCATATAATTAATGAAACTGAACAGCTCAGATTTCTAGGTGTTCAGATAGATAGTAAATTGTCGTGGAAAGCCCACGTTCAGGATCTTGTTCAAAGACTTAATGCTGTCATTTTTACTATTTAAACTGTATATGAAGTAAGTGATCATTTGACACAAAAATTAGTCTACTTTGCTTATTTTCCCGTTCTAAAAGGATAGTTTTGTCTCAGAAATCGACCCCTGTTAACTAGTCTCGGTATTTGGACATTGGCCTCGTTTTGTGTTAACAATATCAGCTTATTCCCAAGAGTAAGCAACTTTCACTCAGTTAGTACTCAGCATAAATCCAACCTGCATTTGGATCGGACTTCCTTAACTCTTGTGTAGAAAGGTGTGCATCCATTTCCAAAAATTACCACAAGATTTCAAAAATCTTATCAGTAATTCACGTGTTTTCAAATCGAAACTGAAGAGTTTCCTCCTGGGTCACTCCTTCTATTCTGTCGAAGAGTTCCTTGAAAAATTAAGCTGGTTTTTGTTTTATTCTTGATTGTGTTTACTTAAACTTACGGTTTGTCTTTTTTCTTGGATTCATAAGCATTTTATGTTTATCTGTTATTACTTTCATGTTGTAATTTCATATACTGACATGTTCCATGACCTCGGAGATTTACTGCTCAATTTGGTCCTATGGAACTTGACGTGTAAATAAATAAATAAAATACACATTGTGAGAGGGGCTAGTAATCATTAAAGATGTGCCACCTGCTGATACAGTGTCACAACTATAGCGTAGGGACCTTTTTGTGCTGAAAGGGTGGCAGCTATCAAGGTAACGGCACCATTGTGTATAAGAAATGCAGTATGTGTCATGGCAGGGTGGTAGTAGATTTATTTTTCTACATTTCTAACCAGCAACATTTTCTATAAGTCAAGATCACATTAATTCTAGTCGTGCATCCAAAGCAGTAAAATACCACCTAGACCATTTTCAAAGCATAAAATTGCTTACGAAATAAGTTTCTTAGCCCATCTATAAGTAGTCACACGACAACCAAAATTGGCAGTTTGCAGTTGGAAAGCCCACAAGTAAGTGCGTTGGTTAATGGCAGAGTCACACACATTCTGCGTGCAAAAAATATGCATAAAAGTAACTATGAAACTTAATAACTTTAATGTTTAAAGACTTTTGATTACTGTAAACTAAATTAACAACCATTTTAACGGAACTTTCTTGTAATTAATGAGACAGTGTGGAATGATATTTCCTCAAAACAAGCGATTATTGGACAAGATGCTTCACATTGTGGACTGAATTAATGGAGCTACTGTGTTGTATTCTTTTGTGATAAGTTATTAGAGAACAGTACTGATAGATAACTGTGCTTTTACATGATAATGTGGACTGTGTTTTCTTTCAACATTTAAATAATTGACTTCACCACTGTGACAGTTAGGTAGTGCAGGTGCTGATGTCGCTCATTGCGCTAATTTATTTTAGTAGATGACAGACTGGTCGACATTCTTAATAACGGAAATTAGTGAAGAATAAATGTATGTTAGTGCAATTCAAATTATGGTGTGTCACACACATGTCAGAAAACACACCATCCTACACTCATTTAGACTTTCAGCTTAGGTGGTGATCAGGAGCTGAGCTGCTGAAGAGAGACTACGAGAATCAGGTCAGTATCACTACAAATACCATTAATGAGTCTTTCTGTCTCATACTCGATAGAAGCAAGTTGGAAAACAATGTGAAAATGGTAAAGTTGGGAATACTCATAAGTACTGAGGTAGCAGCAGAGCTGCACAAATTTAGTTTGGAGCAGTGGAAATGTAGAAAAGAGATTACGGACACAGGCGTTAGGTGCTAGCAAAGTATTCAAAAATTCAGAACCACACCATAATCCAAATTTGAAGCCAAGTAGCCGTAAGCTAAGTGGAGGATCAAAGAGCGACTCTGTAACATAGACAGAGTTACACAGAGGTATCTGAATGTCATTTACTGACAACATTAAATGTTCATATATCATTATTGGATGGGAGACCCAAATCACTGACTAATGGCTGAGCATTCATAGGTCGTTGAACAGAGACTAATAGATATCTTTGTGGTGACATATAGAAGTTATTTCATGGAATGGAAGAAGATAGCATGTGGAGTAGAGGTAGACGAAGTGAAATATGTTGGTGTAAAATTGTTGAAGTTCAGGAGAGAGAGTATTAGGTTTATCAGTCCTGAGACCAGTTGATAAACTTTCCCTCAATTACTGTGAATGAGGCAAGGGGCATGTTAAGATTTTGGGTGGTGAGGAAAGATTCCTCTAGATGGACCAGAAACATGTTGGCATTGGAAGGTTGTCACTGATTGTTTCCAGTCTTGTCTACAAGCACGTCATCCTCACACGAGGATCTCTGACTCATCTGTGGTCCTTTTGCCGCTTTGTACTATTTTGTGTACAGGAAGAGGATTGGAATTGGTATTCATCGGAAGCATGGTGGCAAAATAAGATAAAAATACTTGGTCTATATTTAAGTGTTCAGAAGACAGAAAGGGCTTGCACTGGGGGTGGCAGTAGGAATTATTTGTCAGTCTAGGAATTTGGTCAAAAAAAATGAAGAGAATATGAGAGGAGGTGGTAGACGTTCATGTGACTGGAGACTGGTCATGGTGAGCAGGCACAGAGGTGGATGGCAGGGAGTTGTCTGCTTTGGCTGGAGCCTCGGTCATGAGAGAGAGAGAGAGAGAGAGACACAACTGAACTCTGCCAGCAACCCCACACGTTCTTGCTCCCCACTTTCCTGTTCATCATATGGTGGTGTGCGTACACCAGTTTATTCAGCAGAGGGCTGAAGGCATCTCCTGTCAGCATCTTTTACTGAAATGAACTGCTTTCACCCAGAAGCAGAGGCTATATTGGCATGTAGGCATTGCAAGAACTCACGCTGGTAGCTTGTTTGAAAAGCTTACAAGAAAAATTTCATAATGGAATTGTGTAATGAACGCGAAGATATTCTTTGACTGGCTGGTCACCCTGTACATTTGTGATACGGAATACTTGTTTTCAATTTCTGTCATAGAAGCCCCTCCGTTACAGAGATTGGGTTAGCGTATGCACCAATGTACTTTCAATTGTTCATGCCTGCCTCTGCCCTAACTCACCCTTTACATTACTGAGAGAACTAATTCCATCCTTCCAGCTTTCAATACTTGTTGCTGGCATTCTGATGTTCTGTTTAGCCTCCCATTAATTTTTCTGTGATTTTGTGTTTTATTTGGAGCACAGAACACATTAAGGGTAATGCAGTGATATAGAATCTCGAAGGTGGTACACACTTCAAGAGGACCAGCCTAGTGGCTTTAAACTTTTATAAAAGACATGGAGAATTTCATTTGGGTGCCAGCAGGTATGGTTCCTGTGAAGACCAACCTAATGCGATGTGGCCTGAAGGAAAATTGATGACATCCTTCGTGAATAGTAGGGGTAGAGGCATGCAGGTTATTTTGGTGTGCACTGCTTCTCTGTTTCTATGTAAGACTGAAGTTCTGTAAGGAAAAAATAAAAGTTCTAGGGATTAACACATTGTTGTGCTAAGAATTGCAAAAGTTGATCTTTCATGGACACAGAAAGAAGACCAGTGACTAGTAGAAATAGTAGACATGCCAGCCGTTACTCATAGAATTTCACCAAATGTCACAACATGCAGTATTATTTGTACAAGTCTGTTTTCTGACCAAGGTCTGCATCTACATGTCTCCTCTTCATTTCACACATAAGTGCCTGGCGAAGTGTTCACTGAACCCTGTTCAGACTAATTCTCTGCCGTTCCACTCCCAAAAAGAGTGTAGGAAAAACTAACACTCGAATGTATCCACATGAGCTCTAATTTCTGTTATTTTATTACAATGGTTTCTCGCTATGTAGCTTGGTATATATATATATATAGTTCAGAGGAGGAGATTGGTGACAGAAGCCTGGCTTATGGCTCAGCGTCCCCATCCGCGTTGCGGGTGCTGGATCCAATCCTACACAGCGGGATACGACTTGCCACTGGTGCCTTCCGGACCAGCCCTGTGGACAGCATACTTGTGGAGGCAGGTGTCCATCCACTGTGGTTACGGCACCAACATTTACTGGCTGCTTATACTGCCCATGTTTGTAGCTTGCCTGGGCATCCAAATTATCGTCTCCTGTTCCCGCAGTCAGTCGTCCATATCGCAGAACATCGGCCCCGGTCGGGTTGTACGATCGCCGTCCGCGTCCGAGAGCTTCTCTCCAGGCTTAGGGTTTTCCCTGTTCCACCTCCTTTCCGGGCCCCTCTGCATACACCCCCGTGGTGTGTGCCTCGCCCTTGCCTTCGGCTCGAATTGGCACAGGACCCGAAGGACTCAGTCGCTCCGGAGGCCTTCCGCCGCTGCTTTTATTCCATCCTAGCCACGTATCAGGGCTCTGGCGTGTTTTACACTGACGGTTCGATGGTTGCTGGTCGTGTCGGTTATGCTCTAACTGTAGGGCACCATTACGAACAACGATCCTTGCCAGCTGGCTGCAACGTTTTCACTGCTGAGCTGGTCGCTATCTTTCGTACCCTAGAGCATATCCGCTCCTGCTCAGGTGAGTCCTTCGTTATCTGTAGCGATTCCCTGAGCAGTTTACGAGCTACCGACCGGTGTTTCCCTCGCTCTCGTCTGGTGATGGCTGTCCAGGAGTCCCTCCATGCTCTTGCCTGTTGCGGCCGCTCTGTGGTTACTATGTGGACCCCGGGCCATGTTGGGATACCCGGCAATGAAAATGTTGACCGACTGGCGAAAGAGGCCACCAGTAAACCATCTCTGGACGATGGCCTCCCGGAGACTGATTTGCAAGCCGCCTCACGCCGCAAAGTTTTTGCGCTATGGGACACTGAATGGCGCAATCTGACCACACCCAATAAGCTCCATGCTATCAAGGAGACGACGACTGTGTGGCGGTTATGCATGTGAGCCAATCACAGAGACTCAGTTGTCCTTTGTCAGCTCCACATTGGCCACACCTGGCTGACGCACAGTTATTTACTGTGTCGCGAGGACCCTCCTCTATGTCGCTGCGGGGCGGCTCTGACAGTGGCCCGCATTTTGTTGGCCTGTCCCCTTTTAGCTGTGGTCAGACAGACATTTGAGTTGCCTGATACGCTCCCTGCCCTTTTAACAGATGACATTGCCACGACAGGCTTCATTTTGCGTTTTATTAGGGCAGGGGGCTTTTATCATTTAATCTAAGTGTTTGTCCTTTTTTGTGTTGAGTCTGGCATTTAGCCTACGATTTTAGACTGAGTTTTTAATGTGTTTCTCAGTGGTTGGCTTTTCCTTTTTTTGTCTCTATGGTCGGCCAACCACCATCACACTGTGTGTGATTTTAATTCGTTTTGTCTGGTCTTTGTCTCAGTTTCTCTTGTCCTTTGTTGTCTGTCATCTTTTCCTTGTTCGCTTTTATTCTCTGTGCGTGTTTTTAAGTTTTGGAAAAAGGGACCGATGGTCCGTTTAATCCTCCAAACCAACCTTCAGGTGGTTCAACCTTGCTGGTGGCTAGTTACGACTGATGGTATCCGCATGTCGACACCCTGCACATAGAACGTATGCGCGAAGATTGTGCAGGCGCGGAAATCATTCATGTGCAATAATTTGCAGATAGATGGTCCCATACTAAAAGGCTCTCTACCGAAAATCTCAGAACGGCTCTCCTGCGCGTGCGCTGTACGCTATGTTTTCTAACAGTTTGGCCAGATGTCACTCGCTATAAAACGATACTAGACCAATGTTATGACGGGTCTGTTATCGAAAACATTTTAATTTTCTCACTTTGATTTAATAGCAGCCAATGCAGGTTTCCAGGGTGTGCTCAGTTGAAATCCTGCATCCCTGTTGTTGAGATTATTGGCTGTACGGATATGTATTGTTTCCTTAATGACGCAATCCCAGAAAGATGATGCTGGGGATAAAACTTCTGCCAGTTTTTCCGGTTGGCGTAGATGTGTATGACACTGATGTTCATTGCAGCATTCTTGTACTGTGCGACATGTCTGGCCTATATATGTTGCCCCACATTGACAAGGAATCTTGCACACACCACATTTCCTCAGGCCAAGATCATCCTTAACTGAACCCAACAGGTTCCTCAGTTTTGCAGATGGTCGAAAAACACTCTTAATGTCATATCTTCCGAGGACTCTTCCGATTCTTGGCAACATGGCACCCAAACATGGCAAAAAGGCCAAAGTGGTGGGTGTCTTCATATCTTCAGTCTGCTCCATATATTGAACTCACTTGGGCCTGAATGCATTAAGTATCTGTCTCTCAGAATAACCATTTTGTCAGAACACTGTCTTCAAATGTTGTATTCCACTCAACAGGCTCTCAGGATCAGATACCACATGTGCTCTGTGAACTAACGTACTTAATGCACTACCGCATTGTACAGGATGATGGCAGATATAAATGTAATATGTATGCCCTGGCTTTCGGTAGATGCTGTGTCCCAAGGTTCCATCTGCTTTCCTTCATACCAAAACATCAAGAAAATATAAAGTACCACTTTTTTCCACTTTCTTTGTGAAGTTTATATTCGGATGGAGTGAATGTAAAAGCTGAAGAAACATAGATAGAGTATCAAGTCCATATGCCCACACGACAAATGGTGACACTGTCCACTTGTTCAAAATATTGGTCATGAAATATGTTGAAGCAAGCACTTGTTTAAATAATGCCACTATATCCTCCTGAAACTTGTTGCTAATGAGCTCTACAGAGTCCTGCAGGGGCACCTTTGTAAAGAAAGACACAACATCGAAACTGAGAGACACGACAATTGCAATCTAAGTGTTTTCAGGCAACCTATGAAATTTTAGGAGTTTTTTGATGGTCACACTTGTGTACGAGAGGTCCCAGTAGTAATGTGTGATATTTGGCAACAAAATAAGTAGGTGTTCCTAGGTTACTTACAATGGGACGAAGAGGCACCCCATTCTTATGGATCTTGGGCAGGCCATAGAGTGTAGGAGGAACTGCAGCCTGTTGACGCAAACCCTGAGTGATTTGCACTGGAATTGAGCTCTTTCTCATGAGTTCCAAAGTCTTTCTCTTGGATTCTACCCGTCAGATCCCTTTTTAATTTACAATATGCAGGATCGTTGAACAGATTGTATATCTTGCTATTATATTCTGTTCGTGAGAGAAGCACAGTAGATTGCAGATTGGATTGCAATCATCAGATCTCTTAGTGAGTATCAATATTGTGTCTTCATTTACAAAGGTGCCCCTGCAGGGCTCATTAGCAACAAGTTTGAGGTGAACATGGTGGCATTATTTGAGCAAGTGCTTACTTCAACATATTTCATGACCAATATTGTGAAAAAGTGAACAGTGTCACCAAGGGAAGCCCTCTGTCTCCTGTGGTGGCCAATTATTTTATGGAGGACTTATGAAGAAAAAGCACTACAGTCATCCACTCTCAAACCCTTTTGTTTTCTGCAGTATGTGGATGATACATTTGTCGTGTGGCCATATGGACTTGATACTCTACCTTTGTTTCTTCAGCATTTAAATTCACTCCATCCAAATATAAACTTCACAAATGAAGTGGAAAAAAATGGCACTTTACATTTTCTTGATGTTTTGGTATAACGGAAAGCAGATGGAACCTTGGGACACAGCATCTACTGAAAGCCAGTGCATACATATTTATATCTGCCATCGTCCTGTACAATGCGGTAGTGCATTATGTACGTTAGTTTACAGAGCACATGTGGTATCTGATCCTGAGAGCCTATTGAGTGGAATACAACATTTGAAGACAGTGTTCTGACAAAACAGTTATTCTGAGTGACAGATACGTAATGCATTCAGGCCCAAGCGAGTTCAATCTATGGAGCAGACTGAAGATATGAAGACACTCACCACTTTACCTTTTTGCTGTATTTGGGTGCCATGTCGTCAAGAATTGGAAGAGTCCTCGGAAGATGTGACATTAAGTGTATTTTTAAACCATCTGCAAAACTGAGGAACCTGTTGGGTTTGGTTAAGGATGATCTTGGCCTGAGGAAATGTGGTGTGTGCAAGATTCCTTATCAATGTGGGGCAACATATATAGGTCAGACATGTCGCACAGTACAAGAATGCTGCAACGAACATCAGTGTCATATACACCTATGCCAACCGGAAAAATTGGCAATTGCGGAACATTGTCTGAATACAGGACATCAACAATTTATGAAAAGACAGAAATTTTATCCCCGGCATCATCATTCTGGGATTGCGTCATTAAGGAAACAATACATATCCATACAGCCGATAATCTCATCACCAGGGATGCAGAATTTCAACTGAGCACACCCTGGAACCCTGCATTGGCTGCTATTAAATCAAGACGAGAGAATTAAGATTTTTTTCGATAACAGACCTGTCATAACATTGGTATAGTATAGTTTTGTAGTGTTAGTAAACATAGCGTACAGCGCATGCGCGGCAGGGCTGCTGTGCGATTTTCTGCAGTGGACATTTTAGTATGGCACCATCTATCTGCAAATCATTGCGCATGCGTGATTTCCATGCGTGCAAATTCTTCGCGCATGTGTTCTATATACAGGGTGTCGATGTACAGATACTGTCAGTCGCACCTAGCCACCAGCAAGGTTGAACCACCTGAAGATGTCTGACAGTAGCTCTGAAGAAATATTGTGGAATTTGCACAACGCCATCCGGAGGCAAACCAGTGAAGACTATTTACAAAAAATGCCTTTGTTTTAATGGTTGCCATCCCCACCATTGGTAACATTTCTGTGACATTGTCTCCCTTATTTCTTGATAATAAAAAATGAGCTGCCCTTGTTTGAACTTTTTTGATGTCCTCTATCAGTCCTACCTCTACGGAACATATATCACACAACAGTATTCCAGTAGAGGACTGACAAAAGTAGTGTAGGCAGTCTCTTTAGTAGACCTGTTGAATCTTCTAAGTGTTCTGGCAATAAAACAGTCTTTGGTTCGCCTTCCCCACAAAACTTT
This sequence comes from Schistocerca americana, assembly GCF_021461395.2. NCBI lineage: Eukaryota > Metazoa > Arthropoda > Insecta > Orthoptera > Acrididae > Schistocerca > Schistocerca americana. Next base: position 876,438,471 of record NC_060119.1, read on the forward strand.
CTGTGAAATCATTCCAATGTTATTTGTTTGTTATTGTAATTCCTATGTATTCAGACGACTGACACAGCCCTTAGACTTGTGTTTAGAGGATTTCTTTTAGTACCCATGTGGATGTTCTCACACTTATCCTTATTTAAGAGTCAATTTAGACTTTTTGCGGCATACAGATATAAAATCTATGCCATTTGCCAATTGGTTTTGACCTTCTGATGACTTTACTAGATGGTAAATGACAATGTCATCTACAATCAATCATAGAGGACTGTGCAGATTGTCTCCTAAATAGCATAGATAGATCAGGAACAGCAGAGGCCTATAGCACTTCCTTGGAGAATGCTAAATATCACTTCTGTGTGACTCGATGACTTTCCATCAGTTACTACAACCTCTGACCATTCTGACATTGAATTATGAATCCAGTAGTGCAACTAAGATGATACTCTGTAGGCACACTATTTGATTAGAAGTCTTTTGTGAGGAACTGTGTCAAAAGCTTTCTGGAAATCTAAAACTATGGAATCAATTTGAGGTCCCCTGTTGATCGCAGTCATTACTTTGTGTGAATAAAGACTTAGTTGTGTTTGCCAAGAACAAAATTTTCAAAATCCGTGTTGACTATTTGTCAATAAATCTCTACCTTCAGGGTAATTCATAATGTTTGAATACACTATCTGTTCCAAAATCCTACTGCAAGTGATGTTAGTAATATTGGTCCATATTTCATTGGCTTATTCATATTTACTTCCTTGAGTATTACTATGATCTGTCCAACTTTCAGTGGTTAGCTATGGATCTTTCATCAAGCAAGTGGTTGTATATGATTATCAGCATTCTGTGGAAGTAATCTAATTAGTATAAAATTAGGACTGGAAGACTGGCCTTTATTAAGTATTTGAGTTGCTTTGCTACTCAGAAAACATTTACTTCTAAGTTATTAGTTTTGGCATCTGTTCAGGGTTCGAGTTCTGGAGTATTTACTTCATTGTCTTTGGTGAAGAAATTTTAGAAAACCGTATTTAGTAACCCCACTTCAGTAATACTGTCACTGGTAACATTACCATTGCTATTGCGCATTGAAGGTATTGTTTGTGTCTCGCCACTGGTGTACTTTACGTGTGACCAGAATCTGCACTTCTACTAGATTTCAAGGCAAAATTTTATTGTGGAAACTGTTAAAAGCATATCATATGGAAGTCCACACTAAGTTTCAAGTTTCACTAAAACATTGTCAATCTTGGAGACTTTGCATTCTTTTAAACTTGGCATGTTTTCATTGCTTTTGCGATAGTGTTCTGGCCTGTTTTGTGTACCAGTTCCATTTCTTACTAATTTATTTGGTTTAAATCTCTAAACTGTCTTCAACACTGTTTCTTTGAATTTAAGCCACATTTGTTCTGTGCTTACATAGTCAGTTTGGAAGGAGGACAGACTGTCCCTTAGGAACAAATCAGTCAGAATTTTTATCTGCTTTTGTGAATAGGTACATTTTGCATTTATTTTTGGTGGATTTGGATGTTCCGATACACAGTCTTGCTGCAATGATCCTGTGAGCACTAAGCTCCGTATCCATCATAATGCTCACCATTTGCTCAAGATTATTCAAGTATGTTTTCACCATCATCTATGCTTCGAATGCGCTCCTGAAGCAATTTTTCAAAATAATATTTGGAGAAAGCATTCAGTACAATTTCAAATGATGATTTATGCCTACCATGGACTTAAAACATGTATTTTTGCCAACATATCAAAGGTAGATTTAAATCACTGCCAACTATAATTGTATGAGTTGGGTACCTATTTGAAATGAGACTGTTTTCTTTGAATTGTTCTGGAATTGTAGCATCTGAATTGGGGAGTCAGTAAAAGGAACCAATGATTAATTTATTCTGGTTGTCAAACTTCCTCACAGAAACTATCTACTTCAGTTTCATGTCAATCATGTGCCTAACATCGGAGCTTCCATCTAAAAGTAATAATACCCTATGTGAATGCGTGGATCGTGCAGGCTGAGTGGCTTCCTCTGAAACAGGAAATGCGACCACAAATAACTCGATATCTTTAACAGCTACTGATAGAGCCCAAAATATGTTCGTCAGACAAACTATGAGGCCTTTCCATTGGCACCAAGGAAAGTCTTTCACTGCCTGCCGCCTGTTGAAATGACCTCCCACTCAACATAGGGTGTGAGATCAACCTCAGTGTGGGAAGTAACTGGGGCAGCCAGACTAGTGGACAGATGGGGAGATGTGGGTGGACACACCTTAGATCCCCACATCTGACCATCACCTTAGATCCCCACATCTGACCATTCGCACAGATGCCCAAACAGCTTGACCAAAGCCAGCGCCACCTGGAGCTGTGAGCAAAAGGTCACGAAGTCATCTCGCATCCGAACACAGCAGTCACAGTCCCTATCCATACAAAAAATGGCAGAACTACTCAATACACAGTTATTAAAATGTGGGACTGTACCTAGTAAATAAATAAATGTGCAAGGAATTTAAGTATATAAATCACAAAACACAAAAGGTAAATTGAAAAGAAGTTGCTCTTATTTAGAAGTTCTAAGTAAGTATTCAGTTACATTCAGCAAATAAGTATTCGGTCATACAGTATATGTAGTACATCACTTCGACAGGGCACCCCTTTGCAAGAAATGTTGTTGGACAGATATTAATAATTAATGACCGGTTTCACTACTTGCCTATTCCTTGAAGGACCTAGAAAAATTTTAAGGACTATAACTCACTTCTCTTGTAATAAGATAGTCTCAGTTTGGATTTCAATGTGGCTCTCTACAGAACACACTTTTTTTTAGTTCCTGAATTAATTTCTACTATGCTTAAATGTAAAAATATCGCCAACTGGCATTTTCTGATACTTCTAGAGAATCTCAGATATCATAGCATCAGAGATCTTGCTGGTTGGTAACTTGTTTTAAACCTGATAAAAAATATGCAGGGTGCTGCATTAAGCAATATAGATTGTGTAGACATTGAAACAATGTTTTCGTAATGGGAGTAGTGACTACAGATGTACTGCAGGGGTCCACCCTCCATGAGTTCTCCCCCTCGAATGCTGACTACAGTTATACTGCAGGGATCTTTATTGTGTGTGTAAGTAATCTGTCTTCATATATCTAAGGAGCAGAAACAGTTCCCTTTGCTGATAATACAGTTTATTTAGCAAGTCCTAATGGGGAAACTTCAGCACCTGAAAATGTAGATAAATTTTGCTTGCTAATTAGTAACCTGTTCTTTGCAAATGTGCTATCACTGAACTTGGGTAAAACACAATACTGGCACCAGAATGAGATTTTCACTCTGCAGCGGAGTGTGCGCTGATATGAAACTTCCTGGCAGATTAAAACTGTGTGCCCGACCGAGACTCGAACTCGGGACCTTTGCCTTTCGCGGGCAAGTGCTCTACCAACTGAGCTACCGAAGCACGACTCACGTCCGGTACTCACAGCTTTACTTCTGCCAGTACCTCGTCTCCTACCTTCCAAACTTTACAGAAGCTCTCCTGCGAACCTTGCAGAACTAGCACTCCTGAAAGAAAGACAAGCCATGTCTCCGCAATATCCTTTCTTTCAGGAGTGCTAGTTCTGCAAGGTTCGCAGGAGAGCTTCTGTAAAGTTTGGAAGGTAGGAGACGAGGTACTGGCAGAAGTAAAGCTGTGAGTACCGGACGTGAGTCGTGCTTCGGTAGCTCAGTTGGTAGAGCACTTGCCCGCGAAAGGCAAAGGTCCCGAGTTCGAGTCTCGGTCGGGCACACAGTTTTAATCTGCCAGGAAGTTTCATATCAGCGCACACTCCGCTGCAGAGTGAAAATCTCATTCTGGAAACATCCCCCAGGCTGTGGCTAAGCCATGTCTCCGCTATATCCTTTCTTTCAGGAGTGCTAGTTCTGCAAGTTTCGCAGGAGAGCTTCTGTAAAGTTTGGAAGGTAGGAGACGAGGTACTGGCAGAAGTAAAGCTGTGAGTACCGGACGTGAGTCGTGCTTCGGTAGCTCAGTTGGTAGAGCACTTGCCCGCGAAAGGCAAAGGTCCCGAGTTCGAGTCTTGGTCGGGCACACAGTTTTAATCTGCCAGGAAGTTTCACAATACTGGCAATTCTGTGCTGCACAAGGCCTGATCACATCATTAGAAACCAAACATCAGGAATAAAACAATAAATGAAACAGAATATTTTATATTCGTAGAGGTTTGTAATTAGAAGAACCTGTACTGCTGAAATGGAAGTTAAATGTTACACGTCTAAGCTTTGCAATATTTTTGCTATGAGTTATATCAGATTTTGAAGATTAAAATGCAAAAGTCAACTGACTTTTCGTATTCTCATTCACTAATGTCTTATGACTTTTCTGGGGTAATGCGTCATTGTGTATGTGTCGTGGAGGGGGGGGGGGGGGGGGGAGAGAGAGAGAGAGAGAGAGAGAGAGAGAGAGAGAGAAAGTGTGTGTGTGTGTGTGAGGGAGTGGATTTTGCCCACAGAGAGTGGTCACAAATATGGTATCTTGTATAATTAGAATCCATTTGTCTGGCATAAGAGAGGAAAAGGGATCTATTAGGACAAATGATTCTGGGTAAGGGAGATATAGCAAGACAGGCAAAAGCCCGAAACTTAAGAACCAGTAGGACTGTGAAGCTTCTGGTGGATACCAGTATTCTTATGGTTAAAATGTGCATGACGACCTAGGAGTTACATAGTGCCGGTGAATAGTTGCCTAGTTGGTAGTGTCGCAGGTCAGAGTTGATGGTTGTATTCTGTTTCTTCACTACTTACTTTGCTCTGTCACCTCTGGTCACACTGCAGATGATGAAAATTGTTTCTGCTACTGATGTTTAATTCTGATGGCTGTTGATTAAATGTTACTGTGCTATGGTGACCTCAGCTCTGGAGGTGCTTTGCTACTATATTGGCTGAAGTTTCACAATAGTATAACACACATAGCCAGTGCCCAAAGTAAGATGCGTATTTAACTGTAAAACCTCTTTGGCTGCTGAGACTGCTCTGAGTTTGCGTCAAGTGAATCATCATGTGGCACACTGGACTAATAAGGTGATACTGAGCACTCGCTTCCTTTTGTCCCAGTTGTTAGATTAAGTTCAGATATGAATGTCACCACTCAGTAATGTTATGTCAGTTTTGAGTCTGTAATTAGTAGATGAATTGGTGAGAGAGTTAGTGTTTGTTATGAAAATGACAAAACTGAAGGATGAATGGGCTCAGGAACGGATCATTGATGTGCAAAATATATTGAAAAGGGTGGATGGAGATCTAATAAAATATGATTCCTTCATTCCTCACCTTCAATAGTATGAAACTCCCAGAGAATATCAAGGCAGGTTTCCTTCATCTGAGTGTACAGCCATATGTTCCAACCCAATGCACTGTTTTCAATGCTAGCGCTTTGGGCACACCACTTGTGGCAAATGTGGTAAGGCTGTCCATGACAGAGTTGGTTGCTCCTCCCCTCCAAAGCGTGTAAATTGCTCTGGGGATCACCCTGTCTGGAGTAGGGATTGCAGTGTCTTCCTTGAAGAAAGGAAGATACAGGAGATTAAGAGATTGAAACACATCCCATATGGTGAGGCCAAGAAGATGTATAAGGCCATGCAGCCTCTCACATTAACTACATCACTTGCTTCTGTCCTTAAAAACACTCTTTCAACAGCCAATGCTTCTACGCAAACAGAGGTTGCTAGTGTCAGCATTAGTACTTGCGTTTGTCAGTGCGCGTCTCAGGCTGTAGTTGTTTCAGAGCCCATAGCCCTCCCGAGAATGTCAGATAAAGCAACAGATGGCACCACTACGAACCTCCCAGTACCTCTAAAGACAGAGCCCAGTAATAAATGTGGCACTGCCTCCACTACTGCTGCAGTAACTCCTACAAAGCCCTCCTAGACTAAAAAAGCTAATGGGAAGATTCCACCATAGGCAAAAAACAGCTTGTAAATCATCATATCATGTCAATGTCGTTCAACTTGATGGCTCTGCTGCTTCTTCTTCTTCAGAGCCAATGCACTGCAAAGTCTGCCCAGGGCAACCATCTTGCCCCAGCAGAAAGATGGGGTGAAAGTACAACTCCTGTGCTAAATGGCTCCCGTAATACAGTGGAACATGAATAGGATCAGAACTCGTGTGAAGGAACTGCAATCCTGACACAGGCATAACCTTGTGCTTGTGTTTGCAGGAAACACATTTAAAAGCTATTGATGCCCTTGTGCCATAGGGCTGTACCCTCCACTGAAGGATGACCTGACCGGGGAAAGAGCCAAAGGAGGGGTTGCTGTGATTGTCAGTAACACACACCGCTCCTCTGCTGTCTCCTTGGTTACTGCCCTACAAGCAGTAGCTGTACCACTTCGTGTGGGTCAGAAGATCACTGTCTGCAAATAATTTATATTAATATATTACATTTAATTAAATTTAAATACTTATAAGTTTATTTTATTATTATTTCTTTTCCTTTAGCCTTAGCTTGTTTTGCTTCTTGTTTGGCCGAAACTAACCCCTGTACTTGTGTCCACAGGCTGCTATAGACTCTGAGACTCTCGAGGCCTTATTGACCAATTCCCATGCCTGATTCTCCTAATGGGTGATTTCAATGCCTGCTCAACAGTGACAGTCCCACTCATCTCTGGCCTGCTACTAGGTCATCCTCAACCGTCAACCTCTCTTTCTGTTCTCCAACACGTGGAGACTTAGCACAGTGGGAAGCATCTGATGACCTTCATTCCAGTGATCACTTCCCACTGTGGATCCACCTACTTGATGGAGAATCATTTGAACAGAAGCCACTGAAATAGATGATCAGCTGTGCTAACTGGATGATGATCAGCTAAATGGCTGTGTTTGAACACAGCGACAGCATACAGGAATAGGTGATCCACATGACACAAATGATCCATCTCACTGCTGACCTATCGATCCCAAAGTCCTCGTGACACCTTAGGAGGCGACTTGTAAATTGGTGGGCTGTGAGGGGTGCTGTTCAACAATCTGCGACAGGTGTGTAGCTCTACGATAGTTTAAATGCCATCCAATAGCAGGAAACCTGACAGCTTCTTGAGTTGTAAAAGCAAAGGCTTGACACGTAATTAAGGAGAGGAGTAAAAGCTTATGGCAAGCGTTCATGGACTCTCTATCAACTGTTCTACTGACATATGGGAAGTCATCTGGAGGATCTGCGGTAAACACAGTCGTTTAAAGATAGCAGCAGTGCTGAAATGGGTGTTTCCAAACAGTGCCCAGAGACATCACTCGGACAATGACCGAGCATTTTGCATCAACTATAGCCACTCCCAGCCAGGATCCAGTGTTTCGCTAATACCATGTGGCTGCAGAGAAAGGCAAATTGGATTTCAAATCCCACAATTCTGAGTCTTACAACCACCCTTTCTCCATGTGGGAGCTGGAATTGCTGCTGTCTGAGGCCCATGGTACTGCACCCAGTCATGACCAAAATAGATACTTCATGCTTTGAAATTTGCCAGCAGCATCAAAGGAAATTCTCCTTGAATGTTTTAATCTTATATGGTAGATAGGCCAGTTTCCCAACTCGGAAGAGAGGCAATTCTAATACCTCTCCTCAAACCAGGAAAGGATCATATGTTCCAGTAGTTACTGGAGTGTCGCCTTAACAAGCTATGTAGGAAAGACCATGGAGCGCATTGATAACAGTTGCCTGGTCTGGTTGTTAGAGACCAGGCAGCTCCTTAGCTGCTGTCAGTGTGGATTCCAGAGATTTTGGTCCACTGATGACAACCTGATCCTACTAGAGGCGGCTGTTCAGCAGGCTTTCATAAACATCACTGTCTCAATGTATTCTTCAGTATAAATAAGGCAATGACACTACTTGGAGACACAATATTCTTGTAAAACTCCATCAACGGGGCTTTTGTAGCCACCTCCGCATTTTCATACAGTCCTTCTGTCTAAGTGCTTTTTTCAGTCTCACGTTGGTGATATGCTGGCAGAAAGTTTTGAGCAGGAGAATTGTGTTCCTAGAGCAGCGTTTTAAGTGTTGCCCTCTTCGCCGTTGTCATAAACAGTATCACGTCTATGGTAAGGAGTCCTGCACACTGCTCCTTACTTGTGAATGATTTTCCTGTTTTCTGTTCCTCCTCTAGTGTTGCTACAGCAGCCCATCAGTTGCAACGTACAGTATGGAAGTTAGAGGAGTGGGCTGCAAAGATGGGTTTTCAGTTTTCTGCAGATGAGAGAGAGAGAGAGAGAGTATTTTCATTTTAATCATTCTTGTAGTATTTTTAATTTATGTTACTTGCATTTGAGGAATACCATTCTACATTTTAAAGACTCGGTGAGGTTTCTAGCCCTAGTTTTTTGCTCAAAATTATCATGGTTACCACACCTGAGGGACCTAGAAGCCAAAGCCCAGAAGGCACTGAATGTCATAAAGTGCCTTAGTCACAGGTCTTGGGGAGCAGACAGGGCATGTCTGCTCCAGTTTTTTAGGTGTTTTGCGCATTCACAGCTAGACTATGGACACGCAGTGTACAGGTCAGCAAAGCATTTTTACCTTGAGCTTATTGACACTATCCACCATGAGGGTATTTGGCTTGCCACAGGTGCTTGTAGGACCAACCCCATATCCAGTCTCTTTGCTTAGGCTGCGGGACTGTCACTCATCTTGTGGCACTCCTCATGGTGCATGAGATACGTATGTTCCTCGCAACTCTGACTTCATCCGCATATTATACTGTTGATCATTGGCCTGTAGAACTCCTTTTCTCCAATCGTCCATTTGGGATCGGCATGCAGTGCGTACTGGAGCCACTTGGTGTGAAGTATGTACAATCCTAATCTTTGTGTAGAGCACCCAGGGTTTTAATCGCCCACTACCTCAGAGGATCAAATTGGTAAAAAGATGAGGGCTAGTAGAAATCCTTAGGTAACAGAAGAGATATAGAATTTAATATATGAAAGGAGAAAATATAAAAATGCAGTAAATGAAGCAGGCAAAAAGGAATACAATCGTCTCAAAAAAGAGATTGACAGGAAGTGCTAAATGGCTAAGCAAGGATGGCTAAAGGACAGATGTAAGGAGGCAGAGGCATATATTACTAGGGGTAAGGTAGATACTGCATACAGGAAAATTAAAGACACCATTGGAGAAAAGAGAACCACCTGTATTAATATCAAGAACTCAGATGGAAAACCAGTTCCAAGCAAAGAAGGGAAAACAGACAGGTGGAAGGAGTAAATAGAGGGTCTATACAAGAACGATGTACTTGAGGACAATATTATGGAAACGGAAGAGGATGTAGATGAAGATGAAATGGGAGATATGATATTCTGTGAAGAGTTTGACAGAGCACTGAAAGACGGTAAGTCGAAACAAGGCCCTGGGAGTAGACAACTTTCCATTTGAGCTACTGATAGCCTTGGGAGAGCCAGCCGTGACAAAACTTTACCAACTGGTGAGCAAGATGTATGAGACAGGCGAAATACCCTCAGACTTCAAGAAGAATATAATAATTCCAATCCCAAAGAAAGCAGGTGTCGACAGATGTGAAAATTACCGAACCATCAGTTTAATAAGTCATGGCTGCAAAATAATAACAAGAATTCTTTACAGACGAATGGAAAAACTGGTAGAAGCCGAACTCGGGGAAGATCAGTTTAGATTCCATAGAAATGTTGGAACATGCGAGGCAGTACTGACCCTACAGCTTATCTTATAAGATAGATTAAGGAAAGGCAAACCTACGTTTCTAGCATTTGTAGACTTAGAGAAAGCTTTTGACAGTGTTAACTGGAATATTCTCTTTCAAACTCTGAAGGCGGCAGGGGCCAAATACAGTGAGTGGAAGGCTGTTTATAATTTATACTGAAGCCAGATGACAGTTGTAAGAGTCGATGGACATGAAAGAGAAGCAGTGGTTGAGAAGGGAGTGAGACAGGGTTGTAGCCTGTCCCCGATGTTATGCAATCTATACATTGAGCAAGCAGTAAAGGAAAAAAATTTGGAGCAGGAATTAAAATTCATGGAGAAGAAATAAAAACTTTGAGGTTTGCTGATGACATTGTAATTCTGTCAGAGACAGCAAAGGACCTGGAAGAGCAGCTGAACGGAATGGACAGCATCTTGAAAGGAGAATATAAGATGAACATCAACAAAAGCAAAATGAGGGTAATGGAATGTAGTCAAATGAAGTCAGGTGATTAGATTAGGAAATGAGACACTTAAAGTAGTGGATGAGTTTTGCTATTTGGGGAGCAAAATAACGGATGATCATCAAAGCAGAGAGGGTATAAAATGTAGACTGGCAATGGCAGGGAAAGCGTTTCTGAGGAAGAGAAATTTGTTAACATCCAGCATATATTTAAGTCTTTTCTAAAAGTATTAGTATGGAGTGTAGCCATGTATGGAAGTGAAACATGGACAATAAATAGTTTATACAAGAGGAGAAGAGAAGCTTTTGAAATGTGGTGCTACAGAAGAATGCTGAGGATTAGATGGGTAGATCATGTAGGTAATGATGAGGTACTGAATAGAATTGGGGAGAAGAGGAAATTATGGCACAACTTGACTAGAAGAAGGGATCGGTTGGTAGGACATGTTCTGAGGCATCAAGGGATCACCATTTTAGTACTGGAGGGTATCGTGGAGGGTAAAAATAGTAGAGGTAGACCAAGAGATGAATACACTAAGCAGATTCAGAAGGATGTAGGTTGCAGTAGTTCCTCAGAAATGAAGAAGCTTGCACAGGATAGAGTAACATGGAGAGCTGCATCAACCAGTCTCTGGAGTGAAGACCACAACAAAACAACCGTGGTTATGCAGAGACCCAGTGTAATTTTAGCTTTGGTGCAATACTGGGGAGATTGCAGTCCTGCATCTGTTTTTAATGTGATATTTTCTGACACTTTAAATGAGCACCACAAATACATAGCCATCTTTACGGGTTGGTCTAAACAGGGTGACTCTGTTGGTTGCTATGTTGTTTTCCCAGATTGTGTCCTCATGGTCCAATTGTCTCAAGACTTTACTGTCTCCAACACAGAACTGTATGCAGTCTTGCAGGCACTTGAGCATACAAGATGTTCTTCAAGCACTGAATTTCTTGACTGTTCCGATTCTACGTGTACCCTTCACTCTCTACAACGTTTGTACTCAGCAGATAAAGTAGTCCAGAATATCCAGGATGCCCCCCTGCAACTACAACAGCTGGGGAAGGAAGTGTCTTTCTGCTGGGTACCAGGCACATGGATATTGCGGGGAACAACGGGGTGGATCTAGCAGCCAAGGAGGCATGTCGTGATCTTCAGTTATTTCAGTGTGCCATACCCCTGCATGCTATAGCCGCACTGTTGAGATCTAGAGTCATGGGAGGATGAATGGCTGGAAGTGACAGACAACAAGCTCCATCTAGTGAAGCCTACAACGCGGCCACAGCGTATCTCCTACCAGCCATATTGACAGGACAAGGTCCTCCTTACTCATCTTCACATAGACCACAGCCCTGTAATTTAAAACTTGTTGCTCCAGCGAGAGGACCCATCAGTATGTGGTGCTTGTAATCTGCAGATAACTGTGTGTCACATTTTATGAGACTGTGTTTTATTATCCAACAAGCAGGCAGCAGCGGATGTGCTGAGGAATCTGACCTCTATTTTAGATCATGTTCAAATGAATGAGGTTAGAGTTTTAAAGTTTTGTGAATTGTCCAACATTTTTCCCAAGATTGTAGGAAGATGGTTTTAATGTGTTAACAGGGTGATTTGCTCAACCATGTTTTTTGTAAGAGGACAGCCAGTGACATTTCCCTGTTTATTTTAACTCCTCCGTCGTTTTACACGTGTTTTAGTTTCCTATATAGCACCTTTTACTCTTTCTCCATTGCCTTAATGTGTGTGATAACATTTTCATAATTTTATCCGCATTAGTTTCTTTTAATATATGTAAGGGCACTGATAGCCTCACTGCTGAACACCCGTAAGCCCCAAACAAAAACGAACAAACACACCCACCCACACACACACACACACACACACACCAGTGCGCACGTGCGCCAGGACAGTTCCTTTGAAAGAGCATTGTCAATTTCCTTTCCCATCCTTGAAACAGTTCAAGGTTCTGCTTCTTCTCTAATGACCTTGTTGTCAACAGGGCATTAAATCCTTCTCTTCCTTCCTTCTTTATGCCTTTCTTTTTGTTGTCTTTTGAGCGTAAGACTTACATTGTAGTGTAAATGCTTGATTTGTCCCATACTCCTTGTTTGTAACTCTATTAACAGTATATTTCATACTAATCACACATTTTAAGATAGCCGTTTTCTGATTAGTGAAAGTCATCTCACTTCAGGCCACTCACAATGTTTACACTTGTTGCCAACCTTAGCTACAGTGTTAAGCAACAAGAAGCCATCATGAATATAGTGTTGAGTCATATGTGGTGTAGGGTATAGTGATTATTAATACTATTTACAAAAATGTGTAAAGAGGTTGTACCTAGTTCTTCCAATCACTCACCACCAACTCCATTTGCTTTGATGATTTCTTTGCGAAAAAAGTGGAATTATGTTTGTAATGGTGCAAGAAAAATGATGTTAAATGTCATTGAGTGCTGCAGCAGAGGAAAGAGGCAGAAAGCACTGCTACATCTGCTCGATAAGTCTTGTAAAAGAGTAGCCATGTATAAGGTGCAAAGCAAGTGCAGCCAGAAAAGGCTGAAGAATTTTACAAGGTTTCATCCTGGTGAATAACCTTCTACTCTTGGCAAGAAGAGGTAATTTTCAGATACACTTGTGTGCAGCATAATGTGTTTGAAGCACAAAAATAATTTTCTGAGATGACTAAATTTGAACCTCAGGTGAACACAGTAAATTGAATATTATGAAGTTAACATAACCCATCAATCAAATTAATACTTTTGTTTATCTATAACAAATTTCTCTCTTAAGTTTAACTTCATTTTTGTATTTTTTATTGTGTTGCGTATAGTGAAATATGTGCAGAACAATTTGGAATTAACATAGCAAATACAGATTTATCATGTCAGGCAGTTCTTCAAAGTATCTTAGCTCTCAGATTTTTATATCTCATCCAGTGCAGTCCCAACAGTGTCTTTCCTTGTCATCCCATCCAGTAAGTCTCCCATGACCCATGGTTCTCGGTGACTTTTCCAAACTCTAACCCTTTTCCACACCTCTACAGTCGTTTCCCTTCACCCCTCTTCCATTCTCTTTAACCCTTCTACCAGAAGAGGCAGCCACTGGCTCTGAAAGCCTGCATAGTTTATGTGCATTTTCTGCTGCCACTTGGTGAGTAGATTTTGTATCTAATCAGTTACATTATATTGTCAAAAACTGATTGTTTCTGAGTTATATTAAGTGTCTATTAGCTGCACAACAACTTCGTGTTTCATGTGTTGACTTTTGGGAGTGAATGTATCAGGCATTGCACCCATCCCAGCACTCGCTTCACTTTCAAATTCTCTGTCACAGAGCAGAGTTACAATGCACATATTGTAGATGTAAAATGCACTATTACTGTCAAACCACCTTCTATGAAAGCATAGTTGTACACTGTATGTACTACAAGTGTGATGTTACACTACCTCTCTTCATTGTATTCAACATAGAATGCAGTCCAACTTTCTAAGAATTCTTTTTCTTGTGGTCCTATTAGGCAAAGAAATTGCAAAGTTGAAACAGTAATTAATGGTTTAAAACAGGTACTTTCCAGTTGAGAAATTTTATACCCTTATGAAAATTTTACCAACTGTCAGTAAATTACTGCCAGCACGAAGAATAAGATTAACTGGAAATTGAGTGCTACCTGCTTAAGAAAAGTATTAAAGACATTTGTTTATCGAAGTTGCAGACATAGTGTTTCTTAGTGCAAATTGGAGACACCGGAGAAGCTCTGCAACCAAAATTTTCTATCTAGACAAGACCTGGATAGATAATAACTTGCTCTCTGGCAAATATTGGTAGAGTGATGGATTGCTGGGAACCACAGTGTGGGGAACTACCCCCCAAGGCTGTTTATGGGAAGCACTGGTTCAAAAAATGGGTTTTTAGAGGAATATCAGCTCCAGTTTTGGACCAAATCCTCACATGGAAACTATTATTGGCAGATGGATTCTGTGACTTTTGAGAAATGGGTTGAGAAAAAAGTACTTCCAAACCTACTGCCACAATTTGTTGTTGTGGTGGATAATGGTCCATACCATTATGGGCAAGTAAAAGTATCACCAAATTAATAAAACCCCAAAGCAACGGTGATCAGATGATTGCATTAGAGATATACAATGTGACAACATGCTGGATGAGGACGTGTATGATTTATAGTTCTTCAAAACAAGATCACTGCAAAGTCATATGTAGTCAACCACGTGCTACAAGCAAAGGTCATAAAAGCATTCAATTGTTGTTGTTGTTGTGGTCTTCAGTCCTGAGACTGGTTTGATGCAGCTCTCCATGCTACTCTATCCTGTGCAAGCTTCTTCATCTCCCAGTACCTACTGCAACCTACATCCTTCTGAATCTGCTTAGTGTATTGATCTCTTGGTCTCCCTCTACGATTTTTACCCTCCACGCTGCCCTCCAATGCTAAATTTGTGATCCCTTGATGCCTCAAAACATGTCCTACCAACAGATCTCTTCTTCTAGTCAAGTTGTGCCACAAACTTCTCTTCTCCCCAATCCTATTCAATACCTCCTCATTAGTTACGTGATCTACCCACCTTATCTTCAGCATTCTTCTGTAGCACCACATTTCGAAAGCTGCTATTCTCTTCTTGTCCAAACTATTTATTGTCCATGTTTCACTTCCATACATGGCTACACTCCATACACATACTTTCAGAAACGACTTCCACACACTTAAATCTATACTCGATGTTAACAAATTTCTCTTCTTCAGAAACGTTTTCCTTGCCATTGCCAGTCTACATTTTATATCCTCTCTACTTCGACCATCATCAGTTATTTTGCTCCCTAAATAGCAAAACTCCTTTACTACTTTAAGTGTCTCATTTCCTAATCTAATCTCCACAGCATCACCCGATTTAATTTGACTACATTCCATTATCCTCGTTTTGCTTTTGTTGATGTTCATCTTATATCCTCCTTTCAAGACACTGTCCATTCCGTTCAACTGCTCTTCCAAGTCCTTTGCTGTCTCTGACAGAATTACAATGTCATCGGCGAACCTCAAAGTTTTTACTTCTTCTCCATGAATTTTAATACCTACTCCGAAATTTTCTTTTGTTTCCTTTACTGCTTGCTCAATATACAGATTGAATAACATCGGGGAGAGGCTACAACCCTGTCTCACTCCTTTCCCAACCACTGCTTCCCTTTCATGCCCCTCGACTCTTATAACTGCCATCTGGTTTCTGTACAAATTGTAAATAGCCTTTCGCTCCCTGTATTTTACCCCTGCCACCTTCAGAATTTGAAAGAGAGTATTCCAGTTAACATTGTCAAAAGCTTTCTCGAAGTCTACAAATGCTAGAAACGTAGGTTTGCCGTTCCTTAATCTTTCTTCTAAGATAAGTCATAAGGTTAGTATTGCCTCACGTGTTCCAACATTTCTACGGAATCCAAACTGATCTTCCCCGAGGTCCGCTTCTACCAGTTTTTCCATTCGTCTGTAAAGAATTTGCGTTAGTATTTTGCAGCTGTGACTTACTAAACTTATAGTTCGATAATTTTCACATCTGTCAACACCTGCTTTCTTTGGGATTGGAATTATTATATTCTTCTTGAAGTCTGTGGGTATTTCGCCTGTCTCATACATCTTGCTCACCACATGGTAGAGTTTTGTCAGGACTCGCTCTCCCAAGGCCATCAGTAGTTCTAATGGAATGTTGTCTACTCCCGGGGCCTTGATTCGACTCAGGTCTTTCAGTGCTCTGTTCAACTCTTCACGCAGTATCTTATCTCCCATTTCATCTTCATCTACATCCTCTTCCATTTCCATAATATTGTCCTCAAGTACATCGCCCTTGTATAAACCCTCTATATACTCCTTCCACCTTTCTGCCTTCCCTTCTTTGCTTAGAACTGGGTTGCCATCTGAGCTCTTGATATTCATACAAGTGATTCTCTTCTCTCCAAAGGTCTCTTTAATTTTCCTGTAGGCAGTATCTACCTTACCCCTAGTGAGACAAGCCTCTACATCCTTACATTTGTCCTCTAGCCATCCCTGCTTAGCCATTTTGCACTTCCTGTGATCTCATTTTTGAGACGTTTGTATTCCTCTTTGCCTGCTTCATTTACTGCATTTTTATATTTTCTCCTTTCATCAATTAAATTCAATATTTCTTCTGTTACCCAAGGATTTCTATTAGCCCTCGTCTTTTTACCTACTTGATCCTCTGCTGCCTTCACTACTTCATCCCTCAGAGCTACCCATTCTTCTTCTACTGTATTTCTTTCCCCCATTCCTGTCAATTGTTCCCTTATGCTCTCCCTGAAACTCTCTACAACCTCTGGTTCTTTCAGTTTATCCAGGTCCCATCTCCTTAAATTGCCACCTTTTTGCAGTTTCTTCAGTTTCAATCTGCAGTTCATAACCAATAGATTGTGGTCAGAATCCACATCTGCCCCTGGAAATGTCTTACAATTTAAAACCTGGTTCCTAAATCTCTGTCTTACCATTATATAATCTATCTGATACCTTTTAGTATCTCCAGGGTTCTTCCAGGTATACAACCTTCTTTTATGATTCTTGAACCAAGTGTTAGCTATGATTAAGTTATGCTCTGTGCAAAATTCTAATAGACGGCTTCCTCTTTCATTTCTTAGCCCCAATCCATATTCACCTACTATGTTTCCTTCTCTCCCTTTTCCTACTGACAAATTCCAGTCACCCATGACTATTAAATTTTCGTCTCCCTTCACTACCTGAATAATTTCTTTTATCTCATCATACATTTCATCAATTTCTTCGTCATCTGCAGCATGAGTTGGCATATAAACTTGTACTACTGTAGTAGGCATGGGCTTTGTGTCTATCTTGGCCACAATAATGCGTTCACTATGCTGTTTGTAGTAGCTAACCTGCACTCCTATTTTTTTATTCATTATTAAACCTACTCCTGCATTACCCCTATTTGATTTTGTATTTATAACCCTGTATTCGCCTGACCAGAAGTCTTGTTCCTCCTGCCACTGAACTTCACTAATTCCCACTATATCTAACTTTAACCTATCCATTTCCCTTTTTAAATTTTCTAACCTACCTGCCCGATTAAGGGATCTGACATTCCACACTCCGATCTGTAGAATGCCAGTTTTCTTTCTCCTGATAACGACATCCTCTTGAGTAGTCCCCGCCCGGAGATCCGAATGGGGGACTATTTTACCTCCGGAATATTTTACCCAAGAGGACGCCATCATCATTTAATCATACAGTAAAGCTGCATGTCCTCGGGAAAAATTACGGCTGTAGTTTCCCCTTGCTTTCAGCCGTTAGCATTCAACTAGCACCTTATAACTGTGATATGAACACAATAGTGTTTGCATGGACATAATAAAAAAAAAAAGTTCAGAGAGCAACACATAACGGGATATGTCCGCCACAAATCTGCGAAACCTCACGGACACTTCTATCAGTTAATTACCAGTGTGTGCCGGAAAGCCTACTGCCAAACCTGCAGGAGGTGGAGGAAGTTATCAAAAGTATGACAGTATGATGCAAATTGCTGTGGACATCATTATCATTAACACAATGTCTGGCAGCACCCCTAAATTGGAAGAGTCAGACGGTCACAGGTGAGAGCAGTGGAAACGATTATAGTTTCACAATTTTTTACTTCTACCCCTTATCTCTTTATATTTTTCATAAGCAATAGTTATTTCTTAGAAGTAAGAATCAATTTTTGATTACCCAAACATTACAGTTATGCATTAACCCATAACACATTCGTTTCTCTTATATTCTGTAAGCTGGCTGCCTTGTGAGAAGTAAGCAGTGCCTGTCTCAGCAGCCAGTGCTCTATGAGGTAGTTGTGAGCTTTCATTCCCAGCATCCTCTGTAAAAGGGCCATCTAAAGTGTTGGAGGGTAAAGTATGGTTAAATTGGTCTTTTCTTAATTACAAATTATAATATATTTTTTGTTGTTAAACGTACAATGGTGAGTTGTTACTTTTACTCCTGCCATTGTTTATAATCACAGTTCAGATCGTTTTACAAGGCATAGAAGAAAATGTCTACAGTGCAAAATTGTTATTTATTTTCCTTAAAGTGTACTTTGTAAGATATACCAGTGGCATTGTTATGTGGTAATTGGGTACCACGGAAAAAAAATATCCTTTCCATTTGTAAGTGTTTAATGTGCTTCATAATTTTGTAATATGTAACAAGATATTTGTGTTGTAGATTGTTGTAATGGAAAGAATTAGCTGTAATGGAACAACAACTTTTAATCTTAGTTTCCTTATTTTATTATTTTTGCAGATAATGTTCACATTCTCAGCCAACCAGTGCATTGGTTCCCTGAAGTTGCTAAAAGAATGTGGCCTATATTTTATGAAGCTCATAGTATTTTAGCAAATGTGGACTCAGAGACCATGGAGTATTTCTGGGGTTTCTGCAGATGGACAGGAAAAGAAAAAGACCTTAAAGAATTGTATGAAGATTTCCAAAGTTATAATGATACAAGCACAGTGGAAGCCATATTATTTGTAACATCTGTTTTGGAACGTTCATTGGGAAATGTAATGGCAGATAAGTTTTCCTTGCTAACTACTGTAACTATTTAGTTTGAGTCTTGATGTTTCATGTTCAGTACAGTCCAAATATTCATTGCCAAGTGTTCATATAGCAATTTCACTGACAGAATTAGTTTTAAAACTGGCAGATAAAAGATGATCTTTATAGGTGGATGTTAGATGATAAATAGATATAGATCTTGTTCTTTCAGAAGCTATTATAGGAATACATTGAGTACATTGGTGGAGGTAGAATGAGTATCCCTGATGCTTGCAGTTAACTCTGTTGTTTCCACCCATTTCTCTTTCAGCTGTCAATTTTTGTGAAGGCATCCTTCAGGTTCCTTCACTTTTAATGCCATCAAACTATCTCTGGTTGCTGTCTCATTTTCATTTGTAACGATCACTTTTAGATATGCATATTCAATATTCGTAGCCACATATTCAATATAGTCTCTACACTGCACATCCTGTCTCCTAAATGCAATTTTCTTCCTTTCTTCATTACATTTTCCTCAAACTATGCTCTTCGCCATCAATCTTCACTCTGCTAGTGTTCAAAAGTCACCAAGCAAGCATAAGTATGTCAGAAAAATGAGGGCCCAAGAGGACACTTCATTTATATCCCTCCTGCTGCACCCTGAATCTCAGTAAACACTTCATCCTTGGATTAGTTTTCTTACCAGTAGCATTTACAAGTTACCAGTCTTACATTGTATATGGGGAAGGATGGCAGCCTTGCTGTATCCACTATCTATTGATAAGTGAGTGATAATGTGCTGCTGCTGTCACTCAACACGTCTATGTTCTCATCATTAATCATTAGCACCTTTATAGAGTTAGTTTTTCTTCTTTGTAACGTAAATTTTCTCACATTTTGTCAAAGCTTTTACATGTCAAAGATTACCAGTTTGTTTCAATTTATTTTGTACTGCTGGTTTCAAGTTATGTCTTAGTAGAAACTTTCACATGTTTAAATACTTTCCTAATTTTCAAATGCTCCTCCATTTGCTTCATTTTTGGTGCCCCTGTGAATGGTCTTGTTGTTCTTTCGTAGTTAAATCCTTCACATTGACCCCTTGTATTGATATCCTCCATCTTTGTCCTAGTCATTCTTTGTTAATCCATCATCCAGATTTGATTATGAATGTGACCTATCCTGGAAACTATGATCTTCATATCTCCACAGTTTCAAGTATTTCCCTGCCCATTCCATAATTTTGCTTGGAGCATCTCTAATGATCAGTAGATTCAGGTTTATGTTAACAGTAAATAAATGTCCTCAACATTAGATATGCTTCGACCCTAAATAACACCTTCGTCAATTTGGAGATTATAGCAGGCATGTTCTGTCACATGGTGATCTTACAGTGAACCAGCTGTATTTGTGGTGTAGGCCAACACTATCTATATGAAATTCACGGAAAGCTGTCTCATGGATTTCCCTGGTATTCGCTTCCATATGAGCCCAAAGCACAAATTTTCATTGCCTTAGGAACACTCACAGGCACTACTAATTTCTTCATAAAAGCTGGAAACTCTTGAAAAAATGCCTCACCTTAATATTATGTTCCATGGTTTAATAATTCCAGTCTGTAAAATGGGTAGTGAAGAGTGAAGATTTTAGAACCTTCAAAATGTGTTGCCGACTTCACTGCCAAACCAAAAATTGATGTTTGTTGTAACAGTGTACATATCAAAAATTTTGCAATAATGTTATCAACAGATGGACATGAACTGTTGCTTTAATTGACATAGCCTTCATTGGAGTTATGGAGACCTCAAACCGTCATTTGCCAGAATTTGTAGTTGCCTTGCAATATCTAATGCCCAGATACTTTAGTGGCAGGGAAACATCAACCTTGGAACACACAGACCTCGCAAAAATGGTTCAAATGGCTCTAAGTACTATGGGACTTAACATCTGAGGTCATCAGTCCCGTAGACTTAGATCTGCTTAAACCTAACTAACCTAAGGACATCACACACGTCCATGCCCGAGGTAGGATTTGAACCTGTGACCGTAGCAGCAGTGTGGTTCCGGACTGAAGCACCTAGAACCACTCGGCCACAGCAGCCAGCAAAGACTTCACAAAACTACCAGATTTCATGCCTGAAGAAGCCATCACTCAGAGAAGTTATTTTGAAAGACACGTTAGATCGTAGGGCTTTTGATGCTCTGGACTTGAGATCCTTTGCTGCCCAATCTTTATTTAGTATCTTGACAATGCTATATTGTTCCAACAGTAGCTGTTGAAAAAATATATTCCGTTAGTCGTTATCCACTCTACCAAACACTCTCTCAGAATTCTAGGTACACCAAGGAATTGGAAAATAATGTACCAGTACATCATTAGTTAGTGTGCTTATCATTACTGTATTTTTATTTTGATTAGTACTAGAGTCAGAAAATAAATGTATTTCATTTGGACCATGTTCTAACTGGGATGTCTCCAAGCTTCTGAGAAAATCCAGTAGAGTAGAGGCCACTTATTTGATTCCTTTAGGTCCTTCTGTTTCAACCCAAGTATAAAAAGCAATTCTTTCCTGTATCTGTGCTAAGGAATGAAGCATTATGCAGAAATTGTATAGCCAAACCAGTCTTTAATACATTACAATACTTCACATCTACAGAGATCTATGGTGTTTGCTGATTCTGTTGAATATAAAAATGTACTATAACCACTGTTGGTTTTTCTTGTTTCATTATTCCATAGAAGTTTTTTGCACAAAGATGATGTAACTTACCAAACAAAACCGTTAGTATGTTGATAGAGACACAAACAAACACAAACACACAAACAAAATTCAAGCTTTCGCAACCCACGGTTGCTTCATAAGGAAAGAGGGAAGGAGAGGGAAAGACGAAAGGATGTGGGTTTTAAGGGAGAGGGTAAGGAGTCATTCCAATCCCGGGAGCGGAAAGACTTACCTTAGGGGGAAAAAAGGACAGGTATACACTCTCTTGCGCGCGCGCGCCCACACACACACACACACACACACACACACACACACACACACACACACACACACACACACATCCATCCGCACATATACAGACACAAGCAGATCCTGCTTGTATCTGTTCTGTGCGGATGGATGTGTGTGTGTGTGTGTGTGTGTGTGTGTGTGTGTGTGGGCGCGCGCGCGCAAGAGAGTGTATACCTGCACATATACAGACACAAGCAGATCCTGCTTGTATCTGTTCTGTGCGGATGGATGTGTGTGTGTGTGTGTGTGTGTGTGTGTGTGTGTGTGTGTGTGTGTCCCTTTTTCCCTCCAAGGTAAGTCTTTCCGCTCCCAGGATTGGAAGGACTCCTAACCCTCTCCCTTAAAACCCACATCCTTTCGTCTTTCCCTCTCCTTCCCTCTTTCCTGATGAAGCAACCGTGGGTTGTGAAAGCTTGAAATTTGTGTGTGTGTTTGTGTTTGTTATTGTTTCTATCAATGTACCAACGCTTTCATTTGGTACTTTATCAAAACAGTATTTCTCTTTTTTGCTTCTTTCTTGATATGCCTTCTCCCTGACAAAGTGGGTTCGAACTGAGCAATAATCAGTAGTTAATGTTGTTGTGTAAACCACTAATTTATTTCTGTTGCTAGTTCTGACAGCAAGTGTTTGCCTACAGTTTATGTTCTTTCTTTCTTTTTGATCGCAGAAGACTCTCTCGCATTATCCTTGGCAATAATGTCCTACGTTGTTAATCTCTCTTGAGAGCTCTCAGAAGCAAAGCACAGTTTGTGTCTATTGACTTTTGCTTTAAGTAGCTAGGAGCAAAAATGGAGTTTTGTAAAAACTCGTAGTTTTCAACACCCTTTAACAACAGCAGTTGTCGACCTTTGACAAAACTGTTTCAGCATATCATGCATGGTAACAAGCTTGGTTTGTAACTCCAAAAATCTAAATTTTGAACAACTGGGCGATTACCAACTTTTGAAAAATTGCTCCTCAGTTGTGTGTGTGGTGCTTTTGGTAACTGTTCTTTATGTTCTGATTCTAGTTTCACAGTAATTACAAACTCTACAACTGTCAAAAAGACATTATTGTCATAAGCCTGTATTTGAAAATTTTGTGATTAAACATTAACAGTTTTAATCTTAAATATCACTTTAACTTTCATAACAGAAAGTGAGTATGTTATTTCTTCGTAGGAAATATAGGATGTTTTGGCCTTATGGGTGTCAATTTTATGATTGGTTTGGTTACAAATTTTATTCTCACAAACATCTATTTTTCTCAAAACTTGGCATGTGTGCCTTTGACTCTTATGGTTCTCAGTGGCGGATTTCTATGTGAAGCAATTTTATAAACTATATCTGTATATCTAATCGTGTTATTTTTTCACCTGTACTGGTACTTCATGTTCCACACTGCACGAAGTCTATGCATTTTCTTATACATATTTGCTTAATTATATTTGATGCTGAAGTATGAACAGTTAATACAGTACTCATTTCACTTAAGAGCAATCACACACATGCAGAGTTACAGTTAACTGATAATAATCTACAGTTTTGTCTGATAAACTACTAACCTAGGTGTGTATACTACCTTACCATAATTAAATTATTTTCTCCACGCACTAACAAATTCTGTTGTCACTGTAAATATTTCCTTTAGTTCAGCAATATTTCAAATAAAATTAAATATAAGGTAAATGTTTTGCTTCCATCCAAGGTTGCTTTTTCAATCAGAACAAAAATAATTTTCAAATTTGGATTCTCCTTTCTGTGAAAAACATTTTACTAGTTTTATGACAGTAAGAAACATACATACAAACTTACTTACTGAAATGAAAGTAATAAAACTGAAGGTTGTTCAGTTGCCACATGACTAATATGTACTTTGCACCCCTCAGTTCTCCAGTAATTAATCACCACAGTTTTCTAAAATGCACAGTTTTGATGTTAAATAGCAATACTTTGCTCAATAGCATTTTATTTACAGGTTTACCTATTGAGAGGAAAAACAGTACCATTTCTACTGCGTGACCTTCTCGCAACATCAGAGTTGAAGTCAATTCTGGGTACTATTCCTGTAAGTAACATCTGTTTTGATTTGTCCTTCTGAAGTTACTTTATACATAAGACGCAGTTTTTCAGCAGTGATTCACTGGATCACAGTGCAATTTTTGTCTGTTTGTTTATTTCATAAAATGCCCATTTACACGAAAGAGAGGAAGAGCATAAGCAGAATGTGATGAAACTTTAACCAGGAATTGTGAAAGCAATCAGTACATACTCCACAACAGCTAATTGATACCCTTACAGAGAATTTCTGAAACAAGGAAGTGTAAAAGCTATACTGAATGTGAATCAGGGATGAATCTTTCAAGGAGTATTAAGAAAAGATTGCAGTTAATTGGTGTAGAAGGACAAATAGCAAGTTGACATTTGGCCTGTGTGTCCAGGAAAACTTAAAATGGCAAACACACATCAGTACAGTATAACTAATAGTAAGCTGAATTAAGTGTGGTACTCCTGAAGCATCCTTACATATTGCACAAGCCCAGAGACTGTTTGCACTGTTTACTGTGCACAGTTTCATAGTGTAATGTAATATGGTATCATATTCTGGGGAGACACCCCACATAGCTCACACATTCCCCTCAATCAGAAGAGAATTGAGAGATCAATGAATAGTGCAAAGCTAACTGACAGCTGCAAACCTCTCTTCTAAATCAATCATTTTACACCTTGTCAATCTGTAAAAATTAGAAATTTTAAGCTTGTAATAACTGACATTGTAAAATTCAGCAAAAACATGATTGTCCATGATCATGGTACAAGACAGAAAACAAAACTCCATGTTCAAGGATCATGTACCTTTGCCTTTAAAATTCACTATTTAACCAAGGCATTCAACTTTGCAACAGTCTGCCATAACAAATAAGAAATGTAAAGTGTCTGTCTTTGTTAAATAGCAATCTGAAAACCACCTTGCTTGATCATTTCTTTTACAGTGTATCTGAATGTTTTGTCCGTATGTGCACGAAGAAATGTGAAATTGATTGCAGAAATGATTTTTGTAAAAGAAGTAAACACTGATGTGAAATGGTATAAAAATGTTTTATGTTTATACCATCTGCAGCCATGTCAGTTGTGCGCTCTCTCTCTCTCTCTCTCTCTCTCTCTCTCTCTCTCTCTCTCTCTCTCTCTGTCTCATGTTTCACAAATTATTATGATGTCAACTCATGTCATCAACCACCACAGCATAATAACTTGTCCAATACCATAAAGCATGTTCTGTGCATCACCATGTGCATGACTGATTCAGAAGACAAATAATAAATACCATTTTTGGCAGTATTATGAAAAGGATATATAACTATTTGCCATATAATGGAGATGTTAAAACACAGACAGGCACAACAAAAAGACTGCACATATGCACACACACGACTGCTGTCTCTGGTTGCTCAGACTGGGCTGGCAGTCCTCTATTACCGTAACTGATGGGGTGCAATTACTGTTGCAACTGCCTAGCTAAGACTTGATCCTAAATGAAAAAAACAATTTTGGGGGGGGGGGGGGGGTCATCGAGACAAGACAGTCAATATCCAGCAGCTACTGGGAAACCACCTGCTCTTTCCAGCAGCTACTGGAGCTCTTAAGTTGTACAAGACTTACCTAGGCAAATGGGATTCTGCATGCATGAACTGAGTAGATTCCTAGCTGCTCATGGAAACAACTGCGTCCTCTGTCTACTAACCTAGACTGTTCCAGCACTGGACAAGTGCAGCTACTAAAGGCTATCTCTCAGGTAGCCTGTTGCACACAACCTGCAAATCACTTCCCCACTTTTGCACATGAGCTCAATACCAAGATAGTACAATAGTCGTATAAGCAGCATCCCACACGTCAACTGTTTGCCCACACCTACTTACTGCTGCCAGTGAGCACCCAGCTGCCTGCAGGCAGGCACTTGAGTTAGAACAGCCTCTCCTAACGGATAACATTCCCAGCCAAATGGGTGTATAATCATGGAGTAAAAACACGCAAAGAAATGAAGGCTTGGGTAGGTAATTCTTCAACCCAGCTCCTTTTTAAGTTGATACCCAAAAAAAAGATAATTCCATTTGCAAATTCTGTGTGTTCAGGAGGGCATCTTGAATGTTCTGAATCGTATCTGTTGGATATGCTTTTCGCAATGGTGGGAGGACACTGAGAGTCTGACAGATTTTGCCAGGGTGACTTCCCATTTTTTCAGTGCCTTTTGGGTAGTATAAAGTTTGGCATGATAAATGCTATACATGTTTCGTGTCTGGGAGTTAGGGGTAACGATATAGTGCACACAGCAGCCAAAGACACTTCTACGAACAGCACAGTGCAAATACCCAAACGGGCTGTAATCTCGCTGACAAGAAGAAAATTATGAGCTAGTGAGAAGAAGAGTGGTTGCAAATAATGAAAAACATCTGCAATGAGCTGCAACCATTAAAGCCCAACATTCAACAATGGTGTACATCCTCACATCCACGGAGATGAAACGATGATGATGCTAACCAGATTTGGAATAGGGCATTGCTCTGAGACCCATAACACCATTTTAGTAAAGATAACCCACGAATATGCACTGCTTGCAATTTTGTGGTGATCATCAGTTTTATGTATGACAATACAAAGTTTACTATTTAATGATAATATAGATGTTGCAAAAGTTGTAAAAGGTTAACTCGATCCTCCCTCCTAAGCTATTAGGGAAAGATTTTAATGTATAACAAACGGAGTGACTGGCTCATTAATTTTTGTCCAGCGATCAGCCAGTTAGGTTAATCTGTAATATTACTTTATCTTTCATTTCCTATTAGCCTTCTTTTAGCCCAGATTTCATTTGTTAGTATTAATAAATGTTTGAATATGCTATCTAACATAAATACTGAAGTGCAAAAGAAACTGGTATAGGCACGCCTATTCAAATACAGAGATATGTAAACAGACAGAATACGGTGCTGCAGTTGGCAACACCTACATAAGACAACAAGTGTCTGGCACAGTTGTTAGACCAGTTACTGCTGTTACAATTGCAGGTTATCAAGATTTAAGTGAGTCTGAATGTGGTGTTATAATCAGCACCCAAGTGATGGGATACAGCATATCCGAGGTAGCGATGAAGTGGGGATATTCCCTTATGACCATTTCATGACTATACCATAAATATCAGGAATCCAGTAAAACAACAAATCTCTGACATCACTGTGGCCGGAAAAAGATCCTGCAAGAACAGGACCAACAATGACTGAAGAGAATCGTTCAACGTGAGAGAAGTGTAACCCTTCCACAAATTGCTGCAGATTTCAATGCTGGTTCACCAACAAGTGCAAGCGTGTGAACCATTCAATGAAACATCATCGATACGGGCTTTCAGAGCCGAAGGCTCACTCATATACTGTTGATGACTGTACAACACAAAGCTTTACGCCTTGCCTGGACCCGTCAACACTGACATTGGACTGGAATGTTGCCTGGTCGGACAGGTCTTGTTTCAAATTGTATTGAGCAGCTAGATGTGTAGAGGTATGGAGACAACTTGATGAATCCGTGGACCCTGCATGTCAACAGCGCACTGTTCAAGCTGTTGGAGGCTCAGTAATGGTGTGGGGTGTGTGCAGTTGGAGTGATATGGGACCCCTGATACATCTAAATATGACTCTGACAGGTGACACATACGTCAGCATCCTGTCTGATCACCTGCATCCATTCACGTCCATTGTGCATTCCGACGGACTTGGGCAATTCCAGCAGAACAATGCGACACCTCATATGTCCAGTATTGCTACAGAGCGGCTCCTGGAACACTCCTCTGAGTTTAAACACTTCCGATGGCCACCAAACTCCCCAGACAGGAACATTACTGAGCTTATCTGGGACACCTTGCAAAGTGCTTTTCAGAAGAGATATCCACCCATCAGTACTCTTACAGGATTCATGGCGTCAGTTCCCTCCAGCACTATTTCAGACATTAGTTGAGTCCATGCCACATTGTGTTGCATTACTTCTGTGTGCTCACAGAGGCCCTACACAATATTAGGCAGGTGTACCAGTTTCTTTGTCTCTTCAGTGTAAAATACCAAGATTTTAAATAATGTTTATTAATTTGATTTGTTGAGCAACCTGTGTTGTTTGCTTGTTATAATTTTAACCTTTGTAATAGTGGTCTTCCTGTTTTATAAAGGTGTAAAGGAGAAGACTTATTTAAGTCTGTATCTACACTATGCGAATGACAGAGAAATGCATAACAGTGCTTTCATTTCCATAATACTGACATGGTTAGTGTAAGAAGCATTAATTTTATACTTTTCTCAATATTCTGTTATTTCCCGATTAGTGTGAGTGCAAATATGTGTGATCATTTCATCTGATATCAGCAACTGCGATGATTCAATTGGTGACATGTTCCGTTTCTCACGAGCTGCACTGATGAGACCAGGCAGGTGAGTGATGTTGCAGCTTCTGACTCTGAACCTAGATGTTGGATGAGTAGACCACTTGAATCGATTTTTACCTTGAAAATATGCAGTACTTGACAGCTGGCTATGTCTCTCTACTGAATCATCAAACGATGGATTATTTGAATCAGAAGAAATTTCTTGTTGAGTCACGATAGGCACAACAAAAAGATTCACACAGTTATAGCTTCCGGCCATTAAAGCCTTTGTCAGCAGTAGACACACGCACATGCGCGCACACACACACACAAATGCAACTAGCACACACGTCTGCAGTCTCAGAGAGATGAACCCACACTGTGAGCAGCAGCACCAATGCATGATGGGAGTGGCTACTGGGTGGGGGTAAGGAGGAGGCTGGGTCGGGGAGGGGGAGGGATTGTATGGTGGGAGTGGCGGACAGTGAAGTGTTGCAGTTTAGATGGTGGGCAGTAGAGAAGGTGCGGAGGGGGGAGGGGGAAGTAACGGAAAGGAGAGAAATAAAAAGAAGAAATTAAAAGACTGGGTGTGGCGGTGAAATGACAGTTGTGTAGTGCTGGAATGGGAACAGGGTGGGGGCTGGATGGGTAATGACAGTGACAAACTAAGGTTGAGGCCAGGAGGGTTACAGTAACATAGCATATATATTGAAGGGAAAGTTCCCATCAGCGCAATTCAGAAAAGCTGGTGTTAATGGGAAAGATCCAAATGGCACAGGCTTTGAAGCAGTCATTGAGATGAGGGATATCATGTTCGGCAGCGTGTTCAGCAACAGGGTGGTCCACTTGTTATTTGGCCCCAGTTTGTCGGTGGCCGTTCATGTGGACAGACTGCTTGTTGGTTGTCATGCCAACATAGAATGCAGCATAGTGGTTGCAGCTTATCTTGTAAATCACATGACTGGTTTCATAGGTAGCCCTGCCTTTGATGGGATAGGTGATGTTAGTGACCAGGCTGGAGTAGGTGGTTGCAGGAGGATGTATGGGACAGGTCTTGCATCTAGGTCTATTACAGGGGTATGAGCCATGAGGTAAGGGATTGGGAGCAGGATGGACAAGTATATTGTGTAGGTTCAGTGGACAGTGGAATACCACTGCAGGAGGGGTCGGAAGGATAGTGGGTAGGACATTTCTCATTTCAGGGCACAATGAGGGGTAATTGAAACCCTGGCAGAGAATGTAATTCAGTTGCTCCAGTCCTGGATGGTTCTGTGGCCAGACTGTGGGACTTTGGGAGGTGGTGGGAGACTGGAAATATAAGGCACAGGAGAATTGTTTTTGTACAAGGATGGGGGGATAATTACGGTCAGTGGAGGCTTCAGTGAGATCCTTGGTATATTTAGAGAGGGACTGCTCATCACTGCAGATGCGACAACTGCGGGTGGCTAGGCTGTACAGAAGGGTCTCCTTGGTATGGAAAGGGTGGCAGCTGTCGAAGTGGAGGTATTGCTGGTGGTTAGCAGGTTTGATGTGGACAGAGGTACTGATGTAGCCATCTCTGAGGTGGATGTCAACATCTAGGAAGGTGGCTTGTTGGGTTGAGTAGGACGAGGTGAAGCAGATGGGGGAGAAGTTGTTGAGGTTCTGGAGGAATGTGAATAAGGTGCCCTCACCTTCAATCCAGATAGCAAAGATGTCATCAATTAATCTGAACTAGGTGAAGGGTTTAGGATTCTGGGTTTTTAGGAAGGATTCCTCTAGGTAGCCCTTGAATAGTTTAGCATAGGGTGGTGCCATGTGGGTGCCCTTGGCCGTACCGCAGTTTTGTTTGTAGGTAATTCCTTCAAAGGAGAAGTAATAGTGGGTGAGGATATAGTTGGTCATGGAGACTGGAAGGAGGTTGTTGGCTTGGAATCCATAGGGTGCCTGGAAAGGTAGTGTTCGATAGCAGTAAGGCCATGAGCATTAGGAATGTTAGTGTACAGGGAGGTGGCATCAATAGTGACGAGCAGGGCACCATGTGGTAAAGGGACAGGAATTGTGGAGAGTCGGTCGAGGAAATGGTTGGTATCTTTTATATAGGAGGAGAGATTCCAGGTAATAGGTTGAAGGTGTTGGTCTACGAGAGCAGAAATTCTCTCAGTGGGGGCACAGTAACCGGCCACAATGGGGCATCCTGGGTGGTTGGGTTTATGGACTTTTGGAAGCATGTAGAAGGTGGGAGTGCGAAGAGTGGTAGGGGTAAGTAGAGAGATGGACTCTGGGGAGAAGTTCTGGGATGGGCCTAAGGATTTGAGTAGTCACTGGAGATCCTGCTGGATTACTGGAATGGGATCATTGTGGCATGGTTTGTAATTGGAAGTATATGACAGCTGACGGAGTCCTTCTGCCACGTAATCCTTGCAGTTCAAAACAACGGTGGTGGAGCCTTTGTCTGCAGGTAGGATTATAAAGTCGGGATCAGTTTTTAGATGGTGGACTGCGGTTCTTTCTGCGGATGTAAGGTTAGTTTGCACTTTGAGAGATTTGGGGAATGATGGTGAGGCAAGGTTCGAAGTTAAGAAATTTTGGAAAGTTAACAGGGGGTGGTTTGGAGGCAGTGGGGGTGGATCACGGTTGGATGGAGGAGTGAACAGAGTTAGGCAAGGTTCAATATTGGTCTTCGGTTGAGTCTGATTGGTCGGGTTGGTGGCAAAAAAGTGTTTCCACTGTAGGGACTGGGAGAAGGAGAGAAGGTCTTTAACTAGTCCTGCATGGTTGAATTTGGGAGTGGGGCAAAAGGTGAGGCCTTTGGAAAGGATTGGTATTTCTGTGGGACTAAGGCTTCTGAAGGAAAGGTTCATAACTGTGTTCCAGGTCTGTTTAGGTTCTGGGTTCTGTGTGGTGGTGGGAGGTAGCGGTGAGTGTAGTAGGTCTGCGAGACAGGGTTTGTCAGCTATGAGGGTCCCATGGGGGAGGTTGTTGTGGAAGTGGTGGACAGTGGTATTCCATGGCAGGAGTAGGAAGTGAGCAGGATGGAGAGCTTTTTGAGCTGGCATTGTGCATGTTGCTCAAGTTCCTGCAAGGCAAGAGTTTCAATGTGAGTTATGGGTTCCAGGAATTTGGGATTACATAGCAGGAGAATTTTGTGGATGGAGAGGATTGAACTTGGTTGATATGGTTTTGTAGGACTATGTTGGTGAGGACTAAGGATTAGTGGAATTTGAACAGATGGAGGTCATTATGGAAGGAGGGGTGGCAACCAGAGATGGGTAATTTGATGTTAAGGCCATTAGGGGGGATTTCATGAGCCAAGCAACAACGCAGGAACAGTATGTGGGAAATGGACCTGGTTAGGGATAAGGAAACTTTTCTGTATTGACGCAGATGGAAGGAGCAAGGATCGATGGTGGTGCAAAAAATGTGAAAAATTACCTAAGAAAGTAGAATTGTGTCGGAAAAATTACGCAAAAATACACCCAAATACGTGTGAAAAGTACGAAAAGGATGAAATGGATGCACCAGGGGGGAAAAAAGAGATAAATCTGAGGAAGACAACGATAGTGGAAGGCAAAAACTCGCTAAAATTGGCAAGAACTCACAAGGGTCAAAGTAGAGAATAACTCATCATTAATAAATATATGTAAAATACTGTGGGTAGCAGGTATGAGGGCGGATAAGCATAAAGAAGGGGGACGGCAGATGTGACTAGATGAGGTGGATTTAATGGATGCGAACAGGGATAGAACGAAGAAAGTGTGGGCGGTGAGGAGGGTTTCGTAGTTAGAAAGTTAAGATTGTGTGGCACCGGAAAAGTGCAAGAGATAACACACAAAAATACAGGAACTGACACAGGGAGCATGATCAGTTTGAAGGTATAGGCTTATTTATATCAGCGGGAGTAATGTGGGACATAAGATGCTGCACCAACAATCTGCGTGGTCTTGAGGCCGTCTGTTGGGCGTGGCTGAGACGGTTGATACAGTGTGGCTCATAAGCAGGGTGTGCAGTATGGTTCGTAAGGCAACAAGAGAAACACAGGAAAGAAAAGAAAGAAGAATGGACATCGAGTATAGCAATGCAAAAGAAAGTAGTTACAAAGGAAAACAGCACAGGGTTAGGATCGAAGAAAAACCGTCAGGCAAAAATCAAACAGTGGAAAATCCAGGATGGCATGTAACAATACCAGAGAAGGAAAGTTGCTACTTACCATATAGCGGAGATGCTGAGTTGCCATAGGCACAACAAAAAGATTCACACAGTTATAGCTTCCGGCCATTAAAGCCGTTGTCAGCAGTACACACACACACACACACACACACACACACAAAAACACACACACACACACACACACACACACACGTCTGCAGTCTCAGAGAGCTGAACTCACACTGTGAGCAGCAGCACCAATGCATGATGGGAGTGGCTACTGGGTGGGGGTAAGGAGGAGGCTGGGTGGGGAGGGGGAGGGATAGTATGGTTGTAGTGGCGGACAGTGAAGTGTTGCAGTTTAGATGGAGGGCAGGAGAGAAGGTGCAGAGGGGGAAGGGAGTAAGTAGCAAAAAGGAGAGAAATAAAAAGAAGAAATTAAAAGACTGGGTGTGGCGGTGAAGTGACGGCTGTGTAATGCTGGAATGGGAACAGGGAAGGGGCTATAATTGTGTGAATCTTTTTGTTGTGCCTATCGCGACTCAGCATCTACGCTATATGGTGAGTAGCAACTTTTCTTCTCTGGTATTGTTACATTCCATCCTGGATTTTCCATTGTTTGAACTTTCTTATTCTGTATTTTCATTGTCACTTATGTCATCATCACTTATGATCTCTTAGTCACAAGGCTGAAAATCACTTAAAGATTCTGTGTTTGAATAATTTTCACAGATTTCTTTTTCAGTGAGATCCTGCCGCATTGTGGCAATAAAGTTCTTGAAACACCACAAAATAAGTCAGTATACACAGACTAAAAAATCCCATATCTGGAATCGCAGGTCAAATTGGATCCAGGGATGACACTTACCTCCACTTCCAGTAAATTTCAAGCAACAAGCTCCCGGTCCCTGGTGCACCTCACAATGTACTGAGATTACACTGGCGCGCAAAACAAACTCCGTGCCTTTCCATTGTTAGATGGTTTTATTGTTGTCAGCCGGTCCAAAATCACCCACTATTCTGGTTAAGGGTTAAGAAGACCAAGGTTGAATTTCAAATTCGTGTCCTTACCTGTCTCATAAATGGTTCAGGAAAAGTGAATGAGAAACCCATATTCAAAATTAATTCTTCTTCTGTGCCAGTAACTTCACTGTTGTTCATTCTGGATTTATATGAGAACCTATAATCATGTGAGTATTCAAAACATCTTTAGCAGAAAAGACTAGAGTGTGCAATAAGTGAAGTGTGGCATTACAATAAAGCAACTGTGGTACTACTAAATTTTAGAGTTGTAGTGGACTGCTGTTAATGCGAGGTAAATAACAAAACAATTTTCTTATCACTGTGAGTCTCTCTCAAGAAGGATTCACCACTTTCATATCTTTAGTTCAGCTGAGAAACAATTTCTTCCTCAGTAAAGAGAGCATCTTGTGGAATGCTATCAATTTTCATGAACTGAAGGTAGAACCAAGGAACCACTTTCGAACACCAGAAGATACATAGTAAGCAATTTACACAGTATTGTTTACTAAATCCAAAACAATCTAGTTACGCAGTATTTCATTGTTTTGCACTTATGCTGTATTTTCATTTATTTTTTTGCTCTGCCATATACACGGTACTGTTTTAGTTCATTTCATAGGTATGTAATTTAAACAATCAGCATTCTGGAAGTAAGAGTAGAAGCACTGAGAGTCAAGGATATGAACTGACTGAAAAATGCAAAATCGATAATCTGTCAGTTACGCGGTATTGTTTCTCCATCGACGACATGTATTTATTCATAATTGGAAAGGACACTGACTTCCATGCCATTCATTTCCCTAAAACCAAAATCATAATTATTATTTCTACAGCTTTCCTTTACTCTCTTAACCCTTGTCCCTTATTTACTCTTACCAGTTCCATTTTCAAACCATGGTCTATCCTAGACAGTCACTCACCTTAACTAAGTATCAACAAATGTGTGCACTAAGCTTATGTTTCTTAGTCTGAGTTATAATGTTCTGGTCCGTAAGTTCAGGTCCTTATAGTGAGCATTGTCTTTACTCATCAGTTATTTATATTATATCAAGTATTTGACACTACCACATTGTTTATACAATAATGATCAAAACATGCACACTTATACGAGGGTTGGAACTTAAATAGTGGCAACTATTTATTCACAACTGATACAAAAGAGTTACATGTTTGCACCTGTTACTGTCCTTCAGAGAAGTCCCCAGTGTTGTGTAGAACCCAGCAATGTGAAGGTGTAGTGTACCATTAGCAGAGCCTGTTCTGTTGATGCTGCGAATGGAGTGGTCTAAAGTTTGGTGATTCTCGTGTACGACTGTGATGGTGTTATCCTAAGCATTACGTTCCTCCACAGTAGACCGTCAGTGCACAGTATTACTGTTCGTTTTTGGAGCATCACCTGCAACCAGCTTTGTGTAAGAAGCGGCGACACTTTCTGCGCAACCCACCTATCATATAGCACGACAATGCGCGGGCGCATGCAGCGCAAGCTGTGGCTGCTCCGTTCTGTTGATGGGACTACCACCCACCATACTCCCCGGACTTAAGGCCTTGTGACTTTGATTTGATTCCGAAGATGGAGGAACCACTTCGTGGCATTCACTTCAGAACTCTTCCAGAGTTTCGACAGGCAGTAGACTGCTCCATTTGCACCATCAATAGAACAGGCTCAGCTAATGGTATACTACGTCTTCCACAACACTGGCAACAGGGTCTACACGATGCTGGTGATTACTTTAAAGGACAGTACAGGTGCAAACGTGTAACTCTTTTGTATCGGTTGTGAATAAATTGTTTCCACTATTTAAGTTCCAACTTTCATATTTAACCAGCATAAAATATGGCACCTGAATTGTTGCAGATAATTCTAAACATTATGTATGTAGTTAAAATGTAAATTAAGATTTTTCTATGACCATGCATTATCTTCTGAGATTTTAGAAATACCAGAAAGTAATGTAAAGGTTTGTACCCAAGCCATATAATAGTCATTTCTGTGTAGTTTTACATTATTTTATCTATCTTTGTCTTAGAATGAGTTATATACCAGTCAACATTATTTTCCTACTTCTGGGTCTAAACTTTTAAACAGTATGTGGTGCACATTTCTGAACTGTGTAATGTAACATGATCAGTTAAGTGTTCACTTATTTTTCAGACAATATTCCTACAGTTACTGGTAGGCACTCCACTGTCTTTTAATGTGCGTAACCTGGTATGGCATGGGTTTCTTCATCCAGCTGAGATACCCCCATCACTGGCTACAGCACTCTTCGTTACAGTTGCCAGTATAGGGCAGCTGCTGTCTGCTGAGCTTACAATTCCCCGCAGGCCTCAGGCCAGCGATCTATCTGAGCTCGCCGAACACATGGAGCCACCTCCTGGTGACCTCGTACCACACGCAGTCCTGTCTGTTCTTACAGAATCTCCACTTATTCCATCCCGACACATCAATTTTTGGACATCTGCTTTACAGCACTATCATAGGGGTAGGTGAGTAAATAGACTTTCAGCTTCTAATTGCTATATACTTGTGTATGTTGAAATAAATGTTATTTATCACGAAGTGCTGAGCTTTCAGAGTGATGATCAAATATATTTCCTTTCTTATGATTCTCATGTGCTTTTTAGATGCTCAAAATTTCCACCAAAAATTTTTCCCACCCTATATTATACAAATATGGGCTTTCTAGAAAATGGTGCAAGGCTTTTTGGTATTTTTTTTATTTTAGGAACTTAATTCACTGGAAGTGTTTTAGCTTTGAAATAAAATGAGTGAGAACTAAATTGAATGAGTGACATCCACTGCTAATAGTTCCTTCTAAATTTTTTCCAAGCATTATGGTCTTCAGTGATACATATTCATGCTGCTCTTACAAGTTTTCTAGTATCACCTACCAGCATTCCATGGAACGGTTGGCTTGGTGCTCTCTCTTGGAATCCAGCAAAAAACTTCTTTTGTCTGTCTAACAGCCATTCAACTGACCTAATGTTCCGTTCATTTTCATTATGTGGTGATAATTATGTTTTCAATCCCAGTTTATTCTCTGATACATTCGCTTGTTCCCGTTTCTTCCCATATTTCTCAGTTCATTGAAAAGACTCCAGGCTATTTTTAATTTTCTGTTTATGAATTTTGCCAAACATCCAGTTGTCTTCATTTCAGCCATATGTAAGGACTCATCAATGGGAGGGGGAGGGGGAGGGGAGGAAGTGCACATGCATGCAGCCGTGTGTGTGTGACAGAGAGTTTGTGTATTCTAATTTATAGAAACTAAAATTTCTACAGATAGTCTCATCTTAAAATTCCATATCGGTTTTGAAGACTATTCAATTTCCTAAGATAGAAATGCAAAATATTTTTTATATGCAACTACGGAAAAGCTTTGAGTTGAGTTACATTTATTGAACAATAAAGAGTTGATCCATTTTCAATAACATAATAAATGTATTATGTAAATGCGAACTGGTTTCATAATTTTGCAGTTCTCTGGTACCTGAATATATCTGTTGCAGTTGGGGTCGGTGCTGCCTAGTGGCCCTGCCACAGCTTGAGCACTTGGCACGCGTGGCTTACTGTGTTGCTCACAACTGCCCATCTCGCTTGCTCACTGCTGAATCAACAACTCGATATCTTACTCTGGATGATCTCCTAGATACATCTGATACCAGCATGCTGTCTTTACTTGGGGAAGGTCTTCTGCAGTTACTTAGAGATTTACTGTCCCTACCAACAGGTCCCAGATTGAGAGATCGTCTCAGCCACGGAGAAGTCGACCTGGCAGATATTCCGAGCTGTTTAGCAGGGCACTTGCTTGGTGCTGCAACAGCCATAGCCTTCCGGTTCAGGGCCAGTTCTACACAACCATACAGCAATTACACATCTAGGTCTGTAGTCTTCTTTCTTGTTCTTCATGTTTATTTATTTATTTGTTTTATTTATAAATATTAAAAATTGTTGAAGCAAAATATTATTAAATGTTTATTGAGAGAGTTATTTAAAGCAATGACTGACACACGTTTGAAGTTTAATGTGAACAGTCAAGCAAAATATTGTCTCATAGAAATAGGAATCATTTACTGAATTTGATGGCAAGGTCGCTAGTTAAAGCCAATGCTAGGCACTGAAAGTGAGGTCATTATATAATCACAATAAAGGCACAAACAGTTGGACTGTCTCCAGAATGGTGTGTGCGACTGTCTCCATAATGGTGTTTGCCTGTGTCTAAATAGAATATACAGTAATACTTTATGATTAATGGAGAATACTCACCGAAAATCAGAAGCATTGAGTTGTCACTAGGCACATACACAAAAGAAAGAAAACGTACCTACTTTTGGATGTATCTGTTGATGAGCAAGAGTAAAATACACACACACACACGCACACACACACACACACACACACAAAATAAAGCTGTGCTGTTACAATGAGGTGTTGTTCCTTCCTTGTTGAGGTCACGTTGCTGACTTTACGATTAAAGTTTCTCACTTGCGCAAGGTAAAGCAATCATTTCCGGGCTTGTTCTGCTTTCCACAGTGTCTGTTTTTTGTCTGTTTCCTACTTTGGCTGTGACATGTGGCTTTGGCCTGGCTTGCCCTTACTTTGTGCCACCTGGAGAAGACTTGGAGAAATTTTTACATTGCTCCATAATACATTTCCACTGTTTAACATTCCTCTTCTTTAAAAAATTTGTCCAGAACTTTTTTTAGTTTGTCTCGGAAACACTACCGTGAAATGTGTGTTGCATAGGTAATTACATACTGTACAACTTCCTGGTATTTAAATTTTCAGAAGGCTTATTCACAAAGGTTTTTGATGTTTTATTAACTCTCTAAAATCTCGCTCTATTTTACACTTTTTTTAAATCTTTATTGCCACTATTTAGCCATGTGACAGGTATTTGATGGCTTGGCGATTCAGGTGGATGAGTGGTTATGCCTGAAGAAAAGTAGAATGTGCAAATAGTTAGTAGAACCATGGCAGCCACGGTAATGGAAATGCTAATGGTCATGATGATGATATGTAGTTTTTTATCCCTATAAGTCTGAATATGCTGAATGTTTTTTCTGCAATAGTTACTGGCCATTTTTGTGATGCTATCAGTTCATCTAGTGAGTGCAATGTGTTTAAGCTGTTGTTGGAGAATGTGAAGTTTTGTTTGGGTAACACTTCTAACAGTTTTTCTGGTCAATGGAACTTAGGTTTTGAGAACTGTATCATGGGTGTACTTGCGACACTAGCTGGAAGATGAAATTGTGCTCCTACCATATCACAGGTTGTGCCATTTATTAATATGTCACTGTTTCATAGTTCAAATTTGGTCATGCCCATGGGTTTTCCATTTTGGTAATAGTTTACAATAAGAACTTCCAGTGTGAAAACTGAACAAATTCAACGTGCTCCCCATCATTGTTACATCATTTTGAGTGAAACTCTGAGACGCTCAAAAGTATAAAGCGTTGAAAGCCTTCGATATTTTGGTAATAATAATGTTCTTTAAGCCATGTTTTAGTGGTCTCAGATGTAATAGTTCCTCTCTATAGATACCAATAGAAGTTGATATAAATTCTTGATGCTGAGTTAATCTTGGCCCGCAGTAGATTGTGAGGTACAGAGGAAGCAGGAAGGAGACCTTTGTTGCCACTTTGAGTAGACATAAGAGGGGGGAATGTTGTCTGGCTGCTATAGAATGATAAAATGATGCAACTTTAGGCAAGCATGCGGCATAGATAATCATCAACTATGGTCTATAAATTACACGTGGAAGTATAAGTTTATATGATTGAATACCGTTCACATTTAAACACACTTGTTACATTGACACAACACTCGGTTAGGTCACTGAAGTTGGCACCAATCATAGAGATAAGACAGTTGACAGGGAGTGTACCGAAATGTGCCTATAACAGGTTGGGAGCCGAAGCCCAACTTACTGTTGACAACTTATAGAAATTGTTCCACTTCTCGCTGCTCCCAAACTTTGCCGTCTAACAGTCATTGAACGTATTCAGTTGGCAAATTTAATTTTGTAGTCATTACAATGAATACTTGCTCTTATCTCGTACCTTCCCACTCCTCACATCTACACACTTGTCCACCACTAATGGCCTTGCTTGCTTTCCTTCCAATATTATTATTCTATAAGATAGCAAGTATGAAGAGGAGAAGAAAGATGCTTCTTATTTGCTCCAGAGGAAAGACAGTGATCTGCAGTTGAGACAATCATTACTGCAAATTGGGCTGAAGTGAATTTTTTCAATCTTGCTATCATTGTGTTGACATAAAGTTTAATGCAGTAAGTTACTGATGATATCTATTTCTGCCACCTGTCAGTCAGATACTAGTCTGGAAAATTTGACATTGCTCAGCATACTCTTTAAAGGCTTTCCATCCAAAATTAATATATTTTCTGCATTTGAAAATGAACTTTGCTTCTGCTTCTATTTGAAGGACATTAGGCTTGTCTCTTTTAAGCTGTGTAGTTTCTTGGCATAATATGTTGAAAGTGTGTCCCAATGAAAGTATTTTGTGTTAGGTTATAATAAAACAATGGAAAATCCAGGATGTAATGTAACAGTATTATGAAACGAAAGTTGCTACTCTCCGTATGGTGGAGAGGGTGAGTCATAAATAGGCACAACAAAAAGACTGTCACAAATAAAGCTTTCAGCCAGCAAGGCCTTCATCAACAATAGAACACACACACACACACACACACACACACACACACACACACACACACACACAAAACTGCAGTCTCAGGCAACTGCAGTTTTGTGTGTGTGTGTGTGTGTGTGTGTGTGTGTGTGTGTGTGTGTGTGTGTTGGGTAGACTGCAAAATGTACAGTTTGTCCATTGTAACTTAATGCTTTTACTGGGGACATCTGGAAATAGAAAACATTGTCACACAGAGGTAACAACAGATTCATTTAGTCATATTAGAGGGAGGACTCAAACCCAGAACCTTTGCCTTTCATGGGTAAGTGCTATGTCAACTAAACTACCCAGGCACAACTCACAACCTGCCTGCACAGGTTTACTTCTGCCAGTACCTCTTCCCTACTTCCTGAACTTCACAGAAGTTGTTCTGCATACCTTGTGAGACTAGCACTCCCAGAAGAAACAATATCATAGAAAAGTGGCTTTGCTACAGCCTAGTGGTTATTTTCTGGAGTGAATTCATGCTTTGGCATATGGTTGTAATCGGACAGGAAGTTTCAAATCAACATGCACTCCACTGCAGTTTTAAAAAAAGACTAGTGCTACAGTTGCCATATTTTGAGCATTTAGTAATGATACAGTATTTATTTCTGCAAATTATGTATCAAAGAAATAAAATAGAATTCAACATTGGGTAACACAATGTTCCTGCTCATAGTATTGTTTCATAGCTATGTTTGACAGCAACTAAAATTAGTCAATACCAGCCCAAAGTCATCTGACATATATACTGAATCCACTTCAACATTTGCCCACAGCAAGATTACAGAACCTGTGGTGCACTTTGGTTGAAATAACCTGGCGATTGACATAATAGTGAGATGTGGGTAACTGGAGTTGCCTGCTCTACAGAAATAAAACATTGAGAATGTGGCATTGTTTGCTCTGCATCATGCCCGAACTGTTCCCATGGCCAAACTGCCTTAACAAATGGCCATTTCACTTTCATTATTTGTCTAGTGTGTATGAAACTAGTGCATCCCATTGCCATCATTGTATGTATGTATGTATGTATGTTGTTTTTGGTGTGGTTATCATGTCTGGTGAAATGTGAAACATAGGGGGCAGATCCAGGATTCAGGATCCAAACACGTCAAGAAAGAAAGCAGGAAAAGGAATTGTGTTTAAAGGACAATCATGACAACTCGTGTGCAATTTGTGGGAATATTTTGAGAGGAAGGTGCAAAATGGAAGACCTCTGTTAACCAGTTTCCAAAATAGTTCCCAAAGCACTCTCATGGTTAAAGTTGGTAAAATAACCGTACTTTGTATTGGTAAAGAAAAATACAAGAAGAAAGGAAATCAAACGGGCTTCAGTTGTCTTCATACGCTGGGCAAGAAGAAAAGTATTCAGAAACATTGAACAAATCTGGATCCTTCTGCACAAGAAACAATTCTGGTCAATCAGTGTGAAGTGATCCAGTGATGGTTGATTGCCCTATATTTGAGAAGTTCAAAACAGTTTGGTTTTTTTTTTTTTTTTTTTTTTTTTTTTTTTTTTTTTTTTTTTTTTTTTTTTTTTTTTTTTTAAATAATTATCTTCTACCTTTACTGGATGGCAGCCATTTTTATTTGAGGGTGTGCTACGATTTTTCAGTCTGGAGACATTAGCGAAAATTTGAATATCTCTGCACTGGGTTCAGTTACTACATTGCAACTGATATGATTGTTTTTAGAAAAGTGTCCTCTACAACATTGTCTATTACACAAAATACCCTAAATTCAAAAATAACCAGTCAAAATGACCTCCAAAGTTTGGTATCCAAATTTTCAAAAATCCACATCTTAGGCCCAAAAATAACAAACAAGGAGTGATTTATGAGAGTCTATTTTTTCCTATAGTTAGATACTATACACTGCTAGCCTCATAGAGAGCAAGAACACTTACAAATGTTTCCTTAATTTTTTCTGAATTTTTGAAATTTGAAAATTTCCATTTTTTTAAAGCTTGGGGTTAGTTATCCCAGGTGGGACTGAATATAAAAATATGATTTTTGCAGTTCGGACACCTAAATGATAGCAATGTACTGTAAAAATTTTAACATTGATATCTAACTGTGAACAAAACTATGAATTTTTGAAAATGAGGAGATAATTCACATTACTCTACAACTGATCTTATGGCTGTTGCATATTTAAGTGGTTTATTGTTTCATTGTAATAAAATTTAATTGTGACATATATTTACTTAACACTATTACCCAATATTCATTTAGTTTATTTATTTTTAATAATGCAATATTAAACAATAGGAGATTTCGCTTTTGTTCTATGATAATAAAAATGCCCATTTACATTTAGGTTTATTGTCAATAAAGAAGTATGTAATTGCTGGGTGTGGCATTGTAGAAGTAAGTACATTATTGCTGGGTGTGGTATTGTTTTACTCAGTCTGTTGAAACCTCTGTTAGAGTGGATGTACATACTTCATCGAGAGTGTAGAATGTGTTATGTGCTTTGTTCTGTGTGTAATTTGTAATTAATTTCTAGAGATTAACTGGAATGCAATAACATGGATGAACAGTGCTCTGTTGGAGAATGAAGTGTATCACAAAACAGTTTACAGTTCAGTTTCAAAAAACTTGAAAAATGTCAATGACTTTGATGAAGTTAGACAAACTTTGTTTAAATTTCGAGTAAGTCCTTCTGTAACATCAGTGTGTGACTATCATGAGAAGAAATATATTATGAAGTACAACTACATTTTTGGAAGTAAGTGCTGTGATCCACTTAAAGTTCATAAAAAGCCTATGACTAAAACTTTAAGGGAAATAAAACTTAAACATTTGTCTTTGTTGTGTGAGAGTGAAACAGCTTCCCCAGTGAAACATAGTGTGATTCCTGGAAATTCCCTGTGCCCAAATTGTTACTCAAAAATATTTGTTGTGATTCCAGAACCAGAATCATGTAACCTTGTTAATGACATTTATATTCTTAATGAGGAAGTTGTTAGCATATTGGATTTTGCTTGTTCTAAGTTAGACATATCTCCTGCTTCAAAAATATTAAAATTGAGTAGCAGAAAAAGAAAAGCAGCTATTGAAAATAAGGTACAGCAAATTTCAAACAAAATTAGAAAAGACTGGGAATCATGCTTTAATAATACAGATACCAACATTATTTCTGAAGAGGAAGAAAACCTACCACCAGCATCATCTGACACTGAATATTTGAGCTTAATAGAGAAATTAAAAATTAAATCTTCAGTGACAAAAAGTAAAATTTTAAGTTTGCTCCCTGACTCATGGTCAAGAGAAAAAATAGTTCATGAATTCTACGTTTCTCATTTTTTGGTTAAACTATCCCAAAAATTAGTGAAAGAGCAAGGCATTCTTCCAGTTTTAGGAAAGAAGAAGGGAGTAGGTATAAGTGAAGAAACAGTTAAAAAGATCCAGCAGTTTTTTGAAGATGATGAAAACCGTAGAATGTGCCCAGGTTGTAAAGATAGCAAAAGAGTTGTTACAAATAGAGTTAAAGTAACAAAGCAGAAACGACTAGTGCTGTCAAATTTAAATGAACTTTATGTAGCTTTCTCGTCCTGAAAGCAAAATTGTATTTTGGCTGGATCCTCAGGGACACACTCCATATGTGTTTGTTTACATCATCAAAATGTCAAACTGATGATTGCGGGTGCAAAACTCAGTGGACACTAACAGTTAGGACTGCATGATGAGTTTGTGTAGTAAATGCCCTGGTAAGGGAACTGTTATTGAATTGTTTCACGAATATGATGAGGAAATGCCACACAGTATTACCTTCAAACAATGGGTCACAAC
Source organism: Schistocerca americana (assembly GCF_021461395.2). Taxonomy (NCBI): domain Eukaryota; kingdom Metazoa; phylum Arthropoda; class Insecta; order Orthoptera; family Acrididae; genus Schistocerca; species Schistocerca americana. Next base: position 876,482,183 of record NC_060119.1, read on the forward strand.
TGACAGGGCAGAAATGATAACAGTGGTTAAATCTCAGGAAGAGTACTTGGAATCTTTAATTGATAACTTACAAAAACTCAAAAGTCATCACTATGTTTCTAAAATCCAAAGTAAGTTTTTGAAGGACAAAAAAGCATAACTTCATGAAACTGAATGCATAATGCTAGCTGATTTTGCAGAAAATTTTACATTTGTGATTCAGGATGCAATACAAGGGTACCACTGGGTCAATGACCAGGCAACAGTGCATCCATTTATACTCTACTTTAAAAATGAGAAAGATGAAGTTTGGAGTTCTTCAGTTTGCATTCTAAGCGACTACTTGTAGCACAACACTTTGGCTGTACGTGTGTTTCAAAAGTATATAATAAATTACATAAAAGAAAATTTTCCCAAGGTTGAGAAGCTGATATAATTTTCAGATGGAAGTGGTAGTCAGTATAAGAACAAAAAGAATTTTTCAAATCTGTGCAACTGCAAATTAGACTTTGGGTTGGAGGCTGAATGGCACTTTTTTGCATCTTGCCATGGTAAAAATGCATGTGATGGAGTAGGAGGTACAACAAAACATGAAGTAAGTAAAGCCAGCCTACAAAGACCAACCACAAACCAAATTCTCACAGTACATGACATGTATGTCTTTTGCAAGGATAATATTAAAGGCATTACCTATTTTCTGATCAAGAAAGAAGTGGTTCTCCATATGAAAACAACACTTCAAACCAGATTTGAAAACTGTATAGCAATAAAAGGAACAAGGCATGTCCACAAATTCGGTGGCATTGCAGAAAACTTAGTTCGATGCTATGTAACATCAGAACTGAAATTTATGAGGATCATTGTGTCAGTAAAATTACATCTCTGTCTTTAACATTGAATGACAGTGGCATGTGTGTATGATGGGCAGTGGTGGCTTGCAGAGGTTGAAAGAATAAGTATGGAAAACAAAGATGGTTTCGTGCATTTTTACCACCCTGCTGGCCCAAGAACATCATTCAAGAAATCTACTAGTAACAAAGTTTGGATACCAGTCGAAAATGTTTTAAGGAAACTTTTAGTGCTTGAACTTAACCACAGCAACTGGGAGGTCTTATTGAAGCTGTGTGAAGAAATAAGTGTTCTTAACATTCACCATCAGGTTGAGGAACAGTCGCATCTCAAAGGTTGTCGATTAAAAATATTTATTTTAAGTATGTCAGAATAATGCAAATGTTAATTTCAGTGATGTTTCAGTACCTTACTTCAATAATAATCGATTATATCCCGTCAGTATCACACATGAATAGGCAACAGCCATAAGATCAGTTGTAGAGTAATGTGAATTATCTCCTCATTTTCAAAAATTCGTATCTTTGTTCACATTCAGATATCAATGTTGAAATTTTTACAGTACGTTGCTATCATATAGGTGTACAAACTGTGCCAAAAATCATATTTTTATATTCAGTCTCACCTGGGATAACTAACCCCAAACTTTATAAAAAATGAAAATTTTCAAAGTTCCGAAATTCATAAAAAAATTAAGGAAACAGTGGTCTTGCTCATGATGAGGCTAGTAGTGTATAATATCTAACTATAGGAAAAAAACAGACACTCATAAATCACTCCTTGTTTGTTATTTTTGGACCTAAAAAGTGGATTTTTGAAAATTTGGATACCAAACTTTGGACGTAATTTTGACTAGTTATTTTTGAATTTAGGGTATTTTGTGTAATTGACAATGTTGTAGAGGACACTTTTCTAAAAACAATCATGTCAATTGCAATGTAGTAACTTAACCCAGTGCAGAGATATTCATATTTTTGCTAACGTCTCTAAACTGAAACATAGTCGCGCGCTTAAAAACGAAAATGGCCACCATTCAGTAAATGTGAAAGGAAATTAAAAAAAAAAGACTGTTTTGAACTTCCCAATTATAGGGTAATCACATATAAAAAAATAAAATATTTAAAAATGGCCAAGCAACAAACTTAATTTTTATTGGACCACTTCATTTGGATTGACCCATTTAGCATCACATAAAAGATAAGTATTCAGAAACTGGATCCTTTTGCACGAGATGTGACTTGGCATCACCTATACACTTTGTCATCGTCACAGATATAAGTCCACATTAGATATGTTTTGTATGACATTGTGTGAGCCCGAACTTTTTGAAGGCAGTATATCATCATTGCAACTGGTTCTGCAGGGTCTCGGATTTAAAGACAGAAATATTCCGGGCCATAAAATCTTAATACAATGAGCAGATGTAGCTGCATAGTGATGCAGAATTTTGCATGAAGCAAAAGACATTAATTTTGATGACATTCTTTGGATCAACGAAACATGTATCTATGCTGTTCATGCTGCTACAAAAGGTTGGGCTCATGACAATTGAGAATAATTTATTTTTAACTATCTTAAAGGTATTGCATTTAAATTTCAACATATATTATTATTATTATTATTATTTCTTTACTTTCTCAGACGTTAAGTCTGGTTAAAAATGGAAAGTGACGCGGACCTTGATCAAGCGTCACCTCCTTTTAACTGTATGGTATGTGTTATATTGCATTTACGAACTTTCGGGTAATTGAACATGTATCAATAATTACAGATTTCTGTAGTTGTATATATAAGTTTGGATGTAGCTGTATTGCATTGATGTACTGGTGGATATTGTATGGTATGACTCCTGTAGTAGATAGTATAATTGGTATAATGTCAACTTTATCCTGATGCCACATGTCTTTGACTTCCTCAGCCAGTTGGATGTATTTTTCAATTTTTTCTCCTGTTTTCTTTTGTATATTTGTTGTATTGGGTATGGATATTTCAATTAGTTGTGTTAATTTCTTCTTTTTATTGGTGAGTATGATGTCAGGTTTGTTACGTGGTGTTGTTTTATCTGTTATAATGGTTCTGTTCCAGTGTAATTTGTATTCATCGTTCTCCAGTACATTTTGTGGTGCATACTTGTATGTGGGAACATGTTGTTTTATAAGTTTATGTTGTAAGGCAAGCTGTTGATGTATTATTTTTGCTACATTGTCATGTCTTCTGGGGTATTCTGTATTTGCTAGTATTGTACATCCACTTGTGATGTGATCTACTGTTTCTATTTGTTCTTTGCAAAGTCTGCATTTATCTGTTGTGGTATTGGGATCTTTAATAATATGCTTGCTGTAATATCTGGTGTTTATTGTTTGATCCTGTATTGCAATCATGAATCCTTCTGTCTCACTGTATATATTGCCTTTTCTTAGCCATGTGTTGGATGCATCTTGATCGATGTGTGGCTGTGTTAGATGATATGGGTGCTTGCCATGTAGTGTTTTCTTCTTCCAATTTACTTTCTTCGTATCTGTTGATGTTATGTGATCTAAAGGGTTGTAGAAGTGGTTATGAAATTGCAGTGGTGTAGCCGATGTATTTATATGAGTGATTGCCTTGTGTATTTTGCTAGTTTCTGCTCGTTCTAGAAAGAATTTTCTTAAATTGTCTACCTGTCCATAATGTAGGTTTTTTATGTCAATAAATCCCCTTCCTCCTTCCTTTCTGCTTAATGTGAATCTTTCTGTTGCTGAATGTATGTGATGTATTCTATATTTGTGGCATTGTGATCGTGTAAGTGTATTGAGTGCTTCTAGGTCTGTGTTACTCCATTTCACTACTCCAAATGAGTAGGTCAATATTGGTATGGCATAAGTATTTATAGCTTTTGTCTTGTTTCTTGCTGTCAATTCTGTTTTCAGTATTTTTGTTAGTCTTTGTCTATATTTTTCTTTTAGTTCTTCTTTAATATTCGTATTATCTATTCCTATTTTTTGTCTGTATCCTAGATATTTATAGGCATCCGTTTTTTCCATCGCTTCTATGCAGTCGCTGTGGTTATCCAATATGTAATCTTCTTGTTTAGTGTGTTTTCCCTTGACTATGCTATTTTTCTTACATTTGTCTGTTCCAAAAGCCATACTTATATCATTGCTGAATCCTTCTGTTATCTTTAGTAATTGGTTGAGTTGTTGATTTGTTGCTGCCAGTAGTTTTAGATCATCCATGTATAGCAAATGTGTGATTTTGTGTGGGTATGTTCCAGTAATATTGTATCCATAATTTGTATTATTTAGCATGTTGGATAGTGGGTTCAGAGCAAGGCAGAACCAGAAAGGACTTAATGAGTCTCCTTGGTATATTCCACGCTTAATCTGTATTGGCTGTGATGTGATATTATTTGAATTTGTTTGGATATTAAGTGTGGTTTTCCAATTTTTCATTACTATGTTTAGGAACTGTATCAATTTACGATCTACTTTGTATATTTCCAATATTTGTAGTAACCATGAGTGGGGTACACTATCAAAAGCTTTTTGGTAATCAATGTATGCGTAGTGTAGCAACCTTTGTTTAGTTTTAGCTTGATATGTCACCTGTGCATCTATTATCAGTTGCTCTTTACATCCTCGTGCTCCTTTGCAACAGCCTTTTTGTTCTTCATTTATAATTTTGTTCTGTGTTGTATGTGTCATTAATTTCTGTTTAATGACTGAAGTTAATATTTTGTATATTGTTGGTAGGCATGTTATGGGGCGATATTTAGCTGGGTTCGCTGTCTCTGCTTGATCTTTAGGTTTCAGATATGTTATTTCGTGTGTAAGTGTATCAGGGAATGTGTATGGGTCTGCAATGTAACTGTTAAATAATTTAGTTAGATGTGAATGTGTTGAGGTGAACTTCTTTAACCAGAAATTTGCTATTTTATCATTTCCAGGGGCTTTCCAATTGTGAGTAGAATTAATTGCTTGGGTGACTTCATGTTGCAAAATTATCACTTCAGGCATTTGTGGTGTCTGTTTCTGCTTGTATCCATCGTGCATGCCTGTTATGTTGTACCGGGTTTGACCATATGTTGCTCCAGAAGTGTTCCATGTCTGTTATGTTTGGTGGATTGTTTATTTTAATGTGTGTGTTATCTATTGTCTGGTAAAATTTCTTTTGGTTTGTGTTGAATGTTTGGTTTTGTTTCCTTTTTTTTCACTTTTTTTGTATCTTCTGAGTCGTTTGGCTAATGCTTGTAATTTCTGCTTCTTTTCGTCTAATTGCTCTGTCGCTTCTTGTTGTGAGATTTTACCTAACCTTTTTCGTTTTTTTTCCGAGATTTCATTTCTTATAAATTGTGTTAGCTGTCCGATGTCTTTTCTCAGTTTTTCTATTTTGATCTGTAGCCTGTGTTGCCATGGTGGTTTTGTGGGTTTCTTCTGTGTGTTGGTTTGTTCTGATCTCTGCCTAGTGTGTATATTTAGTGTAGTGAGTGCTCCTATATAAACCAGTAGTTGTAACTCTTCCATAGTTGAATTTTCATTTATTTTGTTGTGTATGATTGTGTTGATAGTTTTTATTGTTGTTTCGACTTGTGGGTTATTTGGTGGTCTATGCAAGAATGGTCTAATGTCTGTATTTGTGTCTTTGTATTCTATATATGTTAGCTGAAATTTTTCTTCTATATCTAACATCTGTGTCACTTCGTGTTCTATTTGTGCTTGTTCTGGTGGCTGTCTTAAGATTTCGTTTTCCTCTGATTGTTTGATTGGTGCGTGTTGTTCTTTGTTTGTTTGCTCTGGGATGTTTGAGTCCATTACTGTATTTTCTTCTTCTTCTGATTGCACATTATTTTGTTCCAGTATTTGTTGTACTTGTTGTTTGTTGTTTTCTAATTCTGACTGGGGTATCCTGTTATTTTTTATTATTACACGGATCTGATCAGCTAGTCGTTGTTCTGTTAAAAAGTTTAATTCTGGGTATCTGGTAATAAATGTTGTGTATACTTGTGATCTGTATCCAGTTGTGTTGGTTCCTAGGTTTGTTGCTTGGTAACAGAACATGAGGTGTCGATTAACTTCATCTGACCATCTCATCCTCTGTCTTTGTTTTCCTTCTAGGGTGGTTGCAGGAAGCATATCCTGCAAAACACCTCTATTTGGATTTAAATCATTTTCCAGTTGGCTAGCAGTGTCGTTACCATTGTGGGCGGGCATAGGGTTCAAGCGTCGTCCCCGACCATGACGGCGCTTGTCCGAGGCTTCTTTAGTTCTGTCCTGAACCAACTAATCACACTAAAAGGGGGGTTAGCCCTATTAGTGGTTTGTTCTTTTCGTCGCCTTTTACGACTGGCAGAACATACCGGAGGCCTATTCTTTTCCCGGGCCTCCATGGGGATTATTATTATTATTATTATTATTATTATTATTATTTAGTGTGGAAAATTGTGAAACAAGGTTCCAGGCATAATGCAACACAACACTGGTAGCATATCTCTTTACAAGAAGCCCTGTCACTCTCTCTCTTGCTTCTGGAACTGCATAAATGACACACACAAGCAGCACATTTCTTAGTAGTTGGAGATACGTGCTTCAAAAAATGCCTCTCTGTTAGCTGGCCTAAAGTTCCTTCATTTGAAAGGGCATGGCTGATTTTCTTCCCCGTCCTTCCCTAATCCGATGGGACCAATGACCTCGCTGTTTGGTTCCCTCCCCCAAATCAGCCAATCTGTTCCTTTATTTCTTTGTACGACTTCATGTGTATTACCTGCAACAAGTTGAACTGCGAGCATTGTAATAAACTCTGTTTTTATCAGTTCCTTATTGTGCAAAGATAAGTTTAACACGGACCAAACGTGTTAAAGTAACCTTGCAGTGTTTTGCACTAAATTAAAAGCAGCAGCCCATAAAATTTATGGGCCTTGTGATTTTTGCGTGACTCGAGGCCCATAAATCGTACGGTTTGGTGCATAGTGTATTAAAAAATTTCATCTACTACTAAAATACACATAAAATTTGTTGAAGTTTTTGATGAAGGCTGGTACAGAACTACCGCAACTAATTCCACAACTGTCAGTGGCAAAATAATGACTACCTCTCTGTACATACAAAAGTGAAGCAACCATGATGCTCTCACAGGTTACTGAACATTAGAAGACTGCAGATTCATAAGAAACAAACAAGTGACAGCCAAATTTTGTTCTTACAGTAGCTGTCTGCGTGACATGGTAGCCATTTTTAAATTTCTCTAAGTTTCACGTTCAGAAAACTGCAGAGTATTTTTTTAAGATAAAAATTAAAAAATTGATTATTGATCTTAATCTTTATTAGGGTAATATGGGCTTCTGTATGCTAAATGTGCAGTAGTGATCATCTTTGCCTTTGATGTTTAGGTTACTAACACTTTACGGAAAAGAGTACTCAATTTAGTAATAAGAGGTTCAGTTTTTTTCTGACCTAAAATGTCACAGATAAGACGAATGCTCGGTGATGCTTGTACTTCTGTTGAGCACTCAACAGTGTTTCAGTAAAAATTAGGTAACTGCTGAATATTATTGAGCTATAATGACCTATAATTAAGCAAAACAATTCTTTCATAACTGCTAAAGGTAACTTTTAACTTATGTGCTTCTATTGTTTTTAATGTTGTATTTTATAGGAACACTTGTGCGCTGTAGCCTTCTGTCATCACAGTAGATATTAATCTTTAATATGTGGTAATTAGTTAATTGTGTTATGAACACTACACTAAGTGGGTTTTTTTCATTCATTGTTATTGTATTATATTCACAGATTCCATAATATTGCCATTTTGAAGACAGCTATATTGCAAACAGCGAAGAGTATTACAATGTGGAAACAGTGCCCCAGGCCTCCAGAAACACCGTGGCCAAGTTGGAATGATGTGGTTAAGGTGAACCAAGATGTTTGTAGCCTTTATCAACATCTAACCAAATACGTAACAGCTACTTTGACTCATGAAAAGCATGTGGATGATGCTGATAACTGGGGTAGGCTTGAAGACCTACCAAATATATTGGAAGTATTTCTGTCCAGTGTACATATCCCTATAATGCCTATTCCAAAGAGTAATACGGAAGCCATCACTTTACTCAGGTGGGAACTGCTACAGCAATCAATTTTTGCATTAAAATTTATAAGAAATATGTGTTATAAGAACAATTAAAAGTGATTCTACTAAGAGCTGGGGAAGAGCCCTTCATTACACCATTGTAAATATTAAGGGGGCCAAATATGGCCGGCCAGAGTGGCCGTGCGGTTCTAGGCGCTACAGTCTGGAACCGAGTGACCGCTACGGTCGCAGGTTCGAGTCCTGCCTCGGGCATGGATGTGTATGATGTCCTTAGGTTAGTTAGGTTTAATTAGTTCTAAGTTCTAGTTGAGTGATGACTTCAGAAGTTATGTCGCATAGTGCTCAGAGCCCTTTTTTTTTTTTTTTTTTTTAACCAAATATGGCTGTTCCCATTGTCCCATTCAGACACTCAAACTGTGGGACTACGTGGTACCAATTAGGTAACCGTCTTGATATATCATTTTGTAGGAAACAACTATGGATTTGTTGCTCGCCAACTCTGCTGAGCCAAAGTCTATCCATTGGACTAAGATGCATATGTATAACACAGTGACTGACTGCTAAATTACTCTTGACTTAAAACTTCACTGTCAGATGAACAGTGTATTAATTGGTTCTGTTGGAAACAATTTATGTTTATGCATCAACATGCATAACAATTGGGAGGTAGAAGTGTTATACAAATCAATAAATGAAAGTATATCCCATTTCAAAACGGTGGTTGATTTTATTTTTAAAAAATAAGACAAAATTTAAAGAACTCTTCAGCAGGAAACTTCGAATATAATACCAAGAATGACAGATCTTATGTGTTACTGGAATTTGTTTAGAATAACCCTTTTGTGCTTAATACATTCTTCCAGGAAAAGGGTATACAAAAAGAACCAAATGGACCTAAAATTGAAATTTCTGTATTTTATCAAACAACAAAGACATTTTGGTGATTGTAATAGTCGTAAATCATTTTAGAATTTAACGTGCACAAAGGCTAATAATATACAGAGCAAAAATACACATAAATGCATAGTCTCATGTGTTAATAAATTAATATAATTTTGTCAAGCATTCAGTCATATCAACTGCCTGAACTACTACTAGTTTTTAGCTAAGTACTGTCGATGACATGCCAGCCAGTGACTACTTAACGATGGCAGTGAAGTATTCCAAAATACTTGCCTGAAGTGGTGAGCATATGGCCATCTTTTAATTATACGGCCCTGGTAATCAGCATGTAAATTTTTATGTTGGGTAGTTGGTGCTGATGGTCTTTAATTCATAGATTAATTATGGACTTTCAGTCCAGAAGTCACTATTGTTACTATTATTTTTATTATTATTAAATACTAGCATGGAACAATGAAGTATTCTCAAATTATTTGTATATTGTCCTACTATGCTTTCTGGAAGTTGGGAGCTATGCATCAAAGTCAACTAATATCAAAGGGCTAATGACAGGAGATACTTCCAGTGAATTTTGAATTTGCCACCAGTTTTATAATCCGTGCCACGAGAGATGGTCCTTTTGATTTCTGTCAGAGAATTTTTGGCAACAAAACCTGGTCATCTCACATCACCACGGGACTAGTCTAATCCGACTATCAACTCAACAATAACCTGTCAAAAGTCTTACATCCATCATCAGTCTGCATATGTTTACAGCACTGTAGATAGTGGCAGTCTAATCCATTTACTTTCCACTAATATTGTAATTGTGCTATATTCATCATATTATTGACTATTTTGGAGGAAAAAACTATATCCTACCTGTATTATTTTTCATGGAAAAAGGTTCTTGTCTTGGAGAGTATCAATAGTGCACGTCTGTTGTAGCCTATTCATGCATATTTTTCAACATTCCCAATAGTACCAAACAAAGCATTTAATTCTAAAAGACAAAATGTTCATTAATGCTACTCTGTGGATTGTGGTAAAGTGTAGTTTGTAGCATTTGTTCTTAATTTACTTACCATGCAATACAGTGAGTCAGTATAATGTACAAGGGCAGATAAAAAGCCTACTCACCAAGCGGCAGCAAGAGAATGCACACACAAAAAGGTTTAATTTCTAGAAGCTTTTGGATCCAGTGACCCATTCTTCTGGTGGAGAGTTAATGGGAAGGAATAGGGGTCAAGGAAAAGGACTGGAGAGGTTTAGGGAAAGGGGCACAGTACAGAAAAGTCACCCAGAAACCTGTGTCAGAGGAGACTTACCGGACCGGATGAGAAGAAAATTTCCTTCTCATCCTGTCTGGTAAGTCTCCCCTGATTCAGGGTCCTGAGTGACTTTTCTGAACTGTACCCCTTTCCATTAATCTCTCCAGTCCTTTTTCTTTACCCCTATTCCTTTCCCTTCAACTCTTCTGCCAGGACGAGGAGTGGCTGCCTCCAAAAGCTTGTGTGTGTGTGTGTGTGTGTGTGTGTGTTCTCCTCCTGCGGCTTGGTGAGTGGATTTTTTTTATTTGTCCATGTACATTATGTTGTCAGTTATTGATTGTTTTCATTGTAATAATACAGTAATTCAGTTTATTAAAGCCTTTGCATAAAAATAAATTAATAAAAAAATTCTAATGTTTATAAGGCAGTGAATGTGTATTAGGCATGATTACTTTGATGGTATATTCTTAAAGAAGAAAGAAGACTCCTAATGCCTGCTTGTTGTTATTTATAGGCAAACAATAGACAATATAGAAGCAATAAATGCCAATGTCACCTCCAGTCTTGAAATGAAAATCCAGCTTCTTGTTACTCACAAATTACGTTCACGACAGCGAGTTACATATGGTCGTTTTCTTAATGTTGTGCCACGGCTGGAAGCTGTTTTGAAGTGTGTAATTATTATAGTCAGTATGCATTTGCTTGAAATGTCTATGGTCCACACCATCACAGAAAGAGACCAAGCAACATACATCAGGTCAGTGACATAAGCATAGTAATGTAGTGATGTATTTCCATTATTGTAATGTGTGTAAGGTGATGGTAGAAACTACTAACTCACATCTCTATATTTGGGGAAGGGAAGAAGTTTATAAATGATCAGCAGGTAGGCATATTTACAAATTAATTTGTACTGTGAATGATTCATTCCACATCGTTAACTGACATTTGCATTTGTCTTAAAACCAATTCTGTGACTGATATCTGTGAAGCAGCATAGGCTATGTTGTGTATTTGAAAGCAAGGATTACACAAAATATCTTTGGAGGTAATTTGCACAGGGTAGTTTCCTATCAGACAGGCTGATACACTAATGTAATCACAGCAAAATGGTCTCTAGTTTGTAATACTTTGAGATACTGAGGTAAAAGCAGTATTATAGTTTAACACAGGATTTGCTCAGAAGTAATTCATTTATTTTGGAGAATTTAAATTAGTAAAGTAGAGAAGATAGAGATATACACAATCTTCCTTCGATTAGTTGAGTTCTGGTATAATTGCCTGTCTATAGCTATTGGAGACATTGTGACAAATGCGTATAACTCAGCTGTAGTGGTCTACTAAGCTTTGGGTGACTGTTAAAAAGCAAACGGAATCATACTGCAAAAAACACAAATGAGGATTGGCTATGAGTCACACTTTTCCAAGTGTCTCCAATCTTCCTTTGTACAATTAGCGGTTTGGCCATACAGGTTTTTGATGTCTCTCTAAGCCACTGCCTTGGTGACCATACTCACCACCAGGACACAAGCGTTGACCTCTTGTACAAAAGTCCTGCTGGATAAAGGATGTTGATACTGGATGGGATTCTCTGGTTCTGCACTCTCTGTGAAATTAGTAGAACAAAGCACAATTTCCACATACACCACTATGGGCCAGAAGCAGCCTTCCTGGATAGTAGTGGTATCGGTGTTGACAACCACTATGTTGCAGAGCTGCTGGTCTATGAGCCTACCGCAAACCTTATGGTTCCAGGCCTCAAGCCAGTGCCATCAAGGTACACCACCACACTTTGGCCCCAGAAAGGACTTTGCAGACACAATATTTTTACATTTGGTGTCAGAAGAAAGAGAAACAGTGAGAGACCAAGCAGAGCACTAATCTGAAACATAATTTAAATGTTGTGAATGAAAAAAAAATACTACTCTTGTTCCCATGTGATTGGTTCAGACATGTAGGTGTCTCATCTCCTAGACTGTATGATTTGATGGAAAGTTCATCTGTCAAAAGGGGACTCAGTAAGTGTAGTGATTGCAAGGCATACAATAAGGGGACAGATGGCCGTTTGCATCCACTTATGTATATACCGGGTTATTACAAATGATTGAAGCGATTTCACAGCTCTACAATAACTTTATTATATGAGATATTTTCACAATTCTTTGCACACACATACAAAAACTCAAAAAGTTTTTTTAGGCATTCCCAAATGTTCGATATGTGCCCCTTTAGTGATTCAGCAGACATCAAGCCGATAATCAAGTTCCTCCCACATTCGGCACAGCATGTCCCCATCAACGAGTTCGAAAGCATCGTTGATGCCAGCTCGCAGTTCTGGCACGTTTCTTGGTAGAGGAGGTTGAAACACAATCTTTCACATAACCCCACAGAAAGAAATCGCATGGGGTTAAGTCGGGAGAGCGTGGAGGCCATGACATGAATTGCTGATCATGATCTCCACCACGACCGATCCATCGCTTTTCCAATCTCCTGTTTAAGAAATGAAGTGCGGCTTCAGTCGAACAAAACTTTATGAGTTTTTCTATGTATCTGTAGTGTGTCGTGACCATATGTCAATGAATGGAGCTACAGTGAATTTATGAAATCGCTTCAATCATTTGTAATAGCCCTGTACAATGTAACTTGGCAGGGCACAGTGCTGCATGCACCCACTTATTTACAATAACTTGCTTTCAGTGTGTGAGGCCTGGACATTATGCCAGGGACTGTAGGGAATGCCCACATTTAGCATCAGGTATATAAATGAGGTGTGTTTAGTGCCAAGAAACATGAATATGATATTGATGTTCATTCCTTTACCATTTAATTCTCCTTTTTATTGTGGACACAGTCTTTACAATGAGTGAAACAAGGGTAAAGAAGACAGTTCAGATATTCTTAAACTAAATAGTACAAATGCAAGCAGGCAGTATAGGGTTGCATAAGCAATAAGATGTGTTGAGAGGATAGGTCCCTGTCCAGTATGTCAATACCCATCCTACATTCTAGTTCATCTGCCCTGGTTTCTCTTTAGTGCGATAAGGCAGGGGAGGATGTTTAATGTTCGTAAATGACTTATTAACAACTCCTAAAGTTGGATGGTTATTGTAAGAACAGCTTTTACATATGGCCAATTTATGTTGGTGGGTGATGCTGAAATGCACGTAATTAACATAAGGAATTGACGAATGGTCCATCACCTGAAATTATGACCGGGGGGGGGGGGGGGGGGGGGGGGGGGGGAATTACAGTTATAGTGGTATAGCAGGAAGAATAGCTGTATTACATGATGGAGGAGGCTAGCAATGTGTCGCAAAACACGGGGTGCCATTCAGAAGCTAAATGTCAATATACGCAAGTTGAAAGAAATTGATTATACCAGTAAGGTCTTTCTTCGAGAGGCAGAACAAAGACTGCTGCACACATCATTTTTTTTTTTTTTTTTTTTGCGGGGATTGCCACATAAGGTGTCAGGAAAAAGTGTAGGCAGAGTGTCCTAAGAACACAGCTGGAGCAACTGTGACAGCATTGGAAGAGAGAGACATGGTGGCTAGGGTTCAGGATAGAAAAGGAATTTTTACCACAAGTGTTGAGTGACACAGATGCAGAACAACTGGCCACATAAGGCAGGAACACTATGAGCCACAATGTTGGAAATGCAGATGAATAGGGCATCCAGAATGGGATTGCAGGCAAAAGCCTGACATGGGACATGATAAGTGGACTCAAGATGGGAATTAAACAGTTCACAGTTAAACAGCAACTGATGCTCCAGACCCACTGTGCAGTGCTCACAGTGAATATAAACACAGCCAGACCACATGGAGTAGCAGAATTTTCGTTAGGTGGCTTGATGGATGGAAGGGAAGACAAATTTTTATTGGTCATGGGGTTGCAGGTGTCTGTGGCAAATTTGGACCTCATTGTGGAAAGAAGGTTGGGTCCATCACATTGTAGGTTAAGTGATGTGGATATAAGTGATGTACGATCTCTGGATTCTGCGACATTTCTTTGGATTAATTTCTTACTTAAACATCAAACTAAAGTTGGCCTTGATCATGTATGGTAGAACTCAATTGGTCATTGTTCTATAAAGGAGAAAAGTGCTGACAGTGCCACACTGTTACAAGGGGAACCAATTAAGCTGCGTACAACATCACTAAAGATCAGTTCGTGCAGTAATGTACTGCAGGGTATGGGAAAACTATTGTGTGTGAGCATTGGAAGTAATTTGCTGGTAAACATATTTGGTAGACCCACTAAAAGAACATGAGGAGTTGGACAAGACACAGTGTTTCATATGCTGGAGTGATATATGTGCACAGGAATTGGATGGTGAGCAGATAGTGCCCATTGGCATAGTCAGCTTTGGGACTGAGGAAATGGAAATGTCGAGAAGGTGGATGGTTGCCATTTTGGAGATTTTAGGTGGTGGTGATTTGGATAAAGCAATTTGGACCCTCATCTTAAGCAAACTGGGAGTTAGTAGCAGCCTTGGAAGGATAGCAGTGGAACAGTTGTTGTTGAAGTTTGAGGATCTATTTAATCCGTGGGGACCTTTACCAACAACCCGAGTGACACAGTGAAATGTTTCTTCCTCTTTTACTATTTTGCTACAGACGTTGATAGGTAAAACAATTCCTTAGTCAATCTGTAGAATTTTCGTAGGTTAATTTTTCAAAGTACTTGCACTGTATTTTATTGGTCACCATATATCTTGTGCTGAAAGGGCCTCTAATCAGTGGCCCTTTAGCAGTGGATAATCTCTTATCAGTGGACTACTACTCCTTTTGTGTCAAAAGGTGCTGGAAGCGATTTCTGCTGTTTGATGTACCTACTAGAATAACATGGCAAGGTAGTTTGAATTGAGGTGTTGTCTATAATATACAATTCTAGATGATGGCAGATCAACGACATCTGCATACAAAGTGTGATTGGAAAGTTTTAAGAATGGATCCGCTACGGCTTACTGGTTTGGCAGCTGGTACACAGAGGGTGGGGAGTGAGTCATTGCCTTGTCCTTGAATGCCCTCTGACAGGAAACTGCATTTCCTTTATTCAGTTCATTGTGGCAGCTGGTTGAGTGCAAGTCTGTTAGGGCTTGTTGCCAGATTCCGTCTGTGTAAAAATGGAGCAACAAGTTTGTGTGAAAAACAGCTTTTGGAGATAATTGTATGAGCCAGTCAAACGTTTTTGTCTGGTTCAACAGATTTAAAAATGGCCACAAATCACTTGAAGATGAACCACAGTTGGGCCATCCTTCCACATCAAAAATGAATGAAAACGTGAAAGTTCGCGACAGTATATTAAGGTATGTTTATGAGGACCATAGAAATTGCATATTGCTGACAATATTTTCTCCAATAGGATTGTAGCCACACGAAGTTCAGCTACATGTACTGTAACATTGGTGGCCCACTATTGTCTGGCAGTATTTGTGGTAATATATTTGCTGGCCAGAAGTGTATACAAGGAGCCACATGAGAGAGTGAAAGTGAGTGCAGCTCTACTGCTTTTACATCACACAAGGAATAAAATTAGAAACAAGATAAATCAATCTTTATGGATGTTCTTTTTTAAGTGAGCAGAATAGTTCAGACTAAATTTAACTTTTGAACTGACTGAATATGTATCTTTCCCAAAATTTTACCAGAATCTGGAAAAATGATTTACACAAGAAGTTGATCCAAGAATAGAAATATGAGTGTGTGTATATCAGTTACAACCCGCTTGGGAATCATCCTTGAGTTTTTAGCTACTGATGATTTGTACAAAAGTTTAATGTACTGTTTTAAAGTCCACTATTTATCAATAAGCCTTTTAGTACCAAAATTATGCAGTGCTTTGGTAGGAGGATTGAAGAATTTCATTAAGGTAAGTTTGAAATAAGAATATGTCATTTAAAATTTCTTTTTGTTCATCAGCAACAGATTGCTAACTAACTTTGTATACATTACATATAAAAACAAAGATGAGGTGACTTACCGAACGAAGGCGCTGGCAGGTCGATAGACACACAAACAAACACACAAAATTCAAGCTTTCGCAACAAACTGTTGCCTCATCAGGAAAGAGGGAAGAAGAGGGAAAGACGAAAGGAAGTAGGTTTTAAGGGAGAGGGTAAGGAGTCATTCCAATCCCGGGAGCGGAAAGACTTACCTTAGGGGAAAAAAAAGGACAGGTATACACTCGCGCGCGCACACACACACACACACACACACACACACACACACACACACATATATCCATCCACACATACAGACACAAGCAGACATATTTAAATATGTCTGCTTGTGTCTGTATGTGTGGATGGATATGTGTGTGTGTGCGAGTGTATACCTGTCCTTTTTTCCCCCTAAGGTAAGTCTTTCCGCTCCCGGGATTGGAATGACTCCTTACCCTCTCCCTTAAAACCCACTTCCTTTCGTCTTTCCCTCTCCTTCCCTCTTTCCTGATGAGGCAACAGTTTGTTGCGAAAGCTTGAATTTTGTGTGTATGTTTGTGTTTGTTTGTGTGTCTATCGACTTGCCAGCGCCTTCGTTCGGTAAGTCACCTCATCTTTGTTTTTATATATAATTTTTCCCATGTGGAATGTTTCCCTCTATTATATTTGTATACATTACTTTTGAAATCCCATAGCCTTTTATCATTGGTGATTATCATTGGTGATTTGCATTTATGAAATTCATAGTTCTCTTGTTTGTCAACTTCTCCATTACTTTCAACAACAAATAACTAACAAAAAAGGTGACTATAAGTATGCACGGAACCTTTGGGATAAAAGTGAAACAATATTGTTTTCACTCTCTTATCAGAACCTCTGTATATAGGCTTTCTATTGGACACGTGACAGCACTGTCAGTGAGAGGAGTAGGAAACAGAGGTGAATGTGTTGCATTCACAGGCAAGGGCAGAGATAGATATTGTCCTGCAATACAAAATGTTCTCCATCTATGGTGGACAACACCAGCAACCCTTTGGCAGTACATTGGCACTGCCTGGAACATGAGCCATATTTGCCAAGCATATGGCAGAAATGCTGTGTCTTGCAGCACTGTTGATGACATTATTACAGCCAAATATTGCTGTAAAATATTCAGTGGTTCTGAATGCTTATGCCATGTTATGGTATACGTACAAATGACAGAGTGCTGCTTAAATGGATTATGATTCTTTGTGGGAAAGGGATATAAAGTGCTTTATCCCTAAAATTCATCTGGCTTGTTCAGCATCTGTCAACATTATTAGGACCACTTTCAAAATTCTGAAACACCAGCAGCACGTATTCAGACACATCTAATGCATAAAAAAAGGCTTGCTTTGACACTGCAAAGACTCCCCCTCAGTGAGTATCTCCAAACACACATCTTTTGGTTACAATAAATGTGACATGATAACACCTGGTACATACCAGACACCTCCAATTCAGCTTAACAAGTAATAAGTAACATTATAACAACACTCTTCTTTATGTCACAAATAAAGTAATCTTAAAGGTGATATGCAGTAAGTCAGTCTTTTCAGTTCTGTATATAAAGGAAATAAATTTAAAAGACTTTTAAATGTAAAGCAAACTGTTAATTTTCCCATTTCAGGTTCCTGAGGACAGTTCTGCAATTTGTTGCACTTACAGCATCAAGTTCTACACAGGAGAAAAACAGGTGGGAAGAGATTGACACCTTGTCACGGCAGTTTTGCCAACAAATGTTGGAAAACAAACATCTTGTCCCCATGAAGCACACAGTTGGGACATGCAAATAAGGACCATTTTACAGCTAAATTTTTGTGCCTCATGAAGTTATTTGAAGCAGTATATATTGCTGGGCCAAAATTGCAAAGTATTTGCTTCACACCACTTACCGTATATAAGTTTGAAGTTTGTTTAAATCTCTGTTTTGTCACTCGCGCTTTGAAATGTGTGTATTTCTGGAGGGGGATCTGCAGTACAGTGTCCATCAGTTATAAGAGAATAATTCAATATGTAGACTGCTGTGCCCCTAAGTATTGTATCAACAAATAATAAATGATACCAGATGAAATTTGCCATCTGTCTTCCTTGCTGTATTGAAGATGCGATTAATTCCTAGTACACTAAAATAACAGAGTACTTTTAAAATTTAGTGTTCACTTCAAAATAACAGGACTACAAAGCGTATGAGGGAGGTTACATATCCACATTTCATTTAAGCCTGTCTTTTATGTTTGTGTTTCAGTTGCAAATGATGCCACAAAAATGGTAAAAATATAAGGAGTGTTCAAATGAAAAGATACAAAATGTCGTAACAACCAGACTGGTTGAAATTTGAATGTGTCACTTGGAATAAAATAGTGAAACATCTAGGAATACAAAACATGTGTAGTCACTGCCCTAAAAAAATCATAACTCTGCCTGAGCAGGCAAGGTGATGCCCACCACCTTTTGTGACTTCCACAGTTCAATAGCCATTAACAGTGATGTATGTTGTGAGACACTCCATAGCATACACAGGACCATCAAGAGCAAACGGTGTGGGCTGCTCAAGGAGTGAGTGATTCTGCTCCTTGATAAAGTTTGTCCACACGTCTCCAAGGTTACACAAAGTGTAGGGGACAAGTTCAAGTGGAAGTAGCTTGAACATCCACCCTACAGCATGGACATGCCATCCTGCAACTTCCATGTGTTTGATGCACTAAAAAAAATCTCAAAGGGAAATGGTTCAACTTGGATGATGAACTGAAGGATAAAGTGGAGGGCTGGCTCCTCCCATAGCCACAGTAAGTCTGAAAAGAGGAAACCCTTTGGCTTGCAGAACAGTGGGATATTTGTGCTCTGGCCTCTGGTGATTACTTTTAAATAAAGACTTCAGTTAGGTCCACAGTGTTGCTTCGTACCTTTTCCTTTACTCATCCCTTACAGATCAAAATTGTGGATGTATTCCCACAGATATAAAACACCATTTCTTCATGATCAAACCTATCAACTTTTTATTTTTGTTTACTACACTCCTTTAATTTCTGTAACTTCGATCTTGGTCCGCACACCAACTCTCCAACACTCTTTCCATTCTTTAAATGTGTCTTAATTCAGTATATTTGCCAAACCACTACAATCCAAGTAGGTTCCTCAAATTTACAACTACAGAGTAAACATTAAAATGTTTAATTTCTTCGTATGTAGAAACTATACTCATAAACACCTCTTCTCCCAGAAAGATTTATTTCACATCTTCCAACATTTCTACAGCAATGGTGTTTATGTATAAACACACATTTCTCTTTCCTTACTAAAGATGTAGGTACACTCATCCTATTCTTTCTATACTGTAAGGGTCTACAGATTGCGCGCAGCTGTACAGTGCATAATACGCACTCGCCAGCCGACCTGTCTGGAATGCTGACACTTTGCTTGGTCAGTAGACGTGCGTCCAACCGCACTGCAACACAGAGTATGCCGCTGGCCACCGTCCGCAGTGTGCCGTATTAATTAGTGCAGCCTCGGGTGTGAATATGTCTCTTTTTCTTAGCTCACCATGGAGCATTTTGATACAACCATAATTAGGATGTCAGACACAGTGATGATGGGTGCATGTAGTGTGCGTATTTTATAATCCGCCTTTGTTAATAAAACTGTTTAGACTTACTTCCCGTGTTCGCGTATTGCCGTACCTCAAGAACCCACCGCTTACAAATCCTGACAAATATTTCACCTAATTATCATCCGGGGCAACAACACAAACAACCACCATATAGAAGTGATGTCAGAATGGAAATAATTATGGAAACGTGAACTTCAAGCAGCAGCAGCATGAACATCTTCAGACTATGCGGGGACATCCAACGCTGGAATTCAGATTGGTCTACACCAGTTTGGCTAGAATACGAAAGGCAGTGATGGATTTTTATTTTACAATTGAGTGACTCATTGGTGATAAATTAGATGAAGTGTTGCAATCCAGTCCGAGTAACATTGTCGACCTACAAACTGTTATTAATGAACTGCAAGAAGAGATTTGGCAGTTAAAAGCAGAAAGAAGCAAGTGTAACATTCTGAAAGACTTGGCAAATGAAAGTTCATGCAGTACAGATACAACTACAATAAAGAATTTTTCATTATTGCCATCAGTACCAGTGTTTAGCGGGAAACCCAAAGATGATGTGAAAGTGTTTTTTCGTCAACTTGAAGGTGCCGCTGTGTTAGGATCATGGACAGAGTCTGATAAGCTAGTGGTTGCAAAATTAAGAATTCAGGGAACAGCACAAGATTTCATTTGTGCGGAGCCTACTTGCGTGAAAACAGAAGATTACAATGAGTTTAGAACGATTGTTGTTCAGAGATTTAAACGTAAAAATGTGATCAGATTCAACAGAGCAGCTTCACAGTTTGCAAATGCGACGAGACGAATCTATCAAGCAGTTTGCCGAAGAATTCGAAAAATCAATGCTCAAATGTACGAGTTGGTAGAAAATGAAAATCGCATTCTGTTGTTCAAAGCCAACCAGAGAGCCTTGGACACATTCATTCATGGGTTGCACGGAGAGGAAGTAAGCAAAGCTGTTAGATTGTTACTATGTAAAATGTTTCAGGAAGCAGTAGAATCAGCTGTTGATTTTGTTGAAGCACTAAGACGACCAAATGAGATGCAGAAACAAGAATGCAGAGTTTTCAACACAACAGTACAATGCTACAGATGCAATAAACTGGGTCACAAGCGTAAGGATTGTAAAGAGAATCGAATCTGCTATCATTGCGGGATGCAGGGTCATGTTTCGAGAGATTGTCGCAACAAGAAGAAAGGTAATGCGAACAACAGGCAATCTGCCAGATCTTTAAACGAGTACAGGGATCTATGGGCCACCACTCTGTCCGCCCCTTGCCAGAGACAATGATTCCTGTTAGTTCCAGTGAAAATCAGACCGAAAATTACTTCGTGATAAGTGCTGTATATCATGAGAAAAACATCGAACTACTTATTGACACAGGAGCACAGACTTCATTAATGTGGTGTTGCATAGATAAACGGGATAAATTGAAACTGCCGCTATTAAAAGTGCGAGGTTTAAATGGAGGAAAGCAATGTAACTATGGATAAGTTGACGTATAAGGTGAAAATAAAGATAAGGATAAAAAAAATACATAGCACGGGGGCAAGTAGTTTCAAATAACGAAATGCGTTACGACGGTGTACTTGGATACAATTTCTTGTCCACTAATCAGTCTAGGCTGTAGCAACTACAACCTAGGAAATTGTTCTTCAGATCATACTCAAAGGAGCAGCAATACTGACATCATGGGAATGGACCACCCAAACGATGCATCAGTTCAAACCATCCGAGTCGATGTTCAGATTGATCAGCCTCAGCAAATTCCCAAGGGAGCAGGAAAGACAATCTACGTTGAAGTTAAGTCAGCCCGAAGAAAGGAAGGAACTTTGTTATTAATTGAGCAGTCCGAGAAAAGTGAGTTACTGGATACAATTCATTGTTATATTGCTAGAAGTGTAGGTGTTGCTACAATGTTGAGACAGAATGTCGCAAAAGTCCCAGTGGTGATATTACTTTGTATTATAATTATTAATAAATTTTATTGATTGGCGACTCCATGTTGTCATGTGCACTACGACCAGATAACAGGTATACTTGAAAAAAGAGACAGCATTGGTCGTATATTTTTTACTATTGCAAAATCAATTTTCTGTCACTGAGTGACCATCTTCAGTGCTATATTGTATAACTTAAATTGGGATGCACTGTTGTCACTAAGCTTACATAGTCTATGTGATTGCCGTAAGCTTAGTGACAACAGTGCATCCCAATTTAAGTTATACAATATAGCACTGAAGATGGTCACTCAGTGACAGAAAATCGATTTTGCAATAGTAAAAAATATACGACCAATGCTGTCTCTTTTTTCAATTATTAATAAAGTTTTATCCTTGACTCCTGTTACCGGGGGCATCAGCCGAGAACCGCTAGGTGTACATCTGGTAATCGGGGGCTCAAGGATGCAACATTTTTAAAAAATTAATAAAGCATAGTGCCGCCTAGCCTGCTGGTTACGCAACCCGTTTGGCTCGGTGCTAGGCCAGTGCACCAGCAGACGCGTGCTGCTAGTACTACAGCACGCGTACGGGATAACGTTTTCTCGCTGGTGCCTGCAGAGCCTAAGTCTGTTATCAGCACTTTATGTAACCAAGGTCACTCGCTGTGTATATAAGCAGGCAGTGCACGCCAGCGGAACCATTCTGCTGTGAGCTTGATCTGCAACAGCATTGAAGCACTATGCCTCGTCGACATGTGTATCGTCACCGCTGCCACCGCATGCCAGCCTACAAACACATTATCAGCCTCAAAAATAAACTTGGAGGAAATTGCACTGCACAGTCTGTTATTCTTAATGGACCTATCTTTTTCCGTGGATTCAGTTTTACGAGGGTTCACCCCAACACAAGCACTTGTTTACCTTGATGATGTAATAATTTTTTGTGAAAACATGAAGCAGCATACTGAGAGACTTCAAGCTGTTTTTGAGCGTATAAGAAGCGCAAACCAGTCTTTATCAACAGATAAATGTCATATAGGACAGACAAGTGAAGATGAATCTTCCACTGCTCACATTAGAGGACTGTACCTGGTGCCAAACAATCACAGAGTGGACGATATCTGAACTATGTGTAGACAATGAATATAGACTGATTCCGAGTGATTTACGTGTACATGTAATTCAGTTATACATATATGAATAAATGGTGTAGGGCTCTTACTATCTAAAATGTACAAAAGGAGCTTACTAGATTGCAAACCAGTGTCAGAAAGGATAATAACAGCACACTTTAGAACAAATGTGTGAAATATCACTGTAATTCATTGTTATGCATCTACAGGTGTAGTTGAATGAGAATTAAAGATGCATTTTAGAGAGAGGTAAATGGAGTCCTTGGAGAAACTAATTGTAGAGAAATAAAAATTTTAATGGGAAACTTGATCAAACAATGGAAACTCCAGGCTGGAATATTAACAATATTAGGAAAAGGATCAACTGCTACTCATCGTAAATATGATGCTTTGAGATGCAGACAGGCACAATGAAAAGACTGTTACAGATTATAGCTTTTGGTCAAAGCTTTCATCAGCAAAGGTCACACACACACACACACACACACACACACGACCACGACCACTACCACCAGCAGTCCTGACTGGAATATGACTGTCATGTGAATAGTAATCTGGAGTGAGCCAGGGAAAGGAGAGGGATAGCAGGGTGTGGGTCAGGGGAGAGAGGACCACGGCCTGATAAGACTGCCAGGCACAGTGTCATGAGGTGGATTGTAGAAATGGGGATGGAAAAGGAGGAGAGCAGGGTAAGGGAAAGGAGAGGCAGTTGCATTGGCATAGGGTGCCACACAATGAGGGTGGGGACGTGAAAAGGGAAGAGGTAATAGGAGAGAGGGGGCAGAAACTGTCGGGTGGACGCTGTGAGGACAGTAGGTTGAAGCTAGGATAATTTCAGGAGCAGAGAATGTGTTGTAAGGATAACTGCCATCTGTGCCTTTCAGAAAAGCTGGTAGTGGAGAGGAGGATCCAGAAGGCCCCAGGTTCTGAAGCAGCCATTGAAATCAAGCATGTTATGTTCAGTTGTATGTTGTGCCACTGGCTGGTCCACTTTACCGTTGGCCATATTTTGGCCGTGGCCATTCCTCCTAGTGGACTGGTGGTGGTGGTGGTAGTGGAGAGGAGGATCCAGAAGGCCCCAGGTTCTGAAGCAGCCATTGAAATCAAGCATGTTATGTTCAGTTGTATGTTGTGCCACTGGCTGGTCCACTTTACCCTTGGCCATATTTTGGCCGTGGCCATTCCTCCTAGTGGACTGGTGGTTGTGGCAGTCATACCAATATCAAAGCTGTGCCATGGTTGCAGCAAAGCTGGTGTATGACATGGCTGCTTTCAAAGTTGGCTCAACTTTTGATGGAGAAGATAAGTCTGTGACAGGACTGGAATAGGAAGTGCTGGATAGGTGGATTGGGCAGGTATTGCACATAGGTATGATAACTGTGGCAAGGATTTGGGATTGGGAGTGGCATAGGGGTGGGCTAGGATGATGTGGAGGTTGTGTGGGCAATGGAACAACACTTTAGGTGGGGTGGGAAGAGTCTTTGGTACTATGTCTCTCATATCAGGGCAAGACAGGTAACCAAAGCCCTGATGCAGGCTGTGGTTCAGTTGTTAGAGTCCATGGTGGTACTGGGTGACGAAGGTGGCACTCCTTTGTAGCTAGCTCTTGGAGGTGATGGAAGGGTTGGGTGTGTTTGGGGAAATGGTATGGGAAATCTGTCCGCAGATGAGGTCGTGGGGTAGTGCCTGTCTGTGAAGGCCTTTGTGAGACTTTCAGCATACTGGAAAAGGAAGTTCTTGTCACTGCAGATAGGCCCTCCACAGGTGGCCAGGATATATGGCAGGGATATTTTGGTGTGAAAGGGATTTCAGCCATCAAAATGCAGGTACTGTTGGTGGGGTAATGTGGACAGAAGTGTGGATGGAGCCAACAGAGAAGAGGAGATCAATGTCTAGGAAGGTGGTACGTTGGGTTGAGGAGGACCAGGTGAAATGATGGGAGAAAATGTGAGGTGGTGAAGGAATGAGTATAGGGTGTCTTGGCCCTGAGTCCGAATCATGAAGATACACTATGTGATCAAACGTATCCAGACACCCCCAAAAACACAAGTTTTTCATATTGGGTGCATTGTGGTGCCACCTCCTGCCAGGTTCTCCATATCAGCGACCTCAGTAGTCATTAGACATCGTGAGAGAGGAGAGTAGGGTACTCCATGGAACTCACGGACTTAGATGGTCAGGCGATTGGGTGTCACTTGTGTCAAATATCTGTACGCGAGATTTCCCCCACTCCCTAAACATCACTAGATCCACTGTTTCCGATGTGACAGTGAAGTGGAAATGTGAGGGGACATGTACAGCACAAAATCGCACAGTCTGACCTCGTCTGTTGACTGACGACAGAGACCGCCAACAGTTGAAGAGGGTCGTAATGTGCACTAGGCAGACGTCTATCGAGACCAACACACAGGAATTCCAAACTGCATCACGAGCCACTGCATGTACTATGATAGTTAGGCGAGGGTGAGAAAACTTGGATTTCATGGTCGAGCGGCTGCTCATAAGCCACACATCACGCCGGTAAATGCCAAACGACGACTCGCTTTGTGTACGGAGCGTAAACATTGGGCAACTGAGCAGTGGAAAAACGTTGTGTGGAGTGACGAATTACGGTACACAATGCGGCGATCCGATGGCTGGGCGTGGGTATGGCGAATGTCCGGGGAACGCCATCTGCCAGCATGTGTAGTGCCAACAGTAAAATTTGGAGGCGGTGGTGTTGTGGTATGGTTGTGTGTTGCTTGCACCTCTTGTTGTTTTGTGTGGCACTATCACAGCACAAGCCTACATTGATCTTTTAAGCACCTTCTTGCTTCCCACTGTTGAAGAGCAATTAGGGGGTGGTGATTGCATCTTTCAACATGATTAAGCTGCTGTTCATAATGCACGGCCTGTGGCAGAGTGGTTACATGGCAATAACATCCTTGCAACAGACTGGCCTGTAGTCCTGACCTGAATCCTATATAACACCTTTGGGATGTTTTGGAATGCCGACTTCATGCCAGGCCTCACCTACCAACACTGATACCTCTCCTCAGTGCAGCACTCCGTGAAGAATGGGCTGCCATTCACCAAAAAACCTTCCAGCACTTGAACTTACATATGCCTGCGAAAGTGGAAGCTGTCATCAAGGCTAAGGGTGGGCCAACACCATATTGAATTCCAGCATTACTGACAGAGGATGCCACGAACTTTTAAGTCATTTTCAGCCAGGTATCCAAATAGTTTTGATCACATACTGTATCATCAATGAGCCTGAACCAGAGCAGGGGTTTTGGGAGGATAGGAAAGTTTCCTCCAGATGGCCCAGGTTGCCATAGGAGGGTGCCATGCGGGTGCCCATAGCTGTGCTTCAGATTTGTTTGTAAACCTTCCGTTCAAAGGAGAAGTCGCTATATGTTAGGATAATGTTAGTTAGGTGCTGTGTCTGGAGTGAAGGATGTTGGAAAAGTTAATCTTTGATTGCAGCAAGATCATGGGTACAAGCTATGTTGGTGTTTACAGATGTGGCGTCAACAGTGACCACTAGGTTGATTTGGTTAAGGAACTGATTAGTATCTTCCATGCGGGAGGCTAGATTACAGGCAATTTGTTGGAGGTTTTGGTCAATGAGGGCCAAAATTCTTTCAGTGCAGGCACAATAACCAGCTACAATGATGTGGCCAGGACTGTTGAATTTTTAAATTTTGGGGAGCATGTAGAAGGTGGGTTTGCAGCGTGTCAGAGGTGAGGAGGGAAATGGACTTAGGGGAGAGGTTCTGGAAGGGCCTAATGCTTTAAGCATAGATGAGAGGTTATTTTGGACTTCTTGGATGGGATCATTCTGGCAGAATTTATAGGTGATGACTCAAACAATTTTCTAATGCTTTCCAAGAGATAACCACTGTGACTCATCACAACAATGGTGGAGCCCTTGTCTGCAAGGATGATTAGGTCAGGATCTGTTTCGAGATTCTGTATGGCTGTCCTTTCCTCTACTGAAAGGTTAGCTTTCTTAGGAAGGGGCATGGGGAAGAATGGTGAGGCCAAAACCCATGCCATCTGGATTGTCTGCTCCACCAACAGCTTTATTGAACTGTGCAGATGGGAATTTCCTTACAACACATTCTACATTCCAAATTATCCCATCCTCAACCTACTGTCCCAACAGTTCCACCCCATTTGTCCTATTACTTTCTCCATTTTCACATATGCCACCCCCATTGTGTGCCACTTTCTGCCATTGCACCCACCTGTCCTTTCCCTTCCCCTTCCTGCCCCTCTCATCTCTTTCCCTTTTTATCCCCTACAACCCACCTCCTGGCACTGCACTTGGCAGTCTTGTCAAGCCACCATCTATTCCCTGCATGCCCCGCCAGACAACACTCTTCTCTCCCCCCACCCATATAATGGAAGACTTGAATACAAAAGTTTGCTAAGAAAATGAATGGCTCGAATACAGTACCATTGCACACAGCATAGCAAATACTAACGCAAATGATGTGTGTGCTGAGCGTGAGCTTATCATTGCTGGCACAGACATCCACATCGCAACTGCCTTAAGATAATGTGGGTCTCGTTACCAAATGTCAGAAATAAGAAAGGAGTGGATGTCATCAGAAGAAACCACCACCTAGTTTTGGCTGACTTCAGATTGAAGACAGTGGCAAACAGCGCTCAATCACAGGAGCAAAAACATACAAGTGGTAAAGTTAATCAAAGAAAGATTCACCTTTAACAACAAAACAGATTCCAGGTCCTCTCTGACAAAACTTTATGCATGTAGGAAGTGAAATAGGTTGGCAAAAACTTAAAGACAGCTATCTAGCTGTCAGAGAGACAATATTAGGATTTAAGTCATATCAAAAGAAAGGCTGGATCTCTGATGACATGTGAGAAGAAATAGGCCACAGGAGAGAACGAAAAAGTTAAATCTTTGCAAGACAAGAATGTAAAACATCAAAATGCGTAAAGAGTACACAGAGAAAAATGAAACAGAGAAAATGTCTTATCGCTACGATAAAAGGAATGAACAGGTGCCCAAGCACAGTTAGCAGAAGAGGCAGCAAGACTGGAAAATATAAAGTAGCTGCACAATATCACCAAACGAACTTTTAGGCATGAAGAACCAGTTAAGAGAAAGGATGGGGGCTGATTACAAATGAAAAGGCACAGCTACAGAGATGGGAGGAGCAGTCCCAAGAGGAACAAGTAAGGGATATTCCAGAGAAAGTCATACCAGATCAAGATATAAATCTGCAGTATCCCACAATGGGTGAAATTAGGAATGCTTTGAAAAGCCTAAAAAAAGGCAAAGGCTCCAGGGCTAGACAAAATGGCACAGAGCTGTTGAAAGCTGATATCAAAAGTGCCATTAAAATATGCTCCACTCCTTGCTGAAGCATGCTCCACTCCTTGCTGAAGCATATTTGTCTCTTAAACATCAAAAGGAGTGGAAAAGTGGACTGGAGGTAAAACTACCAAAAAATGGCTCATGATTGCCATGGTATTACATAGCTGTCAGTGCCCAATAATGCCCTCATTCAATTGAAAATAAATTGCACAAAGAACAGGCTGGTTTTCGGGCACAACTCTTAGGATCATATCAGAGCAAAGCAAAACATTCCAGGCAACCATGAACCTGTATTTTGAAAAGGGCTTCAATAGCGATCAAGTTCTGTGGCAAGTGTTACGAATGGGTGGTATACCACAGAAGATTCTAAACATAATCAAACATCTGTATAATGACTAAAAATGTGTACTCCATGAGGGAAATCTCGCAGGTCCAACAGAGGTAACAACCACAGTCTGGCAGGGTTGTATTTTGTCACCGACACTCTTCCTACTTGTTCTTGACTCAATTATGAGAAGAATCACAGTGGGCAGGAGATGAGGAATACATGAACATCTGGAGGATTTGGATTTTTCACATGATAGTTTCAATAGCTCAAAGGCTGGTGGGTATGAAAGTTAAATTAAACTCACTGAGAAAAGCAGCAGAGATTGCTAGGATCCGGATAAATGCGGGTAACACAGAAAAAATGAGAATAAATTCTGGGAACATGGAAGTGCCACTGCTTGTATGGAACCATCAAATTGAGATTAGTCAGTTCATACCTATATCTGGATAGTGTGGTTGTGACATTATTGTTCATTTATTTTTTTTTGTAAATATTTTATTGAAACTGTTAAAGCAGAAGTAGAGACATCTCGTTTGAAGCGAAATGGATACTGAAACTCTTTGATAGGATTAAAGTGAATGTACATATTAAGAAAAAGGGTGTAATATTTACTTTTAAATATTGTAAAGATATCTATTTGTTATAATTATTAAATGTAAAAAGGTGCTATAATGTAATTATCTGTAGTAGTTACTGGCACTCACTTAGGGCTGTATGAGATATGTGTAGTATAAAAGATGGAGGAACGGAAAGCTGTGTAAGTGTAGGAAAAGGTGGGAGCGGAAACGTTTGGCGCGCTTTGGCAGGCGCAAACAAAGTCAGTCGGTGGCCAGAGATCTTAGAGGCAGCACATACAGTGCCAGCATAGTGTGGAGTGTGCCATATTGTTGCATTTTGCCTTGGTATCATCGCTATGAAGAGGAAATAAGTCTGACATGGATAACTGCTCTTGGCCGCTCTGATATTAATGCAGTTGTTTGCCACCATCGCTGATCACAGCTTACAGGGTACGACATTTTAGCTATGTATTATAGTGTGTGCCAGGAAGTTAAAATGTGCTTTTAGAATAATAACCATCATCCAAATTAACAATTATGTCCACCTGGTAATTTATCCCACTCATAAACCAAGCAGGATCCTAACCTGGTAAATGAAAATTCCGAGTGACCTGTATTCAGCCAAGACTGTGAAATCTAATATATTGTTGGCAAATCAGTGAAATAATTGATGCAAATAACTGAGAATTTCATAATTAACATTGCTATTATTTTCTGTGTTAAAATGATTACGTAAGGTTATGCCAGATTCAGAGACCACATTAGATAAATTGTTTGCTGCTTTCACATTACGTATTAATGAAAGGGAATACTAAGTTGTTGATTAATGGTGATAAATAGTAACGTTAAACAGTTTATAGTGAATCAATGAAATGTTGAGTACCAAATATGTTGATATAGAAACCTCCCTCCGTCCAAATTTACTTTTGCTTTTGTGAAATCAGTCTGTTTGCTTAAGCAATTGGGTACTGTAGTTTTGTTTCAAGCGGCTAAACTTTTATTGTATTGCTGAACCATCTTTTATTTAAATCTAAAGTGAAGTCTGTTAGGTAAGTAGGGAGTTGCAATCTTTTCTGCTATCCTACTCAGCTTCATTACATGTGCCTAATTAGACTGGCGAATAATAGTGTACCACCAACCACATATATTGTTATTGATGCAGAATAGTAGTCTAGCTACTGTTATTTGCCATACCTCTGAACTAATGACTTATTTGAAGAAACGAGTTAAAGTCTGATGCTTATTCCTTAGGTTAACACACACGGTTATTACACTTGTTTTTGTGGTTTTGCTGTCCGGATAGGTAACTGTATTTCTGTTTGTTACATTGCTTATTATGAACAGTATAGTATAAGAATATTACAGTTGGCTTTGCATGACAGTATGTTTTGTAAACCAATTCAGAGAATTTGTATACACGCAGGTATTACATCTGGTTCTACATATCAGGACAGTAAATCACACACACAACATAAGGAGGAATATTACATGGTGACTGAAGACAGTCGAGCTAGAGGTAAGAAAAAGAAAAAGCCATATGCAAAAGTAAACATATTTTTAATACAAATGTAAAGGCTGCCTTCCTATACACCAGTGAAACTTGGTAAATAGGTACAAAGATAACTTCACAGTTACAGTGTGTCATAAATAGGAGTCTCTGGGGCATAATGAATACCTGGTGCAATGAAAAAAAAAGACAGACACCTATAGAAGAACAGATACATGAGAAAAAGTGGAGATGGCTGAGGCATACATTGACAAGCCAGATGGAGCAATCAAAAAGAAGGCATCAGAATGGAATTAAGAAGGAAGAGAGGCAGGCCTGGATGTACAGGAAAGAAGACAGTGGAAGAGGAAGCAAGAAGAGTTGGCAAGACCTGAGCGGAATTGAGGGATATGGCCACGGAAAGACAGTTGATGAATTTTCCTGGGTGCTTTATGCCTCCACAGAAGCCAAAGACATTAAGTAAGTCTCATACATAATTCAAAATTAAAAATAACCAGACATAAAACTTACATTTTGGCAATAAACAGAGAATGAGTATAATTTTGAAAAGTTACTCACATATGTTGCACTGCCTTGTACGTAGGCAAATAACAATTACTCTCATATTCCTGGTCTGTGCACAATTCATTACCATTGCTACTGTGATTGACAAGTGTTCATAATGATTTCATCTACTGCCAGTTCGACTATACATTTTCATCTCTAGTAATCTTCATCCGGTTGTTGAACTTTCCTGCAGTACCATTTGCATTCATCTGCAGTTACTGACATAAGGGAGTCCCTTGCAGTGTTTAACATATTGTTTCCGTCATGTCCCCTGAAATGCTACACTTCCTAAACAATCATTTTACTTTTGCCAATACCAGTTCTACCGCACTCAAATCACAATTATAGAGTGGCATGCGGACAACTGTATTGCCCTTCTCTTTTGCCATTTCATCGAACACATCCTTTTTTTTTTAGCAGGTCTATGTTCTTGAATTAAAGTGAACAGAGCCTGCTTCCTTATGCTCTCATTACACACAACATACCTCTTTTGCACCCAATGTTATGACCACCTGTCTCTTGTAGTATTCAGCATTGCCCACCACACTTACTGATCTTGGAGGAAGATTTGGCAGATACATATTTGCAAACCACTTTTCGAAGTTTCCACAATTCATTTGATTGTCGTAGTCACCTTTAGTGGATTTAGCCAAAACAAACCCCTTCCTTGCTTCCAATGCTTCCAAAAATAAGTCTTTTAGAGGAGGTTTCTCACTCCTTAACATCGACATAATCCCCTTTCTGACAACATTTACGAACTGCTATATTACTGTCTGTCGAAGTCTGCAGACAGAGCAATCTTCTGCACCAAGTAGAAGTCATTGATTGTCTCAAGACACCCCTGTCAAAGTTATCCAACTTATTTTTCCAATACATCTTGGCCTAAGTGAAAGAGAATTTAAAAAATGAAGTAGGATGTACGGTCACAAATAATAAGGAGAGATCCCCAGGGAAAGGGCTGACTTCCACATATACAGTAGTGTAGGTTATGGTTCCAGATATCACACTATGTAGCCACAATTTAATAAAAATAATGAAAACAGTCATTTCTATTTAAAAAAAAAAAAAAAAAACTTGACAGGTGACAGGACTCATGCCAACTAACTTCAGCATACCAGTCAAATATCTAAGCGATTACACCACATGAGGGTTTCTAAAAAAAAAACTGACATTTATTGCAACTGTAGCCACTTATTGTATGAAAAGAAATATTTTCCATACACACAAAAAATAATCATTTTAAAGTAATTCAGACAAAGGGGAAGCCAGTTTCAAAGCAATGTCCAGCTGAAAAATTTCAACAAAATTCACCTCTTTGCCAAGAGTTTCTGGTGATTTCACAGCATTATCACTACAAAATTTGTGAATTCTTTTCGTAGAGCTGAAGCTTGCTCCTGTGTACATCACTGTTCTTTTTGTTGGCTGAGAGAGAGTGGATCAACTCTTCTTGTGCTCCTGCTTGCAACATTCAGTGAAATCAATTATTTTTCTTGCTCCACTGTGATGTACTGCCCCTTGCTCTTCTCCGAACCACTTCATCACTCATCAAAGATTGCATTACTTTACTAAGTAATAACACAGAAAAATGGTCATCTCCTATAGCTACGTACTCAAGGTCCTGTATTAGATTACCGAGGTTGGTAGCAGTTGGACTCAAAAAATTAGTGGACCTAAATCAATTGACTTTAGCCAATTCATAACTAGGGAGCCTTCATTCTTCTCTTTGTGAACAAGCTGTATTCATGCTGATATTATTTGGTTTGGGTCTGAGTGGAGATGTCAACTTGTGGGGTTTTCTTTATCATTGAAGCAAAGGATGCTGTGACAGTAGAAGGTTGCATTGTCTTTTAGGTTTTGTTCACTACCATTTGGGACTTTGAGACAAAACAAGCACTGCATGATTTTAAAGAGGTACAGACACAAGCAAGTGTGCTGTTCACAGCTACCAGTACTACATCGTCGTAACGCGCCTGTGCTCAGTGTACAAAGGACTACACCATAATCTAAGAGTAAAATTAAAATAACTTTTCTAAACTTCGTGAGTGTATGCCTCAGTATATTATGTTACTACTGTAAGATCTCAGGACAATCAAACGAATGTGTTATGCAAAATATACGATCTAAAATAATAAATGGTGCTAAATAATAAGACTAAAAAGCTAAAAATTGTTCAGAATTTGTAAATGTATGTCAATTAAAAGTTACAAGTCTCAGCTCGATCAGAGCAATATTTGGGTCAAAACTGGCATTTTTACGAAAAATTGAAGGTGCTAAATATTACACTCAAAAAGACGAAAACTCATATCTAGCCTCAGTTTCATATAAAAACATTGACTATGTGACATAAGTAAAGCTACCTCTATTACTTTTCAAGTTATTTACTAAAAACCAAATCTGGAACAAAAAGTGTTGTCGTGATAGCGTAAGTATCATTTGTATTTGTAACAAGAAGTTCTAATTACAGCACTCAATGACATTCTTGCAATAATATATCTGTTCCAAGTATCAAGACTTTATTGTAAATAGCTATGGTTACAAGGAATTTTAAAGAGGCAGTTCAGAGGTCATGTTCTAATATCGGTTCCACTCTAAAAATTCTGAGTGAATGCAGTCAAGCTAAAACTTTTTCAGTTACCAAAGCAAATTTATGCTAAAATTAAAAAGACTGTAAACTGTTAAATGACAGAGCCACTAATTAATGTGTGTCTGAGAAGGGGCCATTTGGATCCTGCCACCTATGCCTAGTGCAGCTGATGGCAGATGTTTCTTTCAGTGGTCTGCTGCACCCATATATAAACACCACCAGAGGGGCAGTGGGAAGAGAGACTTTGCACCGAGATAGCAATCTGTTTGCTTCTGTAAAATGCCCACATGCATTGTGCCTTGGATAATGTGACAGCTGGGTAACTTGAAGGCATTCTCGGTGAAAGTAGGAAGTGACCCCGCAAGGACTGTACATCGTCCTGGACTGCTTATATTTCATAGAAGTAACTGTTTGTGTGAAGCCCGAAATGATGTTGAAACTGTATGGCAAGTGGCGAAATTCTTTTCCACTTTTAAGGTGAGCAATTACCTTTTAGTGATCAGAAGTTAGAGTGATAGACCATTTTACTTGGAATTTCCTCCAGAGGTTGCCTCTGAGCTGTTAATAGTGCTGTTTCTGAAAGGGATATTATTATTATTATTATTATTATTATTATTATTATTATTATTATTATTATTGTTGTTGTTGTTGTTGTCTTCAGTCCTGAGACTGGTTTGATGCAGCTCTCCATGCTACTCTATTCTGTGCAAGCTTCTTCATTTCCCGGTACCTAATGCAACATACATCATTCTGAATCTGCTTAGTGTGTTCATCTCTTGGTCTCCCTTTACGATTTTTACCCTCCACGCTGCCTTCCAATGCTAAATTTGTGATCCCTTGATGCCTCAAAACATGTCCTACCAACCGGTCCCTTCTTTTTGTCAAGTTGTGCCACAAACTCCTCTTCTCCCCAATTCTATTCAATACCTCCTCATTAGTTATATGATCTACCCATCTAATCTTCAGCATTCTTCTGTAGCACCACATTTCGAAAGCTTCTATTCCCTTCTTGTCCAAACTAGTTATCGTCCATGTTTCACTTCCATACACGGCTACGCTCCATACAAATACTTTCAGAAACGACTTCCTGACACTTAAATCTATACTCGATGTCAACAAATTTCTCTTCTTCAGAAACGATTTCCTTGCCATTGCCAGTCTACATTTTATATCCTCTCTACTTCGACCATCATCAGTTATTTTGCTCCCCAAATAGCAAAACTCCTTTACTACTTTAAATGTCTCATTTCCTAATCTAATTCCCTCAGCATCACCCGATTTAATTCGACTCCATTCCATTATCCTCATTTTGCTTTTGTTGACGTTCATTTTATATTCTCCTTTCAAGACACTATCCATTCCGTTCAACTGCTCTTCCACGTCCTTTGCTGTCTCTGACAGAATAACAATGTCATCGGCAAACCTCAAAGTTTTTATTTCTTCTCCTTGGATTTTAATACCTACTCCGAATTTTTTGTTTGTTTCCTTCACTGCTTGCTCAATATATACATTGAATAACATCGGGGAGAGGCTACAACCCTGTCTCTCTCCCTTCCCAACCATTGCTTCCCTTTCGTACCCCTCGACTCTTATAACTGCCATCTGGTTTCTGTACAAATTGTAAATAGCCTTTCACTCCCTGTATTTTACCCCTGCCACCTTCAGAATTTGAAAGAGAGTATTCCAGTCAACATTGTCAAACGCTTTCTCCAAGTCTACAAATCCTAGAAACGTAGGTTTGCCTTTCCTTAATCTAGCTTCTAAGATAAGTCGCAGGGTCAGTATTGCCTCATGTGTTCCAACATTTCTACGGAATCCAAACTGGTCTTCCCTGAGGTCGGCTTCTACCAGCTTTTCCATTCCTCTGTAAAGAATTCGCGTTAGTATTTTGCATCCGTGACTTATTAAACTGATAGTACGGTAATTTTCACATCTGTCAGCACCTGCTTTCTTTGGGATTGGAATTATTATATTCTTCTTGAAGTCTGAGGGTATTTAACCTGTCTCATACATCTTGCTCACCAGATGGTAGAGCTTTGTCAGGACTGGCTCTCCCAAGGTCGTCAGTAGTTCTAATGGAATGTTGTCTACTCCTGGGGCCTTGTTTCGACTCAGGTCTTTCAGTGCTCTGTCAAACTCTTCACGCAGTATCTCATCTCCCATTTCATCTTCATCTACATCCTCTTCCATTTCCATAATATTGTCCTCAAGTACATCGCCCTTGTATAAACCCTCTATATACTCCTTCCACCTTTCTGCCTTCCCTTCTTTGCTTAGAACTGTGTTTCCATCTGAGCTCTTGATATTCATACAAGTGGTTCTCTTTTCTCCAAAGGTCTCTCTAATTTTCCTGTAAGCGGTATCTATCTTACCCCTAATGAGATAAGCCTCTACATCCTTACATTTGTCCTCTAGTCATACCTGCTTAGCCATTTTGCACTTCCTGTCGATCTCATTTTTGAGACGTTTGTATTCCTTTTTGCCTGCTTCATTTACTGAATTTTTATATTATCTCCTTTCATCTGTTAAATTCAACATTTCTTCTGTTACCCAAGGATTTCTACTAGCCCTCATCTTTTTACCTACTTGATCCTCTGCTGCCTTCACTACTTCATCCCTCAAAGCTACCCATTCTTCTTCTACTGTATTTCTTTCACCCATTCCTGTCAATTGTTCCCTTATGCTCTCCCTGAAACTCTGTACAACCTCTAATTTAGTCAGTTTATCCAGGTCCCATCTCCTTAAATTGCCACCTTTTTGCAGTTTCTTCAGTTTTAATCTACAATTCATAACCAATAGATTGTGGTCAGAGTCCACATCTGCCCCTGGAAATGTCTTACAATTTAAAACCTGATTTCTAAATCTCTGTCTTATCATTATATAATCTATCTGAAACCTGTCAGTATCTCCAGGGTTCTTCCATGTATACAACCTTCTTTCATGATTCTTGAACCAAGTGTTAGCTATGATTAAGTTATGCTCTGCACAAAATTCTACCAGGCGGCTTCCTCTTTCATTTCTTATCCCCAATCCATATTCACCCACTACATTTCCTTCTCTCCCGTTTCCTACTACCGAATTCCAGTCACCCATGACTATTAAATTTTCGTCTCCCTTCACTATCTGAATAATTTCTTTTATCTCATCATACATTTCTTCAAATTCTTCGTCATCTGCAGCATGAGTTGGCATATAAACTTGTACTACTGTAGTAGGTGTGGACTTCATGTCTATCTTGGCCACAATAATGCATTCACTGTGCTGTTTGTAGTAGCTTACCCGCATTCCTATTTTTTTATTCATTATTAAACCGACTCCTGCATTACCCCTATTTGATTTTGTATTTATAACCCTGTATTCGCCTGACCAGAAGTCTTGTTCCTCCTGCCACCGAACTTCACTAATTCCCACTATATCTAACTTTAACCTATCCATTTCCCTTTTTAAATTTTCTAACCTACCTGCCCGATTAAGGGATCTGACATTCCACACTCCAATCCGTAGAATGCCAGTTTTCATTCTCCTGATAACGACGTCCTCCTGAGTAGTCCCCGCCCGGAGATCCGAATGGGGGACTATTTTACCTCCGGAATATTTTACCTAAGAGAACGCCATCATCATTTAACCATACAGTAAAGCTGCATGCCCTGCGGAAAAATTACGGCTGTAGTTTCCCCTTGCTTTCAGCCATTCGCAGTACCGGCACAGCAAGGCCGTTTTGGTTAGTGTTACAAGGCCAGATCAGTCAATCATCCAGACTGTTGCCCCTGCAACTACTGAAAAGGCTGCTGCCCCTCTTCAGGAACCACACGTTTGTCTGACCTCTCAACAAATACCCCTCCGTTGTGGTTGCACCTACGGTACGGGTATCTGTATCGCTGAGGCACGCAAGCCTCCCCACCAACGGCAAGGTCCATGGTCCTTTGGGGGCGGGAGATGATTATTATTATTATTATTATTATTATTATTATTATTATTATTATTACTATTACTACTACTCTTTCTTTTGCTGCAGTCCAGAACCGCGCGACCGCTACGGTCGCAGGTTCAAATCCTGCCTCGGGCATGGATGTGTGTGATGTCCTTAGGTTAGTTAGGTTTAAGTAGTTCTAAGTTCTAGGGGACTCATGACCTCAGATGTTAAGCCCCATAGTGCTCAGAGCCATTTGAACCATTTTTGAACTCTTTCTTTTCTCAGACGTTATGTCTGGTCAAAAATGGAAAGTAATGCGGACCTCGATCAAGCGTGACTTCCTTTTAACTGTACGGTATATGTTACATTGCATTTAGGAACTTTCGGGTAATTGAACATGTGTCAATAATTACAGATTTCTGTAGTTGTATTGCTTTGATGTACTGGTGGATATTGTGTGGTATGACTCCTGTAGCTAATAGTATAATTGGTATAATGTCAACTTTATCCTGATGCCACATGTCCTTGACTTCCTCAGCCAGTTGGATGTATTTTTCAATTTTTTCTCCTGTTTTCTTTTGTATATTTGTTGTATTGGGTATGGATATTTCAATTAGTTGTGTTAATTTCTTCTTTTTATTGGTGAGTATGATATCAGGTTTGTTACGTGGTGTTGTTTTATCTGTTATAATGGTTCTGTTGCAGTATAATTTGTATTCATCATTCTCCAGTACATTTTGTGGTGCATACTTGTATGTGGGAACGTGTTGTTTTATTAGTTTATGTTGTACGGCAAGTTGTTGACGTATTATTTTTGCTAAATTGTCATGTCTTCTGGGGTATTCTGTATTTGCTAGTATTGTACATCCACTTGTGATGTGATCTACTGTTTCTATTTGTTCTTTGCAAAGTCTGCGTTTATCTGTTGTGGTATTGGGACCTTTAATAATGTGCTTGCTGTAATATCTGGTGTGTATTGTTTGATCCTGTATCGCAATCGTGAATCCTTCCGTCTCACTGTATATATTGCCTTTTCTTAGCCATGTGTTGGATGCGTCTTGATCGATGTGTGGCTGTGTTAGATGATATGGGTGCTTGCCATGTAGTGTTTTCTTCTTCCAATTTACTTTCTTCGTATCTGTTGATGTTATGTGATCTAAAGGGTTGTAGAAGCGGTTATGAAATTGCAGTGGTGTAGCCAATGTATTTATATGAGTGATTGCTTTGTGTATTTTGCTAGTTTCTGCTTGTTCTAGAAAGAATTTTCTTAAATTGTCTACCTGTCCATAATGTAGGTTTTTTATGTCGATAAAGCCCCTTCCTCCTTCCTGTCTGCTTAATGTGAATCTCTCTGTTGCTAAATGTATGTGATGTATTCTGTATTTGTGGCATTGTGATCGTGTAAGTGTATTGAGTGCTTCTAAGTCTGTATTAGTCCATTTCACTACTCCAAATGAGTAGGTCAATATTGGTATGGCATAAGTATTTATGGCTTTTGTCTTGTTTCTTGCTGTCAATTCTGTTTTCAGTATTTTTGTTAGTCTTTGTCTATATTTTTCTTTTAGTTCTTTAATATTTGTATCATCTATTCCTATTTTTTGTCTGTATCCTAGGTATTTATAGGCATCTGTTTTTTCCATCGCTTCTATGGAGTCACTGTGGTTATTCAATATGTAATCATCTTGTTTAGTGTGTTTTCCCTTGACTATGCTATTTTTCTTACATTTGTCTGTTCCAAAAGCCATATTTATATCATTGCTGAATACTTCTGTTATCTTTAGCAATTGGTTGAGTTGTTGATTTGTTGCTGCGAGTAGTTTTAGATCATCAATGTATAGCAAATGTGTGATTTTGTGTTGGTATGTTCCAGTAATATTGTATCCATAATTTGTATTATTTAGCATGTTGGATAGTGGGTTCAGAGCAAGGCAGAACCAGAAAGGACTTAATGAGTCTCCTTGGTATATTCCACACTTAATCTGTATTGGCTGTGATGTGATATTTGAACTTGTTTGGATATTAAGAGTGGTTTTCCAATTTTTCATTACTATGTTTAGGAACTGTATCAATTTAGGATCTACTTTGTATATTTCCAATTTTTGTAGTAACCATGAGTGGGGTGCACTATCAAAAGCTTTTTGGTAACCAATGTATGCATAGTGTAGTGACCTTTGTTTAGTTTTATAATGGAAGGAAACATTCCACGTGGGAAAAATTATATATAAAAAAACAAAGATGAGGTGACTTACCGAACAAAAGCGCTGGCAGGTCGATAGACACACAAACAAACACAAACATACACACAAAATTCAAGCTTTTGCAACAGACTGTTGCCTCATCAGGAAAGAGGGAAGGAGAGGGGAAGACGAAAGGAAGTGGGTTTTAAGGGAGAGGGTAAGGAGTCATTCCAATCCCGGGAGCGGAAAGACTTACCTTAGGGGGAAAAAAGGACAGGTATACACTCGCACACACGCACATATCCATCCACACATACAGACACAAGCAGACATATTTAAAGACAAAGAGTTTGGGCAGAGATGTCAGTCGAGGCAGAAGTGTAGAGGCAAAGAAGTCGTTGAAAGACAGGCGAGGTATGAGTGGCGGCAACTTGAAATTAGCGGAGATTGAGGCCTGGCGGATGACGAGAAGAGAGGATATACTGAAGGGCAAGTTCCCATCTCCGGAGTTCGGATAGGTTGGTGTTGGTGGGAAGTATCCAGATAACCCGGACGGTGTAACACTGTGCCAAGATGTGCTGGCTGTGCACCAAGGCATGTTTAGCCACAGGGTGATCCTCATTACCAACAAACACTGTCTGCCTGTGTCCATTCATGCGAATGGACAGTTTGTTGCTGGTCATTCCCACATAGAATGCATCACAGTGTAGGCAGGTCAGTTGGTAAATCACGTGGGTGCTTTCACACGTGGCTCTGCCTCTGATCGTGTACACCTTCCGGGTTACAGGACTGGAGTAGGTGGTGGTGGGAGGGTGCATGGGATAGGTTTTGCATCGGGGGCGGTTACAAGGATAGGAGCCAGAGGGTAGGGAAGGTGGTTTGGGGATTTCGTAGGGATGAACTAACAGGTTACGAAGGTTAGGTGGACGGCGGAAAGACACTCTTGGTGGAGTGGGGAGGATTTCATGAAGGATGGATCTCATTTCAGGGCAGGATTTGAGGAAGTCGTATCCCTGCTGGAGAGCCACATTCAGAGTCTGGTCCAGTCCCGGAAAGTATCCTGTCACAAGTGGGGCACTTTTGTGGTTCTTCTGTCGGGGATTCTGGGTTTGAGGGGACGAGGAAGTGGCTCTGGTTATTTGCTTCTGTACCAGGTCGGGAGGGTAGTTGCGGGATGCGAAAGCTGTTTTCAGGTTGTTGGTGTAATGATTCAGGGATTCCGGACTGGAGCAGATTCGTTTGCCACGAAGACCTAGGCTGTAGGGAAGGGACCGTTTGATGTGGAATGGGTGGCAGCTGTCATAATGGAGGTACTGTTGCTTGTTGGTGGGTTTGATGTGGACGGACGTGTGAAGTTGGCCATTGGACAGGTGGAGGTCAACGTCAAGGAAAGTGGCATGGGATTTGGAGTAGGACCAGGTGAAACTGATGGAACCAAAGGAGTTGAGGTTGGAGAGGAAATTCTGGAGTTCTTCTTCACTGTGAGTCCAGATCATGAAGATGTCATCAATAAATCTGTACCAAACTTTGGGTTGGCAGACTTGGGTAACCAAGAAGGCTTCCTCTAAGCGACCCATGAATAGGTTGGCGTACGAGGGGGCCATCCTGGTGCCCATGGCTGTTCCCTTTAATTGTTGGTATGTCTGGCCCTCAAAAGTGAAGAAGTTGTGGGTCAGGATGAAGCTGGCTAAGGTGATGAGGAAAGAGGTTTTAGGTAGGGTGGCAGGTGATCGGCGTGAAAGGAAATGCTCCATCGCAGCGAGGCCCTGGACGTGCGGAATATTTGTGTATAAGGACGTGGCATCAATGGTTACAAGGATGGTTTCCGGGGGTAACAGATTGGGTAAGGATTCCAGGCGTTCAAGGAAGTGGTTGGTGTCCTTGATGAAGGATGGGAGACTGC
This sequence comes from Schistocerca americana, assembly GCF_021461395.2. Taxonomy (NCBI): domain Eukaryota; kingdom Metazoa; phylum Arthropoda; class Insecta; order Orthoptera; family Acrididae; genus Schistocerca; species Schistocerca americana. Next base: position 876,523,727 of record NC_060119.1, read on the forward strand.
ATGTAATGGGTTGAAGGTGTTGATCTACGTAGGCAGAGATACGTTCTGTGGGGGCTTGGTAACCAGCTACAATGGGGCGGCCGGGATGATTGGGTTTGTGGATTTTAGGAAGAAGGTAGAAGGTAGGGGTGCGGGGTGTCGGTGGGGTCAGGAGGTTGATGGAGTCAGGTGAAAGGTTTTGCAGGGGGCCTAAGGTTCTGAGGATTCCTTGAAGCTCCGCCTGGACATCGGGAATGGGGTTACCTTGGCAAACTTTGTATGTGGTGTTGTCTGAAAGCTGACGCAGTCCCTCAGCCACATACTCCCGACGATCAGGTACCACGGTCGTGGAACCCTTGTCCGCCGGAAGAATGACGATGGATCGGTCAGCCTTCAGATCACGGATAGCCTGGGCTTCAGCAGTGGTGATGTTGGGTTTAGGATTAAGGTTTTTTAAGAAGGATTGAGATGCAAGGCTGGAAGTCAGAAATTCCTGGAAGGTTTGGAGAGGGTGATTTTGAGGAAGAGGAGGTGGGTCCCGCTGTGACGGAGGACGGAACTGTTCCAGGCAGGGTTCAATTTGGATGGTGTCTTGAGGAGTCGGATCATTAGGAGTAGGATTAGGATCATTTTTCTTCGTGGCAAAGTGATACTTCCAGCAGAGAGTACGAGTGTAGGACAGTAAATCTTTGACGAGGGCTATTTGGTTGAATCTGGGAGTGGGGCTGAAGGTGAGGCCTTTGGATAGGACAGAGGTTTCGGATTGGGAGAGAGGTTTGGAGGAAAGGTTAACTACTGAATTAGGGTGTTGTGGTTCCAGATTGTGTTGATCGGAATTTTGAGGTTTTGGAGGGAGTGGAGCTGGAAGTGGGAGATTGAGTAGATGGGAGAGACTGGGTTTGTGTGCAATGAGAGGAGGTTGAGGTTTGCTGGAAAGGTTGTGAAGGGTGAGTGAGTTGCCTTTCCGGAGGTGGGAAACCAGGAGATTGGATAGTTTTTTGAGGTGGAGGGTGGCATGCTGTTCTAATTTACGGTTGGCCTGTAGGAGGATGCTCTGAACAGCCGGTGTGGATGTGGGGGAGGAAAGATTAAGGACTTTTATTAAGGATAGGAGTTGACGGGTGTGTTCATTGGCTGAGTTGATGTGTAGGTGAAGGATTAGGTGGGTGAGGGCAATGGAATGTTCAGTTTGGAACTGGTATAGGGACTGATGGAAGGAATATGCGCATATTTTATTTTCTCAGGCTTGTCTGACATTTGGCATTACCCCCAAAGGCCTCACACTCAAAGTTCCCATCTCTGGCTGCAACCCTTCCTTCCATCAGTCCCTATACCAGTTCCAAACTGAACATTCCATTGCCCTCACCCACCTAATCCTTCACCTACACATCAACTCAGCCAATGAACACACCCGTCAACTCCTATCCTTAATAAAAGTCCTTAATCTTTCCTCCCCCACATCCACACCGGCTGTTCAGAGCATCCTCCTACAGGCCAACCGTAAATTAGAACAGCATGCCACCCTCCACCTCAAAAAACTATCCAATCTCCTGGTTTCCCACCTCCGGAAAGGCAACTCACTCACCCTTCACAACCTTTCCAGCAAACCTCAACCTCCTCTCATTGCACACAAACCCAGTCTCTCCCATCTACTCAATCTCCCACTTCCAGCTCCACTCCCTCCAAAACCTCAAAATTCCAATCAACACAATCTGGAACCACAACACCCTAATTCAGTAGTTAACCTTTCCTCCAAACCTCTCTCCCAATCCGAAACCTCTGTCCTATCCAAAGGCCTCACCTTCAGCCCCACTCCCAGATTCAACCAAACAGCCCTCGTCAAAGATTTACTGTCCTACACTCGTACTCTCTGCTGGAAGTATCACTTTGCCACGAAGAAAAATGATCCTAATCCTACTCCTAATGATCCGACTCCTCAAGACACCATCCAAATTGAACCCTGCCTGGAACAGTTCCGTCCTCCGTCACAGCGGGACCCACCTCCTCTTCCTCAAAATCACCCTCTCCAAACTTCCAGGAATTTCTGACTTCCAGCCTTGCATCTCAATCCTTCTTAAAAAACCTTAATCCTACACCCAACATCACCACTGCTGAAGCCCAGGCTATCCGTGATCTGAAGGCTGACCGATCCATCGTCATTCTTCCGGCGGACAAGGGTTCCACGACCGTGGTACCTGATCGTCGGGAGTATGTGGCTGAGGGACTGCGTCAGCTTTCAGACAACACCACATACAAAGTTTGCCAAGGTAACCCCATTCCCGATGTCCAGGCGGAGCTTCAAGGAATCCTCAGAACCTTAGGCCCCCTGCAAAACCTTTCACCTGACTCCATCAACCTCCTGACCCCACCGACACCCCGCACCCCTACCTTCTACCTTCTTCCTAAAATCCACAAACCCAATCATCCCGGCCGCCCCATTGTAGCTGGTTACCAAGCCCCCACAGAACGTATCTCTGCCTACGTAGATCAACACCTTCAACCCATACATGCAGTCTCCCATCCTTCATCAAGGACACCAACCACTTCCTTGAACGCCTGGAATCCTTACCCAATCTGTTACCCCCGGAAACCATCCTTGTAACCATTGATGCCACGTCCTTATACACAAATATTCCGCACGTCCAGGGCCTCGCTGCGATGGAGCATTTCCTTTCACGCCGATCACCTGCCACCCTACCTAAAACCTCTTTCCTCGTCACCTTAGCCAGCTTCATCCTGACCCACAACTTCTTCACTTTTGAGGGCCAGACATACCAACAATTAAAGGGAACAGCCATGGGCACCAGGATGGCCCCCTCGTACGCCAACCTATTCATGGGTCGCTTAGAGGAAGCCTTCTTGGTTACCCAAGTCTGCCAACCCAAAGTTTGGTACAGATTTATTGATGACATCTTCATGATCTGGACTCACAGTGAAGAAGAACTCCAGAATTTCCTCACCAACCTCAACTCCTTTGGTTCCATCAGTTTCACCTGGTCCTACTCCAAATCCCATGCCACTTTCCTTGACGTTGACCTCCACCTGTCCAATGGCCAACTTCACACGTCCGTCCACATCAAACCCACCAACAAGCAACAGTACCTCCATTATGACAGCTGCCACCCATTCCACATCAAACGGTCCCTTCCCTACAGCCTAGGTCTTCGTGGCAAACGAATCTGCTCCAGTCCGGAATCCCTGAATCATTACACCAACAACCTGAAAACAGCTTTCGCATCCCGCAACTACCCTCCCGACCTGGTACAGAAGCAAATAACCAGAGCCACTTCCTCGTCCCCTCAAACCCAGAATCCCCGACAGAAGAACCACAAAAGTGCCCCACTTGTGACAGGATACTTTCCGGGACTGGACCAGACTCTGAATGTGGCTCTCCAGCAGGGATACGACTTCCTCAAATCCTGCCCTGAAATGAGATCCATCCTTCATGAAATCCTCCCCACTCCACCAAGAGTGTCTTTCCGCCGTCCACCTAACCTTCGTAACCTGTTAGTTCATCCCTATGAAATCGCCAAACCACCTTCCCTACCCTCTGGCTCCTATCCTTGTAACCGCCCCCGATGCAAAACCTGTCCCGTGCACCCTCCCACCACCACCTACTCCAGTCCTGTAACCCGGAAGGTGTACACGATCAGAGGCAGAGCCACGTGTGAAAGCACCCACGTGATTTACCAACTGACCTGCCTACACTGTGATGCATTCTATGTGGGAATGACCAGCAACAAACTGTCCATTCGCATGAATGGACAAGGCAGACAGTGTTTGTTGGTAATGAGGATCACCCTGTGGCTAAACATGCCTTGGTGCACAGCCAGCACATCTTGGCACAGTGTTACACCGTCCGGGTTATCTGGATACTTCCCACCAACACCAACCTATCCGAACTCCGGAGATGGGAACTTGCCCTTCAGTATATCCTCTCTTCTCGTCATCCGCCAGGCCTCAATCTCCGCTAATTTCAAGTTGCCGCCACTCATACCTCACCTGTCTTTCAACGACTTCTTTGCCTCTACACTTCTGCCTCGACTGACATCTCTGCCCAAACTCTTTGTCTTTAAATATGTCTGCTTGTGTCTGTATGTGTGGATGGATATGTGCGTGTGTGCGAGTGTATACCTGTCCTTTTTTCCCCCTAAGGTAAGTCTTTCCGCTCCCGGGATTGGAATGACTCCTTACCCTCTCCCTTAAAACCCACTTCCTTTCGTCTTCCCCTCTCCTTCCCTCTTTCCTGATGAGGCAACAGTCTGTTGCGAAAGCTTGAATTTTGTGTGTATGTTTGTGTTTGTGTGTCTATCGACCTGCCAGCGCTTTTGTTCGGTAAGTCACCTCATCTTTGTTTTTTTATATATAATTTTTCCCACGTGGAATGTTTCCTTCCATTATATTGATATCATTGATTTGAATCCAACAATTACGTTTGTTATTGTCACTGTTCCATTTCGAAATCTTTTCTGTCGTCTTATTTTCCTCTTTCTGTTTTTGCCAGTAGTTTCACTTTGTATTCACCTTCTCCTTTTTACCGTAATCTGCTATACTATTTTATCCCGCCTATATATATACTCAATAATACGTAACCCACTTCCAAACCATAACCAAAAAATATTTTTTTTGCCGCTTTCAGCACTACCGCCGCTATAATATCCACCGTTTCTAGTTCACAAACAGCTCCTTTCACCTTTTAAACAACCATTTCGGCCAGTTCTAATAACTTTCACTTTATTTCCATTTCCGTTTTTCCCATATCACTGATCATTTTTAGCCGCTTCCCACAGGTTTTAACGCCATTATTTCTTCGTCAGACAATTGTTAGCCTCATTTTCATAATCTGCCACCACAATACCACTCCTTTTAATATACTACACGCAGTTTTTTCGAAATTTTTCCCGAATTTCTCCGTCCTTTAACGTGTTTTGGCGGCAACACAACCACCTAACCTTTATGCACATCGTTGTCTACCAACCCAAGTCCAACATAGCCCAGCTGTAACCAACACCTTTTCGCCTTTTTTCATTCCAGATCTCCAGTTTCTTTCCGGTTCACCTTTATCTCTCCCCATATATTTTTATTTTCATTTTCATTTCACCTCATGTTACACTTTCCACCTTCTAATACCATGTCACCCTCACAACACCCCCACAATGACCCCATTAAGTTTTATTTACATTCCCTCCGCAAACATGCCTTCGCCCTAGCCAGATTACGCTCGCATATTTTATTTTCTCAGGCTTATCTGACATTTGGCATTACCCCCAAAGGCCTCACACTCAAAGTTCCCAACTCTGGCTGCAACCCTTCCTTCCATCAGTCCCTATACCAGTTCCAAACTGAACATTCCATTGCCCTCACCCACCTAATCCTTCACCTACACATCAACTCAGCCAATGAACACACCCGTCAACTCCTATCCTTAATAAAAGTCCTTAATCTTTCCTCCCCCACATCCACACCGGCTGTTCAGAGCATCCTCCTACAGGCCAACCGTAAATTAGAACAGCATGCCACCCTCCACCTCAAAAAACTATCCAATCTCCTGGTTTCCCACCTCCGGAAAGGCAACTCACTCACCCTTCACAACCTTTCCAGCAAACCTCAACCTCCTCTCATTGCACACAAACCCAGTCTCTCCCATCTACTCAATCTCCCACTTCCAGCTCCACTCCCTCCAAAACCTCAAAATTCCGATCAACACAATCTGGAACCACAACACCCTAATTCAGTAGTTAACCTTTCCTCCAAACCTCTCTCCCAATCCGAAACCTCTGTCCTATCCAAAGGCCTCACCTTCAGCCCCACTCCCAGATTCAACCAAACAGCCCTCGTCAAAGATTTACTGTCCTACACTCGTACTCTCTGCTGGAAGTATCACTTTGCCACGAAGAAAAATGATCCTAATCCTACTCCTAATGATCCGACTCCTCAAGACACCATCCAAATTGAACCCTGCCTGGAACAGTTCCGTCCTCCGTCACAGCGGGACCCACCTCCTCTTCCTCAAAATCACCCTCTCCAAACCTTCCAGGAATTTCTGACTTCCAGCCTTGCATCTCAATCCTTCTTAAAAAACCTTAATCCTACACCCAACATCACCACTGCTGAAGCCCAGGCTATCCGTGATCTGAAGGCTGACCGATCCACCGTCATTCTTCCGGCGGACAAGGGTTCCACGACCGTGGTACCTGATCGTCGGGAGTATGTGGCTGAGGGACTGCGTCAGCTTTCAGACAACACCACATACAAAGTTTGCCAAGGTAACCCCATTCCCGATGTCCAGGCAGAGCTTCAAGGAATCCTCAGAACCTTAGGCCCCCTGCAAAACCTTTCACCTGACTCCATCAACCTCCTGACCCCACCGACACCCCGCACCCCTACCTTCTACCTTCTTCCTAAAATCCACAAACCCAATCATCCCGGCCACCCCATTGTAGCTGGTTACCAAGCCCCCACAGAACGTATCTCTGCCTACGTAGATCAACACCTTCAACCCATTACATGCAGTCTCCCATCCTTCATCAAGGACACCAACCACTTCCTTGAACGCCTGGAATCCTTACCCAATCTGTTACCCCCGGAAACCATCCTTGTAACCATTGATGCCACGTCCTTATACACAAATATTCCGCACGTCCAGGGCCTCGCTGCGATGGAGCATTTCCTTTCACGCCGATCACCTGCCACCCTACCTAAAACCTCTTTCCTCATCACCTTAGCCAGCTTCATCCTGACCCACAACTTCTTCACTTTTGAGGGCCAGACATACCAACAATTAAAGGGAACAGCCATGGGCACCAGGATGGCCCCCTCGTACGCCAACCTATTCATGGGTCGCTTAGAGGAAGCCTTCTTGGTTACCCAAGTCTGCCAACCCAAAGTTTGGTACAGATTTATTGATGACATCTTCATGATCTGGACTCACAGTGAAGAAGAACTCCAGAATTTCCTCTCCAACCTCAACTCCTTTGGTTCCATCAGTTTCACCTGGTCCTACTCCAAATCCCATGCCACTTTCCTTGACGTTGACCTCCACCTGTCCAATGGCCAACTTCACACGTCCGTCCACATCAAACCCACCAACAAGCAACAGTACCTCCATTATGACAGCTGCCACCCATTCCACATCAAACGGTCCCTTCCCTACAGCCTAGGTCTTCGTGGCAAACGAATCTGCTCCAGTCCGGAATCCCTGAATCATTACACCAACAACCTGAAAACAGCTTTCGCATCCCGCAACTACCCTCCCGACCTGGTACAGAAGCAAATAACCAGAGCCACTTCCTCGTCCCCTCAAACCCAGAATCCCCGACAGAAGAACCACAAAAGTGCCCCACTTGTGACAGGATACTTTCCGGGACTGGACCAGACTCTGAATGTGGCTCTCCAGCAGGGATACGACTTCCTCAAATCCTGCCCTGAAATGAGATCCATCCTTCATTAAATCCTCCCCACTCCGCCAAGAGTGTCTTTCCGCCGTCCACCTAACCTTCGTAACCTGTTAGTTCATCCCTATGAAATCCCCAAACCACCTTCCCTACCCTCTGGCTCCTATCCTTGTAACCGCCCCCGATGCAAAACCTGTCCCATGCACCCTCCCACCACCACCTACTCCAGTCCTGTAACCCGGAAGGTGTACACGATCAGAGGCAGAGCCACGTGTGAAAGCACCCACGTGATTTACCAACTGACCTGCCTACACTGTGATGCATTCTATGTGGGAATGACCAGCAACAAACTGTCCATTCGCATGAATGGACAAGGCAGACAGTGTTTGTTGGTAATGAGGATCACCCTGTGGCTAAACATGCCTTGGTGCACAGCCAGCACATCTTGGCACAGTGTTACACCGTCCGGGTTATCTGGATACTTCCCACCAACACCAACCTATCCGAACTCCGGAGATGGGAACTTGCCCTTCAGTATATCCTCTCTTCTCATCATCCGCCAGGCCTCAATCTCCGCTAATTTCAAGTTGCCGCCACTCATACCTCACCTGTCTTTCAACGACTTCTTTGCCTCTACACTTCTGCCTCGACTGACATCTCTGCCCAAACTCTTTGTCTTTAAATATGTCTGCTTGTGTCTGTATGTGTGGATGGATATGTGCGTGTGTGCGAGTGTATACCTGTCCTTTTTTCCCCCTAAGGTAAGTCTTTCCGCTCCCGGGATTGGAATGACTCCTTACCCTCTCCCTTAAAACCCACTTCCTTTCGTCTTCCCCTCTCCTTCCCTCTTTCCTGATGAGGCAACAGTCTGTTGCGAAAGCTTGAATTTTGTGTGTTTGTTTAGTTTTAGCTTGATATGTCACCTCTGCATCTATTATCAGTTGCTCTTTACATCCTCTTGCTCCTTTGCAGCAGCCTTTTTGTTCTTCATTTATAATTTTGTTCTGTGTTGTATGTGTCATTAATTTCTGTGTAATGACTGAAGTTAATATTTTGTATATTGTTGGTAGGCATGTTATGGGGCGATATTTTGCTGGGTTTGCTGTATCTGCTTGATCTGTAGGTTTCAGATAAGTTATTCCATGTGTAAGTGTATCAGGGAATGTGTATGGGTCTGCAATGTAACTTAAATAATTTATGAATATAATAGGGAAACATTCCACGCGGGAAAAATAATTTAGTTAGATGTGAATTTGTTGAGGTGAATTTCTTTAGCCAGAAATTTGCCATTTTATCTTTTCCAGAGGCTTTCCAATTGTGAGTAGAATTAATTGCTCGGGTGACTTCATGTTGCAAAATTATCACTTCAGGCATTTGTGATATCATCTTGTATGCGTGTGTTTCTGCTTGTATCCACCGTGCATGCCTGTTATGTTGTACCAGGTTTGACCATATGTTGCTCCAGAAGTGTTCCATGTCTGTTATGTTTGATGGATTGTTTATTTTAATGTGTGTGTTATCTATTGTCTGATAAAATTTCTTTTGGTTTGTGTCGAATGTTTGGTTTTGTTTCCTTCTATTTTCACTTTTTTTGTATCTTCTAAGTTGTTTGGCCAATGCTTGTAATTTCTGCTTCTTTTCATCTAATTGCTCTATCGCTTCTTCTTGTGAGATTTTACCTAACCTTTTTCGTTTTTGTCTGATATTTCATTTCTTATAAACTGTGTTAGCTGTCCAATGTCTTTTCTCAGTTTTTTCTATTCTGATCTGTAGCCTGTGTTGCCATGATGGTTTTGTGGGTTTCTTCTGTGTGTTAGTTTGTTCTCATCTCTGCCTAGTGTGTATATTTAGTGTAGTGAGTGCTCCTATATAAACCAGTAGTTGTAACTCTTCCATAGTTGTGTTTTCATTTATTTTGTTGTGTATGATTGTGTTGATAGTTGTTATTGTTGTTTCGACTTGTGGGTCATTTGGTGGTCTATGCAAGAATGGTCTAATGCCTGTATTTATGTCTTTGTATTCTATGTATGTTAGCTGAAATTTTTCTTCTATATCTAACATGTGTGTCACTTCGTGTTCTATTTGTGCTTGTTCTGGTGGCTGTCTTAAGATTTCGTTTTCCTCTGATTGTTTAATTGATGCGTGTTGGTCTCTGTTTTTGCTCTGGGATGTTTGAGTCCATTACTGTATTTTCTTCTTCTGATTGCACATTATTTTGTTCCAGTATTTGTTGTACTTGTTTGATGTTTTATAATTCTGACTGGGGTATCCTGTTATTTTTGATTATTACACAGATCTGATCAGCTAGTCATTGTTCTGTTAAAAATTTTAATTCTGGGTATCTGGTAATAAATGTTGTGTATACTTGTGATCTGTATCCAGTTGTGTTGGTTCCTAAGTTTGTTGCTTGGTAATAACAGAACACGAGGTGTTGGTTAACTTCATCTGACCATCTCATCCTCTGTCTTTGTTTTCCTTCTAAAGTGGTTGCAGGAAGCATAGCCTGCAAAACACCTCTATTTGGATTTAAATCATTTTCCATGTGGCTATCAGTGTCGTTACCATTGTGGACGGGCATAGGGTTCAAGCGTCGTCCCCGACCATGACAGCGCTTGTCCGAGGCTTCATTAGTTCTGTCCTGAACCAACTAATCACACTTATTATTATTTCTTTACTTTCTCAGACATTAAGTCTGGTTAAAAATGGAAAGTGATGCCGACCTTGATCAAGCGTCACTTCCTTTTAACTGTACGGTATATGTTACATTGCATTTAGGAACTTTCGGGTAATTGAACATGTATCAATAATTACAGATATTATTATTATGTGCATGTGAACTTTTACAGAATATATCAAACAGTTAAACTCAACTTATTTATGGTCATAGTTCCTGGTCCCAGTAATTAAATAGCAAGGAGGAAATTTTTCTTTCACTGAGCACAAAGAATAGTAATGTGGACCTTCAGACTGGAAATTATGGTCAGCATGTTCTCCTCGCTTTCTGGCCGGCTGCAAAATAGCTTTCCCAATCAAATGACCATTTTCATAATTTGCTCACTGCCCCACAACATTAGTTTTGACTCACCACCACCACCACCACCACCACCACCACCACCACCCTCCTCTCATCCCCCCCCCCCTTTCCAAGTAAGGATGGATTCTTGGCCCTGACTAGTTCACAGACAAGGAGTAGTGAGCATGTGGTTCCTCATTCATAAACTGCTCCACCACATGCTGCTGGACACTTCCACTTGAGAGTAGTATATGTGCATAATGTACGTGAATTCGAATACACAAGTGCACTTTGTCAGGAAACCTAACTTACTTATACTCCGGGAATGTACAGCCTGCCATTTCTAAGTCTATGAGAGACAGACTTGTTTCATCACTGTCTTTAGTACTTTAGGATGTAAAATTGGGGCAGTTCCTCAAAAGCCCCCTCCCTCTACATTATTAAATACACTTTTAGGCACAAATTATATCTCTTACTGTTTAAAAATTTTATTTTATGCTTTCCAAGTCTTCCATGCAAAGTGCAGCAGGTGCCCCAGAAGTTGTCACTAACAACTGTTTCAACCCAACAGCTATCCACTTCATTGGTAATTAAAAGATCTTGAGGATAAGTATGCACTGCCAGACAAAAAAAGTCAAGCACCATGAAGACTTGATTGAATGTCAAATGTAACACCATCAGCAGGTATGTAAACAATTAGCGTTGTGATTCTCTGTGATTTGTAAGGGAATTACCATCCTACATGTAGTCTGCTGCTAACACCACACCATAAACATCTTCATTTAGAGTGATGCAATGACCGTGTAACAAAAACTGACAATTGTGTCACACTGTTCAGTGATGAATCACTCCCTGGATGACCATCATTGGCAAGTATGGTGGTGACCTGGGAAGTAGTCCAGTTTTCCCAATGCTTTGCAGAGGCACAGTGGTGTTCCTTCTCACAGTGTGGGGAGCCACTGTGTATGGCTTCAGGTCAGAACTGGTAGAGACTGAGGGAACAGACAACACTAACATCCTTTATTCTCACACATTACCTCTCATGCGACAGTACTGTGTTGCCATTTTTGAACAAGACAGTTCTCATCAACACGCAGCACGTTTTTCTGTGAACAGTCTGCATGTGTTGATGTACTCCTGTGTCCACTGAAATCCCCAGATCTGTCTCCGAAATAATGTGGGGACCAGCTCAAATGTAGAGTCCGTTCTAGTGTCACTGCCAGTATGTAGGATATGAAGAATCAATTAGAACAGTTGTGGGCCAGATATCTTCAGAAAAGGCAACAACAGTTTTGTGACCCTTCACAACCTATCAATTTTACAATCACTGATACAAGATCACATACTGTCTCAAACTGTGAAGTTTTATTTCGCTTCCTCCTGCCCTTCTAGATGCATCACTTTTTGTCAGGCAATCCTGTATCCAGCCAAACAGGTCAATTTCCTTGATTTCTGGATTTGATGACCTAATTTTGCACAAGTTCATTTTTTATCCCAAACTGTGACCAACCACCTAACACAATCTTCGACAACTGTAACTTATTTGGCATTTCATTGTTCTTATCCATCACAATCAGGTTTTCATGCAGTGTGTACCAGTTTTTTTAGTACCATAAGGTATAGTTTTATTATTTTGTTAATTTTCTTTATTTTCCTGGGGACAAAATTTTGCACTCTCCCAACAAACTTCCCCATGAAGAATGTTAGTGCAAACATTGAAGAATGAGGTATTAGGAATTTGCCAGATTACATTTAGACAAAATGCCTAACATATACATATACTAACAGGACAACTGCATAGTTTTTAAGGGGAACCAGAAAGATCCATCTCCTAAATATTAATTTTAGCAAATAGAAGGAACATTTTTTTCTGAAATTTGGACTACATGTTCAGTGAATATTTCTCTACAAAGTTATAATGCCATGTTAAGAAATATTTATTGGTTTTTTTAAACAGATGCTTATTTTTTCTCTAAAATTTTGCACTTTTTCTTCTATAACTCTTGAATTATACAATTTGTTATAAAAATGAAGGAAAAGAAGTAAACAATATTGTGTATAAATTTCATTGATATACTGTTAGCTGTTTTTGAGAAAATGTTCCTCAAAGATGAAAATTTTAAAGTTATGGGAAATGGCTTCCAAAGTTTTTTAATACATTCCTGCCCCATATGATGGATTAACAGCATCCTCCTCTTTTTCCAGTGTGGGTGTCCTTTTCACTGGCTTTTTCTTCCCTTTTGCTGCATGTTGTAGGCTTTTGAGTCTTTCCTGCACCTCTTAGTCTTTCTTCATCAATTAGGCACCCTGTGGAAATGGTGGTGTGTCCTGGTTGGAAACCTAAACGTTTCAGCATATTTGATAACGTTTCCTTCACTGTATGTTGCCACTGCATCATACACACGCCGAAATGCAGTGTTTTTATCTGTACAAACACTCTTTTGGGAATCCTAATCCAAATTAAATTATTTACACTTTCATTTGGATTTTGTGTTTTCCCATGTAAACAGTTTTCCAATAAACTTGGCTGTGATAAATCTCAGAATATTGGCTTAATTACATCAATTACAGCATTTAGCAAACTGTTTTTATGGGCCTATTCCTTTCCCGATTGGTACTTACACAATGAGTCATCACCTGTGGGGCACAGTGCATGTTGTGGGTGCAGTATGAAAAAATGAAGCCTATACTGCTCTCCTCATCTGCTCAATGTTTCTTGTATTTTGCCTAATTGCATACCCATAATACCTGTGTGCAATCTATCAGTTGCTTCATCTGTCAATCTTCCTCTTCCTCCAAGGGTCTTACCATCACTAAGCTTTTGGGATCCTGATGTCTGCTTTAGTTTGCGCAAGCGAGCCCCCGTGCAGAAGTGCATATGTCCAATGCACTCCTGTTTTTTTAATGTGAATTTGATTGGCATAATGTTAGAGTTCCTCTACAGCTTTTTATCCCTTAGAATCACTATCTCCTAAATAGTTAGTGTATCGTACATTATACCACTCCTGTGATCTGTGAAAAATTGCTTTTACTCCCTCCACTTCCATCACGCCACTCGCGCCATGAAAATTTGCTTCACAACTTTCACTATGTTCGTCCTTGGTATTGCCCTTACATCTACAATGTTACTTTGCAACTGTCTCCACTGGTAGCTGTCACAACTCCATTTAGAGATTTATGACCTCTACGTTGGCATGATCCATCTAAAGCAACAGTTAAATCTCTACAATTCCCATTATCTGTCACAGCTTCTTCAACTGCTTTCTTCATTGTTGCTTGAGCAATATCTTTAGCAGAAGATCCACCAATTCATTATAAAATCCAAACTTGGTTGGTGGTTTTGGCAAGTTCATAATTCCACATAACATTGTCCCTGCAGCACTGCCCTTGCCAATGCAACGCAAGCCATACACTAGCCTAACATTTATATCATACACCTTCTTTCCACTATTATCAGTACAAGGAATACT